>NW_028262391.1:43100421-44502921 GCF_047370975.1 Nipponia nippon
GATACTTGAAATCTTGATTACCTCCCCCCCCCCCCCAACATCACTGGCAATTATTATTACTTTGACTACCTGTATAACTGACAACAATGCTAGGAACAGTACCTGCAGTTCTTCATTAGAGATTTGTTCTGTTGCTTAGTAAGATAAAAGCTAAGTCAACAGCAGCATAAAATTCATCCCATCTCATTGTAGCTACAGCTGAGGATGTCTTATGGCTGTCAGTGTTGTCCAGGGGGGAAAAAAAAAAGGTTGAGAAGACTGTAATATGAAGCTCAATTAAAGGAGGGAAGGGGAAAGGATGTATTGAACTTGCATTTTAGGTTATTCATAAAGATCTACTTATAGAGATGAGAAAATTAATTTTGGCTTTGGAGACAAGCACCAGGCATATTTCCAGGTCCATCAGATTTAGCTCACCTTCTGCTTTGTAAAGATGTTTCTTAATTTTTTTTTTAAATTGTAATAGCATAAAAATGAAAACAAATTAAAAGAAGATAAAGAGGGATTAACAAAACCTTGCTAAAGAGAAAAATGTAGGTGACTTCTTTTATGGCTTGGGAAAAACGTACCACAGGCCAGTGATACGGCCTGGGAAAAAAATGCCCTCTGCCAACACCTCCCCTATAGATAAAGCAGGCTGCAGTGCTGCTGTCTTTTTGATCAAGAGAAGAAATCCCACGCCAATGACTGTTTCCCCTGACAGACTGCTTGTCCTTTTTAATGTTACATGAGAGCACCAGCCTGAATTTCCCTCCCCTCAGAGCTAGTACCACTACCACTGATTAGAGATGCTGGTCTGCCTAGGGGTACTCACTTCTTTGGCCAAGGCTGTTTAACCTGTTGTGCGCCTTTTATTCCATACCTTCTCCTTTGGAGACAGAAACTTTGCCTTTTTTATGGATCTTACAGTATGCCCATTCTCCTAACAGAGCTTCCTCTAAACTATTCAGCAATTGGTTCATCATACAGAGGTTCAGCTCTTGTTATGCTCCTGGCTTTGCAAGAGACTATCATACTCAAAAAGACTGGAGAAATACCTCTTTTACTGATAATTACAGCATGGGCCAACACTATTTCCATGCTGCTAAAGCATGGAAATCACTATTTAGGATACCTTCTACTTTCTCAAACCCAGTTACAGAAAATCTCATCATTCTCTTCATTTGCCTCCCCATAAAACACTACTCCTCTTTGTCCTTTTGTTTGCTGAGATAGTTATTATATCAAGATTACTACAAACAGAATAATAAAAACAACAGCAAAACTAGCAGTGGAAATAAGTCTACTGCACTACCTCCTTCAGATAGCTAATCCACGGACACTGCTCAATGCTCATCATAAAAAGAGACTGTGAATTAGGGTAAGATTTCCCAAAATGGTTCAACGGCCTAGGAGTCCAACTCTAAAAGACTCGGACTGTTAAATGACCTAGGGTTTCCATACACAATCTTTGTAATAGTTTAGCTTAGTTTTAGTTAACTATGTGAAATACGTGTGTGTGGATTCACTCATGCTTGGAAAAGTAGTGACATGAAACTAACTTACAAGTTAGTGAAACTGCTCTGTGAAACTAAATCCAGATTCCCACAAAGTGATACCAGTTAAAGAGGGTATAAAAATCGTAATTTTATTCAAATCAATGTAACTTCACATAGACCAAAAAGTGAGATTTTGCTCTGAAGACAAGAGGAAAAGGAGGGAAAATACTCAGTTTGATTGATAAGTCATAGAGACACTCACGATAAAATTACCACCACCCTCTAGACTGTAAAAAGTTTCCTTGAGTTGTTCCCATTTTTTAACTTGTCTGCTTTTCTTTTTGACCATCTCTCTCCCATTGTCTACATTTAAAAAAAAAAAAAAGTTTAAAAAAATATGCCAAGGTCGGGGAGCTGCGATCTGCAGTACTGCATGATGCCCTTCCCTTCCTATTGCACCCCCCCTGCAGCAACTGGCTGCAAGCCTGTAACTTGAAGGCAAGCAGTAACTAAGTAACTAATAAATAAGGAGTATACCACTAAAGTAAACAGTACCCTAGCTATAATTAGCTAGCACAGACAAGCTGCTGGTGGTAGATGTCTCTCTGAGTTCCCTCAGGCCCTCTCCAGCCCAACTCCCCCACAGAATCCCTTTAACCAGCATGCTCCTGTTTGACTCCAGGCAAAACAAAACCAAAAAGGCCTTTTTTCCTAGTCACTCACTAGAACAGAGTATGTAACAAAAGGAACACCAAGATGAAGATCCCACTATCAGATATTTTTACTATATTCTTTCTTCGAAAGCAAAATACAGCCTGTAATATTCAAGACACATTGGGAAACTTCATAAACCTGCATTTAACACGCACTGATAGTCCCGAAGACTTTTGTGGTCAAATAACAATGAAACTTTTCAAAAGCGTGCAACATGCCAATTTCCAGAAAGCAAACCCTGTTTTTACCATTGAAAGAAAGAGAAATAAAGCATTTCCTACATCAGAATCAGTTACAGATTAGCAAACCTGAGTTCATGCAGTAGGAAACACAGAGAGACTGACAGCAACACTGACATACACAGCAATCCAACAAAAGCTTATTGCATGTAATTAAACGTTCTACACGAGGCACGTTACTAACTTCAAACAAACTAACCACTGTGCTTAAAGTTAAGCATGTGCACATGTCCTTGCAGGTTTGGAGCTCAAACGCTTAACTTCTCGTGAATGTGGCCAAACGGGACCCATTTTACTATCTCTCTTACAAAGAAAGGATGTGCAATACACACTGCTCATGTAAACTTATAAACAGTTTTTAACAAAGCTGAAAGACTACTTTCAGCTCAAAGTTTAAATATTTGAGCCACACCTTTGAATTTTATCATTGGCAAATTTTAGCCAAATTCTGAAAGAGGAATGTGGACAGTAGGAGACCAGTCAACAACGTGGAAGAAGTGTGAGCCTTCATTTCCAAATTAAACAAGCAGTTTTCTCAAAATATTCTTGCAATACAAAATAGATCATAGGGACTAAAAATACATCATATGTTCATTGAACAACAAAATTCATCACAGTAAATTTGCCTGCACCGCAAACTGCTGCTATTGTGTCATTTCATAATGACATCCCTTATGAAACCTGTAGTAGGGACCTGACTCTCAAATTTGTGCACATATACATATGAATAATATGCACACATGAAATACTCCCAAACTGATAAAGAAAGCATTCAGGCTTACAGTACAGTCTTGGAAGACTTGTATATGGTAAAAGGAAACCATGAAAGGCCTGTTTTCATTCCTCTTTCTTACAGACTGAGCTTTTTTTTCAATTAGAACTACTTAGAATGAAGGGATAATTTTTTACTACACATAATAAGACAGCAAGTTCTGAATGAAATGTTCATCTGTCGGGCTTTTTGCCTTTTTTTTTTTTTTTTTGATTCAAGAACCTCTTCTTTTCTTATTAACAGAATATTGTAAGGCAACATTCAACTGCAGCATAATGCATAGTTGTGGCAAGATCCATTTAAGGAGCATCAACACAGAGCTCCTGCAAGACTTTAGAAAGCCTGTACAGATAACTCCACATTTTCAAGAGAGAGAGGCTTGTCTGATTTTTCCAAACCGTTTTCTCTGTATCTTACATTATGAAATGTAAAAGAGACTCCCAGATAGATTTAATTACCCCATAAGAAGAGGTTCTCTGAAATAGTCAAGACTTAACAGAAGAAGGGTTTAGATACTGTTGTTCGGGAGGGGGACTCAGACAAGAGTTTGGTTCTACAGTTTACATCAGATAAAATAACAAAAAGTTCCGTTCAGTACTTCTAGGTAAGGTGTTTACAGTAGAAGCTGGCAACTTGATTCCCTTGAAGTTCAAGCCTGTTTGCCTAAAGGCTCAGGGTAAACTAAAATGTTAAATTACTGCTACCCTAATTGTCACTCTTTGTATGACCGATATATATTTTTGACTTCCTGTAAAGAATCAGGCTGAAAATATCCAAAAATGGTGCATCCTAATAAATTTCAAGTTCTTTAGACTTTTTCAAAACCGCAGCTTCAGTAAAGGATTTTTTAGCCAAAAAGAAAAAAAAATTATTCCACAAAATTTATCTGGCATTGAATGGGATGGAAGGGAGAAGGAAATTAATCTATTTGATGATTCATCTGACTCTTGCAGAGGATCAGTTAAAAGGGAAACATTGCCACTTTAAGTTACAGGTCTAAATCTTTCCATGCATATGTTGAAAAGTTACACCTCGGAAATTGTCTGGTCAGGTTTTAAAAATTATTTTCACTGACATCTAAAAATGTCACAGCACCTTGGGCCTTACCTTCTGAAGTCAATGGAGAGACTCAAGTCAATTTTGACAAACCCTCAGCTAGACCCTTTCAGACTTTCCTTCTCTTAGTCTTATCGTTTTTATTTAGCCAGGAGAAAGAAAAATTCTGGAATTATAAGTGTCAGAAAAACAGAGGCTGCAAAATATATTTTATCCTTCAGTGTCTGAAAATCAGGAAGACAAATGGAGAAAACAATTGAAAATACAGAAGAACCCAACCCAAAAACAACCCCCAAACAAAAACCAAAAAACAAGCTCACATACCCTCTGTCCTCACAAATCCTCAAGGTAGCTGCCTTTTGCAAGAAGAAAAACAATACTTTCACAGTAACAGCAGCAGACCTCTATAGGGATTGACAAATAATGGATGAACTATTAACTACTGAAAAGTCATTTTGCCAAGTTCTCATTTTCCATGCTAATACGCTGCACACACTATATTTATAAAGTATCCATAAATAAAAAGATTGTACTTAATATAACCACATCGATAAAATTATTTTCTTTTTAAAAATGCAAACATTTTTTTCCTTTTTTAACCAAGGAGGATTTTAATTAAAAAAACAAACAAGCAAACAAAAAAAACCAAAACCAAAAAACCACCACTATTTAAGACTCCAGTAAGAAACCTTTGAAAAGCAGAGAAAGAAATGCTGTAACGGTCTCCTCCTGTGTGCTAGATCAACATCATGCAGTCAGGTGGGATCAGCTACCATTTCCATCTCCAAATGAAGTAAAAATCAAATTTGTCTTGGCCAATAAGGAAAAATGATTAATATCATTGAACCGCTGTCAGAATATTTTGTGTTACATAGATCAAAGGAATACATACAGTATGCAAACCTGTTCTACTAGTAAAAAAGAATGTTTTTGCTGGCACAGAGCCACTTTCTATTTTCCTGCATTGCTGCCTGGCTTTTTCCTCCTGTCAACTGAGATCCATGCAAAATTGTTCTACTGCCTCCTGACTCACTGTCTGTATTCCCGCCTGTTTGCAACAGGCACAGAAATGTATTTCTATACATTCACTCTAAATTAGAATTATTAATCATCAATGTAAACATAGCATTATCCATCATCTTTAATACCTTCCTACTTTTTACTGCTAAGTCTGTAAAATGCATTAGAGCAACATTTACAAACTTTGTTTCACAAAATAAACCCAAAATTCTAAAAAACCAGAATGTGTTTGTCATGGGCTAAAACACAGTTTGAAATTAAATTTTTAAAAATAGAAATTCATCATTGGGGCAATTTATTTTTAAATTGAAATCTCATTTATTTAAGAATGAGAAAAACAGGTGCAATTATTAATGAGGAGAACATCTATACAGTCTTTCAAAAGACTGATTTTCAAATAGATATTAACACATTTCTTGTGAATTATTTTAATATTTATTTGACTTTTGAAAATGGGAAGTAAAGCAAGCCAGAGAAGCTGAAGCTAAACTTGAGATTTTCAAAGATTCATAAAGTAGTATGCATGTAATTCCATAAAAAAATTGTAAGGACAGACTCCTTAACTTTCTTCTGTCTCCTTGAAAATTCAAACCTATATATTTACCTGATAGTTTTGGGATACCTCAAATGAAATCACAACTGTCAGCAGCAGTGACATCCTACACCAAAACAGGTCTGAGATAACCACTGCATTCTATCATGTCAGTTATACATGGAGCAAAGAGTGCTTGAAAAGGCAATGATACAATAAATCATAAAAATTCCTCCTGTTCAGCTGTTAGTCTACAGGTTTAAAAGCCCAAAAAGCAAGCTTTAACTTCTTGGACCATAAACACTTGCAAAAGGTGTTCTGGTCTATTGTATCTGCTTTTATCTAACTCAAGCTTAACAAGTGTAAAGGATCTTTAGATTCCAGTGCTTTCTAAACATATCTTGACCACTTAAAACAAAAAGTAATTTATCAAGAGCCAACTATACAGTATGAAGACCAAGCTGAGACTTGAGTTGTAGAACAAGTCATTCCAAGGATCTTTCAAAGCGGATGCCATAAAATTACTTTAGTTCCAAAAAGGTGAGGGAATAGCCTAAAGATTTGCTCAGAGCATGGCAATCCTACTGACTGGTGTTTTTCCCCCAAATAGAAGACTATTCATTGGTTCTAATTCTTTCAGATCTGTCAGAAGCAGTTATGCCTCACAGTTATGTTGGCTGATTCATGAACTTCTAAATCTGCATGATATGCTTTGAGTAGACACTTTGGAGAGAACCCAATGCACAACCCTTCTGCAAAAAAGACTTCTGCAAGACACACTATACATCTCTCTCTCTTTAAAAGGGCAAGAAAGGAAGGAAACAAGGCCAGTTCCTCCAAGAGACAGCTCTGTCATACTTTTTTATCATGTCTGACCCATTCCAAAGAGAAAATTACCTAGTATCCTGATTTCTTCTTAATATTGTTACAATATTAAAAATAGGAATTTGAGGAATAAATGCAGGGGTTGCTGAAATGTCTGTGGATAACCCAAACATGAAGTGAGAATGCCAGCTGTAATGCATGCAAACAAATTAATCACATTCAGTCCTGGATAACTAAAAAGAGGCTGTAGTCAAAAGTACTTTTTTCCAACTATGTCATAGTACCCAAGTGCCTCCCCAAATAATCATGAATTCATCGTTACATTTCCACTTAGAAATCAGAAATCACTAGTAGTATAAAGATCTGATCGAGAGGAATATTAAGTAACTTTTCTATGTCTGCATTTGGAAGTCTCTTGTATAACACAGATTTCCAGGTCTGGAACCAGAATCTTAATCATATTTTATACAAAACCTTGACATGAAAACAGCTTTAAAATGTTCAAATTATACCATCTGAAAGATGAATTTAATTAAAAAAATGTGGTGCCTCATACCCAAAATACATTTCACAATCACTTTCGTAATTAGCTTTTCTCTACACAAAACATCACTGTTTTAACTGTAGCTGTTTTGGGACTTTCCAGGTCTGCAAGAACATTATCTTTCTTGAATAATATAATGGTTGGAATACACTAGATGAGAAAAGACACAAAATATCAGATCTCCCTTGAGCGCTGGCCCAACATATGGTCCTGCAAATTGTGGAAGATGGTGTTTGGGATAGTTTGCTGAATATTCTTAAGATGACTGCTCTTCTACTATGTGAGAAAGAGGTTTTTTTCTTATCCCTAAAATGACTGTCTTCAATAAGCGGTGATTCACTGAACTAGCCCTGAGGCTGCCTTTGGAAGCTCAGTATTCAAAAACCATCTGTGCCAGCAAGTACCAGGAGAGGGCCTTCACTTGATATTTAAACAAATTATACCCTCAGATATTTCAAACATATACTCTGTATTTATGTATTTTGGGATACTAGCCATAGGTCTTGATGAAAAGCCAAATTATTTAATTATTATTATTCTTAAATACAGAAAAATACTTGCATTTAACCTCTACACTTTAATTCCATAGTAAGAAATGAGGGACTTCGAAATATGCAAATTCTGCATTCTTGCCACCTTAGCACTACTCAAATATTTAACTTGTAAAGTTACCTGACCTAGTCTTGTGATGGTTAATGCTTTTCTTAAAGCTTTAACTCTTACAACTACATTAAAATATCTATTTCATAAACAAAAACAAATTTTAATCCTAATTCTTAAAAGCCTTACGATTCAAGAAAAAGGCTTGAAAATGTGAACTGAATAGATTCAAAATCCATAAGGTAAACAGAAGCAACTCAAAATTTATTATTTTTAATCTGACATTAGAGGTGCTTAAGGATACTAACTAAAGAGCTTAAGTGGTTGCTGTCTTCCCTTTCCTGTGTATGGCATCCAGTGCCCTATCTTCACCTTCCACTGCCGTGTACCAACACAAGCATTAACAGGACCCACACAGCACATAACAACTAGGCAGTACTGCTGCTAAACGCATAACATGGTTCAGGGATTAGATACCTAACTCGATAACCATGCATTAAATTCCAAAAAGCAGTAACATTTAAAAGGTATTTTCCAATAATTTTATCTAGTATCATTAAATAAATTTTAAAAACTGTAAAATTCTGCAAATGCAATATTTTCAACTCTGCAAGGCAGAGAAGCTGAATTCTTCCAAAGGTATCTCATTTCTCTTTACCCGTTCTCTTTCACTCTTGATCTAAACCGCATTATAATAATAAGCAGGCTGAATTACTGATGAGCTGCTGGCTGCTACAGAGGAAGCTGTGTTTCTAGCAGATTATCTAAAATACAAGAAGACAAGAAAGGTACTAAAAAGAAAGCAAATGAAGAGCAGGTGATCTCAAGTTTGCTGCCTCTGCCTTGTTGCAAGTTCCTTTTCCAGTGCTCACTGGGCTCTAGGCCAAACTACTTCAAGCAAGCTAAGCAGAAACTACTCACTATTTATTGTTGTTAGGTTAGTTTTCTGCCAATTTATCAAATGGAAACGGGTTAGCACAGGGTATGACAAGAGCCAGAGCCAATGAAAGGGAAGGGGCAGGAATGCACTACTGGGGATTGGGATAGAGATCACAGTCAGATTAGCTCAGGCTACTGTGTAATCACAGTCTGAAACTAGTTACACACTTGGTGGCACTGTTATTTGAGGATGTCTCAGCCCTGCTCATCCACTTCCCTATAAAATCTTTTTCCCCATTTTTTGGAAAGGAATTTTTTATATGGCTGCATGGAGAAGTGAATCAAAGAACATCTATGATGGAAAAATAACCTCACCCCAAAACTGCTAATTTTCCATCTCCCCAAGTAAAAGTAATCAAAAAAACCCAGCCATAGTTGTACAGAAGAGGCAAATGATGGGCCTGGCCTTGGTAACTTAAACTAATCCTGCCATCTGAAAATAAGTCTATTTAGCTATGGCTTGAAACGAAGCAAAGAAATCCAAATGAGCCCTGGCAATGTAAGACAGAGAACAAGTTTAAAGAAAACACTCTTGAACAAAGTGCTGGTGGAAAAATATTTGCAATTATGAGCACTAAGCCTTTTCACATTTATAAAAGCTGTATAAGAGCTGTTTCTCTGTATACAACAAACAGTACTTGATCACAGAAACACTAAGCTTTTCCATCAACTTTTTCTCTTAAGCAAAATAACCATCACTACTCCCTAAATTGACCTCCTGCTCAGATCAAAAGGGTATTATTAAGAAGATCCAATTTCCAAAGAGAAATCATGTGCTAGTATTTCTGTTGAACCAAGAAACTGGACTGAAATCCAACACTTCTCATTGAAAAAAAATGGCTAATGCAACTAAGTAAAATATCAAACGAGTTAGTTCAGAAAAGAAAAAAATGTAACATGCAGGGGTAGGATGATTTGTAAATTATATCTTTTTGGATCAGCAAACGTGCAGTGTCCCAGCTGCAACAAAAGCAGACATATATGTCAAGAAAGATTAATGAGGAGACCAGCAACTTCAGTGACAAAAACTGGATGCTTTGACAAAAAAAAGGGGCAGGCCAAGAAAGCACTTGCCAAGTCAGACCTTGCCAAGTCAGACCTTGCAAACAGAGATTATCAGTAGCAAGGACATAAGAAGCTTAGAAATTGCTCAGAGAAATCAGAGGGTCATAGACCATGATGGAAGTCAGACATCTGAAGGTGGAACTGGGCTAAGGGGACGTCTGTAACACAGGACATAGTCTTATAATAGTTTTCTATGTTGTTTATAATCTCCAGAAATCCAAAGAGAAATCGGATAGTCTTAGACAAACAATGCAAATTTCCAGTACCTTTTCAGAGTGAAACATCTTTGAGGAGTTTATTTCTGCATCGCAGCCCTAATGAGCAGCTCAGGAGAATAACAGAGAGTTTCTAGCAGCCAACCTGCATGACACAGCTTCTACAATGCTTTAGATCCTATCCCCAGAAAAGACAGGGAATAATCCAGATACAGTATCCAAGTCCTTGAAATCCGCTTGCAGCCAGGCACCAATGTGACTTGGCCAGAATGGTTAGAAGCTAGGAGGAGAGGGATGGGAGCAATTCTGTCTGAACTGGCAGAAGATCCACACAATTCATGACTCCAGGAAATCCGTGTATCGGCAAAAACTTCAAGGATAATTTGTCAATTGAATAAGACACAGGTTCAGCAAAATTTGGGCTAGGGGAGCAACAAAAGGAGGCAAAAATCTCTTGAAGCCTTTGGAATTTGCCACAGACTTTTCTCTTTCCTTGAAGCAGTGTACCAGGAGAGTAAGGAGGTTCCAGAGAGAGAGGGAAGCTGTTCACAATAAAGCCATTCAGGCATACAGCTCTGAATAAAGTGTTTCACTGAAGATGACCACAATTTGGTTCACCAAACTATAAAAGCTTAAAAAAGGATCTTTTTTAAAAGGGGTAATAGACAGTAAAAATTAAATTCTGATACTTAGGAGAAAATATTCCTTTGGTCAAGTAAAGACAAGTGGGGAATGTACATTTGTTAAAATCTGAAGGGATTCATGTATTATTAGAAGGTTCAAATTATTTTTAAATGAATCTTGTGTGAAAGCCAACGCTATCACTATCCAATTGAGCTTCTAATGAAAGCTTATTTTGGCCGGTTGCTGCAGAATTTCTTACAGGTGCATAGAGACAGGTGCATAGAGAAGAGAACAAAATGCTTTACTGAATGTAGGACAAGGAGGGAGACCAAAAGGAAGGGAATGTAACAGGACAACACAAAACCCAGGAAGCTCCCTCAGTCTGAAACTAATTTCACCAGAAAATGGGAACACCTCCTACATATCTGAAGTGATAAGTCAACTTTAGAATATAAACAAGATCTACTTCTGTTCCTAGCTCAGCTCATTCCTTAGCACTAATCTTAGCACAGGAAAAGAGAGAGAAGTCAGATAAAAGCTATCCAAAATGGGAGACAAAAAGGCCTTTGGAAGTGCCTGGCATTTAGACAGTCAAATGTCTGAGCCAAAACTGTTAAGTCAGTTATTCAAAACAAAATGTTTGCCTTTTCCTCAGAACAGACATATAATAGGGAGAATTACTTTGACTCCTATTGTGTAGGCATATTTAGCAGAAACAAAAGAAGCCCAACTGTATCTGTACTAAACAACACAGTACTCTCTAAGAGCTATCCAAGGTAATAGAGCCATGTTACACTAGTTCTCCACCTTGGTTAATACATATCCCACTTTTGAGGATTTTGCATTGCATTGTGTGGTATAGCTACTTCTCCATTTAAGATAACAGGAGAATCATACTAACAAATCTGATTCTACTTCTAGAGCACAGTATTCTTATTTAAATTACATACAATTTAGAATGATTACAAACTCGTCTTTGCAGTTGTGGGGGACAACCAGCCATTTGGTAAAAAGTTTTGACACATATTCATCGCAAAACACACTTACTGGTATTACTACAAGCTCTTGGTCCAAACTAAGTAATGCTACAGTAATGTTTTTCCAGATATTGCTTCATGCCCTACTCTTTTTTTCTGTTTTCCTTTGGATTATACAGAGGAGAAAACCAGTATAAAGGCAGTGAGCACTTTTAGGGAGACACCTATACTTCAGGTTTAACTTCTTTTTAAAATATTCTTTAAATGTCTGTTTAAAGTTAACACTTGAAAAATAAAACTAAGAGAAGATGTCATTTTAACTATGGCAAAGCGAGATAAACTGGACTCACAGTCCTTCTAATTTAGTAATTTATATCGCCTTTTCCAAGTTACACAGTTCACTGAAAATATTGGCATGTAGCATCTCTAGTTATTCCTACTAGGTTTTGAAATAATCGATTCTCGTATTCTGTGTATAGACATATACCTCTCCTCCTACGGTAAGCAGCCCAGGCGAATCAAGCTTCCGTTTCTTCCGGGGACCGATAGCTGCCAATGCAGTTAGATTGGCATCCCTCTGCCTCATTTGTGCAAGTTCTTGTTGCTGCATCTGTTAGAGAGAGGAAAAAACTCTGTTTAGGTTTTTTTCTGTTGTCATTTCAAGAAGTTATTCTCAGACTTGTGAGCATTAGGTAAAAATCACACATGAGAATCCCTAACAGTACTTCGCTCTTCCTAGAAATACCATTTTAGCAGCCTAAGCGTGCAGCCTTGCAGTAGAGTAATAAAGAAGATACAGAAGTTGTCTTGACTTTCCACAGGATTTCTGCTTCCAAATAACTCAATCATTTTTGAAAACTCCATCCTTATCCCTCAAAACTGCCTTAGCTAGAAAGTAGTATATACTAACTACACATATCCAGTTTAAGACTGACATGAAGAATGTAAATACCAATTCAAATCCTCAAAAAATATCTCAAACATTTTCTTTCATCTTAGATTTACTTTGAATATTTCAAATATACTTGATATTTGCTTCCAAAAAATTTAATATCTAAATGAATAAAACACCTCTATCTAAACGTTAGCAGAAGGTAATGCTGACACAAAACCCCTACAAATTGAATTTACAACTGCTTTCTGGGATTAGGATTTAGGTAACAACACATTGAACTAGTTTGAGGCTAAGAAAACAACCTGACAGCTGCATTACATAACAGTGTAGCATGCTACAGAAAATAAGGGAAAATATTCTGGCCACTGCATGATGAAGAGGTAAGACTGCATATTTATTATAAACTGTATAATCCTTTTAGAGAGTTAATGGTAAAGAGATATATTCCCATGAACAACATTCTTTAATAAATATTCTGATCACCAATACTACACAAGAATAATCTGTTAGGTAACGCAGCATATGATTTTCATTAGATAAAAGCATTCATAGCTTTTAGTAATCATTCTTATTGATTTCAAAACTTTGGGTTTGCTAAATCCTTCAGTAAATTCAGAGGAGGTGTTTATTTTCTAATCTCATTGATGTCACACTTGTTCCCACTTCAACAGAAATGCACAGAACACTATCTCAAGAAATTCAGTAGTGGTAATAAAAACATTGTATGATACTGGCACAGTTCTTCATTAAAATAAAACTGAACTGACAAGTGTAGATAGAAGTTTCTCAGCCATTAATTACACAGGAGCTGCATATACAAGCGGGGCCTGAACTATCTTGGTCAGTGTTAAAAGGAAAGGAGATTTAAACAAAAAAGTACCAATGTATGGTATCTTTTCTCCATTGACTTCTGCCTAGAAAAAGCAGGTCTGCTTCATGCATCCTATTTAGTGCATTTTTCAGGTTTATTCATTTAGCAATGCAGCACATTTTCACATTCTTCAGAAAAGAAAGTTCAGTACATTTAGAACTTGAAACTCCATTTTTTCACATTTTTATGGTATATATTTTGCAACTTCAGTTATTATTATAACTTCAATATAAAATTACCTACAAATACACATCCCATTTATCTACAGGATAAAAGAATTTCCTAAATACAAAAAAGAAATGTGGAAAAATATCTAAATAATAGTGCAAAGGTCTATACATACTTCTCTTTGCCAACTCATATTAGGTTTTTAGCTCAAATATCTTTGGCTCTCTTCCAGATTAAATGCCAGTTAGACAGACCTGCCCGCTTACCCTTTCAAGGTAGATAGCAACAGTGGTGAGCTCTAATCATTTACAAAGGTCATGATCGGAAGCTAGCCCGTAAGCAGTCATTTAAAATTCGATTGATCCCTATTTGTAGTCAGGGAAAGAAAATGGACATTTCAGCTGTATTGTAATTATGAGGCTTCAAGGCAACTGTAAATAGATGTGCAAATCCAGATACTGGCAAATACCTTAGAGAAGAAATTATTACTATAGTATAACATATATCCAGGAAAGGTTGAAGATAAAACTGCATATAAAAAAAGATCAATCATCTTTTTGCTAATTTGCCATGCTTGCCAGCCTATAAGGGTTATCACAATTATCAGAAGTCTGATGAATATTTAAGTGAGGGCCAACTGGCTCAGAGTGATCTCAGACGAAGTTGTAAAGTGGATGGCTTCACAGAATAAGAAATTTTGCACTGGAGTAAGTATTAGTTTCCTGGGAGGCGCAGGTCAGAAATATAGTCTGACAGATAACTGGTATCATGCAAACGTTATTATATGAGTATCTTGTCCAAAGTCACCATTTTCAAACCAACAGTAAGCTAATACTTACTTGGTTCTTTGTACTGCAATATACAGTTATTGTTTCAACATGTAATATAAGCACATAGTGCCTCTGAAAAGTTGCTCTAAGAACTATAATTTGGTATTTTTTTTATTTTTGCACATGCAAATTGCAAAGCAAAACATGCTCTTCCTCTAAATTTCACATAGTGGGACAAATCCTGCCCTTACTTCAAAACCTGCGAAGTGTCTGGTGCTGTTTCACCAAGCAAACATAGAATAGATTCAAGAGTCTGCAGAAGGGTTTGCACTCATTTATTCCTCAGGTTCTTTGTCCTTTCTTTTTTATTCAGTGTGAAGACCTAAAGATAGTTCTTGATATCACATACTAATTTTTGACAAACGTGTTAGCCTAGCACTGATTGCCCAAACAAACGCACAAGATTTTCAACTACCTATAATTTAGCACATGACAGGAAACCTGGGTCAGCACACGGAGCCAAAGGAGCTGGGCTCTGTTCTACTGCCACTGGGTGAACACCGGTAAGACCTTTCCCTTCGCTTCCCCATGCCTCTCACCCTGCTTCACCCAGCTTGTCTATTTGGGCTATCAGCTCTCCAGACGTGGATCCTCCTGTACTACGTGCCTTACTTATCATCTAGCCCCAGTGGGACTAACAGACACTGCTTTAATACAAACAAGGAATATGCTGCCAGGTACAAAAACTCAAGACAAAAACACAATACAGTTACTGCTATTGGTTTTATAGTACACACCTTGGTATACTACAATAGAAAAGAACAACCTTCTTATGTAAACATTAATGCATGTCGGTCAAAACATATCAAATACATCAAACACACCAAACACACATGCATCATCAGTAAGACCACAGTATCCTGACATTTTATAAAATAAGGGCTAAAGTGCTGAAATACTTGATTGATACTGTATTACACAAATTCTCATCACTCTTCTAAAAATGAGTTATCACTGATTTTTTTTTTTTTTAAAGCTCATCTGAAGGCAGAGGATCATAAAATTACATTCAAAAATAATCAAAAGAATTATGATCCTGATACTGATTACCAACAGAGGCATTCATCTTGCAGTGGTTAGTGTACTCCAGTTGGCTTAAGGGAACATCTTTGCACCCTCACTATTAACTATCAATTTGCTTACAATAAAATATCTTTGCAATTTATGGATACTTATCAGCAAGACATTTGACAAGGTTCCTGGATGTTATTTAACATCCTGGAGCAGACTGACCACCATTGTTGGCTTCTTCATACCCTCACTCCCACTTTCTCCTCTTTCCATCTCCAAGTCACATATCTCTATTTTTTTCATACCCTACATCAGATTATCTGTACCAAATCTCTTTCCTACTCATCATCTGACTCTTCATCAAAAATGTTATCCCCAAATCCTAATCTTTGGGTTTGTTTTTTCTGTTTGTTTTTAAAAAAGCAGTATCTTTGCTTCTGTTCAAAAGAAGGGCCCATTATACCTTTCATAAAGACATTTACACCTGTAATGTGGCTGCTAACATCTGATTCAACAGAAGCTGTTCAAGACAAATGCCATGGAGATATGAACTATTTTTAATAGTCATAAAACCTGATATGGTTATCGCAGGTATCTTGCAAGAAGTTTAGGAATAGCCAAACAGTTTTGTGGGAGTTGTGTAATTAATGTAGATTTAATTACTCTGCTCTGGTATCAACAGAGATTACTTCCAAGACATACCTCTTGTACCACCAGACGCCAAATGCACAACCCTGACCAGTGGAGGCTCTTCTCCCCAGTATACTCTGGAACCATATTCTCTACGTCAAGTGGAAATGACTTTGCAACCAGTTTTGCATACATAGTTCCAAAGTCGTCACTCTCTGAATTCTCAGCGCTAAGAATAACGTGAATTAAATGTAGCCATCCTCAGTGTTCTAAAATTACTCTTAAAAGTACCTGTGAAACTAAAGCTACTTAACCCTCTTACTTTACATGATCAATTATATTTTAAAGTAAGAAAGCAGCCTGTTATTACAATATAGTTTATCTTCTAACTAAGCCAGTTAATAATTTCTGGATATTTAAACAAATGAAGCACCTGTTAATATCTATACATCCTGATAAAATAAATAAATTTCCTGTTAATTAACATGATTTAGCAGAGATGCATCTAACTCACTACATCAGCCAACAAGATGCAAACCTTTGATAGCTGCATTCATTCACACTCTCATTTTCATACTGGACTGCTCATGCAATATCATTCTTTAACTTGCCTTCATCACAATTAATATGGATATATTTATCAATAGCATATTAAAATTTCTGCCCTCTGGGGAGGAAGCAATGCTTCATTCGGAACCACACTAATCAACAACAATTAACTTTTTTGAAAGTCAAAATATTTATCTAAAACACAGACAAATATTCCAATATATTATACAAGAAAAATGCTTACAAATGAGATGCTGTTCCTTGCTCCTTATCTGATCCCAATTTATTTTTAGCATGCCATTTACTTACTGAGAGGTATTTCATTACTTAATGACAACTTCAACTTAAAGAGAACCCTTTGATGAAAAGTACAGCATAAGAATTAAGCACCAATATTATTTCACACAAAATTTTCTTCTTTGTGATGGTGGCATAACATTAAAACCACAGAAAGAACACTGCTTCACTACTAACAACAAAGGTTCTAAAATTTTAGCTTTTTTTCCTTAGATCATTGTTTGTTATGATACATTTAGGTATTTCAGAAAGAAGTGCCACAAGCCATATGCCACAAGGAAGACAGCCGTATGTCTGTCTGAAGTATCAAGATTAATCTTAAAATCTAGATTTCATAATTTCCAAAAACCAAGAACGCACTTATTCATTGCTTGCTTTGTAAATAATTTTGCAGCAGAAACCAAGCATTTACTTTAAGCCTTTTTCACTTTAAGCCTTTTCTGCACTACAAGCCATTGTGAGAACAGTCACTGAGATATTAACAAATAAATATATGGTGTGAATATATGCTTAGTGATTTTTTTTTTCTTTTTAGATTTCTACTTCCACCAGCAGTTGTGGCAGTCCACACAACTGGAAGAAACCACCTGTTTCACAAATGAGTACAGATCCATTTTCAAGATTTCTTTAAGAACTAAATCCCCCATCCATTACTCTAGTATTATAATAACCACAGAGAACAGTGAAGATTATATTCCACTTTTCTACAAGATCAACTAAACCAAGAGTAAATTCAAGGAAGTTATGGCTAGAGGAATAAATTCTATGGATTTGCTCAAGGTATGAATTTGGTCTGGAAAGACAATTGTAAAACAAATGCTGGATACTTGGTATAAACACCCACAGATCTCAAGTCAAACACCTTCTCCAATCCAAAACGTTAAAGGGCCTAGCAGTGGCTGTAATCAGTACTGTCAACAGAGAATCCTTCCTCTTCAGCAAGTACAAAAGTGAATCTCCCAGGAGAAATAAGTCTGTTAACATCAGCTATGCAAACATCCCAGTGTATCTCGTTTGCTCACCTAAATCCACAGGAAAAGGGAAAAACGGCAAATGAGGCACTGCACTACTCATCAGAAAGACAGTGCATTTGCATCAAAACCATGAGCAAAAAGCATCTTGAAAGGAAGGCAAAATGTGCTCCAAATGGAGGGCAGAACCTAAGCAAACTGAAATTAGCTTTGTTTAAAGCAGAGAGGTAGATGGAAAAAGGGCCTGAGCTGTACCTGCTAAGGACTGCACTAAGAGAATTTTCCTTCAATACGATCAGAAAGTAAGAGGAACTCTAACAGTTCGAGTCTACACATAAATACCTTCAAAAATAAAAGGGAGAAGAGGAAGCGGCATCACATGAGAGCCAGAAAGGTCAAGGAGGTGTTTCTCTACCTACAGGCGGAAACCAGGGATGTTTTTTGGCCTGGAAGGAGAATAACCCAGTGACAGAAAGACAGAGTTGACTGTGAAGATAAAGAAAGGAAAGCTTGAGGAAGTAGCCAAGTATATTCAAATACTGTCAATATAGGGTTTGATAAGGGAATAGAAGCTGAGTTGTAAGTTTCTGTAGTCACAGAGCCAACTCAGCCCACAAAGAACTACACTTCGGCTACTTACAATTCCTAACGTAGTTCAGAAATACCGCTAAAGAAGAAGAAAAGAGGACAGAGAAGAGGCTAACAGCACAACAGAAGCTATAAATATCGACAGACTGTAAACTGCAATCAAGAATGAAGACAGCCAGGAATGAACACCAAACAGGAAATTGGCAACAGAGAGAGCTAAACGGCAGAAATGTTTGATGAAAGCAAGATCATATAAACAATGATTTAAGCATTGATTTCTAGCCAATAGACATCAATGGAGATCCCTCCTAATTCTGTTGGCGATAGATGGTTTAATTCCTGATAACCGGGTCATATGCTGGGAAAAGGTTGTCTTAATTGATGGTTCCACAACATATATCTATCAGTCTCAGACAGTGATTACACCCCCTGGAAAAACATCTTTTTTGCTGTGGAGAGCCTGAAATGTGGAACCATTACACATGTCCTAAGATGTCCACAACAGAAGGTGCAATTAAAAAATGAAACTTGTTAAAAATGCTGGCAGTAACCTCAACAAGTCCAGGACAATGATTAAGAAGGATCAGTACATCAGTGAACTTCAGAGAGAGTCCTGAAAACCAGATGACGTCTCAGAATGCCCATGCTGCGCTCCCGCCTCTCTTTTGCATTACCGAAGTCTCTAAAGGTCAGAAGAACTCCTACAGCAATAGCACACTGACAGGCAAGAAACTGGTCCAAACTACCTGAAGTTTAGAAGTGGCACTGCGATAATGCAATACCAGAGAAGTTTTACATGTATAAGAGCAAATTGTACAATGAACACATTCTGTGAGACTTTTAAACATTCACAGCTCTGCCAAATTATATCTAATTTTCTTCAATATAAAGCTAGATGCTACTTCTCCACAAGCGTTCTCTCACAGCTCAGTAAAAGCTCCGATCATCACTTGCAATGGCTGTGCATCTATTTGAAGCAGATCAAGATTTTACTTTACTGAAAAAGGTGTGTGTGTATTGGGTTTTTTTCTTTTTTTTTTTTTCTTTTTTCGTCTTTTTTTTCTTTCCCATACACTTTTAACAACAGTCGAAAATTATTGCATAGTGTTTGAAAAAATCACCCTGGGCAAAGACTAAGCTGGGAACATTTCAGCCCCCAAGATGAATGTTTCCCAAAATAATGAGCATCTGAATACAGTTCTAGAACCTTAACCGGGGTACTTTTGACCAAGTGTCTTTCTTACAATAGACATTTATTTTTATTACATCTAATTTCATAATGTTTTAGAAGTTTACTCAAATTTTCCATTAACATTTACCCTATTACTTTCAACACAATATATGTCAAACTTCTGATACAGAAAATGCCAGGTGCATCCTGCCTTTCATTTTTAATTTTCCCTGAAGAAAAGCCTTAACTGTAATTTTCTCAAGTCATGTACATTACCTAGTTAAATGCAATTTTTTAAACAATTATCAGTAAAACTACAATTTTATCTCCTTACTACTCAAGACCACATACTGTCTGTCTGAACTGATTCATATATATTCATAGTCGTAGGTTTAATTTTCTTGGAAGTCTCCTTAAGAGATTACTCATAGCTTACAAAAAATCAAAAGCATGAAGAATTTTGAGAGTGATTTTTAAAAGTCTTGTAATTTTTTAACATACTTTTTGTCTCTAGTACTATTTTATTCCCCAAACAGTTTGAAGTTCTCGTTATCCCACTAGTCCCTTTAATCAACTAATGCTCTTTATGGGTATCTATGAACTTCTTTTTGTTAATTGTGTATATTACTGGTTGGTTGCCTTTTTGACTTTCCAAATACAATGCACTATTTTAGTTTAACTTAAAACCATTTATTTCTGCAACTCTCCAACCATCTCTTAAGCTACATATTCCTATCTATAGCATACAATGTATAATAATTACTTTTTTTTAGAAAGATATCCCTCAAATTCCTCTGAAAGAGTTCTACAACAATGTGGGGTTTTGTCCTACCGGTAACCTTAATCATTATGTTTCTTCACCCCTCAAAAACTGTTGCTGGAGCTCCGGCACATTTTGTCTGGTTTTGGTTATATTATTCCTCAGCTTCTCTCCAGTTGCATCAGTTCCAGGCTCTTCTATAATAAGCTGGAGACACCCCTATTTTAAGCCTTGATATTTGTTAGGTCCCATATGGTGTTTGGTAGATTTGCTGAGCCAAACACAGATCATTTGAGCAAAGAGTTTCTGAGGCACAGACAACTGGCAGGATCAGCATTACTAAAGCTGGCAACTTTTTGAGCTGGTGACTTACTTGCAGTAAGATCAGAAAGAGTTCTGAAAGAATTGCCCTAAGAGTTGTTATTTTATTTTTTTGGTATCGGTCTTAATTTTATTTCGGAGCAACCTAACAACAGACAATTACAAATCTTCTCAAACTGTTCTTCAAAGGAAACAAGACATACTCAGACAGCATAAATATGACTGGTAAGAATACCAGTCAAAAAGCTTGATGGCTTACTCACAGGCTTCTGAATTCAGGTGCAAGCAACAGAAGAATATCCTCACTCTTGGGGCACTGTCAAGAAAGACTGGTTAAGATCTTTTCCCAGGCCCTGTGTTAATCTAAGTGGGGTTTACTATACTCCCAAGATTTCTAGGATGTTCTCCTTTCCCCCTGAAGAGAGACACTATGTGAGGGCTCCCAAACTGATGCCTTAATGAAGATCAGGGAATATAAAATACAGTGAAAACCTGTATGAGTGACAGTCATGTCTAGAGTTACAGACTAGAGTTACAAAGACCAGCAAACTTGTTGAGCTGTGGCTTTAGTTAGGTAGGTCTGACAGAAACATGGGGATAGCAGGAGCTAACTCAACTAAGAGAAGTGAGGAAATTACTTTGCTTTTTTAAAATCATGCACTGGAGAATACGAGGGTCAGATGAACCTCACAAACAAGCTTTCCGTCAGCTCCCTACACTTGCAGCTGAGGCGCATGCAGTAACTTCCAGAGGCTATGCTGTCCACTGTAAAACAATGTTAAAGGTTGTAGTAGACCATGAATCAACTGCTCTATTTTTCAGATGGCAAAGTATCCCTGAAATAAACATTTTTGAAAATACCCTTTAAAGAATCTTTCATTGTATCTGAGTAATACGACAGCTACTTCGATAGTGAAAACTCTCCATGGCCGCTACAACTTTGTGTTAGTACTAGGAGACTCCAATCAAGAATTTTATCTGCACGATCTTCCCCGTGCAACCACGTGTTTCAATAGAATAGCATGGGCTTTTGTTACTTTTATTTCTATTCCATCTCTGGCACACACTTGAAATATGAAATAATTAACAACCAGTACACCAGAACTGTATCAAAAACATGAGGAAAGTATGTTCTTGGTTAGTATATCAATGGAATCAACTGAAGATTGAGGTACGTAGAAAGATCGTGACAGTGAAAAGTAACAGTATGTCATACCATAAAATCTCAAGTCAGCCTGAAGCATTTTCCCCATTTTTTCAAAGTAAATATTTCTATTTTTTGGCAAAATTTCTCTGCTTATATGCGATTACCACAAAACTTCAGAATAGCAGAAATTTTAAGTGCATTTAACTTATTGGTTAATCAGAAATTCCGGTAAGAGGCTTTATTAACCAGATTATTCCAAAAGAAAATGCCCAGATTTTTATACCAGTCCTCTACCAGTCTTATGGGAAATCTGCATCTTGAAACTGCCAGCCTCATTTGAGGAAATGAGGCAAATGTAGCAATCTACTAAAAATCATTTGGCTGTAATAAGTAATTTTAATCAAATAGTTAGAGAGAATGGCATTGAAGTTAATTTCTGAAGTGTCATAAACAGATGGGAAATGGGTAGTGTAGAGACTGGTTGTGCACTTTTAACGCAATATCCTTTTTTGCAGTCTGCATTGTGGTTTGATCAAGTCTAAGTGACATGACAAAAACAATTCTAATTTATTCTGAAACTATATTCAACTAAAGAATACACAATATAGCAAGTATGCCACTCTCTTCAAAAGCGAGATTTGAGGCAGAGCAGTATTGGGAACAAAAATAGCCAGACGCCCACCTTCTTCTCCCCCTGAAAAGTTGTGGGAGTAGTACTGGGGGTTCACTTGCAAAACGGAAGTTCCACTGGGGATGCAAAACAAGCTCGAAATTTAAATAATCTAACATCTTTTCTATTTTAGATTTAACTATAGCAAAACCGCTACTGCTCATTTCTCCTGCTGATCAAGGGAACAACATACCACAGTGTGGGGACAAAATATTTCAAGCAATTTTTCATACACTGACAAGTAGTAAATTAGGGAATCTTGTAAGTACAATACAGTAGTCATCCCCTTCTATTGATCACATATAATTTACATCTTACAAAGATGTGAATTCTTGCATTCTCACTCCACAAGGAAAATCTCAATGATTTATTCATTTCAAATAAAAAATAGAAGGTAGATGAGAAGAATTACTTCACAGGCTGTAGCTTTCTCAGGGCACTAGTGCTAGGCTCTTCTTTCGCACTGCCCGAAGGGCCTTTGTGTGCAAGTCCCTCTAATTAACAAGGTGAATCATGCAGCAGTTCCCTAATTAGTGAACATGACAAGCCAATGGAAACAAGCAGACAGACCTGGCGTACAGATATGATCAACAAAAGGCACAGCAACACACCATTAAAAAAAAAAAGTATATTTCATGTAAATAAAATACAAAAAGTAAGAGAACTAGTGTAATACCTAATTCCCCTTTTCATGTTTTATGCTTATTCCTCGCTTATTGCAGATATAAATAACGACACAATAAATCAAGGTTTCCTACTGCAAGTCACACCACCTCTCCAAAATCAAAGAGTAGCTATCCTACATGAATAAGCATCTGCTTAAGGGGCATTATTTGTTTTCTCTCTCGTTTTTCTGCTTTAAAGAACTGCAGTTACATTAAGCTTGGCACTTTACGAATCCCTTAATTAATTCTATTCAAAATTATTTTTTTGGAAACCCTTTTTCACCAATAGATGAAATGAGTGCAATAGTTGCACTATTATTATTGCATTATAAAAAATATACATTCCCAATATGTAATAATTTTTAACTTTTGCATATGGATAAATAAATAAATAATAAAAGTGAATAATCAATGAATCAGATTTGCATTAAAAAGGAAATGAGATGATCTAAAATATACCTCCTTACATTCATCTTTCCAAGTAAAATATTTTTAATCTGTCACTCCGCCTTCGCTTTCCCCAAAAATACTCTCCCCATCTCCAAAACAACACATGGAGGTTTAATTAATTTTCAATTTGTTGCAAATTGAACCTTTGATTTAGATCTTAACGATCCTTCAACATATTAGAAATCTAAAATGTGTCACCAACTACAGAATCTAATTCTTCACAGAAAAATTCCACTATATTCCTTGGTCTCTTTTTCTTGGCACATTATAATAAGTGAGGAAAGCTACGGATTATCCCCTCATTACAGGTTCCTCGTCCTCACAATCTTGAAAACAAGTATTTCTGATTTTCCTCTTCTAATTGGCTAAAAATTCCTTACATTCTAAAATTGATGATCAAAATACTGATGTCTAAAAAAATCTCACTTTTCTGGCCAGTCTAGTTTTAAAAATATGGCCCTTAAGTAATAATGCTTCTACATGCCTTTAAAGGTTCTTTTTTGGCTATAAATTTGAAGAATACGTAACGATGTTCTATTACAGAACTGATTAACTATTTCAAAGCAGTTTTAAATTCAGTGGAAAAAATTCACAATAAATACTACCAAAGATCACGAGCAGAAAGCTAAAATCACTACAGGCTATTTGCTGTGTTCATTTTTTTCCACTTCTTAGTATACGTGAACTTCCCCTAACTTCTCTTAGATCCCACTCAACGTAACCATTCTTAGGACAGTGCAGAACAGCTTTAAACACAGGCTGAAAAGTATCCTCTTTTAACATCCAGGCACAATGGATAATCTGCTAACAACTGAACTATGATCTGCCATATGCACAGAGGAAGTATTCAGCAAACAACCTGTCACAAACGCTTATTGTTTCAGTAACCAACTCACCAAAGGACTTCGCTTTATAAAATATATCACAAACTCTGGCACACAATTTATTATCAAAGGCAGCTGTAATTAAATGTGAAACTACTGCAAAAAGAAAACAGATTTGGTACATTAAAAAGCTTTTTACATTCTTCTGTGCATCTTAAATAACAAAAAGTGCAGAGATTGGAAATATATGCAAAATATGCAAAACCAGAAATGAATGCAAAATCACAAAATTTTTAGTTGATTTTCAAATAAATGGTATACATAAACACAGATTATATTATATATATAATTACAAAAATATTTTGCATTTAAGTAAAAGTTAAATGTAGCTGATAACAATAAATCATAATTGTCCACAGATGTTTTGATACGAGATTATATCTGATAGCAGAGGGACAAATTCTGTTTGCTTTGAATACTGCTACCGATGTCAATAGTTACTCCAGAGTTACAATGGTGTGACAGAGAAGAATTCAATTTCCAATATTTTAAATATGAGGAACACACATTTAAAAAGTGACAGGAGCATAAATGCACTGAGGCAAACAGGGCAAAAATAAAAATACCCGAGACAAAACAGTCAGATCATTCTCGTATTTGCCACATAGTCTACCACATGTTCTCGGCATTCCTGCATGTTGGCATGCCTGCTAAAGCAGACATTTTCTTCTCCATCAGACTTAGGGGGTTTGTTTTTCAAATTTCAGTACTAACCAGAAATAATCTCTCCGTATAGACAGAAGGACAGATAAGCATTTTTTACTCAGGAATTATTTTTAATGCCTCAGTTAAAATTACCTGAGGGTATTTATGAAACGTACAGTTATGAATTTTTTTTCTTTTGTACAGCTGAGCAGAACACAGAAATCATCATATATTGTAATGTTCACAGAATCCTCAACTGACAAATTCAAGAAACATAGCACTTTAGATAACACAACAACGTACAAGATATTTACATATGCATTATAATTGCTCTACATCCAAAACACAAAAAAATAGAGAGCAGAAGACTATCACATATTACTGAAACCCCAGCACCTTCTACTGAGCACCATGACTGCACACAACAAACACAAAACTTTAGCTCAACAGTGAAGTATATTTTATGTCTATGTAAATTACTGAGATTAAACCTTGACAAAACTGGGATTAACAACGGGTCTCAGAAAACTGTGCCAGAGAGTCTCACATGACCTGAAATCACCTTTCTCCTCTGAGAAGTGACATCTCTAATATAATCCAGACCATTGTTCAACTTTTGCATCCTGAAATAAGGTACAAGTTTTCAACTTGAGACTAAATGAAAGAAGTTTATAGGGTTAGCTAGTGTAGCTGCATGTTCTTTAGATGTTTTCCATGCGAGCTGGAGGTCTGTATCACTCTATCTTGCGGTCATCTAGATCATTAAAAAGGTAAAATTGCTAAAAGAT
Organism: Nipponia nippon; assembly: GCF_047370975.1. Taxonomy (NCBI): domain Eukaryota; kingdom Metazoa; phylum Chordata; class Aves; order Pelecaniformes; family Threskiornithidae; genus Nipponia; species Nipponia nippon. The sequence goes on from NW_028262391.1 coordinate 43,126,333, forward strand.
GCAAACAATTTCTGTTCTTAGAGGGGAAAAAATCATCTTGTGTTTATGTTTTCTGACACACCCTAGTAAACAATGGATTCCCTGAACATACCGCTTAAGAAGGAAGAAGTGGCAACTGCTAATGACAGACCATTATTAAAATAAAGAACAATTTTGTTGAATACTGAATTTACTCTTCCTCAAAACAGGAAGCTGAAAGTGTTTTACTTAATTAAACAGCAGCATATACAGTGAAGTAGTAATGTATATTCGATAACCTTCTTAATTATTACCTGTCATAGTAAGACACAGCAGATATCCCTATATATTCTACAGGTACCCTATACTGGGGAGCCTGTCTCACTTCTCCAGAGCTAGCAGATGTCCATGAGAGCCACAAAGTGCTGGGCTGCCTGAAGACTGAGGGCTCCTTATGAAAACATACATCAAACTTCTCCAGAATTTAAACATAGGTTTTGAAAAGAAATAGACAAAATTATCCTATTTCTCATAAAAACGTGCTCTGTTCTCACCAATCTCACTTCTATTACGTTTCTTATAAAATGAACATTCTCCCTCTCTCCTGTCTTTCTGTACACAACTAACACCTGAGTTCAGTTTTTATGTTCAGTCTAATTTCCCATTTTGTATATTTGACGCCTTCCTAAAGCTTACTTGACTTGTCTGACATGTTTGCCAGATATGAGCACCTCTTCCAGGATATATTTTTTTTAAATTATTCATACTTTTTGGGAAATTAACAGATTTTCATGCACCTTGACATGTGAATATGACTTTTGGCCATACAGGGTGAAAACCCCTTTAAAAACCTGATAGTATGTCAAAAAAGAAGATTAAGAGAAATCTTCAGAAATCTGCATGGTGTTATTTCTGTTTCAAGAATATAAATGTCTGTTCTGAATATAAATAGATTTACTAGTTGCGGAGGGAAAGGACACAGAAGTGCGAGGAAGCCTACTCTGTACTTCGGAGTGCTTATTTAGATTTTCGCATGACTGTGCAGAGTCAATAAACCTATGAACTGTAATTGCATCATACTGTTTTTCAATTTACTTCAGTCCTACAGATACTGAAGTATCAGTCTTAAGGAAGCTGTAACACCTCAGTGTACAAACACTCGTGAGCACAAATACATAACACACTTTCCCATTCCAGAAAATCCCATTCACATCTTTCTGACCATTTCCATGGAAAACTAGAAGTTAACCACCAATTCAGCAACAATTTTCAACACTAAATGAAAACAAAAGTCTTACAAATCATTACTCAACTGGCTAATAACGTTAAAAATACAGTAATACCTTTCAAGTGTTTAAATTTTAGAGATAATCATATCTACCTTTAGTAAACACATCCTTGAGGGGAAAACGACCATCCTGTTTACATTTTGAATGGCAATAATACATTTTGTTTATTTAAAAAATTACTATTACTAAAGGGGAACTACTTTTTTGGGGTATGTTGAGCAGTATCTCATTATTCAACTAAGATGATGTAACTATTGGGAGACTCTTTCACAGGCTGACACAAAGGTATTTTTAATGACAAGACTAGACTAAAACCAGGAAATAGATGCTAACACTCCTTTCATGACCTCCACACATCACCGACCAGCCACCTGGCTTGTAGTTTAGGAGAAGAGTATGCATATAACCTAGCTACAGACAGAAACGTTTAGTATTTACTAAGTCAAAACTGAAGCTTTTTACCCTACTGTTAACTGTATTAAATATTCCTTAAAACCCTACCACAATAAACTACCTGAAAATGACAACAAAGCTAATGTTCACTTACTCCACAATACATACATATGTAAGTACATAAACATAAATTGTCACATCCCAGCACAGACACACAGGAGATGCTGATGAACCTTCTAGGAGAATTATAGCATACCTTTACAAAGCTGATTTGCAGAATCAGATTATTTCTTTGTAACTGATTTTACAGTCTGCTAAATAAAATATTCTTCAAGAAAGCTGTGAAAATTAATGTCTTGTGTATCTTATGAATTACTTGGAGATACACAAAAGTATTGCATACACATATATCGAGTCTCTCAAAGATGTGCTGGCAAGGAAGTTTTAAATTACTCTTAAAAATTTTACTACTGATTCCAACTTTAGCCTTAACTCTGCTCCCATGAACTCTTTCATCTTCCACTAACAGGCTAGAAACAGATCACAGATTTTATGAAATGCAGCATGTTCTACGAAACGTATGCATTTCAAACGAGGTCCTGCCATTGTAAGATGACAGAACATGCAAATACCCTTCCAGACTACAGCCGGGAAGTAGATGGGGGGACCACGGGCAGATCTTTGTATGTGGGTCTTGCACAAAGAAGAGACTGAAGATCTGTCAGCAGGAGGCATGCAGCTGATTGCTGATGGCCAGCTGCCTGCTGCCGGTGCAATGTGCAGCACCCAGACGGAGTGGGCAGAGGAACAGAAGATTTAGTAGGTGCGCCTCAATCCCCTGAGGTTATATCATGTGATGCGGAGCGCCCGGAGGAACTGGGGGCAGATGAAAGCTGGCAGCTGTGTGCTGCCTCAGGCGCTCCGAGGCTGCCAAACAGGGCTTACAAACATGTTAGCTCAGCGGCAGAATTAAAGCCCTCATTCAGGTTTATTTTGGAGTAAGAAACCAATGTGCATACAGGGGATGGGGGAAAACTTGCCCTGCAGGCTGAAGCCTAAGTACACCTTGACCTCTCCTTGCAAGCTTCTATTTTGTAGGGCAGGCTTGACTAAGGGACCAACACATCTAAATAATAATTTAGATTGTTGTCGAAGCAACCTCCTCAGTTTCTGACAAGCAGACACAGCTGACATTTGCTGCCCTCTGCTTATTAAATAGGCAATGATATTTTAAAGTCTAAAGCGCTATTATTTTGCCAGATCAGCAGGGAAGTAAATCTGTTGCAGTGTTCAGTTAAAACAGTTATGTGATTTTTCCACGTTCACGACTTGCTCCAAATGAAAGTACCTCTTTTTTTTTTTTCTTTTTTTTTTCTTTTTTTTTTTTTTTCTGTGCCAGAGTGACAAAGGAGGAGAACTGGAAATTCAGTCTTCGCATCTTCCGTGCAGAAATTGATCTGATATATATATATCTATACATGTATATATTTAGATCTATAAAGAGAATTTTAAAAATCTTTCGGAAAAGGAAGTACCATTGCATTCCTCAGTGCTTCTCGTGGAACCTCGGGATGCAATTGTCAATACTGCAGAGAGGCAAAGCCAAACTGTCCTTATCACTAATCTCACACTGCAAAGGGGGAAGAAAACAGTTCCCTGATCTCTTCACTGAGCCCTCTTGTCCAGGCACCCAAAAGTGGTTAGGAAAAGGGAGCTGCCACCCTCCACTTGTTTAGCAGTGCCTCAAAATACAAAAGCAGTAGCACTGGTTAGTCCTACAGACATGGAAGGAAAACTGCAGGGGATCTGAAGGGCTGAAAATTCTACTGTTACTTTCTGGCGGTGGAAAAGTCAGACATCACCTTCAGAGAATTCATTTTATGAGAGAAAGTTCCTGCCTGGAGTATTTTGGTGAGATTCAGAAAAGCAAAGTCACCTTCAGCTTCAGAAATTCTTTACAAAATGCTTACACCATTCTAAACCCAACTTCGGGAAATCCATATTTAAGTAGTCCTGTTGTTTTGTAATGAGAGACTACTTGTTATAACAATCTTTTATTAGGCAGGACTCCACTGGTGTGTATGCAATCTGGAAGACAATGCAAACAACCGGGATGGTTTTCTCCTCCTCTGCCTCCTTTTCTGCTTTTAAAAAAAATGAAATCCATTAGGTAGAGCACAATTTGTAACAGGTATTGCTCTTTTGGAAATAGTCAAACACAAACCAAATATATTTCACAACCGAGCTAAACTCTAATTTGAAAATGAGTCTCAAGTCTTCCTCGCTAGTTTTATGTGAAAATTAGAGTACACATTTACTTAAACTTTTATTGGGAAAGGTGAGAAAACAAGTAAGAACCCTGAAAAGAAAAGCCAACTTTTACAAACGTATACAACTCTCACTTGTTTCATGTCCCCAAATTCTCAGAGCGCCTCATGGGAACCTTTGGGTACCAAGGTAAGACAATTACTATATGTCATTTGCGTACATAGCTGCTAATGTCTCAAATGGAAGATTGTATCAGTACAAATACATTTGTCATACAAAATCTAAGGAAATTACACTGCTGCTGTGTTAATTTGAAGGCTGCTATCTTTCACGTACCTCTTCTAGAGACGCTTTTACCCTGACATGAGACATCAGCTAAACAACGAACAATGCTTGACTAGACAGCTTGCTTTCTTGTTCCTCTCTCGTCATACTCACCTGTCCCACTTTGTTTTGCATTAGCCGCTGTTCTCCAAGGTATGCAACCTCATTTATCTGTGCTTATAAACACCGCACATGCAAAGACTCCCAAATCTGACACGGGTCTTCGTGAGGTAGCACAACACATCGATACAATACTAATGACCCTTCTCACACAATGCATTCAACTTGTATGTACCTCTAGTGAGGGAGTAAACGAAGTTCTAAGAATTTGTTTTCTAGATAGCAAGAATAAACAAACATAAGAGTGTTCCAACTTTATAATATAAAGATGTATCAAGCACAAAACCAGTTTGTTACTTAAGAAAGGCCATGTATTTATCTCATATACGAGTAAAACAGCATTTGCTTTTAGAATGCTAAAAACAACAATCATAATCAGTTACAAAAATTAAGCATTCATGTTAACTAAACAAGAGCTATGCAGTTTATGACACTAAAATAATGAATCACTATGGAACTCCACCAATATGATTTTGTAGAAGGAAATTATTATGTTGGACAGGATTGGATTTAATTTAGACTTCTGCTAGACTAATGAGGTAATCTTGGGTCAAGCTTGGGTTAGAGAAAAGACAAAAAAATCTAGCCCTTGATTCAACTCTAATTAATATACATTTTACATAAGCAGGAATAAAACAATTTGACTCAGTTGGAAAATATTACGGCCATTCCTTTGATCTCCTGGCGTTTTTCCTCCAATTACCCGGTTTTGTGACTCAGTAGAGCAAGGGTAACACCACACTTTATCTTCAGCCAAACAACTGCCATCACTTCCGCTCTAAGCACAGGAAAACAGGTTGGAAGTGTCATGGTCTTCAATTTTACAGAGAGATGTGCAAAACGTTCTGCTGAATAGCAAGACTACTATTGCCCAAAGTTCTTCAGGACTTGGAGAATTCATGGCAGGGTAATACCTTATCCTTGGAAACACAGGAAATTTTTTGGCAAAACCCACTGTCTTTAAACTAGTATGAAATTTTGAACATCTGAAGACCAAGATTCATATACAATAAATTTATTACTGGTTATAGATCTTCTTGTTTCTTCAGCAGTAGTATTTGCATATGCAAATATAATACCATTCCTCTCCTGTCCTTCCCAGGAGTTCATAATCAACTCCAGTTATCGGAATTTGTGACTGTTATCATAATATATCTGTACATCTAAAGTATCTACTCAAAAGGAAAAAAATACAGTTAACATGAAAGCAGTAAGCTTGATAACGCAGTAGGATTTTCATGAAAGCATTTTGACTGATAACAGACAGGACCACTTCTCTCCGAGATGCAAGTTTAATAATAACACTTGAAGTTACTGCAACAACTTTATAACTTCAGGAAAATCTTTTACTCTAAAGCCAAATCCATGGCAGTGTTGCATGGGCTTAGACAGTACCAGAATAGTCTCAGCATTTTTCTGAAGCATTTTTTCCGGGTACAAGCAATAGACCTGTGGTAAAGGGAGAGTGTAACCAAAGTGACTGTCATCTAACCTTCTACATGTATTGACAAAAATGCTTGCATTCCTTCTGCATCACAGCTATAGCATTGGTAACCTGATGCAGAAAACTATGGAACAACTCAGTTCTGAGGAATCATTATTGCCTAAATGTTGCACTATCATTACTTCAGGTATGATATTCCTTGCTTTTTCTTCTTTCTACCTATTGACCCTCAGATGGGTTAGAGCGCTAAGTGAAAATTTAATTTAAACTTATTTCTGTCCAAGTCCTCCATTTCTCAGTGGAATGTTTTATAAGAAGCCTTTTTAAGAGAAGATTGTTGCTTTTGAATCAATATTTTTATGTCAGGCATGATAAAATAGAAAACTTCTGTAGACTTCTCATCATGAGAGATGCTGCATTACTAGCACAATTTTTAGGACTTTGGTTTTGCTAAAAAGGTGAATAAATGCACTTACCAAACCAAACAAAATCCTTTTCATTTGCTTTTAATTTTCAGTAACGCCTTACGAAAACAAGGATAACTGCAGTAAACTATATTTAAATATTTTAAAAGAAACGACTCTTATTGAGTTGATAAATAAATATTAATGCGGTGACAAGAAATTATTTAGAGTAAAATTGTTTTCATAATCTAATTGTTAAATATATGATGCTGGAGTTTCAGTAATACCGCTAAGACAAGTTACCTTTTTGTGTGGATTTAAAATTTCTAAGGCAGTGTTAGAGCCACATATGATATACATTATATGACGTACATACTTCATTATCATTTTTAAGTAAGAGAAGGATCCTATGGCTTCTTATAGAACTCTATCTGCTAACAGTCCAGATATTTTTGTGCATATAACTCAGGAAAGGATACAGTTCAAAATCTACAGCTTAGCTGAGTAAGACTCTTGTTACAGAAGACCTTGCAGACATGGGTGATGACAGTACCCAAGCAGAGTGGTTACCATAAGGCTGCAGTGGATACAACTTCTGGGAGCATGGAAAATACCTGCCCCTGGTCTGCTTATGAAAGAACCAGGTACTCCCAAAGCTCCTAGCCAGTGTAACAGTCACAACAGCAACCTGCTTAAATACAAATCACTGTTAAAGGACTTTGTCCAATCCTAGAAAGATGGGCTATCTGTGCTGATAAAGGTATGTAAAGGGCTGTCTTCTGTCTTCCCTTGAAATTGGTAAGGCTATATTATGAATATCAACAGGTCTGAGATTTCACTTGCATGGTTAACGAGTATATCTGAGAACAGATTCAGCTGAGTGTTATCTAAACTGATCTAGGTCCTGGATACATGCCCAGACATTTATGGTGTCAGGTTTAAGTTTTTATTATTATGCAATATTCTTGGTTGGTGATGACACAAAGATTTTAACCAAGTTAATCTTTCAGAATCAAACTCAGCTACTTGACTTTTAAATTAAGAGATTTTTAGCCAACAGACACTGAGTATGTAGAAAAATATCCGTGACAGAAATGACGTTTAGGATCTTACCTTCCTTGTTTTTCATTTAAATAATTTATATTATTAATTACTAGGTGTTGAGTCAATTATTCCTAGTCTTGATCTATTCCTGCTATCAGTTATATGGCCTGCTTTATGTCCTATTTAATGAACCTTTTTAATGGAAATTAGAGAACTCATAATTTCTTTAACCTATATTTGTGACTTTCCATGCTTCCAACAGACTTCATAAATCAGAGTGTATTTTCTAAAACTTGATTTTAAAAGCTTTAATCATACAATATGAATTAGACACTGCTCACAAATGATGCTTTTTTTTACATTAAGTTACACAGAGTCAAACATTTCAGAATTTGTGTTACAAAACAATGTAACAAGTAACAGCTGAAGAGCAGCATTTTTCCCTGAAATAGTCTCAATGGAAAATATTTTTCACTAGTTTATTAAATAGGTTTACCATTAAAACAATCATATAACTCCACTGACAAAAAGCTGCACCAATTTAAAAGTGTGAAAGTAAACTGAGACTATTAAGCAATATAAACCCCCACAGGCACGTTATCCTACTGCTTTCACTCAAGTCCATTTGAAACAGGTTAATGCTAAAGCAAAATAAGTCAATCAAACCAAAATAAGAGTGGGCTTGCACTGACTTAACTAAAACAGTGCTAGCCTGTGTGTGAATGAAGCCTGACTGTTATGTCTAGTCTCTGCAGTAAGACCATATGTAGATGGACCTTCTGTTTGTTTAGGTAAGTATTTAGACACAATTTAAACCTGATTTATGCCAGTTTGGTTTAAACAATATGCAGAGTGGTTTGAAGACTGGCTAATAAATGGAGTAAGACAGAGTTACAGAACAAAACATAAAATAATCTTCACCTTACCAAATAATTTTTAAAATGTGTTCAAAGGACATAGTGATCTCCCTGTACATTTTATTGATGGAACCAATAAGCAAGAAGGGGACTTCTTAATGGTAGTTCTGTGCAAGAAACTGAACTAATTTTTTTTTTCTTTTTAAACTAGGAAAAAACCCAGAGTGTTATGGAATGGAAGACTCCAAGATATCCATAAAGGAGAATGTTTTGGAACAAATACCCTTTGCTAGTCTTCTTTCCTCCCCCTTCCTCCTATTATCCTTGTGTTGGTACCTTTATTTAGCATTCCAAGACAATGTTTTCTAGAGTTCTTTCAATGTTTTGAAAAGTTTTTTATTAAAGAGTTAAAAGATTTTCTTAAAGACTTCAAATTACTTCATTTGGTATTTCACTTTCTCCCTCTGACTTTTGCCTTCATTAAGTATCTTGCGCTATATTCTCGCTTCATATATTGGTTACATTTGTTTTAGACATTCATCCATTTCTATCGGGCAGGGAACCAGGGTATAGTATGGATCACACTCAGTTTTGAAGAGGATAGTTCCAGACTGCCTGGTTAGCAGAAGGAATGCAGTAATGTCACTGTTCAAACGCAGGCACACTGCGAAGTCTGAAACATTCTCCATTTCCAGAACATAATAATGAAATTATCAGCTGCTTTACTGATATGAAAAACAAACTATTGGACAGTCATATCATTAAACAAGTAACACAAGCTAAAAATGCTGCAGGTTTCTTGGATGCCCTCTTTATGTTCTTTAAAACACTACCCTAGTAGCCACTTCACTACTGGCCAGAAGAACATCTGAGCAACAAAGGTCTTCAGGCATCATTCAAGACACGGAAATCATGGAAACACAGATTCAAAACCAGCTTATTATCAAAGTTGACAGTATTATAATTCATCAGCTTATACAAAACCTGGAAGAAACCCAGTTTGTCTCTCAGTTATGGGTCATATACACATTTAAGAGTAACCCAGCTGGCAGTGAAGTTTTGAAATTTTTACATTTTTGTAGGAGTTGATTCAAAACTTTTAATTTCAAGTAACAAAGCCATGCCAAAGACACTCTAATAGACCTTTTATACTATAAAATTGTGTTGCTTTTTTTTTTTGGCAGTGTAAATACAATTTGAGAGATCAGCATATATTCAGTGTCCAATGCAGAAAAAAATACGAGCAATATTAAATCAAAATCTTGCCAGTCCCACTTCCCCACTCCCCTTCGCAAAAGAGTATGTTTTTATTAAATATATTTGAATATTTTATGTGAAAGTCTCTAAACTAGTTGAAGAAAGAGCTTTAGAACCCTAATTACTAAAACCAGAGACATGCTTATATTTCTTATGGTTTCAAATACGTAGAATGAAATTCAACTTCAGAGAGAGGCATGGTGCCAGCAAATTATACACTTTCATTAGAAGGGTAGGAAAAAAGGCAGGGCTAATGTACAAAAGAACAGGGTGCAGCACTCAGACAGAAAACCTAGTATTCATCCTGCATTTATTCAAACATGTTATCATATCCAGGAACACCACTACTTTAAAAAAATCACATACCAGTTTGATCTAAGCATTTTTAATCAGGTTACCACCAAAATATTTGCTACCTCTTTACTAATACCACTATTACCATTACTCAGAATACATTTCATACACTTTCTTTTATTCACATGTCAGCACAGCGTCACTCCCTCTAGTGGGTAAGAAACAAAGCTTATACAGACAACCCGAATTTTCATACAAGGGAGAAGTACTCCTGCAGCTACACCAACAGCAACAACACTGGCTAGAGTGTAAGTCTCCTATCACAGCCACAAAGAGAACCACTATTTCACTCTGACTACTAGAAAATGTGTTTTTACTAGCCCTGTTGTTTGCTTTTGCTTCCTCAAGTTTCCAATGGCCAAAAAAGAATTACAATGAATGCAAATATTGTGGCAGCAAGAAATGTATTTACTTCTAGCTTGCTTTCACTTCCAGCAGCATGGTAGTTTTAGTTCTCAGCAAGTTTTGCCTGCCATCAATTATTTTCACAAATCTGCGTCTTCCTTTGCATATACTGGCCATATACTAAACTCAAGTAGTATTAAAATCCTGTGTCTCTTCCTGCCAAATAACTTGATTACTCTATTTCATTTGAATACTTGCTTGACAAACCCAACTCTGGAAACACTAAGGCATGGCTTAATGTTTACAAGAACTCATTTCAGCAAATCTTACTACATAATCGCATAATGAAAAAGAAGACAAAAAACCTCAACCATGTACATGGATTTTTTTGACTGTTATATATATATATAAAATCTGTATAGCTAACGGAACTACAGAATACTGCCAACCGTGAAACAAAACAGGAAGAACGGGTCAATAAAAAAGAACTTGTTATATGCATTTTTCTGTATATATTGCCTTCTAATGTACAATTATTACCTTCTAATGCATAGATCCAAAGAAGTTGGCTAAAAAAAATGAGCATCAGTTTGCTGCAAATGATGTTTCTAATTTTTTAAAATAGGAATGATTTTTAACTGATAGATATTTTAGTCTTTCTAATTGATTTAAGTTACAAACTCATCCTAAGCCATGAGATGACTCTAAGCAAAGGACAGCCACTCTCATTTACAGCAAATTAAGGTACTCAGTAGTTCACAAATTGTTACTCTTAGAATAACATATCAAAACTTCATCTGAAATTATTTGATAATTTTTAGATTATTTAAATTTACACTGATGAGTAAATAATCCACGGAACCACACTGTAGAGAAGATGACTGGCAATTACATCACTTGAAAGACTGTTACCAGAACAAAATTGTTAAGTAACACATTTCTAAGAAAGTGACATTTTACAAAAAGACAAAGGCATATATTTTCCACCAAAACCTAATGCTGCTGTCATCAACAACCCCACAAAAGCTACAGCTACCTAAAATGGAAATGAAAATGTAATGTATGGAAATATTCTCTTATAAAATCTCCTTAGGCTTCACATGTATTAATGTATTAGTTTGCAAACATTAAGATCAAAGGGAAAGCAACAAATACATCCTAAAAAGTTTTTAGTCAGATTTTTATTAACGATATACAAGTAGCAAGGCATAAAAAATTAATATGTTCAAGCCTTGAAATGTCAAGTGTAATGATCTCTAGCTCTGCTTACCTCCTTTGCTTTTTGTTTCAGTCTAGCTTGCTCTGGGTCTTCTTGCCTTGAGCGACTCTACATATTTAAAAAAAAATGGGGAAAAAAGGTTAACAGATGGTTTAAGAACCCCTCATCTGTTGCAGTAAGTTAAAAAATACCAAAGAAAGGGGAACAGGATACAAGGTGTCAAAAATGGGATGCTTAAATTCATAGAAGTGCAGTTTCAAACCCATAAGCCTCACCCAAAAGACTGTTAAATATTCAGTTGTAAATAAGTTCTACCCTAGATTTAAATTTAAAAAAAAAAAAAAACCAAAACATGTTTTTGTCAATGCTAAAGTTTCCATACAGGTTTAGATTTCAATTATTTAATACAAACAAATTCAAGCATCCAAGAGTGGAAATGATACCCTTTCCATTATCTGATCTTTTCAATTTAAACTCCTTACAGTCACTTATCTTAAAATAATTTACTGTTTGCAACTAAGCTTTTATTCAGCTGTTGGTAGAGGATGTGGAGAAAACAGTTGTAAAGTCACCCTCCCAAACAGTAAATCTTCATAATAAAGATGTTACTATCCATCTGAACTTACGCTGAGTACAGCACAGAAATGCACATGTTGAACTCATTCATGCACTACTACTACTATTAATGTTGTAATTTTTAAAACTGGAGAAATATTGCCAAATGGCAACTTTTGCATTTTCCTTCAAAACCAGAAACAATAGCTCTAAAACCCCATTAAGAATAACTGTTTAATTGCAATAACAACCCATAACAGTACATTTCTTCAGATACAGACTGTTTTACAACCATATATTAAAACTGTTACATTCTTATTTATGCTCACTATACATACTCCAATTGATGGAATTCAAAACTCGAGAGGTAGATGCTATATGCATTATACTTTGTTAACTGCATGATTGGTCAGTATTCAGAAAAGGTTGCATAAGAAGTTGTAGGAAGCTGCAATAAAACTTGCGACATCTGTGGAAAACTGTTGTTCCCAATACCTGAAACATGTAATTGTTTTATTTTGGTATTTCTTTGAGATTTAAAGTGGTATCATTTACACAGCTCCTAAAGGAATAAGAATATCTATGCCCTCTCCCATCTATCTTTCTCTGCTTCTTTCTATGCTAAAGACAGACCTGAAACTTGAAAGAATATTAGCTTGCAAACTTACATATGCTCAGATTTTTTCCTGTTGTTTGAATTTTTCATGACATATTCTGTTCAGACGTTAAAAATCCATGAAGAAAACCAAAGGGAGACAGTTTTTAAGGGTAAGGGGACACGTAATACTGTTGATATACCTAGAAAGAGCCTTGACTGTGATTTGGCAGACAGGGCACCAATGACACTGAATTCTCTACCCTTTTTCCTGTTTGTTTGTTTTTGTTTTTTTTAAACTGGGATTATTTTCTCAGCTAACATAGCACACACATAAAACACAGTGATGACAAAGCATGGCCAAAAGAAACAATAATGAGATTTTTTAGAAGATGTGCTTCACTCTTCCACAGTGCACATTAGCTTCATCTTCCAACACCACCTACTAGTGATTTTGTGCCTGTTAGCATAAAAGGCAGTTTGACAGGATAGTGTCTAGAGTAAAGTAATGAGAAATTAAAATCTGTAGACAGCTAATGACCAAATTAGACTCCCATGTTGTAGTTGTGCCAACCAAGAAACTCCAACTTAACTTAGACTAAGATTCCTTCTAACTTCTGTGGTCAGACAAAAAGAAAAATGTAGATAACCTGATCTAGTTAACGTTTAAAGAACAAAAAGGCATTTCATGAAATACATAGATCTGCCAGAGACCTGGGAGTCTAATTCAGTAGAGCAATTGCTAAGAACTTGATTATATTTATATCTATTAGGTTAAAAAACAAACAACAACCATTCAATGAGTTGCTTCTCTACGAGATGGACTTAGGGAAGTTATTTATGAACTGAGCTGAATTAGGTCCTTGCTCTATCATTTTGTGATGACAGTTCAATCACTGCGTGCCTCAGTTTCTCCAGTACGACGTATGGAAAACTGTATTTAGCCCTTTCACGTGTTTTGATGCTAAATTTATAAATGTACAATGAACCTCTATTGTGTTCCGAGTCTCGCAGTGAAAGCAGTACAGAAATATGAAGTGTTGTTATACTACTGTATGAAGCTGAATCATTTGCCAAATGCAAAGTACAAGTTAAAAGCATTTCAGCTTCAGGAGAAAGCAGAGTGTCCTGAGAGAATCAAGCTGAGACTTCTAATATCGTTACCAAGTTTCTACAAGAAAGTGATAGAACCCTGGAAAACATACCAGATCTACATTGTGTTTGGGGACATTGTAAGAAAAATTAAAGAAATAGACGCAAAGTAACATTGCAAATTCCTGGACTCCGTAAGTGAAGGAAAAACCTGAAAGCGCTACATATTAAAAAAAACCCACATTTAAAAGGTGGGGCTCCCCCCCCCCCCCCCAAACCGACCACATAAAAGTAGATCTGGAGTTCAGGATAGTCTGAAAAAGCAGACTCTAAAAGCAGGCAAAAAAGCAGATCTACTCTGTGTAAACCTCCAGCTCATTCACAATAAATAAATAATAAAAATTATTGCAGAGGTGAAAACAGGTACTCAACTCCTGACTGATATTAAATAGAGGAATTTTTTCAGTAATGAAGATTTAAAATACCAGGTGATGTTAGATATATAAACCCAGATTGAAGGTGAAGGTAGAACTACTTTTACATTGAGAGTAATGCAATGACTTTCTGGTTATTCCTTGAACCCACACCAAATGGCCTTTTCAAAGAGCTCAGGCTAGCTCTTGTTTCAAACAAGTAAATTCCAACTTTACACTAGATGTGTCAATACTCCTTAGTATTTATTAGTAACACTAATAAAATTAAGGAATTTAACTAAAATTAAGGAATAAAACTAAGGAATTTAACTGTCATTTTCTGTTTCTTTTTGTGTTCAGATAAATTTTAATAGATTTTAAAAAAAAAAAAAACAAAACAGATGGTTAAGACTAAAATACCTTCCTGCTGACTACCATGTCAGTTTGCAAATCAGTAAGCTTCAGAAATAAAATCATCAGCATATGGAGGCTAAAATGTGTTAAAGGAAAAGAAAAAGTATAAACATTGACTATTTTATTAATTCTTCACTTTATGATTTAATGTAAATTACAAAAGGTTTCTTCAATGCCAAGGCAACACAGATTAAAGCAAATATAAGCAAACGAAAATGTCAAGCTTAATAGAGGTCCCTAGATAAGCTTTAAAAATGTCACTGGCTTCTCTTTACACTCCATTCCACACGTGAACATCTTTTCCTTCCTCTGAAGAGTTTCAACAATTTTGCTGCTGTTCAGCTCTTGCAGTGCTTGTATGTATCTCACCATTTTTACTCACCAATTATTTTAATATTTTTACACTTACTTTTCTCAAGCTACTGACAAATCATTCCTATTTTTTTTTTAACTCCAGTTTAAATTTTTTCTTCGAAGTCATCTCATATTTTTTCTCCTTTCCCTCTAACATCCAAATCGTAATATGCTGCATCTCACCTGTTTTGTGAAACACGTTTTTTCAAAATCTTTTAATGCACCAATGCCTCCTTCCTCTAAAGCTTCGGAAACACCCAACAATCACAGAACCCCCCCAACTCAAATACTTTCAACTCCTTTCCCTTCCCCTCTCTAGTCTTCGTGTCTAGATCTGTAAATAAAGAAATCTGGGTTTACGTAACATATTTTCACGTTGATGAATAAATACCTTTAGAAGCAAGCTAGCTTCCCATAGTAATTCTAGAGAAACCTAGGACTGATCCTAACCAGATAAAATACCTCTAAATACATTAAATGCTGTCTCCGACTGAGAACTTAATTCACCAAACCAGGTTTGTTAACATTTCTCCCAAACATAAACTACTTTTATTAGACCAGACAGCCTGATATTTTAATTGTTAAGAATGAAAGTGCTTTGTGTTAGAGAACTTGTTATCTTATTTATCTGAAAACTGCATAGATCACATTAGGTCTATGGAAATACTAGACTTTGAAAGTATGAAAAGCAGCATATCTTAAATGTGTATTCAAAACACATTAGAAATATAGGGTTTCATTTACATGTTACCAAACTCCCTAATGTTCCAAACCTCAGCTTTTCCCCTTGCTTGTGTTAAGAAAGAATGCCACAAAAAACAGACATCTAATTACACATATAACAGCGTAGTTTTAAGAAGGGGATTTTGTATTTATTAGAACTGTCTTAAATTACAAAACAACAATATTTTTTATCTATAACTCATGTAATACTTAAATATATGCAACAATTATTTTTAGAATTGGAGGATACTCTGTGCACCTACACAGATGGGCAGACCAACAGTCCTTCTGATGTATTTAATTATGATCATTATTCAGTATTTTGTCATTTGTAATGTCAAAGCTTCACTGTTGTTACATTTTGTCCCACTAACAAAAAACATTTTCTATTAGATGTATAATAATTTTGAAGTCTCAGCTTGTTAAACCTCTCTCTCACAGGGTATCTCCTCCTAAATAAGTCTCCTGCATTTAGCAACATCTGATCCCAGTTAAGGCACTTACAGCTCTACTCCCGCTTCCCAATACATACACTGGGAGTCTTTAATGCTTCAAATTAATCTTTTTTCATTAAATAAAGTTAAGAGTCACAACTGCAGGTGCTGTACTATTGAGAGCCACTGCTGTGCCAACAGTTTCAATTTTAAACCTATTTTTCCCCATTGATGACATTAGAACTTCACCCACGGCTGTACCAGCTTATAACTTTCACTTTTAATTAAAGAAATTAAATTGGCAACATGAAACACTTTGCTTTCACATTAACTTTCACTTTTTATTAACAAAGCTAAAAGCAGCATAGCTGAGGGTAAAACCCTATTCAGAGCTACGACCACAGTGAGGGGGAATGCAAGAGTACAGGTCTAAAAAAAGATTTATTTTAAAATCATTACAACTGAAGTAAGAAATTTCTAAAAATTCAGAAAATTATCTCAACACAATAATTCCCTCTTTGCTCTCCTCTCATTAGAAGTGAGTTATAAGTTTCCGTTCAGAGAGTGCTTCATCTCACAGAAAGCTGCATTACATCCACTGTACTCTCAGAAGAGAGGGAAAGGATTAAATTGGCATGACGACTGAACTCATCTCTGGCTCAAAGAGGTAGTCCCTTCAAGTAATGACAGGATGTATGTGTAAGGAAATCAGCATTGCCAAATTTCAATAATGTCTCTCCAATAAAAAAAGCCCTTCAGCCTATAGCACGATAAAATCACTATCATCCATAAATACTAATTAACTTCACAAACAACACTAAACATAATTTTCCATTTATTTACGTAATAATTCTTTTTACAGAATAGATCTTACTCCTGTGATACTTGTATTTAAGACCCCAAAACTTGACAGGCTTGTGCTACTATACAGAACACTCAAAATAATAGACTAATAGAATGCATATATTGGAAATTAATTTTCAAAATTAATTTAATAATAAACATGCATTTAGCCAGATTGAGCAGATGAATTAATGCTGTAATTTTAACATGATACACTTTATTGTAGATTATATCATAGAAGTATTATTCATTGATTTTCTGAAGACAAGGACAACCCCAAGCTGTACCTTTACTGTAGAAAGCATCACTCTCTCCAAAAAACAATTCAGAAATAAAACCAAACAAACGAAGAAAAAAAATCAACTACAAACTCCTCTTCCTCCTGCTGCCAGAAATATTTCCATTATTAGCCCAGAACCAGAACCTCATTCAATTTGACACACACAACCTGCATTTTCCAGGTTTTGGAAATAGCTATGAAAGCAAGCAAAGAACATATCTTTTACTATAGCAAGACCTGTGCTTTGTTGCGTTTTTTTGTTGTTGTTGTTTTGTTTTTGTTTTTTTTTAAGAAAGTCCACACAACATACACCATGTCAAATATAAAGGTAAATTCCTCAAGTGATTTTAGTGTGGCTTTTGACCTTTCTGCAGTCTTAAGGCTTTCCTTAGCTCATCTTGCGATTTCCCATACCAGCCACCAAAGACAGATTCAAAAGATCTCTGCTTCTGCACACACATGGAAACGACAGCCAGTGGGTTCTTACTGGGAAAACAAATGGGGGCAAAGAGTTGACTCTCCCAAATATTTCCTTTGAAGAGACTGCACCCTACCTACGTGTTTATATACAAGATGGCTCCTCGTTGTGCCATTATTATTTTACCCTATTATTCACATATCAGGAAGATAACCCAAAAGTAATGACAATCAAGGCAGCTACAGCCTCTCCCTGTACAGCTTCTGTATTTGACACATCATATTATCTGGATGTTTGAAACAGGACTGTTCCGGCAGCAGGAAGTGACTAGATCTGACAGTTTTGGGGCCCAACGTGTCTTTAAACTCTTCTATTATAAAAAGAATCACTAGGAAGTAAATTAGAGAAATGCTTTGGGCCACACGTTCTAGGTTGGTATGCATACATTGTGGAACATGATGCAGAGATTCCTGGGGTACAAGAGATTGTGCTAGCTCCTGAAACAGTATAGTCTTGTTTTCAATTTTTAGGTTTTTAATTAAAAGAGAAATTGTATGTTGCATTGCTACTATAGCATACCTTATGATTTTTCCTTTCCTGTCAAGTTTGTCTTCCCCCAAAATATCTCACTGGAATGCGAACATCAGTCATTATTCTTCTAAGCTCATGGTATGAAGTTTCTATTTCTCAAGTATTTCCCAGGCATGGGACATAAGATTTTGTAATATTCTCTCATTTAACAAGCCAAATAATACTGCTATTTTGCAGTATATTGCTTTAAAGATAATCTTGTAGCTTCACAATTATTTTTAACTTGGACAGTGACTTCTCTCAGAATGTAAAAAATTTAAAATATTTTTTGAAACCTGACCTTTTTTTCTTTTATCTCCCCATCTGATTTTATCTCTCATTCTCCCAAAAACATTTCCTGAAGCAAAACCAACCCCATCTGGGTGCTTACAGATTCTGCAATCACATCGTACTGTAATAACTGAAATTATGGTTGCAGATCAATCAGAACACTAGTGTCAAATATTTTCTTATCTCCTCCTAAAGAAACCAACCCACTACCCAAAACAACAACAAAAACCTGCAAACCTGACATTTTCTTTGACCATCATTTACATCTCTTTCTTATCCCTTACTGGATTCTAATGCAAAATTACCAAATTGGTTTCAATGGTTCCCTAAGACTCATGCTGACTCCCCTTTCATTTCAATCTATTCCTTCATTTTTCATCATCTTTTCAGTTGATTATTTTGTTGTTGGTTATTTAATAGCATCCACTCCAATGCCCAAAACATTTCCTTCATTACCCTATTCTTTGTCAAAACCTGGACTTCGGCTGTTAACAAGGTTCCAAAGGGTAAATAATTAAAATAGAATTTTCACTGTACAAGTTAAACTTGTTTACACTCTTCCATACTAGACAATAGATGAGGTACCACTAGCAGGTAATTTTGAAATTTTCCTAAAGTTATTCTGCTGAGTAACTTTAAAAACATGTTGCAAAATAACATGACAAAGCATGTACAAGATAAAAGATCACTCTTTTCGTCTAAAAGGCACATTAAGAATCTGCAGTTATAAATAAAAAATTTCTGATTTTTAGATTTAAGCATTTATAGGAAAAAAAGCAGAAACAGAAATTTCATTTCAAAATCCCAAGTTTTCTATAATCTTTAAAGACACAATACTGTCAAGATGACAAAGACGCCATGATCAGGGAAACGTCGTCTTTGCATAATAGGTATTTAGTCTCCAGAGCCAGTTTAATCATTACCCCCTTTGCAGATACAAATATCAATCAGCAGGACACAAACAGACAAGAAATGGTTACTGATCTTTATCACTAGTTATCAGGGCAGCTGGGGCAGATTTTAACTGTGTCCTTTTAATAACTGTGTCATTAGAATTACTGCATGCTTTCCACAAAGACTTCAATCTCCTTAGACAACTAGGCAAGTTCATAAAAGACTAGAAAAAACTAAATCCTGGGTAAGGAATTAGTACGTAGGAATTCAGAATAAAGACGTTAACAGTTATTGCTGTTAATGTACAGGTTGTCTTGCATTTGAGCAGCAACCTAGATTCTAAGGAAATCACGAACAATCTATTATTTAGAATAAAAAGTTGTAATCTGACCATATTTTCCTAAACTATGTCCTACTTAAGTCTTGCAATAGGTTGTCAATCCATTGGAACAGAATGGTTGAGAGCCAGCTAAACGCTCCACGAAGGAAAGACGCCATCAGCGTAAGTTCAGTTCTAAACCAGCATTTACACTTAAATCACAACGTTGCATAAGCACCTCCCAAAAGGCTCACAATATCTTCAACTTCTCTTTCTAAACACTAATACTGATAAATCAGCATTGCTCTTCCATGGCTACTTTGTGGTTTAGCTTTTTAATACCTTCATCTAGTTTTCTAGTATACCATATATTTATGCCAAGCTGTATCCTGTCACTTTCTGGTTATGAAGTTGATTTATGCATTCATTATTTTCATTAAGGTAATTTTTTCAAATCAAGTAGAGGACTCTTTTATATTTGTTTGTTGTAGAATTCTTTAATTTGCTCTTTCTGTAATCTACAGGAATCAAATTTGTTGATCATGTATTTATTTCCTAAATTTTGACTTCGCAGAATTTATATTATTCAAGACTAAAACAAAACAAAACAAAAAAAACCAAAACAAAACCAACACCAAACCACAAAACCAAAGAACACTGAATCATGAAGTAATTCAGGTAGGAAGGGACAACAGGAGGTCATCTAACCCAACCTCAGATAAGCCCGAGTAAGGCTTTATGCAGTCAGGGAAACATTTTTGAACTAAGGACTACAGGCTACTGTATCTTCCTCAATGTCCATAAAAACAAAAAACAACCAGCATAACAAACAAGTAGCAGGATACAGAGAAAAGAAAACATGATTCATCAAGATGTATTCACTAAATGGAGAAAACAGGATTTTAAAAAAAAGCATTTCTTTATTTAAAAAAAATAAGCATTAAGAATGAAAACAGTAAATCTGTTTTCATCTAAACATTTAAAGACTACGTCTGTTATGTGGAAATCTGCGGTATCGTTAACAATGTGAACAATTATAAATTAAGAGTGAAAATAGGACAGATTAAAGTAGCCAAACTGAGAAACAAATTTCTGAAATAAGCAAGGGTAGGTTTTTATAAAAAAATATCTCAATTTATGAACACTAATGGCACAAAACCAGCAGGCTAAGTGTTACAATTGAGCATTGAGTTGTTCTGTATAATCTCTTCAGAATATACAATAAATAATTCAATGAAAATGCAAATGCAATGAAAATTGAGATAACTAAGGGATAAACTTATTTGCAGTTTGATCTGATATGAGATATATATATATATATAAAACTAAATTAAATATGCAGTTATAAACAGGAGATCTAGCTATAGCTGGATGTTCTTGAAACAATATTGTCTTAGTTTGTTCTATTGCGTGTATGAAAATTCACTCTTTGGAATTAAAGTTACAAAGGAACAAGTCCAGAAGAACTGATAGTTAACGGAAGACAGGCATGAATCAATTAAATAATGCAGTCATATAGAGGTGACTGGAACACCAACTAGGACACATAGTATTTAAATTAAAATAAACAAATGAACAAAACTTTAAAAAAAAGTCTAGAAACTCAAGAAATAAAAAGCCTCAAAAAAGTCAAGTAGTAAAAAGCCTCAAAAAAATCCGTAACAATTTACTGAACTTTGTTTAAATACCAGAAGTGTAGGCTATGATTTTCAAATGGCACAGAAACCCTGGCATCTATTAAATTTCAAAGGCAATTGTGAAAATTATTTCACCAAGTTATTTTGAAAATGTTATCCATTGTCTCCTATATTCCCAAAAACTCATCACATTCAGAGCTGTATCTTGAAAATGTAGGAGCATTCCAGTCAGGTAGGTTGAGAATCATCGAAGACAAGACAGCATGACTTAATGAATTAAAGGTGTGATGTCAGAACAACAGTATCTTTTTGCTATAAGAAACAAAATGTCTTTATGAAACAGATTTCACAAAATTAAATAATTGTTTGAAGACTATGAATTGTTAAGTAGTTTAAAAAAAAAAAAGAGTAAATTGGATACCTTGGCAGCCTTTAGCAAGATTTCCCTCTCTTGTTCATCTTTCCTTTGCTTTTCTAAACGCTCCAACTGTTCAAAAAACTTTAACTGTGATCGGACATCTGTAGCTTGTTCATACCATTCATCATCCTGTAAAATAAGAACAATGTTTTACAAAA
Source organism: Nipponia nippon (assembly GCF_047370975.1). Taxonomy (NCBI): domain Eukaryota; kingdom Metazoa; phylum Chordata; class Aves; order Pelecaniformes; family Threskiornithidae; genus Nipponia; species Nipponia nippon. The sequence goes on from NW_028262391.1 coordinate 43,148,017, forward strand.
AGCATGCATTTTCATCAAGAATGTGTTTAAAGAATACTGTAGGTGTTATACATTAAAATCTTTCCGTTGTACTAACAATTAAAAAAAATTTCCCCCTTTTTTTTTTTTAAGCTCGGGGGAATGAAGCTAGCCTATAGTTAATAATGCAGCTAGAATCTGATTATTTCATTAATATCTAAGCAAATTTAAAAAACAAGGATTGACTTATCAGCACCAGAGACATCAAAGAGTTAAAAAAAATAAAACCAACATACTGATTAAAAACCCCCAAGATGCTTAGTTTATTACTGAACAATCCTAGATATAGGATATAAGCCTGCTTATAAACTGCAGTTCCTGTATTTGTACTCATCTTGAGCTAGTAACAGACATGATCAAGATGCAGAATTATAAAAGCATTAAAGCTAAAAATTCAGTTGAAAATAAGCCTCTAATTACAATTAAAATAGAAGAACTTTATGACAACTAAGAGCATGCAAGCTTTCCTAGTACCCAACAAACAACAAGAATTTATGACACAAGCTGCACGGGGAACACTCAGAATGTCAGTCAGAAAAATAAGTTATCCATATTACTGCCATCTCATTTATCTGGTTAATATTTTCCTTTTTCACTGCAATGCTATGAAATCAAAGAAAACCATTAACCAAGAAATATACAGAAGACAATGAAGATACTACAGTTCAGAGACAACATAATTTTTTTCTAGGAATCTGTAAAGATATTATTTTAAATGCATCTTTGGCTTAATACAGACTAAGCGAAGTGTTTTCTTCTCAGACACCATCCTAGGGAGAAGGAAGGAGGGACTTAACACTGCTGAAGCTGGTGAAGAATAATGGGAAGAAGCAAGGAGATTTTACTTTTAATCCAGTATAGTAGAATATATCCATCAACGGCAAGGAAAGATATAAGTGTAGGTAATACACAGGCATAGTAGCCTTTATTTTTTTTAATCCATTTTTCTATCACAGTAATGTCAATTCTAGTCACAGATCACAAAGATAATTTTTCTTGCAAATGTCACATACAATTAGTCCAACTGTGACCCATTGGGAAGGTTTGGGAAATAGGTGGGCAAAGATACAGTCCAAAGCTGTTTGACCAGGCTTTCACTCAAGGAAAACAACAACAACAAAAAAACCAAAAACAAACAAAAAAACCAAACCAGAGCTACTCAATATATAAATACACTAAAGAAATCTAAACACAGCTTAGACACAACACACAACTACGTTTATTGCCATCTTGCTTTTACATCAGTTTAACAACTATTAGCATCTTACTTCTATCAAAAGAGATATTTCATATTTATCAATAAAGATGTTTGATTTATTTGAATTTCAAACTGCTTTGCAGATTCTTATTTAAATTTCCCCCCTGGTTTAAGGTATCTAAATTGTTTCTATTTGCTTCAAGAGTACAATCAACTAACAATGGAACGAGAGTAGCATTTAATCTTGAAATGTTCTTTTTAAAGAGAACATCATTGTTTAATAACAGTGAAGAATTTATAGCTGAATTCTTTAGTTGCTGGTTTAAGACAAATTGGTAGCTTTCGTAAAACATTAGCATTTCTCACAGCCAAGGATGCGTGAAGTTACTATAGATTCCTATATGTTGAAGCAATTTTGATCCATTCAATGGATACCTTGGTCAAAAAAGGAGACATCAAGAAACAGTCTTAGTCACAATCTATGAGCAGAAATAGCTTAACAGATGCTCCATGCTAGACACTTCAGCACAGAACGACAAAAACATAATTCTACACACCAATTCTATCACAGAGGAGGAAGACAGATCTGGCAAGCAGCGCTAGCATCCCACCACTTTCTATTTGCCGAGGTAGACAAACCTGCAATTAAAACATGCTTTGCACGCAGAATGAACACAACGCCTACCGTGTGCTAAGAAAAAACGGCGTCACGCTGCATGGTTCTATAACACACAATACCTTTCTTTGCACACTTACTTTGTATGATTCCATTCGGTGCTGGGTTATCACTGTTACTTTTTCTATCACTGTTCTTAATCTGTTTTGTGTTGCATGGGAAATAAAAGTAACCACCTCAGCTGGCACATCAGTAATTCCTAGTTTTTTAGCTAAAGCAAAAAACAAAACAAAACAGAATTAGCTTACCCCCAAAAAAACCCTCCCCAAACCTCTACAGAACATAAAGTCATAACTTCATTTTCCTGAACAGAAAATCCATGACAGTGTATTTATGTAGCTTTGGTGATACATTCATGACCCCTTAAAAAGAGGCGTGACTACACTTTAAAGTTTGAAAGAGAAATCAGAGCATTTTTTTTTTACCACTTAGAAAGCATTTAAGAACTTTACTGAAGTTTATCCTAGTATGTTAAATTAAAGCATAACAGAGTATGAGACAATTTGAGTTCTCAGTTGTTCTACACAAGAAAAAGCAATTTCTCTATCTTCAGAAGCATTAGTGCAGATTAATTTCACGGTCAATGAGATGAGGCTGCGACCCAAAGCATACTGTTGCACGCTTTAACCTACAGTATTGGCATACTACTGACAACAAAAATTCTTTAGAAAAAAACCTATTAATTGAATATGAGGAAATAAAGTCATATTAACAACAGTTATTTAAAGACACCAGTTGTCTCCCCAACAGTGCTAAGAGACATATTCATTGTTACTTGGACATTTGATACTTTGTTCTGAGTTTATACAAAAAGCAAACACTCTACAGTCTAATGTATTGATATATTAAGAAAACCCACCTAAGCTACAGAAACAAGAATATGAGTAACGCATAGAAATTCCTAAATTCATCAGAATAATTACTAAGTATTGGATATAGATTTGTAGATATACGAATATACATACAAATCCAAGCTATAGTCCTATAAAGACATGTATATGAGTAGTCCCAGTGGGACAGTTTTCTGGATAGACAACTCTGTGTGTGCACGCACACACGCGTAGATATTTTATATATAAAAAAATAAGTATTGTATTTTGTACGGATTATTAGATTTGACCCGCCCTAAAAGAGTAAATACTCTGATAACACTGAATCAGTCTTCCATTGACTGAACATGAATCTTTTAAAAATGTTTGTGAATATGTTTGTTTGTGCTACGCTAACGGGTATGCAAAACACTACAGGAAATTTGGTTGAGAATATTTTGGAAAGTGTTTCCTGAATGGTTAATTACAAAAGTAACCTTTGTTTGCGGGAGGGTCCCTGAGCAAATGCAAACCTGAGAGGCTTAAGAACGAGTATTTGTTTTGTGAGGCATTCCTATCTCTTCCTGGCCAAATTCAAGAGCAAGAACCCATCACACGTCTAAAAAATGAAGACGAACAAGTGAGCAGTGGTCTCACATGGATGTATACTTCTGTTATTTTAATGATGTGATCTGAGACGAACTGGCAGCGTTCAGCATCACCCTGGGCTTCTGTCAGGGCCGGGCTGGGGCCGGTCAATCACGGCGCGAGCGGGCCGCCCGCCGCCACCGCCGGCAGGGGGCACTGCGGCGGCCCCGCGCGCCGCCCGCCGAGCCCGCGCGCCCGCCCCGCGCGCCGGCGAGCGCTGAGGCGACAGGGCCCAGAGTGAAAACGGCTCCGAGTTCTGTCTGTGGGCGCGGCTGCTACCGCCGGTTCTGTGCCCAGCCGCCTGCAACAGATCACGTCTCCTCCAGCTCTCCCTCGCCCCGTCTCCTCCTCGTTTGTTCTTTTTTTTTTGATCTGCAGTGTCTATTTAAATGTATATTTTATTACATCACTACAGTACATCATTCCCACACTTCCCAGAGCTGAATTCTCTATGTCATATATTTCTGATATTAATTTTTTTAATGATTCTTTGAAGTCATCATCTCAAACTAACTTAAGCCAGCACTGACTCCATACTGTACACGTTACCTTAAGGATTTTAGCAATATGTATATATGCTTTTTAACTGATTTTTGCTTTACCGCTAAAAAAAAAATAAAATTAAATCTTTCTTGGTGCCCAATTTGTTCGCTGTAATAGAGATGGAACTCCACTGAAGTTGCTGAAAGCTGAACGTATAATGCGGATGTCTGCTTTCCATTAAGATCCCAATGCTGCAACTGTAACCCATGCAAATTAAGTCCTTGAAGTCAGTAGGCCTGTTCATATTGGTAGGAGCTATTTGGGCAAGTCAGACTTGCAATATGAACACCTATTTCAGCATGCACCATTTTATTATGCAAACATGTGTAAGCAAAGCTATCAATCAAAAAACCCTAGTCTGAAAGATAAAATGCAAGTAAGAAGGGAAATTTAATTAACTAGTATCTAGAAAAGAGGTTTGAGATGGAAAATTCTGCCGAGTAGTCTAGGTAAGGGTACGAATGAATAATTGTTAAAATAATAATTCTTTGAATTTCAGCAGTGTAACTACAGCTACTCAACTTCCCTGAGCACACACAATCCTTTCATAATAAAGGACTATCACCATCTTGGATTTTTCATAATAAAGGTTTCCCTAATTTTAAAGACTTTTGTTCTAAGTAAATTCAACCATTATATGGCTGGTTCTGCCTGTCCAACTCTTCAGAAATTCATCCAGAATCAAAGGACCATTCCCTGAGATGCCTGGTTCCTAGAGATTCTCATCCTACATCCTCTTCATCAGCCTCTGCAATATCGCAGTAACTTTCTACTCCTGAAATCCCTCAACACAATATTCTCAAAGTCCAGAAAACCACCCAGAGGCCAGTTATAAATGGAGTCCCTCAGGAGTCTGTCCCGGGACTTACCCTTTTTAATATCTTTCTCAGTGACCTGGAGGGGGAGACACAAAGCATGCTCATCAAGTTTGCAGATGGCACCACACCGAGCAGTGCAAAGGAAAGGGCTGCCAGTCAGAAGGACCTGATGATCAGGCCAGCAGGAACTTCATGAAATTCAAGAAGGACAAATGCGAAGCGCTGCACCTGGGATGGACTAACTGTCTGCAAAAATACAGGCTGGGGACTGCCTACCACGATAGCCACAGATGAGGAGTGGGGAGGAGTGGCTGGAGAGCTGCCTGGCTGAAAGGGACCTGGGGGTGTTGGCTGACAGCCACCTGAACGTGAGCCAGCAGTGTGCTCAGGTGGCCAAGAGGGCCAATGGCATCCTGGCTTGTGTCAGGAAGAGCATGGCCAGCAGGACCAGGTGATAGTGCCCCTGTATTCAGCACTGGTGAGGCCGCACCTCGAGTACTGTGTTCAGTTTTGGGCCCCTCACTACCAGAAGGACATCAAGATACTAGACCATGTCCAAAGAAGGGCAACAAAGTTGGTGAAGGGTCTGGAGCACAAGTCTTATGAGGAGCGGCTGAGGGAGCTGGGGTTGTTTAGTCTGGAGAAGAGGAGGCTGAGGGGAGACCTTATTGCTCTCTACAACTACCTGAAAGGAGGTTGTAGCAAGGTGGGGGTCACTCTCTTCTCCCTAGTAACAAGTGATAGGACGAGAGGAAACGGCCTCAAGCTGCGCCAGGGGAAGTTTAGGTTGGATATTGGGAAAAACTTCTTCACTGAAAGGGTAGTCAGGCATTGGAACAGGCTGCCCAGGGAAGTGGTTGAGTCCCCGTCCCTGGAGGTATTTAAAAGATGGGTAGACATGGTGCTCAAGACATAGTTTAGTGGTGGACTTGGCAGTGATAGGTTAGTGGTTGGACTCGATCTTAAGGGTCTTTTCCAACCTTAACGATTCTATGATTCTATGAACAGCAAAACGGTAGATCAACAGTAACCAACAGATCACGGGGGGCAGTTATTCCTCTTCACTCAGCCCACATCTAGAATACTGCAGTCAGTTTTTGGTCACCTGGTACAACACAGACTTGGAAAAACTTGAGTACAGGGAAAAGTCACCAAGATAGTTATGGGGTTGAAGCATATGACCTATATGAGGAGAACATAAGGGTGTCTGGAGAAGATAAGTTATTGAGACGATGGAGCCAGACTCTTTATTGAAGATGCCTGGAAGAAGAATGAGAAATAAATTCATTAACTGAAATAGCAGAGGTTCTGACTGGATATAGGAAAGAATTCTTCATTGTGAAGATAAAGTACTGGAACACTTTGCACAAAAAAGTTGTAGACTCTCCCACCTTCCAGGTTTTTAAGACTTAGCCAGACAATGCCCTAAGCAAGCTTGTCTGAATTTAATGTTGACCCAGCTTTGAGCAAGAGGTTGGACTAGATGACCATTCAAGTTCTCTTCCAACCTGAGTGATTTTATGATCCCTGTCTTCCTGCATAGCTTCAACTTTCTCCCATATTCCTTATTATCGCACATACCCTTAGTTCCCTCATACATCTAGTATCACGCCCTGGCATGTCTCCCAGTCCAGATTTGTCCAGCTTGCTAGCTGGGCACAGTCAGCTCACCCTGAGGACAGCCTGGCCAGTCTGTACAAGAGTGCTGACTGCCAGCCAACCAGACAGAAGAGCAAAGAAAACGAAAAAATGGTTGATTTCCCCCTCAACTGGGACACATGGACGGGCTATGTAGCTGCTGATTTATCAATGGATTCAGAAGTTACCTGAAGGGAAAGAGAAGGCAGGTAAATAGACTGGTCAATCACTTAAGGGTAGTTTTTTTCTTTGGAAAACAGGCTAAGGAAGAAAGAATACAAAACAAATTTCCCCAAAAATGAATTAGCATCAAGAAACCAGACTACAAAAAGACATAAAGAGAAATTTTTTAAAAGTCAACTTGTCATGCACAACATTCATCATGTGTGGAAGCATCATCATGTCTTCCCTGCTCTAAATTAGTCAAAACCCTGTTAGCAAAGGATGTCAGAAGCAGCGTGCATTCCAAAGCTGTACACTACATGAAGATTTGGCACACTACTTAAATACCTGGATTGTACTTGGGGCAAGGATGGGAAAATTACTGATGTGCTCCTGAAATAACAATCTCATCTACCCTTGGAAAGGCTGGCTTAGTTATGCTTTCATAAACAGTCATGCATACCACTATATTGATCCGCTGACCTCAGAAAAGTTCTGATACCATTGTTTAGAGATTGTCTTTTTTTCCTTTCTGCTACTCAGAGAAAATACCAAGTAGAAACTGAAACTATGCAAAGGGCTGGAAACTGTTAATTTTCATATGTTTCTGTATTAAAGTCTTAGTATTTTTTTCTTCACTGCTACATCTCCTCCTGAGTTTCACCCACTCTCATTTATAAAAAGCACACTGGAATTCTGTCTGCCATCAAAGGAAAATAATGCTGATCTCTAAATAGGAAATTCCTGAGATATTCTTCTAGTCTGCATAATTACTTTTCCCAGTTTTTAATACAGAAAGGTTTCTCTTCCCATTGCAAGATTCCCTAGACTGATGATGACATGGGAAACGAAATATCATTTATAGTTTTAAGAAATGTGTATATACACATGTATGTTTTATAATACTATACATACTTAATTGTATCACAAAACACAAATATCCTCAATATAGTATTCATCTTTCTAACCAAGTCACTGGACAGTAGCTTCATCTACAGATATTTTTATTTAGGTCCTAGCATTCTGAATTCTGGTCTTAATTGCGCCAATAATTGTGCCATTGCAATAATAAATCATAATATATACGCTTACAGAGGTACAGAAATGCAAAACCCAAAGAGAAAATTAAGATTAAACAAAAGAATTAACTTATTTCTATCAACAGACTGCTATCATCTATCTTTTGTTAAAAAAAGTTGAACTTGTTTCTGACTTTTAGGTGATCTTCTTAATGTGCTTTAAGTTTGATAACGTAGCCATCTTAACCTGTAGTTTTGTCACCAAAATTCTGCATTTAAAGCAGTGTAAGAAATGTGCAATTTGAAAAAAGTTCCTTGCTTTTAAATAATACATTTGTTAAATTTTGACATTTTTGATAACAAGTATATGCTTCAAGTCTTTAAAATTACTTTAGCAATGTAATTCTGAACTTTTCCTAGAGCTATGATAAAAACATCATCAAGGATAACAATAAAAATGGAGCTGGAGCAAAACAATGCTCCAAGCTATAATTTTAACCAATCTCTCCACTTCAATTTGAATTTTTATATTTTTAAAGACATAACTAAGGTCAGGTTCTTCATTCACATGTTCTTGCCAGATCTCTACTACACCAGAACCGTACAAGACCATCAAGAATTGATGACTGATTGCATGAACACTTCGATTCTTTGTGGCAGGACTCAGTTTCAACACATCCTCAGAGGCATCAAATGCTACTAAAGCAGTCAGTTGAGTCATACTATCCTATATGAAGAATATGAGGGATCACAAATGAATACCCCAAGTAAACAAATTTCTAATCTGCCAAGCACTTACAGACAACACAATAAAGCCTGCCTGCATATTAATTCTTAATTACATGTTTGGAAGCTTTAATAGCAAACCATGGTTCAATCAGCATTTAATAAAGATCTACAGTATGCAAGACAGCATTCAAAGGAAATAAGTGTTAGAATATTTTTGTTACAAATAAACTATATTCTAGTTAAAAGTTTGAGATATTGCAATAGAGTTTCTATAAAGTTAGAACCTGTATATAAGTTCCAAAAACCTTGAGGGAAAAAACGTTCAGCAATATTATTCTGATATTGGCATATGTGTCACTAGCACAAGACTGTTTTTTACAAACATAAAAGCACCTAAACCTTGTCATTGAAAACTTTCAGGTCCCAAGAAGTGAAAATTCTGTAGAGTGCTATCATCTGCTTAGCTATCTGAAAGATACTGGCTTTGCTGCACTTTAAAAGTTTAATTATATTTTATTGATCAAACAAACTAAAATAAATCGTAAGAAGAGTACTGCCCTATTTGAGAAGCAGAAGAAAAATACTATCTTTGCAGATAGGCTTTCAAAGAATCAAAAAGTTACTTTAATAATTTATACTTTAAGAGGACTGGCAGGATTGAGATCAAAGATAAAAAAAATTATTTGTAAAACACTAGGTCTGACTGATTATTGATGTCATAAATTATTGAGTGCCTGTATAAAATCTCTTTACGTTTACACTTAAAACAGAAAAACCTTGAAGAACTGGTTTTAAACAGTTAAACAGCATGTATTTAGGGCTTGAATTTGTCTTGTCCTTCAACAGAAACATTGGGAGAGTGCATAATTAGTCCCTCTCCGCCCTAATCACAGGTCAGCCAGAACTGCACAAAGCACTCTGCTATCATCTTAAAACCAGGAGCAACTTCTTAAACTTTAAATTCTGTGCATGAAATCTTGGCCCCAGATGCAACTGGAACCAGACTTCTTATGTCCAGGCCTCTTCTGCTGTTACAGCTGGTTTGCATACTATAAGATAGAAACAAATCACAAAAGTCCACCCCTCTTGAATCTGAGAAATTATTTGTTTAAACTTTTATTTAACCTCATTCAAACAGCATCAGATCTAGAACAATGCAAAAAAGATGCATCTGGTCACATCTACCTACCTCATCCCCACAGCACAGTAAGTACTAGGCTGTGCCTTGGACTGCAGCTACAATTTTAGGCTCAAGCCCCCTTCCTCTTTTATCCCAACAGAACCACCACAGTTTCACATGCCTCAGTCCTTCTGCAATCTTTCCCATCAGGAAAAGCAAAGTATTGGAAAAACTACCACTTGAATTTCTGCAGCCTTCCAAGCTATGCAATTCTTCAATAAATTCCATTCCTCCATTTCAATAGCGTAAGGGAAACCTGATGATTTTATAGGTCTGCTGTAGGTGTCAGCAGCGATACATTTAAAACACCTTAATCTCTGTAAAATTACATATAATTAAATACGACATGATCAGTTAAGCAGTCACTGTTCAAAACTTACGCTATACAGGAACTTGTGGAGACTAACAGCTGAAAAAATTGGGAGAAAAGGGGAGAGCAGTTCACCTTCTAAAACTAGACAAGCAATATTTGTATGTCCTAAGATACACCATGTGTGATGTCTACAGAAAGAAGGTCATGAAATCAACAGGTGCTTTGTTTAACACTATTGTATTAGTAATTCTAAACTGAGCAACAGCATTTAACTATCAGGCTGACTAAACACAAAGGGGAAACAACTCTAATGCACTAAGGGCCCTTGGCATCCTGAGAAGCCATAAATGGCAATTATTGAATTTACTTGTCCCAGCCTAATCAGGTGGGACTTAAGAATGGGGTACATCTCCCATATAGCAGTGTCCTCAGCCTATGAAGTAATCCATCAATACTGCATTCATATTGCTATCAAAGGGAAAACCCAATCTTAAATATTAAGCTAGAGAATGGGGGATGGAACACAAAAAAGGAAAAAATTGAGGAGGTTGGTTGGGTACAAAATACCCTGGGGTTATGTTGGGGGGGCTACCAGAGCCCCAGACAGACTTTAAGTATTAAAAACTGAAGGAAAAGCTTGTTAAACAGTGCAAACAACAAATCACTAGCTCTGATGATTAGGATTAGAGATTCCTAGGGGTATAAGATAACCTAGTGATCCCAGGCAAAAGAAAGAGTATGATAATTTTAGCTGTAATTTTCTGTTTTCAGTCCTTTAAATAAAAGCTTCACTTTAAGTCTTACTAACTAAATGCATAAATAATTTAATAAATGTTGAATTGCTGTACTGTTAAGCCTGTCTGGTGCTGGAAGACAGGATGAAGAAAGATGAAACTGAAAAACTTCAGTTGCTACCTTCACAAAAAGAGCCAATCCAAATGAAGTCGTTTGAGCAGGCACCTCTGAGGAACCTGTAACCTGGAGTGTGTTTAGGGAAGCCACAGGCTAGGGAGTGTTTGCTGCCAAACTAGAGAGAATTGGTGCCAAGTGCTTTGAGATTTGGTAAACGATTCCCTCTAGCAGGTACAAACCAGCACTCCTCTGTGAGGGGCAGATGGCCAAGATATATTCCACAGCTCTAAACCAGTCCTGAACTGGAATGGGAAAGATTTTGTAAACCAGTATCTGACACTGTTCAACACTGTACTTCCAGTTCACCTTCATATATAATAAACTGACTTTGTTAAAGAGAATGACTTTTTATCACCATGTAATTGTTATTTACAAAATAACGGAAGACCCTACATTAATTACTTCAGTAAGCTTGTTTGTAAAAGAACATTCCTCGTCTCATAGGATAAAAATTATCTCATGAGCCAGCTTCTTTCTTGAGAACTCAAGACTTGCTGGGTATAGTATTTGTTCCATACTTCTTCAGAACTACCCACCTCGAGATGATTCCCCAGGAAGCATTTTGTGAAATTGAGAAACTGGTGAAACATCAGTTACTTTTTAAAAATAAATTAATAAATCCCAAATTTACAGATTAAAATCCTCAAAATACATAGCCATTTTCAATGCAAGACATCAGAAAAAAGATAACCAGCCATACAATTGTAATGGAACCTAAAGGAATAAAAGTTCTGAATAAATATTACACAAATTTTTAATACTCTCTTCTCCTCCAGCTCCCTCCAAAGTAAATGTCAACCAAATTATTTTAGCAAAGTAAGATTCAACTAAGACTCATAAGCTCTGTAGTGTGAATGCACTGGTACAAAACCACTCATAAAGCTTCAGGTACTATAGTGGATTTAACTTATTCTGTACAAACTATATTATAATAAATAGTTATGTATTTATATAATTGTACAAAAGTTACGAAAAGCTATACTGGATAATATAGTCCAGCATCCTTTCTCTAACAGCAGTAGTGGGAGATGCTGCTAGAAGACTGCTTTAAAAAAAACCAAAACAAAACAAACAAACAAAAACCCCAAAAAAGTGTGCAGTGATAACTATGCAACAATACACAGCCTAGGACCATCCTAAGTTAGAGGATCCGAGGATCTTATCTTTCTCTCTATTAGGTCAGGATGGAATTTTTTTCCTATTAATTTTTCAAGTAATTTTTTGAACCTGCAACATCCTAAAACAAAGAGTTCCACAACTTAACTACTCACCTGGCAAAAAAAATAGCCCTTTTTGCTTGTTTTGAACTTTTACCTTCTAATTTCATTTGATATCCCTAATTCTTGTAAAAGGAAAACCAGAAAAATAGCCCCATTATAGAACGTCATATTGGTATATAATTATTTTAACACAACAGAGCCAGAGAAATAGTTGTATCCACGCAAAAATCTATCTATAACCCAGGCAAAAATGTCTGATCCTATTTTCTGTGCCGATTCAAAGCTGTTATGCAAGTCAGTGAGATTTGGGGCAGGACAAAAAAATTCATCAAGTAGAAAAAGAATTTCTCAAGAATCCTACGTAACCCTACTTATAGGATTGGTGGTTTTTTGATGAAAGTCATGTAAGAATGACAAAAAAAGCAGCTTCACTTCTCTAAGAATTCTCAACCAGGTAGGTAAGTCTGGGAACCCACACATAAGTCATACTTTTTGGCAAAAAGAAAGAACTAATTTGAGAAGAGGTCTGACCTAAAATATATATAACCAGACAATCCAGTTTCCAAAATTCCGTCTCTAAGCTAGATAATTAAACAGCTGAAAGGTAGGTATTAATCATTCCTAAAGAGTCTTTTTATTATCCTTAGTGGTTTGTCTCTAACAGAACCAAGCTAGTCACCAAACAACATTATGCACAGGTATGTGGAGGCCTGGAAAATGGAAGGAGTTACCACAAATCATGGAAGCATGACCATATAAGCAGTGCATCTAGGAGAAGAGAATACTTGGTATTCAGACAGCAAGGAAGCCTTACAGCTTGATCAGAGAAGACAAAGAATGTAAACTCTGAAGGAACAGAAGCTACTACTCTTTTCCCCAGTTTTTTTCTGGAACTAAACTGTATATTACCTAACTCCTTTTAGAAGAAATCGGAATCTCAATGTGCCAAGGAAACACGCTATCCTTAATTTTGATATTTAATTCCTTCTCTTTTAATAATTCCTCTTTAAGATTACTTTTGTGCAATTTCATGTGTATATCCTAAAAGAAGGGAGGATGCCAAAGTTATTAAAAGGGAGGCACCGAAGGTCAAAGAATTTTTGAGAACTACATCCAGATCCTGCCCTACAATCCCAGCAACCTGTGCTGCAGCAACTGAACAGTGTGAGGAAAATGTAAGTGACAGAGGAGGGGATGAGAACTGAAATTGGTGCAGGTCTCAACAAGTCAAATGAGAATATACAGATTACAGTTACATGATTATTTTTAATCTTAGTTTTCTCAAAACATAAATACTATACAAAATAGTAAGCACATCCAAAGACATTCAGGAACATGCAAGAATAAACACAGAGTGACTGTAGAGAACTGGAAAATACATTCACTATTTTTATGAATAATAGTACATGCCTCAATGCACTTTTGTGCTTGGTTACTCACTACAGAGTCAAATCAAGAGAGACTGTTGGAGGGACCACATGAGAAAGAACTAATATGGCAATGGCACTAATAAGAGTCCTTAAGAAAACAAGAGAGAAGTTGTTAGTTGGGGATTTATCCCCTACCTATTTTCATGCAGGCTAGAAAAATGTCCTTCTTGGGCTAAGCCCAAGATCAAAAGATACTAAACCATTACAGGACCTCAGGATTAACTACAAGTAGTATATGATTATGACAGTACGTCAGGTGAGACAGATGGAGAAGAACTGTTGTAAGAATGTCAGAGATGACAAACACATGTGGAGGCACAGATACCAGCATCCTGTAACATAGTCCTTGCAGTAACAGAACACACTCTCAATCACATCCACACAAGGATTAAAGGGAATACCAAGTATAAGAATTTGCCTATATGCTTCTGTTCTTTTAAAGCGACTTCTGTAAACAATGCAGATATTTTGGCAATTTGTTTTTCTGGAGAAACCATCTCTCTGACACTACAAAAGTCTTGTTGGTGACATGTCTGAACAGGTATCACAGTTGCCCACTGCAAGCCTGATGCCTGGCAGTCTAGCTCAACATCAGGCCTCATCTTAAGGAGGCAGGATGGGCACGTCAGCCAGAAAGGATATGCACAAAGAATAGAGGAAATTATAAAGGATACCAGAAGGGTAGACTGAAGACCATAATCTGAATTTCAAAATGTCAGCACCTTCACCTGTGTATATCCAGGATTAGAGGAGAGGTTGTCAAGATCAGGACATTGTGCCACATTCATTAATACCAAATTCGTGCCTCACCAGATCATCCACCACTACAAAGTTTATCCAGATGAGACGCGGTCATTTGATTTTGTCAAAATAGCTGTAGTCTATGACAGTTGACATTAAAGTTGCACTTCTACATTATTGAGCAAGAACAGATGGTGGTACCTCATCTGGCACAACATCCAGTGTTGTAGCTACTTTCTTGAAAACAAATACCCTTTCATTACCAGTAGAATGCCTTTGTACCAGTTCAACACTTTGCAACATTTGGCTGTAACTTATTTAACGCTAGACACTGAGAAATTGGTTAAACCACAGACTAACACTCTCCATATTATAAGCACTGAAAAAAAGTGTCGAATTGCCAATGAGTTGTAGTAGAATCTGGACTTTGTATGCAGTAGACTCAGCAACATGAAGGAGGCTTACAAATGCAATTGAAACTCATGGCAGAAGGAAAGACTAAAGTGAAGTTTATGAGTTTTTTCAATAATTTTAAGAAAGGAAAAATTACAACCTTAGTATGAGCAGCAGGATTGCCAAATAAACGTAACAAACAATCATTTCAACATATTTTAGAAAATATTACCTTTTACTTTTTCCCCCTTAAACGATCCTTGAAGATGCTGCTCACTGATCAATGACTTCCTCCTCCACAAAGATGTTCCAACATGTGTTGAGAGTTGGGGACATTAGTACCACCTCTAGAGCATGGAGTTTGCCTACAGGGATAATGTAAGTCAGCTTTATTGCAATATTGAATGGTTCTCTAAGGTTTTCTTTTTATTGTTCTTATTTTACATCCAATATTTATTACCAGAAATCTCTTTATGCGATGGACTTTAGAAATTTATCTGGTAGAGAATGCATCTCCACAGAATGATGATCTTAATTTTACTCTCCTTTGTAGAGACCAAGAAATTTAAGCCATTCAGTTCCCAGATACAAACTTATTCTGAGGCTGGGCAACGTATTTTGGTAGGCCCTGAAGGCCAGAACTGCCTGCCAGAAACAGCAAGACCACTTAAAGAAGGCTCTTCCACTACGTTCATAAAACAGAAGCAAGGTATTATGGTGAAAACAAAACTTGAATTCTCCAAATATTTCTGGGAGCAAATAGTATGGTCATGCTCTCAGTTCAATTGGAGAAAAACCTTTGAAAATGATGCCTGAAGAAAGAGCTTCATTTTCTTCATAAATAATCATAGTTTGAACATATCTACATTTATTTTGAGAAATTACTGCTTGATGAAATGACATCAGTTCTGGCACTTAGAGGCGATACTGCTAAAAGCATAACTCAGATGCTGTAGTGTTGCAGAACCAATAAGATTAATAAAAAGAAAACCTTAGAAATACACAAAAAATATTGAACAGAAGCTGCCCTACCTTTCACAGAAAGGCAGACTCCAAGCTCTCAGGTGGTACCGAAGTTATCATTCCAACACATGTTGGGACATCTTGTAAAACAGGAAGTCTAATCATGGACCTATTAAAGAAAGAACAACAATACGGTTTAACATTCTGCTGAAATACTTACTGGTTATGTTTATTTGGCAACACTGCTGCTGATACTAAGATGGGAATGTATTCCCACCTTTTTTGAAAAGGAAATAATAAATGTAGGTAACGTACAATTGTCTTATAATACTGTAACATTAGCAATCGATTAAGTTGGAATAGAAAACCAGATTCTCTATTGAACATGTACAATAAACTCCAATCTCAACACAAGAAACTAAATTATCACAACTATGCACATTGATAAGAAGATTGGGAACAGTGCACACGTAATATAAATAAAATTTCTAGCAAATTGCTTGTTTTATACTAATAAAAAACCCCCTAACTCTGCACTAAGTTACAGAACTATTCCAGATGTCAGCATGCAGATACATCTCTACACCTGCCACATCTCTGCAGGTGACATACTGAAGTTTATAGGTACTAGAGAAAGTCAACGTATTTGGCATGCACAATAACTTGCAATTTGGATTATACAATACCTAACATGACTTTTTTTTCCTAAGAAAAAGCAACTAGAATCACAGAAAATACCACTCTAGGTACAGTTCAAGTGGACTAAGCATGACATTAGGACAACGCATGACTTCAAAATGCTATGCTTAAGAACAAGTACATGTTAGAACTATCTCCAAACACAAGAGTTATGTCCACAGGTATTTAAGGAGGTCATGCTGATAGAAAGATGCTGGTGGAAGAACTGATAGTAAAAGGAATATTTCAGTTTGAAGGCAAATCAACTCACGGATAAAAAGCTGAAAGTCAACAATGAAAACGACTAAGTCACATCAAAAAAAAGTGCAGTGGAAACAAAAAAATATGTTCACAGGCAATCTGATAGCTCAGAATTTCAGAACCCACAACAACTGTAATCTAAGCAGCTATAAAAACCCTGTAAAGTAAACCAACCAGAAAAATAAGTATACTTTTATGTCAGAACTGCTCTGTATATGAAAGAGCAATCATCAATAGTACAGTTTCATCTCATTCAAACATGAATACAGCTGTAGACAAACAAACAGATGAAATGGGGATGACAGAATGACTCTCCTATTAAACTAGTGACAAATGCTTTAAATAGAGGCTCTGGAATCTACTGGCCTGGTTCCATGAAGGATATTCCCATCAGTTTTTAGATGATTTAGCAATGTAAAATGCCCTCTAAAGTATTCAAATTATTTATTTAAAATATATACGTATGCATATAACTGGGCTGCCACTGTGATGCCACATAGTAGGATTCTATACACTCCAGAATACAGAGAACACAGATAAGCTATTTCCTTAAGTTTTAACATGCATTTTTATAGCAGACATGCAATTCAAGTGTGACTGAACAAAGAAAGTATCAAGGCAGAAAATGACAATTTTTTTAATTCTGTCTCATGAAATATTGATTACATGTAAAATAACAAAAAGGTAAATCTATAAATTATGTTGAGCCTAACCCTACAACCATTACATTGACAGAGACAGTGGCTTAATTCTATCAAGCCAAGCTTCTCTGAAGCTGTTTTAAGGAAGACTGTAGGCCTTTTAACTACTGGACTAGGAGAGTTGGATTCATCAGCACATATTCAAGCTTCATAATAATTGGCCTGCACTGCTACGCATGTTCTAGCATAAAAATCTATTTGGATGAAGCAAGAGAATCCAGTACTGATTTTGTGATAGGAAATGTTGCAGATGTATGCTATGTTGTCAATGTAATAGACTTTTTCCAAAGGAAATTTATAACAATGCTAGATAACAGACAAAGACAGTATTTCATAAAATCATGCTACAGAAAAACTGATTTCCTAATGCAGATGTAAAAATAATTCTGAATGAATGTGAAATAAAAATGTCATCGATGATTCTCCAATACATTTTTATCATACATATTTAAGTAAAAATAATTTGAAAATACAAGATGGACAGTTAAAATGTAGTCAGTATGGCCAAACCAGTCTCACATTTCTTAGAATGTCACATTTGTACCTATTCTATTCAGCCAGTGCTCTGTAACAATAAAAACTGAAGTGGAAAAATTGGGTGAAGAACACTGAAAGTGAAGAGAAAGAAAGAAACAATCTAAGTCAAAGAATACAGTATGCCAAAGTTATGTTTCATTATTACTGCATTAAGACAGTTATTTTACAGTTAAGATTCTCCACAAGTTGTGACAATTTAGGGATAGCCAAGTAAAAGCAAAATGGCATCATCTGGTTGTAGAAGAAATCAGTTAGAATTAAAACAAAAGCTGTGGGAATTAATAAGCTGCTGCAGAGTCTAAGATTGTGAGGATATCACCGCTACTGGAGGTTCTAGAGACCACCAACTCTCAGTCAAAAGACTTCTCAGGAAAATACACAACATATCTGTCCCCTTTTTCCATGGATTTAGTTATCAGGCAATATAAAAAGGTCACCTTTTACCCCATCCTTCACTATGTCCTGCTACATTTCACTAATATTAAATATAAAATACAGTGCAGCCTAATTCTCATCTGCTCTCAGAAACAATGCTGTAATAAAGTAATTCCTGAGTCAAGGAGTTTCTATTTTCACAAGATGGTTACAAACCAGAGAAAACTGTCACGCTTCAAACAATCTGCTAAGTCATATTGTTTTATTCATTAAAGTGTTGCCCCTTCTGGTAAACAGTGGAAACTCAGAATGTCAAAAACTAGCTTCTAAACCCTAACTAATACGGCATTCTTACCCACCAAGAAATAGCTTATGAATAAACAAAAGTGAAACAATTACAAATTATTAAGGTTATTTTTCTTGTTTCTTTCCCATAAAACCACAGGAAAAAGCCAGGATTTTTCAGCATTATTTATTTGTGAGGGTCTAATGGGCTTATCTCGCCCTTTAAAGAAATACTACCCATTTTACTAATAAAGTTAAAGACCTAGAAAGTTTTAAGAGTTTGTATGCACATCAGCATGCACATGCATGGAGAACATGAACCTCTGCATCTCAGCTTCCCAAAAAGAGAAACAAAAGCCTTACAGCTCTTTGCATATGTTTCATTGTGCTGTGCTGTCACGTAGAAAGATCAGGGTTTAAAGTTTTACGATCCTGAATGGAATAGCAAAAGAAATATATTATCTGCTAAGAAATACCCACTCTTGATTTTGCATCAAAGAAGAATTTGAAACCATCACAGCCCTGTCTTCCTGTATGAACAAATGGCAAACAAATACCAGCCAAAGATGACTAGATACAAAATTGGATAAGGAAGCATGTGGGAAGTGGATGAGCATCTTTGCATGCATTACCTTTCAGTTACTTCTTCCATTTAAAAGGATCAATAATAATATTAGTCATTTAGATTTAAAATAAACTTTGGATGATAACACTGCCAAGTTACAGCAGAGATAAGAACGTACAATATCTTAAGAAACCTCTTTCACTATAACTTTGAGGCATTTGGCTGGTGGTTGCTGCCAAAGACTGAATAGCATCTGCTCTCACTTTAGCAGTTTATATTCTGACTCTGGTGAATGGAAGCACAATCTCTGAAACAGCCTTTGGGGAACACTACTGAGTTGCTCGACAGAACTCTTACTCAGAAAAGAGAGAAGTAGATTAATATTACAGAAAACTTGAAAGATCTAGCTTCTGAGAAAGGAGAGAAGAGCAGTTTCCTAATACTGTACATACCACAAATCTCTCTTTTACTAAAACATTAAAAACATGCCCTAAAACTAAAGTGATCATTAAATATTAATAGATTTAAAGGTAGAAAATAAGGTCTCCTTAAGTCATGTTCAGGTAAAAGTAAGAAGAAACAATCTATTTTATCTCATTTGTCAACAGGCATAACAAAAACAGAAGAACGAGGACTCACATAACTCTTTTTCCTAATGTGCTTGAGAAGGTCACAGCCTCCTTTGCTTAGTCCTGGTGTGTCTAGGCACAGCAACATATGGTGAGGCTGAGTTTTGTCGTGAACTTATAACGTCATTATTTTAAGTGCCCAGTAGCACAAACTACTAAATTTGTGTGTGGTCCTATGCAAACAACAAATCTGGCCACACACAGTGAAAACCAAGCTTCTAAAACTTCAAAATCAGCTGAAGGAATTCTCTCCTCAAGAGCCACAGATCCCAGATAGTAGCCACTAGTGAACCCCACAGCCACTTTCAAAACTATAAAAGGCTTCATGTAAAGCCAAAATAAAGCTCTAAAAGTGGCTGCAGGAGATCACTAGGAGTGGCCGCTCTTCTGGATTCACTGCTTTTGAGAAGTAAATCCCTGCAGCTGCTTTTAAAAGCTTTGAAAGTTTCATTTCAATTATCAAAGCCAATAAAGCTTCAAAAACAGCCATAGGGATTTGTTCCTCAGAGGAGCAAACCCCAAAAGGCAGTGATGAATAGTGTGATGGGTTCTGTGGCTCTTAAAGTATGTACAGATTCCTGTAAGTCCTGCACTTGTAATTACAGCTTCATGTTGTGCAGCAATTGTTACACCCAGACAGTTCATTAAGGCTTATATGGCAAATTCATTACTGATTTCCCATTCTTTTTAACAGTTTTATGTCTGTTTCCTTTTTGTTTTCTTACACCTGTATAAATATTACGTGAGCATCCCTCACAAGAGCTTCTCAAACAAATTTCATTAAAACCTCGCTGGCTTCCTATCTCAGGTGGTGGCAAGTCATCTTACAAAGCGTTGCACATATGCTTTCCCACGCTGCATCGCGTAATACCATCATCACATCATCGCAACATGATAACTATAGCATGCAAAATAATTCATTTCTCTGAATGAGAACTTAAAAGGGCGCTAATTAAAACACAAGAGTGAAGCTTGACAATAAGTCAATGAAGAACTTTGCCTGCAACTGCAATATAAAAAGGCTTCCATTAATTCAATGAACATAAACACAAATAACACTTCAGAAGTAACTGCATAACTTAAAAACCTAACTGTACTGATTTGTAACAAGATTTTGGTCTCATCTTTAAAGTTATGAGAACTAGATCTCTAAAAATTTTACAAATTTAACTAGTGACGTAAGCATAGTTGTAAAAGAAATTTATGATTTATGCCCCTAAACAAATTGAGCTTAGTATCTTAAGACACTGATGGCTCTGAAAATATTACCAAAATCACGTTAAAAAAAAAAAAAAATTTAGATACTAGAACATATATAGTATATTAATGAAGTATGTCATACAAAATACATTCTGAGCATACTTACTAACCTTAAAACATCACTGATTTTGAATTTTTTTTTTCTACTAAAGTTTTTAACTTCTATTTTCAAATGGCAGAATAAATAAATATACCTTTTTGCCAGCATAAATAAATACTCCTTTTGGAAAAAATGCTGTAAGAAAATCACTATGAACTTAAATAGATGCAGGTGTTAAGAACTGAGTAACTGGTTTGTATGGGGAAAGAAAATCCTGACAGATAACTTCAACAGTCTGTTAAATGTTATTCACAGGTGTCCTCTGTGACCTGTACTACTTACTTTACTTCTGTTTCAATCTTCTCATGTGTAAAACATGAAGGAGGATTGTGAGAAATAATTAATGTTTGCAAAGAGCTTTGAGATCCTTGGATATAAAAAACATGGGGAAAGCATGAAGTATAGAAGTATCAGTAAGCTACTTTTTTCCAACTTGAGATAACTAGATTACTTTTATCATAAAACCTTGAAAGTTTAGTAATACAAGATTACGTAATAAAATGCTTAAAAAACAATCTTAAGTGCTAAGCATATTTTGTTACTCAGAATCGCAGAACTCCAAAGGAAACACTATCAAAAGGAAAGTACGTGTTTCTCACCCATTTCAAGTATGCGTTTATGTAGAGGTATAGCAGCAAGAAAGGGTTCATCTTTACAGGACTGTATCTGGGTTCCAACCAAGTCAGAGTTGGTAGCCATAATTCGGGCACTTTCTTCATTAAGATTGACGCCAGCCATAGAGGCAACATCATTGATGTCATCATCATCTCTATAACGAGAAAAAAAAAAAACAAAACACACACAAAAATAATTCTGCATGGGATATATTCACTTTGTACATTATCTGCTTCTCCAAAAGTAATCATCATGCAATATGCCCAGTGGCTGGGCCAAGTTGAGGCACAACCAAGAGGGTCTCCATTTTTATAGAATATATTCTAGATTCAGAAATAACTAAATATTTCTCTGATCATATTAGGAAAGCTTTAGACGCAGGAAAATTTGCCTGTAACAGAAGGTGTGACAGAGGTGTGTTTTTGTCATCCAAGAGTCAGTGATATTAATGAAACCAGGATGGTCAGGAAACTAAAGGCAGTGATCACCACTAAAGATGGAGCATTTGGTTATTCTCTTTATACTGAAAACTAGGAGTAAAATGATAAAATAAATAAAAACCCCACGGACATTAAAAGCAATAACATGAATTTGGAATCCTGCACAGTTTCACAAGTTCCTATCAAAATGGGCACCTAAAGCATTTTCAGCAATAGTCAGGAAAAATTCTTTGACCATGATGAGTTCATAAGTAAGTTTGGGTTCCAAGTGTGATTTGAATATGCACTGGTATTTTCTCTGGCAACATACAAAAATCAGTTGAACATGTCAACTGGTTTTAGAAAAATGAGCTGCATTTGAGAAGATGATAGCAGCACTTCCCAGGCCTCTGTTTGCCCTGCGATACCCTTCCTAACAGCTTGAGGAAGTACTGACTAACAAGTTGGAGTTCCCATACCTGTATCTTCCAAGTATCTTTTACCTCCTACCTCTATGACGTATGACTTACAACTGCAGAAACAACCACCTGTTTTTAGCACATTCTGTTTAGGAGCTATTACTGACATGAACACTGTATTTCAACATATTCTAGGAGCGATTACACAACCTTTGAGAATATACATATGGAAAAGATCCGCATATATCCAAGTCCAGCCTCCTATTACTGCATAAAGCAAACAAATAAGAGCTTAATTTAGAAGATTTTTTTTAAAATTACTACATAGATGTCATCCTAGAATACTTTCTGTCACTTGTAACAAATTTAATGCCTACAGTAAAAACCAAAAGTTACAAGTAAGGTCTGAGAACAAAAGGAAAGAAATCCATAATCTAGGTCCTCCCATACTCTCCTCGATATCTGCACTAGAGCAGCCAGTTTTGGTGGAAGACAGCTGTGGTTTGTTAGATACTGCTTTTGTTTTCTTTTGCGGGAAGAAGTTAAGAAGGGATTTTTGTTTGTATAAACCTGGAGAAATGTGGTGAACACTTGAGGCAGAAAATGGAAAATTTTACAATGATTGTCAGAAAAGTGCTGCACAAATGAGCTTTTATTATTTTCTATGAGTGCTAAGCACTTGATTTCTTCTCTTCCAATGAAATTCCCGAGGACAGTGTCACAAAATTGATTTCCTGCCATGATGGTTTTCATGCTGAGTCTAAAGGATTTTAATTTTTACGTTTCACATGGTATGTATGTGATACTCACAGGAGGGCCACAGGAGCCACCATGAAGAAACTGGGCTCCTATGCATTCAGTGCATAGATGACTGAACTACTCTTTGGCCTTGTCCAACCAGTTATGAAACTGCCCCCAAGAATCACAGCTGATAAACATACTTGGCTGCATAACAACTAACAGTGACTTAAATATTCAGTGACGAGTTCAAAAGGTTCTACCTACAAATGAAAAACAGCAACTAAAACTGAAAAAGGGGAAAAACTAAGATGGGGGTGTGTGTGTGTGTGTAAAATCCTCAATGCCTGAAATAGAATGAGTATCACCCAAGGTAATCTACCCAGGACTCACAAGGCCCCAGTCCAGCAGGCCTTTTAAACCATGGCCAAACCAAATTCATAAAAAGGTAGTTTTGAGTTTGTGTTACGATAACTATGTAAGATAATGGAAGCTACTGGCAAACAGACTTGAGCCCAGAATTTCAAAATAAAAATAACCTACAAAACATTAACCAGCTTGTGCAGTTAAAAAAAAAAAATCCAATCCCAGTGGACCCTCACATCTCTGTGGGGGCGAAGGCAGCACTGCTGCCCTGTGGGGTCCGGCAGTGCCTGGGAACTGCTGCCTGCTGAGGGGACCTGAGCACAAGGACTCAAAGGGTCTTGATAAAGTACTATCTGAGCAGGATACTCATATGCTTTCTCTATATACAGCCCCCATGACCCCACTTGCTCTAGCAAGCATTTATCACACAGTTAGGTACAATCTGGCTAGCAGGAAGTAATACGGTCTCAATCCTGTATTTCCACATCAGGTTGCCAGGACTGTGGTACTTTCATCTCCTTCAAGCAATAGCTCTCTTGACTTCAAGAATACAATTTTTAAGAGACGTTTATACTTATCTCTACTTTTACTTCACAGTTGAAGAAAGTACAATCAATCTTTTACCTTCCTTCTGCTTAGCATTTTAGCTATTCCAGTTTTTATTTAGAGTATGGATCTGTGACCACATTAAAAGTAAACAAATATTGTCTGAAATAAAAACAGACAATTAATTTGGGCACAAACCAGGATTCCAATTAAATTATCAAAATCAATGCAATAGCACTTATAAAGACCACCACTGTAACTCCTGGACAGAATCCTTTCCTTCCATCTTACATCAGCAATCTACTATCTGTGAATACTTTTTTTCCTTTTTTTTTTTTTAATGTCACATGAAAGACAGATATGATGTTTTAATCATAGTTGGGATTACAATTTTTTCAGTCTAATGGGAAAAACTCTATCAGTATATCCTTTTTGACTTTGAGGAACTTCATCACAAAAAAGAGCTTGAGTTTGGATCCTGAAACACACATGCGTTTATAAATAAAGAGGGCTGGCATTCTTATCAAACAATTTCCTATAAAAGTCAACTTTTAAGTCCAGATGAGTGAGTTTTCAGAAATCATTCCATGGAACAAAGATGCCATCCAGTGGTCATCTAGATTGATGATTACTCTCTCTGTCTGTACCTTTCCCTTTTCATCCCAGCACAGTATTTAACAATTTCATGTTTCTTGGTGGAAATATTACTGTCCTCATACTAATTATACTGTTTCAGTAATTATTTCCATTTTTTACTGCATTAAATTCTGAGTCTTATGGGATAAATCTAACATTTCAACATGCATGCTAATTTTAAGAAGACAGCTTGGGTTTTCAAACTCTTTCTAAATGCAAGCTACATCTTAAAGTAGTCTAAGAGTTCAATTCTTCCTCCTATATTCAACCTCTTGTAACAACTCTCCCTCCCCTCTTCATTAAAAACACTCGTGCAATTACAAAAAACCCCAACCTATTTGAAAACAAGAAAGAAAAAACAAAGTATTTTCACAGTTGTCCGTAACATGCTTCAAAGATTTTGTTTAAACTAAGACAAGCCATTGTAAAAATCTGGTAGCATTTTCTTTATGAACAAATCTTAACTGTATGATTGCATACTGTTTTTCTTTCTCATGCACTTTGTAAGATTTGAGCCAATGATGTCCAAATCTGCAATACTGAACTGCTCCCAAATAAGCCGTAAAAATACATAAAGCAACTGAGACAACATCATACTATTGATTCCCCTCTCTCTCAAAAGTGAAATTTCATGTTGTTAGGGCAAAGTCCCTACGTGTATGCAAGACTCTAAGCAAGTCTACAAATTCCATGGATCACAAGATCAGAGATCAACAAAAATACATTGGATACAAATGGTGACTTGAGATTACAGTAACAGCCGCTACTATATTACATTTTATAATGGCATAAATTCTATTTACACAAATTTATTATAATGCTTATTCTGACTTTCAAGCTTTAATTTGAAATTTCTCCCTAATACTGCTTTGTCGTACAATTCATTCATGGTGTGTATGCTGGATCTTCTCACTGATCAGCAAAAGGGATGACAGAACATACCACGTTTGTGGTCGGCATTTTTCTTTATTTTGAAAAATATGGAAAAATACACAATCACCTTATAGCTTGAAATATTTATTTGGAAAAACAAAGAAACTTAAAGCTTAAGGTTTCACATCATATACCATTTTGAGACTAAAATTTTGAAATTATCTATTTAACACCTACATTAGCTTTCTATCTCTCCTTAAAGGACAGGCTGCTTTGCACATTGTTAGATGTAACATCATGCATTTTGAGGCATTTTGCCAGAACTATATTATTAAACTTTTATTTTTGAAAATAAAAATAAAATAACAGGCAACAGATTCTTTTGGCTAGGCAAAAGAGGTCTGAAAACAAATTTTTTCTTCCCAGGTAGACTCTACTTTAAGATGTTGCCGGTCAGCAGCATAAAATATAAATACTAAGATAAGCTTCAAATGATCTCAGTCACTTCATAGAACTGATTCTGAAAAAAAATAAATAAAAAAAAAAATCACATTGGCTGTATGAAACCTGATACTAACAGACTCCAAGAGGTTATACATAACTTCGAAATACGTAAGGTTGCTGTGAAAAGGAGCATCTGGCTAGCTGGTACACTATGGCAAACATATCATCACACACATTAAGGGAATGGTTCTGTCCAGTTCTTGCCTCTTTTTACATGCAATGCCACTGAGCCTTACTCGATACAGTTAGGAAGTGGTAGGATAATACAAGAGTACAAACATGTATTTCCATCCTTGGAGATATGTAGAACCGGACAAGTCCCTGATCTAACCAAACCTGCTCTGATTCAGAAGTTGGACTAGTTGACCTCCCAAGGTCCCTTCCAACTGAAATTATTCTGACTCAGTATCAGGGAGAACAAATGTTTCCACCAGTTCTTTATATTGGCCACAATCTGAACTATGGGTAACAATTACTTTGAAACTCTGCTACTTTCACTGTCATCAGTGGTATATTACGTTAGTGGGAGCTCTGAGGTTACAAACTAGATGATGTACATAGCAGTTGTAGCCAAATATGCAGGCCCCTTGCAGACTTCAGTGGGCCTTCTGCTTCATCTCTCCTGACTACAGAAACCTCTAGCTGGACTATTATGGTACAAATGTAAGTCTGGATCTCTACTGTGAAACAACCAAACAAAAAATTACAAAAAAATGGAATACAAATTTCCATCCTTATGCAGTTGAAAAGTCAACTAAATGGAGTTGTCTGTATTTCTCTCTGAAAAATTTTGCAACGATAAATTTTAATACCAAAAAAGGTGACAAAATTTCATGAATACACCACCTTTACATTGCAGAAGTCTTGGGTTGAAAACTCTGTGTCATAGAACAGCTACTATAATATCCAGTGAGCTCATGTAAGCAGTCTTACAGTTCATTAATAAATACTGACATTAAAGGCTAAGCTGTCATTTGCAAAATTCCTAACTGCTACGTCTTTTATGTAATTCCTCCCTGTATTTCTCACAGTCCAGAACAGAAGAAACTGAAAATAACAAAGTTCGCATTTCCATTTCTAGTGACCAACACTTTGCTCACAAGAGTGAAAAGCTCAAGTAAGTTATTTTAAAGAAAGCAGAATACAAAATAATGAAACAAATATGCAATAATAGAACACTAAGGGCAAAATAAATTTATACATAACACAACTATTTTTCAAAATTCTTGCTTTGCTTTAGATGCTAGTTTGCCTTCTGGCTAAAAACACATTCTTCACACATGCTGGGAATGTTGAGGAAAACTAGTCAGCATTCAGAGGATTAATACAGATTTCCAGCTCTGTGCCTTTAGGCTTAATAGTCAGACATCTATTTGTCCTCAGGAGAGGTTAGGGGTTGAAATGCAAATATGCAAACAACTGAATTCTTTGTTAAGATATCAAGAAAAAGCTTGATCTTTGCTGCTGTTTAATAAATCCTTGCAATTTTATGGACTTATTTAAATGCAGCTTTGTGTCTTACTATTTTGAAGGAGAAAACAATGCAAGGAAACAAACACATTCATTCTGACTAAAATTTGTTCTCTAGAGGAAAAATGACATACACCCTTGACAGCTTATTTACCAAACTCACTAAAGATTTATTGATTTATCAATCAGTGCCTTGAGCATTTGCTTCTCCCCAAGGGAAAATTAACAATTCCAGCTAACCTAATATATTCTATGTATAAACTAAGTGAATGCAAGAATCAATCCTGGCACAGTTTACAACATCCAGTTAAAAAAATGCTGTCCCTTTTGGTGTATGTAAAATTGAAAGCTATACTAACGAAGAATAAATGCTCATGTTACTTACAAACATAAAAAATACTTATTAAGACAGTACAATTGAACCCGACAGACATTTTAAATCATTTAAATACTCAGTGGGAGGCAAAAGCATTGGAAAATAAAAAATTGAATGATTTTGCTTCTAGATTAATACTAAGTACTACCACTATTAGTTGCAATACTGACATGCCTCAAAGCAGAGATATTTCAAAGAGCTACAAATTCTCTTTTACTTCACCTGCAAAAGCATAAGCCTAAAAATTAGTTACTGGTTTGATGATGTCAGAGCAACATAAGAATTCCAGAAGATGAAAATTAAAATCTAGGAATATTTTGTCATTTAACAAAGAAAGACAGTGTTTAAACACAAATAAAACGTACTTCCATCAATGGAAAAAAATTTAAATGATGGTAGTGAAAGCAAAATGCAGTAAACATAAGATTAGCTTTTCACTAAAAAGAGTAAAAATATCCAAAACATCCAAAACATATATAAAATAGAAGTTTGAAGTATAAAAGAACTGGTATAGCAGCTCAATGCATCAATGCTACTGTGTTGAACCTTTGCAGCACCCGATTACTACAGGGACTCACAGAACGCCCCAACCTCTGCTACCTAAGTAAGCACGTGAAGAATAGATACAGCAATGTCTTCTCTTTAAATCAAGAGCAACAATACGGCACACACACACAAAAAAAACACCCCAAAACCCACTACCAAAACCATACAGTATTCTCTCTATGCTGATGAGGGGATAGCTGCAGCTTAGCTGCAGAAGCGTATTGACAGGATGCCTTGTCATCACAATTAGTATCTTCTCAGCAAGATACATTCCATATGAATGTTAGAATCCGATATGTAAAACCTACCATGATTTTTTTTAAAAACTTCATACATATAATTCCTTTTACCAGAAGTTTTATTCTAATCTGCAGAATTGAAGGCTTTACTAAACAGTAAAAAGTATATTTAGAGAAAAATCCTCAAGACATGTCATGACCCCCTCCCTCATTTAAAAATAGAACTAGGTAAGAAAATTGTCATCCAATCACAGTAAGAAAATGCAGGAATTATTGTAAAACACTGCCCTCTGGTGTTAAGCCAATTCTAAAGTCTATTTTATATTTAAGATCCCCCCCAACCACCCCCCTGCACTTTTTTATTATTATTTTTTATTTTTTTACCTGAAAGAACCACCTCCAGGGTCATTCAGCTTGTTTTTCTGATTTGCAGGGACCTGAACACCAAAGCCCCCAGGACTTTTGCTGGCTTGTATTGTTGGTGCCTTCCCTACTGTGCCTGAAAAACACCAAGCAATGTTATTATGAGCTGTCTTAGACAATTTACATCAAAGAACCTTCTGTCCAGGAACTAAATTTAACTGTCTGTAAATTGCAAACAAAGGAAGTTATTATTTTTAAAGATTACACTGCTGAAGAAGAACAATTTAACATACAAAATTTATATTAACATTACGGTTTGTTCAATATTTACAGAATACTGAAGATTCCAAAACTGAAAACCATTGGCCATAACTGGTTATAATACATATAATGGCTGTAAGTGTGTTTGCAATTGCCAGTAAACCACTTATCTAGATAATCTGCACAGAATAAAGAAGCAGAATTTGAAATGTTCTTAATACAGATGCTTTAAGTCACAGTCACTCAGGGTATTAACTACGCCTTTTACATTTTTTTATATAGTCATTGTTCTTTGTTGCAGTGAAAACCATGTACTTTCAGAGATGAAAACATTTTAAATATTTAAAAATGTTTTATATTGTATGTAAAAGAAAAAGCACTATTGTAAAATTTGACATAACCCCCCTCATAAAGGTTGTCTTTTACTTTCTTATTTTGAAAACGATGATTTAAAAGTAATTCATATCTGTATCTAGACTTTACAGGTCTATATGTAGTAAAACTGGGCTTTCTAAATGAGCCAAAGTGTGGCGGACATTCAGATTCTTGTGACAGTAAATTAAAAAATGGATATTAATTTCTCTCCAACATTTGGAAAAAATCCCATTAAAAAATAATTACAAATTTATGCTGCTAATTAGTTGCTAATTAACAATACAGACCTGTATTGTTATTATTAAAAACATTGTATCAGTATGCAACTGAAAAAGCATTGACAAATGAAACTTTCAGAGTAAGCCCTCCTTTACTGCTTAAACACATGTTTACTTGGGTTATACTTCGTGTTTCCTTTAATCCCACCTGTGTTTTGGCATGTGAAAATAATTAGTTCACATGTCTACTTGACTTAAAAGATCTCACCTTTTTCTTGTATATCACTCAATTTTATCAAGCATTACATACATATAGTGTTTGAGACTTCAAGAAGTACATGAAAGTTAATCCTGCACATCTATGACTCAGTTGCATAAAAATGGCATGGTATGAACCTTAGTAGAGTTACATTATTTTTCTTTCATGAATTATAAAAACCTGAAGCACAACTACCCCAACAAATCCTTTTAAGAACACTTCTTTGCTAAAACAAAAGCGTTAGCTTTGAATGAGTCCAGCATTACTTTTTTTATTTTGAAGTCTTCATCAACTTCAACATATGATCTTAAAGCAAAACTAATTTGATAGTGTTCATTCAGTTCTTCAATCTGTATAAATAAACTGTTGTGTGGATTCTCAACATTAGCAAATACAAAACAAGACTTAGGACTTGAGGCTCCAAGCCTGGAGAACAAAAATATTTTGTCATCAGAATAGTCCAAGGTCCATGAGATGTCACAGATAACATTAGTTCATGAACCAGATAATTCACTTATCTATTTCAGATGAACTAATTGAAAGGTTTTCTACTAAGTGAATTGGAAGGAAAAAAATAATACAATAAGAAAAATTAGCAGATCTCTGCTTTCTACAATTAACATCTAGGAGATTAAAAGTGTGTTAACCTTGAAAATTATTGCAATGGCAAAATTAAGGTAAAAGTGGTACTCCTCCAGAATTAATATTATATTCCTTTAGAACGAGTATCAATGGTTTGTTTTCTACAGACGATAACTTTTGATCAAAAAAAAAAAAAAGGTACAGCAACAGAGTAGTTAACTTCTGGGTCTCAGGAAAACAGTATGTCTACACTGGATATGGAAAAATTAAGTCTCACTTTCTTTCACCCCACGTATATGTAATTCTACTCAAATGGATCTGGCAAAGTAAATATAAGTTTTGGGATGGCATACATGTTTTCTGGTTTAAATCACAAGTGTGCATGATTAAGCAGTTAGACACAAAATATGGCTAAAACATCAATTTATATTATGAGGCAGGGCATATTTTGAAAATTAAAATCACCTGTGGGCCTAGATATTTCATGGGATTGGTAATGACATACAGAGTCTTTCACCACTGGGTCCTCGTTTCAAATGTTAAGTAGTATGATCTAGAGAAATAAGCCCAAATTTAGGAGCTTATGAATTCCTAGTTCTATTTCTGCACAGGTTAAATAGCTGCAATGAATACTCTGGCTTATTATTTTATTCTTTGACTCAATTCCCCCATCCATAAGATGCAATTCACCTAATTATTATACTGATAAGTGTTTTGATAAAGGAGCATGAATTTTTCTTGCAATAACTATAGTGTTACTTCCCCTGGCGTGGAAGTAATTTTATTAATACGTAAGTCCTTAAAGCCTGCCAACTTTATCTATACTACTGTTTTAAAAAGCATTACAGTACGTTCACATGGATGCATTAATATTAATGTAAGGATACATTACAGTAGGAGATTCGCTCCTATTTGAGAAGGAAAATGCACCATTCGGTGGAAGTCAGCTCAGTTCTGGTGCAACTATCCTTAGATGCCACACTCCACAAAAATGATACTACTGCAATTTTCTATCTAGACCATGTCCTATTCCGGTATCTTACCTCCCTCAACAGGAATACCTAGGCCAGCATAAGAGATCTTTATACTGGTGTTTACAGTAGAAAGTTTTAACAATATATCAAGATCAAAATAAACTGCTGACATTATGCCATAGCAGCATTTCTTACAGCTGCAAGCACACAGGCAGACTTTTCCCTAGACGTGGGCTGCAGAATGACCAGTTTTACAATGGGATGTTTTCTAAATTTCTACTCTGTTTGCTTTGTCTGTGTAATTAAAATAATATAGCAGTGGGCTTAAACAAGCTTGTAAATAGGAATAAGCTCACCCGAAAGCAGGGCTTTGCATGAATTGGCCTTTATGAACCGTTGTCTTCCTTAATCCAAGCTGCCAGTTAAGTTGCATTTCCAAGCTGCCATTTAAGTTGGCTGATCACTGGCTGTCATGAATAAATTCCTATTCTGAATCCACTGTTTAAAAGACAGATGCCAGTATCATGCTAATTCTTGGCACACTGTTGATATTCACAACTTAGAGACTGAAGAAGCAAAGACATTAAATCAGCCTTCACTCTCAGACACATTAGTCAGAAGTGAAAGTTCATGCTATAAGATGCTGAATACCTTCCCTGTTAATAAACTCAGGACATGAGTATCAGTGCTATCAAATATACACCTTTTATGACAAGAAAATGCATTTCTTCCTAACTTGGAAAAACAGCCTACAGGATTACAGTGACAGCTTGGTCTCCATGTCCATTCAACCTTTGGATTCTGTGAAGAGAACACAGCAAGCAGAATATCAACTGCTATTAACTGTGATCATTGGGGTTTTTGATGCTTTCTTTTCCCAAGGAGAAGAGAAAAGGCCAAGCAATAAAGTCAAATAGGCAGCAATAGCTTTTATGTGGATTTAAACTAGTTTGATTTCTGATTCAATACCTAAAGATGACAAGCTCTGTATTCCATTACAAACCCTCAATCATCTAAATGCCCACATCCAAAAAGATACTCTCATACATAATCAGGAAAAATAAAACCCGAGCCTAACAGGTCTAGTGGTGGAAGGAAACAAACAGATATTTATTAGAAAGTAAGAAGGCTTCAAGAACCCCCTTAAAAAGTGGGATTATCAGCCAGGCATTAATCCACCTGTGTTTAAACCACACCTCTTGCTCCTCTGCCTAATCATGGCAGTCAGTCTCCAACCTCACCGAAGAGTAAACGTTCTGGTGGGGGCAAGGGGGGGGAAGGCACATGGGTTGAGAAATTTCTCTAGGACTCCTACCTTGACCTCTGTAGGTGCAGAGACAGTGACTATCATGTTCTGCTTCAGGAGTAAGAATTAAAAGTAGGAGGATTAAATTGAGGCATCCTCTAGGCTTCAGGAAAAAAAACGAAGACTTTCTTTCTTGGCCCAGAGTTAGAGCTTAGGACAGTGAGAGTTAAGTTCCTCACTTCTTTCAGAACTTTCCATGAAAAACTGCTAGGTAAGGAGCTAAGCATGTGAGAGTTCAGTCTTAAGGTTGTTTCAAAACATGTCACTGTGTTGGTCTGAAATACCTTGAAACTGCATAGCGAAAACATGCATTCCTCAGCCAGTACTGAAGTAAAAAATAAATGTCAAGCCTGCCAATGTCAACACTGTAATTTTTTCCCATGCTACTAGTTTGTAATTACAACGAAATTCATACAAAGGTAACAATCTCACTAAAACATTTAAACCCATACCTTGTGGTCTAATGGTCTGAGTTATTACCACTGGCATCCTAATCTGGGTAGTCTGGCAAGCAGGGTTTCGTTTCACAGTTTGAGCAGATGTTGACTGGATAATCTGCTATTATTAAAAAAAAGTATACTTATATTATACTCTTTATACACAAACACACACAACGTAAATATACTAATACCTGTAATTACTAATATAAGCATGTGGATCTCTAAAAGCACAACCAGCTAGTGACAAAAGTCATATTCATGTAATGCATGTGGTTGTGTGTGTGTGTATATACCTATTTTGCCATTATGCTTTTAAAAAAAAATCAAATCATATTCGACACAAATGTCATGTCACAACCTTCATCAAAAATATATTTCAAAGTAGTAAGGTTAATATTAAAGTTTAGACTTTTTTCTTCAGAAATTTTACTAGGAAGAAAAGCGTTTTTGTAGAAGAAAATGCTGCAATAATTTTAGTGGTATCCACCTACAGCCGTTAGGCCTTTCACTATATACCTACTCTTTTTAAAGAAAATATATACTAAAAGTAAGTTCAATACTAAAATAAAGTAAAAAGTAATAAAAGTAAGTTTTAGTATTAAAATATTACGGGTTTCAGAGTCAGATATACACAGGAAAGAAAACAACGTTTTGTGGTGATCATACTATTCATCTTTTAAACGTTAATTGGATATTCTCAAGGTTTCACTTCCTACTAAGCCAAGTTCTGAAGTCCTTACCCAAAACTCACACTGGGTTAGAAACTTAGAATTTGATGCATAAACAAATCAAATGAAAAAGAAAAAACCTGCAAGGATCATGTCTAAGCAACAGCACAATATATGTTCATGTAATCAGGGACAAGGCAGGCACAGATGTAATGAACAGAAGATTCAAAAAGATGTGTGGATGCTGCAGAGCTGGAAAAAAAAAAATCCATAAATAAACTTTGAAAACAAAACATGGGCAAATAGCTGCGAATAAGATTACAACCACAGCTCAGGCGTGACAACTTCAGAAGTCACGTGCTCTTCACAGTCACAACTACGTTACTCCCACTGCATGTGTCTGCTGTTTCCGAGTTACACGTCTCGGTCTCACACCCACAGGATGCAGTATGCCCTCCTAGAAGACAATACGCCATGCTACACACCGCTAGATGAAGCGAATGGGACCACTGCACCTTTATTCAGCACCAGTCAGCATTATTCTTACAAAGTGTATCTAAAACCATATTATTTAGCTGAATAATGAATGGCCAAATCTCTGACTTCAAAGTATGCTATGGAGAAAAGGAAAGGAGAAACAGCACTTTCAAATGACAAGTACAAGTAGAGAATGAAGAGGCTACAGCACAAATAGGAAATTGTTCCATCAGCAGGAACCAGGGCTCCCAAATCGAAGGGAGAGAGATGAAAACTACAAACAAGAAGAGAGTAATGAGGGAACAAGACCTGTAATGTAGCCTGGAGAAAAAACAAATCGGGCCATTTTGAAGTTACAAAATTGTATTCTACACATCCTAAAATATTAAAAGTTGAAAAGTCATAATAAACCTGTGAATGTAGAAGTATTAGCAATAGCTACCTTGCAGAACGAGAAAAGGGGAAAAAAGATTAAGGATTCAGCTTCAACTATGGACACTGAAGGAAAATGGAGCATTTGTACTAAGCACAGAAATGGGGGAAATGGATGTAAATTTACTTGGTCAGGACAGGCAGTGAGTAAATACTGACACTCAGAGGGGAAAGAATAAAGTAGCTACCATGCTTAAAAACAGGAAAGATATAGAGGTGATAAGTGAAAATGAGGGGAAAAGCTGAATTTGACTGCATTTTGATTCACAGGAAACATGTACAAGTCTATTTTAGTAAGTAAGGAGACAGAATAGCCCACAGAAAAAAAAAAAAGACTACATTGGTATGAAAAAGAAGGAGAATGTTACCACTTTTACAATAATTTATTGGATGAGTTTTCAGACAATAGTGAAGGAAAGCAGCCATACCTTAACTGGCCAGAAGCCAGGCCAAAAAGGAGATGTGTGTGACCTGTGGATAGAATTACTCTCTGGTATCACAGTAATCGTCTGCAATTAGATTTTTTTTTTTTCTCTGTGGAGCAAGCAACTTCTACAGTTCAGAATCAAGTTCTGTTTCACCTGATTAATATTTTCATGTGAATGCCCTAAAAAATGAGCCACTAACACCATTAAAGATAGAACAGTGTTTAACCATTTAAGATGACATAAATAATGGCAATGTTTTCTTTACTGTCAAATACATTCAAAAAATGTCCTTTAGCAAGCACTGCACTAGGACTTCAATGCATGTAAAAGTGCTGAAAAGTGTACAAAATGACTGAGAAATAAGCTTTTCCAAGGGGCACAGATCAAAATCACCATCTTAAATTCCATACAGAAACTGATCAGCAACAAGCACGTGCTCTCTAAAAGGAATAACTGCACCTGAACTGAAAGCAACACTTTACACTAACTAAAATTCCAGTTTCTATACAGTTTTAAGATACGTTTCAACACAGATGTAATCTTCAGATCTGGAAGTGATTAAGGAATGAACATTAGCAATTTGTTTCTGAAACAGAATGTGTAACCTTCTTTGCAGGCAAACAAGGGATATAGTAAAAACTGATGAATCAGAGGTAATTGACCCTGCATTAAAATTTAACAATCTAAACCATCCTTCATCAAATAAAATAATTCAAACTGTTCTAATCCTCTTGCCTATTTTCCCAACAGCATAAACATTACTATTATGTCCTTAACTTGGCCTGAAAAGTGTAGACAATGAACAAGGTACTAGCAAGCTAGTCTGGCAGATGATTAACTTAACCAAGTTATTTCATATTTCTCACAGCCTAAAAATACACACAATGACTGTACCCCATCTAATATTGCCTATTTGTATGCTGAATGAATGGTGAATCCCAAATGATCAGTTTGTAAGCACCAATTTACTAACCCAGACTGATACAGAAGATACAGAAGTTTTAGTATACTGAGGTTATCGGAGACGTTACTTCAGCCTTCAGAAAAGGGGAGATCTTATTGCTGTCTGCAATCACGTAATGGGAAGATGTAAAGAAGATAGAGCCAGACTCTCTCAGAGGTGCAGAGCAGAGGGAGGTGACACAATAGGCACAAGTTGGAATATAGGAAATTTCAATTTAATATAAGGAAAAAAAAATTACCGTGAGGGTGGGCAAGCACTGGAACAGGTTGCCCAGAGAGGCTGTGTAATGTCATCTTGAAGATACTCAAAACATGACTGGTCGAGACCCTGGGCAACATGCTAACCTGTAAGCAGGAGGCTGGACTAGACACCTCCAGAAATCCTTTCCAACCTTTTACCACTACATCCATAATCATAATATCAATGATCTTATAAAAGTGTTGAGTCAGAAAAGGTAACAAGACAGAATATAAAAGTCTTCAAAGTTTACAGAAACTGTTCATCATTTCATCTCCACTAAAAAGAAGGGAAGCCATTTTTGTTATTTCCACCACTGAAAACAGCAAGCACAACAGCAGAACAATAACAACAAAGGCACAGAAAACAGATTTAATGTGATTTAGCCATTGCCTGGATTCAATAATGAGTTTGGAAAATAGTAAAATTACCAAACAAAATTATGATCAAGACAGTGCCAAGACAGCAAGCACTGTCATATACCAGCTTATTCCTCCTCAATCTATCAGTCAGAAGCTGAAGAATAATCTCCTAGGCTGCTGCACTTTGGAGCTCTTCAAGAAACACACTGAAGCAGGGAAGTCAGGGCATCGCTTCTCCGAGTGCAATACGTGAAAAGTTACCTGATTTTTTTTCTATGAAATAACATTTTTCTGCAAAATAAGACACATATTTCTCACAAAAGAAAGTATTCTCCTCCTTCTTTTTATCTCATCTTCCCACTTCTCCCCTTAACTGTCATCTTTCTGCTGCACTAGTCACACTGACTTTGACTCGTCATTGCTCTGCTCCTCCAGACAAGTTCCTTCTCTCCCTTCCTGAATGCTTCGGACAACTACTCTCTCCATTTCTGAAGTTTACTTTCTTTTCACATCTGTAAAAAGGGATGCTTATACAAAGGTGCTTCCACAAAACAAGCACAGTTACAAAGATGAAAAAAGGACATTTAACAGTCCTACTACTGATAACCAGAATAACAAAGTGGTGACGGCTGAAATACTCATTTTTCTTAAGGCCCTTCTTCAAAAAGCTTAGATTCAATAACTATATGAGAATAAAGTAACAGTGCTCTCTAGTCCTAATCTCAAGCCAAAGGTGATGATCATACCATGACAGGTGTGAATCTTCTACCATATATGTTATTGCAGGACAAAGAACAGATTACAGATGTGAACACAGACCAATAATTAACAACACAAATGACCAACAAATACAGACTGAGATACTGACTTCAGCCAAAGCACATAAAATGTATAAAAGGGGAAAGACTGATAACTTTTGTTCTCTTTCTCTTACCTAAACAGGAAATAGTAAATAAAAAATGAAAGCTACTACCTACAAACCACTGAAAGGAAAAGTCCTTTAGGACAATTAGATTAGAACTCGCTGCTAAAGTTTTTGAGGACAAGGATTTTTCAAGTCTCAACAAGGCAGATGCTCCTTTACCAATGCAGATGCATGGGGTCCCAACGATATGCTTCCCCTTACTTGACACGGGCTGCAAAATCAGCCTGACTGCCTGACTCAATTTACATAAATTGCACTTTACAACAAAAGCATCTGACCCAAAAGCTTAAGCATATCAAATAGACCAATAAAAACCAAAAGCATAGGAAATAGAAGCTTCTGCAAGCAATGGAAAATAAAAATTCGTTTGGAAAATATATCCTTTACCAAGCATTTTTTCTCTCAATTAAGTTATAAAAAAGCATTGAGGAAGGAAGAAACAAGCCACTTACAAATGTACAAAATTCAGAATGGCTATGGTCTGATATGACATTTATCTTCACTCATGAGTAAACACTTGCTAACTCACTTGTGGCTATGCCACTTGTGATTTATCAGTCTACTCACTCCTGAAGA
This sequence comes from Nipponia nippon, assembly GCF_047370975.1. NCBI lineage: Eukaryota > Metazoa > Chordata > Aves > Pelecaniformes > Threskiornithidae > Nipponia > Nipponia nippon. The sequence continues at coordinate 43,186,412 of NW_028262391.1, forward strand.
TAAATGTCATATCAAACCTCAGCTATCATGTAATCTGGCAGCATTAACTTACAATGTTCATGCTTTTATGGGCCTAGAATTCATATTTACCATTGTTTACCATGCTGTAATAGTTACAATTTTTCAACAGTGCCTCAAAATTTGCACAAGCAATTATTTTTCTTTCCAAATAAAAAAAAGGTCTTTTTTAAAACTCAGCACGTCATTTTTAATGTTAATATGACAATAATATTGTTCCATTGAGTATACGTTTTCAAAGAAGCAATGAAGAAAAAGAAAACCAAAAGCCAGTGGATCTTGTTCCACCTGCTCCCCAATTTATTATACAATTCTTCCTACAGTATTTCACCCGGTCTAATTTTGAATGTTTTCAATGATGGCTTTTTCATCACTGCCTTTGGAAGCCTGATCTACCATCTAGTAATCTGTCTTACTGTAAGGATATTTTGCCTAAATCCTACTTTGCTTAATTATATCCTGTTATTCATATTTATACTCTCTGAGACCACTCTAAATAATTAATCTATACACTTTGATGATTAAACCCTTAAAATATTTGTAAATGTTTTTTATGCTCCCCTTTAGTCAGTGTTTGACCAAGATACGGGTGTTTAATTCTCTTAAGCTTTTCTTTCAGTCTTTGCTTTCCAGTTTGTCCTTTAATTGCCATCTTTTGTGACTGGTTTCCAAACAGCATTCATTGCCAATATCTTCTTTATATTAAGGTACAGCCCACAAAATTCTGAAAGTAAAGTCCTTGATAACAACTCAGAAAACTACTAGGCTGTATTTCAAATCGGCATACAATTTGTCAAGTATAGGCTTTGTTCCTGTTAATGGATCCCAGACATCTACCATTTAACAGCCATTTTTATTTAAATTTTAGCGTACACCAAATTCCAAGTCAGCAACTAGATCTTTATTAGTTCATTAATAGAAACTATTCCTTTTATCCAAATAGCCATCTTTTACTCTTCCATTTCTAAGCTGTCTTGCACACAGGACAAAAAGAAAATTATTTCCTGTGAGTCACTAAAACATGTACAAATTACGATCATTCAACAACAGAAAACTGATGCCAGAAAAAGCTTCAATAGAGAATTAAAAAGTAAAGCAGAACATCGCCATATAACGTAATGCTTATTCTGCTGTTGTATCTTGTTTCCAAATTCCATTACCTATCTCACCTTTTGGGAGTCTCCAACCACTATGACAGTCCCTGGGAAAGCGTTAGTAAATGTTTAGCAAATACTATTCTAATGTAACTTAGAAGATGGTGAAATCTCCCCTCTGGACACTGCACAATCTGCTGCAGCAACAACAGTCTAGGTGTATTTCTATGCATCTTTCCTAATCCTAGACTTACACAAATCTTTATATTGCTTTGCATATAATTAAATTTGCTTTAATTGAGATGGATCACTTTGAATTTCTTACTGTTTCTTTATCATTTAAATTTAATAATTGCCTTCAACCTCCAGGAGTACTTTCTCCTTATGACGCAGTGTCAACTCAATATATAAAGTGCTAATCAATCTCCATTACTCATCAATCTACTTACAACTTCAACACATTTAATAAAGAACGCCTCTCTTATAGAAATTTTATGTGCTGTAACACCCAGAACAAGACAGGTAATGTCTGCATATATAAGGCTACATAGAGCTCCTGCCCCCTAAGAATGACAATTTAGACAAACTTTGAACATTGCACTTAGAACAATTAAAAAAATCGATTGCTGGCTTATCTCATTAGTGTCTCATCAATAAAATATTAGCCTAAGATTATACCCCTTTTCCCTAGCTAGAAGTAGTTACTAGTACTAACAGCACTATCTAGCTCTTTAGAGCATAGCTTTTTCATAGTTTTGGAACATGATATCAACACTTTACAAAACAGATAAATAAAATAGTCTCCTCTTTCATCTCCACTAACACTATACATTTTAATGCTGAAGTCTCCTTTGTGCAATCTACACTGCATGCTGAACAGCGTACACAGAATTCCCATGTTGCAAGATACGTCAATATAACTGGAAGAAGTATCACCACATCTGACCCCTTTGTAAAACAGAGAAGTCAAAAGAAAGGAAAAGCTAACAGATACTCCATATTTTAAAAGAAACTAGACTACTGTAAACTGGCTGGTATGAAAGGATCTATATTCCAAAACAGGCTTGCCCTTCTGCAGCTGGACAGTTTGCAAAGCCAGCTGGAACTCTCTCCAGTGAGCTCCAGGCTTGGAAAATCTGGAGCTCAGCCAGTTTCCTCCATCAGTGCTGGCCACCCTTAGGCAAGCCAGCTGTAATCTTCCTCTTCCGGACAAGTCCCAGGCAAGATGGCCAGCAGCTCTTTGCTGTGCTCTGATTTCGGGGAGCACTAAGAAGTGCGAAGACTGTGATCACTGTCACCACAAAAAAGTCAATACTTACGAAAAATTACTAGTGTGATATGGAGATGCTGCTGGGTTGTCTGCTTGGCACCTGAGTTGATGGTTGTTGTGGTATACAAGATTTTTTTATGCAGTAACTCTTACTGTCTGGTGCTGCTTTTGTCTGTATAGAACTAATTTGAGGGCCATTAAGAACTGCTTGGTTAATGTCATGCTCGGTTCTATTGACTAATTACTGATGAATTGAAAGCAAATACAGAAAGCCAGTTTTGCAATAAAGCCAATAAATTATAATTTTTAATGTATTCACTTCTCCCTAAATATTTTCCAGAAAAGGAATAGCATTAAGCATGGTTGCTCTGCACAGTGTGCTACCTTTTGAAAATGTAGCGGTCATTTCATGTACCCAGTAAGATGAAAATTCAGTCCTAGACCTATGACCTCCTTACGGCAGAAAAACAACTTCTTTTGCCCATCAGATCAATCTCCACAATATATTACTTTAGCAGTTTTCAGCTCCCTCATATTGCATAGGTATGTTGAATAAGATGACAGAACAACTCTTCACATTGTTAATCTCCACTCAGGTTAACATCATGATTGCTTGCTTTGAGTATGTGTTGACATGTGAGAGAGACAACAGAAGGTCTCTCTCCCATAAATTTGGCTTTATTCCATTCAGAAAATATTCCACAAGAACTATGATCATAAGAGTAAGAATTCTTGTGGACGTACTGACACATTTTTGTTCCACATCAGTGTTTCTCAAAAGGTGGGGTGCAACCTGCCTAGTAGGCACAGGAGAGTTCAAAGTGGGTTGCAAAACATTAGAAAAAGCTGTGTTACCTGGCAGTAGGTTAGTCCTAAGATTGTGGCATGAGATAAGGCTAGACTTACTAGCCATGAACGTTTATACTTGTAAGGAACCTGTCAGCTGCTGTCAGAAATTTGCTTTCCCCAGGACAGGGAGTAATTTTTACATCTACTGCCTGTAATTACAACCACTTACTGCTCCCCTACCTTGAAGAACCAAAGCTATATAGTCTTACAAAACATGGGCGAATAAAAAGAAGTCACACAAAGTATGAGGAACACTTTTCTAATTAATGCAACAGTCCAGAAGGGGTGAGGAGAACCCATCTTGGAAAAAGAAAGAATGCAAGTGGCTGAACAGAAAGCAGCCGAGTTAAGGTGCAAAATATCCAAATGTCTTGCGTGCTTTACAAAACCCAGTCAGAAGTCTTCGCATCCAAGATGTTCTTACACATTAAAACTATGCTCACTAAAGGATGGTAAAATTATATTAATTTCATTTTAAAGTTAGTAATTTAACTGCTAGAAAGTACTTGTAAGGTTCAAAAGACATGGCCCAGATATCTTCAGATTTTGCACTGCTACTTTTAAATTAAAGCAAAAGAAATATTCTCTCTTCACACACCCTACAAATTATTTATATCCTTTATAGAGCCTATAAACTCAAAGATTGATCACTATAAGGTTTTACATTATCATATGTGCATTTCTGAATCTTGATAATATAAATTTTTACCAACTTGATACACCTTCTGGATTGCCAATTTGATTTTGAAACCTAAGTCAAGTATTTTACTCATACATACACAGAAATCACAGAAAAAAAACTCTTACATCTTTGCTTGAAAGATGATAATGCCTTTGTAAACTCAAGGCCTTATAAAAATCATGAACATATTTTAATTAAAACTGTAAACACACACACAAGGTCCTATATAACACCGGGATAAATTCACCACACTCTCAATGAGTAACTGGCTGTATAGTTGCCTTATTGATAATGTCTTTGAAATTAATCAGTCTAAGCACGTAATACTCCAATACACACAACAACGATGTATTTCAGTAAATGACAAGGTATGGCACTATTTCTAAACAAAACATGCTGGTACGGTACAGCTATTCTTTTACAAGATTTTATAACTGTGTATAGAAGAGTTTAAAATGAGATAGAGTCAATTTTAATGCAGACTAATCTAAGCAAAGCAGCACACCTAATGACATACTAAAAATTATACTCTTGCCTGTAAGTCTTGCAAAGCTCTCTGTTCTACATTTGTAATTAACTCAAATTCCACTGTGCTTATATAACAATCACTGTATTCCAGACAAAAAGGCCAAGAGCGTACTTTCTTAAATTTAAGCTATGTTAATGTTATCTAAACTAATGGTTGAACATACATGTGAACTGCCATAAAATGAGGTACTACTATACATCACAGAATATGATACAAACAAATAAAAAAGTATTTTCCCAAACAAGCTGCAATAAAAATAAAATTGAAAACTGCTATTCAGTTTGTAAAGAAATTCTTTTATACTACAGTACCTACCAGTTGAGAACTCTGATTTGACTGTACCACCTTAACCTGAGGAGGCTGCACTGTATTTGATACAGAGACTGTGCAAATGTTGTTTGGTTGCCTTATTCCTATTGTCTGCGTTGTGACAACAGAGGAAATGCTTCCAGAGGCAGATTGAGGTATAACTTGTGATAGCTTGGTTTGTTGAAGTGACTGCTGAGACGGCTGTCCTTGCAAAACTGAATGTTGACTATTCAGTAAAGATTGTCTCAATGCAGGTAGACTTTTCTAAAAACAGAAGAAAGTTTATGAAATATCAAATTTAGCAGGTTGACAAAAAAATAAAAAGAATGCAGCTTGCTTTCCAATTTTACCATCTGCCTATTTGTCAAAAAGAAATAAGATTGAACACATTTTGTAAGAGGGAAAGTTCAGTTTACATTTTTAATAAGCTTTCAATTTGGATTTAGCAACCCTGTAGATTTTGATGTGCCCTAATTCCACAGTGGCAGTAAAATATAACACTCCGCTTCTCTAGAGACTATCTAGAACTTGTAGCTTAGGTCTTTGGAAGGGCAATAAATGGAAATAGAGAAGGCAGGACTGTAGGAACAACCCTATTCCCACCGCATGCTAGAAGAAGCAAGCTGCACCAATTTACTTCTCCTGACATGCCTCCAGTACCTAGAACAAGATGATTTAACTGTTGATGCCCTACAGCAATAGCTGTTTACTGTATTATTACTGATCTAATGTATTCTGACTGGATTAGAAAAGTGTACTATTGTATGCTTCATGTTCAGACCAGTTCAACCAAAAACTATAGTTCCAAAAGGCTATACTGTACCTTCACAAATAAACTTTACTTTTTAAGTGGTAGTAGTGCTCTTTTGAAGTGCTCCCCCAGGCAGCTGTAGAATGCAACAGTGTTTAGCCCAAGCTACAGTTCTTTCTAAACTTCTAATATTTATTTAAAAACTTAATGCCTGTTGCCAAGAAAGGACTTCAAAGAAAGGAAACAAGTTAAAACTTATCATGATGCTAGAAGTGACTGCTGTATAAGAGCAGGAAAAGGCACAAATAAGGGTTAATGGTAGCTTGAATAACAGAAGCAGAGGGAGAGAGTTCTGAAGAAAAGTTGAAGGGAGAGAAGAAAGAGAGGAAATCTGCCCTAAACTGAAGTTTTGGACTAGAAGAAAAATGCTTTTAAAATTATAGTTGTGGTTTTGTTGGGGCATAATTAAACACGCTTTGTATTTCTGTATATAATCTTGCATATGGAAGCTATTGTAGCTAATGTACAAGAACCAATTAAAAAGGTTAAATTTACCCCCACGTATACTAACTTAGGACCCAACAATAAATCCATTTGGTGTCACATTAGAACTGCTATTATAGGTTAGTTCCAGATTACAAGCAGGATCAGCTAATAAATTATTTCAACAGCATTATCCAGTTTAGTTTTTCATACTCACCATTACACATGCATTGAAAGTTATCAATGACTCAAATGTAGATTACAGAAACAATATGGAAAAAGGTTATTAAATTACTTGAAGCATTTGATAGAAATAACTTGTGACTCTTGCAAATGTGAATGCTGTACTTCTTCACGAAAAATTACCTACTACCACAGAAAAGTATATACATTGTAACAGTGAAGGATCACTACAGAATAGACAAGGGATGATTTCCAAATTAGGGAGTAACTGCTTTTTTATATGAATCTAATTACTGCAATATTTTAGATCAGGGCTACTCAAGCAGTAAACTCCAGATCAGCTCTGGATGACAAATAAACTTTTCTTAAACCTAAACCAAGGCCCCAAACACATGAGGTCTCCCTCCTGTAGGAAATCCCTATTTCTTACCATTCTCTGAACCCTCCCAGGAGCAGTCAGCTGCAGCACACAGCACTAGCTCCCAACCACGAAAGCAGTAAGCAGCACCTGGCTGGCCTGACCGAGGTGGAGCCTGCACGTGACTTCCAGCCAAGAAGATTTCAGCAGAAATTGGCAGCACAAAGTAAAAATTGAGTAGTCGTCCTCTAGACAGGTGAAGCTAATTCCATTTAAAAAGTATATTCTAAAACTTAATTTATTGACATTTGCATTGAAATAAATTTATCTAAACAATATTCACATTACCTTAAGGAAAGGTACAAGATATGGCTGAGGAGATGATTTGAGTTCCGATTGAAGGCGGCCTGTAAATTCTTCTGGATCAATCTTTGCATCCTTCAGGGGGAAGGAAAAAAAGGATCAACAACTCAGTTCAGTTGTTCGGTTGGTTTTTTTCCAGATAATATATATGTATATATCTCTAGCTAAATAAGCTACTATATTAAGAAGAACTTTCAAAGCTGAAGTCACTCAATTTCTCCATCTATAAATCCTTCTGTCAAGAGCTAATTTATATATGTAACACGCCACTCAGAATTCAGGGACTTCCCTTGGGGATGCACTATTTAAGACACAACGAGATCCCACAAACACTCAAGTTTTTTGGGGGATTCCATTCTCTTGTTAACATTTGCATAGTGATTTCTTTTCAAAAATATTAATAAAAAAATCAGGTTGTTGAAGTAACCTTACAAACTATTACAAAATTTGTCAGCCCTTGTAATAAGAAAATATCTTAATTCCAAAGCCAATTTTGAAGGTTCAGTTTAACTTAGTAGAATATGTGTATGCATATATATAAAACTATATATGAAAGGCATATGCATATATATAAAAAGTATACACATATATATAAAATATTCACCTATATAAATGTGTGAATGTATATGTATGTGTATATAGTCACAAATTATACACTTATAAATGTATGAAATATGTGAAATACATATTCAGTAGTTTATTTACTAGTTAATACAGGAGAACTCTATAACCCAGGTGTATTTTATAATACTTCTAAAGTATCATTAGTTACAACCTCAGGTTGTAATAAAAACATTCATTAGCTTTCCTGGACTGATACAGAACAAGAACAAACCAAAACAACCTTCAATAAATGTATTTATTATATATGTGTCTCATTACTCTGTTTAAAATATTGTAAGTAGTTACCTTTAGTTAGTTAATCTTTCTTAGTTTTCAAAAGTTAAAACTTTGAGTTTTTACTGGAACCACTGAATATTATTGTTGAATGGCTCACACTTGAAAAAAGTCTTAGACTTGTCTAAAATACACAGGTTTCTCTGTCGATGAATTCAAAGAAATATATATCAACTACTTTTAAATCCAAGTTCTTCATAGACTGTATTTAATTTCTTTTAAGAAGCTTGACCATTTGTCCAGCTCCACAGTAACAACTGTCTGCAACGTATTTATACAATTCATGAAACATCCGTTGCACTGGAGACTACAGTAAGTCAGACTTTTTCCGGGCCCAAGGACTCTGTCTAGCCGAAACACAACTTTGCCTCTTGAAATCCACTTGCTGTTAAGGCTCCATGCAGGGACATCTGTCTGCAGAACTGCTTGGACTCAGCAGCTTACCAAAATAGTTTTTCCTTCAGTCCTAGAAACTCTAAACCACATTGTGGAGGCATATATCTACATTCATTCTGTGGTTAAAGCATTTAATAGCTTCTTACTGTTTCAGAAAAGACCATGGTTTGGAGGAAAAGAAACTTAATGAATTGCCAAGGAAAAAAACCTGTATTTTACTCTATTTTTCTAAATAAATGACCAAAATATTATCCATCAAAACAAGAGTGTTTCTGACAAATGCATACTAAATACTCTGTTGCATTTCCCCTTTCAGAAACTACGAGAAAACCTACCTTTAACAGATATTTGAAGATACGTAACATACAGAATATTTGCATTTTGATGTAACCCAACTCCTTTCACTTTCATTACAGCAAAAAAAAAAAAAATTGTTAAGATCAAAGCAATAGTTTTCAGCATACGTAAATAACAAGCTTAATAGATAACTCACAACATGAAAGATAACTAAATATTTACCAACAAATCCTGAACCAGAGCTTTCACATTACGGGACGTTTCTGGAGATGGTGAATTATGAGAAGCAAGTTTTATAAGGGTAGCTAAGAAGTTTTTGCATTTTTTCACATTCTCTTGCATTTCCTGCAAAAGCCAAAGAAAACAAATATCAGATCCACGCTATTTTCCAATCAGCATCAATGCATGCTCTGATCACTAGGAATAGGGAAAATGATAAAATCGTTCTAATTCAGGCAGGACATACTTGAAACAGCTCTGCAGCTATTTTACTATTGCTGCTAGTTACCTGACATTTTCTTTACTTCTTTATGTAACTGAACATCATACCTCACAAATACTAACAAAAAAAAAAAAATCAGTGAAGGAAATACTTAATATTTTACAGTCTGTTTTGATAAAAGTAACCTTAAATATGAGAAGTAACACAACAATTTATTGGAGATGCATTCTCCTTTGAGATGCCCAATGTACAAAGTTCCCCAAGCTATCTTAATTTGTTAAATTATTAATTCAGTATGGTTTTGTACAAAGCAGCTACAACAGTAAAATCAAATTAGAAATAGTCTTCAAACATCATCACATCTAATCTTTTCCTCATCAGCAGGAAAACACATGCTTTAATTTTTCAAGCCATTACTTTTATATGGTGTAATTACTCCGAGAAACAGAAATGTTACACTTCAGTGTAACCACAGTTTTGAGGTCCAGCAACATGATAATAATGAAGTCCATCGACTGAAGGCCTGACTGTTCTGTCTACAGAAACAGAATAGTTCTTTCGCTACTGACACATACATGGCAGGATGGGGAAAGCTGACCACAAGTGCTCTTCCTCCCTCTCAGAATTTGTATCCCATTTAGTTGAAATGAAGGGAAGGGTTTCTTGTTTGTAAAGTATTTGTTCCATCACAGAAAGCATGCTTGCATGAAGAAAACATTCTTTCTGCTTCTAAAGAGACCTTAGAAGTTCATAAAGTACTAAGAAAACGAAGTATCTAGTATTTTAAAACTTACCTGTGATACAACTGTAGTTCCAGGTACAGGAGAGCTTGGTATGACCTGGGGCTGTGCTGGTACTTGTGCTGTTGTATGAGGTGGAAGCGGCAGCCGAGGCTGACCCTGGTTTTGTGCTGAAGCTTGAGTTTGTCCACCGGTAATAACTGCAGGCTGTTGAGAAGCTGATGTTCCAGTTGCTACTGTTGTCTTGAATAAATTTTGAGCGCTTGTTGTAGCTACTGATACCTATGAATATTTTATATTGAAAAAACAGCTGATCATCTTCTTTTAATTCTTTTACTCAACCATAAAGTTCTTGAAAGCCTGACAAGAAAAACTTGTTTCCTTTCAAATACACCCTTACTGACAAAATAAAACCATTGACTTTACTCACTTACTATAACCCTAATTTTGTCACCCTTTACTGAACAGTGGAAGTCCTCATTTGAAGTTCTTTTTATTACAAAAATAAATGTACCACTAAAAAATGAGTTCCTATTATTCACCCCTTTAAGATGTTAACACCATGATGATGTTACTTCTGTAACTCAACTTTCTGTAAATCTGGCCCTTAATATAAACAAGTCAATTCCCAATGATTTGTGGTCATGTCATCAGGTTTACAGTTATCTATACCACAGTTACAGTGACAGCTCAGATCCAGATGACACAAATGCATTAACACAGCTTCCCAACAGCAGCAGCATATACGCTTTTGCACCAGCGCAAAGCCCTGGTGAACAAAACTGTCCTGGACCTAGCTGGGCCACACGCAAAGACCGTGCTGCACGCTCCTCAACCTTAGAAGGCTGGAAAGCTTATCAGGATGCACAGAGCACCACATACACACCCTGCCACCATCCAGTTCAGCTCTCATACTTTATCTGACCTAACATGCCACCCTTCCAAGTGCCAAAAAGTCTCAGGCAGACACACTGAAGGGGACGGCAGAAGCCAGAGAGCTCAGCCAGGCAGCACAACACACTGAGCCGGAGCTACCAGGACCTCCCTTCTCCAGCCTGACTGCGGAGCTTTGCTCTGCCTTGGGCACAGCTGCAGAACAAGCTGACCCAGGCACCTGCACTGTGATGCCACAGGTGATGCCACGGATCCTGCGGCACTGGTGACCACACAGCAGACACCACAGCTCTTGACAGGGGTCAAACATAGTGCAGCCTGTCCACCACTGAGATGGTATTTGTGAGTCCAGCTGATTTAAGTTTTTTCTTTAAAAAAAAAAAAAAGCTTAAAATTGAATCTATACTACCCCCAAATTTTTTATCATCTAGGAAACAGCAGAAAATAAGATCTAGGCTATCACTCAGCACGTGCATAACACAATCTGACTATACATTCATTATTAAATTCTGGGATTATGTTTGCGTAAAAACAAACATATGAACATTAAAATTCATTTTCGAAAAAACACGTAATTACCAACATCATTTTCTTCTCCCATCTTGTTCTTCTTACATTCTTACTACTTACTGTGGTATGTGAAAGAATAGAGCCTCCTGGCAGAGTCGCAGCAGACGTAGCACTGACAGGCGTAGCAGTTGATTGAACAACTTTGGCTTGCACTGGAAGTCCTAGGCGGACAGTAGATGTGGCTACAGAAGTTGGCTGCTAATAAAGGAAAAATACACATTTTATTTTTTTCCTCCACAGTAACTTGGTCTCCAAGACTTTTTAATAATAGTGATTACATGAATAATGATTATTAATGCTGCAAAAAAACCAAAACCAGTAATATGTTCTTAAATATATATTCACAAATAATGCAAACACGAGCTTTCTTATGTTGAATGATACGTTTGCAGTATTTCTCCTAAAAGCTATTCCTCATACAGATATGTGGAAAAGATTAGAAAAAATAGGATGTGACCTGCAAAAAAATGATGTTACATTGATGTATTAGTTCAGTTGTAATATTTACATGTCAGTATTCATCAATGTTTGAGTTTATAATTACCAGTAACACATATTGGTCATGTTGGTATTTACTGGCCTTTTCTAGTGCTTTTTCTTGAAGGGAATTAAAAAGGAGAGAAAATTCAGAGAGCAGAAAAATATTTTCAAAATAATTTCAGATTAAATTATACAGAAACTAACTTGCACAGAAATGAAGTCTAAGCATTTTGAGAACCTTTTTCATAGAATGCACACTCTGTAACCAGACAGCAACTGGAATGTTAAGTGCAGACAATGGAAAATGCCTGGCTTACAGCCTTTCACTCAGTAGCATACTTTACAACTCAGTAAATTTGCCTCATGCAGCAAACATATGAGTTGTTTTTGTAATTTACTTTAATTGGGAGAAAGATTGAAATCTCTTACCATCATATAAAACGACAAGATTTAGGAATAAAAAATGTCTCCAGGAAAGTTGTTATTTAATTCTACAGGAATGTAAATACCATTAGGGAAGAAATACATCACACAATATGGCAATTATGACAAAAAGAGAATGACCCATTATTAGAAATGGAGGCCCCACTGGTCTCTTGTAAGTTGCATTCCTAAGATTTGCATTCAAACACATACTAAGAAAAGATAAATTTTCTAAGGGGCTGAAGTAATAAATCACAGACAATATTGCTTCTCAAGATAAAATTAATTTTCCTTGATTTACATTTTAAGTTATATGTCTCTAATATTTTTACGAAGAATGGCTTTTTTAAGATTCTTACATTGTCTATTAAACCTACATAAAATACTTCTTGAAAGAACATCCACTATACTTAAGAGATCTCCAAAAGGAACAGAGGCCCAGGCAGGCATTCAAAGCCCCAAGCATTCCTTACCAATCAGTCCAGCAACATCATCTACTGGATATCAATCTTCTGTACTTGGGGGAAAAAAGGAAAAAAAATAAAAAATCTACCTGTCATCTGAACAAAACCTTTTTTTTGTTGTTTGGGTAGCTTTCAAAATTTTTAAAATCTTGACTAGGGATGTCTTCCCTACTGAAGACAGCCTGGAGGCAATAAACAACATCATCATGAATAGGTAGAACTGTCTGGTTTTTTGGAAGAAGGATCATATAAGCTTTTTCTGCTTTTAAATACCTTACCTCTTTTCTCCATTGTAAAGAAGATCACTTGCTTCAATTTCTTTGAAATACAGGTTGAATGAAACTATATTTACCTAGCGAATGTTTGCATTTAAATACATAAATACTGCGTATCTTGTTCATTTGCTTATAATCAGTGTTTCCAACCTAAAAATACAGCATGCCTCTGCTATCTGCCCCCTTCTTGTCAGTAAGTACTTCCAGAGGTGAGGATTTACAAAGCAAGCAGATAACCAGGCAAACTTCTGGCAGCTACTCAGTTCCAAGAAAGATCTGCAGCCAGAAATCTGCAAAGACATAGCTCAGACTGCTAGCTAGAGCAGCTAATAAATGCCCACAATTCATCACAGGAACATACTTCAAAACAAAACTGCATATAATTAAAATATAAAATTTCAGTATCATAACGGCATATTAACCAACTAAGTATGGAATACACTCCACACGTAGTATTCCACTGTGCCAGACCACAGGAGCAAACTGTGCAACATAAAGACTAAATTCACCCTGTTTTAAAAATCAATAGTGACAAAAGCCTTTGATACAAAATGGCAGTAAAATCTATTAATGTGTTGGATATGAAGAAAAAGCCTTACTACCAAAGAACTGCAAACAGTAGCTTACTAACATGGTTCCAAAACTCATAAATGTTAAAAAGGTAAGTATGAAATGAGTGGATGAGAAACATAACAAGGAACTAGCCTAAAGAAATTCCTAAGTATCATGGAAATGATCTTCAAATGACAGCTACAAGTTGCCAGAAGACACTATAAGGACTCCCAATACAAATACTTCAAGAACTGGTTAAAACTATTTAGAAACAAATAGCTGTGTGTTCTATGAAACAAAAGCTGTAAACAGATCTCATGAGAAATCCATCAAAAAGAAAACAAAAATGATCAACGTTATATAAAAAAAATCATAACCCAATGTGTCAAGCTCCTACTGGAACAATCTAAAAGAATTTATGGTGTTCTTTAAAGAAAAGCTTCTAAGGTTTGGTATGATGCTATTAAATTCCAAAATTACCAAGAGAGACTTAGAAAGGAATATATTTTCGACTGTAACTATGATTTTTCATTAGACACATCACATTTTTACACTTCCTAAATATATGAAAGTAATGTTTAAGACGCTTTTTTCCTGTACTCAGACATTAACAGGCAGGAAACTAGAACATGGATGAATACAGTATATAATCCCCTATCAGTCTCCATGGGGACACTTGAGAATGCTTAAGGTATCCTTTTGTGTACAGACTTGAGCTGGTTCTGTCCACACAGAGAGGTTAGAAATTGTAAGTGGAGCACAGCACAGTGCTACTGTGGAAATAAGGATTTCAAAACGGATCTGGCTCACGTCCAGCCAGCTTGGAAGGGAGATGTCCCAAGGTTCATTCTGCCTGCACATGTCATGCAGATAATGCAAGTGACGCCAGTTTCAGGGTGCAGCAAGTCACTTCCACAAAGGCAGTCACTGCACATTATAATTGTTCACGGAAGAAGTCAGTGTGGAATTGCTCTGCGTCCTGTAAATCCACTCCCTAAATAACACCTTAACTTTCCTACGTAGACCACCTCCCCAGAGCTCTGGACACATGAATAGAGAGGCAAAGCTCGAGGCATAAACAGGAGCGAATCGCATTGTACCTGCTGTGCACAAACAAGCTGCCTCTATATTTGAAGGAATATACAAGGCTGCATTTGAAAAAGCAGGCCACTTGAATATGGAGAAAATACGCCAAAATATCCAGGGATTATTTGTCACTGCCAAGGCAGGACTACACCAATTTTGGGGATTGCATTGTGTATTCACAGCTTTATAAAATCAACACAAATTTAAACTGCCACAAGTTAGTACACTGATGTATGTAAATCCTTGGAAACAGGTTTGTGGTATACTTGTATTTTGTACTATAGTACCACCTACTGATGAACACTCAGGGTACCAGCAACACAGTCCCTGCACTACAAAGCAAGAGAGCTTACTTTTGACAAGTATGTTACATATATCATTTCATGATCAGTCCAGTCAATAAGCTTGGCCACTACCACTCACAAAAGGAAGAGAGAAAATACACCAACAGCATCTAAACAAATGTTAACACAAAAGCAGGGGCAAGTTTATCATGATACACATCATGACAGCTCTTTCTGTGTCTTCCAATACACGGCTTCGCTAGGTAATGTGCAAAACTCAATTTTAGCAGAATATGACCTTTAAGTTTAGATTTAAATTTGCAAACTCTGAAATAAAACTCAATTTTATTATTAATCATTAATCTGGAAGACTTCTTATGAACAAAATAAGCCGTGCTAAGATGCCCTGATGCCTCAAACAACAAAAGACAGTGATTAACAAAGAGAAAAACTAAGGTGGGATCGCAGACACCAGCAGAAGCATAGGCTAAAGGTCAAATCTGGTAGCTCATTTTAGAGCAACTAATTTATACAACCTTTCCTACAAGCATGGCTGGTAGCTCTACCTAGTATTAAGGTATCAAAACACTCCCCACTACCAAACTCTGTTACTTAAACTCTGTTACTTTATTCTGATACTTAGAATTCGTTCAGTTTTCTGAAGAGTTCATGAGAAACTTCATATGCTTATTGACTGCCTCTCAATTCTTTTGGTTATAGTTCGTCTGGAACATGCACTTAAACATCAGTTGCAGAGCAATTTGTATGTCAGGAATTCGATTTTTTCACCCTGGTAAAAACATAGCCAAATTGAGCCAAAGTATTAACCCTTTAAAAACTTGACATGCGCACACAATTGCAGAAAATGACTGGAGGCGGAATCTCTAACAAGTCAGCCAACAGAGGCAGAACCTTCATTGCCACCACAGTTCTGGGACACCACAGCATCGCTGGAGTCAAGCATCAGAACCCAAAGCAGGGAGACACTGCTGTGTTCCTCATATTCGTGATGTCCCTCTTGGGTTCACAAACTAGAACAACAACAGGGGAGGAAGACACAGGACTGGGAGCAATTAGACAAGAGAGGCAGAGGAGCTTGGGGCCACCAAAGAAAACCTTCAGAAACCAGGGGTTCTAAGTCCAAAACCCCTACCTCTGAAGTCTCAGCTGTTGGTGTAAACAAATACCTATATAATCCACTATCAAAGTACTTTCTCATTCTCTGGTACAGTGGCTGGTCCATCTATAATCGCTAGGATCCATCCAAAGAATCTGGTGGATAAAAAGCAGCTGAATTTTGGCCCTACAATTAGGTTCTACCCCTGCCTCAACTGCTCAGTGCTTGTACTGCATGCAAATATAGATAATCTATAATCTATTGTAATCAATATTCTTATGCCATGTATTTATGAGTGGACAACTTGAAATGTGGGGTTTGTGACCAGGATTGGTCACGACTGCAACTGAAGACAATGAAGTCAAACTGAACACAAAAAATTAACCAGTATTTTTAATTCAATATTTAAAATAGAAATAATTAGGCTCTGTTTTCTACTTACAAGAAGGGGCTAATAATCTCCTTAACTGTATTGTTGAGAAAGTCGTTATAGGGATAAGCTTCACAAAAAAAACTGCTTGGTTATTAATTCCCACTTCAGAGGGGGGCTTAGATAATACACAGAAAATAAGCCTGAAGCAACCCACTGAACAGTGGAGAGAAAAAAAATATTACATAATTCTTCATTAATTAAGACTGTCCAGCCTACACACTGTAGAAATTAAAAATAACAGTAGTATGTGGTCATGCAGCATAATGCATATGCACATGGGAGCCACTATTAGATTGCTCAGGAACCTTCTTTATAGCATTTCCCGATCTTTGCATGTTTAATTTTATAGCCTTACTAATGTTTGAATGTTTTCTAATAAGTTTTAAAAGATATGTTAATGTTATAAAAATGTAAACAGTAGAATTTTTAAGTACTAGGACCTTATTACCTGCTTATACAGAAAAGATTCACTCACCATGAAGGAAAGGAAGGAAAATGGTTTTGTGGTTAAAGCATAGCCGAGACCACACATTTTTTGCTTTCTCTGGCCCTTCAACCTACCTGCCCTGCTAACACAAATGTCTTCTCCAGAATATTGCACAAGAAACCCAAAAACTGTCTATACAAAAGAAATAGTACGGAACAGCTTATTTGATCATAGAGGTAACGCACCTCAGCCAACAACAAAGATTTATCAATTTGCTTAAAATTTCTGCAAAAAGTAAAATAAGCATTTGTCAGAAAAGCAGAAAGGGTGTGGAAAAACGGTTTAAAAAAGCTCAATAAACAAGAAAAAAATTACGAACAGATGACATAAAAACACAAACACTGCTGAAAAGAGGCATAGTGTATTATCAGAACTACCTCAGATTTGAAGGGCTCTGCTTTAGCAAGAACAGCTTGTGAAACAGCAGCCAAGTTTAGAACTGCTCTCAACATCACACGTGATGGCAAAGACTAAGCTGCTGTCGTCTGCATCAAACATGTTTCATAGGAAAAATATAGCTACTTCCAGAGCAGGTGATTCAGCACTTTTCACAAGTTCAAAAGACTTTATTTTTCATTTTTAAAAAGGATGGTAAAGTGAAACTTAACAGAAAGTGAATGTCAAAACACAGAAAACAAATCAGTAAAGTTTATATCATGAACTTGAAATTCTGAAGAGTAGAAGTCAGAAAGATGCCTAAAGCAAGAGAAAACAAAGCTAGAAAAGAATTTTCATTTTCTTCAAATTACATCCATATATATTGATTGGACTATTTATGCAATGAAAAGAAAACTCAAGTGATTGGTAATCATACTCATAGCAGAAGAATTGTTAAGTAGCCCACTTATGTGCCTAAATATTTGGACTAAACCATCAAACTTTACACATAACTTTACCTTTTCTGATTGCTAAAAATATACAAAGCAACGTAATACTGGAAAACACATTTTGAATCAAACTTGAAACAAAAGCATTAGTAAACTCTAAGACCAAATTCACTTTCAGCAGCAGTCTCATGAAAATTCCAACAGACACTATTTCACCTAAGTTCCGATAACAGATACTCCATAATAAAATACTATGGGCCAGGCTAACATTGGTCTTTCCTGTATGATACTCACTTTATATTCTTGGCGTACAGCAGCACGTTAATTTTGTAAAATAAAATAATTTTAAAAGTAATTTAAAATAAGTAACTTGTTTTTTGCTTTTTGGTTATGATCGTAAACCCAACTGGTTATTAAGATACTGAAACCAGCAAACAAAATCTGCATCAAAAGCAGGAAAAGCCATAAACTGTACAAATGAAAAATGTAGATAAACAAAAGAAACTCACCAAAGAAAAACTAGATGGCAGCACCTACCTATTTTTCATCATTTCACAAGCGTAAGCTTCAAAACAAGATATGGAGGCAAAAATTTAATGCAATCTAAGTAATCAGTTCTAAAAGACTTCTGAATTTACTTATCTCTTATAGTAATACAAGCAAACCCACGCTTATTTGACCTGCTTGTAAAACAAAATTTTTCTAAGATCAACTGAAGTTACATCAAATTATAGCTTGTTTCCTAAAAATCCTGTACTTTAACTAAGATCCTATAGCAGATAGGATTTTGGCAACATTAATCACTTTTTAATATTCAGCTAAAACTAAAGTCAATCAAAAACTAAAAGGAAACTAGAACCATGAAGAAAAAGAAAATTGTTCAATTAAAATTATGCACAGTTAACTCAAACCAATGTTTGCTTTAAACATCCCAATCTTTTTTATTTCATTAAATATGTTTTTTCAAACAAGCATGTTATCACCGGAAAGGTATTCACAGTACAACAAAATTGCGCTTCTTAACGCATCAAAAGATGATTATAATCTTCCGTAAGACTGAGTACTTCCATATAAAAAATAGGATGCCTATTTTAAAAAGTCAAGCCTCTGGTAGCTGCACCAAAAGCATGAATTTATATTCACAATCTGAAAAATGTTTTGTTTTTATATACCTGAATATTTTGCAATATTTTTTCCCTAAAAACCTGTAGTATTTCCCCATTACAGTTCTCCACGATCTTGTAATTAGACCTAACCTAAAACTATTTTATGGTACAATTGTACCTCTTTGTGCTTTTCTTGAATATGTTACTTAAAGCAAACAGAAAGACTGTAAATGGAAACGATCATTAAAATGTCAAGTACATCTTCCTATTACAGGTACTTCTCTCAATTACTGCTTTCTCTGTACTCTTCTCCGACTTTCATATTCTGATTCTTCTGACTGAATCCATTTCACTACTTCCGACTCTGTGCTTCAGACACTGTACATCCTTTTGGGACACACTGCCATGCTCCGGAGCCTTTGAGCTTGGCATTAAACTGATCAGAATTGAGACCCTTCCTACAAGGTATTTGCTTATCCTGATGAGCCAGTTTTCCAGAATTCCACTAGGAATTGAAAACAAGCAGATTTTATTCATACTTTACACTGCAGCAATTGAGAGGAACGTAAGTAAACGTCTAATCAAAGATTACCCCACCTAAGAGTTGAGAAAAGAACCCAAGTCTTCCTTTCAAAATAGATTTGCCTATCTTCTTCCAAGAATCTAACACAAAATTGTCCCCAAAGCTGTACTACATTTGCTTACATTCCCTACTCCTAAAAGCTGCAAAAAATGAGACAAAGGTATTAACAAAGAATACAAGTCAAACAATAACTTAAATAGCAAAGCCAAGCACTCAAAATGTAAGAAACATCAGATTTAAGTTTGCTGTGCAACATCAATTGTGTGCCTTGATTGCCTAGCTGAAGCTTTTATCTTCGTGCATTTATCATGCAAAGACTGTAATACACTGCACATGTACAGAAGAGATTAATGTAGGATGAACGGAAGTTATGTATCTTAATCTTTGTGAACTTTTGTGTTTGGCACTGCAATCAAAATACATATATTTTTTACCTTGGGAAGGGAAGAGGGATGATACAGATATCTGACTTCTGACCCTTCAGCAATGCAACATGTAAGGATAAAGCCACTGTCTTCAAGGAAAACATTATCCTAAGCCCATATACTAAATCCTAAGGGAAAACAGACTACGCTTTCTCTATTTCAGCAGCTTCCGTTGTTCCTAGAGAAAGCTGGCTCCTTCCTCACACACTGTCCAGGATCTAAGCCCATCTACTGAAGCTAGAGGGATTTTCATGGGAAATCTGATTCGTTTTCCTCCCAAATAACTGAGAGAAGATGTATCAAATGATGGCTCTGGGATATGGAAAGAAAATCTTGTTATACTACCAGGCTGCAGAAGCAGTTTAGTATCTGGACAGCTCTGGATGTATTGATCAAGTCAATCCCATTTAAGAACATTTAAAACGTTTCCTTATTTTCCCCTCCTCCTCTTCTGAGAGTGAAGGAGAAATTACTTAGTTGTCGAGGGGAGAGATTCAAAGAGCTTTCAAATTTAGATGAACACTTTTGTAATTTTTCAGACGATCTTTCTTGTAATTTTTAAAAAGGTAAGTCATAATTCATTTTATATTCTCCAGTTATCACTCTCAACACGCCTTAATGAGTTGCCAAAAGTAACTGCCAGCTTTTGCAATTCCTTTGGCATGTTATTTAACAACCTGCGTTTCACATCTAACTACATAGCTCATAACACACTTTCTTAACACGGTAATTATTTAAAGTGTATACACAAATTAAGTGTAACACTGAAAACAATTACTTAGCTGAGTAACTTGCGACACTTGACAGTAGCTAAAAATTAGGACAATCTGAAGAAAAGCAACCATAATACCTATAAACCACGAAAGCTATGGCTCTTCTGAGATAGATCAGACGTTCTTCACAGTGGGATACTATTTCCTGGAATGCTTATGGTACACTGCTAATTTCCACCTGCATAGACTTTCTACATAGGTAAAAACACAAACTTAGTGACTGAAATACATCACTAAATTCTACATATTTAAAGCACCTTGCATTTTAATCCAACTAAAGCTATCTTAAAATAAGTGAATAAAAACATAGTAGTAACTTTAACGAGCTCTGCACAGTAAAATAACAATCATTTCACTAACATATTAGAGAGAGGTATTTGATGTTCTAGAGGTTAAAACCACATAGCCGGCAACGTTCATCAATCTTGCAAAATATTTCACAGGACTCAAGCAATTATGTTTATATTCTGAGCTCATGGCACACACAATTTTTCTGTGTTTCAGCCACAGTGGAGACTAGGACTCCTGAGTATTACGTTTTTATGTCTATAAAGTATAAGACTCTATTTTCCATACATTTTAAATTTCTACTGAAAATTTTAATTGACAGAATTTAGCTGACACATCAGAATTTGATTCTGAAAAAAAAGTTTAATTATAAACTAACTGAAAAAATTATTTTTCAGTACACACAATTTCCTGTACTTTAGAACTTGATCCTCCTTCTTGATTAGTCATAATGACTACTCAAACAAATAACTGACACTTCTAAAACCTTAGCACAATATTTGTCATGGGACATTTGCCCCAGAAAACCAATGCATAGTCTCTGGTTATAAACCATCCACCTAATGAAACAGAAGTCTAGTGTCTAGTTCTGATATGATAAACCTTTAGAATTGAAACCTTTACACTCTGGTTTTAAAAGGCTGTCAACCATCATTTTTAAAGAACACTGTAAGGTCAAACATACATAAAACATAAGCACTGTAAAAATGAAAGAAGAGTCTGCAGACCACATGCAGAGACATGGAAGTTCAATATACATTTCCCAAGGACAATATTAATTACTTCTTATCCTTGTTAATTACAACAAATAAAGAAATGATGCAGTACAGTTTGGGCAGCTACCATAAAGATCTTTCAAGAGAGGTGAATCCTGACAAGCTACAATACCATTATTCCAATCCCGCCACACTAAAATAATCAAACTTTTGCATCTTCTAGGACATTTATCATTCATAAGGCCTTGCTGGTTTTCTCAATTCTGAACCAGCTTATTAGCACTAACAAGTGCAAAGGAATACCTATAATGCTGTGGGGTATTTACCTGGGCAGAACTCTGCACAAAAACAACTGCATCTTTCTAATACCTGAACTCCTTCAGATTTTAAACATCTCTACAAATACATGAACATGCAGTATCCTCACAGGTTTATTTTTATATAAATCCAGCAAGTCAGATTATACTCTTTCTGCAACCTTAACTGCTTCATATAACTAGAGAACAGCTGCCTGAGGCCAACATATCAACTCCCAACATTTGCTGTGCACACATCTTAAGAATGACTTTGGGATCCAAACTCCAGTCTTCTAATAAAGACTGAACACACACAGCCAAGCAGTCAGCCTACATTTTTTTATGCTTCCTAAGATTCCATGTACAGTAAAGGTATATTCCTCAAATGTTTTGAAACTACAGACAATTTGTTAATATTTAATTTGCTATGAATGTTTCCACTCTGAATTTTAATTCTGTATGCTGGCCACAGCAGTTAAAGTTACATGAAAACTAACAATAGGAAACAGAAACAGCTAAAACAAACTCATTCTAACAGACTGAGATCATATTCTTGGTACAGTCCCACCCCACAAGTTCTGTTTTGCATTTATGCTATGCACTTGTCTCAGGATCCATTGCTAGAATGTGTGCTATACAGTCCCTTGTAGTCACTACTAAAGAACTGATTGTACTTACTTACAAAGAAAGCCCCAAACAACCAGAGACAGACATACAAACTGAAAAGAAGACTTTGTCTGGATTTTTGTTGTCGTCAAACTAGTCAAAAAAATCTCGAAATTATCACAGGCTTATCTCTGTGCTTATTTTTCCTGAAATACATTTATCTTTGAAGGCTTCTACAAGTCATCTTAGTCTTCCAGATATCACAAATGTAAACATTAAATGGCTGCCTTTTCTGCAAAGAGTTCTTTCATGAATTCCATCCAATACTGCACTTATCTCTATTCTGAGAGCATAAAGTTCTTCAAGTGTTTCCAGGCTTTTATTTGTGTCTTTCCTGAGATACATAGATTCCATTGAGCTACAATCTTTTTAGTGACACTCATTTCTAAAACCTACGTTCTAGCTGGCTACTCTGTGTTTTAGATTGCCCATTAACTACCTTAAACTCTGCCCATTATTATTATGGCACAGCTGCCCTGTACTAACATCCGAAGATGTTTGCCCCTACACTTTAGTAAGACAGTTCAGCTCTAGCCCCAAATAGCCCGAAGTTAAACAGCCTCCCTACAAAATTTTAAACCAATGCAGCCTACCAAGTAATTTAAAAAACAATACACCTTCACCCTTGAAAATAAATCAGTTCCGAGCTGAAATAAACACACTCCACTGAAGAGTCTGGGGTAGGAAAGCACACTATCCTGTCAATCCATATAAAAAAGGAAATGTAGTCATAAGACAGATAAAACTTTAAGCGTAGACAGATCACACCCAGAGGTGAATCAAAGGAATCAAACCTTTCTTTTGAATAAAGTATATTAGACAAGTTAATTATTGCAAATCCTTGTATTGAATGTGCTTGGCTTTTTCTTTTCTTATTTCTAGTGAAATCTAGCTATCCTGTGCATCCATTCAGCATGCTGGGATATCACAGTGTTTCTGATTCAGAGGAACAAGGGGCACTTACTGAAGCAGTGGTATACAGCCCAAACTAAGTTCTGGCTAAGACTGAGCCTTCTAGCCTCCAATAATCTCACAGTCTAAACAAGGTCTTGAGAGACTCAAGTAGATTTTTTCTGAAATACAAAAAAAATTCCTAGGCCTCAGAAAATAAACTGCATTTGAATAAGTAATTCCTGTTTTCACAACAAAAAGAGGAGGAAAGCACATTTGCAAAAACATACGAGCTAATAACGTGTAAGACAGAGGAAAACGTAATGCACAAAAGTAAAGTGAAACCAAGGCAGACATACCTGAGTTGTTGATAGGCGAAAAACAGGGCCAGTTGTGGGCACTGAAAGTCTAGGTGAAATGCTGGTAGGACCTTGTCCCTGCGTTTGTACTTGAGCCTGCATTTGAGCCTGTGCTAGAGCCTGCTGAGGCACCATTACAAGCTGTCCAGCATCCGTGCGCACCAGGACCATACCTAATGAGAACAAAGTAACAATAACTATAGAATAAAGAATAACATGAAGAATAATGTATAAAGAACTAAGTACAGAATAAAATTCATGTATGTCACTGTACATTTTTCTTTATACCGTATCTTTCTTTTTTATGCTGGTGTAACATGAGATTTTATTTCAAAGGAGAAAAGAAGCCCCTACCAGCAGACAAAAACTAATACCCAATTCAGTATGGAATTCAAATAACTGCAGTTTACGGATAAGAGTGATGAAAGAAACGGTCACTTGAGTGTATAGGTGTACAGCGACTTTCAGCAGTCTACCCAGGGTCAACAGAAGAAAATGAGAAAGAAATATTCATTAGAAGTAAACTATAATGACAGTTCAGTAGCTGAGAACAGAATTCAGCATGAACATACCAGGGACAATGACGTGAGAGCTTTACTAAAACAACAGCTTTAGGGGATGTGTACATGCAACCATTAGGCCAGACACATTTCTGAGTATACGATATTTGAGATTTAGTTAATTGCTGAGCATTAACACATGGATTTATCTGGCACCCACCATCACCGTATTGGGAAGCACTACCTGTGGTTTAGACATCAAGAAAAAATGTCGTCATATCCAGAGACCCAACACAACTACTCCTCAGCACAAAATGATACAAGTGCAGATATTTTAGGAAAACACCAAAGGAACTGTTTTCAAATTAACAGAATACTTGGCAAGTGTTTTCTAAGACTTTCTGGAAGTCAATGATAATACTTTCAGATTATTTTCTAGTAACACATTTAACAAATAGAGGCCTTCTTTGCAATGCAGCCAGTGCCATCAAGTTTTGCCTTAAGTATAACTGGCCTAAGTTTTCCACAATCAACAGGATAAAAAAGGGGAGACAACAGTTAAGTTGGTCCCTGGATCATCTGGAGCTTCACACTTATTCAAGATCACTGCACAGCATGTGATGTGCTTCCTCTAGTTCCCTCAGAATTAACCTGCACTTCCCCAGCCCGATTATTTTACAAGAGTTTCCCAGTTAGTTCCAGAATACATTTTAGTAATTTAACCTAGATAGGATACAACGGAGGATACAATGGGTCTATAAACAGAAAAACATCTTGCCTGTAACTACTGGAGAAGGAAAAAATAAGGATCTAGTAAGTCAACTTTTATTCTGTTGATAAAGTCAGTAGATGTTGCTTCTGCAACTTATCTCTATGTGCAAATTGCTTCATATATATTTTTTAACTTTTCAAGGGAAAATAAAGAAGGTAAAAGCTTACATCCACTTCTGATTATTAGCTTCCCAGAAAAAAAAAAACAAAAACAACTCAGTAAATGGACGCGGTTTGCAACATATCACGAGGATAAAGAAATGTGAACAGTATTATATCAAGTAAGTAACAAATTTCAAAAGTACCTTATACCAAGAAAGTCTTTATTTCAGTGTCCGACATAGAAATACAAATCCCAATCCTGGGATGAACACGAGTGAACTGCAGCACCAATAAAAGCCCTCACTCACGTAGCCTTAGGTGCTCCCAGCCAACCGTCACCGCTAAAAGCGCAAAGAGAAGGCAAATTTCTGCCACTACAAACTAAAGACTTGTGGAAATCAAGCTTTAAGGTAAAAGGCATAGAGACCTACAGCAAGGACCACATCTAAAAAGCATGATCCTAACTCTCTTTCAAAGCCCAGAGAGTAATTTTTAAAAGAGTTGAGGCGGAAAAAAAGAAAAACAACAACTAACCATAGAAAAGATAGCATTTTAGGTTCACTAGCCCTTCAAGCACCAAACCTCAGGGTTTAGATTTGTAGAAAATTCTGTAAGCAGATGATGTATTTGATATATGCCATACCTAAACCACCTGGACACACAAAAATTAGTGCATTGCCAACTGGCCAAACAGGTATCACTTCTCTGATTATGCTGTGAACCTTATATAAAAATCCTCATAGGATAATGCCTACCATGCATTAAAAAATACAGGCTCTGTTTGCATTACACCGATTCACAGGTGTTTTGTTAATTTACTTCCCAATTTTCTAAAACTCATTTTGAATTAAAAAAAAAGATTGAGTGGCATGGACAAATTAATTGCAACACATGCCACACAGTTTCAATAAAAGTTGCAGACATAATTCCCATTATAGATGCATAAATGTTCACATATTAATGTTATGTTTTAATTCAGTTTGGAGGACTTTAAAGTTCTCTTACTGAACAATATGTACAAAATAGAATCTGGTTAAATTATGAGATTAATTTTTCCTTACTGTCAGCCACATAAAGATGAAACATACAACTTATGAGTATTATATGCTAAAATAACCTGTTCTCAAAAACTGACTCTAAATTTCTGCTTTAAACAGAAGTTTAAAATATGGGAGTTTCAAAATTAATTATAAATGATCCACTAATTTAAAGAGCAAAACCTCAAAAATAGCATTTTATTTTCTGCATATCTTCATCTTGGAATACACTATCTTCATGTTTATGCAAATTTAATGGATTTCAAACAATCTTGTAATAAAATAAAATTATAACTTTCCACAATACTACTTCCATAACATTTTCTAAACCGCAGACCAGATTTCTTTTAAGGACTCTGTTTTCCTCTTGTTTGAAAATTAAGTAGCAGAACAAAGTATTGACACGATAAGCTTCAGAAACTGCACGCAAAGCTATGATACATATTATCATATGCATATATTAATTATCAAACAGGTTAACAATAGGAAATCGAAGGCTAAAGGCACTAATAGGGTCTGAATGGCAACCTCTTATCTGTTTTAAGTTAGTTAGGTCTTCATGAAACCACTGAGCTTTATGTGGTTGGAGCATTAGAATTTGCACCAGGAGTTCCATAAACTATGGCCAAAGACACAACTACTAGAAGTCCACTTAGAAGCAAGCTTCTATACCACCATATTTTTGCTCCACTTAGCTAATAAACGTCAAATATTTTAAGAAATACAGTGGAAGAAGTTATTTCGGGCTACATCCATAGCTCCACATATTATTCAACTATTGATATTGATAGCAAAGAAATAAAAAATTAGTTCAAATGTTAAATCATCTCCTAAATCAAGAAGGCACAAAGTTACCAACTTTTTGCAACATAAAAATCTAAGTAGGGGACGACAGAACCCTTCAAAATTTCAGGTGAGACAATATACAGTTAGAGTAGGAATCACTAGGATGAAGGGATGCTGGTTTGGTTAGCTAGCAACCTTCCTGAACTTACGCTTTTAGTAATGAAACTTAAGAAACTAAAAGGAGAACGAACAGGACGCAACGGTTACTTCAGAGTTAGAAATAAAATCCAGCGATGTAAAGACTGCCCAGACGCAGCGGAGAACGGCACCGTCCCTCTCACTGAAATGAAACGTTTTCGATTAAATGACACAACTCGGTCTGTACCTCGCCACCTGGTCCGCGGCAGAAGACACTCTCTGAAGAAGGAAAACTTTTCAAGACTATCAAGAGTCAAGCAGAAAACAGAGTCCTTCGAAACACACATAAAATTATTCCAACAGCCCAGCTTTTTACCCCGCGCACAACTGCTCGCTACACCATTACCAAATAACTTACCGTGACCGGCGCTCTCTCCCTAGGACGAAACAAGTAACTCATCAACCAACAGTCATAATTACTGCGCGTTAGCAACCGGCCCGCACCAATTACATCCTCATTAGCGGCAGCCCGTCGGTCGGACGTCGCCCTCAGACAGGTGCCTCCTCTTTTGTTTCCATCACGTCGGGCAGCGGGAAGGCGACAACTTGGGGGGGGGGGGGGGGGGGAACCCTCAGCCGAGACAACAGGGCGAGAGGGAGCGGCGAGCCGGCGGCTGCCGCGGTTCCACTTACCGGGCGGGATGGTGAAGCCGGGGGGCAGCTGGATGGTGGTCTGCTGAGGCGGCCTCACGATCAGCTGGGGGGCCACGATCCTGGGGGCAGCGCCCAGCGCCGGCCGGGGCGACAGGGCCTGGGGGGCGGCGGGGGCGACGGGGAGGGCAGCGCCCGCCTTGGCGAGGCCCGCCGCGCTGACCGCCGGCTTGGGCGCGGCGCCGGGGGCCGCGGCAGCGGGGGCCGGCGGGGCGCAGTTGGCGACCGAGCCCTGTCCCGGCGGGGCGGCGGCGGCGGCGGGCGCGGGGCTGGCGGAGTTACTGAGTGCGTTTACTGCGGGGAGCGGGCCGAGCGCGGGCTTGGTCTGCGCCGCGGCGGCGTCGGCTCTGCCGTGGCTGCTGACTGGTGGGACTGCCGCCGGCCGGCCCCCGGCGCCCTCCCCGTTGGGCGCCGCCTCGCCGGGGAGCGGCGCGGTCGCGGCGGCGGCGCCCTCCGCCGCCCCCGCCGCTCCGCCGCCCCCCGCCGGGGTCCCGCTCCCCCCCGCGGCGGCCGCGGCCTCGGCGCGCTGCGGCGGCGCGCCGTCGGCGGCGGGCGGGCTGCCGCCGGGGCTGGGGCTCCCCGCGTCCCGGGCAGCGGCGCCGGCAGCCACATGGTTGTTGACAGGCTGGGCAGGGGCGCCGGCGGGCGGGGGGGCGGCGGGCTGCGGCGGGGCAGGGGCGGCGGGCGCGCCGGGGCTGCCGCCGCCGCCGCCGCCGAGGAGAGCCGCTCCATGTGATTGCTGCACACTACTACTGTTTACACTCACTCCCCTCCCTGCCGCCGCCGCTGCCGCCGCCGCCGCCGCTGCCGCCGCCGGGGGGGACGGGGAGGGGAGCGGCCCCTGGGCAGGGGCTCGGCTCTCCGCGGCTCCGGGGCACCCCGCCGCCTCCTCTGCCCCGGGAGCGGGAGGAGGCGCGGGATGCCCTTGCTGCTGCCGGACGGGGCTGCTGCCCCCCGCTAGGCTCCCCTGGTGCTGCTGCTGCGGCTGCTGCTGCTGGGACGGGGCGGAGGTCCTGGGCGGGGGCGCCTCGGCGGAGCCCCGGCCGCCGGCCAGCTGCGATTCCAAGGAGCCCACCAGGTCGCTGACCGCCTTCTCGTCCACCTCCTCGGAGAAGAGCAGCATCTCTTCCAGGGGGTCCGAGGCGCCCGCCGCCATCTTGCGCTGAGCTGGGAGCCGGCCGCGCAGCGCGCAGGCGCGCCGGCCTCTGCCGCGCGCGAGGCATTCTGGGAGGGGCCGGCTTCCTCCTCCCCCGACGCGGGGCGGGGCGGGGCGGGGCGGGGCGGGGCGGGGCGCGCCGCTGGCGGGCGTCCGGCGGGGCCGCGGTCGCCGCCTCCGCGTTCTCCCGGGCGCGGTGGGATCCGCAGCGCTCCGCGGGCTCTGGGCGGCCTGGCCGGTCTGGGCGAGGGACGGCGACGTGAGGGAGAGGGCCGGGGGCGTTAGTGAGAGGGCGGCAGGCTGCGCCCCGCGAAGCCGAGGGGTGACAGCGTGTCCGGGCAGGTGCCGTAGCGGGGCCCGGGGTGTAGGAGCCATTAATCCTGTCTGCAAGGACTTCTGGCAGGGAGCTGCGTGGCACGGAGAAGGCCTGGTACCGAGGGTTGGGAATTGAAGCGTCATGCAACCGTGTTATCTTCTGGTAGCGAAGCTGCCCTAACCGTAAAGGCTCTTTGCCCTCACGTCGTGCCCGGCGAGGGCAGTTGCAGCCCGCGCAATTTTCTTCATGCTTGGGGAGAAGCGAAAGCGCGGGTGCAGTGGGCCGCAGCGGCTCAGCCGCCTCGCGCCCTAACTCCTTCAAAGGAGGGAGCTTCAAGGGCTGCTGAAGCCGTGAGGCGTCCGAAGAGGGACGCAGAGTACCTGCGGTCACGTTTGCGCTGTTGTGTCTGCTTTAGAGTTTTAGACATTCGTGTCCAAAGCTGCTGCTTTACCTAGACGGGAATGGTTGCAGTAACACAATTTCCTAATGTGGACACTGCTAACAGAAGACTTGTAAAACAAAAATAAGATTCCTGGCGTCACCACAGCAGCTCTCTGGCATACTGTGTTCCCGCGGCATCCCCACAGGAAACCTGAGGTAGTTTATGTTGTTACTAACACTTCTGCCGTTGCACTCCTGTACACCCTTTCCCCGTCAATGCTTGCCTCGTGCAGTCAGAAATACCGTTCAAGAGAAAGACGGCGGTCCTAACCCATCATTTCTTTGACTAATGACAGGGCGCTTTCTTTGGTGGGACCTTCAAGATGAATAATTTTTCCCCGTGAATAACCATCACTCACCATTCATTGCATCTGCTCTTGCACGCAGGTGATAATCGCCATGGATCTGTCAAGCTGCCAGCAGAAAGCAGCTTGGAGCCCATTATCTGTCCCTGCTGGCCTGCGATAGCGTGGGTGTCTGCAAACTTGGAGGTACTTGAGCTGCTGCTCTGTGGCCTGAAAAGGGGACTCGTTTGTCATTTTGTGATTTTCAGGATTCTCCACAAAATTGAAAAAGGTGCGTCAGTGAATAACCCACCTTCGATTGCACGATGCGCTGATGGAAACGAGTGAAGGGCTCACAGTGCGCGCAACTCTTCTCGTTTCCCAGGCTCAATCTGTTAAGTCATCCATTGTACGACTTGCTTGAGTCACAAGACTAAACTGCTAATAAGTGGTTTGTTACCATCCGTTTCCTCTCAATGTAGGTTACATTTTTATTCAGGGTAGTTTTTCCTGATTGTCTGTTTATACCTTTAGAAGCAGGTTTATGATGAATCAAAATAAACCACTTTTAAAATGCATTTTAAAAATAGGTTGCACCAGTTTAATTACAGTAGGTTTAAACGTCTCCTGAAATTAAACCAGTGCGTATTTCTTAAATAAAGCGGCCAGTAAAAGTACTGAAGGACCAAAGGTGTGGTCGGGATGTATAAACAGGAGTGTGCAGTAAGTGAACGTGAAAGCACAGTAGTGCTTATGAAAACCAGTATTAAGTGTACGCAGGAGATCTATACATCAAAAATTTGCTTAGCAAATGAGTATTGCTTTTATGGAATGCTACAGCTTAATTAAATTTGGACTTTTAACACATGTTTCTACCTGGAAGTTTAATTAAAACATAGTAGACTATTACTTAGTTTGCTGTTGCACAAAAATAAAGAATATTCATTTGGGTTGGAAAAATACCAGAATCTGTCCAATATTACTTTAAGAGTCCCACATTTTATTAATTTTATTAGAGAAGATTCCATACTTCCTTCACTTACTTGCCCTGATCCTGGACTTCATATCACTATCTCCACAGTTTTTGTAAGAGAATAGAAAGTTAGACATAGGATTCTGCAACTACTCCTGACTATGAAACAAGTTTTAGTATACATTTTTCTAACTGTATAGCATTAAACTGGGTGTCTCCGTAAAAATCACCCAGGAGGAAAACTTTATTGCTTTGTAACTTCAGAAGATAGAAAGTAATCTTCCCACCGGAAGGAGAAAATGGCAAGTCATGATTTATACGACAGGTTTCAAAACTTTAAAAATTACCTACTCCTAATTACAGTTTTAAAGTACATTTGCGGGTGGGTAATCTGTAAAACATGAATTCATATTTCTTCCCACTCACCACCTCTTAATTGAGCCATGTTATATATAAACACACAGAATAAGGAAGTATAATAGAATATTTTATTTAATAAAATATGATGTATGCTGATTCACATTGGACTCCTTTCAAGTCAAGAAGTGATGACGTACCTAAGAATGTATATAAATTTGTTGGTGAAACTGGCTTCGGGCTTGCGCTTTTACGTAGGGAATGAGACTTTTAGTGAAGTACAGAATCTCTGTGAATTTTTGTATTCATTCTTCTACTATGAAAATCTTTTTCAAATACTTACCTGCTTTTCATCATAGAAAACATATTTCTGAACATATCTGTTGCTCTGTCATTTTTAGGAGTTAAACGTGTAGAATAAAAAAAATCGAAGACACTACTGTGATCCATCTCATCTGAGCTCTTAAAATACAATCTTTCCTGAATTATTTTTTGTTTGAAATAGAGAATGCCTATTAGGAAAGTTAACTTCCAACCATGGTTTTAAAATTGCCCGTGAAAGAAAATCCACCACAACACTTGTTAAGTTGCTGTTACCACCGCTGTTAAACCCTGTGCCCTCTTTCCACCCTAAGTTTTTCATTAATAACTCACTGCATAATAGAAGTACCACTGCCATGTTAAGCTGCAGGAAGTAGTAACAGTTCACATAGACAAGTATCTTTTTGTCGTCTAAAGAAGTGACAGCACTTAGAAAGGAGCACTACTTTTCTAGTATGTGACATGGCTTTCTTTCACTTCCAGTGCATTCAAATACACAAATTAACTACTGTAAGTTTAAAATTAACATTAAAATAATACCTACCAGGTTTAGATAAGATTTTGAGATATCTTCTTAACAGGAATTTACAGAACTCTTTACGTATATAATTGAAATTCACTTTGCGCTATAAAAATAGTCTTTCAATTGCTGATTTTAAGTATGAATTGGAAATTATAAATTCCACAAATTGGAGAGCACAAAGATGGCTAGAGTAACCAACAGCTGGTCTAAATTTAGTTTCATGTATTTCAGTTGCAAGGGAATTTCTTTTTTATACGTGGCTTATAGAAATTTAGGAGCTTTTGTTTCAAAGTTAATTGTAATTGTAAATACTTGTCTTTGCTCACCTAGACAGAACTTGATGGAAAGTCTTGGGAAAATTCAACATCAAGAAGGTTCCAATTTAACCCTTAAAAAGTTTTTCAAGAGGATACTCTTCTATTCCTAGCTTTTTCTCCTTTTCTCTTATTCATTCTGGCCAACATCTGCCTTTCAGAAACTTAAACTCTGACAGTTTTCTGCTTGAATTCTCTCCCAAAATGCTCATCTACTGTGTCCCAGCCTCAAAGAAATATCCATTTCTGTTTCCTGTTCCACCACACAACCTTGGAACCCTAATTCCATAAATGGGAGTCTTCAACTACAATTTTGAGAGGCAAGTGAAGGAAAACTTACGAAGACGTTGGCCAGAAGCAAAGCCACATGGCTCTTTGGGGCAAGTGGTTGTATTTCAAGGTGTTCCACTTCCCCTTCTCTGTGCTCTTATGTCAGTACTGCAGGCGTCCCTGATACTGCCTTTCTTCCTTCCCCTCATGGTATCCTCTCTCTTCATCAGCCAGGGTCCCAATCTTCCCTGCAACCTCCTACAAAGCTTTTTTCCCTCTTCCAAGCCCCATCCATATCTGAAGCTCCTTCTGTAAGGAGGCAGGAGCAGGAAAACCACATAATACACACTGTAGCTAATCCTCTAGATCGTTATTAGGCTCTCCACCTCCTCCAACAGATGTTATTTTGCCACAGTAGAGGAGCAGCCAGAGACCAACCTTGAGCGGTCAGGAAGACTCCCTCCTTCTTTGTAACAGAACATTGGTATCTCTTATTTTTCTAAACAGTAGCTTTACTTTGAGCTGAGTTACAAATGCTGATTTTCAACACCGGTCTCCCATAGACTTGATATGGCCATGTATATCCAGTCATTAACTGCAGAACTTCGTTCTAAGATCTTTCAAGTAGTCCAGGACATGCTAGAAGCACATCAAGTCCTCTGTGACTTTAGTCAGTTGAACTTGGGCATACAGTTTCCAGAAGTTTAGTATGGCTGCTATTTAGAAAGATGCAGGGCCTTCCAGAAAAATCTGGCTTGCTATTGTGTTTCAAAGCCCTATTCTGAACAAAATACTTGCTGAATCTTTGCAACATATTAGTGTCCAGTTGCTGCAACAAAAGCTATTAAGTACCCTTTCCAGAAGTTAGGTTTTGTTGCATGTAATTTTCTAGGCTGCAAATATAAAAAGGGGGGCCTGAGGCATTATCATGTTTTAACATAACTCCCTCAAGAAGCCTCATTTGTGATTTTTACTTGAGGTGTACAAGTTAAGTGCAATCTCAATCATGATTTTTTTTGTGTGTGTTTACTTGTACTAAAAGGGTATTTTTTCAGGATTAATTCCACAATTTAGTCAATATTTCATCAACAGTCGCATTGCTTAGTGTTGTTTGGCAAGATCCGACTACCTCAGCACTCTGCCAACTGCGTGAAACAGAATCCCCCTTGAAATACAAACTAGTTATCATCTCAACATTTACACTTTTGCAGCTCTCCGCATGACTGGACTCTAAACTGCTTATTAAGGACCACAAAAATTAGCATTCAATGATAGGTGGGTTGGGCCTCTTTCAAAAAAAAGAAAAGAAAAAAGAAACCCCCAAGTCACCAAACCTACTGTCACATCCCCCGGTGCTCAGGCTACGGCAGGGGTGGGGTTTCCAAGCCGTCAGCTCAAACTCCCGGCGCGCTGGGCGGGAGCCCGGGAAGGGGGAGCCGCAGGCCGGGCAGGGAAAGCGCGACGAGGCCGAGCCGCCGCCGGGAAAGCCGCGCTCCACACGCGAGGCGGGAAGGCGCCAGGGCGCTCGGCGTTTGAAGGCCGCTAAATTCAATGCCCGGGCGACCCAAATGGCGGCCCCCTCCCCTCAGCGGCCCCCGCCCCGCCCCGCCCCCGGCCGCCAGTTCTCGCGAGATCGCCTCCGCTCCCGGCATCCATTTCGCGGCTGGAGCGAAGTCGGGGGGCGGCTCTGAGGGAAGATGAAGGCGGCGGCCATGTTTGGAGCTTCTGGGCGCTTTTGGTGCGGGGTGTGCTGAGGGAGTCTGCGCAGGGAGAGCCGTCGTTGGGGGATCGGCGGAAGGTCGGGCTCGGAGCGGGAGGAGTAGAGCGCCTACTACGACTCTGAGCCGGGCTTGTTTAGTTGCTTGCGCCCGGCTTCAGGAGCGCTCGGCAGGGGAGGAGAGGGGGTGTCCCTGACCGAGGAGCCAGCACCATGAGCGGGGGGACGCCCTACATCGGGAGCAAGATCAGCCTTATCTCCAAGGCCGAGATCCGCTATGAAGGGATCTTGTACACCATCGACACCGAAAACTCCACTGTGGCGCTGGCCAAGGGTAAGGACCTGGCGGAGTAGAGGACTGGGCCCTGGCGGCCCAGCAACGCCTCGGGGAGGGGGCGGGAGGGGAGCGGGGCCGCGGTGCGTGCGGCGGCGTAGGGGGCCCGTCGGGGATCGAGGAAGAACCTGAAACGGCGGCAGGGTCGTCCGTGGCGTTGTGGCGATGAGGAGGCCCGGGGTGCGAGGGGGAGGCCTACAGCCTGCCAGGGCCCAGCAGCGGCTGCGGGGGTGCTTGGCGGAGCTCTGCTAAGAGCCCGCGTAGTTTCGGCCGGAGGCGCGTCCTCCCGCCATCCTCCCCGACGGAGCGTTTGCGGCGGGGCTGCGGCGACCCGCGGCGCTTCACGGCGGAGGTGGAAGTGAGCGAGGGGTTGGGAGAGCGGCGGCGCGACAGCGCTGCGGAGGCCCCTGCTCCCCCGGCTTCGGGGAGGGGTGTGGGAAGCCCGGAGCGGCCGCGGAGGGACGGTCGCGAAAGGGAGCTAGGAACGTTACCTAGCTAGGGGCTGCTCAAAGCAGTCCTGAATAGAGTAAAAGTATGAAGCCTGTGGGGGTGGAAGTGGTCCAGAGTTAGTGCGTAAAAGGGAGTAGGAGGGGGAGGCTGGAAGGAGGATTTCTTTGCCTCGTAAGAATTCCAGACCTACAGGATACAGGGCCGCGTGCGACTGAACGCTTCTGCATCCTGTGAATGCTAGGTTATCATTCTGTGAATGCCAGGTTATCAGCAGAGAAGGCTGATTGTGAGCTCTTCGTTTCGCAGGTAGCTGTATGGCACTGTATAAATCGAAATTGAGTACAGACACTGGCGTGAGAATGTATTGGCCAGAGAATATGTGTGTGTGTGTGTATGTATAAGAAAGTTAGGAAGATATGTTTACTGAGAAGAGCGTTCAGGGACTGGGGAGTAAAAAAGAGGATCTTTGAAAATGGGCGTCCAAAGGACTTCACTGTTTCTTGCGCATGATATATATTAGCCATGGCAGTGAATGTGTAATATCCAGGCAAAATATTAAGTCAGAATTTTCAATAACTTCTTTATAAAAGATTTTGCAAAGCTCAAGGGTATTTCACTTTACTCTTCTTGACTCTGTAAAGTCTTGCTAAATAATCTAAATGCATATATAAAAGCAGAGAGTTTATCCAGCCATTAGGTAAGGGGAAAAACTGCTCCTTGTGTAAATTAAGTATTTGCGACTGAGAGTATCCTGAACCTCAGTTCCTGTTTGGTATGATAGACTTAGCATTCTAGCATAATGACAATCTGTTACGTTTTACATAGTTGGCATGTATAATAGTTGGTCTGTGGAGCAGATACCGTGTAGCAGTTCGTCTGCTTTCATCTTGCATTGGCCTTTGTGGTAGTTCTTGTTTGTGTGCCTTGTCACTTTAAAATCCTCTTCTTCCCCTCCTCCCTCGCCCCCCCCCGCCCCCGCCGTCATTATTTAAGAAATAGATTGCTTTGTTTTGTGAGTTCTTATATGTATGCTTGGAAACACCTTATAGTACTTTTGGTCCCAGGCTTGCATAGTTCATTTATGGGGCATTTAGCTTTCATGATGTGATTTTTACTTATTTCTAAAGTTGCTTTAGGTTAAATTACCTTTGCTGGTATTGCCTTATCTCTTTAAAAAGGACAGCTAGTATTTATATGAGGAAAAAGATGAACACTGTGATTCAGAATAAATGTTTAGAAATTCCAGTTGCATGCTGTGATTGTTAAGGTGTGTACAAAAGCACTTACAAGAATCCCATCCTTGAGGAGCTTGTGATAGTCTTGCCCTATATTAGACAGATTTAGTGCTGATCAAGACAATTTTGCATAACTTCTCAAGAGTGGTTAAGTCATGTTATGGCATATCTGCCAAAGTGTACATATTTAAGATAGATCAAACTACAGTTACAAATCTAATATATTCTCTTCCCATAGATCTCATCAGAAATGTAAATCTAAACCATTAAACTTGCTTTAATAAAACTTGGCTGAGTTAGCTGAAGAATGTGTGTTTTGTAATATAGTGTTGTGATTCAGAAGAGAATAAACCAGTATTTCTAGGCCACCTGGAACCAAAAATCTTGAGATTAATCTGGAAGCTGATAACAACCATATTAGACTGTAAAACAGTTCACTGTGCTCATAAACAAAACGCTCAACTCTAGAGCATTCAAGTTTCTGAATAAATGAAGGCTTAGGTCATGTGAATGTGGTATGATAGCATACATGTAAGGTGACAAGCGTGGTTAATTATGGCCAGGTCTGTATGTGAAAGAAGCAGATCTTCCTTCTGAAGTGTTTGT
The DNA here is from genome assembly GCF_047370975.1 of Nipponia nippon. Lineage (NCBI taxonomy): Eukaryota > Metazoa > Chordata > Aves > Pelecaniformes > Threskiornithidae > Nipponia > Nipponia nippon. The sequence goes on from NW_028262391.1 coordinate 43,223,410, forward strand.
AGCTGTAAATATGTTGATTGGGTAATAGTTATCTATTCTTCCTGTGGTGAGTCCAGAAGTCAAACCAGAACTGTTTACTGTGGATCTTTACCACAAATGTAAAATTTTCTGCCAGAAAGAGATGAAAAAAAGCCCCAAAAGATGACTTGATGCTTTCAGTAGCTCTGCTGTGTGCTGGCTTTGTGTGACTGTTACTGGGTTGAGTGCAGGGCAGCTTATCGTTACTTATTTCCTAACTGGAAACACTGAAATTGTTTGTGATATCAAGTGTGAAAGTAGAGGTCGAATCTGTTCTTGAATAACTACAAATTTGCCTAACAGTAGGACTTCTGTGGGCTAAAATGAAGTCTGAGATTAATCTTGCGAAGTTGTACATATGGAATGCCTTCATTTATCTTAAATCTTCTGGGGTTTTAGACAGAAATAAGATTTTTGGGTTGCTAACAGGGTAGTGATTGTGTTCTACAGTTACTGAGGGGCAATCTCCTGTAGTTCTCTAATCAGCCTTTTATTTACAAAGCTGTGATGCTTTCTAGCAAAAGTTGTGGCCTCTGTCTCACGAGTTAAAGGAAGATAGCAACTGTTTAAATATTGAGCATAACATTTTCATCCTACGCTGGAGTCTGATAAGGGAAAGCGATGCATCCTTTCACAAAGTGTTGAAGTGTATTGTTATTTAAATAACAGGGAAAACTCCCATCTATATCAGATTCCAAATATTAAGCAGGCTATACAAGTATTTGAGTTTTTTATGTATTATTGGTGCATATGCTTTCTTTGGCTTGCCAGCTTTTCAGAGCTAGTGTTTGGAACCAAAAGCCACCCACTCTTATTCTCAAGTTTCAACTTGGAATGTCCTTCTAGTTTATGCTTCTAATTCATACTTAATTTTTTAAACATCATTAAGTCCAACCAATTTAAGAATAGAGTGTTTGCAAGCCCTGGTTAGGAGTAAAATTTTCTTGCTGTAAAGTGATTGCTGCCTTACCTGGGGCAGTTATAGAATAATCATGACGGATTGTGCTTGATCTTACATGTTGTGGCATTAAAAACTAGATGTGATCTTTCATGCTAGTAGTATATAATGTCTTTCTATTTCAAGGCACTGATTTAGAGAGAGATATTTTTAATGTAGGCAAGCTGTGTAAGAACAACCGTATTGGGTCAGAAAAGGCTTTGTTCCCTAGGCATGTGAGTATAAGAAACAGAAAGTGATATACTGTCAGTCTGGTATAATGCGTCAGTTTTCACTTATCGGCTGTTGGACCATTGATGGTTGCATCTGGAACCATTAGAATTAATAGATCTTAATGGCATAGCTTTCAGTAATTTAAGAAGTAGTTAAACTTTGGCATTTCTAGCATTTTCAACATTTGTGATACTGTTTTCTGTAGTCTAATGACACATGAAAGAGAAAATTTACCTTTCTTTTAGACTTTTCCACAATATTAATTGGATAAAAGGCTCAGAAACGTAGGCAGAAGAAAGTTAAATTCTTGTGAAGAAGACTTGAGCATTTCTTATAGTTCAGGGGTGGGAGCAGGAAAAGGAAGGGTTAAATTTTTATCTAGTTTTTATGAAGTTATTTTTCAGTCAGTTGACATGCTCCCTCCATGTCTTGAGGTTTAGGGCATGTGTGCCAGGCTAACCCTGTGCATAGTGTGTCACATCAGAAAAATTCCTATTGTCAAAGCATACTCCTGGCTGCTTCCCTCCTGTGTATCTCCCTGTTAACTCACCACCCCTACGAGTAAGGGAATGCAGGCTGAATTAATTGTTCTGAAGGTATGAGCCCACCACAAGCTGCCTCCTTCACATTAATATTTTTCCTGTAATGTGGTGTGCAGGCATCTAAGCATGTTTACAGGGAAAGGGTTGTGATGTTTTGAAGAGATGGCAATTGAAATGACTTGTTCTGGTAGTGGTGGTCTCATTTTAGTCGTCATGCTTCTCATGGGTGCCTTAAGAGTGGGGAAGGACGGGTTTGTGTGTATGTATGCTACACATGAATTAAGGCTGATAAGATTGTGTCAGTGCTGCATACAGAGACTGAACAATGTATTTTCAATCATTGGCATTGTATGGGAACAGAGTCCTCTTTTGCTAGTAGAATATATATATAGCTTGGCTTCTGATTAACACAGTATTTTTCTGCGTTAATCAACAGGTAGTCATTTCTGTTAACTGATAGGGAAAGTTGCAATGTTTTCCTTGGATGCTATAGCAGTATAATATAGTAAGATCCATTAAAATATAGTATAGTAGTAACATTGAAGTCAGTCAAAATCTGTACAAAAATTTGCACGCAGCACTTTAATATGAAAATGTTGGACCTACTTGGGCATAAAGTTACATACATGAATCCTGTTAGGCTCAACAGTGTTAGTTTTTAGCTAGCTACTTACTTTTTGTCAGTGTAAATACAAATAAGTTTGCTTTTAACATGTGATGGTTGCCTTTTGTTTGTCAGTCCCTAAGCCAGTTTAGCTCATTCAAAAAACAAACAAAAAAAACCTCAAAAAACTTAAATTGACAAGGTAAGAGTAAATGGATTTATCATAGTCCTGGTAAGTGTTATAAGATTATGTTATCTTTCATGTGCTTATTTTCATTTCCTCTCACTCTTCAGTTTTTTGTTATATATGAACCACTGCACCTTGTTCTGGAGGAAGGATGTAGACTAAGGAAATACCCCAAGAGACAGAGTTTTTGATACTCTGGCAACTTAGTATTTCTGATTATGCATAACTATGGTAAAAGGTATTTCTTTCAAAAATCCTATTGTACTGGCCACCTTTAATATTAGACTTTTTACTTTAATGAGCTCAGATTATGTTAAATCCTAATCCAAGATAAGAAAGAAGAAACTGTAAAGATAGCTATCCTTTTGTTACTTTTAATATTTTGCATTCAACTCTTTATGTTATACTGCTTTCTTAGATCGCTGCACGTGCAGTTCTGGTTCCTTGCTTTAGGAGGAAATTAGACTTGGGGATGGTTATTTTTGTTGCTTTGGGGTGAGAGGGCAAGGTTGAACCCCAGATCTCAGGAGTTTGCTTACCCCTCTCCAGCAGAGCTAATCCTCATTGGACGGAATTGTCTTTACATTTTGCAGAGAGTTGCACTAAACCCAGTTTGGTTTGCGGCAGGGGGGAGGTAGAGAAAAAACCCAAACTCTTAGTAGCAACTCTTGATCTGTTTTATTACAAAACCATTGTTGACCTTATCAGTGTCTTGATCTAGTTGCATAGACAGCTGAATCTCTTAAAGATTAATTCCAATTTTTGGTGTTGAAAATACTTTTGATTGTTTCATAACTTTATGATAGGGAAAAAGACAAATTCTTTTTGACATACAGTAAAATCCCTTTACCTCTTTTAAGGTGTCATTAGGTGAAAGTTAGGTTGTTCACTTTTTTTAATCGGTTTAGAATGGGGAAAGGTAATTGCCAGGTGTTAAAACTGCTCCTATTTGTGTCGTGTGATGTTGGTATTCATATGTTCATAGTAAAATACCTATCCATGCAGCATAGCTCTGCCTTGAGAGGTACTTTCAAAGCAGATTTCTTCCATAGTTCATCAGATTTTTATTTCTATGTAAAGGTGAGATGTGATCCTCTAGTTTACTACCCTTTTTTGTGGTGTTGCTACTGCTCAGTTCCTTCACTTCAGCTAGAAAGTAAAATACTTCAGTAACTTACTGATCACACTCTGGCCATTTTTGTGCACCTTTGTAGACAAAATGGCTACTAGAGCAACCATTTCAGTGTGGGATAGAGAGAATTGATGCAAGATCAACTTCATTTTTACTTACCAAGACAGCAGGTCAAATGATGGAACGAAGGACCAAGTTAATTTATTAGTTGTCTAATAAATAGAGGATGGCCAGAAAGTGAAGGTGGCTCCTCGGTCAAGACAGTGAAATAGAAAAAGCCTGATGAATAAAAAGCAACAGAATGAACTACAGTAATGCACGTGACCAGTTGATAATGTTGTTAAGCTATTATGTATTACTTTGAGTTAATTTCTGCAAATTCTTCAGCTTCCAATATCTCTTTCTGTAGAGGAAGAAGAAAAGACAGATTTACCTTACAAGAAAGACTGAAATTCACTTAACAGTATATGCCTTTTTACAGAGCTTACATTTGCTAGTACCATTCAGAGCGGATTTTCAGATGCAGAGAAATAGGAAAGTTGATTAAATTCAGCTCAGTCGAGGGTAGTGAAAGTAAAGTGATGCTATCCGTAAACAGTGGTAGTGATTATATGTAGTGCAAAGGGAAAGAGCATGATAACCTTCATCACTATGCAATCTGAAAACTGTTGGAATTCAGCTAAGTAAATATAAATAAATTTAATGTCTTGGTATGTTGTATGCTATGCAGGCCTACTTAGGAAGATAGTTATGCCCCGGTGAGTTTACTTAATTTGACAGAGATCGTATGAACCTTACACCAGCAAGAAGAATGCATTTTGCTTAGTGAAAATTGTATATCCATACCACAGAATTCCTAATTTTTGTTTAAATCTTGATTCAGACCTTGAATCTATTGAGAAATACTCTGCTTTTGGTAATTTTTAGTATTCTAGTTTCTAGTAGTATTAGCTTTTTTTTCCCCTGAATTGCAAGTGCAGAATATGAAGTGTGTAAACTCATGTAGTCCTTGATTCACAGGACTGACTTAACCAGCCTTTGTTGGTGTTCCTGTTGCTATAATGTCCAGAAAGTGTTAACTTAGCAAAAAACGTGCTTTGCCGCTTCCCCTTATCCTCACAGAACGACCAAAATACTCAACATGTGAGTGATAGCATAAGTGATGTCTCAGTAAGGAATAGAAGAGGTGTCTTTCTGCTCGATTTTTAACTGAAGTTTGTGAGATCAAATTACTTGCTTATGTCTGAGCAGTTGATAATAGCAAAGAATATGCTGCCTATTTAATAAGGTTTTTTGCTCAAATTTTTTTTTCTTTTTATTTAAAGCTGTTACTCTGTGCAGTATATTTGAAATCTTTTTGTTGAATGTGGGATGTTTTTATTTTTTTTCTCCCTTCCCAATTTTGCAGTTCGCTCCTTTGGTACAGAAGATAGACCAACTGATAGACCTATACCACCTCGTGATGAAGTTTTTGAGTATATTATATTCCGTGGCAGTGACATTAAAGACCTAACTGTCTGTGAGCCACCAAAGCCTCAGTGTTCTTTGCCACAGGACCCTGCTATTGTTCAGGTAAGTCAAAACATATTTTCGGGTGTTTGTTGCTGAACGTATAACCTGTATAAGCACCCGTATAAGTGCTCTCTGGATGAGCGTTTAAAAGTTAAAATGTTTGTTGCTGTAAAGTTCACAACCCAATGTAAAGAACTCTGGAAAGATTTTCCTCCTTTGAATCATGTCTCTAACTGAAATATCAAGGTTGAAATCTAACTCTAGCACAATGCACTGGATACCAAAGATGCCAGTTTTTCAAAAATGACTAATGACTTTTGGTAGACCTTGAAGCCTTTTTTGAAAGGTACTTGGCTTAGGAGGACACGTATGCAAGACTTCTTGGAAAGGTCAGACTTGGTATAAGTCAAATGGAGTAGATTCTGAAACCTCTCCAAGTCATTAGTGATTTTGTTTGTTTGGTTTGTCTTCTTTGGATTTTAAGGTTCAACTTCTTTTGCTGACTATGATTTTAAGTGTTTCATCTAGCTATGTGTTTTTAAAAAGGCTTCATACTAAAGAGCAGTTACTTGAAATGGGAATACTTGGTTGCTGAAAGGAAAGCAACTTAAAACTTGAAGCCTTCAGGGTTAATTAATCTGTTAGTTCATAGTAAATGGACTGACAGAGATAGTTACTTTTGATCTCTGAAATTTGTTGGCTTGCTGATTGTGCTTGTGGGGTGTCTTAAAATTGTCCTTGAGAGGAAGATGGAAGTTCTTGGTTCAAATGGAACTTCATAATTCCATGTAAGTGTTTATGTTTCTAATGTTTAATTGTTCCGTAAGATACAATTCTTGATACTTCCTTACAAAATACCCTTGCAGTCCTCTAAGGTCTTTTGCTAAATTTCGTGCAACTCCTTCTGTCAGTAGTAGTTGAGAGCTGTGAAATTGCATTACTGCTAACCCCAGTAATAGTAATAACCCCACCCTCCTCCAGTACGTTTGGGTCTTTCATTGTTTGTGTGGGTTTTGAAACTTGAGGGAAAAAGATATGACATTTTCCAAGTTAGCCAACAAAAGCTTATGCACGTTTGACAAGAGAGTCCAGTATCTGAGGTTCCAGGGAAAAGGTTGCAAAATTTTATGGTACTGTTTTCACAAGTTTGTGATATTGGAAGGGTAAAAGTGCTTTCTAAACTGTATACAAACTTGTGAAAATGTTTTCTGCTAACTGTTGTCTGTTTCGAGTTTTCATGCAGAGTAATGTGTGTAATTAATTATTTTTGTGCTGTCTTTGCTTCTGTGTTAAAGTGGTTAAATTCTTGGTATTAAAAGAAGCAACTTTATGAATGTTAAGGTCTTCTATATGTGTTAGCTACAGTGGTGGTGTTAGGGTAAATTTAACAAACAGTTTTAGAGTTTCTGCATTTCTTGCCTTGCAGAACTATTTCCTGCTTTTTGTATAAACATGAATTTCTGCAAGCATGTTTTGTCTTTAGTCTTCACTAGGATCTTCGACATCATCTTCATTCCAGTCTGTGGGGTCCTATGGTCCTTTCGGCAGAATGCCTGCCTACAGTCAGTTTAGTCCAAGCCCACTGGTGGGGCAGCAGTTTGGCGCTGTTGGAGTTGGTATGTTCGTTTTTATTATTTGGTGTTTTCCTATAAGTGAAGTTGCATGTGTGTGTGTGGACAGCACTCAGTGCTTTTAATTCCATCAAGGTTTTATCCTAAGGGGAGATCTGAAGTCTTTAATCTGTATCAGTCCCACAGTTTAGCTCGGAAGTAGAGAGTTTTTCATAGCCTTTGCAACTCAAATCAAAGCAACTATCATTGAGAACTAAAGACCCTATGTCAGAGGGACGAGTGGGGAAAGGTTCCTGTATTCATGAATTCATTCTTTTTCATATATATTCATTACATTCATCATGTATTCATTATATTTCACAAGTGGTGGGGGCAGCTCCTCCACAAAAGCCCCATAGCTGTGCTGTGGACATCTGGTATCCCAAGTTGGCCAGGTGGTGTGTGCCTTAACCAAGGGTTTGGATTATTCAGCAGTCTATGTGCCAGCACAGTCCTCCAGCTATTCATGAGATGTTAGCTTGGCGTGAAGTACATGCTTGAAGTATTTGTGAGCTGCATGGGTTAGTTGCTCCTTTATACTGCAGATGCTCTCTAAGACTTACCAACCCACTTTCATTCCTCCCTTGAATTTTTTTATTTCATCTTTTAGTTTTTCACATAGGAACTTACATTCCTGTAACTGTTATGGTGACAGTGTTACTCCTGGTACTGAAAATGTTAGCCATGTGAAAGGAAGGCTGCAGAATTGGCCATAACTTGATATCAGTTAATAAGACGTGACAGTCATATTTTTTGTTTAAAAGATGTTAAGTGGAAATATATACCAATAACATTTGTTTATTACTCTGTAAGATGCTGTCATGACTATGCCATGTTAATACTTGTGATACTAAAGTTAGCAGTGCTCTTTATTTTTTTAAAATGAAAAACATCAAGATATTACAGTCTTACCAACTTACTACAAATACATACATTATATTAAACTCAAAGTGTATGGGAAGGGCAGACTTACGTGTGTTCTAACTGCCTCATATGGCTTTAGTAGTTGTTTAGTGCTAACTTAAAAAAAAAAAATAGAAAAAAGTCTAAACCAGGTTTTACAGCTATATTATTTCTTTCAAAGGAGGAGGTTCTTTAACATCTTTTGGAACAGACTCTTCAGCCAGTGCTAGTATGTCCCAAAGCACTGCAGTTGGTTCTGCGTTTACAACCGATGCAAGATCACTAAAAACACAGATGTCTCAAGGTAAATCTTTTTGAACAACTCTCTTATCTTTTTTGACCAATTGCGCCCCTGTGATTTTAGGTGGTTGCCAGAAATGCTAACCAAACAGCTGAATTCTGTCATGCAAACACTTGGTGTTAAAACCAGAAAGCACTGAGAGGCTTTGTACTTGCTCTTTAAATGTGTTTTCCTACATCTTGGCGTGCTGCATAGGTAACTGTTAACAACACGTTTGTTGTTATCCTTAAAGCATCTATATTGAGGAGTAGGACTTATTTCAGTTGAATAATGTTACAGATAAGTGCCTATGGAAATGCAATATTTAGTTTTATTGATAGCATGACAAAACTCAAGATACTTCATGCTGATTGAATTGTGAAGTCCTTCAGCTTACAATTTTTAAGTCTTTATTTCTAACAGTATTTTTTTGTTAATGTATATTTACATAAATAATATTAACAGCAGACCTGATTGCCTGTAGAGATAGTGACATGACAGTTAAGTCAGCTTAATAGTGATAGAAACTGTGTGGGTCGTTTGTGTAATATTGGAAAAAGAAAGTAGAAGCAAAAAGGAAATTCTTGATGCTTTTTGAGTGGCAAAGAAAAAAGAAACCAAATATTGAGCACCTTCACCCTCACTTTTTTATGCAAATGTGTTAAGGTTGCTCCTCAAAATCCAAAAGACATTATTTCCTGCTCTTCTACTCTTCATTGCTGCGAGTAAAAGTGTATGCTAAGATATATTCCTAATGCTATTTTTAAGTTTATGCAGTCGTGTTAAAAGGCAAAACACTTATAGCAAACAGGTTTTTTCCTAAATTCTAGTTGAGATTTGTATACCAATTAGGACTGCTTTCTAGGATGAGTTGAGTGGGCTACCGAAAATGGGTTCTACTTTGTTGCATTAATTGAAGGGGAGGAAAAAAGTATGCTGAACATTTACTGTTTCTCTGTTGAAAGAGTAGCTTGGTTTTCTGTAGGTGAAATTAAAACCTCTATGATTCTTGGACTTAATGTCTGACATATGCTCCAGATGAACATACATTCTGCCACAAAATTTCCTGTGGGGCACCAACAAGTTTTTTCTGTGTGTGTTTGCTTTTAAAAATATGTGTCATCTTTGTACATTGTAAGTGTGGTGTGGTTGGTTTGGGGTTTTTTGTGGGGGTTTTGGGGGTTTTTTTTCTTCTTTTGTTTAGCTTTTTTATGGGATATGATGTTATTCTTTTATTTACTGGGACTTGAGTCGTTATTCTGATTTCTTAGTAGGTTTACTTCTCTGGTGTCATAAACTTGTCTGACCAGATCAAATGTTTCCATTCTAAACGTGCTTTTGGCTCCAGTCACTCCTGCTGCAAATTGAAATGTATGAACAGCACTTTGTGCGGAAGCTTTCGTAGCTCCTTCATCTGCATTATGCCTGGCACTAGCCATCACTGCTCATTCATTTTGTGGTGATCACACAACAGAATGCGCTAGATGAAATTAGATTTCAGTATCATAACTATCTCTGCCTTTGGGAGCAGTCACTTTCCACTTGACTTTCCAGGGAGGCAGAAAGAGTGTTTTCACCTTCAATCAATCAAAAAATTTCATTCCACAGCTAAATGCACATCATGGGTGGGTTGGTAGGGATTAATTGTCCTACCCATTTTTTTCTTTTAGACTGGGGGAAGGGGAATTGCTAAATATCCTTCATTCTGGATTAGTGGATCTGAGGGTGCAGGAATATTTATTTCTTCTTTGGACACAGCTATCTTGACTGGTAAGGCAGATAAACCTGTCAGTCTGGATTGGTTGAGACCCGTAACTCAAATTTGTAGATGAGAAATAACTCTTTGGGTTTTGGTTTTGTTTTGTCTTTTTCCCAGGTCGTTCAAGCCCTCAGATAGATCATTTGAGAAGGAGCCCCACCATGGAACAAGCAGTACAAACAGCTTCAGCCCACTTGCCTACTCCAGCACCAGTTGGGAGGAGGAGTCCTGTACCAGCCAGACCTTTGGTGTCTGCTAGCCAAAAATCATTAGAGAATCCAGAGCACAGACGAGGTAGCTTTGGATAATTTTCATACGGCTTATTTTTCTTCCATACACATATGAAGTGCTCTTTTTAAGGGTAACATGTAGGAATCTTCCTGCTGTCCATTACTGGTAGTCTGGCCAACAGAGGCCTCGATTTATATATATTTCTTTTTCAAGTCAAGCATATACTCTAATTTTTTTTTTTTCTTTTATGAGTTAAACTTGTGGTTTATTTTTATAGGTTTGAATTTTTTTCAAATCTGAACTATATAACTATATACAAAAGTATGATCAAAAATACCTAATTGGATAAACAAATCATTTTTTTATTTCCAACTTTAGCTGAAGCACACAAGGTTTCAAGATCAGAAAATGAACTCAGAAATGAAAACAAACGACAAATTGGTAAATCTTGTTTTGAGAAATAGCTATCATTGTTTTCAGACTTCATTAAGTTTTTTAAAAGTCTGCTAAAATACAGCATTGTCTGTAGTTTGCAAAGTACTAGGACTTTGTTTCTAACATCCAGAAATCTTGCAGTTGAGATTACGGTAATAAAAAAATTACGTATTTAGAGTGCTTTCACATAATTGTTTCTAGTGGGTAACAATAACTTTGCATTGGGTCAGAATAATACAGGCACAAAAAGTCAACATTAAAGAGAAGAATCTCTTCTGGTTGCTCTATATTAAGCAATTTGAATAAAAATGCAAACCTAAGCAATATTCATGGATCTATAAACACAATAGCATGAAATAAAACCTGTTACCTTTCTAAGAAAATAGTTGCCTGAAAAGCCACTAACATTTTAACTCTTCCAAAAGCTTTTAATGACTTCTAGAAAGTCTTTTAGTACCCAAGTTTAGTACTATGATGCTTTCTGTGTCACTGCCGTAATTACTGTAAGTGAATTTACAAATTACAAGCTGCTCTGACAGGACTCTTTAACAACAGAAGTGCAGGAAGAAGATGCATGAAGTCCAAACCTGTTACCCCCGGAATTAAAAAATAAAACAAAAAAAAAACACCCAAAAAAACGACCATCCCCACCACCCTCAAAGAAAAAACAATCTACAAAACAAAACCAAACAGAATTTCCCTCTTTTCAGTTCCAGGTGGACCTTCAGCACGGAGAGGCCGTGGAGGTCACAGAGGGGGCCGAGGAAGATTTGGTATTAGGAGGGATGGTCCAATGAAGTTTGAGAAGGACTTTGACTTTGAAAGTGCAAATGCACAATTCAACAAGGAGGAAATTGATAGAGAATTTCATAATAAACTTAAACTAAAAGGTAAACCAATTTTTGCTTTAGATTTGAGCATGGAAAAACTGTGCCTTGCTGTTTTAATCCTACTTTGGAGAACAACTTTTAAAAGCCATATCCTACTAAGTCTTGTTTGCAGTCATTAAAAAAATTTAAAAAAATCAATGAACAAGTAAACTGGGATCATCTATTTAGTTAAATACTTGGGTGAATATTTGAGTTTTGAAGGAATGTCAACTAGCAAATATCATACATCATGTTCTAAGAATTCCGTTGGTTAAAAATGCAGACTATTTGAGCAGAAGTCCCAACAGTGCAAGTTTACTTCTGAGTTCTGGAAAAGATGCAATAAAAGAAAACCTGTATTTTATGTTTTCAATTATTAGTAGACCAAAAGCAATCACAAAAACCTGAGTTTGGGATTAGAACTTTGCTGGAGGATGCACAAGAGTTTCAAGTCAAGAAAGTTTCTAGCATTTCTTTGCTTTTACCCTGTTCCAAAGAAACACAGGAGTAGTTCGAATCCATACTGCCAGCAGTTCTGTTTTCTAGCAGGCTTCTGTTTTAATTACCTCATTCTCTTGTGACCAGCCACCTGTTTGTTACGCTGCTGGTACTATTTTTGGACAAAATTGTTACAGGTTAAAATAGGGATTTCTATATTTCAGTAAATGATTGGCTAAAAGCTGGGAAACAAAAGGTAGGAATAAATGGTCAGATTTCAGTGTAGAGAAAAACCCACCAGTCGAGTTCCGTAGGATTTGTTCTCAGGTGCTTGCCTCTTTTTCTGGATCATGTTTAAATGAGTTGACAGTTTGCTGTTCATACTCATATTTTTCAGAATACAAAGAGGAAAAGGAAAGCTAACCATAAAGAGCTATAGAAATATTTTATGAGACAGAGTGGTAATTTGCGTGTGTGTGTGTGTGTTGTGGAAAGGTTGAGCTGGTTATCTGAAGTTTATGCACAGTGTCATGAGATTTAAGCTGTAAGCATTAAGGAATGAGACTTTAAGATCGTAATAGCTAGTTCTGTTGAACCATCAGCTGCTTTTTCAGTACCAGTCAAAACAGTAAGTTGAACTTCAGGCATTATTAGGAAAGAAATATACCATAAAGTCAGTTCGCAGCGTAATATCTTGAATGTTGGCCCTGTGTCTCAAAGGAGATAACAGCAAAGCCAGAAGACAAAGGAGAAGGGCAACAGGGATGAGCGAAAACATGGAATGGCTTTTATGAGGAATGACTGAGTGAGGCTTTTAAGTCTGGAAAGGAGGTAGCTGGGAGGTTAGAAAATGGATGACTATCAAATCCATTCTACCACAGGTTGGTTTTGTTACTTAAAGCCACAGAGAATATAGAGGATATCAAACCTCCAGACAGCAGCACGAGAACATCTTAATTTATGTGTGTCAAATTATCTGACTTCCACATTAAATTTTGAAGGGGTTTTTGTATTTTTGAGCATTCATTATAGTTTGTGTCTGTCTGTCTGGGGATAAGTTAACAGTGCTGTTTTGTAGTATGATGGTCTGGAAGGCTTCTGTTCACTTTTATTTTCTAGAAGATAAACTTGAGAAACCAGAGAAGCCTGTAAATGGAGAAGACAAAGGTGACTCAGGTGTTGATACCCAAAATAGCGAAGGGAATGCGGATGAGGAAGATCCACTTGGACCCAACTGCTACTATGACAAAACCAAATCCTTCTTTGATAATATCTCCTGTGATGACAATAGGTATGGCCTGCAAGGGGAAGCTTGTTAGTCTGCTTAATGCATGTTTATATCATAAGGTATTGTCAGCTCTACTCTTTACAACCAACTCTGAATCGAAAGTGAATAAAGCTTATTTCCACGTGCAGTGGGCAAAAATAAACCAGGAATATGACGCACAAAACGTCTGTGGGCAAGTGCAGGACATTAATCAGAAGACATTTTTAAATGCTGTTTTAGAACTATGTTTCTAGAACTTAGTGTACATATTCTTGAATCTCCTTTCCAGATTTACTGAAGTGGGGTTTTTGTTTTGTTTTGCTAGTACATTACTGCTTTAGTTAAATCAATTATGGCTGTGCTTTGGTAATGGTTTCCAAGTAGATTACATAACTGTCTTGGCCAGTAGTGTTGTTTGAATGGGCAGACGGCATTTCAGGAAAATTAAAGCTTTATCTTTTGCTGTTGCCTTTTTAGTAGACAAGATGATGTGGATTGCTGACCTGTTTTGAGTTACAGGGCAGGGGGATTGTTTTGTTGTACTGACAGCTTGATAAAATAACATCTGTAACTGCAAACTCTTACTTTCTGATTCTTATTTTAAATTGCAGATAGCTTTTATTTATTTACTTTATTACATGGCGTTGTGTGCAGAGGATACAGACTGTGTCCTTCTGTATGGGAAACTCTTACAGCATTCTTAATATGTAATTAATGATACTGTAGCATATCCCTTTTCATTGAGTTAAATGAATTGTGGCAGACACCTAGATTCTTCCAGAAGGGATAATGTGGAGATTTACAATGTGATTAATGTATTATTCTTTATTTCATGGGCTTTCTGGCGGTTCTAACTAAGCCAGGCAATCTTCCTTCTGAAGTGTGTTTTAAAACAATCCTTGTTCCTTTTGTGTGGCAGAGAACGGCGACCCACCTGGGCTGAGGAAAGAAGATTAAATGCCGAGACCTTTGGAATACCACTGCGTCCCAATCGCGGCCGTGGAGGGTACAGAGGCAGAGGAGGGATTGGCTTCCGAGGTGGAAGAGGGCGAGGAGGTGGAAGAGGTGGCTTCACTGCCCCCCGAGGATTTCGTGGTGGATTCAGAGGAGGTCGTGGAGGCAGGGAGTTTGCTGACTTTGAATATAGGGTAAAATATATTTAATCTTGCTATGACCTGATCCACTGTTCTTGGAAACTAGCGGTAAAAAAACTCCGGCTTTTAGATTTGATGTTGAACTAGAATTTCTTGAATAGTGTTCTGCAGGTACTCGGAGCTATTTAACTGAAAGTACATTAATGCTGAAATTTTAGTTACATAGCATCGTTTTACTATCAGCAGCAGCCAAAATTAGAAGCTACCTTTCTTCACATGCCCTAAATATTTGTTCTATAGCTGGAATTGGGGCAGGGAGGGAAGGAAAAAAAAAAAAAGTATAAGTTCTGCAGATTTAATACAAGTGTTAGAAATGTGAATTGCAAGCATTTTTCTAAGCAATATTGTAAAATGTAAAGATTGAGAGGGAGTAATTTAACTTGCTGCTAGTGTGCAGCAAACTTTTTTAAAATTTTTTGTGAATGAGTTGGCACAAAGCCTATAGACTTCTAAGATCCTATATAATCCCTCAAATAGAGTAATTGAAGTTGCTGAAGCATAGTGATGACCTTTTCAAAAAGGAAGATAAAAAACTATTTGAGTTCTGTAAGGTCCTGTTACACACGCTTTTTTGTTGTTTTTTTTTTTTTAAACTGTAATTTTACATAATTATATGCACTAGCTGTTGGGGAAGCTAAGGCAGGATTGACTTTTTTCAGCCATTCATTCAGTAAAAAGGAACTGTGGGAGATAGGGCATAAAAGCTTCAAAAGAAAAGATCCCTGTCTGTCCCGTAGAGAAAGTGTTTTTAAAAACTTACAATAAGTACTACTACTTTATTTTTAGTTAAATATGGATGAAGCTTACAGTTCCTTTAAGCATTATGCACAAGCCACCATGTAAGTCCGCTGACTCAAGTAACCTGATGTACAAACATGCTTTCATCATCATGTGAGCATAGAAATAGTAATTTGTTCTGCAAGAGCTATGATGGCTAAAAAGCAGAATCTTCCTTTACAGCATAGTTACGCAATTTGTTGCTTTTGCAACACTCTTAAGACATCCATTTCTCTGTTTCCTGATGAAGATGTTAACGCTTCTTTCTACCAGCCGTTCAGGGGAAGGACAAAGTTAGTTGTCAGCCCCAGCTGGTGAAGTGATGTACTCTGTGCTAGTGGTATCTTAGGTGCACTTCCTTTTTCTGAGAAACAATGTAAGTGCTCCTCTTTATGAAAGCACACTGATCATACAGATGATGTAAATCAGCAGAGCTCAGTTGCTTGTAAAACCAAAATATTTTAATAATTTCATCGCAAGACCTTTTTGTTGGCATTATGCGTGTATATTCAACTTGAATGTTAGCTTTTTAAGGAACAGAAGTAATACTGGCATACTGGTCAGAGTCAGTAACAAATAGAATTAACCAGATTGGTGCAAGTAAATGTAGGCTTTTACAATTTTGGCTGGGACAGAAGAACTTTTTCAGGTAGTTTACTGCATGAGCCGTTAGAGTTTTGCAACACAAAATCTTTGTTTTCTGTTTGAAGATTTAAATATTTTTAATTAAAAAAAAAAAAAAGGTGGGGGGAGCTTTTTTTTTTGGTCACAGAAGATTTCTGACTGTTCCTCAGTTATTCCTTCATTAGTTTGCAACAATTAGTCCTGTGATTTAAAGAAATTTTTGGTAGCTGAGCATGAATTGAAATGAGGGGTTGAAGATCAAAGATCTGAATTTCTGAATGAAAGAATTTCACAGCCTTCCAGCTAAGTAGGAGGTGGTGTAAAGGCCGAGGAGTTGTGCCAGACGTGCTCAAAGTGACGAGCTGCTGCAGTGTGCGCCAGGCTGGGGGGTGTCGACCAGATGCCAGCCTGGTCACACAGGGGGGTCTCCTTTCTGAGTGCAGAAGGGGGGAAGTAGCCGTCACGGTGCATCCTCTCCTGGTGCTGTTGCCCAGGTTCATTTGTGGTTTCTGTTTTGCAAAATTAATTTTAACATTCTACTGTTGTTCCCTCTAGAAAGACAACAAAGTTGCTGCATAGTCTACAAGAAAGCTGAAACCAGGTGAACGTCTAGATCTTCTTGATCCAGAGAATTAGTTTCAATCTCTGCAAAGAATGAAGTTAATTTGCTGTATACTTGTCACCAGCACTGGGATTTAACTATTTAATTTCAAAGGGGTGTAATGCAGTTACTTTTGAAAAATGGCCATCTTTGAAAACAGTGAGCATTAAATATATTTGAGACAGAAGGATAAGTAATTTCTTATGTATAGTTAATTATAAAGCAGTACTTCGATGGAGTTTAAGTATTTTTTCATCACTGAAAGGATTTTTCTTATTACTAAACTGTATTTGATAATTGCTTCAAGTTGTAAGGACAATTGTATGCAGAAGGCCGTCGATACTGTGAGTGTTTTGATCCACTGAAGGTTGTTTTTTGGAAATCCTGTAATATCCCTTTTGAGATAGTTGTACTTTTATCAACTAGGGTGCTGGACAGTAGAAAACTTGCTTTGTCAGTCAAATATGTACACACAGTAAATACTGTTTCTTAGGCAAAGGAAACTTTTTATATAGTTGTAAAATTCCATTATATCCCATTGCCAAAGAAACATTACAAACTTTGTATAGCTGTATAAAAAGCAACTAATTTTTTAAAGAATAAACATTTTTAAGTCGGCAAACATACTGTATTATTGCAAAAGTTGATATGCTGAAGAACACTGAATTAGTTGGGTTTTTTCCTTTAGCAGCTTTTCAGGCTTAAATGTTTGATTTTATATTTGGAGTATAATGAAGATTTGAAAATGTTCTTCCATTACACGAAACTGGATACACTCTTCACTTCTCTTGCAGGAATTTGATTTTGTAGTTTCTGGCATATCACAGGATTTGACCAAATTAAGGAGATATTTTCAAATAAGGAGAAAAGAAATTTTCGTATGTCAAAATTTGCAATTAATTTTACTTAGTGATAAATATTAACTTTTTTTAATAACGGACCAGGCGGACGAGTTCGTGATTCTCCTGGGACAAAAGTATGTCTCCATTTGTCAATTCTTGAAATGTTAACTTTGTTGTAATACCTGTAGGCATAAGCAATTTAAAGAATTCTTAGTGTTTGAAGTTGTTTGCATTTTGATAGACCATAGCTTGGAGACATTGCGACTCTGGTTCTAAGACGGTGGAGTCACAAATGACATAGTATGGACTTCTTGCCAATTCTGAATGCCTAGTTACCACTTTTTGATAGGCCGAGGTGGCGACCTGGTCGTTTGTGTCTGTGTGTGTATATGAAGGCCGCAGGAATAAAGGGATCCAAAGATTCAAACATTTTGATCTAATTTGCTGATTTGTTTGGGTTTTTTTTTTTTCATTGCTTTATCTTTGAAATGTTCAGTGGTGATAAAGATGTGGAAAACTGCACTGTTGGAAAATTGGAATATTTAAAAGTGGTTGATAGAATCTTAATTTTATAACTTTTGTATAGCACTACAAGGAAGTATTTTGTAATTGGTTTCCTTATTAAGGTCAAGTATTTGGCAACTGTAGAAGTTAGATAATATTGTTTAGTAATGTTTTTTGCATGTTAACAACAACGCCTTTTGGGATCCACAAATCGTGATTCTGGACGACCCCAGAGGGTTCGACGGCGGCGGCGAGTGCTGCAGCGTTGCGATAGGACGTGACCCTGCCGCCTGGGAGCGCGATGAATTGTGCCGGCGGGGGGCCGGGGTGCAGCAGCGGGGCCTGCCTTGGGTGCCCCGTGCCCCGCACACGGATCGGGTCTCGCTCTTCTTTTTTTATTCCAAACCAGAATAAACCGTTGGATAACGCCCGTCTGCCCGCCTTCTTCCGCGGGGGGGCGGGGCTCTCCGCCGGAGGGGAGCCCCCGGCTCGCGCGGGGGTGGGGCGCGCGGCAGCCGCTTCGGGAGCCAATGGGAGCCCGCGGGGGGCGGGGCCGCCGGTTCCCCTCAGCCCTTGCGCGGGGCGGCGGCGGCAGCGCCATGTCGGTGGCGTTCGTGCCCGAGCGGCTGCGCGGGAAGGCGGAGGTGAACCAGGAGACGCTGCAGCGGGTGAGCGCGGGCGTGAGGGGCCGCGGTGGCGGCGGCACGGGCCCTGCCGGCTCGGCTGAGGTAGAGCGGGCCCGGCCCGCCTGGGCCTCGGCCTCGTTGGGGGGCGGTAGCGGCTCGGGTGAGGCGGGCGGTGACGGCGCGCTCCTGTGCCCTAGTTGCTGGAGGAGAACGACCAGCTGATCCGGTGCATCGTGGAGTACCAGAGCAAGGGCCGGGCCACCGACTGCGTGCAGTAAGTGAGCCCCCGCGGGCGGGGGTGCCGGGGCGCGGGCGGGCGGGCTCCGGCCCCTGCCCGGCCTCTCGCTGCCTCCTCCGGGGCGACCCGGAAGCCCCGGAGCTTCGGCGTCCCCAGATTCCCACCGAGAGCGAAACGCCGCTCCTGCTGCCAGAGCTTTCCCGCCGTCAAAAAGAAAACGCAGTTGTACTTCTTCAGAGGCTTCCCAAAAATGATTTTCACGCGTCTGTGAAACAAAAACGCCGCTGTATAGAATATGTCTGATGCCTGCTCCTTTTTGTCAAGGTTTTTGCTCTGTGTTAATGTGAAAACCAGCTCCGTTGGGCAGGCTTTTCTTCCCCCGGCAGTGTGTGTGGAACACCGAGGAGGGGCATTTACAGGGGAGCGGGGGCAGTCAGCTCTTTCTTAACCTCGGGGAGGCCCTGACTGGGGCAGGCCGGCAGCGGTGCCGAGCCTGGGCGCGTGCTGGCTGCGTGTCCAGGGCCGCCCGGCAGCGGAGCTTTGTCATCTCCTGCCCCTCTCTTGCAGAGCTGCATCTTGTCAGTACTGATCACGCGAAGAGCTTAACGTGCTTGTTTACTAGCAGAGTGGGTGAGCGGAACGTAGTTGGTTACCGAGTGCGACTCAGTGGAGTACGCTGGGCTGTAGAACAAGAACAGGATATGGGGATGTTTGCCCTGATTTATTATTTTCATAGTTTGCTGTTTCTTTCCCTAACAGCAAATACTGATCAGATTACAAAAGTGACTATTAAAGTGTGGGTAGTTGGCTAAAAAGAACACATTTCCCAGATACAATGTTTCTTCCTCTCGTAGGTACCAGCATATCCTGCATAGAAACCTCATTTACTTAGCTACCATTGCTGATGCGACGCCGCCCAGCACGCAGAAGACTGTAGACTGACTGCAGACACCTGGACACGAGCAGCGATGCTTTAAGAATTTGTAGAAATACTTAGTTTAGAGTCCCACTTTGAGAGCTGAGAAGGTGTGAGCTTGAAAGGCAGGTAAAAAGTCATCCATATGTTTACGTTAAAAGCATGAATGTAGTTTTTGGTGTAATATTAGCCTAGTTTTTCCCCCATTACTGTAACCAGAACTTAACGGTGATAATTATTTATCACGCTTCCTTTTTGCCCCTGAAAAACTCCATGTAGTATACTTCTGAAAATGGCCTGGGTCTCAGGACGGCACTGCCAGAGATGCCTTCGGAAAACTCTCGCAGTCTCATTGAAGCAGCAACTGTTTCATGACTACAGTTGTACAATAATAGGGCAAGCGTGTAGCTAGGTAACTTCTCTCTACCTCCAACACGACACAGTCAGTCATATGTTGCCATGTATATAAGCTATAGACTGTTTTGTGCCTTGTATCATAGGAACTGTGCTTAATAAACTAAAGATGTTCTTTCTTTGTAAATTATAGTATATTCTGGATTAATGTAACATGTTAACAAAGGAGCAGCTCAGTGATTTAGTGAAACAGAAACATTAACTTTTCTAGGAAAGATGGGACTGTTCCATGACTTAGAGCAACTAAGTGCAAGGGAGAAATCGAGCCTTCATTTCAGTGAGAGAAGGCTGGGTGTTTGTCCTAATTGTGTCAAGGCTTTTCCTTTTTGCTTGAAATGCTTTGTACTGCAGACTCTGTAAACAAGTAAAGTCTTGCATAATCAAAATGGATTCGTATGCTTCCTGGGTATTTATTTGTCAGCATTTATGATCAGCTTCATGCTTGTGTGCTCTTATCCAGAACGATTAGCAGATAGTGCATTTCAGGGGCATGATTCACATAAGCTTAACTAAGAGCCTTGATAATAGTTCTGTTTAGGAGTTTACTTTTTGCTCACTACCATCAAAACTATTTACTCTGTGATTGCTAAAGATTCAAATAACTTGGTTTAGTAACGTTCATCTGCACTACTAGTTTCAAAGACAGTGCCAAGGCAGTTTCTGTATCACATTCTTCAGTGCGATCTACTTGAAAAAGTAGCCTTAAAGATGCTTCAGATTGTAGAGTGCATAAAGTTCATTTTTATGATGAGTCAGTAAGTAGGCAGTTGACAATTTTCAAACTGTTAAATAATCCCATGTTAATGAAATAAGATCTTTGTTTACAAACCAAAGTTACAGTTTAAGGTGCTGCTCATTTTCAGCAAGGTGCATGTTTTAAACAGGTATGACCTATTAAATGTATATCTTTAATAAAGCAAATAGTTTACTTTTACAGAAGCTTTAAAATACAAAATGTACAGTTCCAGTTCAGAAGCATTAGCTATTCACAAGAAGCACTGCAATAAGGGTAAGTTAACTAAGCACCAAACCCTTGCACTTGGCAGTGTAAGTGAAGTTTAATGGCAAGACTCATTTGCCAAGTGCAACAATTCTTAAAGTTACCAGTGTTCAGAACAATCGGAAGCAAAGGACAGAGTAGCACCTACAGGGTCAAAACGCAGACAAAACTTTCTTTGTTTTCGCAATTCACTTATGTAGGTCCAGCAACTTGCCAGCATTTGTCATCATGGATAAACTGCAAAAACTATAGCAATTATTTTGGCACTTCTTAGAAAAACTTCAAAATTAAGCGTTTTCATTAACTTCCATTTTGGTCTTAGTATGAATAACCAGTAAGTACAACCAAATGTAGGATTTAATATTAGATCTAAATGACAAGATCTAGGAAACTCAAAACCATTCATCAAGTTAAATAACCACTAACATTTTCAGCAGAGGGTTTTCAAAATTATAGTAGTACAGACCATTAACAATTTACAGACAGAAGCCACACTGATTGTGCAAAGCACATTACTGTAAAAAGTCTATGTACAGCAAACAAATCTTTGTAAACATGGTAAGTATGAAGTTTCAGAAAACATGGTGACAATATCATAAATACAGGCAACATTGGCATCCTCAAACAGCACAAAAGGTAACAATCTGGGCCTGCAAATATAGCCCGTCACCATACAAACAAAAAAGGTGGATGGGTTTTAAATACCCAAATGTTTAATAGTTTTAGTGTTGTGTATACTATATATATATATATATAATGTATTTTTTTTTGGTATCTTTAGATATAGATGTACTTATAGTTTGTAAAAACAAAACCAACAAATGTGCTTTATCTTTGAAAAATTATGTAGTTAGAACTAATAACCCATTTCACTAGTAGTTAACATATTAGAATGATATGACTTAAGAAAAATACAAAAATAAGATTAATACTGTCAAAACTCTTATACCAGAAAATATTGTGGTTTTTAGACTCTTTCAAAGATGAAATATGAAAATTTAAATAAGCTCTAACTATATAAAGAATCTTCTGTAATCTCAATTAATATACAGTGGGATAGCTATACATATATTTACCATTGTTCTTCAATTTTTAAGCACCAGTCACTCTCCCGGATCCACTTTGGTTGGAAGATTATTCCTAATTCCACAGGTTCACTTAATGGCACATATTGACTGCAAATAATTACTTTATCCTTTTAAAAAAAATAATGTTCTTTTAACTAACTGCTACCCCACATTTCAGTTTAGTATCTTCTGAGCCAGCTCACGATTTTTAATCAACTGTAGCATCTGAAATAAGACTTTAAATATATGCAAGTAGTCTTTTAGGCTATACTTTCACACACTTAAGGAGCCCTGTGTGGATAATGCCTTTGGCCAAATGACGCGGTAAGAAACGGTGTATTTACTTGAAAACCAGTGTCACGTTATCCACACAGATGCCATCTACTTCAAGCAGCTCAGGTAACATTTGTGACACAAGGTTGAGTGGTTCTGCTGATCTTTACCTAGAGTAAGGAAACGACCACAAAACTCCATTTTGCAACTGTTTCTGCAGCAGTTTCATAACAAACTCACTTGTGTGGCACGTGAAAGGCTGCTGTTGCACTTCATTTAAAAAAAAGCTGCCCACAGAACATTTATGGAGAATACAAAGGCTTTACAGCTTGTCCATTGTAAATTTAAACACAAACAGTGTTGAGCAAAGTGACCACTATGTATTTGCTTCAACATACTCAATGTGTTTCAGTAAGATGTTTAACTATAAATCTATATGAAAAATAGCTATAAAATACAGTGTTTCTTGTATGGTAGTCCTTCAGCAGTTATTTAAAAAAAAAAAAGTTTTTGAAAGTAAAGGCAATATACACATTTTTAAAAGCATTTCTACATCACAGTCTTGGGCTATTTCATGTACGTCAAACAAACATATTGGCCATATTTGCTCAGCACTGTAAATCAGAATTCAAGAGTTTGTATATCTCACCCAGATCCCCTCAATTCCATATTTAATGAGATAAACAGGATATAGCCAATACACAGTTGTGAAACAGAAGTATATAATTTATGTTTGGCCCTGTGCTGCATTTTCCAATATGAAAAGCAATTAGTACTGATGCAGGTAAGATGGTCTGCGTTCGTGCTTTACTGGAAAAGATTTAAAGCCCTTATTCATCTGTTTGTGCTGGGAAGCCTGTTGTTGGGATTGCTGCTGCTGCGCGTAGGCAAAGTTAGAGGCAATTCCTGCTGTCGGAGCACAGTCGTTGGCTGCTGCCCACATGGGGGACTGGAGGATCTGCATGGTGTCGCTCCACTGGCTGACAGGGCTGCTCATAGGGTAGAGAGATGTGCTCTGACCGGGTAGCGTGTTCGTGACAGAGGACGTATGCTGCCAGGGTGCCTTTGGAGGCCAGGTTTTGGTTTTATTATCCTGAGAAAACAAAGTTAGTTAGGTTTGGGGTTTGCTTTTTTGTTTTGTTTTAAGACCAACACACTTCTTTTTTTTGAGACGACGCTTAACACATCACCTTATCCCCTCCCCAAGACATTTTCAGAAAATTAATTTATGTTTGAAAGCAGAATTGATGCATATATATAGCACACTCAAATGCTTAAAATGCCTGCCTACTGAAAAACCTTTTCATTTACTTCAGCACATTTGCTTGACACATAGCCCCACTCTAAGTCAAAATTTCTGGCAAGACAGGTAATAAATCTGGTGATACTTTAGTTTTCTCTGCACAGACAATTAAAATTGACTGTGTTGCCTCTTAGCTTAACTTGAAGTCTTTGTTTTTGTCATAAATTTCTGCTACAAGGGAAAAAGATAAGCGATTTCCAATTTTAATATTTAAACTTGGTAACCTTGATAAAAGCATCTAGTACTACTAGAGTGCAAATGGTTTGGGTTTTCAGCTGAGGTAAGCTATCTGGAGATGCAGATGCTATTCTAGTTGTTTTCCGAGTGTAAACCACCCCAAAATGCAAACAGGAAAAATGACTAAGCATAGCCATTTTCAGCTTACCTGATTACGGTCATCTGCTGCAGAAAGAAGAGGTGGTGATGGTAGCGTACTAGGTTCCTGTTCGCCACTACTGTGTTTTCTGCCCAAAAAGAGAGTGAAGTTTACTTTTTTTTTTAAATGAGTCACCCACCTTAATCTGCCACTGGCATATACCATTCTGTAGTTTCAGTCTGTCATACTTGACAGCCTAGAACATGTCCTGACATTTCATCGTTTCATGTGTTTTTGCTCAGTACAGGTAAAAAGCAGCAGTGCAGAAAGAAATCCGTCACTAAATACTGTCAGAGGCTTGACAGTGCAATAGTTCTTTGAGCTACAGCCTCAGCACCATGCACACGTTTTTGTAGAGGCGAAAGGAAGATGGGCTAGTCTTTTGCCCACTTTGAAGATATCTGCCAGAAATTGCCTTTTTTCTTATGTTATCTGCTCTCATTCGTTTGTTTTTTTTTTTTTTAAAGTATCTTTTCTGAAATAACTTTACAGACAAGACGAAAGAAACAGTTGAGCAAGTGAAACATCTGCTGAAGCACAGTGACTTTGCTGAGGAAGAATGTTAGACCTTTGGTTTAAATTTGTGACCCAATACCTAATATCAAATATAAGTCCTTGACCACACGTGCCTTCTGGAAGTTTTGTTTTCCTTGGTTTTGTGGGTTTGGTATTTTTTGTTTGTTTTGGGTTTTTTTTGGTTGGTTGGTTGGTTTTTTTTGGGGGGGGGGGTTAGATTAAAGCAGAATCTTTTATCCTTTCATCCCTCCTTTAAAAAAAAAAAAAAAATCACCATGCTCCAATCACCAGGCCCCCAAGGGTAAGCAGTCCTTTGCAGGTCAGCTTTAAAATGCTCAACCCTTTTGCCTTCTCTTACCGTATAGTTCTAACTATGGTATTTTGTCAGGCCCTCGCTTGTAGAATGTTTTTCTTTCTAAAAGTAACATAAGACAGTAGTAGTGTTACTTCAGCTTAAGTTTTTCTTTAATGAAGCACACTCTTTGGAAACTTCCTTCTGCTCTTCTCTTCAGAGCGCTACGTAAAGCACAGGCTTTTGTTCCTCTGGCTCCATGATCAATCGCTAGATATCTGGTGGCCTGGCAGATTAATTCACCCATTATATGTCTATTGTGGTTTTCCTTCCCTGCTTCTTTTTTTAAAAACAAATAATTACTACTTTTTCTGTGACTGCTTATTAGATAGCTATCTTCCGTTAATTTAAATTTAGCATTTATTGAAGCTCAGTTCCTGTCCCCTCTATATAAACTCTCGCTAAGTGTAAAGATTCTGAAAGCAGCTCCTCTTCTGGTCAATTCCTTTCAACCTGCTTGCCTTAGTCGCATTATTTTCACCTCCAGCGTACTTCCTTCCTCCAGCTATCCAGGTATAATCTGCAGGAAACCGGCAGTACGCCCACTGACTCCTTCCTGTCACCAAAAAGCAGACCAACATTCTTCTATCTACATGTACTGACTCTGAATTATTCTGTGATCTAAATAAAAATAGAATATTTGGCCACACAACTAGCTAGCTTTATTTTTAGAAAGGGCTCTGAAAAATAGTTTGAGAGAATGATCCCAGGTTGGAATTGGGTTGGTATTCACCCTTCATCTTGTGCCTTTTATTGTTGTCTTAACTACCCTCTACTATGGAATCATTGAGGTTCCAAAGACATCCAGCTTCCAGCCCTTTAGAAAAGCAGAAAGCAATTATTGTCATTCATACTACTCCTTTCAAGTGGATTGTTCGTAGGTGAAAATCTGGCTTAGTTTTTAGGTTACTAAGCTTACTTATGAATGCAGTTAAGCTTCCTCTTTGTATTGTCAGAAATAAGGGACTAAATAGGCACGTATTTACAACTACTAAAACGGCGGTGGTAGGCAAGGTGAGACAAAGTCTACTCAACATTATCAGCGGTATTTCTTGAGTGCCAGAAGGTTGCAGTAGAAGCCAGGAAATAGGAACTTGCTGGCATCGAAATGCACAGCGCTGGGGGCACGACAAAGCTGCAGTGAAGTACGCAGTTTAGAAAGCCAATTCAAAGATGATCTCTAACACCTCAGTAGTTTGGAAAGAAGCAGCATCCAAAATCGATTATCTTGGAAGAGGGAAAGCGTCAGATCTTTTCTAGACATACGGAATTTCTGCTGATCTATTTGCACAGATGCTAGTTTGTATAAGGAGACAGCTACTATTATAACTCCGTTTGGGAATCCCTAGCATTAAAGTCAGATACGCTATACGCCGATCCGTGTCATCAGTGTCGTACGCAAACTGACATTTGTATAACTTTGTCTAATTAGCAGGGATTTCCTTTGTGTAGCTATTCAAATGAAATTATCAAGAAAAGAAGAATCTTATGAAGCAGTATGACTGTCTGTTCGCTTTGCTCACCTTCTCTGCTTTACAGCAGCAACAAGGTCTGGCCCTGAGAACATGGAGAACAAACTGTCTCCGTTAGCTGAGGAGGTCTCGTCACTCGAGCTGGCCGAGTCTCCTTGCGTACCAGACCAGCTATTTGTCACATCACTGTAAGACAAAAAGTTGTATTAGTCCTTGCATTTCTAGTGCCTGGTCCAGACTGTATGCCCTCGTTAGTTACACTAAGTCTTTGTCACAGATGATACCTCAGAGCACAGAGACGTTTCAGTACTTTGTAAGACGTACTAGTAATACAAATACTTCCACTTACTTACGAGTGATCACATCAGCTGCTTTGTCTGTTACAGTCACTTTATATATATTTTACTAAAATAATTATATAAATTAACAGTGTCTCTCTTGGTCAGGAAGGAGAAACAAGTGATGCTTGGTTTTGGAATCACTAAACACTTGACTTTTTCATTGCAAAACTGAGCTAGAACACATACTTGTCCTACTGGTTTTAAGCTAGCTTGGGTCTCACAGCTATTACATTATGGACAAACGGACAGAGGATCTTGAAACACTTCTGTTGTAATAAATAGTTATGATTTGGAAGAGACTAAGAACTACTAACGTACTTGCTGTAAGGTACCTGCCTTATACTAACAAGATAAGTGGCTAAAATCGGGAAAGCTGAATTCCATCAGGTACTGCAACTTTCATAGCATCGCTTTTCATCAAAACTAGGTCTTAAAGGTTTCCAAAATACTGAAAGAAAACCGTTCTGAATGAATCTGTGCTATAAATTCCTTATTTCCTCTGTTCGATTCAAAGTCGGTATACACTCCACTCTAAAGACGACATCAAACAAATGCGGGTGCTTCAGCAAAGCAGGAGGGGCTCAGATTTCTCACTCCACCTAATGAAGTGCAGCTTTCACAGGTGCAGCAGCAATTGGAAAAAACACCCAGAATTCCCACATTCTGCCAAGTCTGAGTGTAAAATAGACTCATATGCAATAAAAATACGTAGCCTGTCCAATCTCTTACCCTTCTGTGAAATACTCAGGGAAGGGCCAGGTTTTATGAGGATCATCAGGAAGAGGCCAGTTGCTACGTGTGTTGCTTGGACGACGGACATGCTGTGCTTGCCTTTTTTGTTGCATAGCCTGGTTGACCCCAGCAACATAGCGGGCAAATTCTGGATCAGAGCCAACTGAATAAAAGAAACCAAGAAGTCAGTTGCTGACATTCAGCTATTTCTACTGCAGTTACCCCCCTCACGTAATCCTTTAGGCTTGGCCATACCCCACAACAGAAAATAATTCCCTCGCTGATAATAAATGCCAGACCACAGTTGATACCTCTTCACGGAGCAGTGAAGAACACTGAATGGGAAGTGTTTTTAAAAAGTAGATACGCACCATCCATACATGGTGAATAAGAAATCTCACGTGGAAGTACACCTGCCCCTTGCATTCCATCAGGGAAACAGTATTGTCACTATGATCATGTCTATACGCTGACAGGTCCAAGGACACTGACGGAATTAGCTCAGAGAAAAAGAGCATACCAATTATGATGTTTGATTCCAGACTGCAACGTGATTTGCAGCTATACTGTGATCCTGCTTACTGCGAGAAACCAGAATCGCAGACTGATCGTACGAGAACATACAGAGATCGCCTACTTCCTATAAAGGCTAGACAACAACTTCGAAAACATTCTGATCCTGACCTGCAAAATATTTCAGAAGATTGATATTTACAGAAAAAAGCAGTAATTTTTAAAAATAAAAATTCTTCCATTCTTAAAGTGCTTTATGCGTCCCAAGCATCTGATAAGCGATAATCTTGAGCAGACACAGCAAAAGCCTTAATCCAAGTGTTTTAAATGCTCAATTGATCAGAGCAAATAATAAATGTATTAAAAAGAATGCTGTTACGTGTCAGTGTAATTGAGTTTCCACACCTTCTGTTTCTTTGTGTTTTGTTTTTTTTTTTTCTTGAGGGGAAACTTTGCAATCCGACTGGATTTACGGGAAATGCCCAGACTACATGCATAGTAATTGCAGCGGGAAGTACCGAGCTGCTGGCTTGCTGGTCTCCGTTTTAAATTAAGGGTGAAGACTGAAGAACATCCAACAAGCAGGCACAGCTTGGAAAGCAGAAATCAGTCCTTCACGTGATGGCTTCCCTACATTCAATTCAGCATTTCAAAGAAAAGTTTCCCCATTTTCATCTGGCACATTCAGAAAAGAGCTCCACAGTGTTTTGTTGGATGCAAATTAAAACAAGAATGAAGAAAATACCTTTTGTTTCTATCCGTTCTTTGTTATATAAGCAAGGGACAGAGCTATCTGACAGATGTACAGAAACAAAATATTCCCACTAATACTTGTTCTCTTTGAGAAATAGCTTTATGTCAATTTAAGATGAGGCTGGAAGCTAGACAGATGCTCAGACCTAAGGACCGATTCTAGATAGATTCTGAAGGGCGTCCAGGTTTTTTTTTCCCCGTGGAGAGCATTAAGTGTTAAATTACTGTTATATTCAAAACAACAACTTGTGTTGATTTTTACCTCAATAAAAACATATCAGGTAAACAGCTTTTTATCAGATATGTTTTTACTTTATTCTCTCACATCTGTGAAAATCATTCAAAAGACCCGGAGGTATCAGCATTCCTTTTACTAGTTCTTACTACAACATTCCTTCATCCAGTTCTTATAGATAAAAGTACTGCAAAATACATTTCTGGTAGCTAGTTAAGCCTTTGACGTGAAAAGCCATCAATTTTATAAATTCTTAATTAGCAGATTTGCATCTGCAAAGAGACATCATTTTCAGGCTCTAAAAATATTTATCAAAAAAGTCATGCCGTTGGTTTCAAATGACAAACGTACAAAGTCCTAAGAAAGTCTGGAAATGAAGAAGTGTTTTGCGTTTCAAAGCTTCTGTACTACACTAACGAGCTTAAATTGAAAATTCCTACATCTCAGCTCAACCTGGCAAGTTATACAAAGAAAAGTTATCTTTCCAATGGAAAACTCTATTTGATTGGAAGGGGTTTTTGTTTGGTTTTGTTTTTTTAAGCCCCAGATCTGTGGAAAATACTGTTTACTTATCACTTCAACTGTGGAAACATTTATCTTAATCCACAGAGCACCATTTATCAACTTGAGTAAGTCACCTTTTCAGAGTATTGCTTTCAAAGCCCTTGACGTTCATCATATCAAATGGAACAAAACACGTAGCTTTATGTAGATCGAAAGGAAAATACCACAGAAAGAGAATGGATTCAAAATGCTAAAAATGCCAGTCCTTTGCATACATGCATTTTTTCCCTACACATACATGTATTTGGTGCTTGGTGAAAATCATGTTATCCTTCCTTAAAGGCTGTGATAATCTTTAAGTATATACCATAAGTATCTTTAAATAAGATGATGCTAATTCAGACTTACAATTGTTAAGAAGCTTTTGATAACATAACTATGACGCCTATTTTTGCTTTATAAGCTCCACTAATTTATCAACTAAGTTGACAAAATAACTATCAAAATCATGAGTGAAATGAGCTGGTTTCTGAGACGCCTACACAGTCCTAACACAACACACACACGCGTGCAAATGAGGGAGGGAAACAGATTCATGGTTTGATAAAAGGCTTTCCTGTTGGTTCCAGTGCTGCCTCCCTCCAGGCAGTTTTCATAAATGCATACTACAAAGTTTCTGTAGCGATGTCCCAGGCCAACAGAAATCATACTTACGCGATAACAGACTTGTAAGTTGTTCTTAGTACTACTATCAGAAGAATTATTAATCTCCTCTTAGACGCTACAGTCAATTTCATAGTCTTTGGCTATTTGCTTATGGCTATAAAAATTTATCTCACTTCATCTTTGACAATAATCCCCCTACATTTACAATTTATTGGTGGTTCAAACACATCTGGCAAACCACATGGCACTTGCTCTTTAGTCTCTAATCCTCCAGCATCCAAGCTTTTCACTGCGGTAACAGCTGTAGAACAGGAACCAGTATGACTCCCACGGAATTGCACAGTAACGGAGGGGGAATGCAGGGATACGGGAAAGATGCAATCCGGCTGTATCTCCAGACTGCACAGCTGGTAAAGAGCAGGAAGGATCATTTTGGAGAGAGGTAAAATACATAAGTTCAGGAGTTAACAATGGTTTGAAACCATTTTACAAATTAACAATAGGAGGAACATCATCTGTAGGATCTGTTTCAGTACTTTGACGTGGTCAAGAAAGGTCAGAACTAGGAAATAACAGTTATTGCTAGGAATATTTAACAGTATTCTTTGTAAAAGGACCCTTATAAAAAACATAATAAAGGAAAAGACACACACCTGCAGGGTCAAAAGGCAGGATTTCTCCCAGCATCCCAAACACTCCATCAGTTTGGTCACGATTCGGCCATGTGTTGTTTCTAGGTCCTTGTGGTTTCTGTCCTAACATCTCTGACATCATATTGTCCATATAGCTGCTCACAAGCCCCAGGCTGTACAAATCGGAGCTTAAATCTGAAAAACCAGGATTGTTCCACTGGTTTATATGAGACAATCCAGCTCCGACAGCTTGGGCCGGCTGCTGTGAAGAATTAGTCAGCCATTTGGCAGGTACACGTTGCTGTGGTCCAATAGGTTGAAGCAAGTGTTGGTAATACTGCATTTGCTGCTGCTGCTGCTTTTGTGACTGTTGCTGCTGTGACAAGCCTTGCTGAGAAGGATGCAGTGGTGTGTGAGAGACAGATTGTGGTGGTTGTACTGTTCCTGATTTTTGTTCTGTTGCTGTAGAGGATGCAACAGAGTTCCTTCTTTTCACCATTGGAGAAGTCTGCTGGGATTTGCCCATGTTAAAACCAGACAAGAAATCTATAACATCCTGCATTTCTTGGTCAGTTGGTAAATTCATACCTTTGTCATCCTTGCCATCATCCGGTTTGAAGAAGTTGTCCCGTCTTTCAACTAGAAACCCATTCACTAGCTGATTATTTGTGCTCTGAATTGACTGCAGCGGATCTGCGGTCCTAGGAAAATTCCCAATGTTCAAAATGCTTTGTAACCGTGCATCTATGTTA
Source organism: Nipponia nippon (assembly GCF_047370975.1). Taxonomy (NCBI): domain Eukaryota; kingdom Metazoa; phylum Chordata; class Aves; order Pelecaniformes; family Threskiornithidae; genus Nipponia; species Nipponia nippon. The sequence goes on from NW_028262391.1 coordinate 43,254,551, forward strand.
GTGGGCATTTTAGCTTTCTCCTCTGAGTTGGAACTTATAAAGACATTTTTGGAAGGTGTATTGGGGATTGAATAACTTCCAGTATTACTTGTACTGGTGCAGGAAGTTTTTTTTGTAAACCGTGAAGTCAGTTTTGAGAATGTCTTTTGTAGACCACCTGAAGATTTGCTTCCGTTTCCGGATGGCATGTCAACTTGATTCCCGAAGTCTGAGATTTCACGCTGTAACTGGATCTGAATACAAGGCAAAGCTTGCTCCCTGCATCAACAAAAACACATATATCAAACCACCCAGTACATACCTGAGTTTGCACTTTGGAGGAAAACGTGTATTTGGGCAATAGCTAGTGGAAGAAACAAACCCAAAGATTGCCACGTTCATCAGCTACTTCTTATGGTAACAATGCAAATTATTACTCGTATTTGCAATACCATTAACTACTTTCCATTCCTTAAGAAGTTTTAATTGTGCTTCAAGACCTAAATAGAGACTAATTTAATGTAAATCAAATATTTTTGTAAGAGAGAAACAAATACTTTTGTACGCTTGGAAAAGCTGCTGGTTTGCTTTTAAAAAGACTGCTGTATCTCTGTAGGTACCCACGTGTAGATTACCAATTTCTTGCTCTCAGTTTGAGCCCTTCTGATGAACCGGTACTATCAAATTCCTCAGTACAGATCTTTCAGCAATGATGGCTTTGTTTACACTAGGGAAGTAGAGCATGAGGCTGAAGAGGAGATGTACCTTCCTTCCTTCCACCTGTGTATGTCAAACACAGCAGTATAGAGCACATCGACTAGTCCCAAAGTCTTTTCTGGATCCAGACTCCTCTGTAGCAAAGACATTGTTGCTGGATCTTCTTTCAGACACCTGTAATCATTAAGTTTAACTTTAAAATCAAAAATTTTATTTTTTACACTGAACAATTTTACCGTACTAGTCAGATAAGGAAAGGCTAATGGACGCGCTACTTCTGCTCCCGCAGAGGTGCAACTAATAAAGGCAGCATAATGTATGAATGCCTGAGGGTTCCTGAAGACTACTCCTGCAGCCCCAGGTTCTTTCTACTGTTGAATATACAGCCAATCTCACTGTAAAATTAGGAGTTATATAATTTATTTTACAATCATGATTCACGATTAGCTCTTTACCTGAGCAGGCATAATTCAGGCACAGAGGTAATAAATAACAAATACACAAAGCCCATTTCTGGAAAGCGGCAAGAGCGCTCAACAGACCCGACACAAAACGCTAGCGCGTGGGTCCACTCTGGAGTCCAAGGCTGAGGACCCCCAGCCTGACAGACTCCATGTGGAAAACGGTCCAGCATATCCAACGGTCTGGGGAAGATTTTACCGAGCTGTGAAGATGCAGGATTAGTGAATTTTCCTCATTAATGGCACAGAATTAGGATGGAATTTGAGGTGAAATCAGAATAACTTAAATCTAACTATTAGCACACCCGTCAAGTGCTGCCTGAGCCTCTCCAGCAGAGAGGCACTCTCCCCGAGCGTCGGCAGGCGGAGCTCTCCCAGAGCGCACGAAGCCTGGCTCACAGCACGCCGCCGCCTTCTAGTTCCTTCATAACAGAGCCATTTACATGAAGAGAACAGAGGAGCGCCAGTTTATAGAGGAATTAAAGATGTATTTGGGTAAACAGACTATCAGTTGAGTCGTACTTCTGGACATACCACTGGTACCATTAGTAACAGGCTACCTCACTAAGGACTCAAATGAACGGTGTTGTACGGGAATTCGTAACACTGACTCCTCCGAAGACAGACACAAAGGAGGTGTTCTAATTCCACATCATTGCTTCAAAAGGGAAGAAATCCTCACCTAAACTGCAGATTAATCCTACCATTCTTTCCTAGGCAGTCAACTGAACGGGCAGGAATAGCCTCTCTCAGCCCGCAGAGTTCTGTGGTTTATGACAGCGCTTAAAGAACGCTCAGCTCAGTGAAGAAAGAGCTGAAGCTCTCGTATTAATCTCATCTAATTCCTGGCCTTCCCGATGCAGCAGCTGTGAGGACCTGCCAGGGAAGAGCATAACAGGGATACTATCGGAGTTTTTTTTTTAAACCTTCTCTTTCATCATCAAGCTTTTACTTTTTCTTTAAGAGTATGTTGTAGTGCCCCAGCGCTGCCTCTCTTCCATTGCCTCTAACAGAGGCAGCTAAGTACAGCTGTCAGTCTGTCAGGAATGGTGGTATTCAAACAGTTTCAGATAGAGGAACTTAAGGAAGATACGCCGTAATTGCGTAGTATTCTCTCTTCCGTTTGTACTGCAGTATTTTTTCCTATATATTTCAGTCAGAGCTATTAGTATAATCTGCAATATAGTATGTTTATTTACCAAGTTGATGGAACTTGCACCACAATTCTCGATCCTTCTAAACTTATCTGAGGAGCATAGGCTTCTTTATTTTCAATCTGTGCTGTGTCCACAACGACCTAGCAAATAAAATGAAAATAAAAGAGAAATTATTTTAAGAATTAGTTCCAGTTATTTTATAACCCCTGTAGTTAAGATGAAATAGTCTCACCTCCCTGCCACACTACAGGTGCAAAAATTAACCAGATAAAAACAAATCAACTCATAAAATCATTGTAAGTTGATTTCTGTTTTAATATCTAAAAAAAAAAAGAAAGAATATAAAATGATTAGCTTGATACAGTAACCTATATTTCAAGGACTTACTTCTTCTCGATTACACGCTGCAGTTAGGCATCACTATGTAGTTACCAACTGCTTTACCTAACAGCTGGTAGTTATCAATGGCTTTATATAACGGCCCTTACATTTGAGAGCTTTGGTGCTATTACTACTTTAATAGCTCCCAAATACCTATTTATCAAAATATTTTAAATAATAATTTAACAGCAGTGCATGGTATGATATAGACAAGTAGTATTTAGTCTGAAACTCTTTACATAGCTCACAATTCTTAACACCCCACCCCTTTTTAAGGTTATAAATTCCCACACCAACATTTCTCTATTCTACCTAATGGAACTGTACTATTATTAATTCCCTATTATATAAAGGGAAGAAAAGTGACTGTTCAATTTGTTGAATTCTGAGCCTTCTGTAAGACATCATGAAGACAGATGGAACAAGAAAGCCTTGAAAATCAACCTTCTGTCATGAACCTTTCTTTTTATGGAATGGAGAAGGAATGGATTCACTTCAGCTTCATTTAAACTTTAATACCAATGATTGTAAGTTCCATATTTGGTTTGTGCTTTCTGGTGTTGTCCAGTCTGCATGGGTTGGCCTTTTTGATCATTTCCATAATTTCCTATTTTGGTCACGCTGAACCAGCAGCTTTTTGGCAGCAGTCAGCAGTTCTTGCTTCAGTGACTAGCAGATTAGCTGTACCATTTATCCTTGAAATGCCAAAAGTCCTCCAGTATAAATAAGCCTCAAGGGATATTACTGGCTTTTCTGCAATCGTCCTACACTGGTTCTACTTCTAACTGGTTGTCTACTACTGGTTATGAAGAAGTGTGAAATATGAATAATGCTGACAGCCTCTTCTCTCTCTTGCTTTAACAAAACCACCCAATGACACCGCAACACAGTTAGTTCCCACCTCTCAGATATTTTAGCATAAGGCCTTAGTTTTCCTCCAGTTGGCTCTCAGCGTTTGCCTGAGTTTATTCAAACTTGTAGAACACGTCTAAGCACAGTGAAAAAATGCCATGCTCTTATCCACTCATGAAAATACCTCTCATTTAGTAACAGGACAACTCCGTTACTTTTTAACTTGTATTTGTACCATATTAATTTTATGTAATTTTGTAATCTGCAATTCAGCTGTATTGCAATTATAATTGGGATAAGGAGAGATGAATTTAGGAGGGATTTTTCTCAAGTCCCGAGAAAAACACTGTCTGCATCTCAGACCTGTCAGTCTGAACTAAAATTCTGATTTGTGCAGACTTGCATCAGCTTCCAGCAGTGGTGCACAGTAGTGCTTATGGTCTGGCCTTCGTTGGGGGTGTCCTGTGTGCCGTCGCTCCCCCCTCCCCGCCTTCCTTTCTTTCCTTTTAAAAAGTAGTTTTACATTTCTCAACATTTGGTTAGAGTTACGACATCTGGGATTGAAACATTACTAGATTTGGTGCTTCTGCAATGCGTGCTGTTTTCTGCTACAGAAAGATCTACTAGCACAAAAAAGGACGGCTAGAGACTCAGTTAAACCTTCTCTTCATGACTTTGCATGAGGCCAATTCAAAGTTTTATTTCCACTCATCCTCCGAATTCAACTATTTTAATACACGTTACTTTTATTCAAACATGGAGATTTCCTCAGCTGACCCAAATCTGAAAATACAATTCGTAATATATACATGCTAAGGTAAAAACTGGAAAACTGCACTTTTAAAAATTATTTCTTATGTTAAAAAACTGAAGCCTAAAATGACGAAGCAAACTAAGTCACATCTCATTGTGCTTTTAATGAGATTCTTCTTAAAAGGCACATGGCAAGACAGGCTAAAGAAAGTGAGACTGTCGAGTAGTGTTCTTTTTTAAATTTGGCATTTAAATGACAAATTTACACACAGTTCTGAACTAATGCAGACAGCTTAGTTTCTAAAAGCAGTAAACCAAAGACCACGTAATATTGTCCCATGATTCATTTATCTGAGTTCTACACAAAATCAACTTAAAATAAACACATTCTCCCTCCCGGCCTGGTGGGTGCTTAGAGGATAGCTTCCTGTGCATCAGACATCTATTGTTCTTGCTTTACAGGTGTTTCCTCTCTCATCCCCACCCAAAGAATGCTTTAAAGGAGCAAATTACAGTTTCTCATCGTTGCATGAGGCTACACACAAGCATAACCGACTCTTGTAAAAAACATTATGGCACATAGTTTATAAAGAAAAGCCTCAACTCTCACATCCTTCCAAACTGTAACAAATCAAAGTGAGAAGGAAGGCAGGAGAGAAGGCTCGCAAGTATTGTCATGTATATAGCTCATTACCGTGTCTTTGAAGATAGAAACCTGCTACTTTCAGAACCTGAGGTTCATGATTCAACACAAGTAACATCCCTTGTATCAGCACTGCCATTTGGGAGAATGTGTAAGTAAGTTCTATGCTGACAACTCTCCAAATGTTATGATAAACCTGAAGAATATCAGCACTTTAATTACCAGCAGGTCTAACGAGTTATGTCTAGACTGGGGGACACCAGGAGATTTCCAGACTCAGTCCAAATGTGCCTCGGGCCACTCCCCAAATCTCATCAGGGCAGGACTTGGGTGTGCACAACCCTGAAAGCCCCCGGAAAGGAAACGGTGCAGCATCCTCCAAGGCATTCCTCATCTAGACGCTCAGGAGCCAAGGACTCCTCCTGAGTTACGGCACGCTCCCGCAGGGCTGCTGAGACACAGTTTCTTCCTTGGCCTCATTTCCCATACCTTGCTGCTGACTCCCGCCATTCTACCACGAACCACGGCAGGTGAAGACACAAACCCACTAAACCATATCCTTTTTTCTAGTTCTTCTTGTATTTATTAACATTTAATACATATTTTCCTTGAAAACACCTAAGTAGAAATTTGATCGATCCTACTATTCCACAGTTGCTTTCTCTCCGTGCAAAGATACCACCTTCTTATGCCTCCCTGTAAAATTTCCTTATACACAATGGTTAATGCACTACCATCTCCTGTCCTTAAATCCCTGTATCACAGTGAAGTAAGGATTGATAGCAGGTGTGCTGCTGTTACGATATTGATGGTCTGTCCCTTTGATTTTAGGCCTTTTTACAAGAAAAGTCAGTTCAATTCCAGTATGATTTGAACCTACTTCTCTAACAGATATTTAATATTAAGGGAATATCTAGTATAAAAGGAATGCTGGAATGCTAAAGTAGAAATATCTCACAAATTTATTATTCACAATTTATCATTCACCATTATTGGAGAACCTATTAATGGTACCAAAAAACATACGGCTTAATGAACTAGGACGGAAGGTCAAAGTCACTTAATCGGCTGTGTGATTTGTTTGAGAAAACGTGAGATTTACAAAGTATGCAGCAATATGGATTCTTTCATCGGTTAGTTACGAAGTCCTGATGGCCTGCCATCACCTTGAACAAAGACTCAATATATGAATCAACAAGTAGCATTTAGCTCATTGTAGGTTAAAGACGGTTCAAAGACTGCTTGACAGAAACTATCACAGGCTACGGTGTACCTTTGTCCTTGCACTTCTTTCCTATCCTACTGCATTCTTGCCCCCATTTTATTTGCCCAGTCAAATGAAAACTCACAGTAGTCCAAAAAACCTATGTGCCATGAATGAACACTTTATTAAATGAAGAGATTGCAGTAATTAGTTATGGGAGCACAAATGCATTTCCTTACCAGAGTATGTTCCAAGCATCTATTTTTAGCAACTGTTTAGATACTGTAAAATCCATGGGGTTTGTTTCTAAAGAACACATATGTCTACAGCAAGGTATTTAATTGCTCTGTCCTCTGTTGGAGATGGCAGGTAGCATCACCTGGTGCAGAGGACCTCCTGGTTTATGCTGGGCAGGAAACCCAGCTTCCATTCAGAGCAGAGGGGAAATGAAAACATGGCAGTTTTTAAAGCTAACCTGAGAGAAGGGGGGGAAGGGGTGTTTCTTTTTAACATGGTCATCTATAGATTTGAAAATCTCCCTATTTCACCATGAATTAGAAGTTTCATTTCTTGTGTTCCTTCTAATAAAAGGAGACTACGAAGTACACAGTACATTCTCCTGTTCCTACCAACTACAGATACCATCTACGAACTTGCATTCTACAAGGATACGTTTTGCTCATAAATCAAGTTAGCTGCAGTGTCAAAAATGGAAAAACACAACGCGAGACACTGGAAATTCATTTCCAAACTCTTTAAAATATCTAGTTTCTCTTCAGGATGTTCAGTAGCCCTTTTTGTGCTAAGCCTATTCATAGTCACTTACCAGTCCAGCTTGGCCAAATAACAATTGTACAGCAGTTTTGCAGGCTCCTCGCCAAGTGGAAGGGCAAACCTGATTTAGTACTTCAGTAACAGGAGAGTCATCCCGAGGTGTAAGTCCATTATGGCATCCAGCTTCCTTAATCAACTGCAGCATTGTGTGCTGAAAAAAAAACATAAAAAACCACTTTGTCATACGAAACACGTGATTCAGAAATGTTAACATCAATGCTTCCATACGTATTTATCATTGCTCTACACGTTTTTCGAACAACTATCATGTCTGTTACTTCTGAACAGCCTTGTATAACTAGAAAAGCTCAACTGCAGAACAGACCGTCTCTGCTATTTGGAACACAATACTCCTCCAAAATCACAAACAGTATTTTTGCTTATATTCTTGCAAAAGGGTTTAATCAAAACTACAAAAAGCACTGCAAAGACAACAGAACAGCAGCATTTTGAGCTGTGGATTGTTTCGACTCTTTCAGGAGCAAGGAACTGGGCTTATCTAAAAAAAAAAAGTGAAAATGCTGATTAAAATTGCGCAAATTACTTCTGAATGGACATCTTTTCCATTCCTTTACACTGAAAATACAATTACTTTCCCCCCAATTTTAAATTATTTTTAAACAATTGATTAAAGTTTGTAAGAAGACATTAAAAGGAGCTGTGTTACGAAATATTTTTTCAAGTACCTCCCTTAGCACTAGGCTGGGCCAGACTTATTTTGGCACCTAAGAAGATAAAAGCTCTGAAGTGCATCACCTGGTTGGGGCATCTGTAAGGGCTCGCTTTCCTCTGCACTTTTTGAGACCTAACCTACCTATTTTCAAAAAGTTCACAGAAGCTGCCTTACCTCCTAGCCTTCTATGCTGCTCTCAGATCAGACTGAATCTGCCCAGGTGGTTAAAATGTTATCAGAAACAGGCGTGGACCTACAGTGTTATCAACATCTTGTTTCCACAGGAAGTCAGGCTAAAAATACACACTTTTAAATACAAGTTTGGCACTGAACTTCTACTGCAGTTGTTCTCTGAATTTTAAGGAGTTCTACTCTTTTTTTCCCCTCTTTCTCCCCCCCCCCCCCCCCCTTCACTCCTGTGGTTAGATTCAGGGTTATTACCGTTTTCAGCTTCAGGTTTTCTGCTGCAGACTCATTAAAGGATATTCCTTTCAGAAAATGGGATCCTATCTGAACAGGTATGGTGGGCAGTTCACACTGAATTGGCTGAGGTGGAGTCTGTCTCCTTCCTGTTTGCTGGGCTTCAGCTTCACTGCAACAGCCCTGAAATATAAAACAACAGATCAATTAGAAGAAAAGAAGATATGAGAAAACCCTAGTATGAGTCCAATTTTTTTGTTTGTTTTTAAATAGTTATTTTCAAGGTGAGGAGGGATGAAAGAGAGCAGGTTTAGCAGATCCTACCTGAAGACTTGCTTCAATCGCTTTTGGGTTCAAGTGGAAGCCAGCCTTCATTGCATATTCACAATGGCCTAAACTCTCCAAAGCCACTTTGTAAGCCTGACATTAAACAAAAAGTTGAGATAGCACAGGCATATCAGCAAGTAAGCAAGCATGCAGTCGTTGTGTCTGGAAACATATATAAGACTTGTTACATGGATTTACCCTACTCAGTTCTACACCATACACACGTTTATCATATAAAAGATTCCAATATTGTAATTCTCAAATACCTCATGGCTGTCTGTGGTATGTATTTCTGCAGTAATATACTCCTTCCCTATTTCATTCCTTGGCCCACTGACTGTACTCCATGCACATGAAAGCAGCAGACTTTAAAAACTCACCTGCAAAGCACTGTCAATTTTCATGTTTAGCTCTTTGAGCTGATGTTCAGGGATTGCCACACTCTGTGAGCAGAAAAGTTGCTGAACTTCAATTCCTGCCAAACATCCATCACAGCCTCTTTCTCGCAGTCGAGATGTGGCCTGTAATGTAAAATAAAAATCCAGGGTAAAGAGGTTCAACATTAAACCAGGTCAAGCTTAATTAAATTTAAAAAAAAGAGTAAAAAAAAAAAACCACAGAGTTTAAAACATTATAAAGGAGATGAGAAGCAGCACCTGGTGGAAAGGATCTGGAGGAGATTATTTATTATAACTTATTAAACCTCTACTTCTACTTTGAAAGGACAAATCTCACTAATTTGTATGGCGTATAGGTGTTGGCTAGCAACTTAATTCAACATTGTTTGCTGTTACTATTTCAGCTCCCTCTCAGGACTAAGGATCCTGTTACACAGGCCACATGCTGACTGTGTTACCAGAGGAGCGACTTACAACTTCAACATAAAGGGTATTACTTGTCACAGAAACAGAAGATACATTTAATCATGTGTACAACAAACACTCCTGCGTACCTAAGATGACGTATTTTATAAAACTAAGGGCGATTACTGTGGTGCAATTTGAGAAGAGCCACACAAGACTAAGATCAACTTTGCACAGCAAGAAAATAGCTTTATGCAATATGATTTTGAAAAGTAAGAAACATGAAAAGCCAAATATCCAGTTTTAACTGTAAAATATTACACTACTGAGCAGGGTAAAACAAATAGAAACCTACTCTCAACTGCATTTAAGGCCTCGATACAGCTTATTTTTCAGTCTAGGAAGGAGTCTTGCTCTAAAGCAGCATGTCCAAATTAGGGATTTTTGGTACTACAGCCAATGGACAGACACATTGCTCTCCTCATCGACACGTACAAAAGTACAGCATTTTCCAAGTGAAAACCTTTAAAAAGGTACAATAGTTTTGAGCTACTGACAAAGTATCATCTTAAACTTTATTCTGAAACAGCAGTGTATTCTCTGGCCAAGGAGGCTGATTTTATATGGAAATAACGGATTCCCTTCCACTCCACAAAGTAAAAATTTGGAAAGATTTCAGTATTTCAAATCTCCCTTCTATCCAAATGACTTGTATATTGGTCTATCTACATTTATAAGAGAGAGAGATGTAGATATTTTCTTTATTTACAGAGCACAGATTTTTCTTATGCTATCCTAAAACCCCACACAAATACTTCAGATTAGTTATTTTAGTCAATCATAAAAATTGAGGAGTTTCATCTATTGTTATTCTGGAACTAGGGAGAATCTGTCTTTTTCTCTTCTCCTCCCCACGTATGTTTAATAAAGGATTTGATTAGTGCAATGCTTGTACTAAACTCTATTTTGAAATACAGGTTTTATTAACAGAAATAGCTGAAGTGGGCTGTTAGGGAGGTAAAAAAGAAAGTTAAGGTCCCAGATTCTGCAAACCCAAGTTTAATTTTAATCACATTTTAAACAAACTTGATAGCAATTGCAGGGTATTTCTAGAAACTGAAACACAGTTTTAAGGAACTAAGTATATTAAACATAAAATTAACTATTTTTATGCAAAAGGAGTAAAGCTATTCCAGGATTAGATCTATTACGATTATCTGTAACACACCTAAAGCACTCCCAAATCCTTATTTTATCCAGTGAAATAAATTTATGCTGCAGGAAAAATTACAAATAATGCCTCTGCATTCATAGTTCTAAAGGAAGCTTGTTTGCTTTCATATACCTTGCAGATGTTACCTGATAAATGGAAACCTTGACAAGATTTCCACTCACGATGATTAACAAGCCTGCGTGGGCTGCCAAATTAGACTTCAAAAGCACATGCTCCAAGTTACTTGAATTTAAGGAAACCACGCACTCGGTGTCTGAATCCATTTTGATCTATCAGTCTGCAGACTTCAATAGTGCAAGGGAAAGTAGAAAAGCTCGTAAAACTCATTTTCTTCGTAAAGTACTTTTTTTGGCAGGAAAAGTAAGGATTCCACAGCTAGCAAGTGTTTGTGAAAATACAAGTCCACAGAGTGGTACATTTAAGTAATATTAACATTCCAACAATTGATGGATCAAGCAACATCAAGCTAAAGAGCCTGAAGACAAAAGCATTAAAAGTTACCATAAAGATTTTTAAGTACAAAATAGAATCCATGCTCAAAATTTAAGAGACGTTATCTAAATTATTTTTCATCAAGATTTTGCTCTGTTTTTGCAAAGACTTGTATGGATTTTTTTTAAATTCCCTCTGTTTGCCAAACCACATTTGAACCTTGTTAATTCAGTACTAATAACAAAAAGCTGTTCCCACTGTTTGCGCACTCCTTATGTACAATCATATCACAAAGAAAACTTTACACAGGGCAAAGACAGTACAATCACCATATAGGTAAAACACGTTTTAGCATCTGGAACTAATGCACCATGTTTCCCCCTTCAAATGTAGCATGTCTTTAAAATCAGAGATTTTCTTCCTTTATTAGGGCACCCAGCCTGAATTTAGGTTTCACTAAATATAACTGCCGTTTCACTAAATATAATGTCACTACAGCGAGACGACCTCCATACCTCTGCTGCTCCTCTCCATGATCTTATTGCATCTTCTAGCTCATTTGTGGGGCTTAAATTTGAGGCTCCAGCCCCACTAACGTTCTTTCGCTCCTGAGCTACAGCTTCAGCAAAGCAAGAGTGTGCCACTGGCTGCACCTTCTGCAAAGCTTGTGACAGGAACTGGAAGTGGACCTGCATCACCGTCAAGAAACATCGCCCAAGTACCTGCGGGAGAAGAAACAAACCAGTTTCAAGCAAGTAGAAGATTTCGTGGAAGTTTCCCTTCTTCCTTTTGGTTCAGTGTTTGGGGTAGGGAACTATGTTAAACTCAGATTTTTGTTTTTTTGTTTTTTTTTAAATTAAAACAACGCTTCAGATCATAAGTAACACATGATATTTAACAATTTACTTAAGGTAAACAGTGAGTGAGCATTGGTTTCTATGAATTAAGGAGAGATCAGACTGATCCCACATCATTTTTACTTCCACGCTCAAGTTAGGATTATTTGAAGAATGAAAAGCTTGTTAAGTTATTTAGCAATAGAGTCCATGAAACAATACAAAAATGGGAGTAGCATATTATCACAAGGACAAAGTCAACAGCAGAACCCACTTGCACACAGACATAGCTGAATTTATGCTAAAAAAACAAACCAAAAAAAATCTGAATCATTTTTAAACATCATAAAAATCAGAAAAGTTTAATCTAGCAGTTTATCTTCCAAGCAGAGCAATAACCAGGAATAAGCATGAAAAACATTTTGCCACATAGTACGGTGGCAACACAGTGCCATTTTTAGAATCGAACAGTGACTGCAGAATGCATGCACAAAGTTGCAGTCCTGTCACTTGCATTGTCTGACAGGAACCGCTAACGCTGGCACAAATCTTCTCTTCAGAATATTTCACCGAAATGGGTCATGTAATACTCGCTCGGAAAGCCCGAGGAAAGGCAGGGAAGCAGAGGGCTGCCAGTCCCTCCCTGTACTCTCTGGGCTGAGGGCAGCACCAGCACCGTGCCGGGAAAGGGGTGCCCACTGCTGCCAGCCGGAGCTGGGCTCCGCATCCTGGACCTCTGGCCCCTGCACCTTTCCATCCCCCATCTATCTCTCATACCAACGCTCATGAGAATTACGAGCGAAGAGAGACATACGCCCCAGTAACTACAAGCAAAACAAAACGGGTCACACAAACTGAGCATTTAGGTGCAGCCACCACATGCGAAGAACAGACAGGAGCGCAACCATCCAGAAGGACAACCTGGAGAGCAAAGCAGCATGAACAGGAGTGCTCCATCTACCTTCAGGGCCACGATCTCCTAAGCAGACGAAAGCTTACAACAAAGCATAACTAGAACGCAGCAGAGAAGCAAGTATTTTCCAAATTACTGTAGAAAGTATTTAAAAGCTATTCAAAGTGTTTTGTTTCTTTTACGGAGTTTGTCACATGAAGTGGTTTAAAATGTATATTTGACTTTGATTTATTAAAAAAGACTCAACTTGAATTCCATTTTAGGAATAATTTGTAAAATACACAGATAATGTACAAAGCCATCGTGCCTTGGAGCAAATAAATCATCTGGCTTATTTTCAGCTACATTCTTCTGGAATAAAAATATTCAGACACAATGATCTTACTGGCAAGACTCTGTAGTCACACGAACAGTTATATGCATTAACTATCTACTTCAGAAGAACCAGTGGTGGCAATGCTTTTTTCCATTGCATCCGGACTCCTTTTGACATTCCATTCTGGTTCAATCACTTCCCTTCTTTGTACAAGGCATAAAATTAAACATTTTTGGTACTTTGACTGACCTCTGAAAGTAGAGTTTGCCTTATTAAAAAGGCAGTCAGCAAATGATAAAATGAATGAAACGCCAACTTTCCTGGCTACAAGATTAGAAAGATTTATAAGAAAACTGCAGGAAAAGACAACTGGCGGTCTGAATAGTTCTGTGTACGAAGAATGCAGTTCTCGGGGGAAGAAGAAACTAGGACTTGTTAGGAATTTCAAGCCGATTAAGTTTCAAAGAATATTTAAGGTACAGAGGTTGAAGTTTCCCCTGCCTGGGAATAATGCTCAAAATAAACAAATGATTTCGTTTTTAAGTGGCAGCACACAACATTCCTAGTATAATTTACAATGTTAAACAGTAAAGATAAGTAGTAACATCTGTTTTACTGAACTTCTACTTTGTTTGAAAAATAATCTATTTCAGTCTTCCTCAGAAATGGGTAAGGATGGTTTTAACTGCTTAAATAAAATCCAAGTGGTAGAGGATTTTTGCACTGTTAAACACTCACTGCAGATGCCAAACTCACTTTGCTTTAAAGTTCACTTCTTGAGGATTTTCTCCCAAAGAGCTGAATCTGTCTTAACTGGGGGAAAGAAGTACGACTGTCACCAGTTTAACAAATACAGCCAGGGTTGGCCAGCAGTTACCGAAGCGTGTAAAGCAATATACGAAATCTCTGTTGCAAAACCTGCAGTACAACATTAGCATATGGATGCATTTTTTTCACAGTTAGAGACACCACCATTTCTTTTTCAAGCTTATTTTTCCATACTTTCCCAGGCAGAAGTTTTAGACTCTCCTGCTTTAGACCATAATAAGAACAAACGAAAACCTAGAGACTACATAGTAATCAAAGATGAACTGGAATCATCACAGGTGTCAGCTAGTAAGTTTTTCTCAGTAGTGGTGGTGTTTTCTTAAACCATTTCTTAGAATCACGTATATTGCATATACAATGAGGTCTTCAGCTTGCAAACTTTTTGTCCCAAGTAGTAACAGCTCTAGCGCCTTGACTTTCCTAACCCGTTACCAGGTAGGACAGCTATCTATCCCAGGAGCTGAATAACCTTACCTAAAGGAATCTGTCTTCCTGCTTAGGCAGCTGGAAGCAATGGGACTTTTTGGGGAGGTCTCGCTTCAGATTTCCCTGTCTCTGAAACAGGTGATGAGTTAAATCAAACTGGTTACACACCAACAGGCGCACCAGGTGGAGATGCAGCATTAGGTTACTCTGTCCCATATTATCCTCCTAATGGGGGCACACAATCAACTTCGTAATATTTTGCTGGACAAAGCACACACAGAAAATTGGCAGATTTCATTGCTAAACAGTGATGCCATGCAAATTCCCTGGCAAGCAAATCTTACACAAGGTTCTTTAAAACAGAACCCTACCACTAACAAAGTCAGCAAATAACCAGCGTCAGTCTTCCAAACTTGACACAAACACTGACCTGCAGTTCCAAGTACCATTTTATTTAGTAGAATTTCTTTTTCTTCTCCTTTTTTTTTTTTTTTGGCCATTTCCCTAAACAAACAAAACCCTCAAAAAACCAAAACACCGCAACACGCTTATTCAGTGGTTTCCTACTACCCTCATTTCCCTTAACAGAGTTCTTAATGGCTTTGGTAACGATAAGCCCTGTGCACAACCTGTCTACCCACTGAAGAGACCAGATTAAAATAGCAATATAATGAAGTTAACAATGAGGTATGACTCAAACTGGTGTACCAGGTTATGAGCTAACCCCCTTTCCCACATATTACTGAAAGCGGGCAAAATACTATTCATTTTTACTATGGAGCAATGCCCTGCAGTTCGGAAGAGTGATCTCATGACCAAAACACCTCCAAGGCAAGACACGATCCTGCTTACTGAAAAAGAGTTACCTACATGACTAACTAGATTCCAGCAGATGTTGCACCTTTACATCTACAGTATTGGGAGACACAGGCAACCCAACAGACTCATTTCTGCTAACAGTCAACCTAAAAGCCCAGCAGTGATAATCCAATATCGACAGCTACTAAAATGCTAACTATAACTCCGCAAAAAAGCATTTAAGTGTTAAGTATTTTAAAAATAAAAAGCAGCAATTAAAATGTAATACAAAATATTTCTAGAGACAATGCTAGCAGATCTGAGAGCAGACCATGAGATTACAGACCAAGACGAGTACAATGTCATTCCAGCAAGCCACAGCATTTTCTACTGATTTGAAGCAGCTTTTTACTGCTAACAGTTCCTCAACTCAGAAAAGTCTGAAGCCAATCCCTGCAAATCACAGGAAAGATAATAATTTTTTAAAAAATTTAAATTGGGCTTTGCAATGTTTGCTAAGGAAAGCCTACATTTTATATTTACTCAAACATTTTTGTCCCGCAAACTTCCTTGTTCAAAAATCTTCAGTTATTTTATACACATAAAAGCCAAAAGCTATCTCCATTTAATACAACACAGAACATCCAAGTAAATATCCTGTGCCCATTCATGCTTCCCTTTTGTTTAGGAAGGAAACAGGTACATCTCTGTCGTTACTACCACTTAAGACATTACACAAGCTCCATGTAACTCAAACAAGATTGGTTCTTTGCATGTTGCAGTGCTGAGGCTGCTGCAAAGCTTCACAAAAGATGAGGAAATACACACACTTTCTTCCAGTCTTAATTTCCCACCCCCCTGCCAGGATTTCCTTTAACGCTTTTATTAACAGAAGTACAGTTTTACTGCATTCTTCCAGCTTACAAAACTTTAACAACAGATCTGGAAAACTTAACATAAAACACACTCTCGTTCCCTCTGATTTTCAAGCTGTTCCTCACCCATACAGGCACAAAACACCTGAGAATTCAAAGTTTTTTGAAAGGGGAAAAGGAAAGGCAGAAAATGAAAATCAGCATTTGCATTTCTGAAATTAAGAAACCTTGGGAAACTCCATCTGTCACCAACACTTTGATCAAGAGAAGTCACCTTCTTACACATCTTGGCAGACAGCTCTGAACTAGCAAGCTCTGTTCTGCTAACGAACAATAAATAAAAAACCTCACCCACTGCTGCTACAGTCCAGGTTGCACAACCTTTTCTAGTCCAAATCCAAGTCAGTGTATGTTTATCAGAACTTGACATTTTCTTGATATTGCCTTCCTGGGGGCTAGAGCCCACCACACTAGATAAAAACGTGCAGCACCTCAGAAAAGCTGTAGCTCTCTCCTAAATTTCTAAAGCCAAACCTGCTCTGCTTATATTTCTCATTTTTCCTCACAACATACAGCCTTTGTTGAGGAAGGCTTCGGAAAAGTACGTTTTCCTTAGCTGGGCTCATGCATAGAAAAAGCCTCATTCTCATGTCCTTCTCATGAATTTGGGGTTCGGTCCTCCCACCCCACCATGAATTACAACTCAAATAAGAGGCTCTGGAGTACCTCTTCACAGAATATTGCTGAGCTGCCACTCAGACATTCGATCATCTCTCAATCCTTTCTCAGACAGAGTTATAAGTTCTTTCAGTCATCTACTAGGGAAGCTGCACAAGCAACTTCAGCTATTACTGTATTTCCCCTCTTGTATTTTCCAAGGAAAAAATTACACTGCCTCTCGCACTCTTTTCCCCTCGTTTCCCCTGGTCAGTCAACTCTGATGAAGTCAGGCAAGCCCTTTGTATTTTTCTGCTTGCACTGTGAGTTTTTTAATTCTGCTGGTAGTTTTATGAAATGTTAACTTTTCTATAGGTCAGAGGGAAGAAAAACAAACCGCACCTTTTAATTAAACGGTCAGCGTAAATAGCTCAGTCTTCAAATCACAGAAAAGCAGAGCAGGAGAGGCTCTCAAAAGGTCATCCCACTGTCCCAAGCAAGGAGCAATTCCACCTGGGTCAGTGTTGCTAGATGCAGGTTTAACCTGTTCCGTAAGTTCTTCATGATGGAGGCTCCCTACCCTTTGTAGCAATCCACATCAGTGCTTCACTAACATTACAAAGTATTTACACAGCATCTAATATGAATCTTTCCTTCTGAAATTTAAGTTCATTACTTCTTGCTCCACCTTACACGGACATGAAGAACAGAACGCTGCCACGTCTTCTGGCAGCTTCTTACATACCTGAACAATTCTGATTTTCCTTCTTAGTCTTCTCTTCTGTAGAGTCTGTCCTTTCAATGTGTCCTCTGAAGTCCTATTTCCTGGATGTCTGATTACTCTTGCTACTCTCCTCTGGGGTCTCTCCAGTTGCTCACTATTTCTCTAAGTGCAACAGCAACGGTGCGTGGGTGCACTGTTGTGTTTAAGGCCATAATAACCAAAGTGAAGAGAGTTGAATATTTATTTCATGGTTCTTGCAGGTTATAGTCGTGTTAAATACATGACAACTGCCTCTTTGCACAATAGCAACAACATTGATTTATTATTTGCAACTGCACAACACTGACTCCTACTCCACATACTAGAACTGTTCTTCAGAACCGCTGCCTACTGCGTTCCACTTGAGAGGCTGAAAATTCCTATTTGAATACCAAAACATTCAGTTTTCCCCTCTGAATTCCATCCCAACTGGAAAACTCATTTGTTCAATTCAAGATCATTGTTAATTCAGCAAGTCTTCCAGCATACTTGTATCATGTACTTTCAACGCATCTACAAGCTAAAATACATTCTCTATACCGACCTCTGCCAAGGTCCATTTCAACAGTGAGCAACTGATAACTGCTGCCCAGGCACAATCATCCAACTAGCTTGCCCATATACTTGAGTCATCTAAGCCATGCTCCCTGGCTGACTTATAAAACCACCATGTGAGTCAGTGTCAAATCCTTAAATTTTGCTGGTTCTTAAGCAAAAGCAGAATGTAATACTTGTCTCATTACACAAAAGTTCCCATAAATCTTGCATATTGACTTTTTTTTAAAGCTACGTGCAAGATGCAGTTTTAATTAAGAAAAAGTATAAGAAAAGTATGATGACAAGTGGGCAATTTCCACAAAATATGCCTAAAAAGAAAACCAAGCAATCCAGCTGTTTTGCCTGCATTCTCTTTACCTTTGTTCCTACCATAGAGCTGCCTGGTGAAGAGAGCACTGCAGGTGCACATGGAGCTCAGGAACAAGGGTTAGGTCTATACGGGCAAAGCAGGGACCAAAGCAGGTTTCTCTACCTTTGCTTTAAGCTGGCAGGATACGCATCCAACTTATTCAAACAGTGCTTCACTTTTGCTCGTGAACTCCCCTCGCTGCTGAAGAAGCACTCTCCCAGCACAGTGTGAGGGGCAGGGTATGAATTAGCACCTGGAATTGCTTGACTAGGTTATGAAAGCAGACAGTTGCCAACACTTTGCAAGACAGAGTTTCAGAGTCCACACAAAAACCCTAGAAGACAGGCAGTGCTTTGTATGTTTTCGCTTTTTTTAATTAAACAAAGCCTTTCAGCACAGGTATTACCGAGGTCTTTAATTAAATAAACTCACACTGGTTTTTAAATTTAAAAAAAAAATATTTTTTTTTCCTACAGCCTTAGCTAAACATAGTGATATTAGATCGTTTTCAAAAATATCAGTCTACAGAAGACATTTATAACACATACATAGCCAATCTTACTTCATTCTATACTAAGTATACAACACTGAAAACTGTCAGTCATATTTCTCACTATAATTACGTACTACAAATAGCATTCTACTTAACCACTTCATCCATAAGTTGTGCAGTTATAGAAAGCAAATAATGCTTGATAACCATGTGTGTATAACATTCATCCTTAAAGTTACCTGAAATCTAAATCAAAAATAAGAGAACTCAAAAACAAGTGTTCCACTCAGGATGGAATTCTGCAGGAATAACTTTGCAAAGACTGCTGTAAAGTAAAGAAATACGTCAAAACACAAGGAACTACTTAAAACACCAGGGATTCCTATGTGACTACCACTATGCCTGTTACGTGATTAAGACATTTACTACAGGAGGAATACCCAGAAATACCCAGCCAGGCACGATGAGAGTTGGGGACCCTCTCAACTTCAAAGCCTCTGAATTCTGACTGTCGGGCACTCGCTGCCAGCATATGGGAATTATAACAAAGTCATGACAAATTTTTACAGCACAAGTCTCTCATGCTAGCATGGTATTTTCCTTGTAAGCACAACAGCTCAAAAAGACAAGAACGTTTTGAAGAGTGACAAAACATTATGTTACACAAATTTCAATCATTAGGCAACTAATATGCAATTTTACACAAACACTGATGACAACACGCCATTCCCAAGTGTCCAGGTTTCCCCTCAGAATGGGTAATACTAACAAAAGTATAAGTTAATTTAGAATATGATGGCTTAATACCATTAGAAATATTAGCTAACATAAACCAGAAAATTGTTTAAAACTTTTACTTAGTTGGTTTGGAGGGGCAGAGTGTTGGGTTTTTTTTGTTTTGCATCATTGTTATTTTTAAACTAAGCATGGTTTCCCCAAAGATGAGAGAGGTTGTTGGATTGCTGGTTATAAGTTTAAATCATACAGAAGATTACCGTTTAGAATTATATAGGTGGTACAATTTAATTATAACTCATCTTTCTTATTTCATGAAATTTTAAATAGAGTACAAGTTCTTATACAGAAATACCTACTAAATATCTAATTCAACATAGTTAGAAGTCAGGCACTGCAAATGACTTAATACCTTCAAGAATCAAACATAGGAAATGAAGAGTTTCTCTTTTTACCAGCATTGCCCACAAATACAAAGCAAGGCAGAGAGAACTTTTGGTGTGGAAGTGATTTTGAAGAGAAGTCCAATTACGAAGGAATGATACACATTGACATGCAAAACAGCATCCCCCAAGGTAACTTACCTCAATGTCTTGTAGGCTGAACTCTTTTTGATCTTTAAAGTTTGCAGCTCCTGCACTCAGTTCCATCAGCATTTTTGCGATTTCTGGTTTTATTGCTGCTGTGAGTCGACTCGCTGCTTCCATGACATGTTCCTGCACGTCTTTCAGTTGCATAGCTGCCTTAGAATAGTGCGAGTTCCTAAATACACTGCTGAAAAGGTCTGTAAGGAAAGTGCTCGTACGGCAAAACACGTTGAGTGCATCCAGATATTTGGAGATTCCCTGCTGGATGTCTGCGATCGGAGTAGTGTGGGACACAGGGTGGTTGCAGCTGCCCGCAGCAGCTGAGGAGACCAAAGGGGATGCTGGGGTGGTAGATGCCAGCGGTGCGCTCAGGGTCCTGCCTAGCTCAGGCATTTGATACTGCTGGTGTTGCTGCACTTTTTGCTTGGACCCGCCAAGCAAAAAGCGCCGCTTGTAGTCCATTTTGCTTTCTTGTGCACTACAGCAATACATAAGTGAGTGCTTGTCCAAAGATTTCTTGAATTAACAATCACTTGTCAAATTCCTTCCTCAAATATATAGTTATGTACAGTAACAGTGGACGACTGTGTACATAGGTTTCACAAAAGGCATTTCAAAAAGGCAAGCGTCTGTATAATCTGTATCAGCAGTGAGAAAGGCAGCAGATTTGCTGACTTCGTATTTTCACCGTTCAGTGCAGCCCTGCTGCAGTTATAAACTGTAGTCAAAAAGCAAGCCCAAGTATCGTAATAATGCTCTGTCTCTTGTTTGGTATTCCACTCTGCACACAGAAAAGCAACGCTGGAGCAGAGAAGTTATCGCCTATGACTTCTTCGTGAGCATATTATTGTCACTTGCTGTTAAGTCTACAAAAGTTATTTTTGTCAATGCAAATAATAGTTTTAGAAGCAATACCTTAATACGATTTTCCCATTAGTAATATCAGGAAAAGTGGAGCAAACCACCGATCAACAGCGATTATAAAAGCAGTGCAGAGGCTCCTTCCTTGCAAAAGCAAATCCTTATGTCAGCAGATCAAATATCTTCAAATGTCTTGACAGATCCAGTCTGCCAAATTAGTTTACTTGTAGTGTCTCTTCTTAATACTGGAGGGGGAAAAAAAAAATCTGGACTCTGTTTACAGAAGACTTTGCAAGTATAAGCTATTAAAAATTAGAGTGTTTTTTATTGCAAGCCTTCTTCCCCTTTCCTTGTTTGAGGTAGTTGTTTCCGTTGTAACATTAAGAAGTGGCGCTTCCAGACTGCATTTGCCCTCAATTGTGGACTCAGAACAAAAATGCACGAATGTATTTTTAAGGCCTCTAGGTCATTTCCTGTGAAGGGAAAAAAAAAAAAAGTTTAAAATGTTATGGAACAATGAGAAGGTTTAAGATGTTAACTCCTGCAGCGTCTAGGCATACATTGTCAGCAATACGCAAGATCAAAAGGGAGGGAGAGTTGCACTGACAGTTTAAAAGGCAGTTGGTATCACCCTGTTACTAAACTCAACACTGCTGAATATTTTCTTATTAGTTCTCCCATCCTAGACAGTCAAACTTAAGACTATAGTTAATCCCCAGTGCAACCCTTATACAGTTATAAGGTTATTAATGCAGAGCTCAGGAGAAGTTAATCACATTTTCTAATCTCATCCTTTTTAAATAATTTAAGAATTAAGTCAATGAAATCTTTTTTTCACACACCATAATTTATTGCAGAAATTCAAGACTCCCATTCATTTCAATAATTTACTAAATCAACAGATACAGGTCCTTAGGTTTGTTTTTTTTTTTTTCAGCACAAAGGCAGACAAATCTGTCTATATCCTAACTGAGATTACCTGAAAAATACAACATACACATCCCATTTCAGATGACAGACAGCATCTATCATACACGAGGTATTATATGAGGCAGAATTGCCTAACAGATCGGCCTAAATAACACTCTCACCAGCCATGAAAGTAGGGAGAAAATACAGCTCCTAGTGTAATGCCCTGCTCCTACTAGCAAACCCTGGTACAGCTGGAGAGCCAAGAGCGCGCCTTCTTGAAGGCATCTGTAGGAAGGTGAAGAGAGCCTGAGCAGTGAGAAAGGGTCAGTTTGCAGCAGCAGACGCTCAAGGCCAGGCTGGAGAAACTAGAGCTTCTGGAAAAGGGCATGAAGACTTTTATACCCTTAGCCAAACACAGCTCTTAACTGGACAGGGCTTGGCATCTCACGATCATGTTTACAGGTTGGAGTCATGTATCCATACAATAGTCACAGTTATCCTCAGAGCTCGTTTACATATCTTTATATACACATTTTATGTAAACACACATATATATATTTATACATGTGTGTGTGACAAGATTTTTTTTTGTAATGCACTCTGAATTTATAGCTCGTTAATTAATCCCACCTCAATCATCTTCCTTTCTTCTGTGCCAGAGTCAGAACTGCATTGACCTAATTACGTCTTACCCTACCAGTTAGCTTAAGGTGGGAAACCCCATGCTAGTGTCTGTCCTGAACAGGTAACTTTCTACAGCGTTCCCAGCTTTGAGAAAGAAACATTCAATTTCTTGAGACCGTGAAAGACGCCAATTAACGATGTCAGGACATTATCAGAAGGAAAATATAATGTAGAGAAATACAATTTGTTCAATCAGTTTATATAGCCAATCAGTTTATTGGTCACACTTTAGGCCACTCTCTCCTTCTCCTACACATACACGTATCTTGATTTGATCAAATAAGGACATTCTTTTCCTTACTGCAGCACTTGCAACGTAAAAGGCTAATATCCAGCAGTAATTCGTAATAGGGTTTCTACCCTGAGCACTTAAAAGAATAATCCAGATATAAGAGGAAGGAGCCCTTTAATTCCACAACAAAATGTGCCTTTAGCTATTATATTTGAGATATGAAACCTGTATTAATATTGTCAAAATGGCTGGGGAATAAAGATTTCATCTTCAGTCAGAACTTCTGATTTCCAGCTGTCTGAAGAAACAAGATATCAATCCATTCACACAATGTGTTTTGACACACATGTACGATACAAGAATCCCACAGATAAAGAAGTAGACAAGACATAGCAGGACAAAACATCTAAAGCTGGATAGTCTCACACCCACTAAAACACCAGACACACAAGTTTTTCAGGAAGTCGTTGCTGCAGACGGTTCTGCTTCTGAGACCTAGAGTAAATATTCTTTTGTATTCCCACTTTTTAAAACATGATAAGCAGAACACAGCAGAAATTCCCATATGCATTTCAGCATCCCTTATTAAAGTACTCTAAGCTGATTACTTTTTTTCCTAACTACTTTATACTCTCAATGTTCACACTGAATGCATCAAAATGCAATAAACCCATTAAAAATGGAATTTTCTAAGAGGTCTTGATATCATATGCATAGCTGAAAATATTTTTCTCCTTGCTTTACAAGCTATGGTGCCTTACAGTGGAAAGCATGATTAAATTGGTTTTCTTGATTGCATATAAATGTAGATGGAACAAAAGAGTTGGTTAATTTATATTCATTGTATAAGTAAATTGGTGATTATTTTCCCTAAGTAGACATGAATTTGACATTGCAGAGGAACTTAAGAAATGATCACGAAACATCTAAATGTTAATTAGTGCCAAAAGTAGAAAAAGCTAAGAAGAAGGGGTTTTCAAGCTATACAGCACTGAATTAGAAAAGCATACTAGAGCTGCACGACAATTTGGTGGTTCTGATTACACACTGAGCCTTTCAGGATCAAACTAAGACACTGAACTGATCATTTGAAACAGTCTGGTATTTAGCCAATACAAAAAACTGCTACATCCTAAAAGGACATAAATGTAATGAATAGAAAAAAAATGGTGGTTTCATATTTTGGACAGCTATAAACAAACATGATAAATCATTGTGTTTTACTTCTAGACAATTTCATAGTCAAACCTGCAGGTACTCATTCAATTCTTCAACTTCAATATTCCCTTGTAATAAAATCAACACAAACGCTTCAGGGGGACAGCTTGTGTCTTCAGCATCTAAAGAGAGATTTAGAAAGAGGAAAGCTACAGTCCTCAACACTTCTCAACACTAGGCATCGGGTAATGCTACGTGTCTTACACTTTCTATAATGAGATCTCCAACGTGCTACGTACAAAATAAACATTCTTCTTTTTGCACCTTTTCCTGAAAGAGTAAGGCGGATAACGTTCCCACGCTCTCCTTCCCTTCCCCAAGAGCTACGGTTCCCCCACTGCTATTGCTGCACGGACTAGAAGTGGGGGCTCCACACTGTAACTATATGAACTTTATGCCAATCTAACTCTTGCCATATTGGGGGGGGGGAATCAAAGTGTTTCATTCTAGTGATACAAGACCAGCATGTTACCAGTCCAAAATATAAGTCTTAAGCTTGTACTTAATTTTGCAGAAAACAGAAATATTCACAGAAATCAAGTGTGGAAAGCATCAAAAAAGTTAGCATGCCACAAAAAGAAATTTTATTCCTTCCTTTATGTAATCAAGATCACAACAGTATTGTTCATATACTATTAAACATTATAAATAGAACTAATGTACAGCATAAAAACAAGCTCCACACTGAACACTATCCTGTTGAAAGCTGTAAAACGCTACTGAAAAAGCTCACCACATTGTTTATGTTCTCGCTTTAAGGAGTTAATGCTATAGTTAGGGAACTGCTACTAGTCTGAACGCTATGAACTTCCACAGAGAATCAAGCAGACAGCTGCATGAGTTGCTCTAAAAATGGCCACATTTGCATAGAGGAAACAGAAATTGCATGAAAATGAGCGTATATGCAAATCAAGTTCACTATTCTTTTTTTAAATGTAACATCCAAAATTTTTTGCTTAGATACTTCCCAGAAAAATCAAAAGTATTTTCTCCAGCTTCACTGATTGCAAGCTCCAACTTCACTGATTGCAAGAGACATAAATTAGCAGGGAAGACTTTCAAACAAATGGAATTTGGCACCTCCCAGTTTCTGTTTTGGACCAGCAACAAGGGGTCTAATTCCCCATCCGTTTCATTTGGGATTACCCTGCTGGAAGAGGAGGCAACTGTCTTCCCTGATTCCACAGAGGAAACGGAGCAGAGGAAGTAGTGAGTAGAATGTCCAAGTCTAGCACTGCGTAGTGCAGCTACAACTACCCACGCTGGCAACTTCCTTTCGGCCAACTTCATTTACCATCTCCATGAATGCTTCGCAGGCCATACTGGTTCAAAAATTTTTTGATCAAAAAAATTGTTTCTCATGCTTTAAAAAGGGTTCTGATCTCAATTTTAAAAACTGCTTGCCAAGGTGTTCTTTATGAATTCTGTTGTCCTTTCAGTGAATGTGCAATGTAACGTATGAGTAAGATGATCCAAAATACCCGAGCTAAATTTTTTGGAAGTAACACTTCCAGGTATTGTACATTGGTTTTAATTTTGAGATACAGATTCCAAATCTCAGTACCAACTTAACATCGCAAGCACCATTCATGTAAAGCAATCAAACATGAAAGCAACTGAATTCAATTAACGTCCCCCAAAAAAGTAACTCCAAAAGAAACAACCCAGAACAGCCAGATTGCTTACTAGGGAAAAGCCTAAACAAACAAAGCCTACTGCAAGGCCAGAAGGTCAGCAAGCTGCTAGAGCCAAGGGCTTCCTGGCAAGAGCACACCAATTCCCTCTCACATTTAGTTACACAAATCTTGTGCACATACAAAAGTTACTCCACTATGAAAGGAGCCATTCCACCTTCAAGTTCTGCTGTCACTAATGTGTGCGACAGATCCATCAGCTGGCCCGGCCACACAAAGTCCAAACGTGGATACCTTAAAAAAAAAAAATCCCAAATGGTCTTTGACATCTGAATAGCAAAGGGGGAGCAGAACAGCAGGGGAAGCCCATACGCTATTTCCTGAAGACCAGTCTTCCGCTGCCCCTGCCACTAGCTAGCTCAGAACTAAAACAGTTACCAGCCAAGGCCCAAGCAACATCAATTTGTGTATCGGCACCTCGCAACACAACTACAAACATCCTGGCCAAGGAAACTGCAATGGTCTAAAGCAGGGACCCCCAGCTGGGAACGCTGTCCGGCTCAGACCCAAAGCCAAGCGTGCGGTGTATCACAAGACAGGCTCTGCTGCTTGGCTCACCTTGAGCGCAACACCGAAGACAAGGAGAAGATGATACGAAGGACGGAAGAGACAATAGCAAGGGATTCTGGAGAAGGCAGCACTGAGAGACCCAACTATAAAAAGCTTTCAAACCAGCAGTCTACACAAAAGCACAGACACGGTACTTAAACAGGGGAAATGAAGTTAGTCCCAGGTAGGGACCTTGTAAAGTAGGCTGTAGCAGTGTGCTCAAGGCACAAATAAACCATACCAAATCTTCATCTGGAGGGAGGAACCACAGGCTGTGTGCGGTGTAAGAGTTATTTCGTGCTTCTCCTTTTAGATAGGATACTAGTTGTAGGTAAGAATACAAGTGAACCGAGACAGATGGTGGAAACTCTTTCCTCCAAATAAACTTTTCAGGATCCTCGTAAATAAACAGGTTAAGAAAAACAGTCAAGTAGTTCCAACTACTTTTGGAGGGGAATTTTAAGACAGACATCAATATAGTATTCTGCAGATTTTTAAACGGGACTTGATTCATTTTACACTATCCCAAACTAAAGATAGATTACATCCACAGCTATAGAGCGTTTAGCATTTACAAAACATATCCATTCAAAAATACTAGAAATCGGAATTCACATACCAGAGATTCAATATAAAGAATATTAGAATTTCAGTAACAAATCTCATAACCTGAGAAATTCTGACTTCAACTACAATACTTCCAACACTCTCAATTAATACACCACATGTATTAATATTAAAATTGCCATAAGAATGACAACTGTATAATATATTCAATCCATCCACAAAAAGAAAATGCATAGAATTGAGTGTGGGGGCTTTTAAAATTTGTTTTCATTTTTAAACACTAGCTCGGACATAAAACTTTTCACAATAATACAAGAGCTGAAACTACGTTTTGAAAATTAAACTTTTCAGTCGACAAGAACAGCCATCTCCAAGTACTGCTGACTGGCAGAAAATATGCATTAATCTCTGACATGAACTAAGTTATTCTGCACCTGCAATTTCATACCAACGCATCATAAATACTCAAAGCATGCAAATGCTTTTATAGGGGTTGACAAGGACCATTACCTTCACCACGAGGGCAGACGAGGCTTACAGTTTGTCAGGACTCGCTCCACGCAGCTGTCGGGATGCAGGCCCATGACAAAAACACCAGCAGCCGGCCAGCGCCAGCAGGGAGAGGACGCACGTCCTGGTAGCTCAGCCTGTTGGCAGGCAACACACGTCACCAGATCCCGATTGCTTTTGGTCAGGTGCCCATACTTAGGCTACCAAGCCAGAAAGGAAAACCAACCTCACTTTTCAAGGCTGATAGCCTTTCTAACGGGGTGGGCTGCAGCCACTAGAAGACTCGGGCACCTCCTGTATGGCTTTTTTGGGTTTTGTGTTTCTGTCATCCAAGTTGCAAAATCTCCTATTAGAGGAAGAGAGGGGAAGAAAAGGGAAGAGAGACAGAAATAGCCTATTATACCAATATCAGTTTAGTTCTTGTTAGCTCATGAATTGCTTATTGGGATTCCTTTTTGGCTGCTTGCCCAGAACAGTTGGAGGAAAAAACTAAACCAAAACAAAGGAAGTAGGCAAGCCAACCCTTAGTGAACCCATGAAGCGCCTGGTGGGAGCATCCTCCTTTCAGGGTCTCCCCGTCCTAATACCAGCTCACCAGACGCTCTGGCCTGCTCTCCTGACTATTCCAGGGTTGGATTGGTGTCAATAGCCAGTGTTAAAACCAATTTGGTGTCCTTCCTCCCACCACCTAGGGACCACAGCTCACAGGACTTACTCCACAGGGACTACGTAGTTAGTGTAGTTTAATTAGAATCATCAAGTTGAGCATCGTGTTTAAACGTATACAAATCTAAACAGACCAACTTATTAATACAGAAACTGATCTCGTTTACTAGTGAAGCAATTACAAACAGGAGCACAGAGATTTGTCAAACTTAAGTGGAAGGCTCCAGCAACTTGGTTTTATTAACTCAAAGACTAATTTAACTGATGATATATTTACCTAATATCCATAGACAGTCTCTGAACTAATTTATTATGTCTTTGTCTAAAGCTTTTTTCCCTTCAAAATTACTCTCCTTGAAAGCAAGCTACTAACTTATTTGTGCCTATTTGTGACTTTTGCGCTTATACTGAAAAATCCTCTAGAGGCACATCTATGCTAGATGCCCTAAATGACAAGCAAAGACAAAAATACCCCCATCCACTGCCCAAAAAAACCAAATCACCAAGACTCCGTCGTGAAAACCACTCGGAAACAGAGCAAACTGGAAAAGGCTGAAGAACACCACATTTTTGGAACTAGGTAAGGACTGAGGGTCTTGGCTGCTCGGCACTACACCACCTTGCTTCCAACCCTTAACCCTCCAGAGAAGAATCTATAGCCCTGAACTGTGTAACTACACTCCCTATAAAATACACATGGAAGGTAGGTATCTCTGAATCAGATTCAGAGTTGTCAGTATACTGAACTGAATTGCTCCAGGGCAGAGCCTACAGTGTGTCAGGAGGCTTCCTGCATTTTGTTTGAAGTAAAACATGTAACACACCAAACAGCACAAACTCAAGTCTCAGCAATAAGATAGGACAGCAAAAGGAAAAGGAATGTGTTAAACCAGACCTTCTTTCAGACTTGGGTACCTCCCTGAATGTCAAAAATAGACGCCCGTGTCAGATCAGGATCACTGTTTCAATCCTCCCGTGGCAGTAAGTACTTACATTATCTATTTTGAAAGCAGGACCAGTTCCCTTTTGAAAGAGAACTGTGGGTGCAGAAGAGAAGGAAAACAACGTCCATTCTTTTGATACAGTAGGCTAACAAAGCGTTTGCACGCAGCACGAGCAATTCCCAGGCAATGGGATTGTCAGCCAGAGGAGACTCAAGACTCCATCTCTCATCTCCCAAAAGGGTGCACTTAACATCAGCCACAAGCACACTTTCTCTTGCTCTCTCAGAGCCATGTAATATGCTAAGATGAAGAAAAGGCTCACGGGACCACAGCAAGAGCGAGCATGAACAGCACAAACTTTCTGTAGAAGAGGCACAGCTCTGTCTCCTAGAACAGATCGCCTACCAAATTCTCCGATTCTGGCCACTACCTGCAGGACTGCTTGGGAAGAGACGCCTGCTCACACTGAAAGCCAGCCATCGGAACAAATACACTTTTCTTCAAAACCGAGTGAAGAACTGAAGGCCATGGTTTCAAGGAAGGGATGGAGGGCTGAATTTCTAGAAAAGTCTTGAGAATAAGTTAACATCTATTCCTATGAGTGGCCTTTTCCAGCCACAGATTTCACTGCCTGCTGAAGGGAAGGCAGGAAGAAAAGGCTGAACTAGAGAAATAGTCAATTAAAGCACACGTGGAACAGGAACATTACGTGGTCAGGCTTGTGCATCGTGGCCCAGTTATGGCCATTTGAGATCATTCCCCCCGTCCTCCCCCTCCCAAGTCTTTCCTTGCAAACCCACCCAGCACATCATATATGCACTTGAAGACTTTCTAAGCTACAGCAGAAGCCACCCATGTTAGACTATTCCTCTTCACCCTGTCACTCCTGATTACAGTTTCACTTCTAAATACAGTAAGCACAGAGTCTAGGATGGTGTTTCCTTGTTAAAACTTAACAGAGAAAACAAGCATTAAGAAAACAAAATATAACTGTTTCTCAGTTCTGTAATGATAACTACAAAAATCACGATTTCCCATGTTTCCGCAGAAGACCAGCCTTCACATGGGGAGGGAAAATGATACAACAAACAAGCGCTACAATCCTATGATCTCACAACAGACATCTTAAACCTGGAAGCAGTTTAATCTTTGGGCTCACTTCAACAATGGACTTAAGCGTATGATTAGTTCCAGTAAAGTTAGTGGTATCTCTCACATACTCAAGTACCTCGTTAAATCATGAATTGCAGCTTTCCAGCATAAGCAAACGCCATATGTATTTTTCAGTATCATTCACTGGGAAGATAGGTTTTTAATACACATTGTAAAATGAGTGCTAAAAGTTTCTACTAAAATTTGTTAAAGATGTTTAGGAAATCACCTTGAAGAGCTTAGTTACTGCTGAGTCGGCGTAGATGAAGAAATCAAGCAGAGGGCTCCATGTAAAGCTTTATTCCCACTGGCTTAAAATGATTCATCCATGGACCCAAATACCGCATAAAAAGCTTCTGCACCTAGAAAAATGGGAATAATTCCCACCCTTTGGCAAAGTACTTGAGAAATAATGGAAAGACATTCTATAAATGCTACCTTCGATACACCTTCTTTCAGAAGTCAGGCTCTTCTGAGGAAGTTTTCATTGCCCCAAACAAATCACACCTTAAACAAGACTCAGAAAGGCAAGTGGGAGTAAGAGCCCAAGTTAAATACTACAGTGTTTACGCATGACATACTACATGTACTACTATATATATAGATAGATTTATACACACACACACACTCACAAAGAATGGCATAACTTTACAGGACTGACGGACTAAAATAAGAGACTAGCTTCATTATGCATAAATTTATCAACTGATACATGGGAAAAACAATCCTAGCATCACATGCAAAATGATGGGCTCTGGCCTGTTCACTGCCACTTAGGAAGAGGATCTTGCTGTTACAACTGGCTGATTTTGCTAAAATGTCAGCCTGATGCTGAACGGTAGAGTCGAAGAGTAAATTTTACGTTACAGATTATTAGCAAAGGAATTTGGAAGGGAGCAGCAGTGTTGAGAAAGCCAGAAACATAATTATGCCACTGCATAAATCCATGGTTTACCCACACTCCAAATTGAGCGTGCAGTTCTGTTCTCCTTATCACCCACTCTTCCAGAGGGGCTCATTTGGCTCACTAAGTAGACTAACCACAGGCTCAGGAAATCCTATATGCAGCAAATCACTGAAGGCAGAGTTTTAAATGAGTGTAGCCCTCAAATTCACCCTGTTCTTGCCTTTCCCTAGGTATCCATTTAAAATGTCCATGGGATAAAGAAGGTTGAGTTGGATCAATTTTGAAGTCTGAATCAGCGTGGCCACTTTTACCTTCTTATTCACTCCAACTCAGTGATCATCGAAAGCAGTATATCACAATGACATACTGTTTACAGCTGCTCTGGAAACAGAAGTATTTCTTCATCGATAAATCAGCTGTTAACTTTTAGACAAGGCTTCCAGCCATTTTGCCACTCTTGCAAACACAGATACTACATTTCATAAATGCCACAGTACTCGCGCTTATTAGCATATACACATTTGAATTTTTCCACTGAAATAAATATCCCTAAAACAAATTTCTAGACTGTTTTAACTGAGTTTGTGATGCTATGCAACTTAAAAGAAAACCCAAACTCAGAGTAGTTTCAGTACACATTTTAATTATTTTAGTAGTGTTAGACAAAAGTAATCTTTCAGGGCAGTGAAAATTACAGATCATCTACACATTTAAAGCTCTTCTATGAAGAGAGAAGTTTTAAGTACTAGAAATGTAAGACAGATTACATACAGAAAATCCTGTAAGGCCTTTATGAGATTTTTCTTTTTTTTTGCCTGTTTGCAGCGAGGATGATGAAAGCTTTCAAAACATTTGGAGTAACTCAACACCAACAATCTTCCCCAAATTACTGTCCTACTTCCGAATTCTCAACGCTTGTCACAGAATACGTCTACAACATTCTCTTGGTACTAGACTACATCAAAAAAGAGAAAGAAAAAGCCCTGCAAACGTGTTTTCTTAGTTGCATTAAATATACTAATCCTAACCCACTCATATAAATGAAGTGGCTACTATTACCATGTTATTTCCACATGCAAACTAGTAACTTTTTCGTATTTAATAAGTATATTACCATACTATTTCTTTGTGACCGAAATTAAAACCTAATCGAATATTTAGTAATAATTGTTCTCTTCAGTCCACAATAGAAGTTTTATCTATCTTAATGTTTGCCTTCTCCCGCAACTCATTCACTGAAAGTCTCCTACTTGAAAAGTATTAAGTATTCTGAAATGATATGAATTTCATTTCCAAAAATAGGAAACAGGAGTACGTATCAGGAAAACTGACATCAGCACATACACTTACTGTCTCATGACAGTTGCAGCCACGAGCTTTTTTGTCGTCTAGCTAATACAGATTCATGCCTCCGTACCACAACTCCTGCGTTCTGAGAACAGACTTTCCAAACGGTTTATGGGCTTACTGTATTTGAGTAGCAGTAGATTCATCACTGAACAGCTGGAGATTTGCCCAGGAAAACAAACTATATTCTATACTGAAGAGAGGGACATGATGATTAGGCCTTTCATATCCTTCTCATGTTGAAAATTATGGAATTATCAGAAAACTGTAATCATGAAAATGTTAAACTAAGGAGAATGTATTTTTACAGCAAATGAACATAATTATGTTTACCATATTTGGGCCCAAAGTTGGCTGGCAATTCAGTCTGTATATAGACAGCAATATCTGATTCACTGTCACAGGATATGAATAAACAGAGCAATCCAGTGTGAATAACCGTCTCCCTCCTATAACAAAA
Source organism: Nipponia nippon (assembly GCF_047370975.1). Lineage (NCBI taxonomy): Eukaryota > Metazoa > Chordata > Aves > Pelecaniformes > Threskiornithidae > Nipponia > Nipponia nippon. Next base: position 43,287,258 of record NW_028262391.1, read on the forward strand.
CCAAACATTAGTGCGTACATAATACTCCAAAAGCATCATATAATACTGCTGTAAATAGCGATTTCATAAATAGTAGTAGTTGAATATTTTTAACCTTAATTCTGAAAATCATTCTTGAACTAGATCTTCTTAAGAGGAGACTTTTGGAACTGTCAAAATGCTTTACTTCTAACAAATCTATGGGTTTTAATATATTATATTATGTAGAACTAATTTCTGTAGCTGATGAAGGAACAGTGGTGACAAGTAATTTGAGATCATAAAGATTAAAGAAGTAGAAACGGTAGCATGCATACTTCATAACCTTTCCTCATTTTTTCTAATCAAAAAAGCTGCTTGTGTGTCTTTGGCACAGCATTCCCCTCCTCATTAAGACTAGAATTTATAAGTCTTAATTAAATATAGATGAGATTTTTAAAATAGCACTAACTCATCCTGCATAGTTAGGGTCAAAACATGATTAGTTATAAGATCAAATGTAGCACCCTTCCAGTTTATAAATCTCTAATACAAATCAAAAGGGAAAAAAATAGCCAAATCTTTCCAACTATAACCTTCAAGAACACCCAAACCTTAGCGCTTATCTCGTCATTCTGCCTGCTTTACACAGCAGACAACAACAACAAAAAAATCCTTCCCTGAGTTGCTCAGTCTTCTGCAAATGCCATTAACAACTGGTTCAAACACAAGTTAAGCACCAGAGACAAAAGGATTCTCCTCTTGCTCTTCTTCAGCAAGCCCCTGTGTCCCAGCAAGTATCACCCCACCTTCAACACAACGGCTACAGCTTACGTCTTTGAGACTCCAGTATCTAGTGCCTTCTATTACCTGCTTCAGTAATCCTGCCTTCTATTTCAGTCCACAGAATAATTTGTTGCCTTTTATCCACACAATGTAAATGCCAAAATAGGCCACAGGTCAACTTAAAATCAAAAAGCTGCAGACCGAAGGCTGAGCAATCCTAGGTCTTCTCTGTCCACTCCTCACACAGATACAGCTGTAAGAAATTTCTGGTTTTAAAAGCAATTAGTTACTTGGGTTTTGCATTTTATATGTTCTTCCTAAAAAGACTAGCTTGATTATCTTCCTTTTATTAAGAAAAGCAAAAGATTGTAATATTTTAACAGACTACTGTTTTCCTGCTTCTTTAGAAACAGAGTTAACACTCTTAATAATGAAGTTTAATTTCTTTCGATACAAATAAATTTACATGTTTGGAAAATAATTCTCTTTTTTTTTTTTTTTATATCTAGTGTAGATGCTACCGAGGAATATAAATAACTTCACACAAGACCTACTTGCTGACAAATGCATACATGGAATTCTGCCGGCACGTCTCAGCAGCACGCATAGCTTTCCTAGCTTCCGGCTTTAAGCTGCTACATTAAGTATATGGCATGTAAAGGCATACAACAGTCAAACTGATGTTCAGATAAATACTGATGTGATTTGACTGACGTAATGTGATTTTTCCTTTAAAACAATGCCTTGTTCTTAGGTTAAAAATTATTCCCCAAGAACTCTCCAAATATTTCCCAATAAAATTATCAATTGTTAAATAATTATCAAATCATATAATTTACAATTATATGATTTACAACATAAAAAGCACAGTCAGATCACCTTACCATGTCCTGAAAGTAGTAGCACTGATAGCTTTATATAAACAACTAAGCCCTCAAATCATGGGCATGACTTGTCACCAGGTTATGTGCCAAAATTTCTGCACTGAGTTGTGCAAGAAATTTTTTGCCCAGCAAAAGATGTAATGGGATATTCATGCCGGCATAATACATCTGAAAGATAAACAGATGTAACATTTTAATCTGTAAAACAAATCAACATGATGTGATTGATATAGTCAGTAGAAATCAAATATCCATAAGCAAACCTGAAGACTTAAGCTTAAACCTTTATTATTTGTTAGATCTTTCTGAAAATTCACCTATGCATTCTCCCCTGAAGCACCTAGTACCAACAGTCCAAGATATCTCACACATGCATCAGTGGAAGATCCTAACTTCATACCTAATTAAGTACATCCAATGGTATCTCTCAATATTCATTAACAGAGCTGAATTTTGTTCACAAATGAAGACTGGAAAGAAACATTTAAAATTTTAAGTGGTATCTTCTGATGTGTCAATTATACTTAAAAATTATTACCAATGTGAAAGACTAGCGTTACATTAAAGGATGTTTAGGTGATTTAAGCCATGCTGACACTCCTTCCCAGTAACTTACGTTGACAAAGGGCTTTCTGCTGCAGAAATTGCGACACAGTAAGGCTCTGCCAGCCCTAAGACACTGCAAAGATGCCAAACCCATTTAAGCAATGTTTCAATACCAGCTGATGCATCTATTGCAGAGCTGGCCAGACCCCTTTCAAATATATTTGTTAAGTACTAGATTTAGAAAAAGTGACCTTTTCACCACCAGAACTGTTTGTGCAGAGGGCGTGCTGACAGCCAGGACCACCCCACCGGTAGCAAGCACTGCCCATGACTAATCTGGCACCACCCAGCAATGGTAAGGAGACAGCTATAATACACAACACTAAGCATCAAGGCGATGCCTGGCAATTTCTACTTTATATATTACTACAAACCTCCCCAGGCACCATTTTTAGCCACTGTTGGATTTCCTCCTTTCTCCCCATCCCCCAACCAGGCTCCAAACCTTGAAGTAACCTTGTTTTGTTCCCCCCCCCCAGAGACAGCTCCATGCCTGAAACATAAGCTCTAATCTTATTTTCTATTTCTAGCACACAATTCACGACCCTTATCCCAATTTTTTAAATTAAATATCCTCCATGTTGCAGACTCTGCTTCCCATAGTCAGGACAGCGCGCAGAGTACGTCAGAATTTACAGCCACACGTTTCTTGTTGAGTACAATTTTACATTACTTTTAAGAGCATTAGAAACATATAGTATTTATGCAATATAAGTTTAAAAGCTTTCTCTGAAAAAGAGGTTTTCAACACTACTGTCAGTACTGCACTGCAATGAAACAGCTTTATTTGTTAGAATGCTTAGATAAAGACCTTAAAATACAACAGATCTGCACTTCAAGGCGGTTTACAAAGCAAAGCATTAACTTCCAGCAATTATTGATACTCGGAGAGTATCTGTGGGCATTAAGCTAAAGTCTTACAAATTACAGGGTTTTATTACAAAGGAAGTCTTGTCATCTGACACCATCTGTTTATGAGAAGGACTTTGCTTAAACTTGTTTGGCTTTTTTGCAACAACAAAATATGTCATTTGTTTGCCGTCGATTCTGTAACATTTCTTACACAAAAATTGAAATAAAAATAGCCTACTGGACCAGATGTCCATCTAGGCTGCAATGGCAGTGGTCAAAATTTATACTTTTAATTAATCAGCACTATCCACAACCCTCTTTCATATTTTTATCAATTATACCCAATTTGTGCCGTTGCTAGGTCAAAATGTTCCTCCATGCGTGAATTCTCCCACAAAAGCACTTTGATGCAGAACAGCTCCGTGAAGAACGAAAAAATATTTTTCTGTCTCCAAAGTGCTGAAAAACAAGAAGTTTCCAGGATACGTCCCAAGCCTGGAGGTTGCAGTCTGACACAGCCATGCCCTCTCAGAGCGGCAGAGCGTTACAAGCACACGTCTGCATTTTCATCAGCCACATGCCAACACTCTTCTGCCTACCCCAAAATAAGCTATTTCAGTCCCAGAAAACACATCCCCACGGAGCGTGGAGGGAACGTCTGTCACTGTTCAGCTGGCTGTGTGCTTACCCTGCAGCGAGGAACCGATTTGGTCACTGTGCATTAGTGAATACCTTCACTTACACACAGTGAAAGTGGAGAAAAAAGGTGAATTCCAAGGTACCCACATACCAAAATATTTATAATGCTTATACCAAGCTAGTAGCTAGTCTTTCAAAACAAGGCCAACCATACTGATATGACTTTGTTGATTAATCAGAAAATTAGTCAGCCTAGGATGCTAACAGCAAAGAAACTACCCCCAGTACTTCACAAAATTACCTTCTTAATCATATTGTAGACATAATCAGTTATGGGACAACTTGACCACACCAGCAAAATTAGGAAAGGAGGAATAATCTTTGAACTAAGACATGAAGTGTTACGATGTGTTTTGTTAAATTTCTATATATCTTATCAACATGTTTTACAGTAAATGCGGTTTGTTTCGCATTGGTCTGCACAGGCAGTTCTAGTAAATACCGTTCGTTTGTTCTACTTTCTCTCTCCCACTCCTTCAGCTTCCATCCTATTCTCAGCAGGGCATCGTTTGAATTTATCGGTAGTTCCAGAAACTGAATAGTGCAAGTGGGAGGACAGCCTCTAGCAATTAAGAATAAAAGCAGATAAGTGAACATAAATCAGGCTAGAGAAAAATAAGCATGAGAACTTTAAGGCAGCAGAGCTGGATTTTGAAATGGACTGGAAAACCATAAATATAGAAATTGTGAAGTCAAGAGTCATCTCGTCACCATACTTACCAGATTAATTTATACTATGAAGCAAAAGTTAGCACAGTAACAGGAGCAGTGCCATCAGAAGTAGCCTGACATGAGATTCATTCCTAGGTGGCCACTGGGGGAGTGACAATACTTTCTTTCCTTACTTAAAAAAAAATTAAATAAAATTACATTGTCAACATAAATGATAATTGCAAGTCAGGACTGCCTTTCCCTCAGCAAAAAAAAGGATGTTATAAAAACATATTTTGAATGTTAACTTCATTGAGTCTTAAGGGTCAATGTTTGAAAGCTTCTCCACCCCACCTCAAAATGAGGACTAGAAACATCTCAAAAAACCTCACCGAGATTCTCATGTCAATGAATGACAGCCACAAAAATTTATCATAGCACTAGGAAAACATTTGCAAGTGTGTTTTCAAAAGGATACTGTTATTCAAATGGAAAAAGAGTATCACACCACCACTGTCCAACAACCCAACTATTTCAAAATATTAAATTCATTAAGCATTTTATTACTGTGGTCTCCATAAAATACATAATTGAAGAACATAAAATTGTTTGTCAATGTAAATATAATTTTAAGAAGGCTCTCCCACAGTCTCTGCTTTTATTATGAAAGTTATAAAAGCAATTCTAAAGTCCTCACTTAATACAACATCCAGTATTAAAAAGGTCTTTACTTTTTCAAAACTGTTTCCACTCCCATCTTTCATAAACTTGTGGGAACACACTATAGGTGGTTTTAGTCATGTAAGAATATTCTTCATTAGTCATAAAGAATGAAAACCAAGTATGTATCAAAGTAAATCCATACTTGACACCATTTTAAAAACCTTACTTCATTGGGAAAGGGCTCCTGGAGTACAATCACTGATACAGGCTGGAGATGCATGATAATTTGTGCCTTAATTTTGGATAAAGCATGTAATAAACATTCTACTAAGTCAAAACAACCCTTTTAACATACAATAGTTTATATCAAATGTTCAAATTACTCAATGAGCATCTGAAAAAACATTTAAGCTCACTGAAAATATAGGGTTTTGGTTTTTTTAATTTCTGAAAGGAAATCCGAGAAGGATTTCTGAAAAATAATGCCTTTTACCTACAGCCCACCAGCATCATCAGGTGAAGTCATCATAGTGCTAACAGCAATACTGCTACTACTGCTGTCAGTACTGGAGCTTAAAGAAATGAACACTGATCATCACAACGGCTGAGTAATTGTTTTATTTGGTATTTAACAATACAGTTATTAAATTAATTTTAAAAAAATAATTTAACAATTCAAATATTAAGTATATTAACATGATCTACAAGAATATTAACATGATCTGGTAAACATTATATTTAACATAAAATTAGTGGCCAAAATAGACACGTGCCTTCTGACTCTCTGCTACCTGCCACAAACTTCCATGACACATCTGCTTCATCCCACATGCAGCTTCCATGTCAGGGGAGCCTGTAGCCCGCTATGAAACCTACCTTCCCGCAAGAAACCAGACACTGCTGTAACCAACACCTCTCAAGAATCACAGCCAGGAATCTTCTGTTTGAACATAGATCTCATCTAAGACATCCCCACATATTCACTACTTTCAAGTTCTTCCAACCCCAGTGGAACCGTCACACAGTGGCTATGGCTTGGCCAGACTGATTCTGGACAAAACTCAATGCCCACTACTACTCCATAATCAATATTATGGAAACAACTCTTTCCACACAAGTCTCAGGAGAAGGCAAGCAAAGTTATTACTTCAGCAAAAAGTTGATAAACAGCACAGTAATAGACCCCCACAGAACAATTAACCATTTGGAAAGAACCCTGCTGCTAGGCCCTAAGATCTACGGCTCAAACTTCCACTATAGTTCTTTACTACGTTCTCCATTTACAGATAATACATCATCTTCCACATTTTTTTCCCCGTGAGGCAAGCTCTGACAAAAACCTGAACTTGTGTGTATTCTGCTCCTGAATTACTGATGGCAGCAGAAAGTGCAAATCGCTACCGCACAACCAAACAAAACAGCTAACATGGTTTTGCAGGAAGGATTGCCAACCATTCCTGTTCTCCAAAACATTATATGGAAAAAAAAAATAGAAAACTGTGTTCCTACTGCTACTAATATTCCTTCCTTCCAAGGCTCTGTAAGGATCTTGCTCTATTTCTAGAGTGATTCTGTTAGGCAATTACAACTTCTATATTCTGCACAAGCCTACAACATGTATCTGTAGAAGCCTCTCAAGGAACACTACAATGAATAAACACAGGCATGCTACATTTATTTTTTGCATCTTCTATTCAAAAAAACTATTATAATATCAAGTCTGTAGTTACCTGCAAGCTTTGAACACTAAAAATGTATCTTACTGTCTTGCTTTCAATTCAACAACATTGGTCCTATTTTCAATTTTTTTTCCTACTTTTAGATTCACTCCCTTATGCTTAAAAACCACACTATTAGAGATGCATCCTTACTACGCACTAAGGTATTTATATATTTGGGTTTATCCACAGTACAAAATACATATTTCCTGCATACACCTAACAATACCTGTTATATTACATGAGGTATGTTCTCCTTTATTAAGGGATTTGAATTTCAATGAGTCATTTTCTCAAGATTTCCATTCTAGAAATAAATAATTACCTTCCTTCGAAGTGTCCAGTAACACTATGCAGCTGGAACAGACCATACCACTTTTTGCCTTTATTGTTTTATTAGGAACAATGCATACTACAGTCAGAACTAGGACTAACCACAATCAGAGTATTATTTGATACATCAAGGGATTTTTATCCTAACCACCACTCACGTATTGCTGTGCAGCAGGAGAGTTTAAGCAGTGCTTCAGCTGCACGGAGGCTAAGACTCAAACCAAACTGAGTTTAGAACAACAGGAAATCGTTCGCATTTTCAGCGCGGCAGATTCCTCTCCCCATCTTTCGGCTAACATTCCAATCCTCACTGTGTAATACATACAAACAGGAGAGTTTTAAATGTGAATTAAAAAGCGTGAAGCAGGAAAAAAAGCAGTAAAAGTAGGAAAAAAATAATCACAGGGAGAAAAGAAAAGGAGAGTGACTGGATTCAGCAGCATAAGAAAATTAGTTGATTGTGAGGTTGGCAATAAAACTGATGGTTTTCTTTACAGTGTATCAATATGATGATACTCAAAATTGAAATTAAACTATATTTTAGGGTTCTCAAATGCTATTAGTAAGGCATTCTGCTGCTTTTTGAGTTGCTGCATGCATATCAGCAAATAATTTTAAACAGTATAGCCACTTGTAAAATGGAGTCTTATCTCCTCTTACAGCTAACATATTATTCTCTGTCTGGAATAGAAAGTTATTCCACAGACTGCTTTTCATATCTTTCAGGTGATTATGCTGGCATTTCTTTGCCTCTGAAGCTGAAACACAGACTCCATTTACATAGACATTTCTTTATCCATATTTTGGACAAGACAATGGATTTTTATTGGTCAGACGTGGTACTTATTAACTACTAATAAAAACAATTCCAATGTCATATTAAGCAATCTATACTAATAAGTTCCTAGAAGATAACTACTCAAGAAAAAACATCAATGAAAAAAAATCTTGTGGCATCTAGGTTTTTACCGCAAACCAGTGCCATAAAAATCTGAGTATCTTATCCTCATTTGTGTCAGATTTAAGCTTGTTATTCATAAGTGAATGGCAAGTTTTCTACCTAATTATTTGTTAATTCTAAAAGATTACATTGAGGAATCTCAATGATTACTCATTGAGTTCATGACTATGAGTAGTTGTTTTGCTGTGTTTCTTACCATAGTCTTCAATATGAAGGTATTTAACAAGAAACCAAAACCTTTGAACAGAGAAAAGAAAACAAACACGAAAAGAAGAAAGCAGGAGGGGCATTCTGGTGTAAGTGTGAGTAAGCCACAAGTACCTGCCACACAACCTACAGCTTACCACCAGTCCAAGTGGAGGCAATACCTTCCATATGGAAGAACTTTAAGTAGCAGCTTTAGAAAAATAAAAAATAATTTCACCAGTGAAAACAAAAAATAATTATTTCCTTCACCCCAACTACAAAGCATCAATTTCAAAGTGTTACTACTTAAAATGCTGGTTCTTACCTAAAACACAGAAGGTCTTATCAGTGCTGGAATAAACAACAGTTCGAAGACAAGGGTATCTTGCATTTGAGGACACATACTGGTGTACCTGTAAGTCAACTTGTCAAATGCTTCCCCTCTCAGGGATATTCTACGACTGCAATTACTATTCCCAGGGCGGGGCGGGGGGGTCAGAATATATTGAGTGGGTCTTCCAAGATCACCAGGTTTGGACTATTTCAGATAGAATACTGTCCCTCGCAACACCGTCTTTTGGCCAAAATGCTATCTGCCTGTGACAGCGCAAGGTAAGTGAGAGCCAATGAACTACAGGTCTTAAGTCAATGGTGTGATGTAAAAGAAGAAAAATCCCCTCACAACACAAACCTTTAGGGACAGCTAAATAAGGGATAAGTAGTCCACTAAGTGAACAGTGCTTTGAGGCATGATCAGATTGTTCACATGCTACCAAGCACGACAATCAATATTCACACGTATCTAGTTGCATAATATTTGCTCCAAGTCTATTGTTCCAAATTACACCAGTTTAGCTTTGCTCACATTAGGATTCAGTTTAGAGAAAAATATTTAGCATAGACATAGCATGCAAGATGCCCTGCATTCATATTATAATATATTCCTCAACACACTGAACAACTGGATCAAAATACAGCATACCTTCCTATCTAAGCTTGTAATTACGAGGACTGCATCACTTACAAAACCTTAAGTTAGACTGAAAAGGAGCATAATTATGTAGTGTAGAAAATTTTATAAACTATACTTACCCTTGTTTTTCTTGATATATCATTTAATGTGCAGTGAAAAACAACCAAGACAGCAGAGATGAGTAATTCACGCTCCAGAACAGAATATATCAAATAGCATATGCAAGGAAGACATAATATATTATTTCCCTGAAACCACAAGAATTTTTGAAAAGACACCACCTCATCTGTGCTAAAACAATTTCAGAACAAAATACAGATACAACTTTTTAGCAGAAAGTCACTGACTGAAATACATAATTTTCTCCTGTTTCAGGATGCAACTGAAAATATCAGTAACAACATACTATATCAGACAGAGAAAAGCATCCACTGGCTGTACTGTGAAGCTGAAAAAGCCCATAAAAATGTGAATGCCTCAGGAAAAAGAACAAACAAACCACAACTTAACGTCAAGTCAAATGTTGTCAGTCATATCAGCAGTAATCTTCTCCATCTATCACAATGCACAAAGTTGAGGGCCATGAAGGCCTTTCAAGTGGAACAAACACATAGCAAAAGGTGTTGAAACACAAGAGAAGACAGAGTCTAGACAGATGTTTTCCATGAACAATCCCTCAAAGTGCAACGGATGAAGAAGCACACATTAAAACACAAAACAACTAATAAGAGGGTAAGGACAGGCGATCCTGAAGAGACCAACAGCAACATGCTAACCTATAGATATTTCCTCAGAAACTGACTTGAGAGGTTTAGTTTAAAACACACTAAATTGTTACAACCCCCCCCCACATCAATGTATCGCACAAGCAACAAACCCTGCGCAGCTCTTTAAGAACAAATTAAACTCAATATATTGTACCTTTAAAGCCAGAGGACCTATTCAACCATGAACTCTGGCATCTGTGAGCCACAGCAATTCACACACCCGGTATTCAGTCCAACAACGTGTCTGATTAAAGCATACTCTTCAGAAAAGCATCCAGAATCAAAGACACCATGAAAGGTTTTGGAATAGTAACTCGCTGACATCTGACCAGCAACAACTTAAATAGCATTAGAGATTCAGTGATAAAAACACCTCCTGATGCTTGAAAGACAGCATCTATGATTTGAAAGGGACCTCCGTCGCCCTCATGGTCACCGTGACATGGAAAGAGAAGGCAGAGTGAGAGAAGAGCTAGAATCTTTTAACACATGTTCAAGGGAAACATAATTAAGAGGCAAATCATGGTCTGTTATTCATTTGTCTGACTGCATCAGCCAATCCTAATCAAACCTCCTAAAACCCAACTGTTCCAGAAACTAAAATGGAAAAAAAGAAAAAAAACTCTTTTCCTGCTGTCTTCAAAGGAAGAAAATGCACTTTTCCCAAAAAAACATTTCCCTAAATCTTGTGTGTCAACTACAGATTTACTCTATCATACCAATCCATCACCACAAAAATGTAACATTCCTATATAAAAACAAAAAATGTATCATTAGTGGTTTTCAACAGATTTCATGTCCAGCAACATCTGCAGAGCAATAGATTTCACTTAACCAAACCAGGATCTTTTCAAACCACAAAACCAAGCAACAGATTAATTTCAAAATAGCACAGGTCAGATGTACCGCTTTTCCACACGGATAAAGCGGTAAGTGCACTTGACCAAAGACTGCCAACCTAGACCCTATGCTGTCCCATGACCCAAATTACTATTTCAGTTTTAAGACCAAATATTATATGAAAGATAACATTCCGATTAGGGTTGATAACTAGGATCAATATATACGTTTGCTAAGAAGAGTTTGTGTACAAATCCATGTTAAATTCATGGCCAAATTTTATATAAAGTTTGCTAATTACAGAAGTTATTTTGTAATAACTTGTCTAAAACTTTACGATACTCAGTCCTCTTTGGACCTGAAATGAGGTCAAAGTGCTGAATTCGACATCACAATCTGTTGCCCTGGAAATTATTGCAATGTGTTTAAACAAAGAAGTTTATTATGAGATCTAATAGGATTGCTTGAGAGTAAATGTTTTCATTCTCTTCCTGAAAGCAACACAAGACCCACAGACAGGAAGCTCTCCGAGGAAGGACTCTTCCAACATTTTAATACAGAACCAAGCACATTCCCAATAACAGTATATGTGCTCTTTTCTTCAGGGTTTTGCTGTAATAATTGGCATTTCCTTCCAGCACCTCATACAGACTTCCATCGGCATGGAAGTCTCTTAAGAAAAATAAGCCACACAATTAAAAGTCCACTTACACTTGCATTGACTTAGGAAATTTAATTTTTAGTTAACCTACCCTGCTCTTCTATACATAAACTTCAGCAACTTCTCTTCAAAAACAGATAAAACAGAAGTGCAATACTACCAAAACCTTAACCTTGTTTGTGTCATGATTTGTGTCATCTGTTGACACTGGTAGAAAGACAATGTATTTGTACTCCACTATGCGTTAGTGAAGTACACCCAGTTTGCTCTCTGTAGATGAAGAATGTGTGAGTATCCACCCCGCTTTCCTGCCGACAACAGCAGCAACTCGGCAGTCTTGATGATTTCCATTTGCACTACTCGGAACTGAACGCAGTAAAACAAAATTCTGATCACTACCAAATCTTAGATTTCTTTTTCATTCTCTTTTGCTTTTTATTTAATAAGTGAAAGGTTTTAGCTTTTCTAAATGATACATGCATATTTAGCAGTAGACCTATTTTTCAGCACCATATTGAAGTTTTTGATTACATCACCTGCTTGTAAAGGTTCATCTCATGTAGGAAAACGGGTATATCTTATTACCTTATTATTTAAATATTTGCAAACTGTGTTGCTTAGCCAAAAAAACCACAAATATCCAACTACGTCTTTGATAAGAGGCTAAATAAAGTTTATTCTGGAGCTGTGAAACACGCACTGATGAAGCTGGATTCTGTAACAACATATTTGCACAGTTTTAGTTAACACTATTCTACACCACCTGGCCTTCAATTTCTGCTTGGATGAAGAACTGCAGACCACTCAACAGCAGGCAATATTGCTATTCTTCCCTCCCACCAAAAAATCTCCTACCCTCAGGATCTTTCCATCTTTTACCAAACACAGGTGCCTTTAACAAACGATGAAAACCTGCATTCATTTTTACCTTAATTTGACAAATGTGGTTTCTTTTGAGCATTTGGAGATGATGAACTTATTCTACATTGAAGTTACCCTGCAAGATGCATGCAGAACATATAGATCTGGAAGAATGAAATTTTTAGGTAGCCTCTTCCTCCTTGTATTCTTCCTCCTTCTACATAATACCATCTGCTGCAAGACTTGCAAATAGCGTTCTGAGAAAAATTTTGAAATACTCAACAGAAAGAGATTATGTTCCTCAAATCTTTTGGAGTCTGGCATAGAATTACATTTACCCAAAGTGATCTTTCCCCTGTGATACTCAGTCTCTTACTCAAGCTGTGAGGATGCAGACACAAGAAAAGTCTTCCAACAACAAGAAGAGTGTTTCTGTGTTTGTTCTTTCTAGTTATTAGAGCTTTCACTCGTTTTCAGCATTTCTGTTATATGATGGGCCACATAAAAAGAACGTCTAGCTTCTTCAGGACGAGACTGCCAGCTTCAAGTACTTTTAAGGAACTTTTTAAAATATTACCTGGTACTTAGACTCTTAGGAAGCAACACTTAAATAATCTCCAGATTTTTCTGGAATGTGAGCTGTAGACATTCAGGTGCTTTATCTTTCTCCAGGGAAGCTCTTGTGCTTGGACTCAAACTGTTCTTCTTAGGCACAACCAGCCAAGTTCTGTAATCTGTACAGAAGAGTGGGAAGTTCAACTTTCACAAACAAAAAAAAAAATACCTAGGAACACTGCTCTGAATCTCCTGGTGTCAGACAGACCATGTGGACATGCTTCAAAGGATCTAATTTTACCCCAGTAAATCCAGAGGAATTCCCAATACCATCCAGAAACTCACAAATATACCAAGTTATCATAGTGAGGTAATCTACTTGGGAAACTAAAAACACTCAGTTACTGACAGGATTAAAGATATATTTCATTGCTAGATAATTCTCACACGAATAAATCACACTAGGGATGCCTGTGGAGAAGTAAGTGGAGAAAAAGGTCCATCACGGTCCTTTCTTCCTACTCTTCTCCTACTCTCTCCTCTACAACACATTCCATACACTGCTTTAAAGTTCCCAAAATACAGCATGTTAGAATCAAGCATTAAAGAATCAAAGTTAAATATTATTTCTATCAAAGGAAACAAACTTTCCCTTCCGCTCAGAAACTATTGAAGTTGAGGAGTTTTGTTCCATTCCCAGATTGCAGAATACACAGCACAGAGCCTGAGAGGAATTTTCTGTCATTGCACTGTACCATTTAAATGCCAACTTTGAGTGCACAAGTAAAAAAGAATCACACCTAAAATACTGTTATGAAACAGCCAGTTAACACATTCCCTTATAACTTTCTAACCAACACGCATGTAGTGTCAGGAAAGAACAAAAATAGAATATCTAAACCTGAGAAGGGGTGGCTGACAAGGTGGTGGAGGGATCTTCCTGTTGAAATTTTCCAAATAATCTGTCTTTTGCAACGCTATTGTACAGAAATGCTTACCAGAAAACATTAGCATCTGACAAGTACCCCACTGAAACGTGACTAGATAAAACAAAAAGAGTCACATCGACCAAAAAAACCCCAACCACTTGAAAAAGCAGAAAACTGTTAGAAAACCAAGAAACAACAGACCGCAAAGAAGGAATACGGCTATCTTGCAAGACAATGAAAATCTAGCTAGCCTAAACCAGAAAATATGCATCAGTCATTTCAAGGAGAAAATTTTACTAAAAACATAAGCAGGAATTGGTCACAATTTAGAGAGGTATTGTAAAGATGTTTCCTAAGGAATTATTTTCTCTGATGTGACCCTAACAGTAAAAATATACAAGGTAAAAATATATTTTAAAAAAACATGGACAGCTACTTTACAGCAAAAACTTCTTAAAAGTTTTTGGTTTGTTTTTTAGCTAATACAGCAAAAATTCTATATACTAGTGCTACCATGTTCCCCTAAGAGGGCTTTCCTTAGAAGGGAGAGTATTTACTTCCTTTGTGAAAATAGTTCTTCAAAGCAAAGCCCTATAGTATCCCACTTCAAACTTGAATTGTTTTAATAAAAAGCTGTAATAGGTGCTTGCCCTGATAAGCTGCCGTATGTTATCATTAGACTGAAGCCAATGCACCACCAATGGTATGCAACACCACAGCTGGAAAAACGTCTGACTTGCTATAAAGGCTCTTGAACATGCCTGAAAGCCTCACAGAGCCTCAGTTACTCCCACCTCAGATACACCCATACTGATCCTCACTCAGACATCTCAGGATTCCCCCAGCCACACCTGGAGTACTTCATATTCCCCTTTTCAGCCCTCTTCTTTCATTCTTCAAAGCTTAACCAGCACTTCTAGACCCTCTATTCTGCTGTTTCTCACACCCCCACCCCCCCTTTCTCTGGTATTCCAAGGCTGCTCCAACCTGGGTCCCTGGAAGTCAGTTTGCCTCACGCAAAGTTTACGACCCTTATAAAACCACACAGATCAATCCCCCCACACTTATCTTAAGTAATCCAACACACTAATCTTCATTCATTACAGCAGAGTAAGACAAGATTTGTATTTCAAGACCACAGTTCTCAAAATAATTTCTCTTATCACATTAAAGCACTTCAAAGTGAAACACATCTTATTAACACCAGTGTCAGCTTTTTGAAGTTTCGTAGAAAAAAACTTAATTTTTTTTTTCCTTTTTTAATTACTGTTTTGGCAAAATTCAAGGACTGGACCAAAATGGTTCATTCACAGAACACTAGAAGACTGGGATCATATCAGACCAAATTAGCAATTAACCTGCAAAGCAGCATTTGTGAAACGAATGCCTCCTACTTCCCCCACACACACCTTAATAGTGTCTTTGGGGGCAGAAGGGATGAACGTCTAAACCCCTCCTGCCATAAAATTCTCGAGGTACGCAAACAGCAGAGGAGAAGAAACCCACGCAAAGCCAGAGACACAACAAAACACAACTACTACTAGCTGCTTCTTAGTGAGTTTGGAACCCATCTTTAACAAATTCTACTTAACTTTCAAAATATTTTTTCATCCTACCAGGCAGAACTTCAGATTTTACAGATATCACAAAACAGCACCTTCTGTGGTTTAGATCTGCAGTCCCCATATAAGCTTCCAGCATTGCTTTCAGCCACAGTACATACAAAATATAAACGGAATCCAGAATACGATATTGCCTGGGGAGCACAAGATTGCCTGCAGCATGTTACTAATAAATTTTTGTTACCCAAAGGCCAGTGAAGGTTAAGAAACACTAATCCAGACATATCACCAAGCTCTAGGAGGACCGGTGCGATTATAATGCAGATTTTGTCAAGCCTAGCAGAGCCAGTTGCTCTCTGAGCCAGCCCCAGCACAATGTTTTCTGATGAGGTTACCCATGCTGCTGGAAATGTCATCTTTCATGTATGATATAAAACCCCTTCTATAGCTACCAACAATACCCTGGCATTGTTTGCAACATGCAGGGTGTTGCTTTGGCTAACATCCAATTCCAGTAATAATATTCTATCTACCTACAGTAACCACAAGAAGATATTCTTCATTTTCAGCCCCAAGTGGTTTTGCAGCGCAGCAGCAAGCTCTTAAAGAATTGCCATACTTCAAGTTCTGCATTTCACTGTGCATTTATCTGCCTGCACAGATCAGGCATTTCTCTAGAACTGTAAAAACACCTTGAGATTACTGGGAATAAAGGAGCTCTCTTCATATGGCACAATTAGTCATATCAGCAGTGATAGCTATTTTGAGCAGCACCCATTAATCACTATCATTAGCAGGATTTCTGGTGTACCAGCATTCATTGTACCAAGAACAAGTCTTTTCCTATTTCAGTACTACTATATAAACAAAAGCAGCAGCAAAATTTCTCGACACAATCCTGTTTTGAGTAACGAGAGGCAAGTGGCAGCACTTAAAACTACAGTCAATTCAGGGTATAAAGGGAAGCTTACTTATACCTTATAGGACAGCAAAAATACAGTTGTTTCGCTGCAAAGAAAAACTGGCCGTCGTTTGTATGCTGTGGAAAAAGAGGTGTTGAAAAGTAATAAGTAGTGGAAAGAAGTGGGGAAAAAAAAGCTCTCAGGTTGGAGGCAACAGGAAAAAAAAAAACCACAGAAAAGATTCAAGTGGAAAAAGATTCAAGTAATCAAATACAAGTCAATGCCTAAAAAGTGGAAGAAACCTAGACTTCTCTGTTAAACATTTTTAGCAGATATTTTCGTATTACTTTGTATGAAGGATTATTCACCTGTTAATCAAATCTCAGAGTCTCAGAAGAGACTTTCAACTAGAAAAATATACCCTGTATGCATTATTTCTAGTTTCTTACCACCCCTGAGAAACTCCCGATTCAGAATGAGAAACGCCGACAGAAGGATTTATGCCTTACACTGACCTAGGAAGCAGTACCACAAGATGCATGGACAGCAGTGGCTCCGTGCTGCTGCCGGCCCGGTTCCTCACACCTCAAAGGTTCCATGAAGCACCAGAAACACACCCTCTTCACAACCATACATTAAATACTTAGAAAGTCCTTCCTTCTAGGAGAGAAAGTACAGAACAGAAAATAAAACCTTATACAAGTCTTGAACCTGGAAAAATGGCAATTCTTTACAGAAGAAGGGTCCAGCTTATCTTCTGTAGAAATGTTGCCTAGTAGAAGACTCCAGCCAAGTGCAAAATCATGTTGATACACAACAACACATGCTGAAGTGCAAAATCATGATGATACACAAATAGCACTGGTGCACATACCAAGATCGGCCAACACGTCTGATCCCATGAGCTCCATACCAAAACCTTCATGTGGCTGGGAGCTACACAACACCTACCACATACCTCAGAGAGGGGAGGGAAGGGGAGCGTACCAAGGAAGCTTCAGCTGCACCTCGCCCACAGAGAACAACAACAGTTCCTCAAGAGCAGCACTGCCCCTTTGCAAGACAGCACTGGGCTGAGAAAACAGAACCATCAAGCAACAATAGCCTTAGAACCCACAGCAACCTCTTCCCCAACCTCTAGATTTGAGATTATCCAACAGCCACACCAGCAGCAGCAAGATGCAGTGCCATTTTGGGAACCAAGCCTCAACCTTTTGCCAGCTGCATGTGCCTCTGGAGCCACAGGCTGCCCGACTCTGAGAAGCCCAGCAGTTTATTGCCGCTACACACGACTGATGTATGCCACTCTTCAAGACACCCAGACATCTGCTCCTCTATAAATCCAATAACGGTAATAATAATGGCCGATTTATACCTGTAACAAGGTTTATAATCCCACGTAAAACAAACAAACAAGATCTTTCAGCTTCTTCCAAATTTCCAAGCCAACATCCACCTGACAAACATATACCTGCACCATTTCCTCTCCATTCAAACAATAAAACCCCCAAAGCAGGGAGAAGCAAAGGTATACTAGTAAAGTTTTAAGCTGCAGCCCAAAATGAGTTATCCTCTTCTGCTTGCAGTTACCATATGCACACAACATACTAAGCACAAGGCTAGATAACAACAAACAGCACTTTCAGTTAGCATCAGGTGAGAAATCCGTACAAGCACAGCCCACTGCAGTGGCCGCCCAGACGGACACACACCTCCCCGCAGGCCTTCGGGCCGGGGGGCGCGAAGAAAACCCACGGCGGGCACCGCGACGAGGGGCGCCTTCGGGAGGCCGAGGTTACGACCCCCCCGAGGGGCAGGTCGCCCCGGCACCGCCCGGGACGCCCACACGGCCAGCGGGGCCGCCTCACCGCCGGGAGCCGGCGGCGCCCGGCCGGGCCGGGGCACCGCCGCGCCGCCCTGAGGCGAGGCGCCCGCGGCGGGGTCTCGCTGCCGGGCCGGGGCCGGGGCCGGCTGGCGCCCCGGGCGGCCGCGGGTCACTATTTAGCAGGAAGGTGCGCAGGAATTCCCGCAGGCGCAGTCCCAGCCCCCGCCGCGCTCCCCGGGCTGCCCGCACACGGGTCACGGCGGCGGGAAGGGGCGGGGGGGGGAACACGGCCGCAGCCTCGCCACCGCCCGGGGCTGCGCGCCCGCGCCGCACCGAGGCTGCCCCCGCCGCCACAGGGCCGGCCCGGCTCCGCCGAGGGAGCGCGGCGACAGCCCCCGGGCCGCGCCCCGGGGCACCGCCGCCGCCCTCCCCCCCGGCCGGGGCTCCTCGCAGGCGCCGCCGGCGGCTCCTCCCCGCCCCTGCCGGCGCCCCCCGCCGCGGCCCAGGGGGCTCCCCCGAGCGGCCGCAGGGCGCCGGCCGCCGTCCTCCGCGCCCCGTTCCCCTCGGCGCCCGGGGAGGGAGGAGCGGCGGTAACGCCGTCCACGCCAGCCCGGTGCCTCGCACCGCCAGGGCCCCGCCGGCCGGGCTGCGGCGCCGCCGCCGAGCCCCCGGCGCCCGCGGGCAGCGGCCGCGGCCAGCCCTCGCCGCGGGGCCGGGGGGAGGGCGGTCGGCGGGAGCAGGGCTCGGCGGCGGCGCTCACTCACCTGCCCGCGACAGCCCCCGCCGCGCGGCCAGCCCCGCTCTGTGTACTCCGGAAACGGCGGCTCCTCCGCCGGGCGCCGGGGAGGGGCCGGGCCAGGGGGCGGGCGGAGCCGCGAGTGACAGCGGGAAGGGGAAGGCGGGAGCGGGCGGGCGGCCGCCGGCTGAGGGGTGAGGGAAGGGCAGGGGGCGGTGGCGGCGAGGAGGCGGGGGCGGGAAGCGGCGGCACCGGGGGTCCCCCGGGGCGGGGGTGTCGCCAGGGGCAGCGGGGGTGAGGGGAGGCGGGCGGCGGGGTCGTGCCGGTGAGGGGGGTGACAGGGACCGCCCGGGACGGGCCTCGGCTGCCAGGGGTGCAGAGGGACGGCCAGGCAGAAGAAACGGGGGGAAGGGGAGAAGAAATAACCAGGGAATATTTTGTACGTGCTTAAAATAATGAGGTTTCTCATTCTGTTGTTTTGTGGTCAGGTGCAGTGTCGTTCCTCAGCAGAGCAATTCCTGATGGAGACGGCCAGTGGCACCCGCAAAGTACTGTATTCCTCTTCCATTCAAAATCGCTGCCTGGAGAAACTGCAGAATTCAACCCTGCTGTTAAATGGGTTTATTTGGGAATTAGGTAAAATGCACAAAAATTATCTCAAATTGATCCCTTGGACATAATTGTCACAGTGGTACCAGCTTTAAGGAATTGTTCAGAAACAGGCCTGGTCTATGATGGCTTTGCTGTGTGAGTTTAGTTTGTTATTCTTTCTCAGGCTTATTGCAGACTTTATACAGAAAAGTTTGCTGTGCAGTACGGTGTATTTTCAAATCCTATTTCCGTAGAAATAGTCGTCTTTTAATGCTGTCTTTCTTATTAGAAAGTGATTATTTTTTATTTCCAAGGCTTATTTAGGATCTTACATTTGAAATGGAACAAGCATTTAATAACGTACAGAAATGTCTGGTACAAATTAGAAAATAAGGTAACGTGTAATAGTAAGGGAGTAGTTAAAAATTGTTGGAATATACGCAAGCAAAAATTTTGTCTACAGGGCTAAGCATCCGATCATCTGGCTCTAATTCCCCCTCCCCCCCAAAAAAAAACCCAAACCCCCACACTTGGATATGATACTAATGAAGTGAAACTAACAGTAATTTCCACCAGTTTCAGTGCTGCTAATCAGAAAACTGTGGGAAGAAGTGAAATTGTCAATTTATTGGACACCTAGCCGCAAGCTGGAAATAGTCCTCAAATAGTGTCTGTGGGGAGCTGCCTAGGAGCAATCTGTGGCTTTGTTTCCTTCTCCGTAACAGATGGTTGCTGGCAGACTGGGCTTCTCATCAGTGCATTCCCGCCGAACTTTTCTGATTCTTGCATGTCTACTAAGCATGTCTCTTCCTAGTAAATTTAGTCCTCAAATTAAGAGATACCTGGGAAATACTTGGAAAGCACGCAAGGGAACAGAAGGCTGTCATATTGTTGGCACCTTCAAGAGAGGGGTGTCGGAGTATTCTTTGTGCTGGAAGAGTGCAATAAAGGGCTGGAGAAGGTACCTTTTTTCTTTTTTCTTTTTGCTGCTTTTAACTAAGTGGTAGATGAAACATTGATTTAAAAAAAAAAGATAAAAAAGACTGATGGGGTTTCAACAAGTTTTTGATTGGAAGAAAGTATAGGTATGAAGTGGAAAAACTGAGTGTAGAGGAAGTTGGAAGGAGCTGAAGAGGAAGGGAAAGAGAAAAGAAAATACTGGGATGGATTTTCCTTCCTCCCAGATACTGAGCCTACACCTTAAAAGTAATTAAAAAAAAAAACCACCACACAAAATACCTCCTGTTTTTTGTTTTTGTGTTGTTTGGGGTTTTTTTAAAGAATGAAGAGAGAGAGATTGACACATACAAATACACGTATTTTTAGGGATACTTGTATTTCCTATCCTTGGGAAGCAGGGTGGCCAGTCTGGAGCTTTTTAGCTGCAAGCAGCTCTCCAGGAGCTCACGTGTTGCTCTTGTGCTGAAGTTGTGTCACGTAGCCAGCGCAGAGCAGTGCAGGAGACTGTTGTAGAAAGCAGCAAACCATCAGGAGTTACTAAGGCAAACATTACTACTCACACTTGAGTCTTGTTGCATGTCCAAAAAGAAATCTAGAATCCGGGGTGAGCTATTGACATTTCCCACCTGCAAGCTGTTCTGCTCTCAGAAACCCTTCTGCTCTCCAAGCCACGTACCTTGCAGTTCTTCATCATATGAAAAGTGTGATATGGTGCTTACAGGACCACAACAATCTCCTGCCCTGATGAATAGCTGGCAAATTATATTGCACTAGCTGATGGCCATCCACCAGAACTTTTTCTAATAGTGCTGTAGGTTTTACTGACATGCAGTTTTACCAATAGATCCCAAAACTGCATAAGCCATGCTGATTAAAGCATACTGTATTCACAGGCAGAAATTTGTTCTACAGACCTAGTTTTACAGTTCAATACAATGCACGAACATGTTCTTTCACACTATCAGGAGGTGTCCAAATCTGCTCTGTATTTTGTTATCCTAGTGATTTAATTGTATTCAGTGGATCTGTGCAGAATTTGGTTCTGTCAACACTAACAGTGGAGTTACACACAATAAGCGTATTTTTTATTTTGACTTGCTGGATTTATTTACATATTATTATCATTTTTTTACAGCGCTGTATAACAACTTTTAACACATAACTGTCTCTAAAGATCAGACATTTCATTTGAAATTTATTACAGATGACGTTTAAAGATTAAGAGCATTAAGGCACAGAAGACTGGTAAGAATCCTAGCCTTAAAGCTAATATGCCTTAACCAGATGGTAGGAATTTAAGACAGACTGAGAAATAAATAGGAAGTTCACACTTCTTAATATGAACAGAGTATGAAAACATTCAATTCAGCAGAAGTGCATAATAACCAACGCAGAATAAAGAGGAAACTCTTAAGGACTAGAAAATATGTAGTGTAGATATGTATTGTGACACTGTACATTAAAATTATTTTCCTGAATGCTTACAATGCTATATTTATACTCAATAATCTATTTTTTTATTTTGTTAATTCTAAATATTTTGGAAGATGGTAGTATGATTAACTATTTAGTAAAGTCGTGTGTAAATCAGCATAGAATAGATGTATTCAGTTATATTTACGATTTTCCTATTGATGTTACGTACATATGAAAAGTGCTTTCCAAGACTTCCATTGAATAGGAAGGGAAGGAAACTGGTGCACTGTTTAAACAAAAAATGTAAGAATGTTGTTTAGAGAGAGAGGAAACCACCTTTGAAATGTATTACGAGTGCAACTTGATGTCATGGGTTGTAGGAGGAAGAAACCATTAGCTTGGGAAAAAAGCAGCACTGCCATAATAACCGTGTGCAAATGTTAATAAGGATATGCGTATCAGCAAGGTGTGAGATAAGATTAGGAGGATGAATGTTAGTAATAAAATCCCTCAAGAGTGGGTTGTCTTGTTAAAGGAAAAAGGTAATTTACAGGAGATTCTTGTTTCTGTTAATCAGAGAGAGAGATGTTTAGGAAAAGGAAATGTGGGGAAAATGAGGGTGATTTTGGGAAACAGACTTGATCACTAATGTCCTATTGTATCAGCAGTGATTTTCCCTTTGTTGTTACTAATTACTGTGAATGCTGTAGTGATAGTATGTTGAAGCATAGGAAGAACAGCAGTAGTGTTGCATTAATATCTGGACAGTATATTTGGAGTTGGAGGGTGAGAAGTAATGAAAATGCAGGTTTAGATCTAGGTATGTTATACAGTTTGTACAGTATGTCGCAGTCCTTGTGGCTCGTATCCTAACTTGCTCTTGCTGTCTGAATGTTTGACAATGCAGGCATACACGTAGGCAAATAAGACTTCTAAAAATACATTTCACAAATCATCCATTCCAGCTGTCAGGATGAGAACAGTCCTTTTGTCCTGCAGCCCTGGACAACTAAAATCCTATTTCAGACAAGTGAAATTTAGTTATTTGCTGCCTGACAAGAAAGCTGCTGACCTATGCTTTATACCCCTCAGTACACTGACCGACCATTGTGTCCAACCTGAGGCTTAAAATGAGAATTGGCCTCTTGCCCAGCTTCTTTGTAAACACTACCAAATGGCAAAAGAAATGCGTGGTTAGAGCCCCCAGCCTGCTGTTTGGAAAAATTCTTGCCCGTTACCTCCACAGGGCGAGTCCCACTTTGGAAAGAGTGAACATGACTGCCTATATATGGCCACGTAAAAATAAAAATAGGGACAAATCACCTTTTCTTGTCAGACAAATCAAAGATCCAGGTCACCTTAAAAAATCCTAGGCTGCAAGCCAATGATACTGGCTATAGGGAAAATAAATATATATATATATATATAAATCTCTTAATCCTACGTGGATCAGTCCAGTTTTGAGCGAAGTGAATGGAGGCCATTGACTTCAATTGACGTTGGATGTGTCCCATGACCTTCTAGTTTATATATTTAGACTCCCCATACTAATATTCTCTTCTACAGGTCTGATGTCATCACCTTTATTATAAGCAGAACTTGTCACTTGATTGACAGCAAATAACCTTCCCAAAAAGTAGCCAACAAGTAAGAATGTTTTGTAAGAGTGACATATGATCATGACTGTCTGCAGTCCATTTTTGCTTACAGGCAGTGGAAGAATTTCAGATATTTTTAAGGTCAGTGTCCCTGGTCCAGAGATGAAGGAGAAGATGTGTTTGTTTTTAAATTGCTGTTCTGCTTAAGAAGCTGTCTTCCAGTTGTGCTGAAATGGGGGACTAGACTCTGAAATAAATCCTTTGCCGGTTGTGACCAGCTAGATGGGCACAGAAATGGAGTACTCCCAACTACATACACAAAATGGTCATTGGCATTTTATATTTTTGCTTCAGGAAGTCAACTACTTAAACATATGTATAATTTTTTTTTAATGTCTGGTGATTCAGATGTCTGGGATCTCATTTTGCTTGTTTTCTTGAAAACTTTCACAAAAAGGAATCAGCTTGCAAAACCACAAAAATGTACTTCTCAGCCAGCTGTGGTAAAAGAGTTTGCATGGCCATCTAAATACTGGAGAAGTTTTATATTTAAAAAATTTATTCTGATAAGTAGCAAATGATTATGAATTCATTATTAGTTAGTCATTAGCAGTTGGCTTAGAACTGTTCAAAGTATGCAGCAAATATGGAGGTGTTGAGAGAGCATTTGTGAGACACAAAGAACTGTTGTTGACATTTTGTAATACTAGATCTTAGAAGATATAAAACAGATATGCTGTAAATGTGTGAATGAGAACTGATTTTTTTTTTTTACTTAGAAATTAATATGGCGTTTGTAATTTACATTCCATTGTAAGGTTGTGACTAAGAGTAAAATGTAATTCTGTGTAATTGACCCAACTTATTAATAGGGTATTTAGGGCTTCTAATATAATAGAGTCTAAACACTATTTACGAAGTGAAACAAAATTTAGAATTAATTCTAGAACATTTATAAACAGGTATAGAAACATAGTATCCCTTCTACTAAATGTTTGAAATTAGAGGCTACTTGCCAAATTATGTTTTGTTTGTTTGACCTTGTACAAGTGATTGCTATAAGGTGTTACGTATGTTTCAGATAACAGAATTTGACTTTTTTAGTAAGTGTCTTATATTGGACACATAATTCTTATTTTAACAGTCTATAGTAAACTTTACCATATGAATGGTGAATTTTACATTATTTGTTTTAACTTATGTTTATATAAATACACAAAAATTACATATGTTTATACAAATATATAAATATTTAAAGTGGCCTAGAAAGAAGCCTAAATGGTAGTTTTAAAGAATTTCCATGTGATAGTTCCAGGATTGTTGCAGGGGGACTGAACAGGGGACCAAGTGCTATTGCATTGCCTTAGTTTCTGTTAGGGCACTATAACAAAGGCCACTTAATTTCAACTGCCTTACTGGTACTGTTATTACCCTTTGCCTATACAGATTATTTTGTATTGTGGAAAACTGCCAAATAAGGAGTAATTTTGTAATGGAGAACATGGAATTGTGAAAGTAGGCTGAACAGAGATAACAGAGAAACATGTAAGCCAATAGCTCATGGTTAAAACTTTGCTAAATTACTTGATAACATACAGAAAAGTGTATTAGATAAAGCTGTGATCTGATGCAAGGCATGACATGTGAATGAACTAGTCTTTTCTCTAGAGTTTCTTCGTTAATTACAGAAATACTCAAAGGCCCCGACTAGGATTGGGATTTAAGTAATCCACTTACAGAAAGGCATTTCTCAGGAACAACAAAATGAGAGACTGACAAAGCTTTCTTCATAAATGACTCTTGCTAAACCCCTCAATACAGAGCCTCTTTTGGGTGCCCTGTCCAAACCAATCCAGGTCTCCTGGTGACATCATGAAATGTGAGACGCCTATGAGCTAGTCTTTGGCCGCGATGGAGCTTTGGCCACCTGTCTGTCCTATGCTTGAGAAGATATTCAGGATGTTGACAGAGAAGAGTGGGACTTATCTACTCAAACTTGGCAACCCAGTCTCGTCTGCTTTCCAAGGGACCAGTGCAGCTAGCAATGCTTGATTGGCTGAGTACCATTTTCCTCTGGCTCCAACAGGAAAGCCAACGTAGCTGACCTCAGTGGCTGGTTTCAGATTCTTGATTTGTTTAGTCAGCTTCCAGTGCTTTCATACTTCGTCTGTAGCTGCAGCCAAGAGTGTATTTGGTTTGCTTGCATTGTGGCCCACCACCTGGGCCTGGTTCTCCTTGATAAATCTGACGTCAGGTTTGAGGAGCATACTCTGCCCATCACTAAGCTAAAGCTGATGATACAGTGCCCAGTGATTTTTTGGTTTTTTGCTTGCTTTTTAAACTCCCTCAGCCAAAATGGTACACAACTGGCTGTGTTACTAGATGCAAATATCCTGCACTGATGGACACATGCCAAGGATGCAGGAGCTGGTTTCAGTGTTCATGGTTCACTCTACTGTTGTCTTTTTCACAGCCCAGAAATTCCTCGGTTGGGTATTCATTTGCTTGAAGTTTAAGGGCTACCAGCAGTTATTTCTCTGGCATCCCACAATAATTTTAGATCCTTCACCATCTTCCAAATGCACCAGGGCATCTAAGGCAGATAGATGCCCTTTATGTCTGAGTAGGCTAGTTAAAGGCGCTCTCTGCATCCCCTGTCTCTATTTCTACGTCCTCCTTGTTTCAAGAGGGGCATGCAAACCTCTCTGCTGTGCTTTGGCTCCAAAGCTCCTGATTCATCTGTCATTAATATAAATTGTCTTTAGCTTTGTTGAAATTGATAGTTGTGGTTCCCAGCTCTTTCGCATGACATCTAATCAATTACAGTATTGTAAAAGGAGGTATAAAAAGCTACCAAGTCTGTATCGGACTATCAGATCACAGTTCTCGCTGGCGTCAGAGGCAGGAAACAAAACATCAGTCCCACAAGAACTGTGCATATGCAGTATGCAACTCTTGTGTAAGTTGTCTTATCTGTTGGCATGAGGGACCATCAGACAACAGCCCTATGGCAGCAACTGACAACTGAGGTTTATGGGGAAGAAAGATTTTCAGCTTTGTGTGTGCACTGCTGTATAATTCAAAGAAGCGGATAAGCAGTACCTACAGGTGCGTGGTTTTTTTAATTTCACACTGATTAATCAAGATACTATAACCCAAATATATATACTTCAGATCCTTTTAGGCACACAACCTCAAGCCAACAGTTACTAAAAGGGAGTAGTAAAACAATCTGTAGGCCATACAAATTCTATACATCAGTTGTTTTCTGTTGTTGGATTTTGCATATGTTAGTTTTCTTTTGGAATTCCAAGAGTTAGAGTGGGGAAATCGTATCATACAGATCTTTCAAAGTGTCCTGGTTTCAGCTGGGATGGAGTTAATTCTCTTCCTAGGAGCTGGTATAGTGCTGTGTTCTGGATTTAGTATGAGAATAATGTTGATAACACACTGATGTTTTAGTTGTTGCTAAGTAGTGCTTACACTAAATCAAGGAGTTTTCGGCTTCTCATGCTCTGCTGACTGAGAAGGCTGGGGGTGCACAAGAAGCTGGGAGGGGGCACAGTCAGGACAGACTGACGCCAACTGACCAAAGGGACATCCCACACTATATGGCGTCATGCTCAGCACATACAGCTGGGGGAAGAAGAAGGAAGGGGGGAATGCTCGGAGTGATGGCGTTTGTCTTCCCAAGTAACCGTTAGGTGTGATGGAGCCCTGCTTTCCTGGGGATGGCTGAACACCTGCCTGCCAATGGGAAGTAGTGAATGAATTCTTTCTTTTGCTTTGCTTGCATGCGTGGCTTTTGCTTTACCTATTAAACTGTCTTTATCTCAGCCCACGAGTTTTCTCACTTTTACTCTTCCAATTCTCTCCCCCATCCCACCAGGGGGGAGTGAGAGAGTGGCTGTGTGGTGCTTAGTTGCTGGCTGGGGTTAAACCATGACACAAAGTTAAGCTTTGATAGTGGTATTGAGTGTCAACACATTGTATATACATCTCAAGGATCTTTATAATTCCAAGAGTTGGAAGATGAGAAGGCAATAAATAATAGGATACAGAGTAGACTCTTTTTCCTTTTAATGGGAGAATATTTCAGACATGGTGATGTAGTTGACAGATGTTCAGTTTAGCATAAAAGAAAAAGGAGAAGAAAAGAGATTGAAATGCGTAGTCATACAGGAAATAAAAAACCTAATTAGTAAGAGAACTAATTAGTAAGGGAACCTATTGTGAATTTATCACAATAAAGTAGCTTATGCTTAGCTTCCTCTAAGCAAGCTAAATACATGCTGCCTCAATATGAAATAAAGGTAATATAGAGTGATAAGCCCATCATTTTTGATATTTCACTAATGCTAGCTGTAATCAGTTCTTATCCAGCTCAAAGACAACCTTAAAACATGCCAGGAAATGCATATGTACATGCACAGGTACACACACGTATTTGTCTTACCTTTAGTTGTTACCACAGATATTGTGAGAAATAAATGAATTACCTGGTTTTACAAAGATTGATATGATATAAATACACAGAGCTGATTTGTCAAACTTATCTTTGTTTTTCACCATACCGAAGGCTACAAATAGAAGAAGATGGTAAATAAACTGCAGTAGCATCAGGGTTTATAAATAGCATTCTGAGTTGGGGACACAATGCAGATCAAAATATTTTCTCTTCTTTACAACTTTGGAGACAATTCTGTCTTGTCGTAGAGACTGTATCAGATAATAATCATAGAAGTAGTGAAAAACTTCTATTATTGCACTCTTAAATGAAAATGTACAACATGCACATCTATCCCCCAATCTACTCAATACTGTTTCTAGAGAACAAATAATCAGTCGAGTTGTTGAGGTAACATGATTTGCTGTTTCCTGGAATAATTGCCCACAAACAAGTGAGCTTGACCCTTGTGCCAACTAACAAACGCTTGACTATGTACGCAGGGTGACCCCAATGATGGGTTCGGAAAAGTAGGATTTGGGGATTAGACACATTTGTCCCTGACAGTTGTTGTGTTTTTCTCCTCAGATGGATTAAGTAACATACTGACAGTCTTCAGAGTTGCTAATTTTGGCCTTCTGATTGCAAATTCCATGCAACTTTGTGTTTTGCTTTGTCTCACAATTCTAGGAATGGTGGTTTCCTGAGAAAATCAAGGTCATGATACTTTGGGACACTCTCTCATGGTTTTTGTGCATCTAGAGTTGGTAAACCAGCACAGTACGTAATAAGAATGAAGTTCAATCTGTAGGGTTTTATACCCTATGGTTTTAAGAGTGTGTAATAATTTTTCTGAAAACATATAAACAGAAATCTTTGTAAAGCTCATTTCTCCAGCTGTACAATGGTATACATGTAATTTGGGGATTTCCAGCCATAACTATAGTAGCAGTAACAAAAGATATTTAAAGCCTGTTAGCTTCGGTTATGTTTTCACTTAATGATTTTAAAAATCGTGGTGCTGATCTTGCAGTGAGATCCATTTAAACATAGATCTCATTGAAGGCCCAGGACCTGCAGTTAATATGAGTCCATTCTGTGTCTAGTTGCACTCCCATTTTACATAAAATAAATGTGGCCATTTGTTTCAAGGTCAGCAATTTATGAATTAAGAATAATATTTGTAAATATCCTCAAAATCCAATTCAATAGGAGTTTCAAAACCTCAAAAATGCAAAGATCTGGAGAGTTTTCCCCCTGCAAAATTGTATGGTAGCATGAAGGATGAGGTACAAAGTTGTAGTTGTAATTTAAGAGCCTGCAATTATTTGCATTGTAGTCATTTGTGCCCTCTGTATGACCATACCTTTTTAAATTCAAGAAGTCTGGTAATACACACAAGCAAAAAAATACAGGCAGCTATTTCAAACAGAAGCTGTAGAAGAACAACATTAACATGTAGATCTTTTTGAAAAGATTCCGTCTACAGAACTGGGATTTTAAAGAGAGATACCGGCAAAAGAACTGGGCTCATCTGATGAGCACAGAAAAAAACATCAACTGGAAGGGTAGACATCTTCTAAAACAAAATCTACATTACCAAAGAACTTCCTTGAACTGAAACAAGCTGCAAGATGGGCTGATTTCTTAAAATATTAATAGTAAATTTTGATGAGACATTCTCATGATGCTTTCACTGATGCAAATTCATTAAATTGCAATGATAATAAATCTTGAGAGATGAAGTTTATAAATGAATATCAAAGGATTGTTTCTGGGTTTTTTTAAGACCCTGAGATTTGTTTGGCATGTAGCTGAGCAGTCATTTATCTTTGCTGACAGCCTGGTTTACGTTATTTGACTATGTGCGGCCGTACACCAAATGGCATTGTCCAATTGGGTTTTATTTTTAGGCTGCTTTGTAGCAGATGCAGACTGGCACATCACTGCTTACTCCAGTGATGTGTGTTACATTCCCAGCAGGAGCCCCACTGAGAGGGGAGGAAGGAAACCAGTCGCAGAAATGATAGCGGTGCAAAGCACAAGTCTCAAAACTCTGCTTTAGTGGGTCAGCTGCCAAGAATTGCTACATGTGAATGGTACTTTAAAGTTGTCTCTGCTTCCCATTAGGGACTCGACTTACGATCGAAAAATCATCCATAGGGAATTTGCTAGAACTTTGAATTCATATGCACATTACCAAAAAAATGTAAGTTAAAGTCACCTTCTATTTGATACTGCGAATTCCTGATCCTCAGACGTGTATGCTATTCACTGCAGCAATGATGGACATTTAAAGTAGCAAGCGTATTTTAAAGAATATATTCTGACAGCTTGGTTCTGCTGCTTTTAAGATGAGCGGCAATCTTTGTGTTAAACTTAATGGGTGTAGATCAGACCCTATGACTGTAAAAAATGTATTTTTCTAGAAACCAAAGTAATTTAAATGTCTGTATTAAACCATTTCCATTGTGAAAAGTACTTTTAACCCTGGAAATATGTAGCATTTTCTCTAAATAGTATGTTTTAAGACCCTTCCTCTCTATTGTATAGTATATGTGCAAAATAAGTACAATATGTAATGTTTATATAATTATAATTACACATAATTATAACAATATTTAATTAATGACAATATAATGTACACTAAATGTAACAATTACCTGAAAAAGTAATAGTTATGGGAACTGACATGATTCCACTAGCATAAAAATGAATTTCGCATTGTTTTCAGCGGAACCGTGTTTTACCTAACTGATTGGCTCACCTTATAAAAACAAGAGACAACGATGGCTGGATCACAGACCTGTGAACCAGGCTTGCGTAATGATCTCCTCTGTGAACTTGGCAGGTGCTTTTACTGTGAATATTGTCAAAAGTATACATAATTTAACAACTTCGCTATCCTTCTACATGAAAAAAAATCTGCTTGCTTTCTTTTTAGATGAGTATTTTTCCTGACGGTTTGGTTTATTAGAGTGACACCACTAAAGCAGTTATGAAAGAGTAAGCTTCCTGGCCATTGCATCATAAGCAGAATTATTAATTGTGCTTCCTGAATTTCTATTCATTATCATATTGAAGTCAGCAATAGTAACTTTTAATATTAAATGGGCAAGGCTGACAACTAGTAAATAAACAGATCTTTATTGAAAGTGTAAACCGAATGTAATATAAAAATCAGAGGCAGCACCATTTCTGTTCTTCCAGTCACCTTTCAGAGTAAAAATCTTATTTCAGCTTCTCTGCTTGTAAAGGGAAAGAAACATTGAATTGCAAGAGACTGGGTGAGGTTTATATGTAACGTCTAAAAATACTTCAGAGGGAATTTACCTGTCAGTATTGATTACACAAAAAAGCAGAAAAAGCTTTCTGCATACAGTTGGCTTCCCAGAATGCACGAAAAGAATACGTGTGCTCAGAGCTGCTTTTGTGTAGCCGCTAGAACCTGGATGGTTGCAGGCCATCATCATGCAGTCTTTCTGATCGAGCAGAAATCTCGGCTGCCTTTGAAAGGGGCAGCCCCACCAT
Source organism: Nipponia nippon (assembly GCF_047370975.1). Classification (NCBI taxonomy): domain Eukaryota; kingdom Metazoa; phylum Chordata; class Aves; order Pelecaniformes; family Threskiornithidae; genus Nipponia; species Nipponia nippon. The sequence goes on from NW_028262391.1 coordinate 43,318,709, forward strand.
GCCCTCAGCCTCAGACTTCGCTGCTGCTTGCGCTGTACATGCAGTAATGTTCTCGATGCTGTGTGCTAAGCCAGATGATGAGGCTTGAATAACAATCTTCTGCTCTGTAGTATCTTTTTTGCCAGAGGTCTTTTGGAAAAGAGAAAGATTTTTGCGTGGACACTAAAGCGGAGTCCAAGTAAGCAGTCTGATGCTCCATACTGTCATCTGCAGCTTGAAAACTACTATTGCATGGGGCCTGATTTTATTGCCATTGAAGTCTCAACATTTTCAGTTGTGTTCCTATAGTGATGTTTATGGCACAATTGCCAATTGACCATGAAATTTTAGCCTCAAGTCACACATATATATCCGAAGTGATTTTGTACTATTCAAGTAAGTGTTCTTGACCACCATTAAAAGCTCCAATTCCTGTAGTAGTGGACATTACTGAAAATTCATAGTTCTTTGCTCATTATTCAAAAGAATACCCTTGCTTTCTGTGGTATTTGATATAACATAACGGTAAATTATAAATAAATTGCCTGCCTTCTTAATATCCATCGCATATAGAGCAATTGTACCCAAGATGAATGTATTCCTATGCTGCCAAAACAGATTTAAATCTGGTAGCCAGTGACTGTTTCATATAACAAAAAACAGCGGTCTTTGTTAGAAACAAGACATTTTAGAGACATTGTGACTTGGCAGCTTTAGCAAAACAATGGTTAACTACAGAGGAGATTTTTTTCCTGTGCTAATGGAAGTGATATAGTGTCACAATTTGTAAATTCAGGAAACCTATCTTCTAAAAATAACTCTTAATCCAACTATATACCTCTCTCAAGTGTAGGATTCTACTGCTGGGTTTGGCTTCCATGATCATATAAACAGTAGTACCTGTGCTCCTCTCAAAAGAAATACGTAGTTTAACTACACATGCATCTTAGCGGAGACAAGAAACCCAAACGTGACAAAAAGGAAATTGCTCTCATCTTACAGAGTTTGATTAAAGCTTTAGGCATAGAGCCTTTCAAATGACAAATGCTCGATGAAATAATATTATGTCTTTATACTCCAGAGCACTATTAATCTGAGGTTTCAGGACTTTAAGAAATGTTAATTAACCAGTTACCATTCATGTAAAGTGTTAGCATTTTGTGGGCTCATAACTGAAGCATGGAAATGTTAAGTTCTTCAGAAAGAATGAGACTGGGGTTCTCTTCCATGTGTATTCCCTATCCGGTGTTTGCAGAGAGGTGAACTGCTTATGCAGTAGTGATCTCCATGGATCTTCCATCAAGTTAGCCCAAAAGGAGCAGGAACAATTTTGGGAGAGACTGTGAACAACTTCAGTCATACCCAAAGCAGGATGTTAATGCAGCCTGAAGCTTTGTGTTGGACACTTGCGAGCCCAAATAGGATGGCTAAGAAGCCAGGCAGTGTTCTTAAGGATCTGAAGCAGTTGCATATTTGAGGAAAGACTAGAGACACTGTTGGCTGTTCTGCAGGAAGGTAAAGGTTTGCATCACTTAATTTTTTTTTTTTTTTTCCAGAAAGTTGCCTGCTATAACTACAGTAAATAATGTGCAAATTAGGAAGCCACTGTTAGGTCTATTGAAATGCATCTCTGCACAGGCTTGCTGAAATCTATTTGTTATTTCAGTATAATTAAAGAATATGATCACTGCAGAACATGACTCACAATAGAAATTGCGTACAGTGTGGGTATAGGAATTGTTCAGCTAATATACATTTAGCCCAATGTCTTGTTTCCAACAGAAGCCATCAGCAGATGATTTGGAGGAAGGCGTAGAAGACCCATAGGTAATGAATAATCTGCTGTACATATGAGATCTCAACCTGATCTGAAATCTGTTTTGAATGTTAAAAACCTGAAGCATGGCATTTTCATAGACTTCCCACAATTTTTTACTCAAAGAAATCACTACTTTTGAGTATTATTGGTAACAATTTAACCACTGAATCTCTTTTTGAATCTTGTGAAATGGTGGGTCTCAATGATTTCCCTTAACAATAAGTTTTGTAATACAATTACATGCTTATATTATTTTGTTATTATTGCATTTCACAATAAATTTCCTCTTGTTTTCCTGTTAGAGGACAGCAAGAACTGAAGCTCAAAATCTGCCTTTTCTGTAATATTAATATTTTTATGTGTTTTTTTTTTTATCACAGGCCTTTCAGGCCTGCTTCGTTTTAAGAGTAAAAACCAAACATCTTTTAGTTTGCCTTTTCCCTGGCCCAGGTCATTCTTCTCATCCTTCTTTTAATTTCAACTAGCTCTGCAGTATCTTGTATTGAGATCTTTGCAGCCTGTATCATGACACTTTCTTCCAGATGAAGATATCAATATTGATTTCTCTGACATTCTCCAACTCATTCATCATGACTTTTCTTATGCATTGTTTTGTTTCCTTGTTTTGACCACAGCTAAACATGACCTCACTCTGTTTTCTAAGCTGATACATTTTTTTAGAATGCTGTGAATCACATAAATAACTTCTCTTCTTTCCTTCCATACATAATACTTACCAAAACTGAGTTTTGCTTGCCATCAGTCTGCCCATGTGACATTGTCTAATTAGGTCTTTTGACATTCTTTGCAATCCTCTCTAACCGTAGTATAAATAACCTGTCATCTACAGATTTTGCTGCTCCTTTTTCAGATCTTTGTTTTCTTTCCAGAGCAGTAATAAATATATTAATCCACAGAGAACTAGTATTTTACTTAGTAAAAGTGCTAATATAAAAGGCTCTAGTTTTAACAATTTTGGTGTCTCTGAGAAAGTTAGTGCGTTTCCCACTCCTGTTTTAAACTTTATTGCCATTACCCAATTTAGAATGCCAAGTAATTAAAATGTGGTGGCTTAATGCTCATTTATACTCTGGCTCCTTTTTTCATAGCAGAAAAGCTACTTGTAACAATAAGTTACTTATAGAAAATATCTATTATGGACCATGTCTCTGACATAACTGAAATTTTTTTGCCACCATAGTACAATTTATGTTCTTAGGATGCCTGTGTTATGGGGGTTTTCGACCACATAATTATTCCTTAAAAGGAAAAAGATGCCTTATTTAAATAAAAAAAAGTAATTTCAGACCTTTGAAACTTGAGGTTTACGTGTATAAAAAAATGAACTTGGTGCTTTGGACAAATCTCTAGTATATTAAGGGTGACATCTTTCAAAAATGTTGATTATTAACAGAATCCCCAGTGAAACTACTGAATTTCCTTTTACCTTCAATGGGTAAAGAGATGGGCCACCACTGATGGCGTTCAAAAGCACTGCCCCGTGTATAATCATCAAAACAAATGATGTTAATAATTTTTTTCAAAACGATTATGTTTGTGTGACATCATTATGAGAGGAGTTTAAAACAACCTAGTAACCATTTTGCAATTTCCTGGTGAGGACAGGGGGAAGGCCGCAGGACCCCATACAGATACTGAATACTCAGTGCAGTATTGCCATCTGTTGGTAACCGCTTAGCAAAGCCTTGGACGATGAACTGCCACACTGACTTGCTGTAGATTATTCCTATTTTCTGCTTCCGAGAGGCTGCGTTTCCTTGGCAGGGCATTTGCCCTGTACCGCTGCATTGCTGGGGAACGGGCTGGACAGGACGGGGGGCCTCTGGCTGCCAGCTCTGGCCCAGATTGTTCAGATCCTCTTCCACATCTGAACCTACTGCCAGGGCAAAGTCTGCGAAGACCAGGCAGGTCTGTAGCAGGAATATTTAAGAATCCCCCCACACCTCTGAGGGGGGAAGAGAAGGGAGTGGAAGCTGCGAAATTTCTCTGCACGAGTTTTAAAACCTGTAAAACCTGCAACAGATAAAAAGCATATTAAAAACACAGTTCTACTTTCTAGCCAAGAAGTGTTTGCGTATCATGAATCTGATCAACGGCAATACTTTTTAGTACAAAAGATATGGCACAAGACCTGGAATCAGGAGTGTGGAGTTCCAGTGCCGGTGACTCATTAGGAAATCCTCAGGGAACCATGTAGAGGTTCACTTTTTCAGCACTGCCAAGCTGAGATGCTCTGCAGCAAGCTTCAGGAGTGCCAAGCGTCTGTATGGCGGATTCAAGATCTGATACCTCTGCACAAGATCCATAAATATCCATGTTTCCTAAACATGCACATTCCAAAATTTTGTTTTAGCTAATGAACCAAAAATCCTTATGAGGACTATATGAACGATACAATTACTACACCAAAACAATTACTATATACAAAAATTAATTCCAATTGACAAGCAATAAAACATAGAAAGAATTAGCAGTGGGAGCCTTAAAGTAATCACCACCCGTGATTGCTGTCCTGACCATCAAGAAAGACTTTAAAAGTATTCTGAAAAGACAAGCCCAGGAACAAAAATGACAGGGCAGAAAAAACATGGATATAATGGAGACATTGATTTTACAATACATTGACATTTTCCACACACATACTACCTCATGGCCCAAAGGAAATGGGTAACTGCGGTTCTCTGTTCTGTATAAGACCCGTATTATTTCTCCCCTTGCAAGTTTTCTCCGCTGTTGCAGATACCAGGTATCCTTTTTTTTCCTTCAAATTGTTTAACTGATTTACCTAGCAAAGTTAAATTCAGAGCAATTTCTTCCTGGCTATCCTTAGCATGAAGTTTGCTCTCTCTGTGCCAGATCTGAAGAAGAGTTTGTATCTGACTATCACAGTCTTGAGTAAAAAGATTACCTCTCCTTGCAAGCCATACCTTTCTTAAAAATTTAGGGCGCTTAAATTTATTAGAAATACTTAAAAATGTAGGCATAGACGATCAGCTCAGATATTTCAGAATTAGTACATAGACACAGTCAGTCCTGACCTCAGATTGCTATGCGCTTTTTTCCTGAAACCTGCTCCAATCTCATAAAAAGTACATTTCTTTGCTGATCTGAGTGAGCCCTGTTCCACCCAATTCACTGCAGTGGGTGTGCATTCGGGTTTATCCCACTGTTAAAACCAAAAGCTGATGGCTGTGAAGCATTCTGCAAATCTGGCTCCTTTTTTGTATTTGAAACCTGGGACTGTATTTGGAAGTCTGGTCCCATTTCTTATCACTGGTCCTCAGAAGAATCCACCCTACTACTTTCTCTGTGGCCACTCAAGTATTCTGTTTCATTAGTGGAAAACGAAAGCAGGATTCAAGAATGTAGTTTTGTTTGCTTTCATATAGTAAAACAAGTTGGTACAATGGATTTAAATGGAAGTGGAATTATATATGAAAATTTTTATCATGCCAGAAAATTTCAATTAGGGGAAATTAGCCACTTCGTTCTTTCTGATAAATTAATCATAGAGATTATTAAACATGCCACTTAACCTTTCTGGCGTAAGTGCCTGAGGCAGTAGTATTTAGGCTCTCCACATTCATTTGGAAATATTAATTTCTATGCAGCTGTCTTCCAAAATGGAATTTTCACTTGTCTTTTGTATAAGTAGGTCATTGTGCAGCTGTTGTTAATAGAGGCTGGCATTTGTAGAATGGTAAATCCACCATTGTACCCCATCGGTCACAAAATTGATCTCCATCAATTACAGAATATCCTTTACTAAAAAGCCCTTTCTCAGCCCCAAAGGGTGTCATCCCTCGCTACGATAGCCTTTGGCCTTTTTGGAATGGCAGTGTGTTTCAGCTGGTTATTTTGCAAGAGCTGAAGCACCACTATGTTCACACTATCTGTCTTCCATTAGTTTAAGGTTTTGCCGTGACTCTACATTATCGCTTCCGTCTACATTAGAGCTGCCTTAAAATTAATCTTGAGGGAAATCGGTATGACAGCTATCAGCTGTCAAAGAAACAGCTGTCTCAACTGCTGAACCTCCCAGGTCCTAATCCTCCTTCTACCCTCTACAATGAAATCAACTGGTCTTTTCAACGTAGACAAGGCCTTACTGTCCCTGTAGTGGCCAGCTGTTGCACAGCTTATGGAGCAACTCCTGGAACAGCTACAAACCTTATCCTGTGGTCTTTAAAGATTAGAATTAGGACCTTGACCTGGATATCTTTTGCATATGTCATAAAATTTGCATAGTCTGCTGCAGGAATAGTTTGAACTCTAGAACTCTCTGAGGTGTGTATAGCCTGTATCCTAGGGAAAGAAGGAAGGAAGTAAGAAAGTGCTGGAACCAAAGGAGGAGGTCTAAGAAAAGAAAATACAGATGGCAGATAATTTATAAACTTTAAGGTTAATGAAATGAGAGAGAACATCTCAAAATCTTAGAATACTAAGTGTTACAAAAGAAAGTAAATGGAATTTACATTATGTGAGCAGCAAGCACATTAGTTATGGGTAACAAAATCAGCATTTTAGAAAGCGGAATTGGTAGCAAGGCAGTGGTGTTACAGTTACAGTTTGTCCACACTGTGAACTAAAATTAATACATTATTGATTACCTTATTGATTACCTGAGTCTATACATTCTTGTGCAGATACAATTAAGTATGAGAAGAATGCTTGTAGATTTGGGATGTGAAGCCAACAAAATCCTGCTGACTTTGGATTTGGGTCAGATAAACTTGAAGATCTTAAAGGTTTAAGATCTGGAGGATTTGGAGACAATTCAAATAGTGCAAGGACTATGATAAAAAAAGACAGAAGGGGAAACAAAATTGAAGAGAGCTGTGTTGAAAATTGGACTGAGGTACAGTTGGGCAGTTGTGCTGCACAAGGACATGGGATTCAAATTTCATATAAAAAGGAAAAGAACAATTACAAGATTCACAATTGCTGCATGATCAGAGCGGTAAGAAGCTACAGAGCTTTACTGTGGTTCAGTAGCTTGGAAAGGAAGTGGAAAAGTGAGGTGGCCAGAAAAGAGAACTACAGTAATGAATGAGGATTTAAGAAAGGAATCATTGAAAGACATTTTAGCAGGTCACGTAACAAGAGGCAGTGAAATCCTGAGTGTGAAGAGAATAACACCTCAGATACCGCCCAAGTTTTGCAGTGAAAGGCAGGACAGGGAAATTGCCAATTTTGAAATAATAACAGTGGAAAAGTAGAAGCAAAAGTGAGACATCATCATCATCATTTAAGAAAACAACAGGATAGCTGGGAGGACCTGCAAGAAAAGTGAATGTAAATTTGTATACATGGCAGACCTTCGGCGTGAAGCTGATCCGTAGAAAGAGGTGAGGGTGCTCTGAGAGCAATGGCTATTGCTGATTGCAGGAGAGAAACTCAGGAAAAATGTATGTAAGGGATCCCTGGATTTGGTAGGGATGTGGTGAGACCACTTTCATGAAATCCATTTGCCCTGGTTTGAGAAAAATCAGACAGGTGAATCAGGAGCATTTCATGGCTCACTATCAAATGCTATCAGTAAGGTTAACATTTTAAAAAGGATATGTATTCTCTATCTGTGATTAATAGGAGATATTTATTAAGCCAAATAACTTTACATCCTGGGTTACAGCATGACTATGAACAGGAGTCTAGGATTATTGAGGACTTTATCCTAAAGGCCTTGAAAAGGAAGGAAAATGTGTAATGTTTACATGGCAGTGTGCATGATGACCTCAGTGGCTCCTTCAAGACTTACTGGGCACTTGTGTTCTTCTTTGTGGAATCAACTCCATAGTCCCAATTGTTACTTGTCGTTTCATTTTCCTTCCTTACATGAAGGTATGCAGGGAACCACATGCACTGATGGATGGTCAGGTAGGTCAGGCAACATGAGAGAAGCAGCTTTGCCTTGAAGAAATTGCCCAAACCTATAATTAGCAGGGATGAGAGTGGCCTCCAAAAATGTAAAAAAAAAATGAAAACGTATCAAGTGATTAAGATTTATTTTGCTGAAGAAAAAGGCTTTGGCCTGTTGAACAGTTATTTTAAGTCTGAAAAAGCAAACCTTAGAAACAAGCGTGAGGTAAGGAAGGACCTTTTTTCGACAGTCTGTTATCACTATACTAAAGGTGCACATTTGCTAATATAATTAAGGATCAATTAAGAATGTTTTTTGTTTTGCAGCAAGGGAAAGATGCTGATTCTGCTGCTTAAGACTTGGGCTGTGATTTTAGTGATCTGAGCCAAGTTCATGCTCTGTGACTCTGATTTAGGCCCAGATCCATAAAGGGGCTTAGGTGCTTAAAATATGACTTCGCTGGGATTTATTCACCTAAGCCGCAGAGTGCAATCTCTGGAATTTGACGTACTCCTTTACACGCCCGTGTTTAAACAGCATTCTGCTTTACGCCCAGAACAGCTTTTTTTGCCCCCGAAGAACGGCGCAGCTGCTCACTGGCCTGCCCTGGCCGGCCTGCCCTGGCCTGCCTTCCGAGCCGGCGTGCCGCTGCCCGGGAGCGGGCCTGGCAGCGCGGGCATGCAGGCCCCCGCCACCCCGGCTCGGGCCTGTAAGCTCCTTATGTAATGGCGGCGGGGAAGCCAAGGTTTCCAGAGCGCAAACCAGAGCAGCCGATGTGTCGTGCGGGGGCCGTCTGAGGTAGCGGGCAGATGATGCTGGCAGAAAGGGTGGGCACCCCTCTGCGGGGGGCTGAGATGTCTAGCGCAGGTTTCGGGGCGGCACCGACGCCAGGCTGGGGTTCAGAGCCGCATCCCTGCCCCGAGGCCTGGTGCCGGGACCACAGAGTGAGCGGTGCTTCCCTCGCCAGCCCCCCAGCCAGTCCCCCTCAGCTGGGCTGCGCCACGCAGGACCAGGCCGTGGGGCCGACCCAGGGCAAAAATAACCCCGAGAAGAGACGTTATTTTTAACCTGGTCGCTCCCTGCGCACCTACACGAGCAGCGGCCCTGACGCAACCGCGGCGGCCACCCGCGGGCCGCGGGCAGGGAGGGCGGGCGGCGAGGCAGGGCCCGCCGGGCCCCTGCGCCCGCCGCCTCGCACAGGTGCCCCGCGAGGCGGAACCCGCTCTTCCCTCAGCGCGGCATTTACAGCCGGGGTGCGCCGCGCAGCCCCGGGGGCCGGCGACCCCTCCGCGGGGGCCGCTACCGCTGCCCGCCCCGTGCGACGCCCGGCCGCTGCGAACGCTGCGGGCTGAGCGCGGCGGGCAGCCCCGGCCCCCCCCGCCGCCGCCGCCGCCTCCCCTTCACAGGGACCGGCAGGCGGGCGGGCCGCTCCTCCCTCCCCGCTGGCGCGGCAGCGAGGGAATCCCAGCGCCCGGCGGGGCGGCCCGCAAAGGGGAGGGGGGCCGGGGCCGGGGCGGGGCCGGCGGCGGGAGGCCGAGTCGCCGCCATAAAAGCGGAGGCAGCGAGGGTAGCTCCGCTCGTCGTGCTCGCTTGTCTGTGGCTGTTACGTGCGCCTCAGCCCTGCCTGGCCGCTAACATGGCGCTCTCCGGCGACCCCCATTTCAAGAAGCTGGTGGAGTGGCACAAGGCGAACTCCTCCAAGCTCGTCCTGCGGCAGCTGTTCGAGGTCGACAAGGATCGCTTCCAGAAGTTCAGGTGAGGCGGGGCAGCCCCCGCCCGCCCTCGCCCGCGGCTGAGCGGGGCAGCAGCCGCCCCTGCCCTCCCCCGGGACCGCCGCGGCCCGCCGGGCCCTCGGGCTGCTGGCGCGCCGGGCACTTCCGCGTGCGAGGCCCGAGGCTGTGTGGGGCTGGCTCCCTCCTTCCCTCCCTCAGGTGGCCGCTGCCGGGGAGCCGGGGCCTCGCCGCGGGCGGGCGAGATGCGCCCTCCCGGCGGGGCCGCGTTTTCCGCGGGGGCGGGCAGAGCCCCGCATCGCCCCCCTCCCGCCCGAGCGGGGCCCGCACCGCGCACACAGGTGGCTGCTCGGCTCGCCGCCGCTCCCGCCGCCGTGCGGGGAGCCTCGGGGGGGCGGCGGCTGCCGCCGGCGGGAGCCGCTCCGGCCGGTCGGTCGGAGGCCGGTCGCAGGCCGGGCACATGCGCCCGGGGCCGGCAGCGCCCCGCCGGGAGCGCGGCGTGGGCGGGCGGGGGGCAGGTGGCGGGCGGGGGGGGGGCCGCGCCTTGGCAGCCCCCGAGGAGGGCGGCCGTGCGTGCGTGTCCTTGACTCAGCCTTGCAGCAGGGTACGTGCCGGGAAGCACAGCGCCGGGCTGCGGCTCGCACAGCGGCATTCTGGGTCCTTCGCTTCTCAGTGTCTCGCAGCCCTGTGCTTAGTCATGATAAGCTCCGTGATAAGATCGCGAGGAGCCATCCACCCGCGTGCCCTACCTGTCGGCAGTACGGCGGTGCCTGCCCCTGCCCTGGGGTGGGGAAGGGGGGATGTTTAGCCCTCCCTTGCCTCATGCTATCCCTGTTACAGAAAATGCATTGCAATGTATTTTTGCTAGAGGAGGAAGTAAGAAGTGGAAACAGTACGATAATGTTCAGCGGTTTCATCCTGTGAAGTGGGACTGATGTTTTCTGTACGCTGCAGACTGTGCTGAGGAGTCGTGTCTGTGGTTATGTTGTTGGACTACACCAGCAACCTGAAAAATGTAATACTATGTAGATGCATTCCTGACTTGAGATTTAAGGCCTGGATAATATAGATACAGTGAGCTTCTGGTTTTGAGTGTGGAGATAAGACTTGTTGCATGTATTGAGCTTCTCACTAGCATCCTAGGTAAAGTGACTTTTCTTTCCTTTTGACCTCAGTAGGTACTTCTTACATGGTCCTTGAACATCACATATCAAGTCCTGCATACCAGTTAAAGTTAAAATGTCACTTGCATTGATGGAAAAGGTATGCTAAATTTTTGGAGTATTGACTTCGTCTGGCTCTTCTACCAGGACTCTCTATATTGTTAAAGGACTTTATTAATATTATATTGTACAAATCTACTAGCTCTTCTCTAATAGAACTAGTTCTGATTGCAAGTTTCCCTTATCTCCAGTATATCCACAGAGGCTGAATTTGGCAACATCCTTGGGACAAAGGAAAGCTGAAGCAAACTAGCTAAATAAATCAGAAGGTATAATCAAGAGGTTTCTTATAAGGTTCCTTCCTGAATGGCTTAAGCAGGTACTCTTCTTGGGGATAGCCCTGCATCTTAATCTCATTGGCTGTTACTTTAATATTGTCCAAGCTACTCTAGCCATAAAATACACTCTCTCAATCTCAAATAGTCTGTATTTAATTGCTCTTGTGAAGGTGTAATATTCTTAGAGTTTTCTTGAGTGTTAGACTGTCACTGTGTACAGTTAACCAAGGAGAAGATATTTGGCAACTGTTGGTTCAGGTACACATGCTCATCTCCAACGTGTTTTCTCCATGCTGAAAGTAGTCAGTGTGTCTCCTAGAATGTGTTTATCAGATTTTTTGCGAAATGTTCTTTACAATGGTTATCTGTTTCAAATAGCTGTCCAACTTAACGTCCTTTTGTGCTGCCCATAAGGATAGGAAATAGTTAGTGTTGTAAATTTACTTAATTGATCTTAATCCTTTCTTTTCATTATTTCAGTCCTGTTTCCTGATAGACCAACACATTCTAGACTATTGGGAGAACTTTCTCATAGCAAAATACAATTGCAGAACTGACAGCCTGGGTTAGTTTGACAGATCTGCTTCTCACTGATTGCCACTTTTTGAGCCAGATCAGCAGGATGATGGTAGTTGACATCTGTTGAAAGCCTAAGCGGTCTGGAGGTTTGGCCACAAGGTCCTCTCTGTAGTTTGCACCTCTCTCTTCAATTGAAATTAATCATTATGAATACATTTCAGCTAGTTCTGCTAGGTATTATCATAAAATCATTGACTATCTCTCTTCCTTTAGAAGGAAAAGAGAAAATTTTACCCATGTAAAAGTGCTTCCTGATACTGGTTCTGGAGGAGAGATTTCAGAGTAGTGTGAATAATTTTTAATCTGAATATTTTATCTCTGAGCGCAAGTATCTATCTAATGCTATTATAAGAACCTTACACTCACTGATTGTGTTCTACAGAATATAGATAGAAGATCCTTTCTTCCTTTTTGTCCTTTTTTCTTCCTCAGAATTTGTAGGTCTTGTTTTCCTGATAGGGAGTGTAGTCAAACCTGTAGGGTACACCTTTGGCTTTCTTTGCCACCCAAATGTAAGGTCTGGTAGGAGCAGTGGGTCTTAACGACATGGGTTGTTCACTAGAAAAACTCTAGTAGTTTTGAAGGGGGTAGAACTGATATGATGCAGCCGTTGTAAAACTCAGCAGATAATAGCCACCTGGATGCTGATTAAGGTACTCTTAATGCAAATAGCTAGCACAAGATGTAAAGCACTAGTATTACGCTCCTGCTAGTTGGCTTGTCCATTGTGAAGGATCAGAAAGAGCCTCCGATCTAAATGGAACACTTGCCACCAAGGATTCCATGTGTAATAATACATTTAGGGGTTACATACAGCTTCTTTAGTTTGTGTTTAGATGGGAGATAAAATTCTGAGATGCTGCAGGTGACCTTCCGCTTAAGGGCTGCATCACTTAAACGTGGATGTGGCTTACGTGACAAGGCTCTTGTTCCACCTGGGTAGCGCTACCGTTAGCTGCTGCATTGCAGAATGGGTAGTGTAGCAGAATACAACTGAGCTGCAGGGTTTTGGGCTTCTGTTTAAATAAAGGGTGGATCTCTTGTTGTAAGGGTTTAAGATGAGGTTACGTTGCATGCTGTGTGTTCCACCTTGTGTGTGGGAAATTAGATCTGGTAGACACTGCTTGCTTTTTTTGCATGAAATGTCTTGGGATGCCATCTTTCTGCAGTTTCTTCAAATGAGTAGTGATTTCAATCCAGCCAGAATTTCATGGATACTTTGTCTTCTAGGTCTAGTGAGATAGATTTTTATTCATATAAGTAAAATAACAATGAATTGTAGAAGTAAGGCATATGTCAGGTAAACAAAGAAAAGATTGTAAGGATTTCATGTTCATGGAGTAGAACACTGGGAAAGACTATCTTTTATATTTAAACTGTAGATGAGAATTTTAAGAGGAGTTCTTTAAATTGAAGACATGTTAGTATACTAATGGCCTTGCTGTGTCATTAGTAAAATGTGTTCAAATCTGAGACCTGTCTGTAAATAAATTGCATCAAATCTCAAATAGAAAGACTTCCAGGATTTGTTCTTATTTTTCTTCTGTACTGCATCAATAAATAGCAAATTTGGCAGGTGAGTGGTAATAGTCCTTCCCTTAGCTACCCATATTCCAGGTATCCTTGTACTGGATGGTCAGGGTTTCAGAATTACTGTTTGCAGCCCACTGAAGAGAAGGGTGATTAACAGTATTGGTACTGTTTTTCCTTACTTGCCTTGTGTTCTTGCCTATAAAAGAAACACTCTTCTAAGATTGTGCTTGAAGACACCTTTCTTTCCTTATTTAGTGTCTCTTGTATTTTAAGACCAGAAAAAGGACATGTTACTGTGGTTTTTTTCTCAAGTTAATGAAACCACCCTAATGTCTAGGCCTTGCTGATTATTACTGTTATTGCAAGTTCAGCTCCATTCTTCCTTTGCAGAATCTTGCCTGCTCTGTCATTTTATGTCTGTTTGGAATAGCAATTATGCCATGGTTTGTCCCTATGAAGTCTCTGGCATACGTGGTCACTGAAATAAAGAGTGTGTATTTCTGTGCTCAAGTATGGGGAAAGAAAAAGCAGGGGAAATAATGAACGATGTAGAAACATTGAGAATTTAGACACATGCAATTTCCTGTGGGTTGTGCCTGTGGAGCAAAAGCGAGTAAGATATAAAAGGACTTCTGTGAATTACTTACAGAGCTTTGATTCTTCAGTTTAGAGTAAATGTGTATATTTGGCTGTAAATTAGTGCAAAGAAGAAACGGGTAAAAACTGCTGCAAAGGACTAGAGGGACTGTAGAACTTCTCACATAGATACAAGGCTGGTAAATACAAACAGGCTGATGTAATTCGTATTGGGCTACCATTTCTGTGTCTCGTCTCAGATGTAAACCTAAAAGTGCTTGTATTTTGAAGTGTTAGGCTGTAGGTTTTAGAGGAGGACTGGTTAAATAATCAGAGACTTCCACTGAGTCAGTGAGGAGAGTGAGACTACACCATGCACAAATGGGGTTTAATTCTACATAGTAGCTGACAGAATGTTTCTGTACATTAAGTTGTATAGATTTAAAAATCAGGCTTGTTCAAGTATTCATATAAAAGAATGACTATATTTGTTGAAAGGACCTGTGGGATTACAGTTTAATTTTTTTAGCAGCAAAAGAATGTGGTAAGCCTTTTACCTATGATATATTATGAAAAAGCTCATTATTGCTAGAGAATGCTAGTGGCTCAGTTAAAACAGAATGTGATTGTCCAACTGTGCATTAAATATACTTCATTGTATTTGGACTTTCACAAGCAGAAAGTGGACATTATAATTTAGCTTGTTGAAAACCATGGTCTTCAAATAAAACTACACTCTAGTAAGTAATTTTGTGAAACTTGTGGGGCAAATCAGTCCCTCAGGACATCTTTACTAACTTAGTATAATTAGGATTCCAATTATTTTTTTAATCTGTAGAGGGGTTATCATTGTCCTGCTTAAAACAGTCACTCTTCAGGAATGTGCAATTAAACAACCTGTTTGTTTTCACAGCTTGACTCTGAATACTGATCATGGGGATATCTTACTGGATTATTCGAAGAACCTTGTTACAGAAGAAGTGATGAAAATGCTGATGGAACTGGTAACTCTTTAAAATGCTGAATTATAAACCAAATAGGTTTTTTTTTAAATAATTTTTACCTGCAACTGATTATTCTAGCATTGCTTATGTACATTTGGCTCTGAATTTGAGGGACCATTGAAGTTAAAAGGCATCTGTTTACAAATCTTGGCACTGTTCAAAGTCTTGCATTGTCCTTTAGCCCCAAGGTACAAGGCCATTTTTCAATGCGCAGATCTGTTTCTTGTACTCACTGAAAGTTTTTTTTTTTGTCTGTGTAACAGACCAGCTGGCATATGGTACTGTTATTGAGGTCTGCAGTAAAATGAGAGATTCATATGAAGTTGTAAGAGAAGGTGATGTCTTCTATACCTGCAATTGAAACAATACTTCATATATCATGTAGTCTTAGTTTTGAGATTCATTTGTAGTTGGATGTATTTTAAGAAAGAAGTTTGTGTCGCTAACTTCAATTTAACATGGTGTCCATATTTAACTATTCCTTAACTATTGGTTCAGCCAAAGGCTTAGACCAGATAGGACACAGCTTTTTAAAAAGGGAAGAACTAGCAAAAATAGCCATAGCAAAATTACTTTTGCTACTCTTCAGTAGCAAAATCTAAGCTGGTACAAAGAATCATTAATGAATGCTTTAGCAGTATGACAAGATACAATGAATCCATCTTAATTACTCAATTTTATCTTAGTCATTCACCACATGTTATTGTGTAACCTCTTAAGGAAGTAAACAGCCTGCATAGAAATACTTGCTTTAAAATAGGAGCATCAATTTTTAAGCTAGAATCTAGTGGGTCTTTTAATCTAATATAATAATTTTTGTTTCAGTGTCTTATGTGGTAAATGTTCACCCTCTTTACTGTAGCTGGACCTTTGTAGTGCATGTTGACTTCCTACTATTTTTAAGAGGAATCTATTTTTACATTTCTCAGGCAAAGTCAAGGGGTGTAGAAAGTGCCAGAGAGCGCATGTTCAGCGGAGAGAAGATCAACTTCACTGAGGTAAGGCTATTTCTGTCCATGGTTCTTCCCCTCAGTTGTGCCTATATATTATGGATGTTCATGTGTCTGTGTAAGAGAAGTCTTGAAATAACTCACTCTAATTGCTACTCTGAAATGCTGAGTGGTTGTAATGTTTGCTGCACTACTGACATGAGAAATTTTTAAAGCTCTGACAAAGAAGAAAAAAGCATGTGAATAAAGCTATTCAATCCTCCCTTCAACACACATCTTAATTTTTTTTTTTTAGAGATTTTGGTGGTATATTTTTCTTCTTGTCTTTTTCCCTCTTCTGTAGAGAGGAAGATGAGTTAGATCTTGCAAAGGGCATGGAGCAGAGTATTGCATTCCAGGTATCCCTTACATGCTTTTGCCTAATGTCAGTGTTCATAAAGCCTAGTAAACTGCCTACAAAGTTTCCGTGAGGATAGTGCAAGACTTTCTGCTTTGGGTTGTTGATGCTACTTATCTTTAGGTATGTTTAACAGTAGAGGCTATAAACAATCTTGGGAAATTAGCCACCTACTTCAGTAAGAGGATGAGTATCTTCCTCTCTTTGTATATCTGAAGGTTGTAATTATGGTTAAATCTTCACTTAAAACATGCAGAAAACCAACTGTACCTTTTTTCTGAAATTAAAAATAGGATGAAAACTGGAAACTTAACAGTATAGTGTGATTTATTAGTCTGCCTTAAATATTAAAGGCTATTTAGTATTTTGAGGTAAATTCACAGAAATTGGTATTTCCTTTGATTTGGTTATTGACTGATTTAGCTGCTGCACAAGCTGTTTGCTTAAAATAACACAGCTGTTGGACATTGTATTGTTCGTGAATGCTACGTGTATATAAAAGTGCACAGACAAACAGATAAAGCTTCACTGGAGAAATGGTTCCTCTTCCTTCTGTATTAATGCCTTCAATTCACAGATGTAATTCTAGCTAGTGAAAAAAGCAAGCGGGGAAAAGAGGGTGATAGATTTAAATCTACCTGGAGGATTGTTTTCTCAATAGTGCCTCTCACTAGCCTCATGTAACACAAATTATTACAGGGTTAGCCCATCTCTGACCACATATTATGGAGTTATATTTCATTGTCTACATGAGAGCAAACGTAGCAGCTGAAGTCTTCTCAGAAGGATGCAATTTTCACAGAAAGCACTTAAACACAATATTAAATTGTGATGTGTTTGGCTTCTGCTGCTAGCTTCCTCTTATGCTACTATCTTGATATGGCAAATTTATATAGCAATTACCTGCATGATAAGTCTAGAAACATCTTTTTCATTATCAGGCTGTTTCTCATTTGCAGTCAGAAGTTGACTTGAAATTAGATTTGGTTAGTTTAATTTTTTCTGTTTGTTTAGACCATCAAATCAAATTGGTTTGGCTCTGGAATGTGAGCATGTGGACAATGTGAAATTGTCGTGAAACCTCAAAAACAGGATGCTGTCAGAACAGCATGACTGAATAAACCTAAAGTAATAAGACAGAAGGGAGCTGCTTACTGGCAGGAACTGACTTGTCTACTGCTCTTGTTCTGATTTAGAACATTTTTTAGCTATTTGTCTGAAGTATTTAAGACTTGTCTGTATTTGGTGCTGCAGGCATTGGCTACATGGTGTGTGCTTATGTGGAAATTCTTTATAGTGCACCCAAGTGTGTCATTGCCAGGTGTTTGTCCCAGATGAGTTAAAACTTGCAGCTTCATATGCTACAAAGACAGTGCATTACAAGGTAACTCATCTTTCCACTCATTATGGGGACAGTCTTCACAGCCCACCTGATATTTAGAAAATACTTCTGTTTAACAGTAGACACTAGGTCAAATATGACTGCTTCTCTTGATCAAGACAAAGGTTCCTTCAAGCCTAATAGTGAGCAATATTTAACAAATAATACCATTCCACATCTGAGTGTTGCAAAAAACGTGCCTCTGTTCACCCCAAATTTAAGTTGGTACACTTTGACAATTAGCAACTGAAAGAGCTTTTTCATATTCTAAGTCAGTACCACCAACTCAATGATTTTTAAATTAGCATTTGGTATTTAAATCATAACTTGGCAGTTCATATTGTCTGTGTTGTCTTTGTCTCACAATGCCTCTCATTGTAGCAAGGAACAATGAGGCAGAGCAGACTAATTTTTTAATTTGTTCATTAGTATTGACTAACTCCTTCATTCTAGATTAAAGCTGTTAAGTTCCTAAACAGGCGAATCACAGGCCAGATTTCAATGCTTTGACTTGTGTATAACTGGAGAATTAATATAAAATGATGCATGCTAACAGATTTTTTTTCTCATAACACAACTACTACCTACATATCTGGTGTGCAAGTATTCAGGGAACATTTACTTGTGGGGAGTGGATAGAATGATGTGGCTATTGTATTCCTTTTTTGTCGAATGTTTAAATACATATTTGTCTGTTCCTATATGAAATAGACTACTCAGGATAATTGAGAAAATGTCAGAGAAAATAACTTTGGCTGCTTGTTATAATTGATTTTCAGTATCGTCATTAATAGGAAACAGCTTCATCCTTGTATACCTGAAGCATGCCAAAATAATGAAGATCACTGAGTACTGAATATTGCTGAATTCTGAACCTCAATCATTAAATGCTTTTCAAGGGCTCTTGAGCTTTCTTTTCAAAGTAAACAAATAAGCTATTTGTTTGCTTTGCATATTATGCTTTTGTAAGCCCTCTCACTAGTGAAGTGAGAGGCTGATTTAGATAGCAGGTGATGAGTGTGTGTATATACACATACACACACAAACTACTGCTCTACTAATTCTAGTTAATGTAAAGGATTTTTAAGTCTTGAAGATTGTACTGCCTTCTGGATGAGGCACCTGAGGCCCCTGGGTACAATTTGGAAATAGCTTCATCAATTTTTTTTCCCCTTCTTGTTTCAGAACCGAGCTGTGCTTCATATTGCTCTGAGAAATCGTTCCAATGTGCCAATACTTGTAGATGGGAAGGATGTTGTTCCAGAAGTAAACAAAGTGTTGGACAAAATGAAACACTTCTGCCAGGTATAAAGTACCACCATAGTTTATTTTTCATATATTTGTTCTATACCCAGCCAGGTTCTTGTATGTGTATTATGAAGCATTGATTGTAGGCTGTTTCACATGAATTGTTGTGCCATTGTTTCAGGCTTATAATAATTCTGGCTCAAGCATGGAGTTGGAGCTGGTTTTAGTATGATTCACTTTTCTCCCTCTGTTCCCAGTTGGATTTTTCTTTAAGGGGCTCTCTAGATCTTGCTCTTTTAGCAGTAATCTTGCATTTACTTCAGAAGTATTGTAAATCATGAAGAACCATTCAAATATTGCCTTATTTCTTCTCGCTAATTTTTCAACTATTTGACTCTATCAAGTAGAAATTGCCTTTTAAAATTTGTGTAAAATCAGGAAAGAGGTAGAAGCTCCCAGCTCACTTGCAGTTTGATTATGCTCTAGTTAAATAGGAAATCTTCTAGTTTTATGTCAGATTCCTTTATGATTCTATTCTGCTTGCAGCTTTAGCAGCATGGAAGTTTTTTGTTCCCTAGTTAAATACAGCAGTTAATGATTAATGAAGATAATGTTTAATTGTTCTTTGATTCAGTACGCCTTTAAAATGCAGGCATCTGTCAGATCAGTTGAGGAAATGCTCTGAAGAACTTCATGCAATATTCTAACAAAGTCAAATTTGTGTGATAAAACTAATCAGTAAAAGCTGACTGAATAGTTTTAGTGCATTTTAAACATGGCTGTGAGGAACTGAACCTGCTTGGTTGCTATTGTGAGTCTTATCCAGGTGGTAGTGGCCAGTATCACTGTCAACTCATACTTGTTAACCTGTACAAAATGAGCCTGGATTATGTCCAGTTCCTAATGGATAAATGCCAAAACCACAATAACGGACACTAATTGGTTTGAATTTGGTAGTTTCTTCAGATAATGTCAGAATTGATTAGCCACAGAAATTCAATGGTCTGTTTTCCACTGTAGAGTTTTTAGCTGATTAAGAATTTCAGTAGTGCAAAAAAGTTTGCACTAGTGCCACCCTCTTTATTGCTAGATGGTTTCAGTCATCAGAGCCCGTGAATATCACTTTCCATGCAGCTGTATCTTCCCTGCAAAATAAAAATCATGTTAAGCAGTTCCTTTGGAAAGGTTAACAAAGATGCTTGTTTCAGTTGACTCATGTAAGCAGATGGGATTTTAAAACTATGCCAACATCTACAGGCTTCAGGAATGGTGTATACTAAAAATGGATCTTCTGTTTGGAAAAAATAAGCTTTAACTTAAACATCTGTAGGGAAGAAGAGCAACTATCAGCATAACCAGGTGATTTGTTGTAGAAAAACAACTTTAGAGCTGGGAAATGTATGTATAAGTGTGCATGATACTAGAAAGATTCCTTTTGTGATTGGAACAGATTTCATGCACGGGAGGTACATGATGGACAAATTCAATGCAGTGTTTTAGTATTACTTAGTGATTGTAATTTTGTTTGTCGGAACTCTCATAACTGTTAAAACAGCAAGAATAGAGCAGAAACCAGTATTATGTGCTGTTAAGGTAAAGCCCAGAAATAACTCTTAATGCAAAACATACATGCAATAGAAAAGCTTTCTGAATGTTTGGTTTGCCAATAAATCTCTATCTCCATGGCTTTATTCATGTTTTAATGTCTTCCGGTTTAGTTAGCAAAGTTGCTTCTAGTTAAAGACACTTAAAGAACCCCTTTAGGTTCAAATATTTGTTGCAAATAGTTTAATGCCCAAGATTTTTCCATTTTTAGCTTGATTTCTCTTGCCTTTGCCAACACTCTGTAAATGCTATAGCAGTCCACACAGGAGACTTTGATCTTGCAGTGTGTTTTTAAATATGTGCATTAGACTTCTAATAAAGTGTCATCTTAGACATAACCAAATGTCTAGCTAAGAAGGTAGCTTTGAGTGTAGGTTTTAAAGTCTAGAATCTTAAGTTGTCTTTGGAAACTTTCTACAACAATGCCTGAAAACACAGCCTATCTCCAATGTTAGAATTACTAACTTTAGTGTATGTGTAGTCATTGCGATTTTTTTGTTTTGTTTTGCCACAGAGAGTCCGTAGTGGTGAATGGAAGGGCTACACTGGAAAGGCAATCACTGATGTGGTCAATATTGGGATTGGTGGCTCTGACTTGGTAAGCTCCTGACTTCTGTACATCTTCCACATCTTTTTGTGCGTGTACATGCTTGCAATGAAGACAAAAATCTAATTGTTGCTTCTGTCCAGGGCCCTCTGATGGTAACTGAAGCCCTGAAACCATATTCCAAGGGAGGCCCTCGTGTTTGGTTTGTATCCAACATTGACGGTACTCATATAGCCAAAACCCTGGCTGAGCTTAAACCAGACACTACACTCTTCATCATTGCATCAAAGGTATGTCCAGTACAAGCACTGGGGTGTGACTTTCTCTAACTGTTAAGGATTCAGTCAGAATAGAGACCTGTCCACAAGAAGATCTAGATCACGGACTTCTAGTGTGGACTATTTCTAGACAGGCCCGCTGGGAGTCATCCTAAACTTGCAGTACAAGCTTGTGTTGCTACTGAAATACCTAGGGATCCAGGAGTCAAGTGCTGAAGATGACTTAACCTAAACAAGTAAGACACATGAGCAATTTCATGTTGTCTAGGGTCTATTTCTCAGTCAACACAAGTTTAAGCTTTAAGTCTTGCCTTGCTAAGAACTTATTCTGTAAATATAATTGCTAGTTGCCATCTTTGAGGAATGCTTCTGTCTTAGCAGAGGAAACTGATGAAGACAAACTTCATAGTTATGTAACTTGAGGGTCGCCTTCATTTGTAAAGCACAGTAGAACCTTTTTGCTGTTGAAGACAGAATCTGCCACAAATGAACATGTGTGTAATGCTGGCCATGCTCTACGGTGGTGCTCATTATCTTATCTTGGCGATACTGCAGCTGAGCAACAACTTATGGAGTAATAAGGAAACTTCACAAATTAATACTAATGGTCACTTTGAATAATTGAGTTCAAGGATCACGGTTCAAAGGCTTAGACGATTGCCGAATTGAAAGAGTAACGCTTCAATTTCTGTTTGCCAGACTGCAGTTAGATAATTGGATATATTTGGAAGAGGATGAATGACATTTTTTTGGTTTTCCTAACAGGCTTGTGTTTCATAATGAAATATTTCTGGAGATGGATGAGAGTAGGTTGAATGTAGTGTTCACCCTTAAAGCTAAATTTTGATGGTTGAGTAAATCAGAATGGTTGTAGATACTTGCAAAACTGCATGACTGAACTTCTGTGCACACTTCACGAAGCAGGAAAATGTTTTCCTCTAATCAGCAAAATAAAATTCTGGCAAGAGTCTTAGCAGAAGAGAGTGTTCCCACATGAAAAATTAGGAATTGAAGAACAAGAGGACAATCCAGTTAGGTTACCCTGTTTTGATGCTCAATTAGTTCCTTTTTAGTTGAATGGTAAAACTTCATATTTGGTGAAAGACTAAGAAAATCTCAGTCTCAAGGTTTTGCATAACAGTTTGGGGGAGGGAAGGTAGGAAATGGTGAATAATTATTCCAGTTCCAGATACATGCTAGTTTAAAACTAGACAGGTAAATCTGGCAGCGCTAATCTCCACTGCATTGATAAGGTTGCTTTTTTGCTGAAATCTGGCAGCAGCTGTCTATTACGAACATCTAGAATCACTCTGCTCTGATTATCTGGAACTTAGGATGTTTTAGCAGCCTGAACTTGTTTCAGTTTTAAGTACAGTGTTTTATATACTTCATTGTTTTACAATGTGCAGACTTTCACCACCCAAGAAACTATCACCAATGCAGAAACGGCTAAAGAGTGGTTCTTACATGCTGCTAATGATGTAAGTATAACACGTTTAGGTTATGTAACAGAATGCAACAGCTTTTCATTGTGCAGTTTCTCCCTGGTCATTGTGTGCTTTGGAGCAGAGCCAATAGCTGCCCAAACATAAGCTATATAGCTCAGCAAATGCTGTACATAAAACATTTCAGTGCTTCGTGATTAGTGACAGGCTGTTATGTCCAATCAAAGTGATAAACCCACTAGTTTTTCATTATAAATGGTTGTCATGCATTGTACCCCCAAGTCCTGCCTGTTAAGGAATAGAGTATAGCATTTACCTTAGAACTGGCTAATAATTTGGTGGAACCACTGACATGGAAATCCAAGAATATGGTGTTCATGTGGCATTGCCTTCCAATTCTTGGCAAATCTTTAAAAACTAGAAATGAAGCTATGGTTGGAGTGATGCACTGACATTTCTATGGCAGATGGCTGTGCTATGAATAGAAACCTTGTATTTGGCTCATTCTCTCCCTATTTCTAACCTTGAAAAGAAAAAAGCAGATACTGCCTGCTCAGGTTAAGATGGTCTTTAACCTGTTCCAGTCAGGGTAGCTATACTTAGTTTGAAAGCTGGGCATTGAAATTCCTTGTTCTGCTACTGTTGCACACAACTCATCTTTGTTCCCCAGAAACTGAAAGACCAAAGTCTAAATCTGGAGCTTGAGATTTATCAGTAATTCTAGTTGTCTTGATCTTTTGACCCTAGCTGGAAAGGTAGCACATGTACAACAAATTCCATCTACTCCAAAGTGGTGTTAGTGATGTTCCAAACTGATAACATACACTTAAGGAAATAGCGTGCTCCTCTAAGTAGTGACTGCTTTGAGAGGGCTTCATGAGAATGTTATCAGAATACTATCTTCAGACAGGCATGCTGCCAAATCCCACATTGAATGTGAATAAGATGATTTCAAGGTGATAACACAAAAATAACTGATGATAGTCAATGGTATTTTGTTTAAGTGTAAATGGTAGCAGATCAGCTTTATGACCAGAAATCAAAATAATTAGCATTCTAGATCTAACTATCTGTTTATTTTTATTAAGCCTTCAGCTGTGGCCAAGCATTTTGTTGCCTTGTCTACCAATGGTGTAAGTATAACAAATCAATTTTATTTTTTATGTACCTTTAAGATGGGCTTACTAACTGGATTTTAAAATGAGGCTATCTTTTAAGACATCATTACTTGAATACCAATAGTTAGCCTTTCTATTGAAAGGAAGTATATTTTTTTTCTACTGAAAATAACTGGAACGCTTGCAGAGTAATGAGCTATAGCAAGATTGGACCTTCGTTATAGATTTGTGCTTTTTCTGCTAGAGCTTTAAATCTGAAATCAAGGTATCTCATACTTGAAGTGACTGTCCTGTTATTAATGAGTGTTACCTGTAGTTGCTTAAGTGTGTGTGAATGCAGTTATGTGAACAAATATTACTCTCCTAGACTCCTCAAGTAAATGCTGAAGTGATGCAGGTAGTTTGTGTGAATAATCTGTAGCATATGATGAGCATAATGTACCCTGATGCGGTATTTCGTGCAAAAGTATGAAGTAAAAGACCAATAGCAATTAGAAAAAGACTGTGCAATAATTGAGAGGCTGTCAGGTACTGCAGCGTGAAGTTCCTTGCTTCCATTCCGGTTCTGTTAAATGTAAACTGAATGGCAGTCCAACTCTTTAACTATATTGCCACTTAGATTGACCAGAAAATGAGTGTATGTCATTAATTTTATTTGAGACTGCTGAATAGTGAGAGCGATCTCTGGAAATGAAGGTCTACTTTTTTCTGATGGGTGCTATGTATTTTTAAAATAGAGGATGTAATTGGGGAATTGTGTATTTAATAGGTACCCAACTTGTGCTTTTTATTTGCTAGACATAAAGCTTTTTAAGAATGTTGGTTTTACTAATGGTGTTCTTACATGTGTTTTTTATTCTAGCCTAAAGTTAAAGGCTTTGGAATTGACCCAGAGAACATGTTTGAGTTCTGGGATGTAAGTAAATGTCTAATATTGTGTGGTAGATGTTAACTGTTAGAATAATCTAACTTGCTTCAGAAAATGTTAAGTAGATGTCAGGAGACTGCCAAACCTCCTGTTTTAGTAGTTGTATGCTCTGTACTGAAACAATTGAAAACTTGTAACTAAAGGCAAATTGAGAACATGTCAGGCAAGCAAAACAGCCTTGTCTCTTGGCCATGCCATTAAAATCCTGCAGTCAGAGGTCTGAAGAGGAGCCTTCTGTATTCTTGGCTGTCTAATCAGCTGTTGGGTAACAGGAGATACAAGTCTTAGCTCATTCCTCTGTGTAAGTAGTTATTATAAGCTGTGACATTTGGCTGTTGGGGTCTACTGTATATAATCTAGGCCTGTAAAGGTCAAACATCAGAAATGGGAGCCTAATTTGGTATTTTATAGCAGTTGCATATTTTAAGTATACTGCCCTTAGTCTTGGCCTTTATACTTGATCAGAAACAGGTTGGTTTATGTCTCATTGACCATGTGCCTGACAAACTAGGTTTTTTAAAGCTGCTGTTTAGAAACTATCTAGAGCACTGCCTTTCCCTGGATAGTGTTATAATCTTGCTGAAGCAGGCTTTGCCTATAGAGGAGTGGTATTAGGAAAGCAGTTAATACAAGCTGCAGATTTAGTATTTGGAAGTGAACTGGAATCATCAAGGGATCTGCTTCAACAGATGTGATATAAATCAGACAAATGGATAACTTTGAAGTCTCAAAAAAATGCATACTTAAGGATTCATTGGGGGGGGCTACTGTAAGGTGCAGGTTCCCTTGACTGTGCCATATAATGTGTAGTAAATTAACACCAGGAAGAATATTGATTTTGCTGAAAATAGTCTAAACACATGATGCTATTTCCTAGTAGTTTGAATAAGTTTGAATTTAAAAGCCTTGCATGTGCCCCGTCTAAACCAATCTCTTGTTTTCAGTGGGTTGGTGGCCGCTACTCTCTGTGGTCTGCCATTGGTCTCTCCATTGCCCTGCATATTGGTACGTATTCCTATGATGTAACAATGCCAAGAGTTAATGTTTGCTTCAGGAATATAACTACAGAATGCATTAACAGTGGATTGTGAATCGATGTGGGGCAAATATTTTACCCAGCCTAGTCTGAGTAGTTGGATGTTTGTGCTAAAAACCAATCTGTAATGCAATGGAAACATTGAGATTTTAGTACTGTAAATGCAGTTTTGGAAGTTACCCATACTTAGGTACAGATAGTCAAATTGCATCTCTCTAGTCACTTGTATAGCCAAAAGTGCCTGATTTATGTAAGGCTATGTCAAGGTTGAAAATTAGACCTTGCAACTGACATTTCTAAACTATTTAAGAGTAGGGCATTTAGTTTCCATGAGTACATACACACTAAACATCAAAATCCTATGTCTCCAGTTCTGCATACGAGCTCTGTTTAGCATTGTTAACTATTTCCTTCTCCCACTACTTCCTTTTGTCCCCAGTACTTGTTCTTCTAGGCTATAGGGCCTGATGATACAGGAATGCTGTTTCTATCTGCAGTTGACTGTGGAGCAAACATAGACCCTCTAAATTGATCCCTACCGACTTGTATTGTTATGGGATAGCATTGACATTTCTGAGGCAGATCTTGCATGCAGGTGGAGAGTACACAGTGAATGTCAGAGCTCTAAGGTCTGCTGTTTCTTGGTGAGCAGGCTGTTCAGCAGCTTTGCATTTGTTCACTCATCACTTCTTGCAGATATTTAGTCTGAAACCAGAACATAATTTATTTTTCTAAATAAAAGCTGGAATTCCCTTCGACTGAGGTTAGAAGGAAAACCACTGGTTTTGGTGTTTTTGGAGTGATACGAATAGGAGTTGTCATGTGTAGAAAAACCAATGTGATCAGCAAAATAAACTTCAGTCAGGCACTTACTGTTTTGTCTGCAATAAACTGTTCAGCTCTGCTGTCAGACAGATTTGGTGCTGACTGCTGACATGCCAGTCTATCTGCACTTCTTGCTCTTACATCCTTCATCTCCCAAAGCTGGCTTCTGACCATAGGTACAGCTGCTGCTTTCATTGCCACACACTTCACTGCCATCTCCATTTTTCCGTATAAGAATCAGGATTTGTGGCTTTGCAGGAAAGGATGGTATTACTTAAACTACTCATTAGTGAAAATGAATGGTGAAATAAATTAAATACCCTAATTATAGAGCAAAGAAAACTCAGGTGAATTGTTGAGAACAGGGCAGCAGGGGGAACCTTTCTCTTTGAGAAGACCTTATTACAATTGTTTCTCCTCAGACCAACACAGAAATCCCTGCTGTACTAGCCTTGCCCTGTTTTTTTGGGATGTCTCTCCCACTGTGACTAAGTGTTCAAACTTGCTGAAAACTATGTAGCCTTTAATACAGAGTCTGGTTTTAATGCCTCTGTTTTCCTTCCAGTTGCTCATTCTGCCTGAATGGGGATTTTAGGCAAAGGTTTTTGAAGGATGTTTCATGAAGTTGGACTTGCTCTGAAGTCCAGGCTTTAATCATAACTAAATATATCTGGCTTATGGGATGCAAATTTCAGGAGAAGTCAAAGTGCAACTTTAAACTCAATTAGTAGTTGAGAGCCTTGCTGCATACAAGGAATCTCGACTGTTTTACAATTGTCTCTACAAGAAAAATCCAGTTTGAGTTGTAATAGTAAATACAAACTGACTTTTTCCCTTGTTAGGTTTTGACAACTTTGAGAGCCTGCTTGCAGGAGCCCACTGGATGGTGAGTGTGGGATGCCTATTTCAGATGTGCTCCTCTTAACAGAGTTGTTAGTAAGTAAGACAACTGAAGGCAGGTTGGTTTCTAAAGTTCAGCTCCCCATGGCCTCTCAATGCTTTTAAAACAACTGTGCTTGGGAAGCGCTCTCTGGATGAAAAGAACAAGAAAAACAATTTTAAGAGCTGGGAGGGATGACGATTGCTTTATCAAAACTGTAATTCCCTTCCTTTGTGTCACATAGGATAATCACTTCCACACTGCCCCACTGGAGAAAAACATGCCTGTTCTGTTGGCCATGCTAGGGGTCTGGTATATAAACTGCTATGGATGTGAAACCCATGCCCTTCTGCCCTATGACCAATATATGCACCGCTTTGCTGCCTACTTCCAGCAGGTAAGGCTCAAACAGAGCAAAGGTTTCAAGAGGCAAATACATAGGTTGCTTCTGTCATGATTCTAGAACCTGTATGCATGTGTCCAGGTCAAAATTGCAATTACTTAAAATCATGCAATCAAGGGCCTAAAGAGACTGGTGCCAAGATTGATATCAGCTTGTTTGCTCAGTTGACTTAGATTTTTTTTTTTTCCCCTCAGACCTCCATTATCATGGTGTCCATAAATTAAGCAGCTATATCCCTGATACTTATGAAATTTCCATAAACAGCAGCACTCACTATAGCTGAAGTATGTATGGAAACTTGTACTGATACTGTGTGGTTCTGCAAGAAAGGTGATACTACCCTTCCCTTCTTTTAGGGTGATATGGAATCTAATGGCAAATACATTACCAAGAAAGGCTCTCGGGTGGACTACAGTACTGGCCCTATTGTGTGGGGAGAGCCTGGCACAAATGGGCAGCATGCTTTTTACCAGCTCATTCATCAAGGTAAACTGAAACTATTCAACACCTTGTTTTGGAATTAAATTCTGAATGGCTGCAAAGCTGGAAGAGTCTGCAGAATTGACACTGGTTTACAGGTTGGGCTCTTATCTAACCTAGCATCACGTTGCTATGGTGCTCTTAATTAGTGGCTTTAGAAGGTTACAAGATGCAGGTTTTAATTCTACAAGAAGGAGCTGAGAACTAAAGCTGAAACTACTCAGCTGTATTGTTACTTCTCACTGCTGTTAATAAAAAAAGCTTTTTTAAAAAGCTTTTTAAAGTAGCTGAGTCTTCCAGTAACTGAAAATGGGGTGAGATTTGAAGATTTTTCTAAGACTTTCCTGTTGCAGGGTTATTAACATGGCTTTTCTTACAGGAACTCGCATGATTCCCTGTGACTTTCTGATCCCAGTCCAGACCCAGCATCCAGTCAGAAATGGCTTGCATCACAAGGTAATAAGTTCTTTGTCAGGACACCCATATTTTCTTGTGGCTGAAGGCACCAAAGCTTTCTCAGTATTGCAGTGTGCGAGATTTCTAAATGTCCCTTTGAAACTATACACATAGGCTCTGCGAACATTCACTATAGGTTTGAAAATATCTAAATTATAATTGCATATTATATGTAATACCGTAGTACTTTCGTTCTTGAAGAAATTGCAGCCACAGTTCTTGGGGCAGATTAATTGTGTGGCATATTGGCCTACTGAGGCTGGAAAGAGTTGAGCAATTAAGTATTTGGAGAGAAAATTCCTTGTAGGAATTTTAAGTGTAATTCTTGCAGAGTAGGAAGAAGTGAATTCTCAGAGCTGATGAAAACATCTTTAGAGAGGCTGTTGCAAGTCTTTAGGACAAAACTTAGTGAGTATACTAGCACAGCTAGGGCGATAGCCTTCTGCACATAGATATCTTTTTAACCAGTCCGATTTATTTAGTTTAATGTATCATCCAACTAAGGATTTTCAGTGAACCATGTCTGACAATTTAAGTTCCATAGATGGAAGTATGGCCATGTCTACTACTTACTGCATACTTCAGAAAAAGCATGTTTCCTCATTAAATTTCAATCTTGTCATGATTTCAGATTACAAGTGCAATTTAAATTGTGTAATAGTAATTTTTTGTCAAGTAACACCAAGTACAGGTGGAAGTTTTGGAAGATGACTTTGCAAAAGAAGGGGAGAAAAGGTTTCATTCAGCTGTAGGTATAGTAAGAGTTTATCTTCAATGTAATGGGTAGGACAAAACCACACATGAATTTGCAAGCTAACATTAGGCAGGGAAGAGGAAACTAAAAACTTCTACTGTATTGGTAGGGATTGGTATATGGTATGCTGTGAGGATTTTCCTTCATATAGAGTAAATACATCTTAGCTGGCTACCTTTGACCAATCTTTGCACCTGGCTTTCCATGCATATGGTGTAGCATGGGATAAAAGTATAGACTATACTGGGTGAAAGGGGTGTGTGAAATCCTGGCTCCTTTGTTCTCACTGGGAGGCTTGCTGTCAGTTTCAGCAGGGGCAGGATTCTGCAAAACAGTTCTGGTTGTCTTTAGATACATGCTCTAAAATAGTAATCAAGTTTCCTGGCGCTCTGAGGTAAAAAGCAATAGTGGGCATTATACAGTTTAAAACTACTGCACATTTTACTGCCATAGTGTTAAAAATGAGTTGTAACTCCAGACTGTCTCAGTCTAGATTCAAGCACCAGGTATCACTATTCCAGCTAAGGAAACATAGCTTCAGTTTGTTTTTATTTCTACCTGCTAGATCCTTTTGGCCAACTTCCTTGCTCAGACTGAGGCCTTGATGAAAGGAAAGACTGCTGATGAAGCTCGTAAGGAACTTCAAGCGGCAGGACTTAGTGGAGATGCTCTGGAGAAGCTTCTTCCCCATAAGGTAACCAGGCTTGGGCACTTCACAGCTTTCCTCTGGCTAGATACTGTGGTGGCAAGGGCATTGTGTTGCTTTGCTTGGTGGAGTTTGCTGATGGGGCAGTGCCCTCCGGTGGCTGTCAAGTGCTACTGTCTTGACAGCCCTGAAGGTTGTATTACAGGTCGTAGCTTGTCAGGTCTAGTGGAGCAGTCTGTGAGTGGCACTCCTGCTAAAGCATGCTGATCTGGAAGCCTTCTGAGGCATTTCAGAAAAGATGAGCTCTCTCATCACTGCCCCTGGGATATTGACTTGTACTTTACTTCTTCCTGTAGCTCATAGTAGCCAGTAATGGTGCTTGGAGATAACATTTTGCCATTGTGTTTGTAATAAAACGTGAAAATGATACAATTTTCTGGTTGAAGTTGTTAGCCTTTAAAGCTTTCAGCATTTTGTATTTGCTGCTAATACAAATAATTCAATGTGGGCTACAAGGAAAATATAATCTGCCAGTTTGTGATGTGAGTCTTACAGAATAATAAATAACAATGTAACTCTTGTTTTGAAAGGTCTTTGAGGGAAATCGACCAACAAATTCCATCATGTTTACAAAACTCAACCCATTCACTCTGGGAGCCATCATTGGTAAGTAAATAGATCTCTCATCTGTGAATACTTGTGAAGATATTCTGATAAACTTTATTGATAAATCTTTTTTTTTTCTGCTTATAGCCATGTATGAGCACAAGATATTTGTTCAAGGAATTGTCTGGGACATTAACAGTTATGACCAGTGGGGGTAAGTCTTTGATCTGTTTCTTGTATGCTTATTTACTGTGGTATTTCTTAATCTGTCATGACTTAGAGAAAAGACAATGAAAAAATAAGTGTTATACTTAGAGCAAATGATTATAGGATAGTTTTAAATGAAAACAGATTCTCTGGGGATAAGTCACCATGTATCCTTGTTCAGCCATGCATAATGACTTTGTAGATACAATTTGGTGAAGGACCTTTTAATTTGATTAAAAAAAATACTATGAATGCAGGAAAGAGTCAGTAATGAGTAAAATAGTCAAGCAGGCTGAACACATGCTCTGAGAATTAGAAAGGGGAAATAATTTCCCTTAGAAAAGGGGAGGAAAAAAAATATTTTACCTCTAGAAACATTTAGTAGGCAGTTTGAATGGTATCTGTTAAGCAAAACCTCTTAATTTTCCTATACTGGAGATACAAGAACATTCTTGGCAGATGCCTTCATATATAGGAGCCCTAGGTCTAATGCAGGCTGCACCTGTGACCAAGGTTCATGGTAGAGCTCCATGTGGAGAACAGAAGCTTCACAAGGAGTTTGTCACTATTAAAAATGGAAGACTTAATCAGGAGCTAATCAGATTTTTTTAATCCATAGTGATATATAGCTGTCCAACATACTGTATGGAGACTTATGCAGGAAGAAAGAGCAATTGGGAAATGAGTAAGATTTTTCAGGTGAAACCTGCCTATGCTGT
Organism: Nipponia nippon; assembly: GCF_047370975.1. Taxonomy (NCBI): domain Eukaryota; kingdom Metazoa; phylum Chordata; class Aves; order Pelecaniformes; family Threskiornithidae; genus Nipponia; species Nipponia nippon. The sequence goes on from NW_028262391.1 coordinate 43,350,220, forward strand.
GAGGAGTTATTTGGAAGAGAAAGTTTGCTCTGCAGGCCTAGAATAGCAGTTCACACTAAGCTCTCTTCTTAAAAGGCTGAAGGATAGGTCGTCTTTGTATATGTTTTCTTAGAGCTATGCTACTACAGCAAGTTTTTTTAACTAAAATATCGTAGTAGAAAGTGAAAATGGAAAATTGTCTAATAAAAGCTGATGTCTGCTATAAACTCTGAAATCAGGAGGGGGATATAGGAGTAAGTACAGCTTTTACTGCAACACATCAAAATCTAGAATGGTATCCAAAACTAACTAGGGAATGTGGGGATGCTGTAGAACCAGCCTACTTTCTTGCAGCTGTTGGAATATCCTAGATTCTTACCCTGTCTGTGGCTGTAACTCCTGGATAGCATGCTGTAGTGTTGGGGAAGGCTTCCAGGCCTGCAGCTCAGCTGTTGTTTGTCTTGATGCTACAAATAAGTGTTCTGAGTGATGTCATGTTCAACAGTGAACAGTAGCAAGCTGAATGTGTTCTGCATTGGGGCAGGCTGCATAACACAAATGAGTACTGAAAGGGAAAAGATTTCTGCTTAACTTTTTAAACAAAACTTTCTCTTTTTAGACATCCTGTAATTTGAGAGCTCTCTGTTCAACTAAGCAGCTGTGAGAACTCCAGTTGTTCATTAATGCAACAGAGTTGAATAATATTAAACTTCAGTAATTTGTGAAGGGAAAAACATATATCAGTGTTCACTGTCAAGTTACTTTTTACTGGCACCTATTTTTAACATCAATGGCTTTTAGTAAATACTGTAAGTTGTTAGCACTAATGTTGTTTTTCTTCTTTCTTCTCCTGCTTTTATAAACGCAGAGTTGAGCTTGGAAAACAACTTGCCAAGAAAATTGAGCCTGAACTGGAGTCAGATGCTCCAGTAACATCTCATGATAGCTCAACAAATGGGCTCATCAATTTCATCAAAAAACACAGAGCCTGAAATGAAAGAATTGGAAGACATCGACAATCTCACCACCGAATACCCAAATCTGTTGTAGCTGTGCTTTTTTAGCCACTTCTAACAAAAATAGCACTTTACAGATGTAGCTTCTCCACTTGTTGCAGTTAATCTTGTTGCGTCAAGTGTTGCAAATGAAAACTAGTTTTGTGAAATCCAGAGATTGTATAGTTGCTTTCTATTTTTGTGGCTGTTAATCTGTAAAGTGCAGCTGGTATGTTCCTCAGTTCTTGTCCCTCAACTTCCTCGAAGATGATCACATACTGATATTAGAAAATAAAAGGTATGATGATGAGTAAAATTTCTTCACTCTGTATCTTAAATGTTACTAGGTCTGCACTTCAGCCTTACTGACTGTGTAAGGTCCTCTGAAGCCAAGTAAACTAACTTCTGTCTTTTTGGACTGGTTCTGCTGTAAGCTGGAAACTAGAATGTGTTCCAAGAATCAAATATACAGCTGTAGATTGTTCATACTGCATGACTTGATGCATTTGAGTGAGATACACTTTTTTTTTCAATGCTACTGTGAAAAGGAAAGTTTACTAATGTTTGGTAAAAGATCTCTTGATTTCTCCATAAGCTATGGAAGCCCTGTGTGGGCACCTGTCTGAAAAGGAAGAAAGTTCCTGGAGTGACAGTGATATCTTAATTTTCCAAACAGTTTTCAAGAGTTTGTGAAGCATAAGCTTGGGATCACTTGCAGAAGAAATGTATTTTTGGTGTCTTCCAGAGGCAGTTTCTCTCACTCTTCTTAAATCAGCATCACTGTTTCAACAACAACAACAACAAAAGACTAGAGAACAACTTCCCTATTCATAAACAAGTTGCTTATATCCTCTTTCATTCTCTACCACTGTTAACCCCTCTGCTAGCAGACTGGCATGCTGTGGCTATTGTTCTGTAATACCTTTAATAAAGGTAAGACACAAGCTTTGAAAGGAAAAATGAGATGTTAACTGTCGTTCTCATACCCTGAACTCTTCATGACAAATGCTACTGTGACTTCAGTGTCTGAGCTTGAAACTCTTAATGCATGTTTGCTGCACAGATTCACTGGTAGGATGAGAAGCTTGATCTCGCTGATGGTGGCACACTAACAACTCCATAGTGCTGGGCCATCTGGCTGCATGCATCTGAGTTGTTAAACTTGGACTAAGTATATATAATGCTTAGATGCTTTGCTTTTGATCAGCTTTATAAAGCAATTTCTCCACATAAAAGATGGTCACAAAAAGAACCCACTAGAGGGAGGCATCATATTTTCTTAGAAGGTCTTAAACCTTTCATCCAGCTGTGCAAAAGCATGTGCTAAATAACTTCATCCTCTTTCTGTAGAGGTAGGTGTGAGGTGAGATCTTTTTGTGTAGATGCCTATCATCATTTGAGTGGTAAAGCCCATTGTTTTGTCCTAGTGATATTGTTTCACCTTTTGTCTGTGCCTCTCTTGAAAATCGGACCCCAGTAACTTTTCTTGGAGAAGAAAGGAAGCAGTATGTATTCTCTAACTCCTTGGTTATTCTCTAACCATGGTATTATTTCCAAAACCTTTTTTTTTCTTGCAGAGTGTTTACTGGTGTGAAACATAACACACCTGATGGTTACTCATCAGCTGTTTTTGCTACCACCCTTTAGCTCAGCAGCATGAAGATCGAGTCACTGTTCCTGTGTAATGAAACACTACTGCAGTGGCGTGTTTAGACCCAGTCCTCGAGGCTTTAAAAAAAAAAGTTCATTTTAGAAGCATTTCACCATTTTCCCCTTGGAGAAAAGCAGAGCTCTCTCCGATACCAATGAGTCCGGGTGTCCAATTTTAATTTTCGGAAAGAGGCTGACAACGGGTGACGCGGGGCCCTCTGCTGCATGCGGCGCTGCCCCAGGGCAGGGCCCCAGCTCGGGGGAGGGGCAGCGGGGCGCCCCCTGGTGGCGCGGGGCTGTTGGCTCTGTTACCCCTCCTGTCAGGTAATGGTGGGCGGGGCGGAGGCCTTGGCCTTGGCCTCGGCCTCCTCCGAGGTGCCCTCGGGGCTGGATTTTTGCAGGCCCTCCCTCGCTCCAGCGAGTCCTTGCTCATGTAAGAGCTCTCAGGACTGCCCCTTGGGTGCGGATGGTATTTGCTAGCTGACGATAAAATTACCAGGGTAAGTGAAGCACTGCTTATCGGCAACTTGCAGGTTCATCAACCCGGATGCCAAAATTATTACCTTAGAGTTTACAGAGTGTGAAAATGACTGCTCCGTGGCATAACTGCTCATGGCTGTAGTCAAACACAGGATGAAAATACTAAAGAAGCTTTAAAAGGAGACTTTTTTTTTTTCCCCTGCAGCGGTTGAAGAGGGTGTGATTGGAGAGGTCACAAATAACATGCTAGGGAACAGGCTGTGGCTACGTTTTGAAGGTGAGATGGCATAAAAACCATGTAGGGTTCAGGAAGTCGCTTTCAGTGATGAGAGTGGGAGGCTAAGAGCCAAGAACATAATCGTGTGCCTGCCCAGGTCTCGCTCCTCCCTGGTGTGTCCGTACTGCCGTAAGGCTGTATCCGCAGCGGACGGTGACCCAGCTGGGTCCTTGGGCTGAGCTGGTACTGCTGTTCCCACCTTCAGCTGTGACACATGTCCTGTTGAATAAAAAACACAAGAAGTTTTTGACTCAGTTTCTGGTACTTGAGTTCCAGGTTAAATCCTTCTGTATAATACCAGCAGCCAATTCCTGCTAGAACAAAACAGGTATCTTCATAAATAGGGCTCTAGTAATGAGAAGGTCCAACCTAGTCAATTCTAATTGGGAAAGTGCAACAGGCATGGCTGAGGTCTGTGATGAAACTGTATTGTCATATTACGAGAGAGAATGAAAGGTAGTAATGTGCCTAAAGTAAGCAGAAATTTGTCAGGCCTGTGAGCTGGAACAAGATCTCTGATCCTCAGACCAGTGCGTTAGCCACAAGATGGACGTTCCTCTTGAAGGCCTCTGAGGAAATACAATGTGGGGATGCTTCAGTCAGTCTAAGTAGTTAAGTCTTTACACTTGCAATGCTAATTGGTCTATATAATCATCATAATTTTTCAAAGTCAAAATTCATCTATGAATATATTTTGAGTTCTTGAGAAGGTAATTACTGTATTCAAGGGAAAATTCTAATATTTTTAAAGAAAATTCTGTGAAATTCATATGGTATACCCGCTGGGCATGCACTTAATATAGACTGCGTTGGTATGAGATTAAAGGAGGAATATGTTTACATTGTAATTGATTTTAAAAAAAGCTCTCTGAGAGCTATGATTGCAGTGAAGACTTTTTCCAGTTCTTTTGTTTAAAGAGAATTTGGCAGAAATAATCAGTAAGTGATCCCCTTTGGCCCAGTTCACAGTGATCTGATCTGCTGGGTTCGTTCTAATTTCCAAACTATCCAGCACTACATGCAGAGTTCCTGCAGACTCAATGGTGGTAATGGTTTGAGCTTAGACTGCTTGAAGGAGGATAAGATGAGTAAAATTTCCCAAGCCACACCAAGAGCTTCAGTTGAAACTGTTGCTGTTCTGGAGGAGCAAAAAGTACTTACAGGTCTGCCGCGTCAGTGCTGAAGCAGCTGAGCCATGAGTCTGTTCAGATCAGTCAAGTAAAAAGAAGATAGTTTTACCATATTAATTCATTTTTATCTTTATATTCTTCCAGGCAAAGAACTTCTATTTAGATGTTCTTAAAAATATTCTACTTTGGTAATTCCTGCTATTCTTTTCTGTTAAAAGGAAAGATATTTTAGAGAGTTATGTAGATAAGTACAGTGTACAATAGAGTAGTGAAGTCTAGAGCATTAAAGTTTTGCATAAATTTGGTTTTGTGAAGTTTTGGTAGGATATTGGCAGGGCGTGTATCTTGTCAACTCTTATGTAGATAAAAATGAACTAGCTTGTAGGCTATGTTAATAACAGTATTTTAGGGACTACAGAGCATGACAAATAGAAAGCAGTTTGGCTTCCAGAGTTAAGTGTTAAGCAACTTGGATTATTAAAATTCAGCAGAGACGAGCACACGTTTTAGCTGCTGTCTCAATCAAACTTGAATGCTAGTAACTGTATTGCTCTACCTTCTTTGAGAGAGGCTTTTCAAGTTTTTGTTTTTTTGTGGCATGTGGGGATTACCAAAATAGATAAGATAAAAAATAATCTCAGAACTAAACATTTTCAGAGGGCTGTAATGTCCAGATGACTTTATTGTGCCCTCAGGTTTTCCTTTCTGTGGTCTTTCTCATTTTGGATTTTCTGACAGAACAAAAATAGAAAATTCTGAGGTTCTCATAAAACAAAACCAAAGCTCTCAAACCTGCTGAATGTACTAGAAATTTCTAAAAGCATACTCTCAAAAGTATTTGTAGTCAGGTTGTCAGAGTCATGGTATTTGGATTTTATTTGGTGGTTTCACAAGTAGACACATTCCTCAGTGTTTCTCTAAGCTGTATTTTTTGAGATTTATGTAATGTTTCCTCTAAGGAAATATTTTGAGTCCAGACTTGTGGATGAATGGGTCCCATGTGGAGAAGACACCCAGTGTGGCTGCCCATTCAGTCCCTGCTGCATGGGGCTGTCCCAGGCTGTGAGAAATGAAAGGAGCCGGGGAATGGATAATCCCTGCAGTCTGGAAGCAGGCTGCAGAGTGGATTCAGCCAAGGTAAGAGCTAGATGTCAAGAAGCCTGCTAAGAAGTTGGCCTGGAACCATGCATCTGGAGCACTCTCAAGTACGCAGCAGTTCCTAGAAAGGCTGAGCTCTGCCTTTCATCATTAACAACAGCCACAAGGGACAGTATCTGGTAGAAAGATCCCTCTCTCACAGGATAAAAGCATAGCATGTCATTTGTTGTTGGATAGACTTTTAAGTGCTAGTGAGCTGTGGAAAAAAAAAAATCAGTAATTCCAATAGTTTTTTGTTGAATATTCCTGTATGATTTTGGACTAATGAAAAACACCACTTTTGTCTTTATAAGTCAGTAAAGTGGGTAACCAGTGTCTAAGCAGTTAATCAGTTTGACAAGTTCAAACTTTGAGTATGACTTTTCATAAAGATTTCACTTTACAGTTGGTCTAATTTATTCTTAAATTTTGTGCAGGGACTCCTAGATTAACTAAAGTGCTGTGCCAGTAGAGCTGCTCATTTTAGGACTGTCTCTCCAGGCTTTTCAAGAAATGCATTCATATTTTTTAAACTATACAGAAAAATCTCTGTGCAGTTTTGCTTTTTTGCTCTTGATACGTTATCTAATAGGTTTGCTTTATTCTCCCAAATCCATTATAGACATTAACATAGACCAAAAAAGGGCTGTTGGCATAAGTTTGTGGCTGGATAGTCTGTGTTCTAGCAGCAGTGTTTCCTGAACCACTTAAGAAAATCAGTATTACAAGAGGGCATGATTTGGAGCCTCACTGGAGTTTTCCATAAATAATTACATCAGTGTTGATCTTCAATAGCCTTTTAACATAAATTACATCATTTTGAGTTGGAAGAGTTATGATATATTGTCTAAGTCATGTTTAATTCTCAGGATATACACCTGCTACCTGTAATCATAGTAGATTTCAGGATGATAAAGAAGTGAAAAAATAAAGGGTATGGGGACTTCATCCATTCTAATCTTAGAAGTATGGAGCCTGGTATACAGACTACTGGCCAAGGTACATGTGTACCAGCTTGGGTCAAATCCTGCTTAGTTATATTTCCACAGGTTTGAGATTTTACTGAGAAGATTTGTTGTCTCACAGTTCATAACTAGGATTTCATAGACCAGTAAAAACGTCTCGTTGACTTCAATAGAGATTGGTCTGGGCCTTGGATTATTAACTGCAATCATGAGGGATTCTGGTGACCTGTATTATTTGGCAAAGATATTTTGGACTATTTCAGCCTGGCTACAGATACACTCCTTCATGGAGCGAGAGTTAAAAAGAGGTCTCTGCACTAAGAGGCAGATGCACATGCAAGGAACTTACAGTGTAGCCTATAGAGTCTGTCTAACCTGGCTTCATAACTCTTTTCAGAGGTGAGCAGTATTCAACAATAAAAAGCACCAATTTTATTCGGAACATGTGTACCTTTGGGGCTAAATTAAAATTATAGGAGAGGAATGATGCTAGCTATTTGACGTGGTAGAAGAGGTCCTAGAGTGATGCTCTTCCTTGAGAAGAACATTTTGCTGTTGAGTAAGTCTAAGCTGGAACAAAATTAATATGGTGATGTCCTTAAATTTGATGGTACCTTTAATAAGAAAAAAAAAAAGCATAGATATATATTTAAAATAGACATATGGGGTTTGCATATATAAAAATAGATTAAACTTGTTTTCCTCTTTAAAGCCTCAGAGATCTTCCTCCTGGGAGATACTGACATTCCCTTCATATCGGGTGGATTTACCGCAAGGAGAGCCAGAGGAAACTTAAAAGTGTCCGGTTTTATTTAAAACCTTGGTGGTCTTTAACGGCTGCCCCACAGTTCCAGCCTGGTACAAACTTAAACAGAGCTCTTTGTTGCTCTTGAATGTGACATAATCCTTTCATCTGGCATGCTGAATGAAGTATGCACATGGCTTTTTTGCTACCCCTGCTGGGCTGCCTTGTTACACCTTCAGAGCAAACCACCCCCCAGTAAAAAAGCTTGGACTCTGTCATCCACCCTAATGCCAATAAACAACAGATAACTATGGCATCTTTTGGCTTTAAAATGCTGCCCCTCGTTAAACTTGTGTGTTGAGGAAGGAAACGGCTCCCCACATCATTGTTTCTTGCAGATACAGATACAGAGTACTTTTTTTTTTGTTGTTTGCATGTTTGCTAATTTGAAGCTCTTTGAAGAATCCTACAGGGAGATCAAAGACAAAAGATTAGAACGTTTTTAATAAAGTGAAGAAGGATCAGGTTAGATCAAAGGGACAAGCTGACAGGAAATAAGTAGGTGCCGTTGTTGGCTGACACTTGCATGCTGTAGGGTGATTTCTGTGTTAATGTGAGGTCAGAAGGAGGATTGCTTTACATCTTATTGTCTCCAGACTTTGCTGACTGGGTGTGTCTTTGTTCTTTGCTTTAATCTCAAAAATTAAAACCCATAAAGTCACAGTTTGGCTCAGCCACATGATTTTTCTAGTTATTTAGCTTTGATTTTGAAATAAAAATAAAATTTGGAATGTACCAGCAGGGTATGAAGGTAATTAATTGGCTTGCAAAGGGATTCAGCTACAGGAATATTTGTTATCAGAGGCACTGGGCCTCAATCACCCCCAGTGTCATTTTGCTGACTTTAAGGGAATTAAATCTTACCCCACTGTCTTAAGAGGAAGTGTGTTTTCTTTATATATACTGAAGCTTTGTATGCTCACAGGTTGTACCACTGTAATTAAACCTGTACAATGAAATTAATATATCCCCTTCAGTTTGGATGCAGTTTTATTGGTACAGAGCTGCTAATTGGATAGAGTTTATTTCCCTGAGAGATTAGAGTGACAGCACTAACTGGAATGGGCTCTCTGGCCTCCTTGCAATCTTTGGCATGTAGGTTGTGGTGGATGCGTGGTAGTCTTTTTGGCATCCTGGCATACGTATATCAGAAGTAAGGTGCTTTACAAAATACCCTTTTCTTCTAATAAGAAATCACCCTTCTGCGTGATGTAGCTAGAAGCTAATTTGAGGACAGTCACAGGAAAACAAGCCGATTTTTTTACTATATGATAGGTAATTTTGTAGTTGCACAGAGCTTGATCTCCCTGTGTATCTTCACAGGTGAAGAAAACAAACAAATGCTCGAGAGGTTTGTGTGACTTTGTCTCCATTAGCAGGAAACCTCCTTTGCCTGAAAGGAGGTTTTCAGGCAAAGGTGCAGGATTGGGCCCAAAGAAACAATACTTGTTTTGTTCCACAAACAAAAGGGCTAGTAGCATTAGCTTTATGCTCTACACAAGTATGCACATAGATTCTCCTTCAGCACTGGGGGTTTCTGCTGCCCTAATGCAGAACAGCACTCCAGTGGTTAGATATGTTATTTGACATGGTGCAAGCAATAATTGTCTCTTTTTATTCAGTCATGTTAAATCAAAATAGCAGGTTTTAGTATGGCCGTAACAGAAAGAGCTGTGCTCAGCCCCTTGCTTGTTTGCTACAATACAGGTAATAATCATACTTCATTGAAATATTTAGAGAAATGTATTTTTATTTTATTTTGGGGGGTTTTGTTTTGCAGTCAGTTATGTAAATGAGCAATCACTCTACAAAACCAAAGGAAAGTATTCAGTAAAATAAAGTCACCTGAACTTACTGGGGCAAAGTAAAACAAATGGGAAGAGAAGGTTAGTTTGCATTTATGAAACTGAGGAAATTTTGTGAGCCTTAAAGGGATGTTGGAAACGGCACTGGGTTTGACTAATGTGTACCAGTGAGAAAAAGCGTTCTGTTTCATGGCCTGTGCTGTGGCTGAGCAGAGCTGCTCTCTGCTGGTGTACGTGGCTCTAAGCCAAAACTTCACATACTGCACTGTCGTTTGCTGCTTGTACACGTACCTTTTCTAGGGTTCCTGATTAAAAGCTGCATGGCAGATTGTATGAAGGACTGCTGTTCTGGATGCAGTCAGGATCACTTCATGATGCAGTCAGGATTCAGTTTCAGGAGAGATGACCCTGGGGGTGCAGTGCTATGAGGCCAACAGCTGAGAATGGCATATGGGAAGAAGGCAACCTGGTTTGATTTTGAACATTGTCTCATTTTCTGTATTTGGTCACATTCCATGGAGCCTCCTGGGCTGCCAGCCTGTTACTTTTCATGATTGGTAGGCTCTAATTAAAATTACTTCTAAGTAAGAAATATGCAGCGTTCAGACAGAAAAAAAGACTGAAGGCTCCTCAAATACTCAAAGTGCTTTTGTGTGGCCATTGTAACAGCACATCTCCTAGAGACATCTACCTCTGTAACCACTTAGTCCCTGTTGACTCCCTTGCTAGACTTAGCTTCAGTTGGGATATATGCCCCGATAGGCTTCTCTAAGCTTTCAGATTTAGAAGTGGCAGGTCATTTTTTTTGAGATTTATCTGTCTAGTTAAAACACTGAGTTTTTGCCTAAATTTTAGACATTGCATGGAGCTGTTCTTCTACAACAAAGTACAGTCATTGGAGAAAGGCAGATGCTGATGGGAAAAAATGAGTAGTGACTGGGTAGCAGAAAAATAGGGATTTTTGGGGATCTCAACAGTGGACAGAAATGCCTAAATCCTGCTGAACTTGTGAGAATACTGTTGAGTCCAGCTGGACAGAGGTTCCTGGGTTATAGAAGTGCAGGAAAAAATAGGCCACATCTGGAGTTGTAAATTGATTTAGTTAAATTTGTGTAATCTTTTAATATATACAACACCATAAACCTACAGGCATTGCAGGAGTCTGATAGGACTGGAATGTAGGAGAAATTCAAGGTACTCAAAGCAGTCAAACAGTATGAAAGGAAATGGAAGAAAACGAGAGTCCTTTAATGGACTTTGCAAAATGAAGATTAACAATTCAGGGAGAGGTGCAAAGGGGGGAATGAGGATGTTGACAAAGTGTTATGGTAACAGAAAATTCATTGATGAAATGCAGAATTCCCTGAGGGAATCATAAATCAGCTTTAGTCTACAAGGTATGTTGGTTCCTAAATCAGCAGGAGTCTGGTACCTAAATAGCTTTGCAGTCTAGTCCCACATGCTTTACTTTGGACTCTTCTCTTCCCTTTAGGTTTCATTTGGTTTTAAATTTAACAGGGCACTCGTTTCCTTTTGAACCAAAGCATGTTAATAGCATCCTTAATATATTTATAAAATGAAGAGTCTTGAAGGATAGCTTGGGATTCTTCAAGAGTTCTGAAATGCTAAGTGTTTTAATATAAAGTAGAAAGCATTAAGAAAAGGATGAAAAATGACAGGGAGCATCAAGCTGAGACTGAATAACTTTGGGAGGTTTGATTTATCCTGTGCTTGAATATTTAATGGATCTTTTTGTGGGTCATTAGATGTGAGGCTGCAGTGGTAGCATACTAAGAACAAACAGTTATGCTCCAAACACAGATACAGCCCTGTACTTGTTGATTAATACATCAGCGAAGGGCAATGTTAGGTTATCCCGTGTGGATGGAGATTAGAGGACTGGAGCAGAGCTGCAGGCGGAGCAGCTGTGTCCACTAGGCGGTAATGCTGGTCGTGAAATCCCACTCCTGCAGTGCCAGGCTCCCTCCCGCTCGCTGGGGCCTTCCTCACTCCCTTCTGCTGGAAGGAAATTTTGAACACTAATAAGAGACTTTGGATCTGAGAATCTACAGGATTTTCAAGGAAAGCAGGACTTAGTGAAGCTTAAGGTTTAATATGTAGCTTGTGGCAGTGCACCAAAGCCTTGTACAGATGTGCCTCAACCAGTGGTACGTCTGTAATGTCTCTATGTAAGTTGTGGGATGACGTCTGAAATTGTTGAGCATTCACTCTACAATAACCACATCCAGCACCTACTATCTCTAGTTATTTAAAAAAAAAAAGTCTTCATTATAGTAAATTATAATCTTTGGCCAAAATGACATACGAAACTGAAGGAATGACTGGATGCTAAAATGTTGTTATTGGCTTCAATTTGAAGGTGAATTTGTCATCCAAGGTAGTTTGTGGGGGAAAAAAGCTGAGAGGCACTTAAAATTAACTAAGTACAGCAAGCTGTATGATGTATCCTTTGTTTAACACGACATCACGGTGTCCAGGACTGAAACAGTGTCAGGCCTGAAAGTAACCCAAACCGAAAAGGGAATTTGGGGAAGAAAGAATATGATTACTTGATCTAGAATTTGGAGAGAACGATTTAAGAAAAATTTCATTGAATCTCCGACTCTAGAAATCAGCTGCATTTCTATATCTTTTCAAGAAGATAGTTTCCAGAAGCAAAATGTTTTGTAGCAACAAGGGGTCTTTCAGGACTCAAAGATTAACTGAATGCCATTATTCCTTCCTGCAAAATCTAGGGGTGCCCACTAAAAACTCCTGCTCAAATACAGAGCGGTTTCATTCTGCTTTTCATTGGTGAGTCTATGAAACAAGCCAGTATGTAGTAGGATAATAGATACAGAAGGGCAAAACTATGAAGGTCTGTCCCTGAAGAAGTTGCAACCCCAACTCACATTGGGGTAGAAAGTAAAAATTCTGGAATAACTTTTACAGAATTTCAAAAAATGCTGGAAAATGTGTTTGGGAACATCAACCTGAAAAAGTATTCTAATTTTGAAGTTGGTATGAATATTTAAAAATGCCAAAAAAAATTTTGCTTTTAACTCGCAAATATTACATTTCAGCGTTTATTCTGGCTCATCGGGTCCGTATGTTGCTCAGGGAGTTCAGGATTGTTCTCCATGTTAATCTGTAGTATTCATCTGAGGTGGACACAGGCTGAGAAGGAAGAGACAGGAGTATCTTATTTCCAAACATAGGCAACCTTTACTGGGGTAGTGGGGAGGCAACTTCTGTCCCCAACACTGGGAAAGTGTGGATGGGCATGGCAGGCACTGGACAGCCCTGCCTTGCAGTAGGAGCCCTGCTGTTTATTTGAGCTTTGGGAGTACGCAGGGTTGCTGGAGAACGGAGTGCAGCTGTGCCAGGTCCTGTCTGCAGGTGCCATGTGGCTGCTGCGGGAGAGGCAGCGGGGAGGCCGTGCTCTTGTATTGCAGCCATGGTGATCGTTCAGCCGTAAAGCAGCCAAATAGCCTTATGTCATACATACCAAAGCTAGGGTTATGATAAGTCTATAGAGGCTGACACAATTCCAGGTAATGAGCAAAATTGCAAGCCAGAGGTGGGGGAGACCCCCTATGTCAATACATTTCAGGGGGATTGGCTGTATTTTATTTTTTCCCCACAGTTTGAAGTCAGTCTGGAGGCATGCTGTGCAATTGCTGGTTTATCATCTTGCCTTTTCTCTCTGTCAGGTGTTGATCTCCCTTCAAGTGTCAATATAGTTCAAAGTACATTTAAGCCCCAGTATTAACTCTATACTCAAAACAGTGTAGTTATGTCACTGGTATAAATGAAGGCTTTACAAGGGCAATAGATATTACTGTTTTAATGCTGGCAATGGAGATGACTCATATTCCCTGTTTTGAAGCAGATTTTCTACTCTACAGAAGCAAACTATTAAAGGCATGCAATTTCTGTCCTTCCCAATTATATTTCTTGTCAAGCTGTGCTATGTAACTTAATCTAGTTTTACTAAGCCTGTTATTGTAGCAAGAACACAGACATTAACAACACTAAAGCTTGGTTTTCATGTTCCTGATCCTGCAATCTCACCCATAAAGATAGGATTTTGGGCTGGCGTAGAGCCTGCTAATTTAAATGCATTTCTTTGTGTGCGTAATGTTTTGATTGGGCAAATCAGTGCCATGGTCAAGGGCTGTGTTTGCTAGGATTCACTTAGAGTAAGAAAAATGTCTGTCAGAATCTGTCAGATCTATAACATACCTTGCCTTGCCCCGTAGCCAACCAACTGCATTTTGACTCGAAGAAAAATACAGTTAATATCTCCATGGGAGATTGACTTTTTTTTTCCCCCCCTTAAAAAAAAAAATCACTGTTGTATGCATTTTTTTTCCTTATTTGTATTTACTTAAGTCTCTTATTAGCTGTATTTGATGTAATTGTCATTTGCCAATTTAAACTGATCTCTAATACCTTATGTTTGTGTGACTAGGGGGGGAAAAAAACAACAAAACAATTCCCTTAGCAAATCAGTAATATTTCGGCATTCTTACACTTCTCCCTCAAAAGTAAAACATTAATGTTAGGTGAAATGAGGCAGGTTGCCTGATATGTTAATTATGGAGACAGATAATGATTAACTTTATTAAAGCTCTTGAGAGTGATTCAGGATAGAAAACAAATTATTTGATCTTTTTGGCATATATTTCTGTATTTTAAAAATACATAAGTGCCTTGTGGATGGGATTTGAAAAATAGATGCAACAGTCTCAATTTTGTAAAGATGTGTACAGCTCTGACAAAATACAGGATTTTACTCTTTAGGATAAGCTTGCTGAAATATTTGAACAGTTTTCTCCAGAAAATTTTAATAAAACCTTACTAATTTCAATTTGAAAAAAATAAGAAAAAAACTTTGGAGTTTTATAGTTTAAAAAAAAAAAAAAGGAACAGTGGGACAATTCTTACCTAACCTATATTTTTAAGACTTTGGATCTATTATCTGTCACTTGTACCAGAAAAGACATAGAAGAATATTCAAAATACAGTAAAAAAAACAAAGTTATAGTGGAGGTGTTTGCTCAGGGAGACTAGAAATGTTGGAGCGAATAGTGCATATCCAACAAAAAAGTAGGACGTTTCTCTTCATTGTACACCTGGTATTAGCATTAAACACATTCAGATTGACAAGACTACCACAAACCACTCTGAGGAGATGCGAGGGGGACAAAGCTGAGGAGCTCTGAATTTGGCCTCTGCCATTTGGGAAACCTTCCCCACCCCCACCCCCCCCCCCCCGCCCCGACCTGTGTCAGTGTGTGAAGAACCTGGCAGGGCACGCTGAGGACGTGGCAGTGTCCGTAAGGTCCTGCTGACTTGGTGTCATACAGCTGCTGTCCCAGGCTGGCCGTGGTCCTATGTAGGAGTCATTTTCTGTGGGACAGTGAGAATGGAGAAGCACAAGTTCGCAGACATGTTTGGGTTTTAGCAGGCACTTTTTCAGCACACCCCATTTTTTGCTTTTCCTAAGTTTTGGCTCTCACTGATCAGAGAAGCTGTAGTCAAAAAAGGAGCAGGAACTCCAAAACCACCAGCAACCTGCGAGGAAAGGGAGCAATTCCAAAGGACAGTGTCTTAACTAGTAGTTGCTTACAAGCTCCACTTTGTTTTTTGGGGGGATGAGAACCAAATAGTCTTGGTTTAGAGCTTTCCCTTGACTTCGCCTTGAAGGAAAAGAAGCAATTTTGGGAAGGCACCAAAGGTTTTTGGGTAACAAAATCAAGCAAGGCAGCACAAGCCCAGAGCTCTCCAGCTTCTGCCAGCACACTGATACTTGTGTCTGCCTTTGCCCACAGCCTGCTATTTCAGAGATCTGATTTTTGCAGGGATAGCTGCTTGTCTTTTCAGGCCTAACGGTATCATATGGAAGATGCTCATGCACATTGCTCTAATATTGTGCCTTACTCTTCTGCTTTGCTTTCAGGGATTAAGGCATTCGTGGTGAACACATGCTATTTGGTTTAAGGAGTACTTAGTAAAGTCAAATCATGCCTTTCAAAGCTGGAAACCCAAAGTTAGACTCCAAATCTATGTTTAGGCTGCTGCTTATGTTGGCTGGTTTTCAAGAGTATGGAGATACCTTTGGCTTCAGTGGTGGCTGCTGAATGCAAAGCACTAGAAGAAGTCAGGCGTCTCCTTTCAGAAATGTGGGCACTTGTTTCAGACAATTTTGGCAGAATGAACATGACAATGACGCTTGCGTATGGACTTAAAACAGAATCAAAATTTTCCTTAAATCAGAATGGGGAAAAAATCAGAAAATTATATGCAAATGTAAAATAGAAAATAACATTTTGAAGTGAAGCCTAAGCTGTAGGCTTTGCATAACTGGAATTTGGAGTACATGCTGAAATATAGGAAACCCTGTAGTTGTCCATGCAACATGCTTTTCTTACATGGAATTTAGCGGGCTTTCCTGTGTCTGAAGGCTGCAGGTGTGATTACCTCTGGTTTCCAAGGGAAAACCTATGCTTCTGGCTGGAGAGCCCTGTATCTTGTTTGTGCATTTTGAAAGGATAAAATAATACTCATCATATTTACATTTTTTACAAAGAAAGGTATAGCTGTCTCTGTGTGTACTGTGGAACAAAGGATTTGTTGCTTTTTTTCCCCCCCAAATAAGCTGATAGATAAATCACATATTCTCTTGTACTCTGCATTTCCTGTTTTTTTGTAAAACATTGCTTTTATTGGTATATGTAATGTTTGTTTTCTGTGCAGAAGGCAAATGAGAGAGGAGAAAACTGACCACGAGACATTGAATGTTTTAGACAGTTGCGCTGTATAGCTGCATTACTATGAAAGATTATCTTGACATGTGCTGGTTTGATTTTGAATAGTAGTAGGTGTTTCTTAAAAGGCAATGGGCATATGATGTTAAATTGGAACTGGACTAAAGCAAACACAGGCTTTCTCCTTTGACAAGCTTACAGTCTCATTAGGGTAAATTACCCAGTACTGAGCTCCCTGTTTCTATGATTAGATGGTTATTGGGACACAACCTAATTAGTTTAAAGCTGGCTTGGGTATCTCTACACAACACTGTTGTTATTTATGTGCTGCTGTGGAGACCTAGTCTAAAGTCTTCATTTGAAATCTATTAAAGTCAAAGCAGCTCTTTCTGTTGGTTGAATGAGCTTTGCATCAGGCTGAAAACACGTCAAGAGTACAGTACAGAAAACAGAGAGAGCCCGGCAACGTGGTCCAGGCCTGGCATGTCTATTGGGATATAGTGCTGCAGGGAAGGTGCTGGGAATGCAGGCATGGGGTGGCACGGCATGGGGACAGCAGGCTGAGGGGCCAGGCCAGGGAGTTGGTGAAGGGGCTTGTGTATAATGGAAAAGCACAGTGAGATGAGGGAAGACTGCTGGGGAGTTTTGCCAGTGATGGGAGAGACTTGGATTATGTATGGAGGAGGGCAGAAGGGCAGCCTGGCACAGCTGAAGCAGCACTCAGTGGAAAAGCGCTCAGCCAGCATTTCTGGGAGAGGCGGGCAAGCAAAGGCAGGGCTAAGAGCGTGCCATGAACGGCCCTACACAGAACAGTCAAGGGAGGTAGAAGCTTGGTGGGGGAGTAGACAGCACAACCAATCTGGTGGTAAATATAAAAGTCTTCCCTTTCCCAGTGCATGAAATGATTTGCTGCAACTGATGTGCTCTTTAAAGAAATCCAACCTGACAGGAGTAGGGAAACAGCAGGTGAGCCCCAGGGGCTGGAACAGACAGTTGCTCTTCAGACTGGTGGAGACATGAACATGCTAAGGGGGAATACGCTTCCAATAAAAAAAAAAAAATCTGAAAAAGCATAGCAAGCATATTTTAGGGCAGGATGGAATGTTTGCTCAATTAACTAGTCAAAACAGGATCTCTTTGTGTTTCTCACAGCGCTGCAAAGGGAACTCCCTTTATGAGAATCAAATTCTTTGCCTGTATCTTCATTACCCAACATATACCATCTTCAGGAGCTTTACTAGCGTTACCTGATCCCACTTTCTGTTGTGGAGTAAAGGAGCTCTATTTTCTCCTAACCTGACTGGGTGCAGGAACAATAGGGGTGAAATTAGACAGCTTGCTCAAAATCTCCAGGGAACTTGCTATCACAGTGGACGTCACAATTCTGTTCTGCTCATGTAGGTAGGTCCATAAGATTAGAAGGAATCGCCTTTTCATCAAGCCTTGCCTGCTGCCACTGTGTCGTAGTTGTGTCTGGAAAGTCCAGAATGGTCTTCACAACACACACTCCACATGCTTCTACAAACCGCAGGTTGCAAAACACACCCTATAACAAATTTAAAACTATTAATCTTATGTAATAAGATCAAAAGCCGCCAACTGCCATGTCCCACTGGAAGAGATCTGGAGTGAGTAAGAGCTTCATTC
Organism: Nipponia nippon; assembly: GCF_047370975.1. NCBI lineage: Eukaryota > Metazoa > Chordata > Aves > Pelecaniformes > Threskiornithidae > Nipponia > Nipponia nippon. The sequence continues at coordinate 43,367,863 of NW_028262391.1, forward strand.
TGCTCTTAGATCCTTGCATTAACATGGAACTTGTTAAGTGACATTCCCGGATTATCTGGAAAGCGAACTATGCACTACAGTACCCCAGAAGACAAAACAATTATTGTCATCTGCCTTAACAATCTGATCCAAATTAAAAGCTTTCCTGATTTTGCCTAACCCTGTGTATCAGAGATGTTTAATACCATAAAGAGCACAAATACCCTGGCTATACCTAATGTTTGCCACTTCAGGGAAAAGGTATCATTTTTCCCTCTTCCACCACAAGTCCTAAAAAGTCAAGTTATATGTAAAAGGGAGAAATATATACAGTTTCTTAGCCTATTTTGGACAACAGGAGCACAGCACAAATATGGTGCAACAAGCACAATCTCCTTAAGATTAAAACCACACATTCAAATCAGACAAGAACAAACTAAGCAGACCAGTCTCCCTCAGCTTCTCACTTGGTCTCTTGTATTGGTACTTGACGTTGTCTCATAACTCTTTTCTGAATCGTCACTCTTTTTAAAATTTCCTTCTTGGATTAAGGATATCAGAACCATGGTAATTTTGTTCAGGATTTACACCAACAGAATATGCAGTAGGAGTGTATCGTCTCTGCCTTTATCCGGTGTTCCCACTTAGCGACCTGGGGATTGGGTAAGTCCTTTTGGCCATAGTGTTTCATGTGGTGCTAAGGTTGATTCCTGCTATTCCTGCAGACCACCCCATCATGGAGGGAGTTATGGCCTGCAGTTTTCAGGCCAAATGCATACGTCTGACTACTTGCAGTGCACACAGCCAGTTTACCGAGCAATTGCTTTGTCTCAGAGCCCTGCTCTTATCACCATTTACCATTCTCAAACAGATGTGTCACCTGTGGATTTAATAGCCAAACGGTTTATATTTTTTTTCCAGTTTATAGGTAAAGATGCTAAACAGCTCAGTGTCAAGAACCAACCCTGTGTGACACCATTAAAAATACAGTCAATTAATGGTGAGTCTCCATTTACAATTGTATTTGTGTACCCATCAGTGAAGCAGCTAAAAGGACTGAACTCCAGTCAGGTTAGTGGCAGTGGCTGTTAGTGCTGCAGCTGCACCATTGCTGGAAGTCAGTTTAGCTGTTTGTTTCTCACCTTTGTGAAGATCTTCCTGCTTGTTACCAGCTGCATTACCAAATCTGTTGCTTCTTGCAGTAAGGGCTTAGGCTCTATCCCCCATCCAAACAGTAGCATGAGAGTGAAGATCTGTTCTCTGTGAGGCTGACCCATCTCCATGGCCTCTCAAATGGGATAAGGCTAAGAGAACCAGTCTAGTGCAAGTGCTGTGCCTGCCTTGGCCTGGTGAGACACAACCGCTCCTGCTCGGTGCTTGGGATAGCTTGAAGCAGCTGTTTCACTGCTGATTCCCGAGCACTGGTAATGGACTGTTGTGTTCCTTCGGCTCAGGCTGTTTGCAGGGTCCTTAATGGGCAGCTGAAGTGTTTTTCCCCAGCCAGGTCACTCAGCCTGGCTTGTCAGTGTATAATTAGTACACTGCTGAAGACATGAATCTCCTCAATGCCCAGGGAAGAGCTGTGGACTGACAGCAGGGTGATACCATGCTATACATCTGTTTGCTGGTCGCCTTCAATGCGCAAGAGACCTCAAGAGAATAAATACTGGTTTCCTCCAGAGAGCCCTATTCCACATAATGCAGATCTAGGCTGTGTAACTGAGGGGACTTATTCTGGACTATTCACTGACTCACTGCAGAGAAGAGCAGCTCTTATGTCGAGTGCAGGGTCAAGGCCAGGAAGTCCTAGAGACCCCAGTCTTTAGGGGCCTGTGCTGTGACCAGATTGGGTTACTGCTCTGCTGCAGCCTCTGTTAAGCCATTTAATCCTTTTATACCTCATTTTACCCTTGTGTTTCCATATGCTATAGAGCTGAGAGTAGACAGAAAAAAGGATGGGATGATGCAATACTTCCGTATGTTTTAAGTGCTGAAAGTAGACAGAAAAAAGGATGAGATGATGCAATATCACTGCAATGAGGGCAATATCTAAAAATGGACATATTACCTTCTCTCTTAACCATCTACTGAAGTCTGTACTCTTCAGAACTGAGGTTTTAGCCCCATTCCTGCTGTACAACAATGAACAGGATGCCGAGGAGACTGAGCTAGAGTAGATCCTGAGACTGAAGGCTGACCTGTACAGTTACATACTCATTATAGTCCTCAGATCTGAGGCCTGTAACCATTTTTATATATGGTTATAGTTTATATGTAGTCCTGCCACATCTCTAAAACACCTTAAGCTACTGCTGACTAGAGCCAAGTCCAAATTGTTATCGATGCCATGTGAAACTGTGAGGCTGAGTGGTGGCTGCTGACTGACAAGGTGACAGCATTGTTGCTGTAGCGACTACACATTAGTAAAGAAACAGAAACATTTTTGGTGCCATTTGCGTCTGCAGAAAGCCCAGACGGTACAGCCTAGTTTGATGACTGGCCTGGGATGTGCAAATGCCTTGCTTGTCTTGTTTTTTGGTGTGGTTTTTTTTGTTTGCTTGTTTGGTTTTTTTCCCAGTGATGCCACTTTTGACTTTACATTAATGAAAATGTGGGTGCTTTTGCCAACAGCAAGTGAACAAAATGTAGTATGGAGTATGAAAACAAAGAGCCTGGAGCAGGTTGGCAGGTAGGTGTTTTCCTTCCCTAGTACAGCAGCAAACAAAACCATGCGTGTCTACGGCCAGAGTCTGATTTTGAGTGCTCGCAGAGGGCATGTAGGGAATGGTGATGGGGCAGCCAGCCTACAGACACTTTGTGAATCCTAATTTTTTCCATTTAGTTTAATTCTGTCCTTGTACCCTTAGGACTATAGCAGCTACAGCTGTTTGATATGTGGGCAACTATAGGCCTTGTTAATGCTGGTGAGTAGGGTAAATGCTTTCTTTCACATCAAGCAGAAAAATAAATGAAAAGCCTTTTCTAGAGTCATAGCAGAAAGCAATAGGGAGCTGGAGGCAATGGGATGAGCTGAAGTCAAGCTGGGGGGTTGCTGGAGAATTTCTCTGGGAGTGGTGGAAAGCGTACAGGGGTCAGGGACTGCTGAGCTGCAGCTGTGTGGGTGGGTGTGCACAGCAGGGGAAGAGAAGGTAGGAGGTAAGGGAAGAGGGTCTGGGCGGAAGCAGAGAGAGGCGATTTCCTGAGACGCAGGCCTAGCTAAAAAGGTGGACTTGGGATTTGTAAGGTAAGTGGCTGGTTGTTGTTATTAGCACCTGGTATGTATATCAGAGGAGCAGGGTTTGGGTATGTTCCCTTCAAATAAGGAGGGTTGCACCACAGAAATACCTGATCTCCATTTTCATATTCTTACTCTGGAGTGGTGCAGCCTGGTGCTGAGTGGTTAAAGACAGACCAAAGCAGATATAGGCAAAATTAACTTTTGTAGATTGAAATTTCTTCAGGCAACACAGATATTTTAGAAAGGAAACAATTAAGCTGCTTTTTTTTGAAGAAAAAAATCCTCTAAAACTGGCAATTATTTTGATTTTCTGATCTCACAGATAAGCATGGTTGGTCCTTCTCTCTACTCAGCCTAAACACACCTCATGGACACAAATATGTAACCTGGCTTAGCCTTTATTCATTCAGAAGTGAGAGAAGTTCCCAAAGTCCATTAGTTATAACATGGGAAATATGTAAGCCTTTCTAATACACTTGTTCGTTAATTTATAAAAACACCATTCTAATAATGCTGTCTGAAGACATAAAAAACTTATTTATAGTCTTTGTTTTGGCTTCACTTGAATATTCCAATTTTTAGATATAATTTCACTAAGGGAAACAGTGGCTTCTAGTTGTGGCCATTTGACAGTTGTTCTGTGTGTTGCACAAGAAATATTATATTGTTTCTTTGATTTGGTAGAACCCTGTGGGCTAACCTGAGTTTGAAGATTTTTTTTTTTTTTTACTTGTTTTAATATATTTTAGTTTCTTTCTGGTCACATTCCTTCTGCCGCTGCCCTGGCTACCTTTATAAACATCTGAACTGTTACTCTGTTTTCAGATACAAAGAACAATAGCACCTCAAGCACAGTGAAAATACCAAATATTGATCTGTCCCTTGAATGCCAGAAAAGCTCAGCAGGAGGTGTACAAAATATTTCTGAAAAACGATAGCTTATCACCTGCAGACCTGGAGATTGCTGTCTATTATTACAAAGTCTTGCTGGGGGGCTCCAGTGACCTCCAGCCTTCAGCTATTTGTGTCTCTTCCAAGGCAAAGAGAAAAAATCTCAACCCTCTGCACAATGTTTGCATTCACCTCATTTCCTGTGTCTTTCCCCTAAGTTTACGGAGGTGCACTGAAATACATCAGCCACAGTGACGCAGCAGCATCAAGCTTTCACAGCAGTGGTGGAACCTGATGCATGAGCTGCTTTCAGAGTAAAGATTCGGTTGGCTTGTTTACACCCTTGCAAATATCCCTATAACTTAATCAAGTGGGGTGGGTTTTGGAGATGTGACTCTTGCTGTATAATGTTACTGGATTCCTGTTTAAAACCAAGGTGCACCCAATGCTGATTTGCACTGTGCGCTCTGATGTGCTAATTATTTCCCTGTTAAAAACATGCTTGCATTGCTCTGGGGATACCAGAAATGTTAATGCTGCTTTTACAGTCAAATTTGGTCCCATGGGGACAACGAGGGTTTCTGCTTGCTCTCCCTGGCTTGTAGGGTGGCAGTGGTGATGCACCACTGCTGAGAGGGGCACTCACAGCCTCTGAGGCTGCCACGGGAAGCTCAGGGAGCTGGAAGAGTCCCTGTAGTCTCTAGAGTCATCCTTTTTGGAGAAATAGAGACTACTTCTGTTTTGGCCTTTGCTTTTTCTTTTGGACAACTCACGTGCGGTCCTGGCATCCCATTTCCCCAGTTCTTGGGGCTCTGTCCCCAGTGTTTCTCAGAGCAAGAGTGGGTCTGGGCTAATGGTCTCTAATCAAAGAACGAACAGTATGGTGTTTGAGTGAATGACTAAGGAGCATTTGAACCCTGAGCTTGCAGTGCAAGGTGAAAAAAAAGTGATCTGTGAACGATGAATCTGCCATGTAATGAAGTGTGCTTGAGAACACCCATACCAGACAGCCCCTTAGGACCATGCTTGCAGGACCCAAATCTGAAGTGCAAGGTCCCTGTGTGTTGTGGAAGCGGGTGGTACAGCACTGAGGTGGCAATGCCGCTCCGTGGGGTCACACAGGTTCCCCCTTTTACCTCCATAAATCTGGGTGACAACTGTTATAACAGTTCACCAGACATTAAATTCAGCTGGAATAGCTAACTTGAAGTTTTGTATTGGTACAAGGTGGTGTTCAGAATGTGCGTGTGCCTGGTTGGGGAATGTGGTAGGAGCTGTTGCCAGACCTTGGCTGTCCTAGAAGGCTTTTGGATGAAGAAAAAGCATTTATTTTTTTCTCCTGGAAGAGATAGGAGGTAGAAGCTTCTAATTTAACAGCTGTAAATTGAAAGTATGCCTATCCCTTGTCCCATTCATAGGAAAGGCGGTGATGCTCTTGGTCTTCCTTTTTTCTGGAGAGAAAATGGATGGAAGGCGGTATTTGGGATGGCGTAGGTTCAACTTTCTGCTTGGTAGGGAAGACTACCTGATGAGTAGAGGAAGAAATGAGCTGAGTACAGTTGAACTGTGTTTCCATACATGCTTGCAAAACTTAAACATACTGACACAGAAGGTAGGCTTGAGTAAGCCTGGTCAATCTCCATGTACAGCACAAATCCACATAAAATTACTTTTTTTTTTTTAACTTCCAAGGTTAAAAATGTTATGTATCAGTGTGTATTACACAGTAAATCTCTTCCAATCCAGTTGACTTTTTATGCTCTACTGCTAGATATGCTCTAGCTACTTTCACATTCAAGGTGATATCTCTGTTCTGTTGCCTTTAGTGCAGAATTAGGTATCTTATGGTCCTTTTAAAATGTCACATCAGTTACTATCACAACTCAGGCTTCGTCATGTTGTTCTGGTTTGGCTTACTCAGTCCGCTTCAATATACTCATTGCTCCTACTTGTAGTGTTCTCAGGACTTCACTAACATTTCACTCAAATTGTTAGTCTGAATTAGCCATCTGTGTCAAACATGGGGTCATATTCATCCCTACTGTGACTCTCAAAAAATGAATGGAATACCAAAGCTGAGCTTATCCCAGTATGGTCAGAGTCTGCCACTGAGAAAAGGTTTTTTTGGAAAGTTGTGGAAAGAGGGCAGTTCAAACAGCTGCTGAAGTGCCTCTAACTTCCCTACTGCAATTTTCTAAACTTAAAATTAAAAAACAAACCAATGCCCAGAGCTTCAAATCTCTCTCTCTTTTTTTAAAACACAAAAATTACATATTCCCTTGTGGTTACTAACTCCTGAGATAATTTAATTTAACTCTTACTTTTACATTTCTTATAACTTGTTTTCCTCTCCTATATAAAAATGATCAGTCCTTGGGTAAATTGCTCTGAGAATTAAAATTTAACTTTTTTCTTCTGTTTTACAATAGAGGGAGCTCTAAAGAAACTTATCTTTCCGTAGAAAGAGTAAACAGACTGCATCTTCAAAAGTGCTTGAGAAAACGTCAACATGCATGCCCCTTGCGATGAGTATACGTGCGCAGATTCGTGTTTCAAATTGAAGTCAGGCCAGCCTTGAGTTCTCTACCACAAGTGAGTTTTCATTGATTGCTGTGTAGAGGCTAACTAGTAGCTTTGTCTTGCTTGATGGGAGTCACTCTGGAAAACTCATTTTACAGTGTTTCTCCTCTGAGGATGCCTGGAGGCTCTGCTCCTAGTATTGCTGTACCAGGGAGCTAGGTGGTCTTCATTAAAGGAGATTTACAGCAGAGCACATATATCAGGATGAGTGTTCTTATAAGAGTGAGTGTTGGACCTGCAACTGTAACGGAAAGGTTAATTCACAGTGACTGGTTAGAAATCACGCCTTGTGAGGCTGGTAGTGACAAGTGGACTAGTTATAATAAACTGTGGTGACAATGATGCTGAGGTGGAAAAGCAGATCAGTGGGGTGGTTATGGTGCTGGCTGGAACGTGGGATCACTACCCCTGTGGCTTTGAATGTCTTATTCAGCCATCCTCTTCCCTGTGTACAAAATGCGTATCAAAGGGCTTTCATACTTTAAACATAAAAATGTATTACGAGCCAGGCTGGTACTGAGTGTGTAAGTGCTGTGTGTAGAGACTGGGTCTGGTTTTATCAAAACCATCTGTTGACAATATATACTTAATATCTGGCAGGGACCTATGGATTTTTTTTTTTTTAAACTGTATTTGTATATGCAGTACCTGGAAGCACAAGACCAAGTTCTTCCAAAAATTATTTTGATTTACACTTTTAGGAGGAAAAAAGCATGACATTTCTTAAAATAGCTGTTTTACTGTTACAATGCAAATATGTGTTTGGCTGTGTTATTAATGCTTTTTCCAATGGGTTTCTTTCCCCAAACACAGGGAAATAGATTTGAGAAAAATTACATACGCCATCCAGCCTTGCTACAGCATTAACTTTAAGAAGCAGCAGGGTGTTTTTTATGGACTCGGTATACCTTTGTTTTCATAAGATCATCTTTGCTGTATTCCTTGAACCGAGGCTTTTTGTTAGAAATCACATATTCATTACTTTCAGAGACTGTTGTACTAAAATGAAATTACTCTTTTTCTAAAAAATAAAAACTTCAAAAACGCCTACTCCTTCTCCAGTTGACAAGTACTCTTTAAAGTATAACACGGTGCAGCAATCTGTACATCCTGCTGACTTTTTCATACTAGAAATCTTCCTCAGGAGTAAAATGGCAAACAAAGACTATATCCTAAATTTTTGTTCTTGTAAGTCTTCACCTTTGGGCTAGTGTCACACTTATTTTCTGGTTTTTGTTTGTTTGGTTTTTTTTTATGTCTGCCAGCTCTCTACACAGCAGACATTGATGGTAAATGTTTGTCAGCTGGAAGGTGACCATACAACAACATAAAGCATTTCAGATGTGATCACTTTAGCTTTCTATTTTTGGCCTGTACAATTCTGTAGCATTTTAAAATATGATCTGCTTTGTATATTGAATCATATGATTAAAGAATGCTGACTTCTATACTATTCAACTGAATTTGTGTTCTCCCCTCGCAATGGTGATTGTAGAAGGCTTTTATTGTTCTTTTCAAGTCAGACTCTATGCAAGCAAAGGTCAGACTGCAGACATAACTGTATTAACAAAAACACTTGCTAGTAGAGATTATTTTGCTTGTAAACTGATACAAGGTAGGTTGATTTAAAAACAAGCAAACAAACAGTATTTTTTTTACTGAGGATAAACTGCATGTATTCTTAGACATTTTGTCCATTGTATGTGCAAACTGCAGGAATGGGTCTTGTTTTGGGAAGAGGTATTTCATGAGTGCTTGCTTCGAAGTTTCAGGAGTGTGCTCTACTTGCACAGCGGCAGCTCCAGAGCTGTGCTGAACCTGACACCTCACAGGGTGGAAACAGCAGGAAGGCTTTCTCTGTGATCCTTATCTGGCTAGCTGTAATTATAAAAGCTTAGTTTGAGAGAAAACTTGTATCACCACTGCTTGAAGTCTGTTGAAATTGTCTTAGGTAATTAGATACATTTTGTTCTTAAAATCTTGGTGGACTCTTTAGTTTGCATGCACAATCAAAAACCCCCAAACTTTCACTGAAAGAGAGGCTGTAGTTAAACAACGTAATATATGCATTGCAAGTGGGGCAATGACTGAGGCCGACGTGACCAATTTGGAAAAGAGTAAACCCTGGCCCAGGTACGCTTGTCCAGGCAGGAGGAGGAGGAAACATGAATCCGAGTGGCAAGTTCAGGGAAGAAGGGCCGGCACAGCCTCTTGTGCTGATGTCTCGTCCTCTGCACCGCTTGCAGGGAAGTGCCAACTGCAAGACGTAGTGATGGGGGAATTCAAGACTCCCGAGTTTATCCTGAGGAAAGGCTTAGCCAGGAGAGGTTTTTGACTGTCAGCTAATAAGCTGTTGTGACTGTGACACGACATCCATTACATATATTAAATTCACTACTTTATTGTGCCCAACTGACATTCAGTTTAATAACACAGAGCTGTTAAGGAGGAAGCAGTAATACAAAAACTTTAATAAGAGGACAATTTGAAAGAGGTCTACAGATGCCTGTCTGATGATGCAAAACTGGTATCTGTCCTGGAGCAGTGTACTCTGTATGTGATCATTTGTATCATTTACAGTAACTATTCAGTTCTCATAGCCACAAGCCCTATCAGCAGGCTTTCAGACAGTATTTTTAAAAACACATAACAATAAATCCCAGTTGGCAAGGAATCTCTTCTTTTAACCTTTTAAACTATTTCTTTTCAAGACCACAACAATGTACAGCTTTGCAGAAATGTCAGGTTTGAACAAAGTCCATGTTCTTTGAACAAAAAACCTCCTTCAATACTAGAAAATAGGAGTAGGCAGAAGTCTCTTCCAAGTAGTGTGTTTCAAATTTCAATTTGCTGCCAAGGGCAAATGGAGACACCAGGCCGGTGCCTGTGCCCTCGTTTTGGCTGCTTTGCATCACCTGAGCATTGCCTTGCTCTCTTGCAGCTGTGCTCAGCCAGTGCCTGCCTGGGGGCTATGCTGGAGGAGACACCTTCTTCTGCTGAGTTAGCCTGACCCAAGAATAAAACCTGGCTTGTTCTCCATGTTGCTTTTCTTCTAGTAGATGTTTGAGAATATGGTTGTGCTTTTCATAAAAGTCTAACATGTAACCGCAGGCTTTCTCAGATACTGTGATGTATTTGTGGAGCATAGGCCCTTGCAAATAGCTATTATACAGGAGAATACAATTGAATTTTACATATGTGAACTAGGGTGTTAGGTTTTTTTTTTAAGATCAGGCTGATATTAAGAATATGCTTTTCATATTTAAATATTAATACCGTCTTTATTTTTTAAATGTGAGTAGCTTATCCTATATATATTTGCCCACAATACCAATTGAAGTCAGTTGGCCTAATTCTTGCTTTGACAAATTTGCCATTAACATGAGCATATACCTAACTTAAACTATACAGTTAAGAATCCTTCCATGCAATCCCTTCAGTCTAATTGATAAATCACATTCATATTTTTTGCTCCAGTCACATTGTTTTCCAAAAATCAGCTAGTAGGTATGCAATACAAATGTGAAAGCTATCCTGCTTAATAAATTTTCATACTGAAAGTCTATGCAATACAGAATAAGGTTGTTTGAGAAGCACAGTTGTAGTGATGATGGGAGCAGGAGTGAAGGATGAGAGGGCTGTGCAACTATGGGCTTGCTTCTCTGCTCCAGGAGGTGGATGTCAGGTGTTGAGTGTGGCAGCAGGGTCTGCAACCTCTTCCCCATCCCCCGGCTATGATCAAGGCCAGCTCTGATATGGGGCAGCTGTGTAACCTTGGATCAGGCTGGTGTGAAAAAAAGCTGTGAGAAGGCTTGTTGGGGGCTTTCTCCCTTTGTTCAGGAGTTGCATTTAAACTCAGTTCCCTGCCTGAGCTACACTGAGTGTGTGCCTGTACCTGGCTGCGTGCATTGCTGACCCTGACCTTGCCTTGGGTTCCTGGCTTGACCTTGGACCTGCCTCATCACTGCAAACTTGTCTGGTGAGTGCAGGACTGTGGCTGACCTGGTTAATGCCACTGGACCTGCTCTGCTTGCTCAGAGACTGTGGAACTGTGTTGCTTGCTTGTGAGGTCCCTGCCTGCCTTGCTTTGCCCCTGGCTCTCCTCCCTTGGCAGAGGTCTTGCTGCTCCCCAGGTATGTTTTTGGTTTTCTGTGTTTGGTTGTTTTTTTTTTTCTCTGTTGAGAATAAATTGCTGTCCTGTTGGTCTGAATGTCCATGAGAATGGACAAGTTTGCTTGGGAGGATGGACTTGTGGAAATATGTGAAGAGGAATTATTCTGATGGGGTATTAATTTGATCATAAAAAAATAAATTGTACTGATCTGTGTTCATGGATGGTACTTCATGTCAAAATGGTTACTGTTGTGTGTTTTGGTGAATATTAAAAATAAAAGCAAGGTATGTAATTGATGATTACACTATAAATTATTTGGACAAGAGCCTGGATCTGTCTTATGATCTAAGAGAAGGAGACTATATCATATATTAGAAATTTTGTTGACTTAGTAGCTTGAAAATTCAGAGCTGAAAAAGGACAAATAGGCACTGGTAAATATTTCTACTGCAGGTTTCCTAACTGAGAAATTTTGCACTTACTAGGTTACTTTCCATCATGCCTAGAGGACATCATCCTCAGCTGTGCAAGTCAATGAGCTAATGCTGCCCATGCCCATGGGAGGCCTTAACCAGGTTCATGTGTGCAAAGTGTCTGATTTTAAAGAGCATGATAAAATATTAAGATAGTAATGGGAATTTGGTGTAAGTTCAATAATAACCTGTTAAATCTTGAGGAATAGCATAGTGCTTACTGTCCCCTAAATACAGCTCAGGATTTGATAGCAGCTAACTCTTTCATAAGAAGCAATTCTGAAATGAAATAAAAGGGTACTTTTACAGTAAAACCTCTCATGCTTTGAGTCAAAGATCTTCCTCTAACATGACTCTGACTTGTTGCTCGTGGTAGCTTCTTTGGTGGAGTAGGATAGAGGAAGAAAAAATTCCCTATTGCATGCCAAGCTGAAGCCTGGCAGAGCTGCTCCGTGCTCCTCTGTGCAGTTCTGCTTCTCAGGCAGAGCTTGCCACCCTGCTCTCTCTGGAGGGCTGCCCGCTGGCGAGGGCAGCGGTGGGGGACCTGTGTTGCTCTGCTCTCCACAGGGCATGGTGTTCATGTCGGCGTCTGAAGGAGGATGTCTGGACCCAACAGCCACAGTCCAGGGTGGAGGGTCCCGATCTCATTTATTAGTTGAGCCTTACTTGAAAGAAACGCTGCTCCTGCTCTGTGCTTGGCGTCACCCCCTCCCAGTGGGCCCAGTGCCGCTGTGGCGCATCTGACCTTCCCTGTTGGAGACCCTTTCTCCAAGGCTGCCTCGCCACTCTCTGCTGACTCTTCTGCTCTTTCTCTGGCACCTCTGGGGGTTTGGGTCTCGGACTAAACTTCTGGAGAACTTAAAAAGTCTCTCAGGTGCTGCTGTGCCACACTCATGGCTGTGGACATCAGGCCAGCCTGGGTGCCGCCATCTGCTGCACCGGGGTGTACCTTGCCTGCAGAAACCCTCTTGTTCTGCAGATGTAAAGCAGCTAGCACAATGGAAACAGTTACAGGACCTAAGGAAATAACTACAGTATGCATAATAATAATAAGAGATTCACTGTATTCAAGGCTGCTCTTAATTTTCAGCTTTGACAGGTCATTATTAAAGGACCAGACATGTTTTAGAAAGGGTGAGTGTAAACATTACTTCATCTCTTTGCTATGAGTACTTGGTGGAACTGTGCTCCCCTTTCTTTTTCCTTAAGAAAAGAGGAATGTTTTCTCTTTGTGAATAGGTGTAAAGTACTAGCTTGTGCCAAGATGCCTGGTATTTGGCCTCCTCACATGCTTGCAGGACATGGGCTGCATGTAAAGCAGGAGAAGCGTAGAGAGTTGGGACAATGGATATTGGGGAGTAATTGAAAGATTAAAAAGAAATCTCAGACATTGCAGGGAGACAAAGATTATAATGAAAATAAAGGCAAGGGAAGGTATAAGGGCAAAACTTTGTAGGGCAAGAGAAGCGTTCCTTTTTTTTCCAGGGACAAAAAGAGAGCCATGCAGCTTTTCTTTGTTTCTTGGCAAGTATGTACTTTTAGTATAACAGGAGCATTGCAGTGGAGTTGTTTGGCAAGAACTTAGGTAAAAAAAAAAAAAAAAAATCTATAGTGGTACTGTACCCTGACTCTTCCTGTTCTCTTCATCCTTCTCTTCCCCTCGTTTAATTCTCTGCAGGCAGAGTGATGGAGGGAGAAGAGCTAATGGCACCTAAATGGTTTTAATCTCTCTGTATGAATCTGCTCGTTTGAATTATTATTTGAAATCCAGAGAACTGTGTTTTTAAATAGCTTGGACTTGAGGCCAGTTTGAAACTTCACATTAAGCAAGTGAACAAAATCTCCTCTGTTTTGTGGCTTAATTCAATAAATAGATGTTCCAGTTTGCCTGTTGCCCTGTGATGTACTGCGTTCCTTGATCAGGCTGAACAACTACCGCCTGGCAAGTTTTCAAGTTAACCGGAGCTCGTGCATTACACCCTCCTGGGACAGAACCAGGAGGCAGGAGTAGGTCAGTGCCCTCGCTGTGGAGCAGAGTGGTTTGAGTCTTGCTCTGGAGTAACTTGAATCCACCCATTGATTCATTTGGTGGAAGGGTGCCTGGTTGCCTCAGGAGTCAGAAGCAACTGGAGCTCATACTAGCCCCACTGGTTCTTCATTCACTGCAGAAAATGGTGTGGTTTTAATTGCATCATCGCATGCAGCCATGTAGGCTAAGGCTGGACCTTTGTCTCTGAACTAGAACAGCATGATCTGTTCTGTGTTAAATTGCTGTTAAAAAGGATGAGAGTAATGTATGCCCCTAACATGGTCTCCTAATGATGCAGAGTGGGGAAGGCCAACTCAGTGGCTTAAAAGCTTTCAAAAATAATCAGAGCTTGAAAAGTAATTGAAGGTGGGGAATTAGTCTACGCACGGATCGGGTATTCTCACTGATGTTGAGGGACCTTTGTCCATCTCCGACACTACAAATTTACTTTGAAGATGAGATTTATCTGACTTACCAATTCCTAAAGAGAGAAACATTTTCAGCAATGTTCAATTCTGTAATAATTTCTTAATAGATTTACCCCCCCCCCCCCCCAAATGAACTTCTACATTAGCAAAACTTTCCAGGAAAATAAATCATCTTTTACTTCAGAAGAATATAACTTTAGAAACACTAATTATTGTTCAAAATACCTCAGTTTTAAAGGTCTTTTTCTTGTTATTGAACATACTTTTTACACCAGTTCTTAGGAAGAATGCATAGCAATATGTCATATCAGATTCTGTCCCAATTCAAAAGACTTCACAAATGTTTTAAATAAAAATTAGTACAAATGTAAACACATCAAAATGACTCCCAAGTATATCTGAACAAGAGTTAATGTTTACTTTTTTTTTGCATAGAAATTATTAAAAGTCTAAAACCTCAGGAGTATTTAACAAAATAACAATATGCCGAACTGTGGTACCTAAAAAAAATACTTATTTAAACTACCATAATGTAATACATGTTATGCTGTACCAGTGACACTGTTACAAGAAAAACCTAATGTAACACTGAAATCCCAAATTTTCATCCAGAACTTCCCATTTGTAGGAACCTTGAAAGCAACCATCAAGATTTTCTTTAAAAAACAGAAACTCAAATTTTATGTAGCTGCATTAATAAGCACAATAAAGATGTTTTTAAAAGAAACACCTGCCTTGTAAGAAGGCTTAGATAAGGCTCCTGGGAGACCTTATTGCGATCTCTCAATACTTAAAGGGGGCTGATAAAAAAGATGGGGACAGACTTTTTAGCAGGGCCTGTTGCAATAGGACAAGGGATAATGGCTTTAAACTAATAAGAGGGTAGATTCAGACTAGAAGGAAGAAATTTTTTACAATGAAGGTGGTGAAATGCTAGAACAGGTTGCCCAGAGAGGTGGTAGATGCCCCATCCCTGGAAACACTCAAGGTCAGGTTGGATGGGGCTTTGAGCAATCTGATCTAGTTGAAGATGTCCCTGCCTGTTGCAGGGGGATTGGACTAGATGATCTTTAAAGGTCCCTTCCACCCCAAACCGTTCTATGATTCTAAGAATTTTTTTTGGAAACTGGGATGAGTTTTCCAAAAGATCTACCACCCTAATTTTGGGTTTGTCTTTCATATATGAATATTTGGTTGACTAAGGAATCAGCTTTTTGGGATAGAAAATGAGGACTGGCTGGTGTCCAGGTGTCGCTTAGATATATCTATATATATATATTTTTTTTTTTTTTTAAATAAGCAGTCATTAATGGGATGCAGACCAGGACACACATTCAAGCTCATGGAGATTTATTAGGTTGCTGCTGTTCCCTGCTCATTTTATTGACCCTGCTGGGCGTCGGGCACATGCTCTAAGTCATGTGAGGCAGGGGCTGAGCCCTGTCTCCCTCTCAGTATTTGGGCAATAACCACCCCAGCCCAAGAGCAAGGAGGGGAGCGATGCATCTTCAGGAAGCGTTTTGCCAAGGTGGTTCAGTTTGGAGCAGCTGCCTGCAGCCTTGCGTGCGCTGACGCGCCACCTTTGCCCTAACTGTCCGGGGAAGCTCCTGTGTGCGCCAGCCCACTGAGATTGATATCTGTTGGCGGGAAAGTTCTAGAAATCATTTTTCAGAGATCAAATGGGAGACTACTCAGAAAAGCCCAGCTTGATTACGGCAGGCTGACACGGCGTCAGGAAGTGGAGGTCATGGCTCGCTGCCTTGATGGAATTCTTTGAAGATACTGCTGCTCAGGAGATATGAGGGACAAGCTATAAAGACAGCACCTAATGCTTGCCAAAGTGGGTCTGAAAATGATGATGTGCTTAATCTGCGTTTCAAAACTCTGCCTTTTTTAATGCCTTTTCATAAATCTGTATATGCTACTCTGCATTTACGAAGTATAGCCAAAGCCGGTGTTGTAAGCATCACTGATGAGGTCTTAAAAAAATTACTTAAATGGTGTGCCATGAGTGAGTTTTGTCAGATTAATAGTGACAAATACTGCTAGGAAATTAGGCCTGATCAACAGACTATGAAGGTGCAACAGGACATAATCATTTGAAAGCTTCACACAGTAGAATTTATTTCAATTCCTTTTCATATTTGTATTGACAATAAGGAAATTCAGGGACAAGAACGCGAGATTAAAATACTGCTTGGCAGAATGGATGGTCCACATTTGTATGTCTGAGTAAACAGATCAGCTTCAGGTTCTTTTCTGAAAGACTTGGAATTGGAGAAGCTGTAATCTCTGCAATATCATCCCTTCCTCTCCTGTGGAGTCCTTCAGCGGCTGCTTTGTGGGGCTTCTCATTCTGCAAATGGAAAGGGGGTCAGATCACAAGGGCAACATCTGTGTGCCAAAACTGACCCTCAGACATGTATGCTGTCCTTGTTAGTCATGCAGATGTGAGTAATGTTACCTGGTAGGTTGAGGTGATTCTTTTTCATATCATGTTCCACCATTAATATCACTGAATGCTGAAGGACAGCCCATTGAGTCCAGGAGGAGGATGTAATAACTAACCTCTGCTTCCCAGAAGACTTATTTCTAATTCCTCAGCTTCATGTATCTAGAGAATCTGGACTGACTTTCAGTGCCTGGTGCGCAGTAAGTCCTTAGTCGTTTACAAGGGGAAGAGGAGATGTGACCCTCAGTAGTGACGTGTGCTAATTATGGCATCTTTGTGAATACGGTATTTACTATTAAGGTTGTGCAGTTTTACTCAGATGGCAAATTTGGGGAATACCAGCATGTAGAACAACTTGGGGCCATAAGATGTCATTGTGTCACTGATGGGATGAGGTATGAGAAGCCATCTGAGAGTGTAGGACCTCCAGGGCTCTAGAGGTAGCATTGGGAACTGCTTGGCAGCCAGACTGACCAAAATGTGTTTTCTCCAGAAAAAATGTGGAAGAGTCTAGGCTATGATGATAAGGGGCGGCAGGGTGGGGGAAGAGTTAAATTAATAAAACTGCCTCATCAGCACATCTCAGAAGAGAGAAAGAAATGGTGGGGAAAATGAGGACAGGGATCTATATTTCAGGTTTCCTCCTGCGACCAGGAACAGTAGGTAGCCTGACACACAGCAGAGCTCGTCATTCAAATGCCTGCTTGAATGCAGGCTCCACATGAAATATTGAGTAATGTCAAAGCTGTGGGGTTGTGTATGGCATTCATTTCAGTTGTTGGCAAGCTGAATGAGGGTGAGGAAATGCATAGTTCCACTTTGCATTTTGGAAGTAAAATAAAGGTTGTGTCAAAGCTGAGAGCTAAAACCATAGATAGGAAGCACAGAATGAAGTCTGGACTGACTCCCTGTGCTTACACATTCTGTTTAGCGTATAATCTGCTAGTTCAATGTATACAAACTAGATACATCTTTCACAACTGAGGGTTTGATAAGGTCTGGCACAGGTGTTGCGTGGTGGGTTGTTTGTTGTTTGTTTTTTTTTTTTGACTTCCATGGCATTATTAAGTCTTTTCCCAAAGAAATCATGCCAGAAACAAGGTTTATGGCATTGCTTTATCAGTCCCCATATAATTTCTGAATTTTGGGCTAGCTTCTAACCAAATTTTGTTGTTCTTAAAGTGATGTGAAAATAGTTGGGGAGAAAGTGGAAAGGAACTTTGACTTTTTCTGAGGGAAAAGCTGTATTCGTTAATCTTCCGAGGACTTCAATGTTGAGACATAAAATCTATGAGAAATAATACTTTATTTTGCTGATCAAAGAACTATTTGTCTTAACATTTTAACAAGATCTTTAAAAAGTTACATTTAAAGAGAATTGTCTCTATAATTTTGAGGCTATTAGTCCCTTCTGCTACAAATGTTTATGTGCAAGACTAGTCTTGGCAGATCATTAGGCTGATTAATTTCTTCGAAGCTATTCCCCATTAAGCCTGTGCATAAATAGTTGCAATATCAGGCCTTTGCTGAAACTACATAAATGCTGGAAAGAGCTCTTTACTGTGGCTGGAACAAAATGTCTTCAGTGATGGTGTATCATGTCCTCCAGGATTTTTTTAATTTTTAATAAAAAGGGAAAAATTGTAACGTTCAGCTTGGTCATGATACAGAGAACTGAGTGGATATTCTTTGTAAGTAGGCTGCCTGGCCCTCTGCTCCAGCATAGTATAGATGGGAAAGACAAACTCTGGACAGATTAGATAAAGAAATTTTATGAATTATGGTGGTAGGAAAATGCCTGCAAAGTGCAATTCTGTTTACATAGTTTAAAAAAAAATGATAAATGTTCTAAGGCTATTTACACAAGGGGACGGGAGCTGAATCAAATGTTTTTTTAAAAAAAAAAACACCACAGTTGCTCTTGATTATTTAAAAAATATGAAAAAATACCCCACTCTGATGTCAGACTGGCACTGTTTTTTAAGATTTAAAATTAGCATTGAACAGCCTGTTCTGGGAGCCCATGGTTTCAGTACAGCGTTTTTTTTTTTTTTCACCGCAGTCAGCGCTGGATTGACTAGCGTTGCTCTCCTTGCTTCAAGTACTGTAGCTGTTCAGTCAGGAATGTAAAACTAAACCGAACAACAGCGAGGAGGAATTATTAGGATTGTTTACAAATTTAGATTTGCATGAGGGAGCAGAGATGTTGACAGTTATACTTTAAGAATCAAGCTACCGCAGCTGGATAAACATTTATTGGATATCTGAAGGCCTCTCTCTCTCTCCCTACCCCCATGGCAGAGAATGAACCAAATGCAAGTCCAAGCTAATCTGAAAAATAATAGAACAGCTTTCAACAAAACCTATTTATCTATGAGGTCAAAAAGCCTCAGCCTAGTTACACTCCTAGATAGGCTCTTCTTGACAACATCGTCATACTATCTAGGAGGCCAGGAGTTGTAGTGTTACAGACCACCCAGAATTATTGCTCCCACAAGGCAATGATAATGGTGGTATGATTTCATTGCCTACAGGCTTGAACTAACCTTTTAATAGCTTGAGTAGCCATGGGAAACGTACTGCATTGTTGTGTTTTATGGATCACTTTTCCTGGATGCTTTTTAGTCACCGATAAAACCATGTTGGTTGATTGAAAAAATAAAGAAAAACTGTAAGAAAAGAAATGAAGAAACAAGTTTGTATCAGTGTGCAGAACTTAACCAAACCTAGCTGTGATTAATAAATAGGTTTTATCGTCTTGGGCTTCAGTATGATTGACACACCAGAATTCTGTCAAACTCCTTACAGAAGTAGAATATTTGATGTTCCTTATGGTAAAAAGATAACAATCTGTCCTCTGGAATGAAAATGTGAGTGCATCCCAAATGCAAAGGACTCGCAGCTTTCTGAATCTGTAGACAAAACTTCTGGGGCCTCTGGGTGTGTCAGCAATGTAAGTCTGAGTGCAGCCTACAGGAAATAACCACTTGCAAAAGCTTTACTGACCTTGTGTTGAGAAAAGATTGTAGAAATAACTTCCCATAAATCCATTCCAGTTGCTGAATGATCTTCAAGTTGACGGACAGTCCCATATGTAAGTCTGTGTTAAAAAAAAAAAAAAGCAAACCCCAAACCTTGAGAATGTTTTTGCAGAGGTTGGGTTTCTATTCTTGCTTCCTCTCGAATCAAAAGAAATTGTGCCATAGGTTTGATGGGAGCAGATTTGGCTTAAGAAGTGAGCAGCTTTCATGGGGAAATGTTTGTATGCATGGAGATCTGTTTGTTTAAGTGCTGATTTACATACTCAAGTATCTGTTTGCATAAGGAAGCATATTTGGGCCCAGCTGTTCATAAATACTGCAAGGTGCATGTAAGTCTCCTTTTCCTCATTACTGTTTGAAGTAGGCTTCTACCATCTAACTATAGCTGAAAAGTAACATGATCTCTTTTTGTCTCTTTCTTCTCACCCTCCAAGCTCCCCCACCCCCCAAATCCAACAAGATAACTATGAATTATGGAAACTACCATGTTGCTTTCCTGGTAAATCTTTGATATTTCAAATAGCTTGCAGGTAAGGTTATCTTTCTTTTTGTTGCACTCATGCAGGCATGAGAAATGTTACCTGGTAGGTTGGGATGGATCTTTTTATATCATGTTCCACTGTGGATTAATAGCAAATACTTTAATCAATGTGCTTTCTCTTTTTGTGGGTTGTTGTGTTGGGTTTTTTTAGATGGCTATGGTTGATGTTTGGGGTTTTTTTCAGTGCATTAGGATGTAGTGACTAACATCTGTATGTTTGTGGTGGGCTTTGAGTGAGCATTTTGTTTGTTTTGTTGGATGCATTTTCAATTTTGAATGCTGAAGTCACATCTAGTACCAAATGGGAATGGTGCCATTATTGTCTTCCCAAGAAGCTCCCGAACTTGTGACTGCAATTCTACACTTTAAGCTGTAATTTAGCATAAACAAAAATACTAGCAAAAATATCAGATTAAACTGAATTCCTGTTAGGCTCCAGTAGGTCCTCCATGGCCACACCTGGTGGTGTGATCCCTAGTGTATGAGCACTTGCCTTAAAATCTGCTTTCCAGTGATTATTAGCTCTGGTGTCTGGAAAAGCACATGTGGAGGAGGAGGCAGGGAGTGCTCTGATGTTTCCCTCCCAGTGCCTTCAAGTGACTTTGATCCCAAGAACTCTCAGAATTCAAAACCCTTCATCACCTTTAGTAGTTATGAAGGTGAATATCGGATATCATGCACTTCTGGGTTTGAACTAACCTCTTGGAGATAGAGCTAAATGTTAGCTGCACATTGTCCATATTGCCTCTATATGGCTAGAAACAGGTTTCATTTATATCGGGGTACTGTAAACTAAAGCTGTGTTTCCACAGTCGGTGTGATCCACTTCGAACGCAGCAGCTCTTCTTGTTTACCATCTCGCTATATATAAACCTTGTCATGGAAACAGAGATGTTTGTGTGATTTTCTTTTTTCAGTCTATCATATTAGTCATAGATTTCTTTGGTTTTTTTTTTTCTGTTTGTTTTGTAAACCACAGAGAAATGTCCCACTCCTTTTGTTGTTGTTAATTCCATGTGCAGCATGCCAGGAGAATGAGGTGTCGCAGAAACATCTCTTCCCATCTGAGTAGATGCATTTCACAGCCAGAAGAGCGTGGGGTGTGGTGTGCCGTTCTCAGCAGCCTGAGTCATGTAGCCCAGGAACAGGGCTCCTCTGCTCCATTGATTTGGCAGCATGTGGCCCTAGTAATGTCTATAAAAATTGGAATAAACTTGTGGTGCTTCTCCAAAGAGGGCTGGTTTGGGCTGTGATTCACTTCTTGGTCTGGGCTTTAGAGAGAACTGTAAAGTCTTCCCCTGTTTCATTTTCTGGATGAAGAGGGTCTTTTGTTGAAGAAAGTTCCACTTACTTGGTCTTATTTGAAAACTGGCCCAAGTGCTTCACCTTTGAGACAAGGCAGGCAGTGATACTATGCCATTTACGTCCACAGTGATGTGATCGCCCAGTATCATACAGAGCATCATCTCCAGTTTCTTTTCTTTTTCACCTTCCTCATCTCATCCAAGTTCCGGGCGAAGCATCCCACTCTGCTCACCTTGGCACAGCCACTGGCTGGAGACACCTGAAACATCACCTATTTCTTATGAAGCCTTAGACCTAACCTTGCTGCCCTTCACAATATAGCTGAATCTTCCTGTGCAATTTGGGAAGATTTGGTACAGCTGAATCCAACAAACAATCTGTGAATTACTCCTCTGTGTGTTGTATAATCTATTTTGATGTGTCACTTGGAAAGCCTTAAGAAGTATGTATGTTTTCCAGCTACCAGTGGTATTGTTCTGGTTGTGGGTATTCCCTTCCACAGGGAAAGACTGATCTGCCCATTCCCCAAAACACCAAGAAAATGTCCCTGTCTGAGGTCTTGTAATTTGAGTGCAGTTCTTGCTTAGACAGTGCAGTGGTGACATTGCATGTCCTGAGATCTGAAACAAAACCTTTTAAGACCTGTACTAGAAAGGCTGGTGAAAATACTCTAAGACGTGAGAGGAATAAAATAAGTACTGGGATGTTTTTTCCCCCTTTTTGTTTTCTCTGGATCAGCCTAGTTTTTCACACTTTTTTTTCCTAATTTTAGAATGGGTCATAACTAGTAGAAAAGGCAGTCATTCCAAAGGAAATCTCAGATTTGAACTTGCAAAAAGATGTTTATCTGTGATCCTAGGAAAGTCTTTGATAAATTCAGTCCGTTTTTTTGAAAGATGACTGTATTCTCATTGCACTGACTGAGGAATATATTTAATGCTTTTGAGGACTCTCTAATGCTTTGCTGAAAGCTCTGAGTCTGTTTTTTTACTTTGGAGTTACTCAGGTGGATTTTTGTGGTTAAAGCCCACGCCTGGGAGGACAATCCTGCGTTGTGCCCTGAATGTCAGCAAGGAAGTCCCTGCTGCTTTCCCCCTTGCACATGAGAGTTCCCACCCCTGAAGAGCAGCTTATTTGTCTCACTGCTTGAGGTCATACAAACACAATGTGTTTAAGTGGGTTTTGGGTGGGTTGGTTGGCTGGTTTCTAATGGGGATGATAGAGCCCTTTGTTACAATTACCTGCTCCTGCTGCTGATTTCTCATTTATCAAAGCAGTCTGCAGCCAGTAGCCTACTCTTACCTTGGAGATGAATCTGCTCTCTGAGAGGTCTGAGCTTCTAAGGGGCAGAGTGAGTTTCTCTGTGCAATTGTCCCAAAGAATGCAACGCCGGACAAGAAATACGCCAATGTATGAGAGTACGTGATATTGCAGTACAAACATGTTGTGTTCTCTTCTTTTTGCGAAGCATCAATATGTCTCCAAGGAAGGGGATAAGCTGCACTGCTTCAGGTATTCAAGGATAATAAAGTCCTAACTGTAGGTTCATAGAAATTAAATTGGGGAGTGGATATTGCCTGTCTACCAGACACTTAAACATAGAGAGTGGGCTTTTTTAATGTTCTAGAAGTTAAGTTTTGATTTAAATGAGATCTTGGGCATTAAATTAAACCACTCCACAACTGCAACTATATGAAGGACTTATTTCTTTAAAAGAAAAAGGTGCATCTACTCCTGTGAACTATTTTAGCACTTTTCCCTCTGAAAACCTGGTTTTGCCTTGGAAGGGAGACCTATTTTTATCTTCAGAAATCTGCTGTTCATCTTGTAACTGTAAGAGATGCAAGCACTGATCTCAGTTGACTTTAAAGTCAGCTGAAAGTGTCCAAAATATTTGCAACGAAATGTTCTGCTAGGAAACAGCTTTCAAAATTTCATCTAATGATGGAAAACAATCTGTCTTGCCAAAACTTTCCCTACATGTTTAACAGGATTTTAGTTTAAAAAGTCTATTTCCTACTTAATAGCAGAACAGCTGCTCTTTGAACGCAAGGTGATTTCATGTTTTGCTGTTTGGAAAACTTGTATTCAAACACTCCTGCAGTAAATGTAACCATTTGTTATGTTTCTCTGCCAAATGTAATATTATTTCATTACTAATGTTTATATTTTTGAGATTTCAGTGTTTTGGCTCAGTCACATCAATACCTGAGAAATGGCCATGTAAATGTGAAATTTGCATAAAAGACTTTTAAAGTGTCACCTAGTTTTGATGCAAGATAATATAATGTTAATAATTATATTTTAGGAAAATATGGAGGGGGTGTATTTATCAGTGTTTTTAAACACAATATAATTTTTTCATGAATAAAAGTATTAATTGTATTAAACGCATGGTGGGTCTGTGTTAGGCAGTGTTTCTTGTGCACAGAATACACGCAGTGCACTGATCCAAAGGTTACTGCTAGTTCATTTCAAGATCCATGGTAAAAGGCTCTCCCTAACTTTAAAACTAAGATTTTTGCCCCAGTTTTGCTTGTGCATGTGATTTTATCTAGTGATTCTCTATGTTCAGCAACACACAAATTTGCTAGTCTCCTAAGTATTATAAATATTCTGCTCTGTGCTTTTGTATCCAAGACAATAACTTTTCACACAGGACAATTCAAAGTGATGTGACCACAGGGAGTAAGGAGAGAAGATAAATGCTAAGATTAGAGATTGTCAGACTATTTTGGGCTGAATGAAATGTAATCGAAATGTATCATTTTACAGGAACATCTCTGGGACAAGCGAGACAGAGAGGAATCACTGGGAGAAAGACTGCTTGCACTTGGGACGTGAGGAAACAAGCACCCACTACATCAGAGACAAAGAAGAGGTTTTCACTCCAGGGCACTGGAGTCTGGCAAGACAAGCCTTGAATGTGGGGATCCCACATCCCACTGAAGTCCCCAACATCTACTCTTTTGTGTGTTTTGATGGCCGTTCCTGTTTGTTCAGAGGAATTCTGCCAAAATATCCATGGTTTGTAGGACTTCTGTTCCTTGTGCTGTGTGGCATTAGGGAAAAAGAAAAAAGGAGTACAAGATACAGATCTTTATAGTTGCCACAGAAAAGGCCTGTTGTCCTTGATCTGTACTGGTTAGGATTGAGTCAAACTACTCATTAGATCTGGAGCTGGCTCTGTTCTTTGGGTGTGATCTCTGTGGGAGTGAAGAGTGCTCAGCTGCTCTTTGGGAGCTTCTGGTTGGAGTCATCTTGGTCATCCCTCTCTCTGTATAAGGGCGTTTCTCTCCTGCAAGCCTTGTGTTCCTTCCAGTCTCCACCATTGGAAACATCAAGGAAGAGATTTTGTTCTGTTTTGCTGTCATTTTTGGGAAATGTGTGAGATTGGGACTACCGAGCAGACTGGTTTCCAAAAGAGTGAACCTGAAGCTATGAAAGGGGCAAGAACTAATGCAAGAAAAACAGTAAGGAAAATAGATGTGAAATAATAGCAACAATTTCTGTACTGTAGAAGAGCTTGTGATTTGTTTCAGCTATGCCTTGCAAGACTTTGTCAGCTGTCCTTAATTGAGGTAAAAAGTGGTGTGGGATAATAACAAGAATGTACCAATGACTAACTAAGTAACTAAAAACTGTCCCAGATAAGTAGCTCAGAAGCGCTTGCCCCAGGCACTCTTTTATTATTTGGTTATTTTTTGGTTCACTGACATGGCTGACTTGTAATGCTTTTAAATCGTACCTCCCTTGGAAGTTAGAGTAAACGCACGTTACCCAGCCAGTTTTCAAGCCTTGATTAGGGTTTTAAATGGGGCAACATTATTTTTTGCTGGTGTTGAAGAGCCAGCTTGCAGGTTATTGTGGTGTCATTTGACTTCAGCGAGGCACCACTCTCTGGATCCTAACATTTAGGAATGGAACACCAGGAATATGCTGGTGTCTAAGGCCAGCAGTCCTGTGAAAACCCAGATCAAGGCTTTGTTGTGTACAGAAACTTCTTGTGAGTCTCATGTCTAACATTTGCTGATAACATTCTAACTTTATTGATTTATACCAGAAATCTTTCCTCCTGAAGTATCAGCTGTGTGATTCTCACACATGGTATGTGAGGGTCTTTGCTAACAGGGAAGAAGATCTTGACCTTGGTTAATCTTCACACAAAGTTTGCTTGCTGAAGTACAGTCCTTATGTCAACTTGACTGGCTCTCTTCTTTTATCCATGTCTGTGTTCTTAGGAGGGAAGAAATGTCCAGTGCAAAATGTCCTCTTGGTTATCTCACAAGCATTGCTGGGGATACTATCATGGAAAGTATAGTCCTTCTGTTTGAATTCTGTAAGGAAAAATCGCATAGACTTTGTGTTGTAGTTCAATTAATTCGGAAACCATCCTTTAGTTTTGTTTGCTAAGTAGAAGTTTGCTGTTAGACAGAGTAGGATTTATATAAGTACTAAATATTATGTGTTTATACATTCACAGGTTTTTTTCCTCCCTCTCCACAGACATCTGTTTCTAAATCTTTCTCTGGTGTCCATCACCACAGAGTCAAAACAGCTTACAGACATCAACAAATTATTTCTTGTGATACTACTGGGAGATAAATACTGCTATTTCAGCTTTGTGGATGGGTGAGTGAGGATTAAGAAAATGGCTCAAAGAAAGACACTGAGAGAAGGCAGGAGCAGAAGTGTTAAGTATTGTCCTTGCACCCACTCTTCAGGCAGTGCTGCGCAAATGAGCTATCCGTTCAGCTGATGGGAACCCGCTCTTGTGGATGACGCTGTCTGCCTTCAAAACTTTAAACTATGTCAGCAGGCCAGACATCTGCGGTATCCACAAAAAGACTTGGAAACAAATGTCTCTTTGCACTTTGAGCCTTACTCATTTTGGAAATCTCAACTGTGGAAACTTGTTCTGCACAGAATTAGAGAGAGGCTCAAGTTTCAAAATGCGGTTCTCATCTTTTTTGTCATTTTGTTGACTCTTCAGCTCTGAGGTTTGGTGTCGGCTTGTATGTAGCCATAATAAGATTGCAGAGAGGTCTTTTCAGTATGCGTGCAGGACTCGGCAAAATGTTCTGCAACATTATGTGAGGTTTTTCCCTAAGAGAAAGAGCTATTATTGCTCTCCATATAATACTTAGCTTCGTAGGTCCCTTCCATCCCAAAGCATTCTATGATTCCTAAGAATTGCTCTTACTTTGCCTATTTAATTTCTTTCAGAATGTCAGTTTTACATACTTACTTGTAGAGCTGCAGTGCTTTTTGGGTTCTGTGTGTAAATATTGTCCATACATTCTCTTTCCCAGTGTAACAATGTGATCATGGTTGTAGGCTGTTCGCCTGTTCAGCTTCTTATGATGAATGCTAGTGTAATTACAAATGATGCAGTATCTGAGAGAGTCAGTTCTCTGCTATGATAGCACTAAGTTACCTGTGTTTTGCTTTGTTTGCGAGAGGTATGTGTTTAACGTTACCTGGATAAGTCTTTAGACACAACAGCTTTATTGCTGCCTGGATTCCAGCAAGTCTTTGTTTTTACACTGGCAAATATAAAGGCTTAGCTTCTGCAAGAAGCTATTCATGTAGTTGAAATTAGCAGCTATACTTCTCAAAAATTATTTACCCACTTTCAAATACTCACCAAGTGATGCTTTGATGTGTAAACAGGATATCTTTGTGACTTCTCCTAGACTCTTCTCTTTTACAGTCTTTTTTTTTTTTTTTACATCATAAAAACATCTGCAGTAGTTTCAGTTTCTAGAGTGAGACTTCAGAAGGTCAAGCATGCAGAAACAAATGAAAAACAATAGAGGGTGTGTGTATTTGGAAATTACTGATTGTACCTTTCCATTTTGTCTCCAGGCTTTTCCACTCAGTCATGGGGTATTGAGTTATCTTGTGATAGGGGCACACCAACAATTACTGCACAGTAAACCATGATGTGCTCGTACAGTCTGTACCTGCACCCTTAGAGACAACCACGTGGGGGACGTGGGAGACTTTTTTCCAGGATGTAACCAGAGTGTTCTGCTGGATTACCAGAAATGTCCCATTTCTAAAAAGTCACAGGAGAGAATATAAGCTTTTGCTCTTTTAGCAATATTATCTTATTGCTGTCCTACAAGCAAAGCAAGTAAAGAGTAAATACATAGTTCAGGTCAGCAAAGGTTTGCATGTGGGTAGAGAGGCTCTCCTGGATGCAAACAAGGTTCATCATTACTGATGTTGCTGGTGAGGCCAGCTGTGGTGCTCACTGGTTACCTACAGGAGGAAAAACATGCAAATATCCGAAGGGAAAAGAAGGACTGGGATTAGGGGGGGATCCCTGTAAATGAGCAGGTGATGACAATTGGCAGCAGGGAACTTCAGGAAAAGTCAAGTGTGCAAGCAGCAGTGGTGCCAGCTGGTCTGGCTGTTGGTATTTGGTACCAGTGTGGCATGTTACTGCCACAGACATGGATACAGGGCTGAGCTCCTCCTGAGGACGGTCAAATGTGCTAGGAGAGGTGCAAGCAAGATTTCTTCACATCAGGTGTCCATCACAGGTCATCTTGGTCCATCTCTCTTGGAGAAATGTATCTATGCCTAGTGCAAAGCTGCTTGATTTGGCTCAAGTGTGCATGGCAAAGTGATAATGAACAAAATATCTAGAAAATAAAGTAGGCAGGCACCTGAATACAAATTCTTGAAGCTCTTAAAACCTCATCTGGAGTCTAACTTAGCAAATGAAATCTTTTTACGTGCAACTGGCTTCTTGAGCATGCAGTCAGT
Source organism: Nipponia nippon (assembly GCF_047370975.1). NCBI lineage: Eukaryota > Metazoa > Chordata > Aves > Pelecaniformes > Threskiornithidae > Nipponia > Nipponia nippon. Next base: position 43,395,711 of record NW_028262391.1, read on the forward strand.
ATTCTCATGGGTTACATTTTCAAGTATTTATGCTGTAGCTATATAGACCTCTATGTATACATTCAAATTCCTTTTCCCTCCCTTGTATCATTTCAGAGCTTGAGGCTACAGCAAAAAATTAATGTGGAGGGGGGAGTGTTTCTTAGGCTTTATTTATTTATTTACTATTCCTTACGAGCTCTATGAAACATTCACAACCATGAAGAAACTTTGTCAATAATTGGGGGGCGGGGGTGTGTGGGAAAACAGGCCTTCTGATCTATTTTAGTCCTCCAAGATGGCAAAAAATACCCTCAAAACTGCAAAAGTAATCTGGAGGTAGGAGGTTTACTATTTCCCCCTTGCATGCCACCACTGCTGCTCTGGAGAGTTTTAAAAGCCCTGAGCAGCATGAAAGGTAGATGTGACATTGTACAGGGAGCCACGGATGGTAGGCTCTCGCAGGCCCACAAAAGTAAACGTTCTGGGGGCAGCTGTTCTGTGTCACTGCTGTCACGTTGTTGTTTAACTGGAGGCAGCAGTAATGGGAGGGAGATGGAGCTGTACAGAGCTGCTCGCTGCCGGTCATACGGGGAGCTTCACCCTTGTTCGGTGAGTAAGGATAGTTTGACAAATACAAAGGGAATCATGGTCAAAGTATTCATGCATTAATTCAGGACTCCGCTTGTTTCATATTACTGTACTCTGCTGTGGGACTGTCTTTTAGATGTAACAAGTTATAAATGGCAAACTCCAAGCCTCCTGACTGCCTGCTGTTTCTGAACACCATTGCCTTTCCAACCCCTCTGCTGCTCAGCGGACGACTGTTGGGCTTTGGTGCTTGGAAATGGTGGTTGTTCTGGTTGCTTATGGCACGATTCATAGGCTTAAAGTTAAGCTGATACATTAGGACTCTACCTGATATCCTTTTTTGGAGAAAGAGGATTTTGGGGGAAACCCAAAATACTCTGCTGCATCTGGTTCACTGTCATTATCTTTCAGCGATACGGTGCCATTTAAGGCATCTCTGATACCACATTTCTCTGTTTCACGGATATTATACACAAGCAAAGAACAAGAAAACATACAGGTATTATTAGTAAATTTGGCTGAAGTTTAACTGGTTTGTTGGAAAAGCTTTTCTTCCTTCAGAGCATAAAAATGGGGTTGCTGCTGTGGTACATTCATGCCAAAGGGCTTTGTTGGCATTGCATGTATAAACAAAGATTTGGGATGAATTTTACTCTTTGGGTTAGCATTACTGTTTCTTGTTTTTCAGTACATTGTGTAGACTAAATCATGAAACAGAATAAATAATAGACTGTCTGACGCTTTATTACAAGTGAAGAGCAGAGTCATAGGAACTTTTTTGGGTTTGGCCAAAAGGAACATTTGTCTTTAATGTTCATCATTAAAAATGACACTTCAGTGAATCCTTTCATTTTTGCTGGTTTGAGAAACAAAACTGAAAAGAACATCCCAGGCAAGTCAACTGGCAAAAAGTAAGTTGACCATGAATTAAATTCATATTTCCCTATCACTAACACAAAGCTGGTTCTTTGCATGGTACAGGAGAACTAACCTTCCAATTCCAGCTAATGTTGCCATTTTTAAAAAGTCTCTCCTATTCAAGGCAGAGCTGGATGATTGTTCGTGGTTATACTTTATTATGTAACCTTATCTAGGAAACTGAGACATGGGGGTTTTCCCACTGAAATAACTGTTCAAAATACATTCGAAAAATGCCGCAGTTGCCCTGGGAGAGCACTTGTGTGTGGGTGTCTCTCCCTGCTAACGAGCTGGACTGAGAGCACCGGTGCCGGCACTTTCATTTAAACGCTGTAACATTTAATATTTCTCTAATGTCCTTCTAATCCTTTCTCTTGAGGAACTGAATGGAGCAAAACCAGTACTGTAAACACAGAAGACGTTCAGTGATGTTCCAAAGTGCACATTTTTGGCAGCGGTAAGCTTTCTCCGGATAGCTGCCTGGGAATTTACAAATTGGTCACATCTGAATCCATTTTATGAACCTTACTTGAGTCTGCACCTGCCTCCCAGAGGCAGACGGAAAGAGAGAGGCTATAGATATGTTATCCGTTTGCTGATGCTTCATTAGAGCTGAAAGGAAACAGCCACATTTTAATGGTCTGATTGCAACACCTTGGGTGGCAAACCATCACGTTGCTTGTTGGAAGGGAGCACTCGGTGAGTCAGTTGTGCTTTTTGGTGTGTGTGTGTGTCCCTGGACTACAGGGATATTTTTTTTCTGAATGAAGGGTAACTTTCTCCAGGTGATTTTTGCTGAGAAGAGAGGACAAATACTCACGTAATGGAGTCTGAGCCACCGAGTGGGAGAGAGATTGCTGGCGCTGCTGTATTTATCATGCACCGGAGCCGACACTGGAATAAAGAGGGCAGCAGCGAGTCATGATCATGCAGGATCGGACGGGATGAAACTGGGTGTGCAGGTAACACAGCAGACACCTCTTTGGAAAGACTTAAGTGTTGAATTGTGCTAAGAACACTGTGCCAGTGTTCACAAAGCCCATGTTTGCTCATGAAATGTAGGCCGCAGCAGCTCTTCCTGCAAAATTATCAAAATGTTTGTCCATAAAACATGAAGGCTTTTTTGGCAGGTTGTCCTGTTAGATTCAGGTATAGAAACTGAATTTAAAGCTTACTAGTGGATTTTCAAAGTGAATTGATTATTATTCCAGCTCAGCAGCTCTGGAAATGCACTGAAATTCTTTTAAGAACTACATAGGCTTCTTAGTCGATTCATGGCTTTTTCTATCTGCATGACAGTTTCATCACTGACCGTGGCACTCCGCACTTGCTGTATTATTTGACTGTTACTGGAAGGTTGCAGGCTGTTTGGTTTTGATGTTTCTCTGGTCGCAGGTACAACTTGTTTGATGTGAGCAGCCACTTGCTGGTGGAACTGAATGCTCTGTAACAAGAGGGGATTGAAAAGCTTATTTCTTGGTAACAGGTTTTGGTCAGCCAGAAAAACAAAACCACACTGTCCAAGTCTGGATGTGAATCTTTGGATGCAGATGCTTTTATAGCCCTGCTGGCTTCAGCCAGACTAACCACAGAGGTATAAACCTGTGAGGAATCGACAACTCACATTCTTCTCATTTCCAGAGTTTTGGGAGGGATCTCCTGACCCGTTGTGTCCCTATGGTCTTTATTAAAAAATACATGTACGTATGTATTTATATACACACAAACACATACATATTCTCTAAAATGTAAATGCTTTCTCTCTAATTCTTTTTGAAGTCATCCTTGCAAGGCTGGCAGTGACACGAAGGTAGAGCATCTACTGTTTTTTTTACCAATTCTAGTATCTGTTTTTAAATACCTGTTTCTAGTGGGAATAGAATATCTTAAAGTCTTTCTGGGCTTTCTCTAAGTCATGAACACTTCCAAATGTACTACATGATGTAGCCTCAGAGAGGCAAATGTTGCTTTACAGATACAGAAGGCATCTGTTCCCCTTCAAGGCATTTCTTTACTAACAAAGAATTAGTTATTTATTTGCAAATAAGCTGTTGGATTTTATCAGCTGTTCTCTATTTTATATGGCATGAACATTTTGCTAAAAAAGTTGATGCAGCCTAATGCTTTACAACAAGTAATGGTGACACTCTGTACAGTGCTGTCCATCTTCACAGCAATTTACAACAATACCTTTTGTTGCTTCCCCTGCTTGTTTCTGCTTAAGCCTGCTGATAAAAGCTTGGTTTTATCTGGGAAGGTACCAATAGTATCTCTTTCACGCCTCAGCTAAATAGTTGTTCACATGGTAGCTTTAAAAGCCTCTGGGTTTATCGGTGGAAAAAATGCTTGGAAAGGAGAGATTTAGTACTTAAATTAGTTCTATCAGCACATATTTTTTTTTTGGCTGGGACTTGTTCTCACAGAACTTCAAGCTGGATTATTTGTGTTAAACTTCCTGACTGAATTCCGAACAAGTCATCTTTTCCCACAACACTGACCTTTAGTACGAGGCCAGAATAATTTTAATTTGTTTCAAGTTTCCCTTATAAGCAAGAGAACAAGAAACCATATCCCTCTAAGACCTGGTTAGCTAGCTGCATGGCAAAATAATTTTGAATTCTAAGGGGAAAAAACCAATAAAGTTGGATATTCCAAACTGACATCCGAACAGCACGCTTCCTGAGTGGGGTTAGCTCTGCCGTCTTCCAGGCAACCAGTCTAAAAGCTGTGGAAAAATAATGACTTTAAAGAAAGGTATTAAGTAACTAACCTGGTTTTAATCGGGGTTATGCCCTAATTGCAGGGCATATGCCAGACTCCTGCGGTGGGGGCAGAGATGATGACTTGGGCTATAGTTTGCTGAATACATCAGGCCACCACCTTGCGCTGGTGCTGCCCCCCGTCTCCTGCTGGCACAAGCATCTCTTCACCTGTGCGGTGAACAGGAACCAGGTAATTGATCTGGCTGAACGCAAACCAGTTTGGTTCCCTGATCTGCTCTACTGCACAGCTGCACGATTGCCTGTGCTACCACGTGGGAGGAGGTGGTGTGAACGTAGGAGCAAGTGACTTGGAAGGAGCATGCTACATTTTTGTTTTATAGCCATGATTAGATATGAGGACAGGCAGTCTCGGTCCTGCGATGGCAAGGAATTGCTGAGAAATGAGAAGGATTTGACTGAAGCAAATCTTGGTAGTTCTCTGTTAGGAAGAGAAGAGAGCAACGTATTTGGAGAGCCAGAGCTGGGAGGGCTGGCAGTGGGGTGGGCAGCTCAGGTACCCTTAAAAATAAGCAGATCTACTTGCTACTCCGCTTAGCCCAGGAGCACAGAGGAGAGATGCCACAGATAACGACCACTGGAGAATCCACAGTCAGTAGCCATGTCTTTTGTAGGATGTCTGTCTTTTTATCGGGAAAAAAGCATGTTTCCTGTGTGCACAGTTCATTGGCCGTTTTGTTCTCAGACTTGCTGCTGCCCATAACTATAAGTGCGCAGTCTTGACTTTTGCAGAGACTTGGCTTTTGTTCCTCCTTGCCGGACACTTAGTCTCAAATACACTTATGGGGCTGGAGAGGACAGTCACAGAAGTGGGGAAGTGCTTTTTTTCCAGCACTAGGTGGCTGTATGGAGTTCTGCAGCATCCTGTAAACAAATACTTAAAAAGTTGGGGAATGGGCCATTCTCAAATGGAAAAGCTTCTGCCTTTTCACACCTCTTCTTCAGTATGGTGTTGTTTTTTTTTTTTAAAGCATGTTAGAAAATCAAAGACTAAAGGAATTTTATTTTTATAAGCTTGTCACTGGCTGCAGACACCTTCATCTCTGTGGAGCCCAGGGGGGTATGGAGATCACCACAGAAGTGACTCTGGTGACTGGACTGTGATTGCTGCAGTTGGCTGGTGTTGCTGCTGCTGCTTTTTGCTTAAAGGCTTGAATTTGAGAATTAAAGGGAGAGTCTATGTGTGTAATATCTGGTCCTGATCTTTCCAAATGCTCATGCTACTTGGAGGCTGCTTGGTGCTCCACATGGGGCATGAGGACAGTTAGGCAGAGGGTGTCCACACTGCCAGAGGACACAGGGTGGTTGGTAGGCCCCTGACTTCTGGTGATCCTCAAGTTCCCTGATGGGTGTGGAGCTGCACTAAGCTTTGCTGACGGACTTGCTGATGGACCAAGCTTGGAGAGGATTAAGTTGTCCTAAGACCTGGCTGTGCCTCCCCCCAGGCCGAGTGGCTTTGCCAAGGCCAACAAACCACATCGGGAGCCATGTTAGCTGTTGGGTTTTTTTTTCACGAAGCCCAGCCCTTAGAAGCAATTTGTCTCCAAATGAAAGAAAGGCAGTTGTGCTGCTGCTTCTTCCCCGTTGCAGTACTGTCTTCTCTCCTGGCTCTTCTCTCAGCCATGATCTAGTCTCTGTGCATTTCCCTGCCCAGGACACCACTCTCATTAGGAAAAAACAAGACCAAGAACTAGGTTTCAGGTTAAAAGGGAATATAAAATCCTACTGTAGTAGCTTGTGTAATCCTACATGTATAAAGCCTGATGCAGTTGGGGTTTGGCAATACTCAGTGGTGCCTCTGGTTATTTCTTTGCAGTTAATAGCAGTGAGAGAACCTTTCACAACCAGGATCCTTTATGTGTTTGAGCTTCACCTCCTGAATATTTTATAGTGATCAGAGCTACTGTAATTTTCTTCTTTTCCAGAGCTCTCTGGAGTGTAGTTCATGCAACTCCACACTGAAAAATGTGATGACACGAAACATTTATTTTGCATTCTCGTGGCAGCACATCCAGTATGATGATATGTATTTTTAAGGGAAGAAGCCTAGCTGAGGATTAAAGATCTTGGGAGTGCTCAAAGCTACTGTAAATGCAGAAGGTGGGACATCTAATGAATTAGCAGATCTGCTAAAATTAAAATGTTTATTAAGCCACGAAGACTAGGGGCTCAGTAATACATTAGGTTTCCATGGTGCTGGGTACTGTATGTGGATAGCAAAAGCTTGGTTTAGGCCCCCAGATGTTTTTGTAACTTTGCTTAAATTTTTAAATGATGTCACTTTGCAGCCTTGTTTCAGGCTTGCTTTCTCTGAATGCTCTTGAGTGAAGATCCCCAGGACGCAAGAGTAATGTGCAGGAGCATTGGTCCCCAGGTTTTTGCACACTTGATCAGACGTGAAAAGGAGACGCTGCAGTGACTCATCTGACCTTTGTAGACCCAAGGCTGAGAGTGCCGACAGTGGTCTCTTGCTAAGGTCCCCAGCACAAGAATGCAAAGCATTTCAGAAGTTATCGTCAACAATTCTAGATAGTGGCCAGCAGTTTTCTTGCCAATGTTATCTGTAATGGACAGTGAAAGCAAAAGACTAATTGGGTAAATTGTTGTGAACTGCTTAAGAAATTTAATTTATACTTGGCAATGTTAAACCCACTGCAGGAATGGTACTACTAAGGATGGCTGTGATAGATTTTTATTTTTCTTTTATAAGGACAGCTTTCAGTGCTAGACATAGAAATACTTCTGATAGCAGAGCTGCCATTACATCAGGCCAAGAAGATTTTGGCAATACTGAAAGATTTGTTGGTGTTTACTTGTAGAGTTGCGAGAATGTCTTCCTTGTAATTAAAAAATAGCTTTTTGCCCTCGGAAACTTACTGTCCAAATTTAAGACGGGATAGATGGGTACAGATGGTAGCCATAGCGTGTTACCAGCTCTAATTGGCAAAATTCATTTAGATATTACAGCAGATGAGGGTATTAGGGAGGGATTTAAAGGAGGATAATGAGGTAAATAACTTTGCAGTTCCTTCTAAATGCCAATCCTTTATAATCAGGAAGGGCCTTGTAGGAGAAAGCACGTGAAAACAAGCAGGCAATAGCAGAGGGCATCCCGATAGCCGACAGTGTGGTTTGAGCTGTACCACAAACGCTTACAAGTGACTGCTGCATGATGGGAGCTTCCAGCACTGGCCAGGAATATATCAAATGGTACTGACAGCAGGAGGGGAGTGGGGAGAGAACGTAAGTGCTGGCTTATACAATCCAAGCCACTCATATACATCTAAATTACTGTCTTGGAATATGTTTAATGGCAAAGTAGTTGGGCAAGAGTTTGTTTTTTGGGGGGGAGGGGGGGGGAAGTCGGTTTGTTTCAGTGTCTAATTTTGTATTGAGAGCAAACTTTCTTGTTTGCCCTCTGAAGGCAGCAGCCGAGCATGATGGGTCTCTGGGGGGCAGCGGCGCCGGCCGGAAGCGGCCTGCCAGGGCTGCTCTGGGATTTGTTTTCTTTTGATTATGGGAAAAATAACCCGAGGTATTTCTGTGCATGCAGAGCATTCTTAATGACTGAAAAATCTGTTGTCAAATAGGGACAAGGGGGAAGTGCCATCTTGAAAGACGACACAAATGTCTTGGATTAGGTTTAAAAACCCAAACAAACTTATTTTTAGTGACTTCCAGAAGCTTCTACTAAAAAAAAAAAAAATATCGAGATAGTTGCACAGCTAAACCTGGACTTGCTGTGGTGGAACTTAGTGGAGTTCACTGCAATTCACAGCAGCAGGCGCGAGAGGAGGGTCTCCTCCACGGCCTCCCAGATGATAACTACTGATCTCCTCCAGGCAAGAAATGCAGCAGAGGTGTTGTCAGGCCTCTGACAGGGTTGCACAGTGTGGGGGGTTTGATGAGGCTTTGTGCCAGCCCCTGGCTCCAAACAGCCATTTTGGAAGAGGAGGAGAGGGGCTGGTGGTGCTGCTCTTGCCTTTCTAGTGCTTGCTTGCTAGCTGGCTCTGCTGTGCACTCCGGGAGGCACTGGGGAGGATGGAGTATGCTCCTCAGGGGTATCTGTTTTGAAATAACTTTGATATTTCCACTGGAAAAGGTCCTCTGGCGACATTCCCATGTCCTTCAAAGTCGGTGCACTTGGCACCGTGCGGGAGGCTGAGCGGTTCCTCAAACCGAGCCACTGGCCGGGTCACCTCTGGCTCTCCCACCTTCTGGCCACCTTTATTTTAGTTCAACGTGCTGCAACTTTTTTTTCATCTGAGACCCAAACATGACAAAACCCAGGAGGGTGCCTTTTGCTGTGTTCGCAAGCCCGTGCTTTGTTGCGGCAGGCTGCGGGGCGGTTTCTAGAAACAATCACCCAAAGCAGCACAGCAGCTTGACCCCCCCTATCTTTTGGCATAGCCTGGCCCCGGGCCCGCGCACTGCCACGGCTGCAGCGGGCAGAGCTCGCGGGTCCCGTTCCTGCCGCCTCTGCTGCCTGTCCTTGAGCGCATATCTGCAGCTCGGCCAGGGAGAATGGCCTCGCTGGTAAAATGGGATATTTAGTAAACCTCAGCTGGAGAGGGAGTAAGGAATAATGTGCGCTGCCAGATAGTGCGAGGAAATGCGCTTGTGTACATGCAAGTGGTGTTATCGCTTGCATCCAAAGAATAATATTGGGATACATTTAAAATACTCTGTAACCCTTTGCCAGTGGCTCTCAGGTGGCCTGGTTCCCTCTAAAATGCAGTCTTTGCACAAAACAGCCCTTCAGCCCACTTACACCTCTACATGTGGATTTATTATTTATATATACTGTGTACAGTAGAGACACTAAGTTCATATATGTGGGTTTGGGTTTTTTGAGGCGGGAGGTGCTATTAGGACAAACAAAACCTTTGCTGCTTCCATGAGCAGATACAAAGGACCACGTGCAGTGACAGCAGCGCTGCAGAGATTTTGGATGAAGCGTCAAGAGGCTGCTCTTGCACCACAGCAAGAGCTAATAGCTCACTTTACTGTTCCTTTGCAAACAGGGATGGCAGCTGGCATGTTACAGACAGGCCTGCTCACCTCTTCACTCCTGTTTAATATGAAAGCGTTGCCAAGTCTCTGCAGCATCCTCTCTACAGTGCTGTGTTCTTTTGGGCTGTGTGTTTACATACAAGGCTGTGGCTGAAGATCCAGCTCAAAGAAAACAGCAGTCTCTGGTACTTTGGTACCTCCTGCTCTGCACTCCCTGACTGTGCCTGCTAAGCCTGCAAGGGAATTCCTGCTGCAGGAGATCCTTAGACCTGGCATGCCAATAATAAAGCCATAAAATTTTTGGGAAAGGTGATATGGAAATTACTGACTGCAGTGCAGTAGGTGCCTAGCTTCATATTATCTTTTGGCTCATCAGCAAAGGAAAAGATTTCAGCTTTGAAGATATTATGACTAATGAAAAAAAAAATCAAGTCGAAGTTAAATTATATCATGAAATCCAGCATGCTTTACCAAAGCATTGCCTGGTGGCTGCCAGAGCCATTGATTTAGCAGATTTCCTGCTGTATGTTGCAGAATAAAATAAGAAATATTTAAAGAACACTTTGTTTTGCTCCACCTTCTTTTTTGATTGTTTGGGAGATGCAGCGGCACATTCTTTTAGGACTTCTGCTCCATTTCGGAGGCATTCATGGGCTCTTCCATATAGACATTTTTACTATTTTTTTCCCATTCTGATGGGTCTTCTGGAAAATAATTGGCCAATTACATATTAACTGGCAGTAAATTTTAAATTTTAAAATGGAGAATGAAATAATGTTTATAGCCAACTAAAGGCAGATCTTACTACAGCTGAATGCCTGTCACTTTTACCGTTAAGTGTGGTATATCGAGGTGATAAAAGAACAATGAGCCAAATAAACTGTAGGTATAGCTTTTATCGGCTGGCAATGTAGGTAGCAAATGGTCTGTTCTAAATGATAAGACGTTGCTAGGAGCAACAGGAGGTGTTTAAGGTGACCATAACGATTGTTGGACCAAGACTTGCCGTTTTGATAAAAGGGATTCACGTGTGACAGAGTGACCACTGGCAAGCAGCCTGTGTGAGGTGCCACAGCCCTGTGCCAGGCAGGGTGCCATCTTCCTCTTCTCCCTTGCTGGGAAATGCCCTGGTAAGGAATGGAAAAGTGAATGGTGCAGAAAGCTGTGATACTTTTTTTTTCTTTTCTATTTTTTTTCTGATATAGGAAGGAGGAGTGAGAAAAAGGACCAACTCCCAGGTGAGCCCAGGCACAGCCAGGTGTGGAGGAGTGCCACCGCCATCCTTTTGGAAGACAGTCAGCAGTTCCTGCTGCAGGACGCTGGTGCCCTTTTTTCCCTCACCACTTTAAAGAAGCTTTGTGGAAAAAAATTTCTGGGAGTCATGTCCACTGGTAGAGGTCAGTGGAGTTAGTGTGGCTTGCAGATATTGCAGGTAAGTCTTGTTGCCACGCATGCCACTTTCATTTTCTTCCCTACTCCGTCGCTGCATCTATCCTTACATGCATTGTGTGACCTTTGCAAACTTCAGGTAAAGGCATTTAGGTGAGACCAGAGCCACACAATAACTGACCTTTACAGAGCAGAATTTATTGCTGCTTTATTCCCCCTCTGGTAAGCTTGTCACATTTGACTCATGAAGCTTTCAGCTGCAGGATTTAGGTGGTAAAAGACACAGCTTGATACAATAATTCTCTTTCCTATCCTAACACCCTGTGTCACAGAGGGCATGAGACACTCTCATTTAGCATGAACCAGCACAGCTTCCCTGGCTTTAGTGGCGCAAGACCCATTTACACCCGTTGGGAACTGCGCATGTCACGGTTTCCTTACTGTGCCTGGAAGCACTGAGGGGTGCCTCTGGCTTTCATTTGCCTCGCCAGAACAGCCAGTAATTAACCGATCGGTTGGCTTTAACATTCCTGCAATAGTTTAAATGTGCCAAATTTTTAATGAACAGGGTTTTTTTTGATAGTCCATTTAACCACTTGAATTACTGTAACTAACCAATGTCGTACTTGTTGTTCGAGGTGATGACTTCCCAGGCATGTACATACAAGTGCGGGGGTTTTGTGGATTTTTTTTATTTTTTTTTTTTTCAGCTGTGACACAAACCTTTAAGAACTTGTCCTTGAATGTGCTGCTGGATAGATACTTATTTTATCACTTCTGGCAAACTAGCTCTCCATATGGTTTCTTACTTTTTGTACAGTTTTCAGTTTGTACTTCTCCTATGCTGTGTGTGTGAGCACAGTGATTTATGCTATCTAATGTAGCGTATTTTCTCCTGGTGGAACAGAAACTGGCCGCACAGGGAAAACGCAGGTACAGCAGAAATGCGCTAGTTCTTACTAGGTGTTCTTAATGAACAATATGGCAACTTACTTTTGCTGTCTCAGTGTTAAGTGAAGAGATGGTGGGAACTGCACTGAGCACTAGAATAGGATCTTAAATTAGTTTTGAACAGGAAGAAAATATTTTTTGGTCTTCTGGAGTTTTACCAAATATTGTGGTTAACTCCATAGCTTTAAAAATACGTAATTCAGCCGCTGATGAGCCCAGTGGTGGTGACTGAGGGATGACCTGCAATTTTTTCCAGAAACCAATGCCCTCTGCTTAATGGGTGACGCTTTCATGTCCAGCTTAGGCATCCAGAGAAGACTGGTGTGTCAACGTCCAGCTCTCGCTGACTATTTCCAGACCTTGCTTAGTAGCTCCTCCTTGAAAGTTTCTTATCTGTAAGTGAACCCCAAGCATGAGGTTGCAGCACCAATGGGGATCACAGTCTGGCAAATTCAGCTAAGTTTGGTGCTTTTTAAGGCTGCATGAAGTCATAGACCTACAAGTGGGGCAGCAAGCGGGAAGAAGCTTGCAGGTTGCTGTTGCCCTAAACTGCATTCAGAGTAACGGGGTTTGAGTTCTTGGAGAGTGGCTGTAATTGCAGACTACTGTCCTTTGCTTTTAAATTGTCTGTTGCTATGTTCCAATGTTTAATGTAAATAGATCAGTGATTGAAATGAGGATGTTTTAGCAAAAAAAAAAAAAAAAAAAAAATCACAGATGTTGCCTCTGCAAAAAACATTCCAACCCAAAAGGCTGGCAAACTGCAGCGCTCATACTTGATCTGAAGTTGTTTGCATTGTTTTCAGCAGGGCCCTGGTTCCTTGCCTTTTGCTAGCCTCTGCCACCTTTTTTTCCTCGTAGCTGGTGTGAAGTTAAAGGCATGGGCGTCAGTGAGCCAGCCAGCCAGTGGCTTGGAAAGAAACCCGCAGCGCCAAATGTGAACGGTGAGCAGCTTTGTTATTACCTGTCAGAGCGGGCTGATTAAGAAATGCTGTAGCAGTAGGAATGAGCTTCCCCAATGACACAGCCAAGGGAATATTCAAGGTATTACATATATATAAGGCACTATATATATAACGTGTGTATATATATATACACACGCACGTGTATTTTGCTTTGAATGTGTGTGTGTTGGTAGTGGGCTGTTGCACCAGATGACTTCTTCAACTCTTGTCCAACCTCACTTATGCTATGAGTCTATGAATTAGGTGGATTAAATGCTGCATAACAGGGACACGAGCTGCAGGAAGCCTTGCCAGCCTAGTTCGCGTATTCCTAATGGTTCCTAGCACTAGCCAAGTGTCTCTGGTTCAGCCCTGGGATGACTTGGAAAAATCCTTGTTCTACTCAACAGCTGCGAGGTGAAGGGCGCAGACCTGGGGACGGCTGGTAAGGTGAAGAGCAGGGCTACCAAAGCCCTCCCAAATAATCTGCATGCCAGATTTAGCATCCATGCATCATGCAACAGCTTCCAGTTACACACTGCCCTGTGCCTCAGCTGCCGTGCCAGGGAGTCCTATGACACTGCAGACTTCTGCGGTGCTCCCCTCTGGGAGCCGGCTCCTGACTCACACCCCTCCTGCAGTGAACGTATGTTCACTTTCCAGTATGTGCTTCCTGCAAGGAGGCCCACAAGGGGCAGACAATATTTTTAAGTACTCTGTTCTTTTCAGCCAGGCTGGTTATAGGTTGGTATAAATTCTTGCTGCATTAAGAATATGTCCTAGATTTTATTGACTGCATTTGTGTCACCCATGTGGTGAAATGCTTTGAGTTGGTCAGTCTTTGTGCCTTTTTTTTTGTTTTTTGTTTTTCTTCAAGGAGGGCGTGAATTGCTTCTTTTGAATGAATTTTAAAAATCACGAGAGTGAGAAACTAGCATGTATGTGAAGGCCCTATAGCAGTGTGGTACATCTCTTTCAAAGCACAGAAGTGCAGACAGTGTCCCTAGAAGAACTGCATCATTTGTAACTCTCTCCATTCTGACTGTGCAGAAGAAAAATTTGCCGAAATAGCCATTGTGTGAAAACCACCAGTAAGCTTCATCTCCAAACATGCAGTCATTTGTACTTTGCAAAGCCAGGGTGGCAGAGCTGCAGAGCAGGCCTCTTTGGAGGAGAGGGTGGCATCACACTGAAATAGCAGCTTGTAAGTATTTGGCTTCTGTGAGTCACTGGAGGAAAGAGCATCCACAAGGATGGTGGACAGACCAGCTTAATGGAAAGGAAACTCACTGAATATCAGGAAACCAGGAAGAAACTGGTTCTTGTACTCTTTCCCCAGGCATCTACTTTTGGCCATAGTTGGAGACAAGATACCAGTGCTGATGAACCTTTTCCCTGACAGACAGAGCTGCTCTTGCAGGACCACTGTGTGCGGAAAGTAAATGCGACCAAGCACCCATCTGTGCCATGAAGCTGGAGACAAGAAAGTGGCAAAGAGCTTCAGAAAGGTAAAATATATAAAAAAGCGTCTGTTTGATCCTGTCAGAGCTCTGGCCACATTTCTGAATTACTGTCACTTAGCAAGAAAATTGAGAAAATTCCCCAAACTAAGGTCCAAGTGCTTAAAGCTGTGCAAGTTCATAGCCCAGGCAAGCACTTCTCTTCTGGAACACTCCAAAAACTAATGGGAGTCTTGAAAAGGAAGCATTCCTCAATACTGACTGTCCTACATGTGAATGAGCCAGACTGGTTGAAGCTTAATTAAAATTTGCCAGAGTGGCTAAATTCTTTTCTAAGTGCAGCTGCAAAATGTTAGCTGTGGGCATATTTTAGACCTTAATTAGTAACACTTGCACTGGAGGACCAAAATCTTTCATGAATGCAGCTGCAATCAATTAATATCAGTTAGGCATTTCTGTAGGCAATACAAGGGTCTCCTGAAAATTGTTTTAGTGCCCACCTAGATTAAAAAAAAAAACACCAACTTATATGCAACACACTACAAAACCAAATATAACTACAAAATGTCTTTATTGAAAAAAGCAGATTATAGCATCTAAGGTTAAATGAAACTTCTGACTTTTAATATTAAATAACTTAGGATGACAGCAAGTAGCTTCTTCTTTAGATAAATAAATCTACATTTCCCAATTTTTTTCTTCAACAATCAAGGGAATCAAACACTGATACACAAAACCACAAGTAATTCTAAAGACTAAAAGACAGAAGCACATTGAAAGGTTTTACAAGGATATATATACAAAAATAGTTAAACTAATGTATATTTTTCAGCATGTAAACTAGTTACATGATATACAAACTGGGAATTTATATATTTCCTACAAAATAAAAATCAACGTTGGTCCAAGTTCTTGGAAGAAAACTATATTCTTTTAAAGAAAATGAAAATATTTCTCAAATGAAAACTTAATTTAAGTCAAATTATATACTCTAGTTACGGCATTAGTTACAGGATGAATCACAAACTTTTAAACTTCTCTTGAAACACAAGAAAGCAGCTTTTGTCTCCTTTAGAGCTTTGGTTTACTTTAACTACTCTGGAATTTCTGGTCTTAAAGAGCTCCTCTAACCATGTTTTCCTTTTGATGCTCCACCTTACAAAATATATACACACACACACACACGTGCACACAAGTGAAAGGAAAAGGAAAGAAACCCAAACAAATCCTCTTTGAAAGCTCAATTATCTGAGTGCATTCTTTTGTTTCGTTTTCAGATTATTATTTTGGTCCTTTGGAACTCGTCCTCCAGTGCACGAGGGACTCTGAATCGCCTACAACAAACAGGTTTGTGCTGCAGGGACTTTGTACGGTTCCTTACCAAAATGGAAAGGTGTAGTCCTGATGCAAATGAGAACAAGTTGTTATTGTTTTAACTTTATGGAAATATTCTGAAAGTACAGCAAAGGCTTCTGAAGAACAATCACATAATAAAATGAACTCTAGAAAGGAAGTTTACTTCTGTGTTGAACTGATTTAACATAAGAATATTCCTTAAGAAAATCATTAAAAGAAGCTTTCTCATTTACATAGTACCCCAAACAGGAGGTAAAATGTGCAGAAACTGTCACTAGCACTAAAGCGTACAGCATGTCATTATTTTAGATTTGCTTTTATTTTTCTCTTTGATTAGGGAAAAAAAAAAAAAGCCACTAGCAAATTTCACTCAAGCTCCAGTTTTTATACTAAATGCTGGAAAGGCAAAGCTGTATTTCATTATACAGTAATGGAATGCACCTGTCTTTAGAAAATACTGGAACAACAACTGCTGCTTTCTGGTTTTAAACCAATTGCTTTTTCTATATTGAAATATTACCTTTCGATATTTTTACCATGATGATACTTAACACTGAGTAGAACTACAAGAGATGGACAAATTAACATGTGAAATGAAATTAAATATTATTCTGTTCTACAGTATGATTGGTTTCAAAAGAGAAGAAAAGGTATGGCATGTACATGTTAGATAGATAGCGTGCTGTCCCTCGAGAAGTACGTTGGAGTGGAAACTTAAACTTGCCCCTGAAGGAGGCAAGGTGCTAAGGCAGGCACTGGCAGAAGACTGGGCTGAACGCCAGCATAAGACACCGCCATCTCTGGCCGCTGTGATTTTGAAGGTTTTGCTTCTATATTGATAGAGCAAGGCATTCTTCCAGTACAGCGAGTACTGTTATGGGAGGACTTGCTCACAGGAACAGACCCAAACCTCCTCTGTGTGTTTTAATGATCGTTTTCTTAATTTGGGTTCCTTAATATATATTGTAAAGACAAGCAAGTAAAAATGCCTCAAAGCTAAATGTGGTCCAAAGCAGCTTCCTTAAATGGAAAAAGTATTACATTGCAGCTGACACTAAAAGTTTATCTTGAAGCTCTGATATCTTCCATGTTTGTAATAACCTGAAGGAATTGACCTAGTCATACAATCCAATTTAAGACAACTTTTTTTCCCCTTTCCTAGCATTTGCTGTTTGGGTGAGAGGCACGTGTACTTCCCCTTCCTTCTGAGGCTGGGCTGGTGACTATGGGCACAGAGGTAATGTTTGCAAATGCAGAAAAAGCATGCATGGACCCCGTGTCCTCTCTTTTGCAGGCCAGGCCTCTCAGGTGACACTGTAGAAACGGGGCACTAGTTGCACTGTAATGCCTTCAAAACATGGCTATCGCATTAAATATATTAATTGTAAACTGATATATATTAATTAGAAAAATGACGTTTTAAAGGAGCATCTGCCTTGCTGAGGAGCATTCAGTAGGACAGGTTAATCTAGGCCAATGGAAGTTTGGCAAAAGTTCAGGAAACATACCTTTTGTTCCTTACTAACAGAAAAAAATCAGTTCACAGGAATTTTTCCTGCCTGCCCACCCCTTCCCCCAAAGGAAATTCCAGACTATCAAAAAGTTCTGTTACAGGAGTTAATTATTCCACTTAGGAATTAAGTGTCCATTGGATGCTCTTTGTACTTCGCAAGAGCACCACAAATGGCTTTCAAAAAACCAATGGAGCAGAAGAAACTAAACTGCAATGGTGTTGCCAAATAAGTCATTTCATCAGTCTGCGTGCTGAATTTAACATGGGATCCTTTCCAAATGGATCGGTCAGATTCTCGACATGTTGAGAATTGGCATGGAAATGTCCCAATTTACACATGCAGAGAATCTGGTCTGGTATTTCCACTTCCTCTGGAGCAGCAGAATTTTATTTTATTGTAATTTTGGATACAGTTAAAGACAGCAATGATGGATTTATTTAAAATGTAAATTCAGGAAGGCTGGATCAATTCTCATGAGAATGCAAGGAATTTTTTAAACATACAGATGTGTGATTTGCATGTAAATCATCAACACATGGTAGAAAACAAACCATAAAAAAGATTCATCTAACTTCCTATATGGAAGACATACATTTCCCCAGAGCTCTGAGGTTACTGTAAAAGCTTATGCAAAATATGAAAGTGTGTACATTATATGTACATCTAATACTTGTTATAAAATAGCAATGTTTCAATGGTCTGACTCTCTAAATTATTATTTCTGCTAAACCGTACTTTGCTTTCCAATGAAGACAATCACCGTAATCAGTTCAAAAGTACATCTAGAAAAGAACACAAAGCTGAAAAGATACTACAAAAACCACTGTCCCCCTCTTTTTTTAATAACGAATCGACATACAATCATAAAGCAGTTGGTAACAAATGAAGTCTTGTATAAAACAAGTAAGTAGCATAAAGACAAGTGTACCTTTGCATAGAAAGGGGCTGCTAACCCTATTAAACAAAAGAAACAGGTTTAAAAGATTAATTCTTTAGTAAGTAAGTGCCAAATCATCAAGTTGATATGAATGCACTTTGAAACCACGGCTACATTTGTACGTGGCAAGCAATTACAGAGCTCTGTAACTTTCGTCAACTGTGACGACCCTGCATGTGCCAATCTTTTGGATATGTTCCTCTGTATGTGGCTTTTACATGAGATGCTTGCCCTATTTCTTTAACAGCTAAATAGTCTTTGGGTGACTGTGGAACCTTGTAGGATGGAAAGCGGCCCTGACGCTTCTTCACAGAACGCCATTATTTAACCCACGCTGAAAACTGTCATTGCTAAAAACACTTGTTTGCTTCCTATTCACTACTTCTGGGAGTCTAAGTTTTAAAAAATGTGAGACTGTATTCTCTAAGACCAGAATTCAACAAAAATAGCTAAAATGCTAGCATTTCTCTTATCATGCTTGCTGCAATATGATAAGGTGCTAACTTTTGGAAAGTAATTCTACACTCCTTACCTGGGAGAAATCTCCACTGAAGGCAAGTGAGGAAGGAGTGCAGAGCAGCCCTTTGTACCATTGTTTTTAGAAACGCTGCCATTTACAGTTACAGTTTAGTGGTGAATTATTTGTTCAAGTAGACAGTGTCTCAGTGAAAACGTCTAGATAAAAGAACGCATATGTACAAGATCAGAAAAAGACCCCTCACCTCTGATTTAAAAAATAAATAGCTGGTTTAGATGGTTATTACTGGAATTACATCTTTAAAGGAACAGGAAAGTCATTTTTAGATTTTTGTCTTCTCTTTCAAACAGCTTATTGGTAATGGAAATGTCTTTCAGAGTTCTGTGACATGCATTGGATAGCTCGGAGGTGGATGTGATGGCAGTTTAATATTAAGGCGCCTGATATGACAGCCGTGGCAGAGCAAGTGGCCCTCTAACGGGTAACAACGATGGCCTTCCTCATCATTGAGCTGCAAGCCACAATCCTAGAAGAAACATACACATCCCAGGTTAGCGAGTGATTCAGGTAGGTCATCTCACAACAATGTTGATCTATCCTGCATAACCCCAAGAGCTCCCTCCCATACCTCCAAAACCAGCAACCTGCAGCCTTTTTGGTAGGTGGACCCTGACTATCTCATATTCAGCAAGATGCCATCACTGAAATCAAACAGGACAGTCCACAGTAGTGCCCAGCATCTTCTTCCCCATTGTTTCACATTCTGGTCTTTTCTTCGTCTAACGAACATTGATGCAAATCAGACAAAACCAGGCCAAACACTGACCCTGACACATACAACCTGGAAGAGGTTAGAACAGAGAAGGAGCTAATTCCACAACAAGGCAGCGAGCAAGAAATGGGGGAGCCTAAGTAGAGAATGAGAGGAGTGGGGAAGAGGGGAGATGAGACATGTTTTACTTCTGAAGCACGGCTGCACTTTCTCTCTAATTTGGAATTGAAAAAAAAAATTAAAGACTTCAAGGCCAATGGTCCATCTTTAGTGGAAATACGTTAGTACCTCTGGGACCAGCATGTAACTACAGGGACGACAGGAGTGAACAACAGTGGAGGAACAGAGATAAAAAGAAAAACAACAAACAATGATCCTGCCCGCTGACTATTATGTACGCTGCAAGAGAGGCAACCCTGGTTGTCAGTTGTCATCATTATAATTTTGAGGACATTTGAAAGTCATGGCAGTTTTGTGCTTGGATTTAATGTTTCGGGTTTGTTAAATGCTTCAAAATTGTTCCTGTGACCAGACCTGACAAACCAGAGATTCTGAGTATGTATCGGAACACTTAATAGAAAGGAGAAAAAAAAAAAATGGCACAAGTTGGGCGTATAGGTCATTTTAGTATTGAAAACTGATGCAAAGTTTTTGATTTGACACAAAGTACAATTTTTCAGCTTTCATAGCTCAAGTTAAAATCCTCAGATTTTACAATGCTGAAATAAGAATGAAAAATGGGTTTTAAAGTAAGCTTTAAAACTGGAGTGTTAGTTTAGGGAGGCTTTAAGCAAAGTTTCTGCCAAGGTAGTTTTCTGTGTGTTACTATATGTTATTAAATTACTTTATAGTCCTTTATTTAAGATTTAAAATTCAGTTCCTCATTAGAATTTAACAACTTCAGACACCCTACAGATGTGCCAAGTGTTCATACCTTTTTTCCCCTCTCCAAAATTGTGTTCCTTTTCTGCAATCAGAAAGCCTGCCTTCTCAGTGGATTTCGGTTTCCGAATGGGGGTCTATCGATCGGTAAACCAGCTTGAACTTCTCAGCAGAAGTTAAGTGGTTGCACAAGAAAGAGATGATACAGAAAAGCAGCAAAGTTTCCAAACTGACTCCTGACTTTGCATGGCCACCAGGCGATGATGACGTTAACGAATGGCATTTTGGAAGTGGCTGCGTAGGCCATCATAGCCTTTGCGAAAGTCTCCCTGTGAATACCTCAAAATACGGGCACTAAATTTCCTAGCAGTAGTTGGAGACAGCAGTGACCCAGCGCGTACAGTTTGCGAGCCTGATGTGAGACCATTAGGCAGTGCCTACCCCTGTTAACACGTGGCTAACCCCCGATTCGGTACATAAATGCACTCTGCCATTCTGGGCAGATGTGGAGGCAGCTTGATTTGCCTCAAACTGGAAGGAGAATGGGGAAATGAATAATGAAACAGAACTGAAAATAAACCCCCATTGGGACATTCTAATATAAAGTCAATAGCCTGAGAGAGAAGGGGAGGGAGCTGTCATCTTAGGTGAAGCCTGCACAAAGCAATAGATGGGGGGAGAAGGAGGAGGGAAGTACAGCGCTCCAAAATGCTGCCATTTCCTGTGCCAAGGTCTCTTTAAAAATTAATAGAGAAGGATGGAGTATCAGGTGTCTGTGGTGGAAGGAGACAGCTGAGTGGATGGGGTCTTCCTTAGGTTTACGTTCATGTGTGTTTCAAGAGACCCTGAATTTTATTTTCTCCCTCAATCAGAAGGCTCTTTGTAAAAACCTTTTTGTGCAAAAGTGCATGGAAGATAGTATTGGTGCATTTTTGCCTGTGGTGCTAAGATGGGTAGGTAGCCAGCTAGGATCTGTGTGGACATTTGCATGTTGTATCAGAGTGCCAAACCTACAGCAAAAGGGAAGTTTTGGGTTGATCCCAAATTAAAGAGTTTGTTTCCCTCCTCATGCTCCTGGATGCAGAGCTAGGACTGAACTCAGCTCTCCTCTCCAAAGCAAGAGCACGAGTCCCACAGCTGATCTGCTCCAACAAACATTTAAATGTCCTGCACAAAAAGAAACTACTTCCAAAAAAATGACAAAAAAGTCAGTGGTATCCCTGTCTCTCTTCTAGTAAAGAATCAATATTCATTCAGCATGGAGAAAACACAGATCCCCTAGAAAAGCCTTCCAGTGTAGGTGTGAGGGTCCTTCCCTGCACAGGCAATGTGAATTCAAGCGTCTCCTCAGATCAGAGCCTCACAAGCTGTATAGAGAGATCAGGAAAAAGAGAACTGGCACCTACTCTTTGTTCTCTCCCGGTCTGAAGTATTGAGAGAATTCAACCCAAACAACCAAACTCAGCTTGTGAAGTTAATATACTGGGGGAAAAAAACCCACCTAATTTGGTACTGGAGATGGCAGCACCACTTGCAGCCCCGCTAGCACTCATCCCTTTGCGGGGCAGAGCCCTACCTGCCCAGGCATGCAAGAGCCAGCGAGCGCACCCGGGGGTACGAGTCAGGCACCTACCAAGAGGCTGCCAGTTATTAGCAAAGCCTTGCCGTGGGGCGGGCCGGCAGAGGCGCCTGATGCTTACCTCGCAGTGATAGCACTCCACGTGGTAGTCTTTGTCCATTGACACCACCCGAATGGTCTCCTCAGAGCCCTGTTGGGGAAGCAGAGAGAAGGTAAGAGTGGGCTTGTAAGCGGTGTTTTCTCAATCTTTCAGCGCCCACCCTATCACTTTGGAGAGCTGTTTCCCTGGGGGATCCCCCCTTCCTCTGCAGAGCACAGCTCTGTGACCGCTGAGGGTCTTGTCCCCTGGTGCACAGCACTGCACCGCTGTTTTTGCTGTTTAGCAGCAGCGTGGGTGTCTGACATATCTAAGCTGTAGAGGTCATTTGGGAAGTGTAGCCAAAACTTCATCCTCAAGGGACAAATTAGTCTTGAAATCAAATAATTTTCCAAGGGCACCCAGGATCTAAACAAATTACCAGCCAAAAAGTATGACCTGCTGATGGAGTAATTCTTCCTCGTAGACATCCTGGCCTGAGCTTTCCAGGATTTGCATTCCCCTCAAACCATCTGCTGCACAGCTATTTTGCACATGCACATGTCACTCTATGTACCCCATAGGGATTTACATACCAGTCCGGCAGGTAATTACGTGCACAGGCCAAAAGCTCAGCATGAGGGTGGATGCAGTGGAGTTGTGTAATTCCTGGCTGAGCCCCAGGCCCTGCAGAGCCGCCTGTACCCTTCTTGTAACCTCACAGACTCTTTCCCTGATCCACTCTGAAGACAGAGCTCATTAAATTCGTTGCCTTGCATTGTTTCCAGTTCCAGGTGTGGTTAGAGCATCAGATATGACGTAGACTATGTCTGAGAGAAGCTGTGGGCAAGTGAGTACCTGCACTGCTAGACTTGAACTAACCTAAGAAACCTCCATGGGAAAGAACGTGCAGTCTATCCTGCTAGCCATCAGATGAGTCAGCAGTAGGACTTCTTTTTTTTTTTTTCTTTTCTTTCCTTTTTTTTTTTTTAAAGTCATTTTGTAAGACACAAATTCAGTGACATTTATGTAGGGGTTTCCTCCTCACATCCCATCACGAGGACAAACAGTTCTGGCTCAGCCTTTATAAGGTTTTTAATTATGTGAGACCTGGCCATTTAACAGAAATAATAATGACAAATAGAGATTGAACGTGCAGAGTGATGGAGGCGGGCATGCTGAGAGGCTCTGGCCACGGGCTTTACTAGGGCACAGCAGCTTACAGGATGCAAGCTCTGGCTTTATGAACATGACAGGAGGAAATGCAGGGAGGTGCTGAGGCCCTTGCTTACAAATGAGCTGGTCAGTGACCTCAGCAATGAGAACTGAGGGTCCTGCACCCACCAGAGTATGAGGGAGCACCGCTGCGGGCAGGCAGAAAAGGGATGTCTTAATGCAGAAGTCTTTATCGTGCTAACTCTACTGCCAGGATAGGCTGCGGCTGCAAGCAGGTCATTCACCTGGCTTCCCTTTGGGCCAACTTTGCTGCTGCCTTTTCCACCCCTTTAAGCACTTTCATTACATTGCCACCCCAGGACAACAGACTGCGTGGCCTTTTCACAGGGTCAGCGTAACCCTCAGACATCTTTTCAAGTTTGGGCATCTTAACAGATCCACATCAGAAACGTAAACGTAGCAGAAAGGGAAAATTGCTACTTGAGCTAATAGGAGATTCTAAAAATAACCAGGGATTTACTTCTTGGGTTGTTCTTGGAGTCCCAGTCAGGGCTTTCAATTAAATGAGATTTATAACAGCATAATTAAGACCTGGAAAGCACCCTAAAGATACAAAGTACTACGCTGCATAAGTAGTATGACTATTACAACCTCTGGGAATGTTTGGGAGTGACATTACTGCTGAACTGTATTTAATTGAGTATCTGACATAGTATAGATTCTGGAAGAGGGAGGAAAAGCACCTAATGTGTTTTTAGAGTGTTCCTATGCCAACAGCTGTTGTCTAAAGAGTCAGTGCACATTAACATGTACCTGTGCTGGTAGGATCGGCTGGTTACAGGAAGCGCATTTTGGTGCAAAAACCCTAGGGTGCAAGAAGAAAGTGTTCAAACCACATGTAAAGCTTCTTCAAAAAGTAGAACCAAGAGAGCTATTCTAACCATGCCTTGTTTTTAGCAAAATGTGGATACACAGCATTTGAAACATCTCTAAATGTCTGATAATATTCAGGGAAAAGGAGATTTGGAAGAGGCTGATCTACCCCAGCTTTATTGCTTAGGTCTTCCTGACCTCTAGGCATAGGGAATCCAGCCCTCTTCCCACACATGCCCTTTCTCTTACTTTCCTTTACTCATAAAGCCATTCAAATTCTTCCAGAGACTCACTGCTTTGAGTGCAAAGCAGCTCCTGACTTGGGGACTGTCACCATCTGACGTCAGGAAGACATAACCATGCTAAATAGGAGAGGGGCTGGTCATGGCTAGGATCTACTTAAACCGAATACATCAACTGGAATTATTATCCACAGCTGCATTTTACGACAATGACTGGGCCAACATTCACTCTGTCCCTGTAACACGGTCAGCTTGGTACCAGTAGGGTTGAGTTCAGAGTCATTTACTCTTGCTGCGTAAGCTGAGTTATCGGTTGACTGGAGCTAAGAGCATTCGTGTTGCCTTTGAGCGGGAGCAGAAAGCACTCCAAGAGCAATCACTTAAACCACAAAACTTTTTGTTAGGTGAGGCTAAAATCGTTCTAACACTAGCTGCTAATTACATGTCTACTGTCCAGTCCAGGTTAACCTAACTTACTTACACTCGCAAGTGTCACGCACTACCAGAACCTCAATGCTTAGAAACAGCCAGCAGAACCTACCATCGCTTGCAGAACTGGCCTGATCTAATTAGTACTGAAAGTCCCGAAAGCAGTAGAGAAACGGCCACCAGGGACGTACATCCTCTGACACAACTTGATTTTCAACCTCACCTGGCCGCTGTATGCCACAGGGGCCCATGAAGTGGCCTTTAACGTAACTTTAAAATACTTCACAAATGCAACATATGAGAGCAGCACTTGAGGGACACCTGAGCAAATAGGAATAACCCTTTTTATCTAACACAAGGCTTATAACTATACCAATAATTTAACTACTGCAATTTTTCCAAGTATGCAATGGATTTGCGTACTTACGTATGGTAGTCTTTGACACAGTAAATATTGTTCTCCACATCTACAGTGAAGGGGACTCCATCCAAACACTCGTTACACACCACGCAGCGGAAGCAGCCAGGATGGTACGACTTTCCAAGGGCCTGTAAGATCTTAAGAGGCAAACAGCAAAATAAGTGGATGCATGATTACATGAGATCCCCCCATATACTGCTGTGTCTGATTCTTAATGATGACAGTGAGAAAAGCACTTCAGGATGAAATTACCACTCTGCAGATCTGTCAGCAAGGGGCCTTTTAAAACAATCCACTTGCTTATTTCAGTGGGTTTCAGTAGGCTCCCAGCAAAGAGAGAGAACTGTGAAAATCGGGCTAACGCCCATGAATCTTAGCTCTGCAGGGCCAATACTGCCAACAGAAATTAAAAACGGCTTCAGAGACCACTTCTTGGAAAACTTCTTGCAACTTCTGTTGCAGCCAAATACAAGTTACTGGGATACAGAGTTAATTCACAAAACTTAACAGGCTGTGACAGACAGAATCCAAACCAGTCATTACTCAAAAATTAAAATAACAAAACAAGCAAATAAACAGGTGGCCCTTTATTAATTAAGGATCCTAACCCACCACAGTTACTGACTGGTTATCACTCAGTCATAGGGGCCCATCGGTTTCTGTTAAAATTCCATCTGTATCCATGTGTTTGGATACAGACCCATCCATCTGCCCAGGCTTTTCCCATGCTGACCTTCCCTATTGCATTTTAAAGGCTTCAGGCAAAGGCCTGACGCAGTCTCGGCTACACTACTACAGAACAGACCCCTGCCTCCCGGCGTCCTTGCATGTAACGCGCAGCGTGGCACGGGGGCGTCAAGGAGGATGCACTGAGCCCATGAACGAGCCTCCGGGAAGCGTGAGACATGGTATGATCTTCAGGCAGGTCTTAACAGGTTATAGCACCAACTGCATACGTTTAAGGTATAAGAAATACATTTGGAAGGTAATTTCAAAAAGTATCTGCTAGCAGCAGTGCTCAGCTTGGAGCTGCTAATAAGCTGGAGATTAAAAATCTCCACAGGCCAAGCTCTCATGGCCCTGTAGATGATGCTATGAATAAAGATCAAATCAACAGGAAATAAGAAGCGAAGCATAGGAAAAATGCACAAAGTCAATTTAATTTAACCTTTTTCCCCCTCTAATGAAGCCCTATAGCTCTCTCTTCAGTAAGTGGCATTTGGTTTGCAAGCCTGTTCCTAGCCAGAAACAACTCATCTCTGCGCGCGTGTTGCTATCTAGGCAGGTGTGTAACACGCTGTTAGCCTGGCGTGGTCGTGCAGCCACCCCTTTGCACAGAGCAACTCCTAATTCGGCTGCACTTTGGGCCTCGCACAGCTTCAGCTGCGCCCAGGCCTGCGGGGCTGCAGCACTCTGCTCCTTAGCTGTACGCGGGCGCCACGACCGCACAGGCACGTTTGGCGTCTGTGCACTCCCAGGGAGGAGCGCGAAGGAATTAGCCAAATAAGACTGCTTAATTCCTGGAGCTCCCAGAGCTGTTTCCCTTTGTCAGAGCGCACTTGCTGATGGGAGAAAGGCAGACAAGCACCTGCCAAGCTTCCAGCTACTGAGCTCCACCGACGAGATGTTATGGACTCTTGCCTGGGATTCTGCAATTAAGGGCCAGCTCAAAGCATGCAAGTCAGGATACCCCTCCCCCTCCCAGCATGACACAACTCCAGAAATTTGCTCTTGGGCTAAAACGAACAATATCCTTGTCCAACCAGTGGTGCCAGGATATGAGCCAGAATCCTCATTAGTGAAGTCTCCGTTCCAGCTCCTGCTGAACCTCTGTGTTTGCGACGTAATAGCTACTTCTATTAGGCATACTGAGGTTCACATACATTTTAAAGCAAGAGGAGAATAGCTATACTCCATGATCTGCACTTCTTCAATGTGCAAGCCACTTCATTTTGTTTGGGAATTTCTGCTTAGGAAGAACAGACTAAATTCTTCCTACTTTCACCCACTGAAATGACGCCAGCAGTATCTGGCCCAACCCACAGCCCTTTGATTTTTTTAATTATAAAAGTAACTCTGACTACCAGCTCCCTACAAATCCCAGTGGCAATAACGCATTTTATCTGACGTGGAGCAAGTGGCAGAAGGTAAATAAAGCAAGTCAGAGCGGGTAACAAACCTCAGGACTGTTGATAAAGTCCCTCCTCTCTCTCTAGCCCAGATTCCATCCACTTGACAGAGCTCTTGCTATTCTGCTGTCTGACAGAGTACAGCCTCTCTTTTCCTTTACCATGTTCTCATGCAAAGCTGTGCTGTATTTTCCCCTTTAGTATTAAAATTCTATTTTTCTTTTAAACTGGCATGTGGCAGAACAACAGCCTCCCATGATCTCAAGGAGAAAAGAAGCCTAACTTACCGTACTTAATAGTAATAGAGCACGAAGGTATTTTTGTTTATTTACTGCCTCAGTTTCAAAGATTACCTTGACAGCAGCGAAGACAACGATAATCTGACTCAGGAAACGGCGCCATGCCTCACAGTGCGCTACCCAAAGTACGTGAAAAGCAAGCTACCCCGCGGTTAGGAATTTAGGTCTCTTACCATTTCCATTATGAGGTGTCCACAAACAAAGCACTTGTCCGCCGTTTGCTGAAACCCTGAATACTGTTCAAATGACAGAAAAGAAAGGATTATTAGTAGCCACTCCTTTAGCTGCAGAAATACCTTTTAAGTGAATGCTGCGCTATTTTCCAGCCGGTGCTGTATGAGAGCAAACTATACAATAGGTTTGGGAGACAGCGACTCAGAAGCTGCTCTTGCAGCACGCTCAGATACCAGCTTGGCCTTCTGATCCACTGCAAGATTTCCACTGAGTTTCCAAAGTAACAATATTATTTTAAGTGTGATTTTCATTTTTGAAGCCTATTTGGTGAGTTTGCGTTTGGTGTGCTGGCATTAGCTTGAATTCACTCTTTTGGTTGTCATTGTTGGGGAAGTAAATAGCATAGGACTTACCCCCTGACTCCTGCTCAAATGAGTGACCAGATGCTTACTGACCTCAGATTTTGGACCTATGTTTCACCCAGTGCTATATGCAGGCTAGAAAAATGAGGACAGGCCCAAGGAGGATTTAGCTGCCTCATGGATACCAAGCTTTTTATCCAGGGAAGAATCTAGAAGTCCAGTTGTAGGAGCCTGGGCTCCCCGCACAATGTGGGAAAGAGTAAGGTACCTCAGAAAGATGACAGAAACCCCAGCCGTCAGCTCACGCTCCAGCCTGCGGTGGGAAACGGGAAGGCTGGGCAGGCCTGGCAGCAGAGCCCCCTCGGGTTCGGTGCCGGGGGCACGGCAGCGGGGAGATACTTTGCCCACTTGGGATCAAAGCTCTGTGTTCCCTGCCGGAGTGTTTTTGACCTGAACTTGTACTTGCATCCCCAAAGCAGATCCCGTTTCAGATGCCAAAGTCTGTCTTTAGCCCTGTGTTTAGAGGTATACAAAAAATATCAAGGTTATCAGGCCAGATGACCGACCTACCAAACAACTACCCTACAGGCAAAAGGCATTTGCCTGAAGAACTCCAGCCATGTAATTTTGAAACTGGTCATTGCAGTGGCTGAACTTTACCCTCCTCCCCCACCGCAGTCCCATGTAAGCGAGGTGCTGCGTGTGCACTCTTCCCTGCCAGAGGGAAGGGGTGCCCAGTTCTTTGCATGGGATTGCACAGCGATGCTTATTTCAGCAAGTAAGGCTGTAGCAAAGCTCACCTGAAATGTACTTCAGTTGCACAAGATAAAAGGCAGGGAATGGGGAGGATGAGTGTAAACTGGACTCTTCTCCCAGAGCACAGGTGAATTGGCTCAGGCATCTAAGGCACCCTCAGAGCCTCAGCCCAGCAGAGGTCACGGCTTGCTCCATTCTCCCTTGATGTAGTGGGATTAACTGTCCCCTCGCTTCAAAAGCCAGTGGCTCCCAGCCTACA
Source organism: Nipponia nippon (assembly GCF_047370975.1). NCBI lineage: Eukaryota > Metazoa > Chordata > Aves > Pelecaniformes > Threskiornithidae > Nipponia > Nipponia nippon. The sequence goes on from NW_028262391.1 coordinate 43,424,450, forward strand.
GCTGCCATATATTTTCCTTTTTATGGGTGCGAGGGAATTACATGTTATTCCAGATCAATAGGTTGGAGACAAAATTATTGTTGCTATGTGACGAAGCGATTATGAAGGAAAAGGTCTCGCAGCCACTTTGACGGGCCCAGAAAGTCAGTAAACGATGGCATGGCAGCTGTCGCAGCTCCAAACGTACTGCGCGCTAAGGAACACAGCTCACGCGATCTCAAGGAACTTTGAAACTTCATCACAAGAGAGCAGGGTGTTGGGGAACAAATACAGAGGCGGGCAGTCCTAGCTGGCTGTTTCTGCAAGATACTGATTTTTGCTTTTTTCTTCTTCTTACTGATGCAGAAAAAAGGCCTCACTGCTTGGGATGCTTCTTGGCTGCGCTGTATCTGAGTAACCATCTGGCTAGACTATTGCCTAAGGTTGCGAACTCGAGGGTTACTGGAAACAGGTGGGTAGGTCCTAGTGGCGCAGACAGCAGAGGATTAACAATAGTACGAACCCGGCTAATTCTAAAATCCTGCTGGAATGAATTTACCAGTACCATCTGGCTGTCATTTGATAAGGAATGCAAAGGAGCATTTACCCAGCTATTGATTAAGAGGGAACATTATTCCCCAGGAACAGAATGGCACAGTGGTCAGATTAATGTCATTTATTGCTAACTAGATTGTCATAAATTACACTGTTTGTCAGAAAGAAAGGTTTTGCTGACACAAGATCACTCTTTATATGACTAACCCTATTAAATTAAAACCATGATTTGTTTTTAACAAGAGAATTGTTATTTGTCAAACACATCCAGAACTGCCTTACCCAACTGAGAAGACTTTGCAAAATGGCAGTAAGTCTAACAGCAGTGATAAAATATTTCATGGGCTCAGGGAGCTCCCCTTTACCACTACACTCTTCTCTTTTCTGATCACAGGATCGATCCCAGACAAACTGGAGACCTGATTCAGTGAGATCAGGGTTTTGGATGCAGCTCTGTTTGTGCTTTAAATCTGTTTGGACTGGAAAAGAGTAACAGCCTCGTATGCCAGCAGCACCGTTTTCTACATGACGGTAGTAACGTGGACACTGCTGTTGAACAGTAAACAATGCATGATTCTCTCTACGTTTTTGTAGCTCACCTGTCAACTTCTGCTTTGCAGTGTCTGTTCGTAACATGGGAGAGTTCAAACAGGGCTGTTGCGCTAAGTTTTCAATTTTAGAAGCAGAGCTTACAAACGAAGTCTTAAAATACTAATTAAAATTGACAACCTCTGTCTTTGAAGCACTCAGTTATTATTAACCTTCACGAACCTTGTGCGTGCAACAGGAGAGAAGCTGCAACTTGCACCAGACTGCAAACAAGGCAGAACGGCCTCTCTATTATCCCTCAGCACACCCAAGAGCCTCCCCCATGGTGGGTTCCCAGCGCGGGTGGGTGGAAGGTGCACTGGTCCCCCAGAGCTTGTGAACTAGGTAACTGCCGGAGAAGAGGAGGTTTTGCTCTACAGACTTGTAGCCTCTTTCATTACTGACCTAGTTGGAGGGGGGAAAGAGCTTTTGCGCACACCAGGCCTCCCTCACAGTCTGGAGACGTGAAAAACAGACTGAGGTGAAACAGTGAAGTAATACAGGCTGATAGGCCAGAGCCTAGCGGAGAAGCCAAATCACAGCTATGCTTCCTGTACACGTGGTATTTTATACGTACAATTTCATTTGGGATGGAAGCAGCACTGGGCTCAATTCTAGCCCTACTCTATAAACGTTTCGTATGTGCCAGGTTTGGGTTTTTTTTTTTTTTTTAATTTTGTTGGCAGACCAGTAAGATGATGTAAATACAGGCCAATCTCAAACTAGACAGAAATGTTCAGAAGTCTACAGACAGTCTGTACCCAGGACAAATAAGAAGCATAATTTTGAACTTCCCCAATTACTCATTATAGATGCTCATTAAGCATATATAAAACCATTGAAAGACGTTGTTATAAAAAGAACAGCTCTGAAAATTCAAAGCTGAAAATGAAGTGTTACCCTGTACTCTCACTCCTGTGACTTAGAAATAAGATGCTAGTTACCAGGATGCAAAGAAAACAAGTGCATGTTGAAGGGCTGGTGTATTATTTTTCCTGATTTCTTAGTTTGGTTCCCAACTGTTTTCTCCCATATTTATCTTGTCCTTGACTTCTCTCCCAGGATAATAAAATCTCACTTTATGTGCATGAATCAAGACTTTGTAATCAAGCTCCCCAATGATACTTACATAAAGTAAGACTTTAGGAAGCTAAATAAACCTTGAGAAATATGTTAATCATGTTAGAATAGAAGAGTAAAAATAAAGTAGAAGACTTGGTCGGCTGAACTTTTCTTTTGTTTGCTGTCCACTATACTTTGATTATCAAACGGTCAAAAAAATCCCTAATGATTCTGTCCAAGAGCCTTGTTTCAATATAAGAGGAAAACAAGTCCCTTTCTGTCCTGAATATTTAGGCCTGTTAGTGTCCTCCTGTGATAATCTTGGGGTTTATAACTCTTCTGTCTAATGTGCAATATATCCAAAAGAAATTAACAATGAATTTTGAGCATATAATGAACAATTTTGCATGGAGGATAATCCCACCAAGTACTATGAGAAACAATTTCTCCTGTCTGCCCTCAGTCCTGTAACCGATCTTGGTTGCCTACCCAGGGTCTTTTAAAGTTTGATGTTCTCATCATGATTTTCAAAGGCAAAAACATTCAGAAAATAGCATGCCTGAAAAAGGCTTCAGGACCCAAAGTTTCTACCTTAGGCAATGTCAGATCTTTGAAAAGACGTGTCACTTCTTCTCCTTCGCATGCCTAACCGTGCCCAAGGAGAGGCCGATGCACTTCCCTGCTGTTACGCACTCAGCAAAACAAAACCTTCCTCCTGGAAACAGACCCTGGAATCTCATTCAGGCCCATTTTCTTCTTTGATGAGGATGTTCAAAACCTGCCGAAGGTTTGTGCAAGCAGATCGAGTGGGTTACATTTCAGTAGGTGCGGCAGTCGGTGCCCCGGTAATGGTATGAAGCTGTAAAAACTACAATTCACTGCTACAGCACTGCAAAGTCACTGAATGTGATTGCTCGGCCTAGACTTGAGATTCCTACTCTTTCATGCTTTAAGGGCTTTTGAGAGGGATGATCAGGAGTTTTTGCCAAAATGCTTCAGGCATTTAATTCTGAAAACTAATTTCTGAATTGGGTGCTATGCTAATAACGTATTCCAACCCCAGGCTGCCTGTAATCCCTCACAGACTCTCTTCTCCTTGCTTTCCCATTAGCAGAGCATCTGTCTTCTCGCTGCTTTATTGTTTGCTCTCTGCATGGGACCCTTAGTACATGGGACACAACAATGCGAGAAATTCATGGGATCACATCAGGAGAGGGACAAAATATCAAATTTGGTTTCATGCAGATGGGGTTTTGTTGTTGTTTTTTTTACACACATATTTAAATGCAGCGATTAAACTGAACTGAACAAAATGGGGCCTTCTCAGGCTCAAAGATATGGGAGCCTCATGGCAGGTGGCAGAGATTAAGCTAAAGGAAAACAGTCCAGAACTTTACTCTTCGTCTTGCTGAACCCCCTTCATAGATCCTGTGGGTTCCCCTGCCTCGCTGCCAGGGAGGAAGCGCTACCACAGCAGCTGATCTGGCGTCTGCGTTTCCACTTCGTTATGTTTGAAGGACATGGGTAGGGCGAGGAGGGACTTCATGTTCCGCACAGCAGTAACAGTTGGTCTGGCCATGCACAAAACTCTGCCAAAAATCAGGAATTCAGCTGGTAGCTAACTTTGCAGTCAGGCATTTTATAGCCTTGGAGAAGGGAATAGCCACTTACTTCCTAGAGAGCCTACAGAGACCCATATGTGAGCACTCACCAAGGCTACTTTCTGTCTGATTAATTTAGAGCCAATAATGATTTTCTTACCCAGATCTTCCTTAAACAAACTCCTGTGGAAGCTTTGCAGTGACAGTGATCAAGAAAAAAGCCTAAAGCAACAACTTAAACGCTGCATCATATCATACAGCCCCAATCTGTTAACTTCATTCACATTGCACCGTACTTCATATTGGACAGCACTAGGCTCTTGTTGTGGGTTATTTATTGTCACTGCTCCCATCTATTATGTACGCTGCCAAAGAATGTCTACATTAGAACGTACCTTCCTGGGGAAAAAAGAAAAACCTGGATTTTATTCAAAATGGTTGTTGAACAATTTCAATTCAAAACATACCAGGAACTAACACCAACATTTACTACAGAAGTGCAAACACACCACTTTCTCACGTGGTTTTTTTCTAACTCTCCCATAGCAAAAAATTAATGCTGTCTGCTTACAAGTGTTTGGCAGGAGTTACACATAATTAGAAAGAGCTCTAGTTCTTTTAAGTGTGCTTCAGTTATTGTAATTTAATTTTCAATGTAATATTAAGAAAAATGGGATAATCTGACTTTTTGGATCACCATCTCAAGAGGAAATAGGGGAGCGACTATCTGGCATGAAACCAGCTGGACTTTGTAACAGGCTCTTCAAAACATTCCACTAGCAAATGTGAAGTACGGGATAGTTGCAAAAGCTAGCCCATAGTGACACAACTCAGGAAAAAAAAAAAACCATCTTTGTCTTTCCTTGTCTATTTTGTCATGGCCCAGAACGACTCCTGTGACCCGTTTACCAGTCCGTAACCCAGTTCAGGAAATGCTGAGCATCCTTTTAGTGAGTACACACCTACTCACACATTGACGCTTCATCGCATTATGTTTATCTACATGATCACCTGGGCCTAGGTACCGCCTGTGCATTGCTCTTTTATAAACTTGAGAGATTTTTCCGGACTCCAGTTGGTTTCCTATTTCAGAACACCGATTTTCTTCAATTAGCAGATGCGCAGTTTGCCGGGCTATGCAGTGTTTGCAGCATTCACCCTTCGCTTCTCAGCCTTGGTGCCAACATTTTTATATGGGCCCTAGCTTTAAAAATTTCTCCTCTGGGATGAATTCCTGGGAGAAAATCCAGACCCCCCCCCGAAGGCAACGGGACTTCTGCCACCAGCCTCAATGGACTTGTAACTTCTTGATATGGAATACAGCGCTATAGTTTTGTGTTGCAATGAGCGGTGAACCCAAACTGCCAGCTCTACACACTCTTCGTGCTGATTCACATTCAAGTCCAAAGTGCAGAGGCCAATCAATATTTGACTATCCCTAAATATTTTGAAATTCGAATTTTAAGCCCATCTATAGGTTTAATGCAACACTTTGATTCAGAATACCCCAATTAATCATCATTACTGTCAAATTCATTTATAAAATAAAACCAGGACCACTGGCAAACTACAAACTTAGGAAAAACTAAGGAAGGAAAGTATTCAAATTTTTTTGGCAGGGAGGGGCTGGAGCGAGACACGCACAAGTAACAACACGAACTTCACACCCTCATGCGCCGATTACAGTAACAGGCTATAAGCTGTCGGCCTTTGTTTTCAGGGACAGTACTTGGGAGCACAGCAACACTCGGTGCTCATGATGCCTCTGAACTTGAAAGCACCTCCTGTCCCAACCTAGAGCCGCCAGCACCTTGGAAACGCTCACAGACTTCCTTACGCTTCTGCACATCAGGAATATTGCAGCAAATCCCCTTCCAAGCTCTGATTCCATCATTCTGTTAAGCTTATCAATAAACACCCGTGTCTGTCTGTTCTCTGACTGGAGCATGCATTTTAATAGCAACTCTCCTAAATACAACATCCTCACAGTTACCTAGAACTCCATTTACTCTGTGATTCCCATTAGATTTCAAAAGGACACAAGCTGCAACTTCAATCATTTACCTTTGCAACCGAGTCTGTTTTTTCTGAGAGAGTCTCACTTAGCAGCAGTGGGCTCTCTGACTGACGCACTAGTCCCAGCGCTCACCTCCCGAGGGGGATCTCCAAACATTTACACTCACTGAGATGGAAAATCAAACCTCTGACTCCAGCTGACACCAGCTTCCATTACACTAAACAAGAACTATCTTCCTAGGGCCCCAGCAAGTGGGACGGGCCATTTCCCACACTGCCAGGCTTGGAAAACAGCATGTGCACAAACTGAGAAGAATAGCCTCGTTAGTATTAATATTTACATTGCAGCCGTGCCCAGGGGCCCAAATTAGGGTAAGGGTCTTGTTATGTTTGGTGCTACAGGAGATGAAGGTGCAAGCCCTGCTCTCATGAACTGCCGATCACCCAGCTAGTCCTCCGTTGATGTCCTGTCTCTTTCCCCCATGAAAGGCTGATCATTTCCATTTGCCACCTCCCTACCAGTCTTGCACACCCTGATCCTTTCGCATTTTTAAAACCACTGAGAGTTTTACAGTTGTGGATATAAGACGAGGCCCTGTATGTTCTCTGTAGCCAACTTTTGCGTTGCAGTGGCCGGCTGCAGAGCAAAGAGGCTACAGCTGCAGCAGGGAGGAGAGTGTCCTGAGCAGGTAGCAGCCGCCGGTGTAGGGGAGGGAAGGATCAGAAAGCCCAGCAGACTGGATGGGGAGGAGAAGGAAGGCTTGAGAGGGGGTTGCAAGGCACGGCTCTGTTGGGGCTGTGGGCTGCTTGCCCTCCTTCTGCCACAGCCTCAGCCCTAGCCTCTCCCTGGCAGGGGGAACGGGGCCAGGGCAGGGAGCCGCAGTGGCACCAGCGCGCAACCATCGGAGGGGCTGGCCACCCCCCGGGCTGGGAAGGGCAGAAAGGGGGCACCCAAAGGCCTCCTGCAGCTTGCAACACGCTAAGTCTCTACGGCTGGCATATGCAAAATGAAGTTTTTAGAGCCCTTCTCTTTGAGGATTTATGGGCAAAGTGACAGATCTTCCTCCAGTCTTACTCACTGAAATGGATGAACAGCTTTAGATGAAACTTTCAACAACTAATGACAGCAAAGCTAGCCGGAGGCAAAAACCTGGCGTGAAGAAGTTCAGCCTAAATGATTAAATTTGGCAAAGTTATAAGACAGTGAAAGAGATAATCTTAAAAGGGGAAGTTTTGGATGACCTTAATGCTATGCACTGCAGCTTGTGGTGTCTGTGATAGGTTATTTCCAGAGCATCTGAGTGTCTTCCAGTAGTGCATTAAGCAATGTAACGTACATCTGTCACAAGGTTCATTTTTCCTCTCATCTCCTCCCTGGAGGGAAATTCTCTCATTTTTTAACCTCTGCTGGACCCCCACTCAATAATGTTCATTACCTCAAGAGAAAAAGGAAAAGCCTATCAAAAAGAAAAAAAAAAAAAAGAGAGATAATAGATCTAAGATTCAGGCTGCTTTGGTGACATTTTTAAAGTCTTTTTTGCCAAGAAAAACAGTAATTTCTTTTAAATTTCTTTCCATGATATTTAAGCATTGAAAAGGAAAGACAAAATTACCGAGCTATTTTTCCTTCACCCATGATTATGCAGCAATTTATCAACAAAATGGAACAAGAACATCTGACTGGGATTATTTATTATACAGTAAGGCATTTATTTTTTGTTCACTTCACCAGGAACAGTGTCCCTGTTATGGCTAGCTAACCATCTGTGTCCTAAGAGCTTTCAGGGAAGGATTAAACTGTCATTTGTTTTATTTCCTTTCATGAAATAACTATCCTAACAGGGCTGAGGCAAGACTTGGATGTTGCTGGACTTGCTACCTTAAGGTGGCATGAAAAAGAGTAACTGGATCTTCCCTGGAGCTAAAGCAAAGCAATGAAAAGTTTGGGGGTTTGGGTTTGTTCTTTTTACTCCTTACACTCTGTAACGTGCAGTTTCGCTACTGAAGCGCTCCTACTGGAAACTGCATAGATGAGGCAATCTCTACGCCATGCTTAGGCAGAAGTGGAATTACCTGTGGATTTTTTTTTTTTTTTTTAAATCTGATTCATTCACTACATTTAGCCAATATGGCTTGGGTTTAAGCACTGAGAGAATTTGCAGCTAATCAGGGCTGGAAGCAGGAGGCTGACCAAAATAAGCAAAGGAGGAGGAGGCACGCCCCGCACTCCGGGTGGTGAGGGTGTACCAGCCCTCAGCCGCCGATTCGCAGCCCCACACGCAGAAGGCCAGCACCATTCGACTGTGGCATGTGGCATCCCTTCCCTGTCTGCAACTCCACCAGTGGGTCTAAAAACTTGTAGCACTTCTTCCCTGGAAAGAATGAGTAAAATAAGCCGCCTGATTCAGAGAAAGATAATCTGTGCCCTCAGTAAGAGCAAACATGTGGGAAAACTATTTGCTAGAAGAATGTACCTTACGGCTATTGCCAAAGGTTTTGACGGGTGTATCTGTGCTTTGGATAGCTTTATGGCTGTGCAGTGGAAATTGCTCATAACGGATGATAACATCTACATTTCTCTAACACCTTTTGTCCAGAAATCAAAAGCACTTTTCAAAGAAAGGGCCGGATTTGAATGCTTGATGCTAGCAGCTCCTCATGTCACACGTTTACGGACTGATTTTTTTTGAAACAACTTGGTAGCCAAAGCTCTCTGGCACTCACTATGCTTTAAGTGACAACTGAGCTCTCTTAAAAAACGTGACCCACACAGCATTTCACCACTGAAGTGCAACTGCCTCTGGCGTGGAAGAGACACCCTGGAGCGGCTGGCACTAGCGCTGTGCTGATCCTTGAAAGGGACAGTTTAGCTAAGGAGGGCGAGCCCTGCTCTTACAAGAGGTGTCAAGCATTTATAAGGATCAGATACTGGCTTTTCTCAAGGTCCATACATAATATTGTAGTGAATTCCATGCATCACCTTTGATAGAGAGAAAGAGCTGATCTGTCTTGAGTGAGTGGGAGTTAAAGAGCCAGGTATCGGATATGGGCCATCAGCTACAGCTCCGGAGACTCTGCTCTGCCAGGAGCTGTTCTGACACAGAAAACAGCAGCACTGCAGGAGAATTAAAATACATCTATAGGATGTTAAACATTTCTAACAGTTACAATAAGAAGAAACCCATAAATAATGTCCATTCCTCCCTAAAATGTCCTACATGGACTGGTTCACAGCAAGAACCAGTTCAGCTTTTCTGCCCATCATTGTTCATGTGCTAATTATTGCAGTCCCAAAGCGGGACCTAACCGCAGTCCCTGTGTCTTGCCTGGACTGGCCTGCAGGACATCCCCAGTACGATGCCAGGGATGACAGGGAAGGAGCACCTGCAGCAAATTAACGGGGTACACAGAGGTAGCAGTGGGGATGGACAGAGCTCTGCGAGGATTACAGCCCCCAGCTCTGCCCCGTGCTGCCTGCTGAAGGTGAGATGGGGATGGGTTCTCCTCCAGGTAGCAGGGGGGCTTCAGCCCACTACCACCCCTGCTCCCTATTTGCAAGTCAGCTGCTTCCCATCAGCATGTCTCCTGCTGGGAGGGCAAACGAAGGGCTCATTCGGACCACTGCTGCTGTGGTGGGACTGTGAGCAATGAAACATCAACTCCTCACATCTGTCCCTGGAAATCCATGGAAAGATCATCCTGCTGTTGCAAGCCTAACCTTCTGCACCTGGGCCCCTCCAATACAGTCGTTATTACATGGATTTCACCAATGACCCCAGCGTGACAGCACAGTACCTCCTGCCCAAATTTTATGAAGCTGCTCTGCTTTCTAATTCCTGTTGTGTTTGTGTCATACTTGAGATAACCTGGTCACAAGCAACTCCACAGAGCTGTGACCAGGCTCCTATACCTACAGGAGCATCTAATTCACCTGATCAGTTCCCAGGCAAACAAAAGCCAAGGAAGAACAAGGACACCAACGAGAGACAGTATTTTCTTAGCAGGAATACAATTATAACATAGGTAGGCTGCCTCCGTTTACCTCCCCAAATTAAAATAATCTTTTTCTTATGCTCTTACCTAAGAATGAGACCAGAATGTGATCCACTCTGCTTCTGACTGCATTTACTGGCCAGAAAGAGGCTGCAACGAGCTAAGAGGCAAGTCACCCAGTGCAAGAATGGTTGAAGGTAGGAGCATGTGCTCACACGGCTGCTACAGGGCAGGGCAGAGGCTTGCAGAGAGGGAGGAGACACTGTGGAAGACCTGTGGGCTCAGGTCTATGGGACAACTCCACAGACTGTTATAATGCATAGCGGCTCCTATAGCTCTGCTGCGCTCTCTTCTTGGCCTGCAAAGCTTGCACGGTAGGAGGCAGAGGACAGAGTGCAACATCAGCCTATTTCACCCCCAAGTAAATGTGTTTTTTTCACATCCCCCCTGCCCCGAGTCTTTAACTTCCATAACATCCCACTACCACACTGTCAGCAGGAATCCATATATAAAGCTGCACTAAGATTTGGAGTTATGGTAGAGACTGAAATTCTCAGTTATACAGAAAAAGCATTTGGCTATCTGCTTTGGACTGAAAACACCTCTTTTTAGAAAGGATTGGGGTTTCCAAGTGGTTAGAGGCGAGACCTGGGAATCCCAAGTAGTTAAAATAATTTCCTTTTTAATTAGAATCATAGAATCGTTTAGGTTGGAAAAGACCCTTAAGATCATCAAGTCCAACCGTTAACCTAGCACTGCCAACTCCACCACTAAACCATGTCCCTAAGCACCACATTAATTGCTGCTCTGCAGCCTTTTCCTCTGACTTTGAGAACAGCTTTGAGCTTTCTCTGGCCACAGAACTCTAAAATAGGCAAAGTTATTTTACTTTATTAGAGAAACAAGACAATTCTTAGTATTCTTGCTATGACGTTTGCTCAGGGGAAGCTGAGAGGAGAGAAAAATCACTTTCTGGGAAGCAGCTGGCTTAACACAGGGCGGGACCACGTCAGAATTTGGTTTCTTTTGCTGACTTATGCAGCAGTGAGTCCCTTGCTCAGCCTCTCTCCCATCCCTCTGTGCTACTGGGAATCTGCTAAGACACACCTGTGGGAATTTTGGGCTTTTAAATCTGTGCCTTAAATGTCCCAACAGTTCCCTAACTTGCAGAAAGTTTATTGCTATCAGGTCCTTAACTTCAGTTTTCTTAGGAAAATCATTGCAAGTATCTCCCCTCAGAAGCCTACTACAGAACATGTCTAAGAACTAAAGAGGCTGCCTCCCTCCTTGAAAATTGAATGTTCTCGAAAGAAAAGGGAGAAAAAATTTTCTCTCCAAAATGCACGCAAAACAGTAACACATTTCAATTGTAACAAGAAACTTATTTTCTCCACAAAATACAATTTGCTTTTTTCAACAGGCTCCAACTCTCATAGGCTGAGAATAAAGGTGTAACACATGAAGGCAAATATGGCTTATATTTTAGGAATTTCCATGATTTTTATGGATTGCATTGATGAGAAATGCATTTGTGCACTCTGAACTGCCAGTAACATTTTTGCTGTGGGATATACTTTGAATAATTCCTTTGCAAAAAGCATGGCCATATATTCATTAGAAATGGAAAGTCATTCTGGAAGACATAAGCTTCTAAATGAATGGTATTTCAATAAATAAAGGTGGTATAAATTCAACATACTGATTCTCCAATTCATCATCCTCTAAGCTAAAATATATCATTCCTCTCGGACTTCAATTCCCAGCCATGCTATCCTCTTAATCTTAATTATAAATGGTCTGCCACTTATCAAATAATTCTCTGTGTACTGCACAATCGTCACCCTTAATTGCACAAATATTTTATTTTTGGAACAACACAGCTCAGCAACAAGCTTCATTTTTCTTTTCATGATTCAGTCTCTATTAAAGTAACGCATTTATAAAAGCTCTGGGCGCATGGAGAGAAAATTAGTTGCTCCTCCGTGGCTAACAGTTCTTAGCTAATCACAATGCAGCTCCACATCACTCCGAGCAGAGCAGTGATTAAAACTGCGACTGCAACAAAGCAACATTGTACACAGCGATGACGTGCTCCAGTCAAAAACGTCTCCCCTCTTGGGGGTATTCCCCAGATGTTTGACTTTGAGCTCTAGCTTGGCAAGCGAGGCTTTGTGGCTGCAATTCAAGTCCCAAGCTTGAGCAGCTCCAGTGTTTATTCTCATAATTTACACTTTGTGATGGCTTATGGACAGTTATGTACTTGGTTTCATAGCCACCACTTCAAACCAAGGGCCTGATCCTGCCTTTATGGAGTTAGTGGTAAATGCTTCCCAATTCCAGCACTGGCAGGAGGCCCCAGATGACTCAACCGTCTCTCAAAGCAAACAAGCCAACATAAAAGAACAATTTGGTTTAAAAACAATAAAAAAATGCCTGAAATCTTACTTACTAGGAAGTCTTCTTCACAGTACACCTTGCCATTGACATTGTAGAACGCTTTTCCTCGTAGTCTTCTCCCTGTTAAAATACGGTACCGTAAGAATTTTGGGCTCCGTCCCCAAACCCAGTTGTTCAGGATGCAAAGTGAAAAGCACGGCCTGCTGCCCCTGGCTGCAAGGCCAGTTCCCGGCCCCTCTCCTCCCCGGAGCGTCCATCCAGAGCAGCGGGTGAGGGCTGGGTCCTCGGCTCCATCCTGCCTTCACAGATTCCTTATCAACTAAATGTTACTTCTAAGTGCAGGTTATGGAACCCAGCTGATATCAGTTCCTGGAAAATTTGAAATATAAACCCAAAAATGATGATTCTGGGGGGAAAGGCTAATTTGTAAATTGAGACAATTTTCTTAGCAGGTGAAATCACAGCAGGCATACATCCACTGCAATCAACATCAGCGATGCATCTGTCTCTGAAGGACCGAACAAGGGATACTGCATATGGATGTTCCTGTCACCTTTAAAAATATTAATACATTAATCAATGTCGCAGCAGCTACACCCACAGCTCCCTGCGATACTGAAGCAGTACAAAGCACACGTGACAGAGGGAAGGGCAGAAAAATCACACAGAAAACAAGAGATTTCATGTTCAAGTTTGAACATTTGCCATTTCATTAGCGCTTGCGGAACTCTATTGACAAAGCCTGCGATCATCGGTAACTGATGGCTCCCTTTACAGCTAAGAAATGCACAACAGACTCCAGAGAGTCCCAACAAAAAGGATTACACCAGGAATTCAGAAACCACTGAGCCCAAACAGTTTTTAGATACAGCAGATCAGGTCTGTCTTACACCCGAGCTGCTTCACGGAAAGCAATGCCGTTTTATCAGTGTAAAACCAGAGGGGGAGACGGGAAACCGCACTCATCCTGACTCACCTTATTTCCACTCTGTGCCAGGGTCCCACTGGCCAAAGCTCCCAAACATTTGGGTGCTCTCACAAGCCGTTTGCAGCCTTGGCAAGCAGATGGCACGGTGCTACGGGCTGCGTACCGGCTGCCGTTAGCAGTGGCACAGAGCTAGGATGAGGGCAAGAGGGTCTGTATCTGCAGGTCAACAGATGACCCCTCCCAGGCCACTGCCAAAGCTTTTACTCCACAGAATAATCCTGGACATCTCCTACCGAGGCAGAGCAGCAGCCCCACCATAAACACCGCCGATCTTTGTGGAGGGTTTGACTCTGAGGGCCAGCAAGCTGAGCCAGCTGGCCAAGCACATAGGGGCAGGAGTGCTCTCCACGGTTTCTATAAACAACGTTGAGGAAAATATGATTAATTTTCAGTGCTTGAAAGTGCCTTTCACATGTTGCCACTGTGATCTGATCCTGGGAAACAGTGTGTGGCACAAAGAAGTTGGGATCTGGGCTGATGCTTTTGGGAAATCACATGCTGCATGTGGTTGTCTGGCGGTTTTACTGTCGTGGCCGAGGGAAATGCTTCTTTTGTGTGCACATTCTTGGGCTGTCGATCTCACGGGCTGCTGTCTCCATACTGCTGGTAGGTGGAGTCTGCTCTTGTTTGTCTTTCTAGCTGCCTGGTAGCTCCGGTGGGGACCAGGAGCCTGGTGGTGTGGGCAATGCACTGGGACTGTCCCATCTCCTCTGAGACTCTTAGGTAAAACTGGTCTACCCTACACATCACCGAAACAAGGCACAGGGCTGAGACAGCAGTCAGGCGTCACAGGGCCTCTCTCGACTGATGCAGGAGCAACCACCCCTAGGTCTTCCCTCCTGCTTATCCAAGCTGTTTTTAAACCTCTCCAGTGAAAGGTAAAGGAAAGGTAAATGGAAGGGAGAGAAGAAAAGGAAAGAGGCCAGAATGGCTTTTTAAGGGACATGTAGGCTCTGCCAGACCCAGCCTTAATACACAACTTGTGTGGCTGCACCCAGAACAGGGACTTGCCTTGGACGTGCTGATGCAGCACTTCCACCTTGCTCACACACACCACCGGTGCAGAGCCGGGGCGTTTGTTTCAGGTGGAGAAGCGCTGGCCATCGCCCTCACCACACACCCATTATGGTTAGAAGCAGCAGAGATAATTAGGGAAAAATCCTGAACTCCGTTGCTGGAAGGATCTCTGCAGGAAAGGAATGCTCTGATCTGGGAAGGCGTCAGCATCTCCCGAGGCACTGCAGCAGGTGCATGAGGACCCGTGCGTCCCGCTTGGTATCCCAGTGTGCAGAGCCTCCGGTGCTCAGGTTCACAGAAATGCCCCAAATTCTGCTCCTGTTGTTTCCTTAGCATGGCATCACTGGCAGAAGCCCATGGGGTCAGAGCTTTCCTGGATTGGGAAGGAGTGGGAAGCCTACAGCCCAAAGCAAACAAGGCAAAACCAATGTTTTGGACTGGCTCTCAAAGATGCTTATCTTATCAGGTGCATTTGGCCGCTGATTGCCCCGCGACATGAAACCTCACCTCTCCCCAGCACAGCAAGGCTGCGAGCCTCCATCCCGGCCCACGCACAGCTTGTGAGCCCCGGCTCACCGCTCACGCGCCGCGACGCAAGCCCCCCCGCCTGCCAAATGCAGACAGCTGCCCTCCCCTTCCATACAGCTGATGTGGTGAAAACGTCTCTGTTTTACATAGCAACACCTTCCGAAACTGAGGAAAAATACCATTTTCCCTATTTTACAGCTGAAAAAAAAACCAAGCCACCTATTAGGGAATCAACTTGCCTAAACTCATAAAGCAGGCAAGCAGCTTGCTCACATGATAATTACTATTATTAGCAATAATTAATAAGATAGACAGGCCTTTTACCTTAGAGGAATTTCATTCAGGGACCGTACAATAATTATCTCATAAACAAGAAACAGCAAGTTATCACACAAATAGCCATGGCTGCAGTATAGTGGCTTCTACATACTACATTTTAGAAATAAGGCAAAAACACACGTTCCATTTGCCCTCCAGAAGAGTTTGCTAAATGACGGCGTTGAACACGGTCAAACACCAAACTCCGCGAGTGCCTGGGCATCACGTGAAAACTGCAACCAAGAGGAAGGCGCTGGCAGTGGCAGCCAGGGAGATGCAAAGCCCAGGGAGACGCAGCCTCGGTACCTGCCAGCCCAGGGCAGCCATGCAGCAGGGCGGGTGCATCGCCTCGCGGTTAGGGTACCTGCCCCGAGCTCCAGGCGCTGGACAAGGCGGTTTCACCTCTCAAGGTCCTGGAGTAACTCGGGGGCCTGCACAGCACCAGCCTGTTCCGTGTAGCCGTAACCTACCATTGTTGATCAGGCAGAAATTACCAGTTAAAAAAACCTAAGGTTGCTTTAGCCAGCTCTGTCAAACGCCTGGCCAGCTAGACAATGTAATGTCATCCTGCCCACTGGTACACAGAACCTGCTGCTTGGCTTTCCTTTGAATGACCGAGTATAGCCAAGCCTGGGTTACTATTTGCTTTCATAATATTGAAACAAAAAAGTCAAGAGTTTCTGACACAACTTGATGCAACTTGCCGATAGCTCATTATAATAATAATGAGCAGTTATAATGAGCAGCCTAGCGCAGAGTTCAGAAGCATGGGGTTTCACAAACACCCTGCTTCTTTCCTCCTCCTGCTGGATACCCACCTTGGCACGTCCGCCCCGTCAGACCAGTTTTCAACAGTAGTGAGGAAGAGGCTCTGTTTCACACCCGACCAGAAGAGCAGCAGGTCGGCCAGGAATGCGCGGGGGGACTACAGGACAGAGCAGAAGCCGCCCAGCTTGCAGCCCGCACGCAGGCACTTAACGCTGGCTTTCATAGGGAAGCCCTTTTTTCCCCTGAGTGCTCTTTAGAGCCTTGTTTTACTGTACAAGACAAAGCTTATGTGCTCACGGTAACAACAAATGCCTGTTGCAAATAACTTTTACATTTCTTGACTGATACCCACACACCTGAGGGGTAGAGAGTGCCAGGACAAGGGGGTTCCACCACCTCAGGTGGGAGGCAGAGACCTCGCAAATGCTCCAGCAAAGAGTGCGAAGTTTCATGTAGATAATCTAGCTGTTAATAAAATGCAAGCTAGGAATTGCTCTGTCCCAAGGAACGATCACAACTGGTGTTTGCAACCAACACGAAAAACATCCAAAAGAAAGCAGGCTTTTGGAACTTTTAAAAAATATATAAAATCAAATCAGAATCAGCTCTAAAAAGATCAACTTTCACATTTAACCAGTTTATGAGTCTCTAGTATTTAAATGTATCTATCAATTACTTCCTGCACAAATTTTTCTCCCCTATGTGTTGCAAACTAAAAGGAAGGAACGGGAGAGCTGCTGCTTTAGCAAAGGACTCAACTCAAAGATTTGGCTTGCAAAAGGAAAAATGACCCGCAGTTGACACAGGCTGTCCACAACTATTCTCTCCAGTCTCCACAACACTTCGCTGGGTGGTGAAAACACACCAGCCACGAAGCCAAGACGGGGTAAAACTTTTTCCAATGCTGTTTCAAAAGCTGCTCCAGGCCCTCATGGAACAAAATGTGAATCAGACCGGGTTTTACGGTCTTGAGGAGGTACTCTGAAAGAGCGCTGAAAATGTCCTGCCCCCTCCCCACTAGCCCGGAAAGCATCTTCAAAGCCCTCCCTGCCGCTGCTGGCAGTGGGTATTTGCCCATAGGGAGGTGAGTTTATCAAGTCGCAGCCGTCAGTGGTAGATCTCCAGTCTCAGATGGGATGATGCAACCGCGTCGGGGGCTAACACCCCCCCTCCCCTTTGTAAGACAAGAGATAGCAATGTCTCACTGTCACAGCGTGGTTATTAGACCTAATTACTGTTTGCTGCGTGCTTTGAAGTTGAGAAGTGCCAAGCATTATTATAATATTTTAAGTACTTTGATGATTAAAAACACACAACTGTTGGGTAATAATCATGATTTACTAGCATTGTAGTGTAAGCAAGTTCATGTGAGAAGCCTGCATTGTCTCAATGCCTGACGCTACTTAAAAACAAACAGCTCCCCTCTGACATAATGGGAATGCTGCAGCCCCAGCCTCGCCTCCCAGATAACGCCTGGCATGGCCCCGAGACTACCAGCGCGCTGAAAAAAATACACCAGCGTACCTCCTCGCCACCATAATCTCTCTTGTGATATTCTCACGATATATGTGCCTCTTCTCGTAACTTCATGCTGGAGAGTTTCAGCATTAGAGGGAACAAAGTGCAAGATGACTAATAATGTCCTTGTTATTTCTAACGGAGGAGGACTAAGAGGCCTGTATTTTAGTCAGAAAATGTAATTAAAACCTCCCCATGTGGAGTGCAATCGAGAAGTTCAGCTGTAGGTACCGCTGCTAAAGATAAGAAATTCGTTAAAGCAGTGCTAATTAAAAGCCTGAACAGCCAAAGCTATCGCCGTGGAATATTATTCAAGTACCTGCCACTCCTGTTGGCTGGGGACATGCCTGGGTAGGTCTGACCACACACGAGCCCAGACCTCGGCTCTGCTGCCCCTTCTCCCCCGGGAGCTCCCGCGCAGGCAGCGAGCAAGGTGCAGGCTGCGGCAGGACCGGGCAGGATGGCTGCGGCTGCCCTGCCGCCACGGTGGGGGCTCGCTCAAGCTCGCTCGAGCCCTCGGCACGGCCACGTGCTGCTCCTGCTGGGCAAGGGGCACCACGAGCTCCTGGCTTGTCTCACAGCAACAACGCAAATACACAGCATCCGTCTTTAACTGCTCTTTCTGGAGGAAAAAAAGCATATCACGTTGCTTCTTTCGTTGAGATGTCTTCCCCTTACTTCTTATTTTACGAATTGTCAGTTCTAAGGCTGAACGCGACACTCGGTGAGAATCTCTGCACTCTGAAAGCTTTGGTCCACGACTCGCACAGCCTTCTGAGCATGGCAGCCCCTGGCTCTTCATGCCCGACTGACCGAAGCACTGTGTATATCTGTTTTAGTTAGTGATGTTAAACATGGACCTAATTGCTTGTTAACTGCTTCAGACACCATCTCTGCAGTGCCTGATGTGACACTAGCATCGTTACTGGTCTCATGTTAGCACCTTAAGTGACAGTCTCTGAAAGCATTCAGACTAAAGCGACACGTAAACATACACGCAGGATTAATACGCAACATTTGCCCAAATATTTCCCAGCTAGCATAATAGGGAAGGAAAATTCCCATGTATTGCCCCAAAGCCCTGTGCAAGTGAAACTAGACACAAGGTGACCTGGGCTGAGCAAACGTATCTCCATGCCCACTGTGCACCTGCAGCCACAGCCTCCATCACTGCTCAGGGGAAACATAAACAGGCCAAACCTGGTAATTTTGTTTTGCAAAAGCCCCTGGCATAGGTCTGGGGCTGCTCTGATTCAGAGCCAGTCTGCGGTGGCCATCCAGGGGCTGCTCACGCTCCCAAATGCAGACAGCACCCAAACGCACTTTTATACCCCACGTGCCACCCACGGTCTGCAGCGGGGCCCATCACCGAGCCCAAGCAGGGGCGGTCGGTGACCAAGTGAACTCCCATACACCTGCAGACACCGTCATGACAGTACAGGGCACCACGATGGGAACCACCGTCCACAGCCTTAAACTGAACTCTGGCACAGATGCTGCAGCTCTTCCTGCCGTGCAAGGTGCGAGCTGCCCTCTGAAGAGCGCCTATGTGCTCTCTAAGTACACGTTGGAATGACTGAGAAACTGGGACCAAAACAACTCAAAAGTTGAAGGGCAAATGAAACATCCAGAAACCAATCTGTTCTCCGCAAACCCCCAGGCTGGACAACTACTATTTCTGAAAAGTGGAAGCTAAAGTTTAAGTCACCAGATGATTCCAGGAGCTGAAACTTCAAGAGACATACCAAGTTTTACAAACATGGAATAAATCACTGAAAACATTAAGTAATAACAACCCACCTCTGCTACCTCCTCTACCCAGTCATCTCAAGATAAAACTGATGCAGAATTGCACCCAGGAGATGTTTTCTTTCACTTGGTAGAAGAGGTTTGCCTGCCCAGGAATTAAAGATGTGTCAAAAGAAAACAAAAGCTTCCAATACTTTTTCTTTATTTGTTACCCTTTCTCCTTTATTCACACGTGAGTTTGGGCCCGCAGTTCTCCATCCCTCTCTCTGGTTTAGGACTGCCTATCTGCACAGATATTTTCTTTAGATTGGGTTTCTGTCACTCCACCCGCTTGACAATGGGGAGCACCGTGAGAACGGGGAGCACCGTGAGAACGGGGAGCACCGAGGCTGCTTTAGCCCCTGAATAACCGTTAATTAAGTTTTTCTCCTCCGTCTCCTCCAGGGCCCTCGCCCAAAGCCACCAGGCAAGGTGAGCACAAGCTCTCAGTGGCGGGGCTGCACAGGGTCTCGGCGGCTGGAAGGGGCTGTGAGGAGCAGAGCTGCGCCCCAGCCCCAGCCCCTGGCCTCGGAGAAACCCCCACCGCTGCCCCGTCCCCTCCTCACAATGCTCACTTGCTCAGGCTTTGTGAAAGGAGGGGTGAATTTCTAGGGCTTTCAGGGTTTTTAAGATAGAAAAAAAAAAAAAAATCAATGCCAAATTCCTTTGAATAGAAGATACTGCATGTTGGCAGAAGCCACTTTTCACAGACTCCAGCCGTTTGAAATCTGAAACACTAAAAAGTGGCTACTGTGGATGTGCTGTATTCTTCTTTTCAAAGCAATCTGGCACACAATTTTGCTCCCCTGTTTCAGGACCCAATCCTGCATTCCTTTCACGCTCAGACTCCCATTGACTTTAAGGAATGCAGGATTGGATCCTAAATGTGTGCTTTACTTACACAATAGCTCCTCATGGTTACGATCTATTGAGAAAGGCACACTTTAAAAACCATTTGGAATTGCAGGCTCATCCACCAGGCCAGAATGCCTGTAAAGATCTTCCATTATTTCAGGAAAAATGCTCGGTGTGTGAATTACACGCACACTCGCACATTCTCCTGGTTTCAAGTTGCAGGCACAGCTTAGCTTGAGATGCATCAAAATATTTTGAGCACTGGCCTGATAGCTCATAAAGAAACCACGTGTAATTTTAGTTTTTGAAAAAAAGCAAAACTCCGGGGGGAAAAAAAGCCACCAAAGCAAACACATCAGCAGCTGAATCTTTAGGACAGTTTCTCAGAGAACTTTTGTAAAAGCCTCTAAAAGACCTGCACCGGCTGAGACAAAACAGAGCCTTGCACTGCTAGTTTTGAGGATGCTGTATATTGAGTTATGAGGCTATTACGATGCAAATCTCAAATGTACAAGCTTTTTACTTGGCCATAAACACAAAACAGTATACATTGTCCTTTCAGAAGAAAAGGTTTGCTGCTAAAATAGCAGAAGCCCTACGTAAATAACCAACATTCTTTCTGCCTGAGGTCACTGACTTGGCCTATTCAATTCCGGGCTAGTCTGGGATTTGACAATCTAAGCAGGGGAGAGGCCCTTTCCTTTTTTTCAAAAGAATGCTGGGATTTTATTTGAAATTTAAACTCTTGCAAACAAAAGGTGGCATCGTATGCTAGAGGCCTATGAAGGTGGAGTACAGGATGTGTATTGTTTTCTCCCTTTACATGGATTCTTTCAGGATAGAGTATTCAGCATCTGTGAATAAATTCTAATCAAATATCATCAGGTAGGAAGACATAGCAAGATACGAGCGAACACTTTTAAGAGACCAGGAGATTTACTTTTTAAAAATATCGATGCAGGGAAAGCATAAAAATTGTTTAAAATTATAATTTGAATTATCATTTAAAATAAACTATTTTTACAATCTTAATTGAAAATTCCTCTATAGTTTAAGTTCCATACTAATTCATATTTGTATACTAAAAAAGAGCCCTTCAGTGCAAATTAACTGTGGCTACAAAGTCAGTATTCATTCTCACTCTCTACTTCAAGTTGATCTGTCCTGGAGAGGCAGATGGCGGTTAACTATTTTTCCTCCCGATTACCGTCGCCCAGCTCTCACTTGGACTCTCACGATGTACACTTGTGTATAACACAATTATCATTTCCATTTCTGGGCTGTTATCCAGGCCCTGCGCTGCTCTCTGCTCTGTGCCACCTCTCCAGCGCGGGAGCAGCGTGCCAGCTTCTGCCGCATGAACGTGCTAGTACCACACACCTCCCACCGCAGAGGACTACGCTAAGCTGAATTTGCAGCTGGTGTAAGCCGTGACAGCATCACTGAATTCATCACCATTTATAGAAGCTGTAGACCTGCCCCGAGGTACTATCTTCGCCAGAAAGAAGTCTGTCTTTGCTATGCACTCACTAACGTGTGGTAAAATCCAGATGAAAACAAGGCAGTTCATCATTTTTACATGTTTGTAGCCCAGGGTAAACTCTAGACTCTCCTCTGCAGTTTACCTTAACCTGCCATGACGTCAAAATGAAAAACTTCATTATCTTCCCTAGGATTTTGCCTCGTGTCAGCTATCGCATTGAAGGAAACACCTTTCTATCCAGAAAGCACGCCTTTGCTGCCAAGAAACCTCGCAGTTCTGCACTGAGGCAGGTAAGGTGTCTTGCTCTGACCACTCTGCATCATTCACCACCACCAAAGCCAGCAAGCCCCAGATGGGGTGGAGAGGACATGGAGGGTACATTTCTGCCCCAGCCTAGCTGCATGACTTACACTGTCAGTCTCCAGCAGGATTATGTAGATAGATAGCTAATATCTTTTGTTACCTTGCTGGAAAACCCCACCTTTCTTGGCAGGGTATCCATAATCTCCACGCCATGTTTACTCTAGTGTGGAATTCTCTCTTCCTTTCTCTCTCCTCCTACTCTTCGGTCAGGATATTTAACCAAAAGGTTACTGAATGCTGCAGGGACAAGAAGATCTCTGACCTCTGGTACTCGGGCAAAGCGTTCCTGTGCAGACTGTATTATAAACTTAGCAGATACTTTCAAGCTTCCATATAATTTGCAAAAGTTAAAATTGGCAGATGTTTCCTTTCTTTCCCACTTACGTATTTATTCTATCCCATACCACCCATCAATTTCAGGGTTAAGGCATAAAATATTTCCATGGAGCTCCAACAGAAGAACTTATGTTGAAAAGGAGTTCATAAAAACATAAGCCAAGCATATATTTAAAAACAGACATACAACAGCCTGCATTGATCTAGTAGCTATTTTGGGCCTATATATTAACATATATCTTAAAATACATTTCTTATTAAGCTAGCAAGCAGACACAGTAACAGGGAAACGTAAAATAAAGCTCGAAATGTACTTGAATTAAGGTTGGTTTTTTTTTTTTTCCAGGGCTGGGTTTACAAATGGGAAAAAAAAATAAAAATGTGAAGACCAAGGGCAAAGCAGCACAGACCACTGGGTAAAAACCACGAGAGGCCTCCCCACCACTCAGCAAGCTGGGAGGGAAGGCGGTACAGCTCGTCCTCGAAGGTGGCTTCCACTGTGGGAAGCTTTCATGGTTCCATCACAGACCCTGCTTGTTATCAGCAAAGAATTCCACTTTTCCAGCTGCTGCCTGTAAGCCAGGACTTAAAAGAGTACCTGTCTTATCACACTATCCCAGAGTCCCAGTGCCAGCCCGTTCTACGGCAACATAAATCCATCACCAAACTGGAGCCTATTCCAGCCCAAGTCTTCCTGACTCTGCAGGACGCAACCTTCCCGAGCAGCCTTGCTGGCCGCTACCCATGCAACGTGGTGGGTGGTTTTCATGCAAGCTCCAGTAAGAACCATCGTAATGGCAGCAACATGGATCCATCTAGCACAGTATCCTGTCTCCAGCTCTGGCCAAGAGTGGAAGCTCAATGGGAAAGAGCACTAGAAACAGGGCTCGCACAGGCTGATATGTTCCCAAGAATAACCTCTCAGCTTCCAGCAGCCAGCACTTAAGGCCTTCCTGCACCACAGGTTGCATCATAACTATTATGTTTAATAGCCTCGCTGGACCAATCCTTCTTTAATTTGTCTAATTCCTCTATGAGATCATTTTTACTTTTGGCTTCCACGCTGTCCCTATGGCAATGAGTTCCACAATTTCATTATGCATTGTATGAAGTGTTCTCTTTTGTTTGTTTTAAACCTCTGCTGATCTTGAGCTTCTGTTGCATCCTAAAGAACAAAGCAGCTTCTACAGTCATCACCACCAGACTAGAGAAGAGCTTTGTAAGTCAAAGCCTGAAACTTCAGTCTTCAACTGCGCCTGGAAGTGAATGGGATGACAGGTCACAGGCACAACTGGTATTTTTATCTAGCGTTTTTTTGAGACTCTGCTCAGGTCCTCGTTGCACAACAGAGAAGTGGACACGTGTAAGTAGAACTGATAGTCCCCAACTCAAAAAGTTCACACTCTGTGTGTGAGCTCCCTGCAGGAGATGTGACCAAGCCACCAAGTTCTGCACTGCCTGAAGTTAATGAGCAGCCTTCATGAGGACTGAACTGCTATAATACACAGCGGAGATAATTTCTATGAAAATAACATCCAATAGAAGAAGCCACTGTATTCCAGTAAGACTAAAGGAAGAAGGAAAAGGGCGGGGGGGGGAAAGTTTGCTCCCTACTGCCATCTGGACATTCAGAGCAGCGCAAGAACCCACCAGAGACTCCACTTGACAAACTTAACTAGAAAAAGTTAGGTAAACTTGTTGAACTGAGGGCACTGCAGACCCCTCACCATTGCTACCAGGTTCTTTCTTGCACGTCATTATTCTCTTCTTCATTCAAGTTCAGCCTCAACTAAAAATCATGGCTCAGCCTGGCTCTGAAGCAGATGATCACAAATCTGATGAAGAGCTGGAACGGCAAGTCAGATTGCTTAATGTCATCTGCACAGAGTGAGCTGCAGCATCACCTTCTCTTAATACTTCGTACATAAAAGTATGTTGAACAAAAAGAGTGGACATAGCCCAATCCTGTGGCAACATGCAAGAGAGCCTCAAGGGAGATGAGCAATTTCCCTAAACTATCTTCTGCGTTGTCTCAGAAAAACAAGAATGGATTTGCACAGGAACAGTTTACTTTCTTCCTCCCAACAGCATCGTATGTGTCAGCACCTCAGTGTGAGCAGCATCAAAGGGTGCTGCTGCTGAACCTCAACACACCAGCAGTGCTCAATTTGAGTCACATCCAGAAAGTGTTCAGCAGCCAACACGAATGGCACCCACGTGTTTGTGAAATCAAGCTCACAGTGCTCAATTCTCATTCCCTTGAGATAAATCTTCGTAATAAAGTGAGATTGTTGAGATCCACAGTGCCTAGAGATGGCATCTTGAGCAACAGCTAAAACTTTTTTCTTCATGCGATAATAGATTAATGTGTCGGGGGAATGGTCCTCGGGACCACAAGTGCAAAGAAAGGTTAGTACATAGTGGGAAAAAAAATCTAAATATTCTCAGGATGGCAAAGTATTAAAACATTCTGCCAGTTCTGAAGCACATTCTTTGGGTTTAGATTATTTAGCAGTAAGTTTAAAAGAACTGCACAGAGAGACAACTCTTCTCTTGTTCATGCTGGTGAACAATTATACTGATGTTAATAATGTTACTTCAGATTTATTCTGCGTAACTTCAAACAAAACCTTGCTAGGATGTTAGATATGTGTTTTAGACACTATTCCAGTATACTCTGCCGCAAATAAAACTGAAAATTATAGTTGTACTGAATTACTGAAACAAACAGGGGCTTGCTCAGCCAATTCAAAATATAATCAGAAATCAGTCCTCCAAAATGTCCTGTCCTTGATGTTTTGTGGTGGACTGACCACAGCTTCCTGCACCAGGCCACATCAGAACTAAAACCACGAGCAGCTTCCAAGACACACAGCTGAATAGGCAGGACTCCTGATAGCACACTCACTTCTTTCGGCGCTCAGGTACAATAAGGATATTGTTCCTTTAATGCTTAGCTTTTCTTTTAAGAAGTATGTGAGATTTCAGCCAATTCTCCCCAACGATTAGTTCAGGATGAATGTACTTAACTCAGGATTCAGCTGGAAAGAGCCCAAGTAGATGCAATCAATTTTCCACTAAATCCGCTTCCTTCCTCTCTTCCCTACCCAGCATGAGACATCAGCTCGCCACTACAGCCAGTGGTGACTAAGACAATGAAAACCTCTGCCTTCAGCCATGCTCACATCAAACTTGGCTATTCCTTCTTTTGATCTTCCCTTCGTTTTCTGTTTTCACATATCCTGTTCACTAGCCCAACATTTGGGCTAGGTGGAAAAGCAGCTATACAGCAAATACGAAAAAGCGGCTATACAGCAAACCACAAACACCAAATGCATTGGCTGCTGTAAAGCCCAAAGTTAATAATTCAAAACTGTACAGAATCAGCTGCAGAACTTCACTGATAAAGGACATTTCCTCTTTACACATATTTAACTGGAACCTCCCTGAGGTTTCAATGTGCAGATACCGTATGCCTCCATCTGCCAGTATCTGCACTGTACCATTTCTATGTGTAACACCAAATTATCTTCGCCATCATCATCTCAACACCACAGTACTTCTGAGATATTAGCTGCTGGCCACTTTACTTGAACCAACCTCATGCAGCGTTGCCTGAGAAAGAACAGTTGTAACAACAGGCATGATTTGCTACTAGAATTTAACCAGGGTAATAAAAAATAACATCTGTTCAAAAACAAGGCTTAGAAAACATGATCTCTAGCTCTCACCTACATGCCTTCTTAAGAGTTTAAGTAGATGATTTCCACCCTCATTTCCCTAAGCATATATGTTCTCCTTTGTCAAATAACTTGTGGAAACAGCAAAACAACTCCCGGTGGCTGCATATTCTTTAGGCTTTCTTCCTCTAGAACAGCGGTCTCCAAACTTTTTTGATCGTGCTCCCCTATCAGTAAAAAATGTTTTCAGCACACCCCCCCCAATGCATGTATATTTATTTATTTATACATTATATACATGTAGTACTGAAGTATTTTCTTTGCGCACCCCAATGGATCGTCTTGAGCACCCTCTAGGGTGCATGCACCCCCTGTGGAGACCGCTGCTCTAGAGACCACTGGGTTGTTAATACTGACTTAGCAAATTGTTTCCATAGGTCTGAATTTACACTGCTGTGGTTCCTAAGGTTGGTAATCCACTGACTCACTCAAGTAAGTTAGTTGCATTATTTCCAGGAAGAATTTTGCAGGGAACGCAGTTGGAAGAGTGACAGTGTAGAGTACCCAGGCAGCCAGCTGAGTTAAGTGACTGAAGTTCTACGACCATATCCAATTTAATAGTAGGACATACCACACTTGCGTTTTAAAATACATTGATAGACAACCATTGAGACACAGCAACCAGCAATCAAAAATGATTGCTAAATCCATTCCTGCTTTTAAATATGTGTTAAATCAGATGCCTTCCACTCTGCACAGGTACAATTAAAAGAGCTGGCAGGTATCAGCCGCCGTATTCTGCACGTACACTGGCGCCGTAAGTCACCCACGCCAGTCGAGCCAGCTGTGCTGTCAGAAGCCAGCAGCCACTGCCGATTTTATTTCTTCTTACAGGAGATACTTTAAAAGCTTCTCTCCTCCACTTTGCCTATTTTTTGCCTAGCTCATCATTCACTTTTATTATGACTATTCCAAACACAGTGCAAGTTCACAGGAGCGTAGCAAACAAAGAGTTTTGATGGTTTTAGGCAAGAAAAATCAGCTTGGTGGCTGGGGAAGGGAAGCAGAAAGAAGCAAGCCTAAGGAGGCATCCAAAGCAGAGAGCACTGCTGGAAGCAGAGCCCCTGCCAGAGCAAGGCAGGGCAGCTGGGCAGCGAGGAGGTGGGAGCCCCTTCCCGAACACAGGCAGGCTGCAGGAGCAGGCAGGGGATGCCAGTGCTAGGGACTGACCAGCTGAGTCACCGGGGGAGAAGCAAGAACAGCAGATACAGCGGTGAGGATGAGGTTATATGGGGCCCTGAACAGGGAAGGGAAGGAATACAGGGGATTTTGCATCTATAAAGGGAGCTTGCGAAGACAGAAAGGAGCGGGACAGCGCACAAAGCAGCGAGGGAACCCCTCACCAAGCACCCGACGCCTCTGTGCCACCTGCACTCCATGGGATGAACGGGCCGATGAAAGGGAGGGTATCTGTGGGACTTGAAACCTGTTTTCACAAGCCCGCCCCTAACACCACGAGGCAGCAAGCACTCACAGGGGACTCTGGGAATGACTTTGCAAGGCCCCCAGTAACCTCGCAAACAACCGAGTTTCCTATGGGGCTTGGACCCCATCTAAGGCCACAACTCCATCAGCAGCCTCCCCTGCACCCTCCTGTGCTGAAGCACTCCTCCCAAACTGCACTCCCAACAGGAGTGCTTGCAAAACCACTCGGCAGAAGATGCTTTTAGAGAGTAAGCAACACCTACTGCCTCCAGTAAGCTTTCACGTCTCTCTAGTCATGTCACAAACAAACTAAAACTTAAACGCAAACATACTGAGCTACATCCTTCACTCACCACTTGGCTTTGTGGGACATAGCACAGAGAGACTGGAATGCTCTTTGGCATTTCAGCTTGCAGGGTGGTCATTTCATCACCCAGGAACAGCAATGTTGTGGGTGAAATGCTGGAGCATCTGAGCCCCCGCTACCCCAAAATGATGGTAGGAGGTTATACCAGCCCAGGACCACAGGACACGGACCTGTTCCTCAAGTACTAAACATCCATAAGAGGAGTGAGAGGACCAAGTGTCCAGCAAACACTCAAGGCAGTTCCCCGAGGAACTAGTCCGTGCATGCCTTGAGCCTGCTGGGACATTTGGGGCAGGCAAGGAACACAGGACTACACCCAAAGTTATTACACTACTGCTTTTTCCACCACTTTAAGAAAATAACTCTCATTAATTTATTTGAACATTGAGCCAGGAGAGCTGGTGAGCTCTCACGAGAGGGCAGATCATCAAGAGAAGGCGACTCTTCAAGGGACAGCACAGAGTGTCTGCGTATCGGGTACCAGCCCCAGGCAGACTGCTTTCATCCTCTGCAGCCCAGCACCCATTTCCAGACACGCACCGGCACTCCAGCGTATCGCATTATCTCTGCTGGCTGCCAAAGCATGCTGCCTGCGCTCAATCAGATAGTGGTCCTGGGAACTGCCAAATGGAGTCAATAATCCTATAACTGGAGGAGTACTGAGTACGGACTGGATGTTGGCCATCAGGGAGGCCGTGGCAGGGTTTTGCTTCAGGTTTGTTTTTAGAAAGTATTTACTGTACCTAATTCAAGACTGGGATTGAGTTTGCAAGCATGAAGATTTCCTATTTTGATTTGTGTCAGGTTCAATGTAGGGCACCCGCTGTAGGTTTCACGCTGGTAAAATACTAGGAGTTTCTCAGTAAAACCATTAAATCATTCCTTACTATTTCTGGCATGGTGTTCATAATCAAAGCTATATTGCAAAATTACCTGCTATTTATACAAGTACAGGGAACAGACTCACCTAGGGCACACCATTAATGTCGGTGCGATGGGAGCAGGCTCCTGCTGCCCAGCTAACGGCTCACGCCTCTCTCCACGAAGTCAAGAATACTTTGACGCTAACTGAAACTGGATTTAGCCATGAGTGATGATAAATCTAAAAAGTCCCAGTAGAAGTTCTGGTCAAAGGCAGGATTTTCAGGAAATGAGATATTTATTGGAAGGGGAAAAAAGTGCTTTCTGGCTAAGATCAAATTTACTTAAGTTTCTTCCTGTGCTGTGTTTTGAGGGAGAAAGACAGAGAAGAGTGGTTGGGAACAAGAGCTCTTCCCTACCTGGGTTAAAACCAAGCTAAAAATTCCTGAAAAGTCCAAGGATAGGAGGAAAACATCCACCACTGGTAAAAAACTCTGGAAAGTGACCTGTTTACCAGAAGAAAGCTGGTCGTTCTGTAACAGTAATTTTATGACCAAGCAAAACATTCACCTCATGTCAAATACCAGGGGTCACACCAAAGCACTTTCCTTGGTGCCCAAGGACAGCCCGCTGCAGCTATCATCGGCCAATCCTCCCGAGTCCCGTCATTTAAATGAGAAAAAAATTATGGCTGTTTATGTAGGCTTTGCGCCAAGCCCGTTTCTCTGATAATCTTCTCTGGTGCATTTGTGTCTCACATCCGATTTAGAGTCCTCTAAATACTGGAGACAGCATTCCTTAGATACTTAAAATAAATTAAAAACACAACGTTCAGTTTGGACAGAGGAATGGGAACGTTATTCATGTGGCCCAGGCACTAAGGGCTCTGGGGAGTGGTGCTGGGAAAGTAGTCTTTTTAAAATCTTACATTAGTCCGTGTATTTAATGATATATAATCCTCCAAATGGTCCTCCATAAACTGTAACTACGCATTATTTGAGCAAGTAATTATTTTCAGTAGCATCCCGCAGCAGCTGTATAGCTTGGCTGCCAGACACTGTATTTCCTCCAGCAAATGCATCTATTTGTGATATAACAATAATCATTTAATTATTTATGAAGTTTCACACTTCTCCAGTACTTCACCCTCAGGATCTCCAAATAATTTCAGAGTATTAATGAAATCAGAACAGTATCACCCATGTGAGGTAGGTGAGAAGAATTACCTCCACATGGGCAACGCCAGACCGGCTAAGTGATCTGCCGAAGATGACAAGGAAGCCCACAGCAAGTGGAGTAAAACCCTGTCCTCCGACTCACAGGGCCGATTTACCCCTTCGTGACCACCAACCTATCAATCCTCTCAGCTAAAAACTTTTTGTCTGTCGTTTGCCAATACCCTCTGCCAGAAGAAAGCTTGAAAGACAGAATGCTAAAGTTCGCTGCCACTGTTTATTTTATAAATGTGAAGACAAACTTTACGAAAAAAAGATCTTTTATTTTGTTTTGTACATGGAAAGATTCTTATGGGAAACAGCTTTTCTAGACCTGCAAGAAGTAAAAGCATCCTGAAGGTGAAGAGTCACAGTAGAAACCTTTGATCTGTAAAATTAATTTGTAAGATAAAACCCAGGCTGCCTTCTGGTGTGGAACATCAGTGAGTTTTCAGGACATACAGACATCTATCCCTTGAAATAAGCAGTAAACAAGAATTACTGTTAAGGATGAGTTAGTAACCTAGCCTGGATAGGAGGCATGGATGAGGCGCAAAACAAGGGACTCCTTTTGTTAGACAGCACATGAGGATGAAGATAACAGAAGCATCAAAAACAGATTTCCACTCCACACTGTGTCCTTTGCTAAGAGCTCCTGTGCGCGTGACGCAGGACTTGCGGGGCAGGAGTGAGAGGTGGGCATGTGGCCTGGCAAGAGGGGAGAGGAGAGGTCTTGCCACACCAGGGGAAGGGACAGCCAGAAGTCAAAGACTGGAGAAAGCAGGGTAACAGGTAACCAGAATAAGAACAGAAAATTATTCCATTGTAGAAGTACACGGGAAGTTTGGAAAAGGAAGAAGGACAGACTGAAGTTTCCACGGCTGCAAAGCGGTATCATCTTGCCTCCTCGGCAAGGGGATGATGAGCTGCCAGCAGTCTGGAGTCTTTACACCCTGGGAACTCAGGGACCCAGGAAAAGCCTAAGATATGCATAACAAGTCAAAATGGGAAATGACCAGGGTACAGTAAGATTTCAAACAGTGCCAAGGGCAAGGGGGCAAGCTCACTATTTTCTGGAGAAAAAGGCACTGACATGCAGTTAAGATCTTTACTGAAGAAATCCATTGTGCTCATTTGAAATGAAGAACAGAAGATGCCCACGCAGAAATAACAATAAAGTCTGAATTCTTCAGTAGTAGAACAGCCACATGCCACAGCGAACATAGGCAGGAAGAAGGAAGAAGAAAAAGTCAAGGGAGATGGAAAGCTGGCCTTCCCTTCTTCACAGAAGATGCACCAGAGACAAAAACTGAAGTTCAATCCTTCCAGCACACTGGGAGAACAACGGTGGCCCACAGACCACGCTTTGGGTCAGTCCAGAGCAGTAACGGAGAGGTCCACACATCCAAAGGGTAGGACAAAGGAAAGACAGAGATTCAGTCTAATGATAGGAGAGTATCCAGGTGACATGTTTAGAGGGGAGGCTAAACACATGAGCACCGACATGCTTGTGTACATGGACAGGTTTGTGTGTGAGGACCAAATTTACTGAGACAGGCACCAGAAAACAAATGATCAGTTGGTTGTGGGAGGAAGAACTGAGTTACTGAGTGCTGAAGCGATGAAGGACAAAACGGATTAACTGGCATGTGTGGAGGTAGAGTTCATTTATTGTTGAAGTGATGATCTATACTAAATTAGAAATTATTTCAGAGAGCTATGGCATTCTGAGGTCTAGTTTTCAGATGAGTAAAGGATCAAGTACATCACTAAAGCATTGATTAGGCACTTTGCAAAATATATAGGGACAATACATAACAGAAACTTAGGTCATTAAAATTACAGGAAGCCAACTGTGTTTATCGCCTTTAATTAATTTTCTTCTTCACTTTTTTCCTTCCACCTGTTTTTCCCTTTGTTTTCAGGTAATACTTAAAAATTACAGAACCTGGAAACAGGAAACAGAAACATCTGTTGATAATGTCAGTGACTTGCCTACGCTCTGTTCTGGATTATCTGGATTTCTTCCCCTTTGAGAGATGAACTCAACAGCAGCCCAAGGGAATCTTTTCTTTTGGAGAAACTGAGATATGTTCCAAGAAAACATTTTAACTGGGCGGAGGAAAGGCAAGAAAGGGGAGAAAAAAGAGTAGAAGGGAAAGACGAAAAAAACACAGAAGAGATGGGGGTTTCAGACTAAGACAATCCAGACCTGCAGATAATAGATGCTGATAAGGAAACAGGGAAATTTTAGCAAATCTCGTTACACTAAACAATAGGTGGCATTCCAAACACACAAAAGTACGCAAGGAAGTGATTAGGTTCTCTGTGGTTTTTACAGAGAAATAAAAAACAGAGGCAGAAACCTTGTTAATTAGAGTATATTTTTTTGTACTTTATGTGTTTTCCAACCCCTGAAAGGATCACAGGTGCTGTCAGTGATTGGTTCCACATTATGAATACAAAAATATTGTGGGAGGAATACATCTATGGTCAGTCAATCAACACAGAGAAAAGTTTCCATCATTAGTTGCCAGGCAACCCCCACCAATTAAAATAACCATCAAAAGCCATGCATTTCATGCTGCAATAATTAATAGCAGAACGCAATTACTACCTTTCAAGGAAACAAGGAGACAGAGACAAACCACCAGCAACTATTCATCGCGTGCCCTCTGATAATCAGAAATAGGGAATGGAAATGTTTTCCGTTTCTCTGTCGGCTAGCTATCTGTCAACACCACCTTTCCCTGGGCGTAAGCCTCCAGATCTACCAACGCTAGCTGCTAAGGCAGCCCTCAGAGAAGAGCGATACTCTGTATTAAGACACACACATGTCCCCAACCAAAAAAAAAAACCTTTAAGCGCATGCGTCTTCAAGCATCTGAGATGTCCTCATGGAAGTAAGGCCCAAGACTGGGTCAATCAGATGAGCCCCCCTTAAAAACAGGTTCTCTCCTAGAGTTGAACTAACTTAAAGTAGTTACAGAATTGAAAACCTTTTGTAACATAACATCTACTAGTATCATCTGTAGAAGGGGCACAGCCAATGGACTGGTGTATTTATCTTAAGTCAAGCACACAGATCAGTG
The DNA here is from genome assembly GCF_047370975.1 of Nipponia nippon. Taxonomy (NCBI): domain Eukaryota; kingdom Metazoa; phylum Chordata; class Aves; order Pelecaniformes; family Threskiornithidae; genus Nipponia; species Nipponia nippon. The sequence goes on from NW_028262391.1 coordinate 43,457,302, forward strand.
CCCTGCTGCACCAGAGCTAGCTGGGACAACAGAGAGCAATGCAGAGAAACTACTAAATACCTCCTAAAATATGAAAACCAACTAAATCCATTCTAAATAAAGGAGAGTTTGCTGTGTCAGTTGCATCTCAAACATTTCTGATTACCCTTTTCCAATCCCCTCTTTTTTTGTTTTTCTAAAGCCTGGAATATTATCAGACTAACCATGGATCAAGATAAAGGAAACATTTTTCTACCAATCGGTACCCGAAGGTACTTGGGCTCTTACATGGGCTGGTATCCAAGTTTGACTTTTAATTACCAGAAGACAAGATTACATTCCTTTGCTGAGACTCATTCATGGTTCAGTCTTGCACAAGGTGAACCCGAACCGTCTGAAGCCAGCTGTCATCTCTACCATCCAACTGCCTCTTTTTACAGCAAGCACCTCCCTTTCCGTGAATTTTGCATTAATGGGTTCGTCTGGGACTGCAGTTGCAGACATACCTGAAATAGCTTTTAACTATCTGTCTTGATAGGTGTTAAAACAGAAAGCACGGGGCTAAGCACAGGCTGTAACTTATCCCAAAGACTCAGAATGACTCAGGCAAAATTCTGCACTCCTGCAGCAATGCTGTGAGTTATCTCAGCTACACGTCTACACAAACCGCAGTCTTAGCAGCACATAGAGCAGATCCTTCGGTCCTCGTTCCTAACCAAACTCGCACCTCTCCAAAGTGCTTGGCTTTTCCTGTGAATCACACCTCAAAGTAACTGCCCCACACACAGTGCGTCAGGACCTACTGCCAGCTCCAGTTATGGCTTGGAAACCACCAAACATTCAGGTGGCCATGAATTCAATCCGAACGCAGGGTCTGAGTCGGGGATGAGTAACAATCGCAGTTATGCAAGTTGAGGGCATCCAGCTCTCATGCTCCAGGCCATGGGGGTCAGGGAGGAATGTTCCCACATGCACTGCACTGAATCACCCGCCGGCTTGTCTTCCCCTGAGCACCAGGTATTAGCCAATGGCTCTGGCAGGATTACAGACCAAAAATCCCAAAATTCCAGTCTGCTCCGGTCCGACAGTATGTGGTTAGAAAATGGCAGGGAAAAGTGTGCAAGGCCATGAGCTACCCAGCAGACTTTCACTGCACAGCAATGCACCCCTCGCAGCAATACTCATTAGCTCCTCTCCCTTAAGTGTTCTTGCCATGTTTCCTTGGTGCTCAGAATAGCTGCACAAAGCGGTGGCAGTCAGATGAACAGATACTGAACCTGCAGCTGAACCACCCAAAGGTCAGCCGCGAGGCACTTAAGAGTTAAAAGCCACTGACACACACACACATATTTGTACCGCTGTGATCACCAACTCTAACGTTGGTGGACACGCAGTGTAGAGCTCATAGATGTGACACTGAATTTTGTTTTAGTCTACACAAAGATCACATTCACAGAGAATTTAATTTAAGGCTACAAAGCAAGTACTGGCAGTGTGCAATTTGGATGCAGTGACTCATGCCAAACTTATAAATATGCTGTGGGGACAGAACAAATATGAATTGAAAATGAACCTTCCACTGGGAATTTGGGTATTTTAAAAACTCACCAACTGCTGATAAATATACACTGAAGGGACACAGCTCCTTTAAGATGTTCTGTGCCTTACTACCACCAAAAGCAAACAAAGGTTCAACCCAGGGCAGCAAATACGCAAAAGCATTTCCAGTGTCGCAAGGAACTTCTCCCTACAAGCCGGGACATGAGCAACCTCCCGTTAATAGACATCTACATACAGTAGCACTGAGAGGCCTCAGTCAGAATGGAGCTGTTGCCTCCGAGACTTAATACGAGCCAAAAGGCAGGTTGCGTCCCTTTCACATCAGTTGGAGGGCACAGGCTAATTCAGAACTGCTCTTTCTACCTTCAGGGTAACAATACTTACAGCTGCCCCACTTGGGCCTTTTAAAATGGCAGTGCTGTCAGCCCTCGCCGTGATCCTTCTCTTAGAGGCTTGTAGCAATGAGCCTGCGAAGTCTGGACCAAGGCTGGTGCTGAGGCAGCAGCAGCGCCAGTAATCAACTGAACTGCGATACCTTTATGAGCTGTCCCTTAAAATCAAACTGCTGTACGAAACCCGCGCAAGTGCTCCAGTCTGATCGATAGCTACCAGGTAAGAAATGAGCTGCATACCTTTGGGATTATACAGTTTGCTTTAGGCTTCTGATTGATCTTGTGGTGATTTCCTGCGCCTTAAAACCAGTGGCAAAAGTGCAAGTTAAAGATGAATGGCACGCTCAAACGTTGCCTTCATGTAAGAGAGCAGAACGTGTCCCTGGTTTTTATGGTGAAATACATCTCAGCTTTGAGAGTACAGAAACTTCAGACCCTTAGCTCTGCAAAGCTCATTCCCTGCCCATCTCCTACACCCTCAGAGTAACAAATAACAAACCAGTATTCCTCATTGTAAAGATATATCTTACTGCAGTTTCTACAATCATTGCCACTGGATTAAAATTTTCAGCCTGAAACGATGCTGTGGATGGCATTATGATCTGCAAACTGGAGGCACCTGATAAGTTATCTTCTGTAATGTGTATTAAATAGAGCCCATTAATTCCTGCAACCGATCACCTGCACTTAGAGCACACAAGCGATCTGGCACTATTGCAATTATTCTTCAGGAAATCCTGTCATGCTCTGAAATACTACCAAGAGGAATTAGATGATGAGCTTCTCAGGCAGACGTTTTTCAGCTCGTCTTCCATAAGCAAAATCTGCAACTGAACTCCTGCCAAAACTAAAATTCTACACTTAACAGAAGGGACAGTGTATGTTGTTGCTTGAATTAATCTCGGTTACTTAAGATTCAGCAAAGCATGCTTACATATGAGTAATAAGACAAGTGCTTAAATATGTTAAAGTGTTTTGCTCAATCAAGGCCTAAAAGAGATTCCACTGGTGTTAGGGCTGAGAGAGGATTTGAACCTACATTTAAAAACCATCCTAACAAGCTTCAGTTGTTTCCTCTAAGAGATTGTGGATAAAGATCTACATTGAACTATTTTATCCCAAGGAAACCAGATCGCTTTGGCTTTTACATTACCTGAAGAGAATAATCTGACCTCCAAAAAAAGCTATCTGGGAAGCATGGCTTTTTGCAGAAGGCAATAGGGGTTTACACAGAGACATAACAAAAATTAACTGACAGAGCAAAGTTCTGAGATGCCGAACTTGCTCAGTTATGGGAGCAAGGCTCAACTATCCAAAGCCCGCTGAACATGTTAAAGAGGCAGAAATGCAGCATTTTATTTTAAAACATAAAATATGCCTGCTAGGTAGGTCATTTACTTTTCCTTTCCATTCTTCTTCTGACTTCAGTTCACTGGCAAGATTTGCTTTTTTTGAGGAGATCCTGTACAGCTCTGAATCAATATATTACTGAGTTTTATCCCAAAGTTGCCAGAACCTAGGAAGACAATGAAGATATTTACCATCTGAGCATTTTACCAAAATGTCTAAAGGGGACAGAAATCTTCTGTTTATTTACTGTATCTCTGAAATATTTCCTCGTCTTTCTGTGTTCATGTTCTCAAGAGCCAACCACCATCACTGCAGAAGAGCCCTGAGAATCCATCCTTGCATCCTCACACTTCTACGCTAGCAAGGCTGGACTCCCCTCAGAGGCGCCTGCACCTGCGACCGTACTTTAGGTTTTCCTCTTAATTACAAGCAACACAAACCCTCCATCAATAGTGTGATATACAACAGCGGGAGTGGAAAGGGACAGCACTGGGGCAAGCGCTGTATGCTCCCTGGAAGCCGCAGGATGGCCCATTCTGCCACATGCTCCCCGTTTCAACCAGGGCACCCTGACAGATGGCACTTGGCACTGAAACCAAAGTTAAACTCAAAGAAGTGCCCAAGAAAGGACTCTGACTCAGGCAGACTTTCCTACTGAGGGTCTCTCCCCACTTCTCTGCAGAACTGCACTTTACTGAGCTGAAAATACTCACTGCCGAGTGCTGAAACGAGGCCCTTGGAGGCTCCATCACTCATTATCACATTTCAGCCTGAGTGGTCTCCAAACCACAACTTTTCCCAAGGGTTTGAAATATTTTTTGGTTTTAATTTTTTAATTGTAGCTGGTTAAATATTGGTCCCTTATCTAAATCAGATGTCTTCAGGTACAGAATTTTTCTTCTTCAGTTACTGCCTTCTACTTCTAGATTCATTATATCGAAAATAAGACTGATAACTGCTGGAGGAGAGTTTGGATCATTCCTGTTACTTGGGAAAAAAAGAAAGGCAAGCTTGCGCTCTTACTCTACCCTCAGATTTCCAAGTACACATAGGAACTAGTGCATAGGAACTGTTTTAGGCAGAGAACTAACGTACTTATCCACTCTCCTGTCAAAGGCTCAGAAGGAGTGTTACTCCGTGTGCTGTGACCTCTTGCCTAACAAAGGTCATTAATGATCACCCAGTTACCTATGTATTGAATCTAAAAGCTTGGCTCAACTTAAAACACTTCCAAAGGGACATTCGGTCTTAATTTGAAAACAAAGAACAACAGAGAATCTGCCACTTCTCTTGCTATTTCATTCCAGCAGTTAATCATCCTCATCGTATAAAAACTGTCTTATGATTTCCTATTTGAATTGTGTAATTTCAGCCTCCAGAAAAGATCTCTCTTGCATTTGTCTCTAGTACATATGAGACCACTTTCTAATGCTGTTTTCTGGTAAAAGTATTTACGAGCTCCAGCCACATGTCCCTCCTGTTTTTTCTGATACCCAAAATACACTGGGCTCTCACGATTAGCTTTCCTCCAGCCTTTAATCATCTACGTAACTCCTTTCGGACTCTCTCCAGTTTTTCCTCATGTCTTTAAAGGCGGGCACCAAAGCGCAGCATTCTCACCTGGGTCCCACCAATGTCACATTGAAGGTAAAATGAACTCCCTGTTCATAAACTGCAGTACTGAGAGAAGTTTGTGTTTGGTTGCTTGTACGAGAGGTCCTGTAAAGCCTTTTCAGCAGCACACTCCAGGATGCAATTCCCATAGGTGGGACCTGCATGCCTCGTTCCTAAGGTCTGGATCTACTGGCGCTGTCCTGAATCACTCTGGTTTTGCCAAGGACCGCACAGCCCCAAATAAAGTGGGAAACCAAAGAGTTAATGCAACACCCCCTTTCCAGCTATGCTCATTTTGATACTATTTCAGAGCTTACTGGAGAGGAAAAGCTCTGCTTTTGACTCACAGTTGCATGTAGCTGAACCTAAGCTTTGATCAAGTTTTTTTACCTGCACTCAGGCATTTCTGCCACACTAGCAGCACATCCACCTTTTCAGTGCCTAATGGAAGAAAGCCCCCCCACATTCCCCTTTCGATGGGATTGTACCAGAGGTTGCAGACAGAAGGAAATCCAAGCCCTTCTGGCTTGCGAAACATCCTGGCAGATGATAGCTGGACCCTCCAGCCCACAAGCAGTACAGCGAGAAGCTCAGAAGACAACCTGGAGCACCACTTCCTCCTGCGTGTGCATGACTCACGGAAGGCTGTGTGAATCACGACATTCCACAGGCACCGTGGGGTGGGGCAAAACTACACTCTGAATGGACATGTCTCAAGTTGCCCTATGGTAGATGTACACTGGCCACACACACCACATCAGGACGGTCAGAAAAGCTTGTTGTGCTTTTGAATAATTGAGCTGGGTTTGTACTTTGCTGTTAAAATACATTCCTCGGCCCTTATACATTCTTCTGAGGAACAGAGTGACCTGTGTACAGACCCCTGTGGTAGAAAACACACATCCTCACTACTTAAAAAAAACACGCCTGCCCCAGAGAGGAAGCTGGAATTCACCCATGCAATTAGGTTGGGTTAATGTTGGCAATGAGTGGATAGATATTATCCGATATCGTATTTTGTAATCCTCTGCTAAGCAGGATGCTTTGGGAGCCAACAAAATAGCTACTCATTCACTGTCAGACTTGAGCAAAGTCAAGAGCGATCCCTGAAGGTTTCAGATGAGTTTATTCTAGAACCTGGTAATGGTCCAGAGTCATTTATAAAGGTCACTAAATTCTATGCCCAGGTTGTAGGTTTCTTTAAACCAATATTTATCTGTACAAATCTCAGGAGAAAAGACAACACTTCTTTCACAAGTGAACTTTACAATGGTCTTTTCATTATCAACTTATTTGGTTCTATGCCAATAATCTTTTACTCTTTTTCTAATCATTCATTAATCCTTTTTATAAACAATTTACGCTCGGCATATTCTGCTCAGAGTAAATCTTTTGCTGTGTATATGTATTGCAACAAGATCTTCAACATCCAGGCAAATATTTTCATATATTAGGAACCTAAATAAATGTGTGGGTATATCAAGAAAAGTTACCCGACTCCTGAAAATTGAGCTCTCATACTTCCCTTGAACTTGATGGGAATTTGTGAGCTCTCACTTCCGAAAGTGCTGCCCTCAATTTTCCAAGTCCTGTTTCCCCAGCAAAGCCATGACTTCCCCAAATCACATACCAAATGCATCACTTCCAGATGCGTTCAGATTAAAAGAGAAACCTAAAAAGGTCCTGAGAACAGCAAGGAGGAGACAGTGATTTACTTGCAAGCTTTCCTCTACAAAAATAAAATATTGTAATAGCTTAAGGTGAAACATGCAGTTTCTATTTGTTCTTATCACATTCAACATAAGAGAACAATTTTCGAGCATTATGTATATACAGAAATTACAAGTATACGTGCTTGACTAGAGTTGCATTTGCAAATAGAAAGTGAGGGAAAATACAGTTTTGACTACACAAATTTTATTGTTTTTCTTTAAAAATGATAAATGCACATTACAGTTCCCTAAACACAAGTGATTTTAAAGTATGTAGTGCTTATAATGGCCAGGTTGAAGCCATTCTGTAAACGCAGCCCTTAAAACAACCAAATGCTACTTTTTGGGGTTGTTGCTTAAGGAAACACCACTGAACACTTACAGATGGCAAATAAAAAACAACTTTTGAAGCTGGAGTCTTGCATGGGAATTTTGCCTCAGGAAGAAGGCAAGATGAGGTCTCACTTTGTACACTGGTTGCTACAGGAATATGTATTAGAAAAGGAAGCCACTTAATAAGGCTACAGTAGATCTGACTTACCACAAGAGCAGCACGTGAAGCAGTTGGTATGATAGAGGTTACCCATTGCTTGGCAAGCCTGGCTCGCTCCATACACACCTTTTCCACATTTTATACAAATACCTACAAAGCAGAAAGAGAATGGAAGTTAGAATCCTCCACAGCTCCTAAAAACAGCTCCAAGCTATTGATTTGTAACACTCACGATACCCCCATCAGGCCCTAAATCAATGAGCTCCTCATCCTGAATAGATTCAAGTACCCAAGACAGCAGCAGGCAGCTTGAGTGAAACAAATGCATGGAAATGAACCCAAAATAAAGGGGGGGGGGGGGGGCCTCTGCTGGTGTTTCAACGCATGGAGACTGAGGCTGGCTAAAGACAGAAATTCAAAGCAGGCAGGTGCAACGAGAGGACAGAAAATCTGCACACTCCATGGAAATAATTCCTTTTCCCAAGAAATAATTTAGTGACACCTTCACAACTAGGTGCTCCACCACATTACATTCAATAATCACTAATAAAAAAACAATTCAGTCCAAAACCAAAACACTTCTCTTTGCCCCTCTCCAGCAATGCAACATCAACAGCATTGGTCCATGGTAGAATCTATGGAATACTGGGAAAACGCATCTGTCAGTCACATTTAATAATTGTTTAACTTTCCAGAAATAGTAGTACGTAACCTCATAAACATAACCTGGCACCTTACAAAACAGAAGAACAAGGCTTCCACCTTGCTAATGGGCTAAGGGCAAAAATTCCAGCTGGCAGTTTTGCCTCAGTGGGGTCAGAAATTCACCTTTGCTGCCCAAGCCTGCTCTTGGTGATGCTGGGGATGACTCCCATGAAGTCCGCATCAGACCAAAATACGAAGAGCACTGTAGTGTAGCACTGGCAGAGTCAGCAGTTAGCTCCATACGTGGCAGACTCACCAGAAAGGTCGTGATTTCAATAAGCGCTACAAAGAGGGGTTTTGGGGTGGTTTTTTGTTTGTTTTTAAAAAGCTTTTTCCTCATAGTTACAGCTTTAAGAGTCGTTTGCCTCTACACTTATTTATTTCTATGCATAACCTCTCTACACTCAAACCAGGGCAGGGAGATAATTCAAGAATGCCTTTGCTTCTGTATCTCCATGAAGAGGAAACAAAATGCTGGAGAATTTATGTCCTTCTGTCACATACACAGGACCACCGATTTTAAATTTTTCCGAGATGTCCATTGGTCTCTATTTGATTGTACATCTCAAGACAAGGCTGCGTGATTTTTCAAAACACTACAATAGAAAACAAAAATTGAGATTTTTGCCTCATATAAGTCTATAATGAAGCTGCTGTGCTCCATGTGCTGTTTGAGGTCCTATTTCTACAAATGTGTGCAGAAGCTTAGCATTAATCATCAGCATCAACAAAACTGCTAATATACTTAAGAGTCTAAGAACTCGAGAATTACAGAATTAGGCTTTAACAATCCAGAATTCTCCCCTGCTGTGCTGTGAACATTTTATACACATAAACACACAGAAAATACAAATGCAAGCTGCTCACAGGGGAAATTAGCATATTATGAACTGGTAGAAACTTTAATAGCAGAAAGAACAAAGTTATGCTAACAAAGCACTGGGTGTGTCAGTTCAGTTTCCATAGGTTTTGCTTTTATTCACTCCCAGTATATGAACTGGCGTAAGCTGCCATGCCAGAGGCAGAAATGCTGTCTGTCCCCGGCAGGCAGCTGTACGGAGATGAGTAAAGCTGGCAGGAGAGCAGTACCCAGTAATACAGCTTAGGCTTCACCCGGGCTATCAATGAGGAAACAGTCGTAGACAATACCATGCCCATGAATATCTCTGCCCCCTCGCCCCAAGCTATTCAAGACACATTTTAAACCTCATTTCTGAAACCAAGCTGTTTCAGTTCAGTACAGCATTAACACACTGTGTTATGTATGGGCTGTGTAGTGTGAGCGGTTTAAATGGGATTCTGTCAAGTTAAAAATTGTATTTGAAGAAAAAAAACAACCTTCTTCTGCTACTAATATTCAAATACTGAAATGGAAAGACCTTTCATAAATCATGGGATTCTTCATGTTTACACCTTTAACTCCCTCATTTCAAATCATGAAGAGAGTTAGCCTTTCATTCAGCTAGCTCAGCATCCTGGCACAATGTTGCCGTTTTGGACCATGAGCGCATTTGCCAAATGAAACAATAATTTTAAAAAACAATAAATCTATTAATAATAGATATTTTTTTAATCGTAAATATGATTTCAGTGTTTCAGTGAAGGAGGAACTATAACTTTAATATTATCAGATACCAATGTCCCACGCTAAACCTGTGACACAAACTAGCTGCCAGCTAGGTCCATCGGTTCATTGCAAACAAAGTATTAAGAAAATGCTGGTCCTTAGGCTAGCTCAGCTCTGGTATAGGAAACAGGAATTTCAGAATATTTGTTGCTTTCTCCAAGGCTGTTACATCTATTTATTTATTTGTAACCAAAGGTTATGAAAATGGTCTACTATTTGCCATGAGTTAATGGTTAACTGCTGATGAAAGATGGTTATTGATTACTGCGGACACTGATCAGAAAAGGCATCCCATCAGCCAGCAGCTGCAGGAATTGCTCCCAGCAGCAGCACAGCATCCACAAACCTGCTCTCTGTCTCACCACATACCATGAGCACTGCAATAACCCTGGTCCCTCTTGGCCCTGGGGCAGGAGGGGCTGCACACAGAGCAGAGAACATGGGGCTCACATAAGAAATGAGCAATCTGTTATTTCAGCGTCAGGTCTTGGTATGACCTTTCCGTCGCTCTTGGCAGTGGTACCAGAAGAGAGCCCTTTCAGAGCTCCCCAGCTATCTTTTTATGCCAACCATCTTTTTATGCCAACCATGTACCGGGACTGGCAGCTATTGATAGTCTGTCTGACTGTGAGGTTACACTGAGAGATCTACCTTTTCCCATTTACACTTAATATTACTCAAAGAGGAGCAGAAATCCACAGTCTGCAATTCTCTGGCACTTCTGTCTATGAGCTCTCAAGCACAAATCTACGACAGCCATGAACTGCTTTGATAAATGAAGTTATTGCCTCATTTCTTTGCCATTGCTCCAGTGAACCATCAGAAGAAAAAGAGGGATTTATTGTGGATGTTAAACTTACGTTGGCCTCTCCAGCAAGTGATCTGTTATGAGCAGCTGTCAGTTCGTTAACTCATTTTCTCTAAGAGACTAGTCATTAACTCCAGGAATGAATAACCACAGAGACGATTAGCATACTAAAAAAGCACATGTATAATTCCAAAAGTATATTTTGGAAAATATATATGCAGCTGTGGTGTGAGTATAGCGTGAGCTCATAACTGCCTAGGAAAAGCACTGATTACATGGCTGCTCAGGTCTGGTTTTCCACCAGTCACAGCCCAGACTGCACACTGCAAGCTTGTGAAAGCCTTGACATAACAGCTACATCACTTTTTTTTTCCCCCCAGATTTGATTCCAAAGCTTGTTAAACCGCCTATGAAGAATGTTCTGTTGCAGAGCAAGCACGTCTCGTTTCTGACACTTCACTTGACATGACTTCAGATCAACTGCTTCAGCTTTTACACGATTCCTTGCCCCTCCTGACACCTCTATTCTAAGCAGCCCACTGTGCCTCCAGTTCTTTAACACATCAACTGTTGCATTTCCACTCAGGTCACCAACTCTCCTACAGATCTGGTGTCTCTCTTTACCTAGAAAAAGATGTTATAAGATGTTGCATATACCCAAAGTTTGGACAGAGGTTGGCTGAGCAGGAGCACAGTGTCACAGCACTCCTTTGCTGTGGTGAGGAGATGTTTGCATCCTTACGTAGTTTTTAACCAAATATGAGAGTAGAGACTGAACAAACACACTCTGTGGACCGCAGCAAAAGACCACCAACAAAAATGACAGTAGAAAGAGAAGGAGCTCCCAGAGACTCCATGCTGGAGTTAGCTACAGCACACTGCCAGCGCTCCCCACACCTTTAGCCAGTCCCCTTCACTGAGCCTGACCGTGTCAGTCAGAACATCTCCGGACGCCACCAGGCAAGCCGCCAGCACTGTACTGCAACACAGCCGTCAGAAGCACGATGTTCTCTGGGTAACTCATGCGTTCGCAAAATGCTAATATCAGCACCAGGAGAAAATAAGACAGGTATTTTCTGATGTAGTCAGTTGTTTTGCTCTAGACGCAAGAGACTGAACGTAATGCATTATAGCAACCAAAGGTATGAGCAACAACCTAGAGAAGATATTAAAGCTATACAATTTTTGTTTAGCCTGCTATAACGTACTTTTGTAAGAGTTCCCTGTAGTAGCCTATGCATTAGAAGAAGTTCCATTTGGGAATCAATCCTGGGATGTTCTTTTGACCATGCCAGTGCAGGCTAGTACTTCATACAGACTTCACCAGGTACCCAGAACTGGGAAAAAGGCAGTAGGCAAAGGTTAAATGGAGTACATATAATAGGAGATATATAACCACCTTTCGGCCAAGCTTCGTCCTCAGACGTGTGGAACGCAGCCTGTGCCTAATACCATCCTCACTTAAGGTGACTGAAGTCAAAAGTTTAGCACAAATGCAAGAAAAATGGTACCATATGGCCTCTCAACTTCAGCACGCAGCAGCTGTGTGAGTCAGAGGGGGAATCTGGCTATCGCACTCCTTGACAGCGTGCCACAGCTCAGGATGAGCTGCAGCTTTACTGTCTTACAGCCACACCGTATCTCCAGGATAACTGCTACATGCTGCCTACAGTAGGAAACAACCAAGCCCTGTCGTCAAGAGTTATGGTAAAGCTAAAATTAACAACTAACACATGGCACAAATGACTCCCTCCCTGCCTCTACAGTTCTGTTCATGCTGCAGTGCTGGGAAAAGGGCGGGTGAACATAACACTGGGCAAAATCGCCTTTTCTTCCCTCGGGCAGGAAAAGACCATCTCTATGTAAGTCCCCAACAAGCTTTTCCATACCTGTGGCCCAGCCAAGGGGCAGGGGCAGGGAAATGAAAACCTACAGCCATGAAGCAGGAAGAACAAATGAGGAGGGAAGCCTTAACTCAGCTCCAGAAATCATACTGCAGCAATAGGGGCCAGCTGCAAGATGGGGAGGACTGTGGAGGGGCTGCACCAGACCCCTGCAGGTGTCACTGGCCACGGGAGGTGCTCCCACATGGGCTGCAATGCCTGCAGCCAGTTATCTCGCACCCGGGCAGGTTTTACACAGGGTGTTGCTACTACCTTTAAAAAAATATTCTGCTAAGAAGCTAGGTAAATAGTGAAGCATCAGAGCTGCCCCAAGCCTGGGCAGCCGTGCCACTACTCCAGCAGTACCTGCCCAAGCTGAAGGCAGCTACTGTGCAGACGTCCTGGGCTGCGGCAGCTCGGATACCGAGAGGTGACTTCAGGCAAGAAAAATGCTCCCTTCCTTCCAACAACCACAGGAGGAGGAATCTTCCGACACACACGTCATCTCCCAGTCAGAGGCAGATAGAAGAAACAAGGCACCTACACAGGGTGCAGGAGCAGAGCCTCTTCCCAGCAGGTGGGCAGGAATGAGGGAGGCAGCCTGGGAAACCCTCCTGGCCCTCACCACCATGGAGGGCCCTCGCCCTCTCACTGGAGGGCTTTAATTTGTCAGCTAGCAGATGCCTGGCAAACACACCAAGGTTTGAATACCCTACATAAAATAGAATCTGGTATATACAAGTTATACATGACTAAATGGACACACTCAGCAGCAATGTAACAATTGCACGAAGACCTGGCCTAAGTTGTCTTGTGATAGGAACGATGGAGGGACCATCTGGGTAAGCTACCAGCACTGCCCTCTCCCCCAGGGGAAGATCAGAAAACGCCACAACTTGAATTAAGGTTGAAAATGACAGACTAAGCAAAGTGAGAAATGCTCAGGTAAACATTTTAAGCTCCCCTCCCGAGGCACAGCCCATCCATACCTGGCACCACAACACCCCACAGCCAGGAGGGACTTGACCCCATCCAGTACCACAACTCTGGCTTGCAAGTACCCATGTGCTCCCTGCAGCGACCGTGCTAGAGGCTGGAGTAGGTTAAACTGGAGGAAGATGGGCCACACCACCCAACACAAATCACAGCTTAAGCAAAGCGAAACTTTTTGCTGTCATTGTTAAACCTTATTGAGATTGCCCCCAACCTTACTTTCCTCCTCAAGGAAATAAAGTAAAAACCCCACCAATAAACTGCTTAGGCCCTTGAGATATGTATCTGCTGACTTAAAAGATCTCCATCGCTTCAGCACCTGCCTTCTACAGGAGGCTTTACTCAATTAATAGACAGGCTTGGAGCAGGAGGGATGCGTGTGTAGAACTTACTCAGAAAAATCAAAGTTTGAGATTAATTTATGTTTGGTTACAGAAACAGTGAAGTTCACATTAACTGGAAGTTTTGTAGAAGCAAGCTCTGGGTTCTAACTCCAGCTCCTGGAATAACTTTCGTTACCTCTACTCTGCCTATTGCTTAATGAGGCTGTGGCTCGCGTAGGACAAAGCTGCTGGGAGAGGTCATGGCCACAAAGGGAGGTGCTGGGACCAGTTCCAGGAACAACAGTGCTGATCAGGACACAGGAGCTGAGCTTTACCTGCCTGAGGGATCAGCGCTGCCAGCAGGTCAGCAGGGCTCAGCCTCAGCCTATTCCTACTTGCTTCAGTAAATACCTGGGCTGTTCTGTTTTGTCAGAAACTTTCCAGAGTTTCAAATGTAGGGTGAGGTGATGGGCGAGAGTTTGGGAACATAGGAGACCATAGAAACAACTCTCAAACACCACCCTCCCCAACTTCATATTTTCACAGCTATGAGCCCAGGGCATGTCTGTGCTGGTGAATTAAAACCACAGCAGCTCCAGGTCAGCACTGTGGAGTGGGAGATGTCATGGGAGCCAGTATCAGCTCTATTTAGCAGCTGCTGGAAAACTGGAAGGCTTTTGTTACTGTTAAAGTAGATCCACCCAGTCGCGCAGTGAAAGCCTGAAGCTAGCGCAGCAAATGCTTATTGCTTCATACAGTATGCGAAATTACTGCTCTGAACCATGAAATTACTGACACTATCTGCACAGAGTTCATCCTGCCTTGGCCGCAGCCGGCGTGCCTCTGCATAACTTCCCTTTGTGTGGATCTCCGGCTCTGCCGCGGAGCCTCCTGATGGCACAAGGCATATCACAGGCCTATTGTTCTGTGCAGTGTTTTAGTTACACTGACACTTCGTTTACAAATATTCATTCATTTCTCTGCTTCTTGATTTAGTGCATGGCAGTTCCAGGGTGATTTATACTTCTCACTTGGCATTTATAGAAAGATCTTTTGCTACTGAGGCAATGAACTGGAAGACCAAGTAGTTCTCGTGGCTGCTCTGTCGTCTGTGCCACTTTGGGTTGCTTTGTCGGTGATTCAGAGCTCAGCTAACTGCTCAAGCTTCATGCTCAAGTTGATAGCCACAGCACAAGAGGACTTGCAAATAACTTTAGCAACTGAATTATTGACCAAAGAAAAGACAGAGAAAAAAATCCTGCTTCTAAAAGTACCTTGTGATTACTGGGATGAGCAAAGCAAGGAGACACATGCAGCTGGAGTGGTAAAGGAGAACACTGGGAATGAATGACTTGGAGGGAAAAGCATGTCTGTAAAGCACGTTCCCTGTCCTACTGCCCCTCCACTGCTGAACATCTGAATGTCTCGCTGTGGACATGCATCCTCTTACAGCCCACAGGGACCAGGTCAACAAGGCCTTTCAGCTCAAACCATGCTTATTTTGCCTGGAACATGAGTGTGATCACACATATAATTCAGTGTATTTGAGGAGTGTAACATTTGTAGCACAGTGGTAGTAGCAATCAGGTGAAGACAGGCTGGGGCCAGCAAAAACTTGAGCTTGTACAGCTGCTGGCAGAGGAGCACCACCAGAACCAGAGTCGCCAGGCCAGCCCAGAGACACACACATCAGTCACACAGACAGCAGGAGCGATGCTGCTGCAGGTCCTGGTTTCAGTCCAGAAAGATCTAATGCTAACATCCAAAGGTCCCCAGTTGTTGTTGTTGGGAAGCTGGTGTAAAGCACCAGGGGCATTCAGCCCAGCTGTATATCCACACTGATTTAGGAAAAGGGCAGACCTTCACACTGCATACCCCAAAATAATGGGCAACAGACGTGGCAGTTCACAGATGGTGAGAGAGGAGATTTCTCAAAAATATTCAGGTTGCAAATGCACTCACACATAAACATTTGGTTTTTAATTAACATGGATACTGCAATTTCTACCAGCACTTTGATTTCTACAAGTTCATTTAGCTGGTAGCACCAACTGGAGATCATCCGAGCTCTGGGACGAGATGCTTGTCCATGTCATTACTTTAGATTTACTCTGGCATAATGCAGGTCAGAATGCGGACCTGGAAAGTTTTATTTAACCTGTTTCTAGTGGCAGGGTTTACAGACATCAAGACAGTTTTGTTACAGTAAATAAACAATAAACAAAATATTTAAAGCTTGTATTTTCATCACCTCATTTCTGCTTACTGATACCACACATTAATAATAGTGTATCTATCTACACATTATGGATTTTCCTATATAAATGACAGCGATCACAGTACAGAACCAGCCAGCAGCTCTACCATACCAGCCCCCTTTTCCAGTTTTGACTTTCTTAGTTGTCTTTAGCAAACCATTTAGTCACTCTGTCTTGGCTCTTTTCTATATGAAATGGGAGCCACTGACACCTGTGTGGTCTTCAGAGAAAATACAGTTAAACCTTCTGAGATGACACGGGGAAGACAGAATCCATTTAAATGCTTCAGCTTAGAAAAATCCCTGCAATCCCCAGGTAACAGTGGTAGTGAAGACACCAACAATGCAGCCCAAATATCCTGAACTCCACAACATGTCAGACCTGAAAACATCAGCTGCACAGACGTCAAATTGGAAAGACTTTTCATTACATTCTCCTGACACTGCATGTATGAGTCATCACTCTAATACATGGCAGAGAAAGGTCATATATTACAGCTGCCTTCCTTGACATATTTGAAATGGGTTCATGATTAAACAAGGAGACTAGTCTAAAAGTTTCCAGGTGCACTTTTCTATTTTCTTAGATAACGGTCTGTTTCCAGAACAAGCACGACAGTCTGGAAAAGGCATGGCATTACACAACCACATTTGGTTATAAATTCAGCAGCTCCTTCCACAAGCAGTACCCCAGCACTACACGTCCACGGCAGCCCCACTTTTCCACCACCCACCTCGCAAAGGTGCCACTGGCTCGCTAGTGCCCACCTGCTGCATGGAAGTTTTTCATCATTTCCAGAAGTATAAATAGGTTTGCTTAAACAAAAGCATGCATCTAGGTAGGTATTATACCAAGCTGTTTAGAAAGACTGAACTATTCGCTTAAGGAAAACCAGAAACATCTTAAAAACCGTTGTCACCTCAACCCTCTGAACCAGGTTGGGTTTTTTTCAGACACTGCAAGTCAAGTGACTCAAGGATGCTTTGAGAGCCTGGGGAGGAGAGATATACCTTCCTGTAAGGACATCCTGCAGGAACAACCATTTCAGAAAGTCATTTGCCATAGGTTTCTCCCACCTTCAGCTCATGAAAGATTTTAGTTCTAAAGTACCTATCCTGGCAAGCCTCACTTTCCCTGCCTTGGCTACAGTGAAAAGCCCAGTCTCCTCCGCAGCTGTAAGGCCCAGGCCAGGGAGGTGCTCAGTGCTAGTGCAAACAGCCACGCTCCTCTACTCCAGCAGGACAGGAAGACTCTCAGGCCATAAGAAAAGCCTGTCCTGGTCTAGCAAGCTGAAACCCCTTGGGACAGCTGGTCAAATACAGCACTAACGACATGTAAACAGGATATTCTAATTTTGCCTCCTCCACCTCCGGGAAAGAGTAACACTACATACTATATATGTAGGCTCATTTCCTTCCTATGGATCCAGCTGGGGTGGGGGGTGGGGGGGAAGTAAAAGTCAGAAAATCAACACACTGCCAACTTCCACAGCAAAACGAGGCTTCTACAGACCTGGGCAGTCCCATGCATTGGCTGCTCTCCACTGCAGACCTAAGGCAGACAAGTGGTGGCTGTTCCAGGCTTTAGCTAGATTCCTGTCTGCAGTGATTCTTACAAGAGGATAACTCTGCTCTTCACATAACCATGAAAGGACCTGAGCTCCACTTTTACCTTCGGTGTCTTGCTCTCCAAGGCAGCTGCAGCCAGCCAGCACCCCTCAGACCCGGAGTGGGTAGATCTCACTTCGCTCAAGAGCAACCCTTCCACTGCGACAGGCAGCAGCACTGCAGTAGATGAGGCCATGTTCCAATGACTGAATAAATCCAGCTTTACAACTCAGTAACATATAAAAAGATGCCACAGAGTGTAAAGTACTGATGGTTAACTTCATATTGGCAGGATTTCTGCTAGGTCAGAGGTATTGTCTGTCTGGACTACTTTGACTTTTTGCTGGATCAGGTATTGTCAAGTTCTGGACCGGGTAGCAGTCTGCTCTCCAGCAGCTGGCGTGAGCTCCAGGGTACGTGGTCTGTCTGGCTAATTTGACAGAAATGTGAACACGCGCTTGATCCACATCCAATTAGCATCGATGAATGATCCAGAAATGCACAAATATCACACTCGGGACTATCCTTCTCCCCTGCTTTGTCCCTGTCTCATCTTGACACAAAATGGGAACAAAGTGGGTATAAAAGGCCAGAAAATTAGAAAAAAGTAGAGCTAGTTTTCTCAGATGCAAACAGCGGGAAATGGGCATGGTCATAGCCCTCAACTAAGAAGTATGCATCGTAGACTCTACTTATGCACTCAGTTATACACTGTTTCCCAGCTAGGGATAAACCATCATCCAGAGTTAGCAGACTGCATGCCTAGAAACACACTTGGTTTTTTACCACCCACCTTTTACATTCTCCTGGACAGACCAATGGTAGAAGCGCCTGGCTCCTCTGCAAAAGCTAGGCACAGAGGGGGAAAAAAAGTACAAGATGCTGATCAGCGAGTTATCTCAGAAAGGACCTGGCAAAAAAAGGCAAACCCCAACTGTAAGGGGGTTTTGGCAGCATCTGCTCTTTTCGCAACCTGCCCACTGCACCTGTAGCCAAACCCTTGGCCCATAACCTCTACAGAGAAACCTGCAACCACTTAGCCAAAGTGCTAAGCCGCTCCTGTTAAAGAACACGTGTCCCATGACAGCACTTGGCACCGAGATGCAAATAGCAAAATATACTTTGGCCTCAATGGCTAATGTCAAAGGCTATTTGCTTGAGGGGAGAAAGGATTTATCTATCGAAATGATCACCGTGCATAGCACTGGCCCCAGCGCCCCAGTGCCTAACAAGTCTTGTCTTCACGAAACAGACACCAGCAGCTGCCAACCAGCCCTCAGCACCGTGGGACCCAACGGCGCAACACAGCAGGCCTGTTCCCAGAACCAGCACTGGGTGCCTTCTCCACACCCACCCTGCTCACTGTCTCCATGCCAAGGTGGCAAGGCATCCTCTTTTTAAGCTGAATTCTAGAAGATGGACTCTGTTTCTTGTGGAGCTAGATACCAGACTCAAGTCAAAGTGGCAAACAAGAGGCAAGACGCTCTTCTCTCCCAGTCCTGACATCCCACCACCCCCTCAAGCATCCTACCTCCCAGACATCACTCATTTAGTGAGTAACTCAGCAGCCACCACCCACAGTCAGACAGCAAAGGAGTTGTGGCTAAATTTTTAGCAACACTTACAAAAATACAACTAAAGCACAGTTGTGGAGCAAACACCTCCAGGACAATTAGTCATTAAAAATCTTTTTAGAGGCAGCAAAAAGAAAACTCGAGAACTGCAAAACCAGGGAAAGAGTGAGCAGACAGAAAAGACTGAAGAGTTAGGAAGGTAATTTTCCACTTTGTTAGTTACAGTAAACATCTCCACATAATGTGGTCTTATGCAATTTATCAGCCAAACCTCCCTTCTCCATTTTGAAAGGTTACATGAAGCGGTGAAATATTAGTTAATTTACATCTTAGAGGACCAGCTAAAAAATAACAGAAACATGTAATCTTCTCATAATTATGACGTCAACACTTAACTGATATGAGAAGCCTCTATTCATAGCAGCTAAAAGGAGCATTCATTCCTCTTTACATCAGCCCTTCAGTGTTATGTCTTGATGCAATTTTCAACAGCAGGTGAAATCACTAAAAATTGAAACAGTGTGAAAAATTTTCCTCTATCTGGTTTTAATTAAAATACTCAGCAAAACACAGAGGAGCGATAAAGAGAGGCAACCCTTTCCACCTCAATTGTGCTGTCTGTTCATCACTACAGAGCCTGGTGGAAACCCCACACACAACGTCAGTGGTAAATATTTTCCCTACTATTAAAGCAGTGATTCATATTAGGATCATGACAAAAGCAATAAAAGATAATTCACACCTGATTATGATCTATGCGGTAGGTATTTTGTGGCCTTTTAAGTTTCAGAAGGTCCACCTGAGAAGCAGGCACCAGAGGGGCTGCTATTGGGAAGACCAGATGAGACCTGAGCTGCCCTGTGGGCTCACATCACAGCAGTGGGACCTTCTGTGTGGGCACTGGGTGGGAGCTGGTGCCTCTCCCACCCAAGACCAACCCACTCCAAACCCTCCAAGCCCTGTGGTCCCCTGTTTAGACACAGCTCTTGTGGGCAAACTGCCCAGATGCTGGGGATATGCAGTGCATGGACAGAGCATGGGGGCACCCAGCTTCCAGGCAGACATCCAGGGCACACGTTCAGCTTAGGTATTCCCATGATCCAAGACGGGCAGGTCTGAATAACAGCTCAAGATGCTGTTGGCTTTCGTTGCCACAAGGGCACACTGCCAGCTCATGTTCAGTAGGACCCCAGTGGGCCTTTCTGCAGAGCTGGTTTCCAGCCACTGGGCCCCCAGCTCACACCACTGTACAAGGTTGTTGCTCCCCAGGTGCAGGACTTTGCATTTCCCTTTGTTGAACTTCATGAGGTTCCTGTTAGCCTATTTCTCCAGCCTGTCAAGGTCCTGCTGAATAACAACACATACACCTAGTCTATCAACCACTCCTCCCAGCATAGTACAATCTGCAGACTTGGCAGGGCTGCACTCTGTCCCATCATCCAGGACATTAATGAAGATAAACAGTGCTGACCCCAGCATTGACTTCTGAGGTGCACCACTAGTAACTGATCTCCAACTCGACCTCGTCCTGCTGGTCACAACTCTTTGAGCCCAGTAGCTCAACCAGTTTTCAGTCCATCTCTCAGTCCACTTACCTAGTCTGTACTTCATCAGTTTGTCTAGAAGGATGTTACAGGCAACAGTATCAAAAGCTTTGCTAAAGCTGAGATCAACAACACCCACTGCTCTCTCCTTATTCACCAAGCTTTTCATCATAGAAGGCCACCCCAGTACCCCTGCTCCACATTTTCCCTTGTCTTCCTTTTGCTCATACATCTGCAGAAGCGCTTATTGACCTTCACATCTTTCCCCAGATCCAGCTCCAGGTGAGCCTTGGCTCTCCCAACCCCAACTGTGTGTGTTCAGAGAGTGACTTTATATTCCTCCCAGGTCACCTGTCCCTGCTTCCACCTCTCATACATTTCCTTTTCATTTCTTTCTTAGGAGCCCCTTGCTCATCCATGCAGGCCTCCTGTCACTCTTGCTTGACCTCCTGCAGGTCAGAATGGACAATTCCTGAGCTTGGAGACAGCAATCCTTGAAAAATCAACCAGCTCTCCTGGACCCCTTTTCTCTTCTTCCTGGCTACTTCATAACTCCTTTAAGTCAGTAAGGTACAGAACTTATATATATAAACGATATCCTAAGTCAGGACAGTCTACAGGAATGCTCTCCCCTATTGTAGGTAATAGTAGAGACTGGACTTTAGTTTTCAAGTAAAGCTTTCTCTAACTAAATTCACAACAAAATGACACGGGTAAGTAAAGAGCTACCTGTGAATATTTACACATTCAACTCCTACTTAGAGATTTAACTCCCTGGTGGATTCTCTTTAGAGTTCCAAATAAGCATAAATGCATTTCTGAGTCTGACCTTTAATCAAAACATTCAGGATCAGTGTGTAAATCACTCAGTTGGGATTTTCCTTCTCACACGCTAAATCACTGCAGCACAACCTAATGCAACTGTTCCCTTAATAGCAGCAAAGCCCTTTTGGAATCTCTTCTTACACTGTATCCACTAAGAAATACATTTGTAAATGTTCCCTTTATTAAAACAAAACAAAACAAAAAAACACTCACAAAACTTCTCTTTTGAAAACTAGCTGAAAGAATTAGTGTATTTGTTGTTTTGGGTTTTTTTTAATTATTTTTGGCTTTTTTAATCTTTAAATTACTAGAGCCTTTGTTTCCAGATGAATCTAGTCTCTTCTGTAATTATATCCATGGAAATAACAGTAGCTTTTACTAAATCTATGAAGAATCTCTCTACTGTGCTGTCTCTGTAAGGTTAAGAGTGGTACTGAGCTGGTGCCTACACATCCCCTGCTTCTCCCACTGGTGCCTTTGAGAGACGAAGGATTTTATCATTTCTGGAGAGGAGCTATTTGTCCAATTTAGAGAAGGAATCATTGTTTATCGTCAATTAAAACAGATTCTGTTTCAATCCAGTACCAGTCACAAAACGCCTTCTCTGGTTGTCTTCCACCACAGCCAGGAAGAGAGAGATGTCTCTAAGCAAAGCAAGAAAAACTAAGTGATCACTACAAATGGTTGCTCCCCACTGGTTTTCATCTGATGGAAAAAACAGCTTTTATCTTGCAGTGGTGTCAGCGACTCAGGCTGACAGGAACGGCTAGCGCAGGTCTCTAGCAGGGAGAACACAGGATGAACACGCAGCCTTTTCCCTGTCTTTCCTTGAACCAACAGGCATGCTGTAAAGATGTGTGATATCACGTAAGGGTTAGCCAAGCAACTTACACCGTACCTAGAAAAAAGTTGTGTTCCTCTACAGTACTAGGTTTAAATCCTGGCAGATATCTCAGGGCTTTACCTGCTGAAGTAAGTAATAGCTAAGTATCATTGACAGCAGCAGGACCTTCAACTCAGACCTGAAATACTGCATGTCCCCCAGCCTCCAACCTCTTCTTTCCCTGTATAATATTGCCTAGTGCACTACTTGCTACTATTTCTCAATGACCTGATCCTGGAGCTCTTTTAGAGAAGAAAACTTGAAATATTTTATTCCTATTTAGGATCAAGCATGGGGACCGTTCTCTGTTCAAATCTACACTCCAGACTGCACAGAACAGAACAACCTTATCTCACCTTCCCCCCACCCGGGCTTGAAAGTTAGTGCCCTGGCCCTGAGCTGCAGGATAAAACACAAACACGCGACTATTTGTTATGAAATGGTCACACTTGACCTTGGAGTCAGTCTTACTCTGCTTTAGACTGCAAGACAACGCTTAGTCTGTTCTCTTAAGTCAACTGCTCTGTGAGAAACTGCAAGCTGCATAGTCCAAGAACTTCCAACAACAATTTGTTTGCAGGCTTACTGAATACTTTTTCTGGCCAGTAACTAGTTTTTTCAGCACAGTAGCATCACAGGTGGAAATGATGTGTACAGAACTGAGCCTGCAGAGTACCCCAGCCCTGGCTGCTGCTATTTCTTCAAACCAGGAATGTCTACTGTTCAGGGAGATGTTTTTTACAAGTGATTGCCACCTGGGTGTGCAGTTCTTGTCCTTTGAGAAGGGAAGACTCCCATCAATCTCACTGCAGTTTGGTTGAACTCCTAATCCAATTTAAAACATATATAAGCAAAATAAAACTTACAACCTAACGTTCCCCCACAGTGCCCCTATAATTTGGTTCTGTGCTCAAAATGAAAACAAAGTGGTTTTACAGCCACTTTCAGCTCAGCCCTGGTGCTGGTGGCTCTGGACCAACAAACAATGCCTTGATATGGCAAAAGCCTAGAAAACAGTGAGGGGGCAAATGCACAGG
This sequence comes from Nipponia nippon, assembly GCF_047370975.1. NCBI lineage: Eukaryota > Metazoa > Chordata > Aves > Pelecaniformes > Threskiornithidae > Nipponia > Nipponia nippon. The sequence continues at coordinate 43,480,469 of NW_028262391.1, forward strand.
CGTAAGCTTAAAAATAAAGGTGAAATAACATATTTCTCAAAAATTTAAGGAAATATTGCCACATATTTGCCAGAGCTCTCAGCAGCCTTTTGAATCAAAGTTCTCCCTTGAGTTTTATACATTGCTTAGGAATATTAATTTAAAAGCTCCCCAAAAGCACATGCTGGTGAGCCACCCAGCCACAGTGGGCACTGCCAGAGCGACTCACCCTCTGAAGAGCCATTCCGCCCCCCCCACCACCACTGCATGCCTCTTCCTCTCTGCTTTTAAATATCACAGCAAAATCCATAGCAAACTTGAGGGACCAGAGTAGCTACCTCCTTGCAGAAGCCATGGTCTTCGTACAAGCCGGCACAGGCCTTGTATTTGTGGGTTGAGAGGGGACAGGAGTTAAGATCAGAAGAGAGGAACCCCAGCTATTGGGATCAGCTGGTGCACATCGTCCTCATCCAACCATGCAGGCTGGAAGGGCTGGAGGAAGAAACACTTGTATATGAAAGGAAAAAGTTCTTGTATCGCTTGTTACCCTGACATCTGTGGCTTCAGGTCCAGCTAACATTTGCGTGTGGTTGTGTGCTCTCAGCAGCAGCCCAGAGCCTCCCCTCGCCCCACAAGCGCTGCTGCCACTGACCTCCGGTTCATCCTACGGGTGGGATTCAGCTCCACGCCAAAAGTCCCCAGGCACGGCATGCAGCACTGCTGGTCGACAGGGCAGTCAGGTCTGCAACTCCCCCGCTCTGCTCCAACCCAGGCGCAGTGGCCTTCGGCAGCCCCTCCGCTTGCTGTCCTACTTGCGGAGCAGCGTTAGAAATTCCCCATACTGGCACACTGTGTGAACCGACCTATTTGGAAATGAAAAAACTCTAAGCCAATACTCATTATTCATGGAGTACTTTGTCAGAAAAAACAAAAGAAAGTACTTCCTCCAGACCTTGCAATGCACCCTTTCTCTGACCTTGCAATAATCTAACACTGGGTTTCCCAATCTGCCAGTCTTTAACCAAGCAAAACACCCAGTAATTTCAAAGGAAGTTCTGCCCACAAAGTAGTCCAAGATTTGGCTTTAAGCTCAGGAGCTAGCATGTTTTGTTTTGTTGGTTTTTCTTTTTTCTTTCATGAGCTACAGAAATTAGATGGACACAAGTGAGACAAGGTGCCCAGCCAGAGCCAGGCCACCGCTGCTCCCTGCTCCTTCCCGTCGCCACTCCTGCCACCCCCACGGGGAAGCCAGGCAGAGCCCCTGCGAGGTGGGGAGCAGAGCGGCAGCAGGAAAAGGCAGAGCTTCGCACACTTGGCACACCAGGAAGCTGATTTGCAAGGGTGCACTTGGAGCATCTTCAAAGTATTTTCTTTGTGAATAAATGCAAATCAGCCTCTGGGGATCACCTCTTTCTGGGGTGGTTCTTCATTGGCCTGAATTCCTCCCAGGTGTGGAACAGGGGCTGAGAAAGCCTTTTCCCAAAAGAGTAACGTCAGTTTGCTCTTACACAGCATGCAAGGCTGTTTCAGCCTAACCCAAGCTACCCCTTCTCTTTTCCCCTTTTCCTAATAGGTCAGGAAGCTTTTTTGGTTTTGTCTTTTAAAGAGCGTGGTTTGGCACTCCTGAGTCCTTCCACCCTTCAGCACAAGGGCTCTCTGAAGCTCTGGGGCAATGTGGGATTTGGCAAGTGAATTGCCACACCTCCACCCTGCCAGAAACTACAGCAAGGGGCAAACCTTGCCTTGCGCCTGCCCTGTGTTGCGTTCAAAGCTCCAAGCCCAAACCTGCTGTGGATTTGATTTTTTTTCGTGCCTCTGAATTCAGCAGTGACCTGCTTTGCAGGTGTTGCCTGTGCAGCTGCCAGGAAGGCCTGCACCACTCTCCAAGACCGGGCAACACCTCCTGGCACAGCCAACCTTGCACAGGAATGTCTCCCTCAAAACTAAGATACAGAAATAAGACTGGGAGATTCTCCTTCCAGGCCAAGCAAAACGACAAATGTTTTTCTAATTGTTCATAAAACAGCATCTGAGACAACACCTGATGGCCGCCCAAAATTCAGGAAAAAACATTAAGTATCAATAAGCAGGACCTATTATTTTGCTGCAAAAAAAGGCAACCAAAGGAAAAAAGTGGCAACAGTACCCAGAGCCCCCAGTACTGCATTCACAGCACACACAGTGTCAGGGTGCTCTCTACAACTGCCTGCAGATCAGAGGCAATGGGTGTCACATGCATCACCCATGTCCGTACCTGTTCCTCTGCTCTCTACAGCCTCTCCAGGTTTAGGTCTTGATACCTTTAAGTGACTTCTGTTCTGGGCAGAAGACTACAAGGAGAGGAAAAGCAGAGGATGCAGAACTCCACTTCTGGACACAACCTCTACCCCACCCTGCCGAAATCACATGCACAGAAAAGTCGGGTTTGGGCTCTGGATCCAGTCTCTTCACACTGACACTTCAGTGCCCCGAGACAGTGGGATCCCAGCTTCTGCAGTGAAGAGCTTTCCTAGGATTCACATGTATCTTCCATAAACCCAATGCATCTTCCTGCGAGCAAGCAGAGCAACTTGGGAACTCAGTGCCAATAGCTGGCTTTGTATAAGAGCCAAAGAGGTCAGCAGGCCTTAACAGAACATCACAGCCCTCCTTCACACCATTAACTCCACCTGCTTGTTGTTATTTATATCATAATTTGCAGGAAATTGGTGTCTGTCTGTCAAGATACCAAGTTCCCAGGCAAACCGCACAGCTGAAGCACAAAGCAGCCATATACCCAACAGCTCCATGGTGGATACGTCCTGGGAGGTACAGAGGCAGCTGGGCAGACCAGGCAGAGAAACATGGCAAGTGTAAAACACAGATGTGAATTTACTTACTCTCCGATCTCTGTGATGTAATAAAAACAACTAGAGATGACTCCAACCTGTCAGAAACAAGTCAAACATGCCCCCGTGACCTAAACAGGACTATCATGAATGAAGGAGGTCTGGATTTATCAGATAGGTGTTCCATTTTCTAAATAAAAATGTAATTAGTTAATACCTTGTTTGAATTTTATTTTTAGATGTCGAGGCTTTTTTTTCTGATTTAAGTTACTAAGGTCTGCACCTGAACCACAGTGGTTTTCCACCAAAGCAAGGGCATCGCTTGCTGTGAACCACTGCTACCTCATAGGGCTGCACCGCAAAGGCTCGGCCCTGCTCTAGCCAGGAACAGGTACAACAGCCCAACACACTTTCTAGGAAGACCAGCTACTGACCTACACTTCAGAAAATTACATGCTTATTTCTCAAACCAGCTCAAAATCTGGACTCTAACAAACTTGGTTGTTGCGCAGTTCTGTTTTCTATTGAGTGTTTAGATCTGGGAAACGTGGCTTTGATTAAAAATGGGCAACCCACCAATTGCAGAGAATTTTCACATAACTGCTTGGCAAAAAAAGAGCTGCAACAGTTATTAGCCATTCATCAAAACTTCTGACTTGTCCCCTGAGGAATTACCTGTTTCCCCCATCTACACCTGAGAATTGGGATGCTCAAGATTAACAGCATGGCAACTGCCTCAACACAGACAGAAACATCGACAGATCCAACATTTTACCAATTATAGCTCTTTCCACTGCCTGGTATAAACAGTCGTTTTGTCTCAGCTTGATGTTGGGCTCCAATACCTTTCACTTCTTCTACCTTTTTTTTTTAAAAACAAACAAACAACAAAAAAACCACCACCAACCAAAACCAAAAATCAACATTCTCTTTGAACTTAGTTATAGAGAGGTGGAAAGAAGAATGACATGTGAGACAGTCCACAGAGATCATGGGTCTAATCCTGCTGCGTTTCATGTCGATGACAAGAACAGGCAGGGCAGCAGACAGCAGCACACAGCCGGGCTAGTGTGCTTTTTTGGGCAGAGTAAACCATGGATAAGTGGCAAAGTCTTGCTCAGAACCATTCCCCAACTGATTATTTTCCAGTCATTCAACATTGGGCCCAAACAAATGGGTTTAGCAAGAATTTCACACCAGGAACAAAGACAGAACACAAACCCAAGATCCTACTCTAACACTACTGAAGGCAATGTCATATCTGCAAGGCCAGGAAAACAGAATCAAGCCACAGCAGCAGAGACCTCAGCTGTCTCAATTCAGTCAGGCCAGCACTTGATTTATTACAGTAAAAACCAATCATACTTCTCCCCACCTTGTTAGAAGTCCCCTTCTAGCGAAGGTTTCCAATCAACTACTCCCTGCACGCATGCTGCAGTTTTGCACATGCAAAGTCCATGCACAAAAATGAACCTCAAATTACTCACATTTAAATTTGGGACATCCACAAACAGTTGCCCGGCCCTGTGTTTCAAGTTCAACACCACACCGACCCAACCAGGGACTTGTGTTCAGGACTGGCCTTACTCGATGCTCCCCAAAACCCCACAGGCTGGGACTGCCAGCACAGAGGTAACACTGAAGGAGATGGAGAAAGCACAGCAGAACCATGCAACTTCCAGCCCAGGAGCTTTACTCATGTGATCCCAGTTCCCTGCACTGCATACGCTTGGGGACGAGCTTGTGGCACAGAAGAAAGGTTTACGCAATGACCGCCAGAACAAACGGGTATTTCCCATGGCTGGGGGAGGCCACAGGGTCTCTGCGGGCCACAGGAAATATGATCCAAGCAAGCTGGAGCATCTAAATATGCACAACTGTCAAACTGCATTTAGGAATGGCTTTTTGTTTCTTTTTATTTTAACTTTGAAATTTTCTAATTTTTCCAAATGGCCACATTAAAAGGGAAAAACCATCTTGTTTTCACTTTCCAGAAGTTCTGTGGTGTCGCAAGTGAAACAGTTCACCAATTAAATAAATGTTTGGATGGACAGGAAAACATCTCAGAAACCCCAGCAATTCTGCCGCAATAGGTATCTACTTTTCACAAAAACTATAAACATGTTCTGAACTGAAATGAGCCTTGTTCAGCCAAATTCTTAAAAAAGCAATGGTATATGGCTGGACTTGACCTTTTGTAACCTATCAAATGCCTCTTCGTTGTTCTTTTGATCCACTCCCTAGCTATTTCATAACAATATGTGGTATTAATATTCTTTATATTTGCACATTGCCTTCCCTGCACTTCTCCCAATATTCACAAATACACACATTAACCCTCACAGCAAGCCAGATGCATTTCAGTGCTGCCTGCAACTACAGACTTCAGAATTAACCATCTCCCCCAAATCTAGCCTTAAGTATTTGTGTTGTTATTCACAGAATCATAGAATTGTTTAGGTTGGAAAAGACCTTTAAGATCATCAAGTCCAACTGTTAACCTAGCACTGCCAACCCCACCACTAAACCATGTCCTCAAGCACCACATCCACACATCTTTGAAATACCTCCAGGGATGGGGACTCAACCACTTCCCTGGGCAGCCTCTTCCAGTGCCTCACTACCCTTTCGGTGAAGAAGTTTTTCCTAATATCCAACCTAATCCTCCCCTGGCACAACTTGAGCCCATTTCCTCTTGTCCTATCACTTGTTACTTGGCAGAGGAGACCAACACCCACCTGGCTACAACCTCCTTTCAGGTACTTGTAGAGAGCAATAAGGTCTCCCCTCAGCCTCCTCTTCTCCAGACTAAACAACCCCAGCTCCCTCAGCCCCTCCTCATAAGACTTGTGCTCCAGACCCTTCACCAGCTTCGTTGCCCTCCTCTGGACACGCTCCAGCACCTCGATTTCCTTCTTGGAGTGAAGGGCCCAAAACTGAACACAGTACTCGAGGTGTGGCCTCACCAGTGCCGAGTACAGGGGCACTATCACCTCCCTGGTCCTGCTGGCCACACTATTCCTGATACAAGCCAGGATGCTGTTGGCCTTCTTGGCCACCTGAGCACACTGCTGGCTCATATTCAGCCGGCCGTCGACCAGCACCCCCGGGTCCTTTTCCTCCAGGCAGCTCTCCAGCCACTCCTCCCCCAGCCTGTAGCATTGCATGGGGTTGTTGTGACCCAAGTGCAGGACCTGGCACTGAGCCTTGTTGAACCAACCCGATCACATCCTTCTTCAAAGTCATTTGACTTCTCATGCCTGGCACTTCGAGGAACTCAGTTCTCTGTTAGGTACCTCAGCTCCCAAAACCTCATCACAGGGAAAACTCTAAGCATGCCTGCAGTGTGCGGGCAGTGTGCTGCACCCATCAGCAAATGCCACACCAGCCCAACCCCAACAGGCAGCACCAACCAAATCAGCCCAATATATATCCCTTCTTCCAAGTCACACACTAGCTGCCACTGTTGCCCTCTTCTCTCAGCGGCAGGGAGCGTCCGGGCTTGCAACCACGCTGGGCGAGACGACAGCTGAGCTGCACTTGTCAGCACACAGGCACCACCACAACCCCAGCAACACGGGATCACAGAGGTTTAAACCCAACTGCCTACAGGTTTTCGTGCAAAACCTGCGGAGAGGAACTTTTCCAGCATCTCAAATTTGGAAATAGGTGTCACTAGCGATAAATCCTCACCCCCAGCTGAGTCCCCCTGTGTAAGCTCTTACACGTTTTATATGCACAGTAGTTCTCAGCTGAGCATTAAATGAGTGTTTGTGCTCTGGGGTGCTGGGGCTTTTTCCTTAATGAGTCATAGGCCTTTTCTTAGAAGTTTGCTGGAACACATAAATGTGACATTAGAGATTTAGTAAAACTGCTCCAAAAAACAAGGAATGAAGTTTCAGACAATGTGAAATACTCCAGCTGGAAGAGATATACAACTTGCTTGGCCATTTTCTTGTGCTTCACTGTCTCACGGCACAGTAACAAACAAGGCTATGCTGATAGGGAGTTAAAACAACACAGTGAGGTTAATCAAAAGAGATAACATAACCACACAACAAAAATACCTCCTCCAATGTAAAAAAAAAAAGGGGGACAAAATCCACTTTCAGAGACAGCATCCACACAGGCACAGTGAAAAATCACATAAAAATCCAGTCAAATACTGACATTTATTGGTTGATCACTAGCACATCTGCTGATTTTCTTAAGAGCTGAAGGCTGGTCCTGCTCCCAGACAAGCCAACAGGAATCCTGCTGCCAGCCTTGGGAGCCGTCACACCCCTGGAGCATCTCCAAGCAATTCCACATCACAGCCCCAGGTACCTCCGTCCTGTCAGGACTTGAACCTTTCAGGCAGTTGAACACAGCCCTCCAAAACGAGCCTTAAGCTCATAATAAAATTTACAGACACCATGCACAATCCTGAATTTCTTCCTTTTTGCTTCTTGAGTTTTGCTTTATATCATACATTCCCAGCCCTGTCAGAGAGGAGGCACTTTGTCCGGGATGGGCATAAAAATCAAACACCACATTATACTCTAAGAGACACCTAGTTTCTCCAGCCACAGAATAAGAAATTATTTTGGACACAACTAATGCCAACAGCAGAACCACTCCGCTTTGGCAGGCTGCAAGACAAAGCACAGACTTTGAAACACCACAGGAGTGGCTGCACCTCCTCTCCCACCAGTGGGGCGGGGGACCTGGGGAGCAGGGTCCCGTGGGATCCCACCACCTTCACCCCAACAAGGACAGCTGCCCAAGCACCCGGCTGGCAGGCCGCCATCGCCAGACGGCACCACATCCTCTGCCAGTGCCCGAGCTGGGTCTGGGACAAAGATGACATCCCTCCAACACTGCGGGGCTCCAGGCGCTGCTGAGGAAAACCCCAGACTGTAACTCTGCCAACATGCCGTGAAGCACTGTCCTGTGACGGCTTTCAGGACATATGATGTAGGTAGGAGGCCAAGCCCAGAGCTTATGGAGCTTCTGCAAAAGTTTTTTTCTTTTAGTAAAACTGTTTGGCTTATTGCTGCTGTTATATTTTCTTTCCATTGATGAACAACCCTTTTAAACACCTGGAAATTACTTTGCCAAATTTTTTTTCCTTTTTTTTTTTAATAACCATTTTAGTATTTGGCAAATTCTCTTGCTTTGAGAAGGCTTCCTAAACATCCAATATCCACATGGCTCTAACATAGACATTTATATAATAATTTATTAACCATGGATATTAAGGATTTCAGCCTAGACTGGTATCTTTGCTGCTGCCACCAAGCCATCAGCGGGAACACATGAAATTGTATCATTTACATGTTTTAAACATAAAAATGATACATCTTCAGGGAAATTTTCCACTAAGAAGCATCAACTTCAATCACGTAACTACAGCTACTTTGACAATTACCTGTTCCTTCACAGCAGGGTCACATTTCTACTCTGCAAAATACAGCGGCCACAGAATCCATTAAATGATTTAGTCCCAATTCCCAGGCCACTGCGTACAAATTTCCAGTGCGTCATTTAACATCAAACTAGGACATTCGCACACATAAATCTTTGTGGACAACCAGGCACAGAGGCTAGGTAAACAGCTGCCAATACTAGTTAAACTCCACTAGAGGAACAGTTTTTTACTTTGAATCTTGCTTAGGATGTCTCCCTGACTCCCTTAAGAGGGCATACCCGATAGGGGTTTTTTGCGGGGTGGGCACAGAGGGAAGGGTGTGTTTAAAAGCCTGATGTTACTTCTGGGAATTTGAGTGGCTCTTACTTGCGGAATGCAATACAGACCTGGCTTGGAGCTTGTGACAGAGCCCTAAAAAAAAACCGAGCAGATCTAATGAACTGCTCAGCATTTCACACAGCAGCCCCGTAGCTCTGTGATCACCAAAGGCACAGCACGGTCCAAACCAAAGCAAACTGCAACACGGGCTCCACTCAACCCTTGCAAACCAGTATCCTTTCCACAAGGATACGGACACTTTGAAACAGGGGAAAAGAAACTTCCTTCTCCGCACGCATTTTGCGTGTAAACAATCTCCTTTACTTCAGACCCGTAGAGCTGGGTGGCTCGTCCCTTCCCCGCCTCTTGGCACACTGCTGCATCACCCCGTGGCGCAAAAGCAACCATGTACGATGTCCGCAGGGGTATGCGAACGGGTACATTTCCCAAACCATAAGGCGGCAGGAAAGGGTAACAATTAAACCAGAAGTTACTATACCACAGCAGTGCAGATGCCTATGCCAACTCTTGTATTATACATTCAAATCTCTGTATCAGAAACCTCACCTGTGGTAGCCCTAATAAAACACGTGGCAGTTCTTTCGACGTCACCACCCCCCCCTCTGCATGCAGTGCTTTTGGAACAATGCAGAGAGAACACAAGAGTAAAAGCACAAACAACAAAACCAAGCAAAAAACATTCACCATCAAATAATACCCCTATTCACAGTCAAGTTTCCTGCAACTGAAGGTAAGAAAGCAGCTGTCCCCATCTACACCACGTGCTTCGGTGCAAATTATAGTCGTGCAAATTTCCATTTAATGTTAATTGTACATCTAGTACTTAATAAAATATAAACACACTTATATTCCCCATCTCTCCCCTCCTGTTATTGCATATGGCACGGTTTACCACTTCCCAGCTTCACGGAGACTCACAAGCATGGCTAGCAGGGACTGCAAGAAGCCATCTAGAACCACTCCCACATCCTTCACAGGACATTTCATACCACAGACAAAAAAAAGGCTTTTTTCCAGCTCTGTTGGCTTGTATTATCACACTTATTTTTTGCATCCCTCTTCGTTGTCTTGAATTCTTTCTACATTCTCCCCCCACACCTTCCTACTTCTTCTTCCCTTTGGATGACCCTCCAGCTCCAGGCTTTCCCTATCACTATTTACCATTATTTTCTTGACTCATTCAGCCCATCATTCACTCCCTTCCCCTCTTCCTCCCCTCTCACGCACCCAGGCACATGCAGCAGCACCATTCGCTCCCCCCTTGACACACACGCAGTCTGTGCTGCCTGTTGTCTCAGTGTAGGATCAGTGACGGGAGGGCAGGCTCCCGGCAGCTGCGAGCCACCAGGATACTGCTAATTCACACGTACCCCAGCATCTCTTCCTGCACCTTCCCCAGTGAACGCACACCTCCCTTGTCTGACCCCGTTTTTGAGGGCTTTCTTGCATTTCAGCTAAAAAACGCTGACCACTTTCAAATCAGTTTCAGCAATATATTTTCCAGCTGTAACTGGGAGATTAGCAAAACCAAACTCTGAAGTACATGACCTGTTTGAACACTTCAGGAGGCCACACCATGTAAGTTTATTTCTATTTAGATGTTTGCCTATTAAAGGCTCAAATCTGGTGGAAAAGAAATCATTTTACACAGGACAGCCTCAACTGCAAAAGCTGAAGGATCTCCACTGCTTATCAAAGCTGAATGGATTTCTAGGCCTGGATAAAGAGAAATACAAAGTAATTCCCAGACAACAAATCTTTGCCTATTTCCAAAAACACTGAGATATCAACCGTTACCTCTATTTTGACGGAAATGGGAAAGATCTAATATTTCACAAAGAAAGCTTCAGGAAATCATAAGACAGAAAACACCACTTTAGCAAATATCTCAAGTGGTCTGGTCACCAACTGCAAGCTCACTTCAATTTCATTTCATTTTCAAATTTCATCTTTAAGCAATGCAGCTTCTAGGGACTTAGCACTGTTACCTGTCTTAATTTTGATCTCACTTGTACATACACCCTTCTGTCACATCAACCTGCACACACAAAAGAAACATGAACATACAACTCTGAACTCACAAGCACACTGTAGGGCCCAAAAGCCAATCCTGCAACACCAGCAGGACTTCTCAAAGCAAAGAAACAGATTTGCATGGATGAGTACGTACACAAAGTGCAGAAAGGGCCCAGGTGGGTCTAGGGATCTATTTCTTCCCTTCACCTACCTACCAGGCCAAAGGCTTTTCAACAGGATGCTATCAGCAGCATTTCTTGGTGGTGCTGCAAAAAACATGTGCTGGTACTACTGGGTGGCTTTCTGGAAAGATCCAGGAACTCTCAAATGTCAAGCCTACTTGCTAGTGTAAGAACAGGCTTTTACTAGACAGATGGCTGCAGGTAGTAACAGAATCCAGACTTTGTCTCATTCCGAGACATCAACCAACCCCTGCTTCGCTTGGTAAACCTCCTACAGGGTACTGAGAAAGGGGCCGCTTCCCTCAGTGCGGAGAAGGGTCAAGGGTGCCCGTGGAAGCCAAGAAAGGGGACAGCTCTCTGTGACAGGACTGCTTGTTTCTCACTGAGGAGTACCGCATGCGAGATGGACTTGCTGTATTCTGCATATCAGACATGAGAGATACGGGGGTGAGGTGGCAGCAAGGGGCAGGGAAGACACTTGGCGTACAGAGATGGGGAAAAGCACCTTCACAAAGGGCATTGCACAGTGGTGTCGCAGGATGCCAGCAAGATTGCAAACTTGTTTGTCTCTCTCTAGACTTTGCACAGGCAGGAAACAATCTGCACTCCCTCCGCCTCCCTAGTCTCATGGTGCCTTTTCCATCTCCTCTTTAGTTCAAGACGGTGAGGTAATTAAGTCACTTCTTGCACTGGATCCCACCACCCTGACCAAGATGAGCAGACAGCCCTTGTTGGGTGATGGCTATAGCACAGAAGGGGCTGCTGGGAGCACAAGATTGCTGCCTGCACCCCTCCATCGAGTCTCCTTCCATTTCTGACAGCACACCAGCAGAGCTACAGGACATAAAGAGAGATCTTGTTCAAAAACAGCCGCCAAATCAGCATGACTGTTCAACACGATGACATTTCCCTGCCCGGTAGATGGCACGCCGTAGGTTTACAGTCAGTCCCACAAGGACTGCTTTGACTTGGATGAGCATGCCAGAATCCAGTTTTTGCCTTAAACTGTCTTTTTCAACACCTAGACATCAGACTGAAGAATGCTGCAAAGTAAATAGAACTTAAGCCAGCGCCTGAGACAATAACTTTCCAACACCCACAAATGTCTTGTTGACACCTCAGGATGCACATTCAATTTAAAACATCCTTGAAACACAACTTTGACAATTCACCTCATCACATACAAATGCTCAGCTGAGAACAGTTATGAAAGTGAGTGAAAGCACTTTTTTATTACCTCTTTTCTCAGCATCTGCCACTAAACCGAGCACATTTACTGAACTGCTGGTACCTTGACAAGGGACAGACAGGGGATCTCAGAGGGTTGCGGATGAAGCAGCTTGGGCAGGGGCTGCATAGGAAGCAGCTACAAGGGAATGAAGTCTCACAGCTTTACCCAATCCAACCGCAGGCTGCTGCCAACAGAACGGTCTCAGCCTCCCATAGCCCTCTGTCTGCACCCTCTCCCTTGCGTCAGCTCCAGCCACCTCATCAACAGGGATAAACTGGAGCAGCTCACCAATCCAGCCCAAAACAACCCTCCCTCTCCCCTTCCTTCTCTGCAGGCTTCATTTTCTCCAAGAGCAGTGAGTGCATGTGGCTGCAACATGCTGGTGGGAGCACTTGGAAGTGGCAGGGTGCTACCTCTCAGCTGTGCAACAGGGGGTAGGGCAGATGCAGAGCACTCCTTTTGCGGCACTGTCATCTTCAGTCGGATTAAACCAACTGCGGAAGGGCGTTTTCAAGCTCTCTACAGATGCACTGAAGCCTGCCAGAAGAACGGGGAGGATGGAGAAGGTGAGGCAGGAAAGCCAAGCTCCCAGCACAGCGCTGCTCAAAGCCATTCACACCAGAACGGGCAGAGACAGCTGTCAGTCCCCTAGACCCGCCGGGCTGCATGCTGCTTGGCCCCCTCGGCACCTTCCAGATGCTCAGACCCTGCACATGTCCTCCATCATGTATGTGTCTGCCCCAGACTACAGGTTCCTCCTGAAGTGGAGCAGCGTGGTGTGGGAGAACAGCCAGGGACTGCCAGCACAAGCGTGGTTAGGGGAACACTCAGACAAACTGACCCACAAACAGAATGAAGGCAGGGTAGAGTTGTTGCTCCTCCAAATAGGACCGGTTAGTTGCTTGACCTCAGTTTCAAAATAACACACTGCTCAATTTTTCAAATTTTTCTTCTTGGGGGGCGGGGGGGCCAGAACACAGTAAAATTACCAGTGTCCTCATATAAGCATTGACACACCAGACAATTGAGTTCATCTAATCAAGGAGCACTAAACCATCTCCTCCATTGCCTCTACCTTGTTAGGCTACTGGCTCAACACTTCTGTTCTCCATGGGCATCACAGAGCACTCCACGACTGCCTTCGGAGTATGCCAGACACCAGCGCTAAGGGAGCGAATGCGTAAGCAAAGACTTCAGCTGTGGTACGTGCAAGCTGCTACCCAAATCAATGCATTTCTCCTTGCTTCCCTTTATCAACCTTGTTTAAGACCCTCTCAGGTAAGTCAAACTAAATAGCAGACTCCTCCCCACCCTGTTCTTGCCCTCCTTGTCTCTGACCCATCAGCCTGTGATCGTCCCTGCCAACCGCTCATGCGCTTGCTCAGCTGAAGCTCAGCGTTCGCCCTCCATGGGTGATGTGAACCAGAAATGCGGGATCAAGCCCACAAGGATTTATCAAAACCTCAACAACCCACAGAAATCAACTTTCTCTTTTAAAGCACCCCAGTTTTCTGGGTTTCATCTGCTTCCAGGGCGCAAGTCACAGCAGTGCTTTGTGCTGCTACAACAAATACCTACAGAGCAGCCGGTACGTACACTCTAGGCATAAAGGCACAAGCTTACTGCTGATCCTACATAGGATGCATCTGCTGAGGTATAGGGCATGCTGCAACACGTTGCTACAGAATATACCTGCAAGTAGTGACACTTGCAACAGGCAAATTCTTATAAATAAGAAAAACTCACTCACAACAGATTCCCCAGGGCTGCTCCTGGAGTCCCTGATTGCACACCCAGCTTCCCTGGCCACTGCAAACACCTCTCAGAGGCTCAGGACAGCTGTAACTTGTTTCTTACTCTGAATGCATCTTTATTTCTCAATCTCTCACTGTATACCACAGAAATTTTGAAGGCAACGTTTATTGCAGCTAGTGTGTTAACAAGCCCTCCCACTCAGCTTCTGCAGCTACTCAGAAGTGAACCATTATTGTCCTCAGCTGGAGTAGCTCAGCTGGTGAGGAGTACCGCACCAGGTGCCAGGCCCCACAAAGGATGCGGTGGGGGACCATCAGCTTTCTTATCAGCCCCAGATGGGATGGAGAGAGGCAGTAAGCACTGCATTCAGCTTCCTCTGTCTGGGCACAAGAGCTTGTAGAAACTATGCCACTGCAGCGCACAGAAAAGTTTTCCTTGTAGGAGAGGGTACTGCTCGCTCAGCTACCTCTGCTGATCAGCACAGATCTGTCTCACTACAAGCATCTTGCAGACGCTTGCAAGGAGCCCTACAACTCCTCCTTTCCATGCAGAGAACACTAATGCTGTGCCAAAAGCAGTCTGAATCCTCGTGTTTAAATCAGCAACCAAGGTAATGCATATCTCCATCCTCAGCAATGCTCATGTCTGTTAGAAATCACACACCACCAGGGAGCCTCCACCCTGCGCCCAGGCAGCACACGAAGGGGCAGAGATAACCGTCCCCTCAAAGGCCGCAGATGAGGGCTGGCTCATCCACAACCCTGCATCTTCTGAGGCCCCTTTCTCTCTCTCCGCTGCCGGGAGCTCCTATGCGAGAGCCCTCACTCCTCGTTCCAGCAGGGAACAAACTGCTCCTGAGGGCTGCCAGGCTCATCCACAGTCCCCAGTGCAGGACAAACACGGCAGCATTTACACGCTCCAGGATCATCTTTCAAAGGCATTTTGGCCTTTTCCACCCAGTATAAAGTAAGAAAGACAGGGGAGCTTAATCCTAACTTGTGTGACTACAAAATGTGTTCACTCATTTTGAGAAGTTACTTTTGTTCTATAAAGCCTCAACAGAAATTCAGGAGACGGCCAACAGGCTGATTTAGCCTCAGCAGGGACAGAGGGCTCTCCTCTCCCCCAAACTGCCCTCCTGTCCCAGGCATGACACCGACCCCTGCCAGCCTTGCGTGCTGAGCAGACCCTGCAAGGCCTCGCGGGGCAGAAACAATGCTGGGGCTCCCACAGGCACTCTGATCTAGCACAAAGATTTTATTGAAGGAGGCACTAAAAATTGCTTCACCAGCCACACTTATCATCTACAGAAGTTATCACAGACGGCCTGAGAGCATGACCACAAACGCCACAGCCTCAGGGATGCTGGAGGTTATCGGTGAAGAGGGTCACCGGGAGCCCCAACAGCACGAACAGCTTCTCTAACACCTCAGCCAAGTCTCCCATCCGCACGCGGAAGGGGAAGCACCACGCACCCCGGTAAACGGCGTACGGAATAGACGGCAGAGAGATCAAGCACCAGGAACGAGCTATGGTGCAAGCGCTTCTGACACCAGTTAAACGAACCGCCTTTGTGGCGCTACGGGACTTGAGCAGGTACCTTGTCCAGCGCAGCCCCGGGCATCACACTCTCGCCTTCTCCGCAGCCAAACCCCCCGGGTCCGGGCAGGCCCCGCACACCGCCGCCCCCCAGCCGCTCGCCCCCTCCAGCAGCCCACTCACCGAAGTACTCCTTCTTCATGTGCATCTCCAGCTCCTTCTCCAGCTCCAGCGTCAGGGCCTCCAGCCGCCTCTCCGCCTGGCTGGGGCCGCTCTCCCGGCACGGCGTCACCTGGTAGGGGAGCTTGAATTTGGGAGCCGAAGCGGAGCCTTTGGTCGGGCTGTAGGCGTAGGGGGGCGCCGCCTCGGGGGCGGCCGGGTGCTGCTGGTCGTGCCGCGGCGGGGACTGGGCATAGATCTTGTGGTAGACGTCCCCCAGCTCGGGCACGGCGCCGTCCTCCTGTAGGCCGGGCCCCAGCAGGGAGGAGCGGGGCGAGGGCAGCTGCAGCTCGGGGTAGGCGCTCATGGAGCCGCGGGAGCTCCGCGAGCTCTGGCTGGAGATGCTGGAGCGGGGGCTGACCACGGCGGCGCCCGCCGCGCCGCGGCCCTCGGGGCCGCAGAGGCTGGAGCGGGGGCTGGCCAGGGCGAGCCCGGCGCCGCCCGCCCCCTCCGGCTCGGCGCTGCCCGGCGGGCCGTACCTGGAGTCCGAGTAGCTGGAGCGGGGGCTGGTGGTGCAGGAGTACTGGCTGGCGGTGCTGGAGCGGGGGCTGGCGTGGCGCTGGTCGTAGCCCATGCTGATGCCGCTGGTGCGGTTGCTGCTGGGCTTGCTGCCGCCGCCGCCGCCGTCGTAGCTGGTGAGGCTGGCGCGGGGGCTGGAGTGCTTGCTGGTGTCGCTGGCCGTGCTGGCGTAGCTGGAGCGGGGGCTGAGGGCGGCCCCGTCGTACTGCACCAGGCTGGCGCGGGGGCTGCCGTACTTCTCCTGGCCGGGCACCACCAGGCTGGAGCGGGGGCTGGAGAACTTCTCGTAGGGCAGCGCGGCCGCGCCGCCCAGGCTGGAGCGCGGGCTGGAGAACTTGCCGTGCTCGGCGGCGGGGCCCGGCGAGGAGGCGGCCAGGCTGGCCCGCGGGCTGGCGGCGCCGTACTTGCCGTCCGGGCCGCCGGCCGCCCGCCCGCCGCCCTTGGCCACGTAGCCGCCCTCGTAGGCGCTGCCCGCGGCGTAGCGGTAGCCCTCGGCCGAGTACCGCTTGCCCTTGTCGGCGAAGCCGCTGTAGCAGGGCAGCGCCACCTCGGAGCGGGTGCACAGCCCCTCCTCGCAGCACGGCGGCCCCGCGGCCGGCGGCGGCTCGGCGGCGGCGCGGCCGTTGGCGGCGCGGAGCGGGGCGGCCGGCGCCGCGGGCGGGTAGGCTTTGCCGCAGGGGGCGGCGGCGGCGGGGAAGGCTTCGGCGGGCGGCGGCGCGGCGGTGCCGTTCATCTTCCGGCCCCGCTGCTCCGCCGTCATGTGGGCGGCGATGACCCGCTTGGTCTCCTCCAGGTCGGGGTGCAGCGCCAGGTCCCGGCGGCCGCCCCGGCCGTACGGAGCCTCCGGGCAGGGCTCGTAGAGGGACAGATCCTCCATGAACTTGGTGGCCTTCAGTGCCATGTCCTCCTCGTACTTATCCATGCTCGGCCGGAGCCCGGCGGCGCGGGGCGGGGGAGGGACGGCGAACTCCGCGAAAGCACAGCCCGGAGCAGAGAAAGAAAGGGGGGGGGAAGCCAAAACCCCCCCCCAAAACACCCCAAAAGAAAGCCCCTTCACGCGGTCCTGGCGGGGCAGCGGCGGGACGCGGCTCCTCTCCGGCGACCGGGCGGGGCGGCAGTCACCTCGGCGGCATCCCCGCGCCGCAGCGCTGGGCTCGGTGCGGCCGGGCTGCCCGGCGGAGCGCGGCGAGCGGAGGCGAGGAGCCCCTGTGTCACTTTCCAGCCTTAAATAAGTTGCTCGGTCCAGTCAATGGCGCGCGGCGCGGAGGAATTTGCGCTCGGCGGCTCCCTGCCCCCGCCGCCCCCGGCCGGCCGCCCCGCGGCGGGGCCGCGGCCCGGCCCGCACCCCCGGGCGGGGGGCGAAGGCGGCGGCCGGCCCGGAGGGGCTTTGCGGCGCGGCGAGCGGAGCGCGGGGCGCGGCGAGGCAGGGACTCCTTTGTGTGGGGCAGGAATGCGAGGAAGGAGACTGGGCGCTGCGTCCCGCTGGAATGTAGTTAATGCCGGAGCCAAACAATGATTTTCACCGAGTCAGTCAGGGAGAGGGCGGCCGCGGCGCTGCTCGGCGGCGGGGCCGGCGGCTCCCCTCCGCGCCGCCCGCTCTCCTCCTCGGCCGGCGCTCGCCGAGCCCTGCCCGGGGCCGGCCGGCGGGCGGGCGGTGCCGCTGCTCGCCGCGGACCGGGAGGCGGCGGGGCTGTCACCGCGCCGCGGGCCGCCGCCGCCGGGCGGGAAGCTGGGGGCTGAGGAGAGTCCCCGCGCGGGGGCTCGGCGGAGCGCCCTGACGGACGCCGTGCACGGAGGGGTCTGTCAGGGAGCGAGGCGGCGAACGACCGCCCGGGGTTCCCGCCTTCCGGGGGGCTCCGCCGCTCCCGACCCTGACTGGAACTTCCCGGCGGGACCCGCGGCCTCGTCCCGCCGCGGGAAGGGGCAGTTCTCGCCCGGCCTCCTGCCGGGGCTGCGGCCCGGAGCGCCGGGTGGATACCCGGCATCGCGGTGGTGTCTGCGGTGGCCGGGGTACAGGCCAGCCCCGCTGCTGCGAATGACTCACACCTGTGCGGAATCCCCAGAGCCGGCCAGGTGCCGCCGCTGAACGGACCTGTGCTTTAGCGCAGCAGCTGATCATTATTTGCAGTTAGTTATTTAGCCTTTAAAAAAAAAAAAAAAGGCAGTGCTAAGACACATGATAAACATATTGTGGCCTAAAGCAATCTATGAATTGACACGAGTTTAAAAAAGTGTGCTACTATCTGTGTAACTTTGCAAGAGCTTCATTTGTTGATCCAGTAACAAACAAGACCCAGCTCTGCTTGCCATTTACACCTGTATACACACGAAAAAGGCTGTCGGAAAACAACATCTCCAAAAAGCCTATGAAACTGAGACCTCTGATACTAAACCGTAGCCTACAGTTAATTTTTTTGCAACTAAGCTGCAAATGCCTGATGATTACTTGTGTTGATGGCAGAAAAGCTGGCGAAGCCCTAACAGTAGGTACCTGAGCGGTGTCCTTACACTGCTGGGTGCTGAGCACACCACCAGGAGAGAAATATGTTGCAAGTTTGAGCTGTAGGTACTCTGCCATGCCAAGAACATTTTATCCTGTTATCATCCCTAATTAAACATTAAAAGCAACTGTGTACTCAAAAATGTCCCCAGCTGTGGAGGGCAACTGATTGGCAATCTGTTTGTGTGTGTGTGCAGGAGTGGCAAGCAAAAAAAAAATCCAACAAACCATGGAAATGTGCAGAGCAAGACCTGAAAAGCGAATCTGTTAAGACGTGGGAGAGGTGGTCCACTGCCAACGTGAACATACGCGTGCAAACACAACCAATCCCGGGAGTCAAGTGCTCTTTTCTAATACATGTTCACATCTTTCATTACACTTTTTGCCCATCTCCTAGACAAGCTGTTGCCATCTGCTTCTGCAGCTTACCACTTGTGGAGCAAGTTACATTTCACCTCCAGTCTGCAGAAGCGTGATGGTCGAAAGCACCTCTTGCAGTTGTGCGTCCTGGTGCTCCCACACACAGCGCGGGCCCGCGGCGTCAGCAGCAGAAGCTGCCCAGCAAATGTGCCAGGGCGCTGAGTGGGATCCAAGCAGCAGTTCAAGTCCCCGTCCCATTCAAGCCTCGGGCTTTCTGGTAAAGCTGTCAGCAAAGACACAAACTGTGCCGTTAGCCACATAGCGTGGACACGTACCTGTCACGAACAAAGAGGGTTCCTTCCACAGAGCACGTGGAAATGACCGTTAACTTGGGCCCTCATCTGCCCCACCTGGGCGTCCTGCACAAAGTCCGTCTGGGGCTGTGGGTGTTGCAGGGGTGGTGCCTTCGAGTGCACCGGTGCAGAGCTCCTTCTTCAGTCATTTCTGGGGCCTGTACGAGGATGTTCTATCCTGCTACTGGCTTTGAACTACTTACGGCCCCTCTTTATAAGGTTGTCTTCCTGAGAAGCTAGGAGAGGCTCACGGACAACCTGGGAACTCGGTCCATCAGAGCACATGTAAAGAAGAATTAGTTTACTCTGTATTAGATAACTTCACTATTAATCTAGCAGAGTAGGTACGACATACTGGAAGGCCCTGCCTGTGTGCTCATGCAATGAAGCATTTTGAGCAGCTGTCTTTACAGTAGAACTGCAGAGCTGATGCTGTGTGAAGTCAGAATTGTAAGCTATAGCAGGAGCTTGTTGTCCTTCTGTAGCTCTGTCCTCCTGATCCACAAATCTGCCCTTGTTCTGCCTTTTGAGGCAGCACAGTTCTATACTGCTTCTGCCGCCAGCAGGTAGCAAGTTTCTACGGAAAGCCTCTTGGTACGTAAGTTGTTAAAGCACCTTTGCTGAGAATGAACTCATGGGAAAAACACACTGGGGACCGAGAGCATCTGGGGAATCTAAGGAAACAGCCCTTTTCAGTAAGCAATGTGGATCAAATGACAAAAAATCACTTACTTTCACTGTTGAAAGCTTATGCTCAATAAGCAAACCCTCAGAGCCAGGCCCAGCCGAGCCTGCTGCAGCCCTGGTCCAGCGTATCCCTGCAGCATTCCCATCCCAGCCCTGCTGCAGGGGCAATACTACAGACCCGCTCTTCCCCCGTAAATTGTCCTTCTGTCATACACATAACGAACATAACATTTATCCACGTTGTAGCCACAGATGTAGCCCACATGGGTGAAATAAATATGTTTGCAGTGGTGCATAGCACACTCAAGCACTGCTGCATTTCTCACAGAGGACCATATGTGCCGGGCTGTGCAAATAAAGTGTAGAGTTAAAGCTGCTGTTGCTGTAATAGGTAGCCCCATCATTCTCCTTACTGTTATATACAAGAAAACCCAAAGTACTAGGCAATTACAGCTTGACAATCCTGACATGTTTTTCTGCCCACTTTATTTTAAATATATTTGCTTAATTTTAACAATCAGCAGTAAAATGTATATATTGCAAAAGACTTGTACAACTAAGAGCACAAGAGCTGTCACGGAGTATTATAAAACCTGAACTTCATTTCTTAATTTGTCGTGGTAATCCTGACACCTGATTTTAAGTTATATCAGTAAATCAGATATTAAGGAAAGCCAGCTGCTTCTGTTAAATAAACTCCTTTGTCTAAGACTTAAAGGGAGCAAAAAAGCCAGGTGGAGTTATTGATCTGTGAATATCAGCTGGCTGGGCCTCACAGGCAGTGTGCTCCCGTTTCTTCTAATTGCCAGTGCCTTCAAGGAAATGCTGCCCACGCCAAGAGGCAGGGGGACCTGATGGTCAGCTGGGGGTTTTGTCTCCCCGAGTTTGCAAACAGTTTATTACCAAGAAAGCAGAGAATCCGTAAATGTAAGGATTCACGGGTGAAACTTTAGCCCTGTTGAAGACAATGGCAGAAACCTCACTGACCTGTGTTTGCGGTGTATGTTTTATCAGACGGGGGTTTACTGACACAATGCAAGAGGGAGTTCTTTGTCTCACTTCATCAATTTAACAATTTGAAGCTGCTCCACAGATTTGCTTATTGAATTGGATGCTGCCTCATTTTTTTTGCAATTTCCCTTCTTGTCTCCAACAATAAGAAAACAATGAAATTATACATTGAAGTCTGCAAGGTAAATAAAGACTCACTGTTTTTCAGGGATTTACTGTTCTGATTTCCAGTTTTAAAATTGATTGGTTTCTTGGTGTGGAATATAATGATTATTCTTTTTCTCTGGTCTGTTTTAGGCCTGATTTAAAAAAAAAAAACCCAAACACCAAAAAACTTGTGAAATTCATACAAAAATTATGCTGAGGAATGTTTTTATTCTGGGAGGGGGGGACTGAAGTTTTTATTTTCTTTGAAGTGGTAGCTGTACTGTGTTTGATATTGCTTTGTTTTGCTTGTTTGGGTCCTGTATGTTAATTTGTGTTGTGATACCTTTAAGTATAAGCAAGCTTTTGGAATCTTAAGTTTGGATATTAGTATGTTTTTGGACTTGGGTGATTAGTTTGTAAATCACCTTGCTCTGATGTGTTTTTGAAAATACTCATTTGCGGTTGATCACGGCTTTTAAAAATTGAAATTATTGAATGTGTTTTACGGCACCATCTTCTGGTAGACAGAACACATTGTATTTGAATGGCTACCTCTGCTAGGCACAACTATTTAAAATATTTTTGACTAACACCACTCTGCAGGCTTACAGGTCATTTCTCATTCTAAATCTGCAATAAAACACTGTTTAACATTTTTTACATTCTTGTTATTCATTACAAATGCAGCTATTCACCGTGCTGCACAAATCTAACTTGGGACAGACCCTGTAAAATTCCAGTCACAACAGGCACTTTGTGAACGTGCTAGGTTAGGCAGACAATATATGTCCAAGCGCTTACGATTAATACACCATTTATGTATCTTATTTCTTTTATAGTTTCATCTTGCACTTCTCTGACATATTTCAGATGATGACACTTCTGGCCAAAGCAGTTTATGGGCTCATACTTCGGGGACTGCATATGGCCTTAGTCATACTTCCTTGCAACCACAGGACGTAATCACCGTATATTCAAACCCAATCAGTTAGCTTAACAGCGGCCGCTACATTTGCGTAAATACATTATTTAGTTGGCCAGCTCAGTTAGCAGTGCACCCGCTTAGTACTTTTAAGGAGGTCTTAGGTTATATAGCTTGTTATTTCAGAGACTTGGAAATGTAAAAGCGAACTAGGGACTCTAGAAAGCTAAAATTTCTCTTGACGTGATAAAAAGAAAGCTCTGATTACAATACTGCAAACCATCATTCAGCAAAGAAATCAGATAGCATTAGTGCGTTTAATAAAAAATAGAAACACTGCGTGAGGGCCAGACCGCTATACACATGCCCCCCGTCCTCTGCTGGTGAAAAGTATCAGACTGACTGTATGCGCCTCTTTATACCCATTCGATAACCGAGGCAGG
The DNA here is from genome assembly GCF_047370975.1 of Nipponia nippon. Lineage (NCBI taxonomy): Eukaryota > Metazoa > Chordata > Aves > Pelecaniformes > Threskiornithidae > Nipponia > Nipponia nippon. The sequence continues at coordinate 43,502,909 of NW_028262391.1, forward strand.
CTACGGGCACTGACCTCCTGACCTGGCAGTACACCGCACTTCAGCTATGATGAGAAGGATCATTTTAGAAGAAAGAAGACATTGGTTTGTTGAGAACACTAATTACATTTACATTTCATGGTATTTTCCATATAAAATGGTATTATAGAGATAACACTTGTTAAGTGAAAATAATGAACAAATTTGCAAGAAGTATAGAGCTGCTCCATAAGCAATGGAACTAATGAAGGCCGGGCTCCTACAGGTCTGTATTCTGCATCCTTTGCATTCTCCAGCTTGTAACCTCCTCTCCAAATCCCCAGCAATGCTGCCGGCCTGTCACCCGCTTTGTCCCATAGAGTTCTGCCACTGCTACACGACTTACCCCAGTCCTCAGCCACTCCATGCAGTACCTCCAGGTGCCTCCCACCGTATTCACTACCTCCCCCAATAGCCTTGTCAGTGCTCCTCCGTCTCTGGCACTCCTCCTCTACATCATCTTTAATTCTCTCCCACGTCCACCTACACCTTCTCTCTGTCCCCTGTGTAATATCCACAGCCCCTAGCAGCTTCCTAAGCTTCTAGTCAGGTATCTTAGCCGCCCTCTTTTCCCCAGCACACTCCTGCTACCTCCAGCTACCACTGGTTAGACAAACAAAACACAGCAAACTCCCATGTGGACTTGCATACGGACCCACCAGCAGGCAGGTGTGTACGTACCACACCTAAAAAGGCTAAGTGCTCCCGCAGAAGGTAGGTCTGTGGGTCTGTCTCCTTACCTACAGGCACTTACTTGTAGAATTGCAGTAGCTTTGAGATCACTGATGTAATTGCTTAATGTTTGCAAGTAGCTTCAAACGTTGCTGGAGAGGGCTGGCAGAGCAATTCCGTAAGTATCTCTTCGTTAGGAAATCATACTGCAAATTTCTCACTTCTTCTCATGTGAGTGAAGAAGTGTGCTGATGAGAAAGACAGATAATGACGTGTATCTAAACAGCAATTTTCTTCTCGTAATATAAACTGCTATCAAGCTGTATCTAGGACTACATTTATTTACTTCATCCCATTCCTCCCTTAAAGAAGAATCAAGGCCTCCAAATCAAAGCACTAAATTGCCTCCCCCTCCTATTCCTTTGTCTGTAGGTGGATGTTCTCTGTAATCATTCTGCTTAGACACTAGCCCAGAAATAATCTCAGGCAAGCAAAACACAGATGACTGACTTGTGTAAGATTTGTTGTATTACTTTGATCCGAGTTTCTGCTTTCTTGCACGTTCAGTATTTTAGATGCACAAAACTGAAGGCTTCTTGTCCTTATACCTGGAAAGAGAAGAAAGAGAATCTCTCTACCTATAGGCACAGAAACAGAACGCAGGGCAAAACCAAATTTATTTTCCTTAATTCAATGTTTATTCAGTTTTCTAATCCAACTTTACAATTTTGGGGCAGTAGAGATAAGGCTTGAAGCAGATAATATCAGTGGTATATACGAACTGAACACAAGCCTGTTTTATGTTCTGGGGTCTAATAAACGGTTAGCAAGAGGTCTTTGTCGTAAAGGTCAGAACTGGAAATGGCACAGCTTGCCAGCTGTCAGAGTCAGCAGGCCAGGAAAGCGTGCATCTCTCTCAAGAGTTCAACAGTGAAATGGTTTCATAAAGTAAAATTAAAATGTCACCTAGAACTACTGCAAGCATGAAATGGTTATCTGCGGGTTAAAGTTGCTCTTTAGGAAATGGGCTGGGCTGGTACAAGGCTGTCTGTCATCACGGCCCCAAAAGGTCTTTCTCCCAAATGGTTATCTGTCGCCCCTTAAGGGCGATTCTCGAGATGCCTTGAGAATCAGATAGGTTGCACTTCTGCTTTTTTTTTTTTTTTTTTTTTAACAATAATATTGTGGGAAAGTCATTACAAATTTCTTCACCATAAGTCAGAGCAGCTTAATGAATCTCTAGTTAACTGTTGTATGTCAGTGGTGGTCAATACGCCTTTCCATGCTCCGCTGCAGAAGAGGGATATTGAACTAACAGCGTACAAAGACAGATACTAGATAAACTCTCAGCTGCATTCAGCTACGCTAAAGTATTCCACTAGTTTTCTTGTCCTTTTCATAGATGGCACTCAAATTCACTACATAAATAAATAAAAAATACAAGTGTCAAGAATGAATTGTTACTATGAAAAGCAGCCAGAAAAGCTTATCTGCGTTACAGAAATTTACATCAGTATAAACAAACAACTAGAGAACGCTGTGTGACAGAAGAGCCAATTTGTATCACTGCAAATAGCAATTTGTAGATTGATTTAATGAGCCTGGCTCAAAAATTGGTAGTGATGACAGAGCCTACATTAGGGTAGCCAAGCTAAGGCACTGGGAAGAATTTCTCTTCCATTTTAACATTTAAATCTCGTGTCTTCCAACTACACTTACTTCCATATCAATATTACTGCTATTAGGGCTTGAACAAATTGTCAGTTGAAAAGTGGCTTGCTTTTTTTTTTTTTTTTTAGTTACTTGAAAGCTTAATAATGCTTCGATTTATAATTTGCTTTCAAGGGCAAGAGAACGTTTAAGTTGGAAAATTCTACATTAGTACAATGTTGGTGACTAGCAGCCAATTAAGGACATTCATACTCCATCAGTTCTGAAAAGCAGTTTTTCATTTAGCACAGCAGCAGTTTGCATTTTTAGTGGTTCATTCAGTATTGCCAAACTTAACAAGAACCAAATAGAACAGCTGACGCTATATGCACAGCCTGTCATATGTTCTATAGAAGCAGCCTGTGTAAAGAAAATATATTAAAAATCATTCACTTTAAAGTATTTTACAGGAAGGATCTAGGAGCATTTTTTGCCATCTAACTACTTACTACCCAGACAAAAGCAGCACAATTACATCTCCTAAATACATCGAGATGTAATGGCTTATGTAGTTAAATTCTAGACCACCTTTCATGCTGCAAACCAAATGACGATGCATCGTTAAAATTACTTAATGCTTCTCTAAAACTTAACCCGACCGGTGTCCTGCACTGGTGCCCCCATCTGAGGTACGATGCCTGGTTAATTCTGAGCATTTCTGCAATCTCGCCTTATTGACAGAGTTTGCTGCTGCCCTGAGAAACTACTATCTGTACCTTCTTGGACAGCAGCATCCCAAATACTTTAATAAACAAACATTTGAGTACTGCCATCTTAATGCTGTTAACACTAATAACTTAGGAGTAGAAGCCAGTGAGACTGCATAGCCTCCCCCTTCTCTTTTTCACCGCCAAATCTGTTGTTGCAAGTTATTTCGATTCAGCTTATATACCACTCAACTTCTAAGTCATGAACACTCTCAACCTAAGTAAAACTAATTCAATGAAGTTACCAGAATTATAGCCTCTACTGTTAAAACAATCAAAAAAGAGTTAGAGAGCTCAATTCCTGAATACCGACCAGCACAAGCAGGGAAATTTCTCAGGTAGCGAGTGAGACAGGGTCACACTATCCATTCCGCATGCCATCAGCTTAGGTAAAGCTTTGTCACGTCACAACGAGAAGCACGTCTTATTACACAGATAACGAGCTATCTGACAACTAATTCAATAAACCAATAATTTTATTTTTAGTAAAGCTTAAAAAGCAAATGTCAGCCTTAATTTTTGGAAGACGTAATCAGACATACTGAATTCTAGTGCGTCAACTGTTTATGGCAAGAACTATCAAAGCTTCCCATTGTAGCACTGAAAATCCTTTCTGTAACGCCTCGTTTACATCTTTACCTCTCAGTCTTCACTCATGCTGGCCAAGAAGCAACTGACTGAAAATGATTTAATTTCACAGTGGAGTATATGCCTCCAAACAAGCCATTGCATATGATCACTACTACCTAAAAGAAGAGAGAAAACATTAATTGCATTGTAGAATCGTAGCTTTGCACTGCGTTGGCAATTTAACACTGATGCAGAGCTGGCCTTTGTACTAGACAGGAGCAGATGCAGGAACCAAAACCTAAAAAGTTGCTGGTTTGGGTTTGGTTTTTTTTCTACATTCTCCCTCGATACAGTTAACATCTTGTTTAAAATTCAGTCAGTTTGCAAACTATACCAGAATAAATCTTGTCTGCTCAATTTCTCTGTTCTGTAAGGGCAACTCTGCATACTTATGTATCAATAGAAGCAGTTTTGGTTCACTAACACAAAGTTGGAAAGTAATTTCAGTACAGTGACAGAAACGGCCGATTAATGTGTTCTAAGAATCAACGCTGATAGTTTTGAAAGCTACCAAAACAGTTAAATGGATGCAGTAGGCTTTAAGATACTGTCCTATGCGCAAAGTATAACGTATCAAAGAGCAGTGCTTGCTTCTTTCTGAAGGCATGAGATGGTGAAAGCATGCATGTGGTGGTGCAAATGCTCCAACTGAAGAGGCCAATAATTGATTGTCCAAGAAAAAAACATTCACAAAAGTTTTATTAAAAAAATTCCCCTTTCACCTCAAACAAGTGAAGCTCAAGTTCTGTACTACTAGGTTATGTTTAGAAAAATGAAAATAATACAGTAATTTTTGAAGGCTATACATTGTAAAATCCCGTAAGTCAGCATAAACTTGGACTGTGCAAGCAAATATAGCAAGTATTTCAGATGTCATTTATTTGGTCCATCAGATGTACAGTATAGTAGTAGTATCTGAGTTTACAAAACATCAAATATAAATAACCTGAAACTGTAACAATACACAAAAATTTGCTTCTTACATTGACATACCAGGCAGTACGAGCTGAAAAACTTGAGTAAATTAACAGTTTTACAGTAATGTACATAGTGCCAGTCGAAGTTTAAGAACACTGTTAAAACATGGCACTAATTTGCTTTATTGAATTTTCTTCTTGACTTGTTCAGGGTGTGAAAAATGTTCAGGACTAGGCTAAAAATATTTTTCTTCAAGCAAAAAATAAAAATGTAGTTACTTAAAATCCGGGCATCAGATGATGACCCTTTACTAAACGAGAGTAGTTTTTTCTTTTTCCTATTGAATTATACCTAAAAGGTATTTACACAAAAATAACATGCTTTTTCCATGACTGTTTAAGCAAATACTTATCTGTCAGTATTTATAAACTATGTTTTTACTACATTTAATATATGGAATTAATATGGAAAAACTTCTGAAAGAGTCTATTGAGATGAGAGCTTTATCATCAAGAGAAACAGACACAAATTATTTAAGCCACTGGTTTGGTATTCACTTGGAACAAAGGCCTTAAAATTAGTCTAGTTCTGGACATTTTTCGCATCCCAACACAATATGCTGTTACTGTATTACATTATTTGAATCATTTTGTCAAGGGGCATTTGCATGCTCAGTCTAATGCTATAATTTCATCTTGCTCTTCTGTCTGCTCAGTACGCACTCTCTTTGTACCGACGCACTCTTTATCTTCTAGTTTTCTCTTGCGGCTTTTGTTTTCCATATCATCATCAACATTGCTTGAAGTACCTTCATCTTCAGAATCAACAATCAATAGATCGTCCTGATCTGGAGCTGCAAAAAATATATTTTTAATTCAAATGGATGCTGTAAAGATAGTCTACTCTCAAACCAAGTTTCATATATAAAAATAAGAATGTCTCTAATACAACAAATACATCTTGGAGCATTCTTTATCCATATTCTTTGTCATTCAACTGCAAGGGTATTTTGAATTTCTCTGAAATTGGTATAAAATAGGTTTTTCACATGGTTATTTCCTCTTCACTAGAGGTATGGAAAATATTGCAATAACCCAAAAATACGGAAAATGCATTGGTTGGCATGATTTTTTTTTTTTTTGCGAGTACAAAATAGAAGAATTGCATGCCATCTGCAGCAGTCCTTGAGAAAAGAACTTTTACACACACTGTAGTCTGGCCTCTCCTTTCACTAGTGCATTCAGCAGAACTCGCACCAGAAGCCATGCTCCCTAAGAGAGTACACGCAAAGAGAGGGAGGAGTGGAAGGGTGAGCGGACTTAAAGAGCTAAAGGGTAACGATGGATAATATAAAGAAGGGAAAACAGAACCAAACGTGAACTTTCAAGACATCTAGTGGATTTTGTTTGTTTTGAAGTACAAATTCACTGTAAAAACTAATTTTATGCTAGCTTTTTTAATATAATTTGAAATCAATACCCTTAACACTTAATCTCCCCTGAAACAAGAGGAAGCGGAAGTGACTACATACTTGTGCTCATATCTTTAAATAGGACTATCTGACAGGCAAAGGAACATCATCCAAAAGCGTAAGACAGAACTACAGATATCTAACTTAATGTCACAACAAGTATTCAGATTCATACACTACCCCTATAAAACAGTATGACGTTTCCAGTACGTTAGCTTTCAGTGCCATGTTCATTTGAGTTAAGCTATTTTGAGTAAGTTCAAAGAAACACCCTACATTAGAAAGGTGATAGTACTTCTTCCTGGATAGCAAATACTATGCTTTGCTTGACAGGTGAAAAAATTATTCTGTAGGCAGATAATAAAGACATCTTCTTAAATTAAATTAACAAAATAAAACACGATCAAAGACATCCACAAAGTAATTTTTAATCTGTAGGGAGAAAGTGACAAATTTGGTTGATTCTTTTTTGTCAAGCAATAGTGTGACCATCAGACAGAATGGGTCCAACTTTATTTAAATCACTGTGCAAATGATGCACTTAAGCTGACAGCCCACCAAGCCCTCGAAAATTAAATAATGTAATTCCAAGGTGTATTGGAATGGTACTGTAAACCTTCGTAACGGTACTGTAAACCTTTGTAACAATCTTAAACGTGCGTTTTGTAGCAATTGTGAAAGTGCATTTTTCTATTTAATATTATACACAGAGGCAACTTAAATGCCTTTTATTTCATGTTGGCAAAGTTAAGCCATAAACCTGAAGACAACTATTTTAATTGGACTGCATTACTGAAAGACTATTTTGTTGTATTTAATATTGACTACTGTTGTTTACCTGTTGATGTTGAGGGTTGCGCTCCATCATCACTACCATTGGTAATGTTCTTGGATGTTGGTTCTGATGGTTTAGGGCCAACTTTTTCAGGGGTATCACCAACAACTTCAAATTCTACATCTTTTTCTAGGTCTTCACTGCAGAAAAATCCATATGCTTTTAAACAACCAGGTGAAAATAAAAAACTGTCTTTTGCACAAACTATGTCATTAAGTACTAGAGCACCCTGCAACTATGACAAAATGAGAAAAACATTAAAAAAAGAGGAAAAACTGTTCAGTCCTCCCTTATAATTTATGCTTTCTCTATTCATAAACACTGTTCCACCCAGTGCCATGACTTAAAATGCTTAAGAATGAGAAAAATCATTACCTGAGCTTACCTTTCTTCCTCAGTGTCACATTCCTATTCTCACTGAAAGCTCAATGTATTAATTTACTGTATATAATATGTATATTACTTATCCAGGGTTAAATACCCACACCAGTTATGTCAAAGTGACTCCTATTTGCATTGCTGTATCTGAACACAGGTAGTCAAGCAGGGGATCTACTACCTCTGCAGACTGGGTTGTTTGGGGGTTTTTTGCCATTTTTTATTTTGTTTTGTTCTTTAAACAGCAATTTCTCACTTGTTGGCTGCCCCAAAAGTAAACTTGGTTTTGAACTGTATTTTTTATGTTGCGTAATGACAAATTATTCAAATAAACTTTTTCCAGTTACTGTTGTGAAAAAAAACAAACAAACAAACCAACCCAAACCCACCTAAACTCATAAAGAACAATTCCTCTTTTACCTCTAGATTTTCTTTCTGCAGCTTCATCTTTGAGCTGTATTAATGAATTTAAAATTCTGAGTTGGAAATTCCCTGTGTAACTGTTCTACATACATACACAAAAATCATTATTTCAGAATCCTTACCTATGAAGCACATTGATTAACAGTGTATAGTCCTGGAGGAAATCATCTGCTTGTAGTCGAGTGCCGTTTCGAATTCCAAAGTCTGATAATTTCCTGTGGTTATTTGCTAGAAAAATAGTGAAAAACTGCAATGTATCCAGCTATTTATATAAAGATCCTTTACACCTGAATAAATATGATGAAACAAGTACTCCAGAAGTTTTATGTAGAAACGTAAGATTAACATTTATTAGCTATCTTTAAAGTAAAAACTGACATAAGCATATCAGGAGTTAAAACTACTTACGTTTGACCTATTTACCCCTCATGCATCATGTTCAAGCACTTCACTATTATTACATTTACAAACATTTCGGAGATAATATTTGTATTACAATGGTGCCTACAAGCATCATAAAAAGACCACAATCTAAGAACAAGAAAATGAACAGGACTTGCAAACACAGGAAAATAACTGGTGCACTTTTATAGCTGAACACCTATTCTTGAAAGGAATCCTGACACTCCAGGTGAAAAGTACTTTATACAGGAAAGCTGAACTGGACATGCAGGCTTGCAGACAACACCACTAGCTCTTCTCGAGCCACTTAAATACTTGCAAATCCAGTTCTCTTCTAATATTAGTTTACAGGATGAACACTAAAACATTTGCTATACTTCCATTCTGTCTATCTTGGTTTCCTCCTAGTTTTTATCTACTCTTATCTAAAAAGCTTCAGTATGCATACCTTCTGTTTCTCCTTCTTCTGAAGAGATAAGAATAGTTCCTTTTCCATCATCTATTTGCACATCTGGTGCTACCATAGCAAATTTTTCTTTCACTATCTGAAAAGATGCATACAATTATTTAATCAATAAGTGACTTAAACACACTTAGAAAAGAAAGAACCTTGAATTATGTTGATTTTCTTATCCTGGCTCATTTTCAGGCATCTGCTGAAAGCCTAATTTTATTGTTTTTTTTTTTTTAACTTCCATGAACAAAGTAATTATATTTTTGCTGTCTGAAACATGCAGGTTCAGATACGCTGAGAATTTTTTTAGAATACTTCATAAAATGACAGAATTACAAATCAGTTGTGACTACGCAGCTGTAATGTGTCTACTGAACTATTCAACAGAAATACAAATTTATTTTTTTGCTGTTAGGTATGAATAGGCTTTAAAACCACCAAAAAGTTACAAAATACAAACATTCTTTCACAAGATATACAAGCACAAACGAGCAAGAAGCATATTGGCTAATCTAGGTCTTCTTGTAGCTGAGAGAAATGGAAAATGTAAAGCAAACATAAACAGCTGATTTTCAGTCAAAATATTTTGAACAAAACCCTAACTTTAATAATGCACAGTATTAGAATCAAAATGAAAGCTGTAGCTAATATTCAAGATTTACCTTATCCTGGAGTGTTAACACAGTAACTTTGTGTACATTAAGTTTCACAGTCACTTCTGGCTTACTTGCACATACATAACAGTTAGGATTTGGTGGATCCAAAGCACAAGGAACCAATAGCTTCTTTCTGGGATTTGGCTGCTTGTTCAGAAAAATCTTGGGGACAGACAAAAATAAAACAAGTTATTCTGTAAGTAACAGCACTCATAAAACCCATTTTCCTACAGATTTATTCTCTTAGTCTCACAGGTTGTCCTGTTCCTAATCCTCTTTGACATGTCTGCTGAACAGGAGAAAGTGCGTATTACAGCCAGTTCGCAACAACACGGGCGCTGACTGACCAGCTGTTGCCAAATAGAATTGTAACATGAAACAACCATGTTTCACGTGATGTCAGTCTGGTTCTCTCTCCTATCCAGCAGCCAATTTTCATTAAATCAGAGGAATTTAATAATCCTTGAGACTTCCACTTCTCTTTTCATTGTGGCTGAAAGTTCCCAGCACATTCAGAATCCAGTGAAGCAACAAGAAGCGAGAGACAGCAAAACTGCACAACAGTCAAAGCAGGTTAAATGTGACTTTTAAACAAATAATAAATAACAAGAAAGTAAAAGTATCTTATTCCCACTTACCGTTCTACACTGATCTATTTTTCCTGATAAAATCTTCAAACCCTCCAGCACTATCAGACCAGCTATTACTGCATTAGTAGTAGCTATAGCTGGGATAATATTTCCTGCCATTGCTGCAAAATAAGCAAGAGTATGCAGATTTTTAACAGTAGCTGAAAATGAGAAGTTTAGATTATTATTTAAATAAAACAATGTTATATTTTATCCTTACACTTGATATCAAATCTGCTCTTCATATTCATACTGAAAACATGCATCCTGAGGTTGGCAGCAGAAGTGACAAAATCCATTGCAGAAGGGTCATCCTGACAAGAAGTTAATACAAAAAATATTTTAAAAACAGATTACGCATTGGAAAACGTTTGCAACAGTTAGTTGGTTCCTAAAACCTTAAAAACAGAAAGTTAAAAAAAAAGTCTGTGCAATATTCCATTTCAAAGTCAATAGATTTCCTCTTTCAGATGGTATGTTTAGACAGAGCAGTAATACGTTAAATACACGTGTTTAGAACTTGTACTTAGTATTTTAGTAGTGAATTAGTGTATTAGTATTAATAAAATGCCTTGTACGTTCAAAATAATGTCTAAATCCTAATCTTACAATGTTTTATGCTCAGTTTCAAAAACTGGTGTTTTAGAAAGAAGTATTTTTACTATCTGTTGTAATACTATTTTACTATTTTGTCCCCCCTCTATTTACAAACTATTTTTTTTTTTTCTTATGACAAATGACTGCAGGAAGATCACACTGTCTCTGGTGCTAAAAGCAAAAATTATTTTCTTGTTTTTCTTCAGCAAAACCCATAATATATCACATACCTATCACCAGAGCTAATTACTGTGTATAACTCAGTAGAACTCTAGCTACAAACCACTGTATGAGAGCATGTTTTAGAGAAAGCTAAAAAGGAGAAAATGAAGTTGCATTATTGAAATATTTTCAAAAATCAAAATATGACAAATACTTCTGAATTTGTGCTTTTTAAAGTTGGCAAATTAAGTTATTTTACATCACAATAGTTAATCCTTACACTCAGTGAGTTACAAAATACAGAGTGTTTAAAGTATGTTTGTTTACATATGGAAAGTGCTTTCAGTGAGGTGCCAGACATTTTTATTCTAAGTAGTACTATTCTGGAATGAAACTGAATGAGTCCAATTAATATTTGTACTACATATGTAGAGTGTAACTGGTTCTTATGTATTTGGCAAACTAACCTTATCCCATATAAGCTCTGCTCCATCACCCTTCTCAGCCAGGTGAAGTCTCAGGGTTTCAACACTCTTTGAAAATAAGTGTGCATAGCTCTTGACATCGAGAACCTGCTGATCCTTCAAGATTGCAGAGGATTCATTTTGTTGGTCAGATATGTTTTTCTCTTTGGGAAAAGAAAAAGAAAAAGATCAGGAATACTTCTAAAACCCACAGAAGTTCTCTCAAAGAGCTCAGAATTTTCCAATTTCAGCAAAATTAAATATTTTCTAAGTTGAAGAACAGTATCCTTAAACTACAGTAGCCCCAACATTTTACAACAAATCTGCATTCAAAATGGCAGCTATAGCTCTAGTTATATTAATTGCCTAGACATGCACAAATTACAGCAAATGTAAATTTTCAGCAAAACTCAGCTTTCAGAGATAAATGTATCAGTGCTTATGGTAAGGTCTCCTAGAATGAGCTGACATGTAATTTTGTGAAATGTGAATTTTCTACAGCCAATACTGAGTATCTAAAATAACAATTGTGAAACAGTTTTAGAAAAAATGTTTTCTATATAGAGAAAAATTTAAAATCTTCAGGAATTGCAAAGAATTAATATATGTTCATTATCAGTACTCAACTGTGACAGTGAGAAAATGTACATATCACAGAGATGCATTAACAAACAGTGAGTATGACTTACAAACATACAGTGGGAGGAGGGACAGTTACCTTGATTTTGCACCTCAGCCCAGTCCAGTGGCACTGGAGGCTTTCTTTTCCTCCACAGCTTATCCATTGTCAGCAGATATCTAATGTCATCTTTGAAAAGCTAGGAAACAGTAAAAAAAAAATAAAATAAAATGAAGGGGGGGAGGGAAGACATACTTTATTTTTACATCTGCTGTGAAATTGAAATATCAGTATTAGATTTATGAGGTTTTGCTTTTCTCCTGGAAAATATTTTCAACCACATAAATGAAAATCAAACTCTGCAGGAAAAAAAACAGATTAGAAAAACTTCTTATTGCCCATTCTCTAACACTTATCGCATAAAGCAGACACAGCTCTGATTAATGTGAGGGGGGAGTAAAGTAAAAATCAAGAAACAATAGTCCAAGCAGTGGGTTCGTGTGCCTACTGAAGCCATCACTACAGCTCTTTGTATACTCCCTGAGACAGTTACCTACATGCCAAAGAATTTCGAAAGTGAAGTTACTACTACCTATCAACATTACATTCCATATTTATTTCCTCTATTTATCCAGTGTCAGCAACTATTTAGAAGGAAAACTCCTAAACCAGTCTGTATTTTCTTATGCCAGAGCCTGATTATACACAGAAGATGACTGACAGCCTTTGGGTCCTCAGATTGGTTCTGATTATGCCCAGTGAAACTCCTACAGAATTCGAGTTTACCTTTTCATATTAAAAGTAATTCAAATTAAGTTTTCTTCTGTACAGTATCGACAAGCTGCTGAAGCCATCTGTACAGACGCAGATGGAATGCCATAAAACAAGCAAGTGTTGTAAAAGAGCAACACTACAGCAAAACTGGTGGAAGTTATAACATAATTGCATAACTGACGGCTAGCATTAAGTGTCCAAACTGTGTTTTGACCTAACTTTAGAGCACCTCATACACTTCAAATAAAGACATTTATTGGGGGTAAAGAAGATACCTTAGTAAAAAGTTTAACTGGATCGTATCCAGTTGATTTAGCCCACTCCTTAGTTGAAACACGTTTAATCTCACCATCTTCATTGGATGCTCGTGCTCTGGCTTCTGCTTCTGCTGGCTCCCCTATTAATGAAGTATTAAGCAATATTTTAATTAAAAAAAAGGAAAATCACATCCAAATATTTCCTCTAGAGTCAATAACCAAAATTATGCAGGGACCATAAAATGGCTTTACTGTACCCAAGAAAAGCTGAATTAGACACAGCGCAACTACTCCTGTTTGCTTCTGCAATTGCAACTCACTAATGTAACTTAATGTCACTTAATTCCTTTATTGGCAGAAACAGCGAACAATTGTTTCCTATTCATTTTCTCCACATAATGTTGCAATTTCATAAATCTCTAACCATCCCGTTTTACTCGTTTCTTTTCCTGGCTGAAGAGTCTTAGTTTGGTTAGAACTTCAACACAAAAAAAAAAAAAAAAAAAAAATCAGCTTCCTACCTCTGGTTATTCCTATACAAAAAAATTCCACGCATACAGATGCTATTAATTTTGTATTTCTTTCCCAGTCACATCCAGCAATTGCCATCGTGATTCCTAATAAGCAGCAGGTTGATGTTTTCATAAAACTATCTACTAACATCTTGACTGAATGAGAAAAATCAACTCAGAGACCATCACTTTATATGTAAATCGGTGAACGTCTCCCCGCTTTCACCAACGCATCATTTGCATAATTTCATATTTATCTGCACCAAATCTACCTAAGGTCTATGCCCAGTCATTCTGTACTGTGACGCTTTCTACTACTTTTTGCAGTTAGTCCTCATCTTTATTATTCTGAGTGACTTTGCTTAATCATGCATGCTGAACAGCACCGGTCCCATCCCCAATCGGAGACACTCCTCTAATCACCATTTATCTCTATCATTTAAGTAGTTTATCCACTTCAGGATCTTCATCCTTTTTTCTCCCCATGGCTGCTTAGCTCCTTCAGGTTCCTCACAAAAAGTTGTTGAGTGCCCCCTGCAGATTCAAAACAGCATAAACCAGATATGCTTGTCCACAGGTCTGCCGATTCCTTCAAAGGACCTGCAGAGCCATGCAAGGCCCTTCCCTTTACAAAGGCTGCACTGACTCTTCCCTGATACACCACATATGTCCACCGATTCTAAACAGCATTATCGCTACGGACAGTTTGCTCACTACAGACATGAGGCTACAGCCCAGGCCTTCCTATAATTGCCCTGGTATCTTTGTTTAAAGAAGTGGCATTGTGTCTGCTACTTTCCAAGTATTCCAGCAGCCGTTGTTTTAAGTGAGTTTATACACCACTCTTTTTAAGACCCAGCTATTTCATTCTATACTTCCTGTAGGAACAACCTGTCGGGTGATCACTATCTGAAGGTCAGAGAATCTGAAGAGTCGGAGGATCCTCTAAGCTCCCTCTCCCAAGTCCATTCATCTATCAAAGGATCCAAAAGAAGCAACAAACAATGATGCTTATTCACCTTCACAGTAACTACGGTTACCGTTCTTACAGAAAAATACTGAATAGCTACAAAAACATCACTGAAAATGGGCATATTTCCTATGTAGATTAACGCTGAAGTGTTTTAGGCTAGAAGAGTACAAACACAACCCCTGTATTTCTTTGCAATCCCTCAGATAGGAGCAGAAAATGCAGAGTGACTACAAATATCGCTCAGTTCTCAGTCCTCAGTTCAAAAGACAAGCCTCCTAATTGCAGGGAATGAAGTGCTCCATCAGATCCAAATCTACAGGGGAAAAAAGGCCACCCTCTGAAGATCAGTTATATTTAATCCATACTTCAAGCTCACTTTCCACTTCAAGTTTCTGTGCACATGAGGAAAACTGTTTGCTGCAGAGGGAACAAGAGTCTCCAAATGGATACAAACCTGTTCATCTAAATCATATATCTTACACCTGGATGTGTTAACTGGAGCTTTATGATTAGCAAGTGCATTGATGGTGTTCCTCACAGCTGTTCTACCCACACTATCTGAGAACAACTAGTGAATGCCAGTGACCCATCTTACACTGTATTAAAAAGTTTTCACAACAGCTGAAGTAATCGTTTCAATAATGTTTTAGGCTGCCCACAAGGGCCACAGTTGTGACAGGTGAAACTACTACACTGTTGTCATTTTGAAGATTATTTTTTGCAACATTCTCCATGCAAAAACCTCTGGTATGCACTATGCATCAAGTTAACTAAAAAACACCGAAATTGTTTCAAATATCTAATAAGCAGCAGTATGAGGGAACTAAATTATGCACCGTGTACATGAAGTTCTGTGAGGGAAACTACTGTTAACACACCCCAAACACTTGTTGTCCAAGGGTACAGTAAATGGAATCCTCTTAAAAGAAAATGGAGCTGAACTCTGTAACCTTAAGAAAAGTACAGAAACAAGTCATAATCTCTGAAATAGAACATTTCAGTAGCAGGGTAAGCTACCAGTTTATATCACACTCACAGGCAGCTTCAGGATCAGCTCTGTCAGGAGAGACTTCTTGATCAGCATCTTCTTCTCCAAACAACTGGCTACATAATAATGAAGAACAACAACACAACACTAGAATTTCATCATATCTGGTTAAAGACTGAAATATTTGCTAATGGATATATATCCACTTCAGAATTCTTGCTATCAGAGTGCCACTTCATACATTTTTTTTTAAATTGTTGGGATTCATCACACGTGGATTTCACACTGACAACGCAAAACGTCCAATACAAAAATGAATTTAGCAAAACGGTTCTGTATAACTCAATAGTTCACCTAGCCTTATATTTATACTGCAGTACTGTATGCATTGCTTATAACCCTCCAAGATCCCAGCAAACTTTACATCTGTTAATACATGCACTAAACTGAAAAATGTGTTAACTTCACACAAAGGTGAAGAATAAGGTAACCTCAACCTACACTGCTGTGCCAAACTACTCTGCCAGATTTTCTGTGATATTAGAGCAAGGCCTAAGTACTAACCAACCTTTCATCTTTACATTAAAAGAAAAAAAAAAACATCCAAAAAAACCACCCCAAAACCCAGAACTGGAGGTTTTCGCTATAATCCACATTCATTTAAAAAAAAACAAAACAAAAACAAACCCAAAAACCAACAACAAACACCAAAAAAAGAGTCTGTGTCCACTTTATTTCTGCCTGTAGGTTTAGAAACCAGAAGAGTGAGCCATAGTACCCATTTTCTGTTTTAAAAAAAATCACTTACTTGAACAAATACTTAGCCCACACAATGCAATGGATAGGTTCCGATGGCGTATTTCGGATTGTGCAGCCTGGAAAAGTCTTCTGGGTTGGTTTAGGATGACATTCATAACATTCTGTCACTCCCTGGTGAAAAGTGAAATATTTGCTTGTCACACTGTGAGGGCTACTGATAGTATATGCTATTACCAGATGAACTGTAACTGTATCTCAAAACACCCAACTCCCTGTTGTCTAAAATAGCCAATGATTTAAACTTAAAGCGACAAGAGTAATACGCAACCTAACCTTTTTAATAACTGTTACTTGTCCAAGGTAGCCTGCAGTTCCACTCTCTATAAGAGGAACATCAGCAGCCAGACACATCCTGTTCACATGGTTACGGGCAGCTGCAAATCAAGAGTTTTTAAAGAAAAACTTTAATAATTAGAAAAATAAAGTTTTACTTCTCCAAATTCAAACTAGCCGTCTATGCAAACATTGATCCTTAATCTGCCTTATTTCATTATAGAGCCTTTTTCACAAAGTCAATTTTCCAATTAACACAAAATACATCGACACTATTAAATACAACAAACTCAACTGAAGAAAGTTACACATGTACACACAATACTTATCAGTTCCCATAAAGCAACAACATAGCAGTTAATGTTTACTTTCAAGACCCCTGTAAAAGCACTAACTACCCTTTCAAGTTTCTAGTAAAGCACACGAGCATTAGTGAAACTACAGATGGGTTAAGAGGATACTTGTTATTTAACTGACATTGCAGAAGTACTAAGAGTAGAACACATTACAGTTCTGTTTCTATGAACAAGCAACAGTATTTTCATCTCCAATATAAAATCATAGTGAAAACTTCACCTCTGTTATCCAGAGCATTCATAACCAACGTAAACTGGCGGAAGAACTCTACGTTATAGTCAGGGCTACAGAAAAGAAAAACAATACTCAAAATGGCATATCAAAGTTGTTGGTTATTACACCACAACAGAAACTATACACATGCAAAGGGTGGACTGATGTTCGTGTGACAAATTACACGTATTATAAATTTACCGCTAGCCTTTAACTGCCCCATTTGTCTTCTGCCCATTTTAAAGCTGGGTGAAAGCATGAATTTTATGCTGCTGGAAGGACGCTATTGCAATTAGTACGAATTTGACCAATGGCACAGGCAGACAACGAAAAAGTGATTATACTGCTCTGACCTAATGAGTAAATTGGCTGAGCTGTGGGTAACTGACCTTAAAAACCATCAGCTGAGGCTAAAACATGCACACTGTAATTACCATAGCTCATCAGACTGTTGATAATTCATTATATATCACATACTCTGATAGCTCAATTGGTTTTGATCGTGCCTCCATACCCTTAGGAGCCAAGACATGGGATTTTAAAATCTTGACACTTTAGTATCCTTAAATTGCATTTTTTCTGATTTAAAGAAGAAGGTGGCAAAGAAGAGACAGTAAAGAAGAAACAGGATTAACGGTTTTACAGTTTCAGGAAAAGGATGCAATGAGTCAGTGTCTCAGTGGCTAACAGCAACATTAAGAGTTCAAACTTTAATATTACAGAATATAAATTTTTAAGAAACTGGACAAATATAAATTAAAACATGGGAAACAGCTAATGAAAATCTACATAATCTTGTACTCATTGGTTATGGATCATAAAGACTAAATTTTAACAGTTTTGGGCATATATAAATGGTTCTCAGTTACCTACACACACACAGGACTTCATTTCTTTAATCATGGACTCAATATTCACATTTATTTTAGCCGAATTATTGCTCAAGACATCAGGGCATCCTTACAGTGTAGAAACGTATATAGTAAATGTTGCTAATAAAATGAAAAACAGACAAAAGCAAATGACTACATCTTACTACCAGAGCTTGAAAAAAACTCATGCAAAATCCACACTCCTACTCAGGTGCATGGTAGTCTCATTTACAGCTATTTCTTCTTACTGCAGTAGCTTTGTAGAATATCTTAAAGCACACCACCGTAGCATTTAAATAACACAGTACTTGCAAATCAAAACATGTAATTAGAGCTTAAAAACAAACATACTTCATGATGCTATCATGGTAAGCTATAATATTAGCTTCTGGATAAAACTGTAACACGCTTTCCTTGGCAACCTAGAAATAAAAAAAAAAACAAAAACAAAAAAACCACTTATTATTTCTTCCTTCCTTCTAAAGATAGACTCAATACCAGTTGAGTATCAAGTAAGTTGACTACCTTAAGAGATTTAAATACTTTTATAATGAAACGTTGTGGATAGCCATGATCAACCAACCAACACTTACCTCTTCACAGTAGAAACAAAATTGTGACATGTTTCTAACACTGTCCATAAAATAATACTGAGTAAGTAAGACTTGAGCTTTGACTTTTTCCTCACCTGTGATTTTGATCTTCCAACATGTTTCTTTTGAAACAAAAACTGCCTGTTGAGATTGCTGACATCAATAGTATCCAAATCAATCTATAAACACACAAGAGACAGCTGTTTCACTTTTACAGAAATAAAAGGAACAAAATCATTAACAGGGTTTGAAGCCAATGCGATTGACCAAAGTGCATAAACTTGACAGACCCCTTTTCGGACCTGCATACAGGTGTTACGTCTGCACTACAGCAATTGTAGAGGCGCAAGTGATCACCTAATCATCTTCAGGAATCCATACATTTTAAATAATTACTAACGATGGAACCATACGTCAAAAATTAAGGGCTACATGACAACAAGCTTTCCGAAGCAAGAGTCCCCGCTAAAAACGCACATGAATTTTGAGATACATATGCACAGTAGTTAATAGAAAGTCAATAACTGATTGTCCTATTTACCGTAGGATAAAGATTTTAGTGAGAATTCATCAGGAGCACAGCATACAAACTCAGAGGAGATACTGCAGAAATCGGTCTGGATAGGTCCAGTCAGACTCTACACGGGACTAACCACCCTGAACGCTGGCTCTGTACCACGCTTCCCCAAGGTCCAAGAAAGGCCACTCAGCAAACTAATTAGTACTTCTACTTTGTATTTGAACATCGCTTTGAGCAACTGAATCAGTAAACTGAGGGCTGCATTGTCATCTAATTCATACGCTGCAGGGCAAAACCTTTTACTGTTTGTCACCAGGACTAACTGCTTAAGTGCATATTAAAAAATTATGAAGTCTACTTACAAAAAAAAAAATCCAATCACACAATCAAGATGTTTAAAAAGATACACCAGAGAACACCTGTGATGTACAACCTCAAAAGATGCCATGACTGTAATTCCCTGAACAGCCGTGTTTCTATTTATTAATATATGCACATGAACATCAGCATTTCCGATGTCTTTACCCCCACCACAAAAATTAAGAAGACTTAATTAGAACTTTGACAAGATTTATTCCTACCTTTGTTGCCACGACTTTTCCTTTAATTAAACAGCTTCTCTTTTTAGAACTCCTCTCTTGTCCCTAACATTTTTAACTAGGAGGGGAGAGAGACAATTTTTCTAAGCCTCAGAGATATTTCTCCCAAATTCCCATAGACAATGCTGACATACTCAACAGAGTCATGCTTTCAGCTACGTGGAGAGTACTATCAGACTGACTGTGCAGTGCGAAGTTTAAACATGACCTACTGAGGGTGTTCTCATACGCTTTTAATTTTATGAACCAAATTTGAATAACGAAAAAGTATGCCACACACTTCTCACCGAAGATCCTTTGCATGCGAGATCCAAGCTCCAAGATTAAACTTCCTGTTTTCTGAAGGGAATATTTTTAATTTAAGGATTAAGTTTTAATATACTAAGAACTGTAATGCCTGAAGAGTTTTATTTAAACACTCAATAAAAGCACCTGTGGATATGGAGCAAACAGAAAATATACAGCGTTTTAGAAATATATTATAAAGCAGACTGTTAATCTTTATTACCCATAGTATCCTAGTAACTACCCATGGTCTTGTATCTTTTCATGAAAATGGTATTTGCACAAAAACATTTCTGCCTCCTTTCCTAAGACGCACTCAGAAAGCTTGCTTAGTCTGAAGCCAAAAAGCCTGAGAACCTCAAGTGAAAATACTTAAGTGCATAATTCTGTTAAAACTTCCACTACCCAGAAAGCTTTTAGTATTTTAACTGGAGATGATAAGTGACATCAGCTACAACTGAAAACACTACTACCAAGACCAAAAGAAGCAATGGAAGTTTTTCTCCAAAGAGAATACTTGAGACCATTAGACCTCAACAGAAGCTTCAACCTAGCTAAGAATGATCAGAATGTAACAGTTCTCTTATTAAGATAACTTTTTCACTGCTCCCAGTTTTGTAAGTTAGAAGGAAAGGCCTCAGAACTTCCTAAGAATGTATATTCATGTTCTTAATTCAGAGTTGGATTTTGAGTAATTTGATTTTGTTCTTCATTCACGAGGACAACGGCACTACTTTTCAACAAAGTATACGTAATGAAATCACATATTTGTGATTTGTCTGGTATTCAAAACTACTAGATATTTTTTTAGTATTAATATTTTGATTTTAAAAATATTTCACAACTTATAAAAATAAAAAGCATTTTCAGGTGTTCAAGTTTATTATATTTAATAACCAAGGAAAACCCTCAACAATATCACAAACGTTGACAAAAGCAATTTAGTCTCCTAATAGCAAATTTTCTCTTTACGTAACAATTCTCTTTTTGCTCTCGCCTTGTCTTTTGCCCACCCACTCCATATGTTATCAGAACGTTACTGTCTTGCATAAAACACTGCCAATGATATTTTTAAATGAAGGTGGCCCTGATCCAACATGTACTTAAGTTAATGGAGCCCAACCAAGTCGGTCCTGAAAGACAATAAAAAAAAAATCAAACTATAATAAGTGAAACAATAAGCATACCTCAGTGAGATTTATGCCTAATGACTAACTGGAAAATCAGGAGATATTAAACTCTTTCTATTATAATGGACTGCAGAAGTACACAAATGACATAGTAAGGTAGGAAAAAAAAAAAAAAAAAAAAAGAGGGGAAAAAGCAGTGCAGAAAATGTAGGCTTCCACTCTTCTGCATATGTTTACTTCACCGGTACAATGTTAGAATTGGATAGGCTCTCAGTGGCAGACTCAAATCAAAGGGAACTTGGAATTACACTTAAGCATATCCTACAAGTTTTAAAAAGTATTTCAGTAGAAAGGCCTGAGTTGTACGAATAACAGGGCAAACCAGTAGCTGTACTCTTCTACGAGCTGATGTAGTTTTAGATAAAAGCTGTTTCTAATATGCTCTGCTCAACAAGTCTGACTGTAAAACCAAACTTCTTACAACTCGTCACACAAAGCTCTCAGATGTGACTCCTGGCCAGGCACATGCAAGTGAAAACGTATTCAAGGAAACAGACCTGTGCTCTAGCTGGATTTGTATTCCCGTGATTTCTTAAAACCATATGCTTTTCGTAACTACAGTAAGAAATTAATGAAGGTGTGCAACCTAGGTAATCAGAGTTTTGGTAACAGCATTTCTCACTATCCCGTTTTCACTACCACCCTCTCAGTTCTGCTTTCCTACACACTATCAGAGATTAGTATCAGGAAGCAAAAGTGAAAGCAACAGCCCGCGGGAAGCTATCGTGACCGAACTTCGAAGACTGACAGTTTTGCAACTCAGTATTTAAAAATACAGTTCACCTCCCACGTATTTTGTTTTTCGCTGCAATCCACCACCGGACCATTATCCGCAGCACTAGCACAGGCGGCATTAGGCAAAACTCGGACTTCACCGAGCACTCCCTGGGCAGCGAACATGGCACGCCGCTCTTTCCCAGCAGGTTTCACCTACGGGCCCCCCCGGAGGGGCGCAGCCGCTCCTCCGCCGAGCGACGGCCGGCCCCGCCGCTGCCCCGGGCGCGGCGGCCCGACCTCCGGCGGGAAGACCGCCCTCTCCCCCTTCCCGGCGCTCGCTCCGGCGGGGAGCCCGGGCGCGGCGGCCCCGCCGCCCGGGACGGCCCCGCCTGAGGCGGCTGGCGCCCGCAGGCCGCAGCCCCTTTGTGGCGGAGCCCGTCCCCCGGCGGCAGGGGCGGCGCGGCGCGGCGGCCTCGCCCGGCGGCTTTGGCGGGCCGGGAGCAGTTTGAAAACACGCAGACAATGCGGCTGCCGGGAGGGGCCGCGCCGCCACAGCGCCCCCGCGCCCGCCGCCGCCCCGGCCCCCGCTGGCCCCCGCCCCGCTCCCGCCTCCCCCTCCCCCCCCCGCCACGGCCCCGGGCGCGCCGCCGCCCCCTCATCCGCCCCGGCCTCCGCCCCGGCCGCGGCCCCGGCCCGCACCACGTCGATGTTGCTGAAGCCGGTGAGCACCAGGTCCTTGAGGAGCTCGCAGCCGATGCCGCCGGCTCCCACCACCAAGAGCCGCGCCTGGGCCACGGCCTCCGCCAGCTCGCTGCGCAAGGGGCCCGACACCGGCACCGACACCGGCACCGGCACCGACATGACGGCGGGCGAACAACGGCGGCGGGCAGGGAGCGACTCCGCGCGCCTCTCCTCAGCCGGGCCGCACTCCGGACAGCGAGCCCGGGCGAGACCAGAGCGGCGGCCGCCCGCCTCGCCCGCAGCGCCCCCTGCCGGCGGGGAGGGCCTCGGCCCGCTCCCGCGCACCGCCGGGCCAGGCGGCGGCGGGGCCGGAGCTCGGGCGGGACGGGGCGGACCGAGCCCCGGTTCGAGCCCCGCGCCCGCCGCGGCCCGGGCCCGCCTCGGCGGGGGGCTGCCTGCGGCGCTGTGGGAAAGGCGGCCCTCGCCTCTCTGCTGCAGCCGTCGGTGCAGCCAGGGCTCGGCCACAAACCGTGCTCTCTGGGCTACCTGCCACAGCCGGGGAAAAGAGCGGGCCGAGCCCCCGCGGGGAGCGCTGGCAGCGCTCAAGGCATAACTCAGATTTTTATGTATGTCAGCCTAAGTTAACTGACTCGCCTCTAGCAGCTGACACGGTAAGCTACAATTCTTCCTTAAAAAAAGTAGTTTTGCACACACGTTCCATCATTTTAGCTCCCCCCCTTTTTTTAAACCCACACTTTCAGTGCGTTAATTTATGCTGCAGCATTAAACCTGTACAAAAATCTTTGAGGACGCTTACTTAAATTACTCCTCCATTAAGTCAATTAAAATACTGCAATTTAGCCTAAACCAACAGGGAGCTCCACAGAAGAATTCAGGCTGTTTTAACTAAAGCAGCACGATCCGCTGGCGAGCACCAGGCTGCGGTAGAAGGTGGCTGCCGGACCTACCCCCTCGTCCTGTACCTGCCAGAACAGAAGTGCTAACGAAAACCTCCACCTTTTCCCCACCCAAAGCAATGGGACTGCCAGAGCTCATTTAGCCATGCAAATGGAACTTAACCTTCACTGGAAAAACATAGAGAAAAGCTTCATCATAGGACGAGTGCAGTGACAGCAAGGCCCTTTCAGCCGCTGCCCGCTCAATTCCCAATCTCTGGTTAAAACAAAACAGATCTGTTTTTTAAAGTCGAGCTTACATTAAGTTCTTCACTGCTAATAGTTTCTAAAAACTGGATCCTGTTTGGCTGATGAATGCTAACAGTACACTAACCGCAGTAAGACCACCTTTCTCCTTTACTTTCCTCCCAAATGTTAAGTGTAACTAGAATCATGAAACAATCTCTACGCTTAGATTTCCATGTGTAACTGAAGTATGCAAGTTTTCTGTTGTCACATTTTAGAGGCATGCTAACATATACTTCAAACAGTTATTCTTGGAAATAAGCACAACGTCATCAAATGAATTTCATTCAATTCATTCCTCCTCCCACATCTGAGGAAAATTCTGTTGCATAAT
Source organism: Nipponia nippon (assembly GCF_047370975.1). Taxonomy (NCBI): domain Eukaryota; kingdom Metazoa; phylum Chordata; class Aves; order Pelecaniformes; family Threskiornithidae; genus Nipponia; species Nipponia nippon. Next base: position 43,526,813 of record NW_028262391.1, read on the forward strand.
TACACACTGTCACCTGCAGTAAAAAAAAAAACCAAACAACAGACTTGCCATCTATGCTGAGAAATACAATTTATTTAAATAATCTCTGATCTGGGTCTTCTTGTACAAAGACAAATTCTTCAAGAGGGATTTGATGATTTGTTGGCCAACAGCTTCTCTCACATGTGTAAACTATAACAGTTCCAAATTCCACTGACAGATCTAAAAACAAAGCAATAAAGGTATGTAACGTAAAGGTATGAAAAATGACATGATCAGGCGCTATTGCTTATTGCTATACTTCAATCTTTGCCAATTCAGAAAATATTTTTCATATTCAGTCTCCTACGTACATAGCATTTTCTAATTTTAAAGATTTTAAAGCAAGCTGATTCAGAATTTTCAAAGAGCTTCTCAAGTGTCTGCAATCTTATCTGACAATATTTACTATTTTCCAAGGCCTTATTTAAGAGGCAATAAAGACAAATTACTCCCAAGGTCATGGAATTATCTATATTGCTGTTATTAAAGTTCACTAGCGAGCAAATGAAGTTGCAATCAGAAGAGCCTCCATAAACCAGAGTTATACCTTTTGCTTAGTGAAATCTGTAATGGAAACAAGAGTGGATTCTATGTAAGATGATCCCTGTAGTTAAGCACATCAGTGCGTGTGGTTAGCAAGAGCCAATCCAAATTGCAGATCATTAAACTTTACCAAGACAGTGACTGTTTCTAGTATTCATTCAGCTAAGTCAAAAGTGAACACCTGAATCACTCTGGAGCATGCTGACCAGCGCTGGCATGAGTTGAAATTCAAATATTCTGTTGCTTCCACAGTTACTGCAGGCTGGAATACCTTTGTTAATGTTGGCTGGAGGAGACGTTATGAATAAAGGCTGGCCACCCCAAGAGTATCTAAGGGAAGAAAGGAAAGAAGTAATTGTTTTTTAAATCTAAATTTCATACGAAAACTTGTATGTTGGCAACAGTGTTCAGGACTTTCTGAAACCTCTGAACTTGCTTGAAGTAAAAAACATTGTTATGAGCCAGAATCGTTGCCTAAGCTTCAGATGAGCCATTAAACAAAGAATAAAGATGGGGAGGGGGAAATACTTGGAAGGCCAACACTTGGAAAGTCTTAAGAAAAGAGCTGTATCTAAAGGAGACAAATGCTTTGAACTGACACCTCCAAAATATGCTGTATCTGACTCATTTAACCAAGCAAACTACACTTTCCTGAAAAATGGAATCCTAACCAGTGGCAGTTAAAAGATATTCAACATAGAATAGGCCTCGAAACCACTGTAGTTATGCCACAGAAGTGATGTTTTATTTATAAGAGCTATCATAGCTCCACAACTAACAGGAAACCAAGATCAAGGACAGTTTCCACTGAAGGCCAAGCAGGGGATTCTGTGCTGTGCTGAAAGCTCAACGGAGATCCGGCAGCGCAAGAGAAACGGGGGTCTACCAGGCATACTCGCAGTACCCAGGAAGGGGAAAGGGAGGGCTACATCAAGATTATAACTAGTGACAGTCATAGGGATCACCAGAGGCGATGTTTTAGAAGAACGGAAAATTCAAAGAGCGAAATACTGCAAAGTGGTAGATCCAGTGAAAAAAAGTTGTCTGAAAATGTTACTTGCACTCTGCACTAGTACATTTTCTGTATAATTTTTGATAGATAATTAATGGAAGTTTCTAATGTTTCTTATCTGTGTAAGCAGTCCCTCAGACTTTACCTCCTCATCAAAAAGGTACCAGTTAGTTCCACCTGGTTCTGGAAACCTGATTAAAAAAAGGTCCTGTCACTACACTGAGACAGCTTGACCAGACAGGTTGCATTGGACTCTCTGGAACAAAGACATTAAAAACTAACACTTGGTACGACCCATGAAAACCGCGTGTATTATCTGGTACTATGAATAATTTATGACTTTAATTCTTTGTTATGCTTTCATTCAGAATTAACTCCTCTTTTGGAAAAGTAGCTGCTCTGAGGTGAAATCTGCCTCTGTTCTAGGAAAAGCAACAGATTTACAAGAACTGAAGACTGCAGGGTCCTGAGGGGGAATCACAATAAACTGCAGAAGAACTCAGGCTTTAAAACAAGTAATTTCTTCAGTAACATCTCAAGGACTGAGACATAAGCAATTACAATAAGGTTACAACATTTCAAAGGAGCAGATAGCCTTTGAAATCTATCACAACAGCATACCACTGTGTATTATACTCCCACCTTAAAACTCTGTCTTGGAAACCTCTATGCCTGGATTTCAGCAAGTCTTCAAAGACAGTCTGGGTCTGTTCTCATCAGGACTTAGGTTGAAGAAAGTCTCCCATAGCCAGATCCGCCGTCTCTGATCCTGCTTTGCTTCTCATCTACTTATACTTTGTACAAAAAAGCCTAACCAGGGACTTTAGTCTGACTACACAGGCACGGTAACAGACCTCTTGGCGTTTGTTTTTTTTTTTTGATTAAGAAACAAAAATATACATCTATTTCCAATGAAACAGTTTATTTTGATGTACTAACAATCCATGTCTATACTCTGTATCTCCCTGTTACAACCAGATGATCAACATACCTTAGAATCTGTTCAGGACATGCAGATATTCTTTTCATAAATTTATGGAATGTGTGGTCCCTGCTTTTGACTTCACTCTTCTCATATTTTTCATTATCACCTTCACCTGCAAAACTATAAGAAAACAAGAAAAGAAACAAAATTTCCAATAAGGTTTTCAGTATGATATGCATGCTTTAAATAAGCAATGGTTACTATACGTTCACATTAAATTATACTAAGTACACTGAAAAAAACTATACATTAGATGAAGAGGCAATTCCTGTTAGAGGTTGCAAGTGAACATTTTGCTTCTAACTAAAAGTGTTTCAAACTACCACGTGAGATTCAAATCCACCAGATACCTGCTTATTCCTTAAAAAAAATCATTCCTTTAGTAACTTCTCAGTTTTTCTAGTTTTTAAATAACGATGTTGTCTTTTTAAATTGAGTTAAGTGTAATTAAAGTTCTATGATTCTATAAAGGTCAACAAAACTCAACAGGAATACCACTACTAAAAAGCATTCTGTGCGGATTCTGCAACTGACAGTAGCTTTAGTTATCAAAAAATCAATGTTGTCCACAATTCAGGAAAAGTCACTGTACATGTTAATATAATCAAAAGAGAAATGGTCTGGATGTAAGTGCTCACTGTGATCACCTAAGTCAATACTGAAAATATTTTCAGTAACTACGTTCAAAAATTGTTTTTCAGACAAGCTTTACAAAAACCTTTGGGAATCTTACCATCATCCCAGTCTCTAGTCAAAATCCCTAAGTAATTAAACTCTTAAAAATGCAACTGGAATATAAGAAAAACTTTAGCCTTGTAAAGAAAAAAAAAGTCAAATGTCACAATATAAACTCACGCCATTTAATGCAAGATATTGTTTAAACCACACGATGTTTTAGTTGTTGCTAAGTAGTGCTTACATTAGTCAAGGACTTTTCAGCTTCTCATGCTCTACCAACTGACGAGGCTGGAGATGCACCAGAAGCTGGGAGGGGGCACAGCCAGGACAGCTGACCCAGACTGGCCCAAGGGCTGTTCCATACCATACGACATCATGCTCAGTATAGAAACTGAGGGGAGTTGGCCGAGGGGCAGTGATCGCTGCTCAGGGATGGGCTGGGCATCAGTCAGCGGGTGGTGAGCAATTGCATCATGTGCCACTTGTTTTGCACGTTCTTTTATCATTAATATTATTATCATTATCATTATTTCCTCCTCTTTGCTGTCCTATTAAACTATCCTTATCTCAACCCACACTTGATTCTCTCCCCCATCCCACCGGGGGGGTGGGGCGGAGAGCGAGCGAGCGAGCAGCTGTATGGTACTTAGCTGCCGATTGGGGTTAAACCACAAGGACCCAGTTACGAACAAAAAACATTCAGATTTAGTGCGATTTATATTATCAGTCAGCACACAGGAAACTACATAATCCCTTCAGTTTCAGCATGAAATCCACACCTATTCTCACCTTTCTGACATCAACTGTTCCAAATCAACACCCTCTCTCTGCTGATACTCCTTCAATAGCTTATCTGCATGATCTGTATCAAGGAAACCAATGTAGTCTTCCTCATCCACAACACTAATGTAAAAGGGCTGGAACACAGGAGCTGAACTAGACGTTGCCATTACCATTCCCTCACTGACTGGAGGATGTGTATTCAGGAAACCTGACCCATCCGTAGCTTCAGACAAGCGAAGCTGTTGGAACTGGGATGCACACTCCACCTCTCTGGACAAGGAGCTGCTCATCCTTTCATTTAGGCCAAGCAGCTGAAGGGAGGCACATGCAGGAGATTCTGCTCCATCACAGGCTCCCCAGTCATCTGCTTCATCACACCAATCCCTTGCAGAAAAGTTTGATTCTTGTTTCTGAGAAAAGAAAAGGAACATTGTCAATATCAGCCACCCTAATATACTTAAAATACAGTTTCATAATAGATAAGAAAACTAAAACCTTAACCAAATGCTTAGTGTTATTTTGCCTGTTTTCCTCACAGTGGTAGTTACCAGCATACCCACGTTTACTTTTCACAGCAGCACAGTTATGGCAAAAAACATCTCACACTGGAGAAACGGAACAAGAATTCATCGGCTTTTTGAACGGCCTTTGTACATCATGTTGCCATACCCTGGCTGCTGGCACGACCACTGACAGCTAGTTTGGGTACCTTTATCTGAAGCACAGTTACTGCACCACAGGTAAGCTCAAAGGGCAGAATATGGAGGAAAATAATAGTAATAACAACAACAATGACAGTAATGCCATTATTTTATCAGAGTATAAGATCATTTACCACAGGCCAAAATTTCACATTGCAAATGCACCAGCTGAATACACACTCTGCCTGTCATCACTAGTTTGATAGCCATCCTCCTCTTTCAATCTTCTTAAGTCAACATGCAGTTTTTCTTCGCAAGTAAAAATACCAGAAGTATATTAACAATAATTGAGTCAGAGGAATTAAAACTGATGATAAAATTTTAAAAATCTATTTAAATTAGAAAATAAAGAGAACATCTCAAAGATCCAAACCTAAACAGTATAGCCCCATCATTTAAAGTTGAAAAATAATGTTTTGGTAACTCAAGTAATTAAAGTATTAAGCCTCAGTTTTGAGCATACAGTTGGACTGCAATCTCCACTTTAAAACAAGCTTATCATAGATCACAAACACGCAGTTAATCTTCTAGTAAATAACACGTAGTACTCACAGTGTCAAAAATTCCACGACCACGACTTCTCCACATGACCACATACATGACTCAAAACCAGCACATAGCACAGCTTCCCAAGAAAGGTGACGGTTACTTAAACGAGTACATACACATGCGAAACTCATCCAGCTCAACTGCATTTTTATTTTAAAGCCTCCTGGGCACTGCACCTCACGCAGCACGCTGAACGAAGGGCAGAGCCCAGGAAGGCCGTTTGCCAGTTGTACCTGCTTCGCGCTGTAATCTTGTGCTTTCTCTTCTCGTGTCGGCACATACTGGGAGCGCAGCACCTGCCAGCTTCAACGCACCGTGTAAAAAAAGAAAAAAAAGACTCGTGAGGCACAGAAGGCTTGGCCCGAGGTGGCATTTAGTGGCCGCAGCCGAGCGGGGGGCGCGCAGGCCTGCCGCCGGCCCAGGCCCCGCCGACCCCAGGCCCCTCGTCCCCACCAGCCCAAGCCCCCCCGACCCCAGGCCCTGCCGGCCCAGGCCCCCCCGGCCCCAGGCCCCCCCGGCCCCCATCCTCACCTCCCCGGCGCCCCCCAGCAGCCGCTGCCGGCGCAGGCGAAGACGTTGGCGAGGCGGTGGGCGGGGGACCCCTCCAGCGGGCAGTACACCTGCACCAGGTGCGCCAGCGCCCCGCCGCACACCCCACAGCAGGGGCAGCGCGGCCGCACCGAGGGCACCCAGTCCTGAAAGACGAACAGCACCGGCACCGCTGGGGACGCTCCCGGGGCGGCGAGGAGCCCCCTCGGGGCGGGGCCGGGCCGGGCCGGGCCGGGCCGGGCCGGGCCCCCCCCCCGCCCCCCCCCCCCCCCCCCCCCCCCCCCCCCCCGGTCCCGGCCCTACCGCGGAGCCGCCCAGCTTGTTGGTGGCCCAGGCGGGGGCCTGCCCGCCCCCCCGGCACGGCCCCGCCATGGCGGCGTCGCGGAGCCCCAGCAGCACGGGCGGCCCGGCCGCCATCGCCGCGCAGCGTCGCCCCGCCCGCCTCGCTACGGCGGCCGCCGGCGGACAGGCGCCGCCGGACCGCTCGCCTGCGCGCATGCCCGCGGGGCTGGCGGGCCGGGAGCGCGCTCCCGCCGGTCCCCGTCCGGCGGCGGCCCCGCTGCGCAGCCCGCGGCCGCGGAGCCCCTCGCCCGCCGCCGTGGCGGGGCCGCCCGCCGAACCAGGTCCCGTGCGGCCTGAGCGGCCCCGCTTACGGCCGTTAACAACGTCGAGGACGCGGTCTCGGTCTGGTGTCGGGGCGAGCCGGTGCGAACTTACCCCTGCGGGCAGAGCTGGCCCAGCGCTTCGCCCCTGCTCGGCCGAGTGAAATTCCCCGCCTGCAGCCGCCGTGGAAGGGCGAGGGGAGCGCTGTCGGCGGGCCGAGGGCGGCAGTCCCCGCCGTGGCACCCCGGCCTCCCGTGGGGCTGCGGCCCAGAACCGCTTCCAGATACAGAAGATCCTGGAAGAGCAGGAGCCCAGTGCTCTGCAAGAATACTAAAATCTCTTGTTTTTACCTTAACAGTGCTCAAGTACAGATGATGAGTAAACAAATTACTTAGCAAACCCAGATACCTGCCAAGAAGGGCTTTCCAAGTGCAAAGCCAATGTCATCTGCATGATCTGCTTTTACAAAGTTTGATTTTGAACGCTTAGTTGAACTTGGGTGATGCTGAAATCCAGTACACTGGATTGTCTAATAGACAAGTAAGTAATCAAAACCCAGAGCTGGTGCTTCAGTGTTACTTGCTAAAGCTCCACTTGGAAGTAAGAGGTTTGCAGAAGCTCAAAGGGGAATTGCATTGGTACCTGCTCAGGTACTACCAGCCAGCAATGCCTGCTGGTTTCCATATGTGAGTTATTATTACTTATTGTGAGTTTTCACAGAATGATCACGGCTCACGGCTCCGTTCCCTTCTGGGATGGGTTGTTCTCAGGTATGTGTGACATCTCCTGGAGCTTGGGAACCAGCCTCGGGGACCCCGAACGGATGGACCCTCGGCAGAGCCTGAACTGCAGCGTAATGCCCCCTTGCATCTGGCACTTAGTTCAAGGAGATCACGGTACATGGGGGAATTCTGCTGCAGTGTCTGTCCAAGAAAGTGAAGGGGGAAACAAAGCAGGGACTAGTGCAGGTCTGAGGTACCAACCCTCACTAAATAAAAGTCAATTAGCACACTAAAATTGCCTCTTACTGTCAAAGACTCTGGGCTCTTTAATGCTTGAATGCTAGATTTTTGTCCAGTCCTTTTGCAAAAGGAGGATATTTCAGCACCTGCAGAGTAAAAAGAATGTTTTCTGTGAGCTCCTATGCTCCTGAATAGTTAATACATCAACATATAAATGAAAGGCATTATATGCGTCTTACAGTTGGATGTAGAAATCCAAATTCACAGTTTGTTATTCCTATTATGTCCGGGGCTGCACTGATCCTTTTTTCAGCTAGTAGCAACGATGGGTTTTTAGGGAAAAATATACCATCCACAACTGCATCAATAAAGAGAGAATGCTGGAGAAAAAAGTACCCCTTTGTTATTCACGTATTGGTTTTGCTTGGAAAGATAATTCAGCTTTCTTCGTATTGGCCTAAAGAAATCACCCAAGTGACCTATTTTTAGTTATAATATATAATGTCAAAGGTAACTAAGTTTCAGGCCTTGTTCTGAGTTTCTCTTACATAATTTTAGTACCGCACAAGAATTTATTACTGAACACTCAAGACAGAGAGTGTCTTGTTAACCAATTTCTAACTCCAGCTTCTTAGGGTTGGATGAATAACAGGGTCAAAATAAGCTTACGTGGTAAGATTGCAAAAGAACTGACAAGCCAGCACAGTGATATGGAAAAACTGGTTATGGTAACAGATAAAACAGCTACTAACAAAAGGACGGTATTGCAAAAAGAGGGGCTTTCTCAATGACTGTCCTTACTGGAAAGGTTGCTGTATTACTTCCTCCAATATGCAGCCCTTCCTTCTCGCACACTGTATTAAAAAATCAGCCAGCTGCTAGGAAGTGCCCTGCTGATGGCACAAAGAACTGCACAGAGCCGGCCAGTTCCATTTTTGCAATTTTAACTCTCCTGTCCGGTATTCGTGAGCATGCCTGGTTCATAGCCATTCCCAGGGGAAAAAAAAAATTAGTTGTTTACATTCCTGTGTTGACTGCACTTCTACCCTGAAATGCCTAAGACCAGACCACAAGGCAGGCAGGGAATGTTCCTGTTCAGATTCTTCAGGTGCAGTGTTATTGTTCAAGTGCACTGTTGTGAAGTCCTGCAAAAGCCGAGCAAGTGTCATACAAAGGTTTTGCTTCAAGTTACCTTAGTCTTAGAGAAGGATTTATTCTGTTTTATAAAACAAAGTACCCCACTAGCTACCGTTTTTAGAGTGATATTTACAATCATCTCTTTTGCTGTTTTTTCTCTTAAGCACTGAACCACGGCAGCTGAATCAGGTTTTTCACAGCCAGTGTAGTTGCAATTCTCTGCAATCAGTGTAACAAAAGACTGCCAATTTTCTTACATTACCTATGCTACTTACTCCTCGGTAGGCAGTGCTTTCTTCAGCAACTGAGACACAGGGAACAGTCATCAGCTACACTGTGCTGGGAACGCTCAGTGATTTTGCAGAACTCCCAGTTCCTTCCGTCACAGAAGACCAGAATCATGTTTCACATAAAAGCTGTGACATAAGTAAGTTACAGCAGCATGCACAATACTGAATACTTGCAAGTTTGAACAAAGCAGTATCATAAATGGGTGTGCAAATGGATTTTTTTCACAGGGAGCATCAATGTGTGGAAAGCTACAATGTTAAAAGGTCAATAATAACCTTGAATACCATTAAAATACTAAAATGCGGAACAATATGCGTTTTAAAATTACTTACTTTAGCTTGTTTTTCAGGACGGCCAGTTATCAGAGTTCTGTCTACAACCTCGCTCTCTTTGAGATAGCCCTATGGAACAAACCCTTTGCCAGAGGAAAGATGACCTGAGAAGCAGCAATGGCACATGACAAACATACTTGGTAAGCGACTTAGAAAGGCAATTCTAGAAATTATGTATAATTAATAATTTTTTTAAAAAGATTAAGTGTTCTGTTGACAGAATGTGAAGAACAGAACAACAGCAGCAGTTCTTGCTGAATAGTATCAACTAAATATACTGCTAAGAATTTCTTCAAATATAGGTGCACAGTGCATACATTTGTATTTAATGTATATATACTGTTACCTTGAGTTGAACTGGGTATCTATACCAAGTGACCATTAATATTAAAGACAGAAAATAAAATGCAGTTTGGAGCATAATGTAGGAATCTGCTACTTAAAGGTAACCTATACGTTGTGGCCCCAGTATTATTCCTTTCTCAACTGTTTGAAAGCATACCATTCCTTATATTTGGGGTTTTAAAGTAGAGAGATGGACAGAACGCTGCTTCTCACACAGTCAGAAACTACTTTGGTATCATACGTGCCTAATAAAATAACGGGCCTCATTTTTCCACGGAGGTTATACCTATGATTTTGCATTCACAAATGCATAGGATTTTTTCTGTCTTGTTTAAGATAATGATTTTTGTGAACCTACAAGGACAGAAACACTAATTCAACAAACAAACCAATAATGGACTTAAAGGCTACCTCAGATCAAAACAGGGGAAGGAATAAAATGCCCAGTGTGCCCCATATGTTGTATTAAGAAATATGTGACAGAACCAGCAGTATGGTTGAACACTGCTGCTACAGTTAGCTGCTACTTAACGATGGCTTTTTGCAAGTAATGGTAACAACTAGTGTTTTTTGCAAGTTATGGAAAAAACGCACAAAAGGGGATAGCCAGGCAGAGGCTCAGTATAGATCACACTGCTCGAGGTCCACCAATGTGTAAAAGTGAGCCCAAGTGAACCCGGAGGTGAGGAGGAAGAAGAAGGCATCCTCAAGAAATCAACACCTGCAGGCAGGAACTTGGGCTGCCAGCGTGTCACTGTGACAGCCCCTCCTGGGAAGAGCAGCCACAGACTGTGGGACGCTGCGGGAGATGAGAGGGGGAGCTGAACACCGGTTAAGGGGGTAGTTAGCGCTAATTTATTACTGTTTGTTTTTTGTTATGAGTAGAGTTCTTCTAGATTCTTGGATGCTTACATTGTGTATTCCTTTGTGCCTGTCAAGCATATCTTGCTTGTCATGTAACTTTGCAAAATAGCCACTCCACTGCTTGCGTGCCCTGACGCATGCCAGATATGCCAAAAATGTGGTCATAGCTGCTAGTGCCCTTGAAAGGAGGAAGACTGGGCGTGCATGCTTTTCACATCAGCAGGTCTTCCCTTTGTGGGCCCATGGACAATGCTGAGCTAACAACATGCAGTGAACATCATCATACTCTGCTCTTCCCTCTGTCTCAGTGGGGGTGTGTCCTGCCAGCAATGCTTCCTTCCCTCCAGCCAGCGAATTGTGAATTCTTTGCCAGGAAGGGTTGAAGAACAGCTAATCACACCACAGAATAGTCTGTGAAAACCCTAGAGCCTTGAGACTCTGGTCCTGCAAAGAAAGCTGGAAAATTCATATCTGAAACACTTTAGGTTGAAGAAAGAAACTGGGCACATTTCTGGCTTCTTGGGTCTGATTTAACCTCTTGGAATTAGCCTATAAAGAAAAGGAAGTTCCAAAAAATCAAAAGCAACATTTATTTATAACAGCTTACAAAACAAGAAAACAGGTAGAGATTTTCTGTCCTCATTTGTGAGATGTCAAGCCCATCTCATAGATGTTTTCTGATGGATGCTCTGCTCCCTACAAGCTATTTCAAATTAAAGTAGAAAGAGGCTGTAAGAATGACAACCGACCATTCTCTTCTGAAAGAAGAAGGGAATAAGCATATAAAATATTCTGACACTTATGATGTATTCTGTATAGATAATTTCCTACAGATTTCAATATATTTGCCAATTTCTCCCTCATTCCCCTTCTCACAGGATCATTATTAAGTTTTGATATCCACTGAGTAGATACCATGGTATTTTTGAGCCTGAAAGACTGTGGGTTTTTCTGCTTGCTTCATTAAATAATGATTTTTAGTCCCACAAACATTCCAAATTTCCCTTGATTCTTTCCTTTCACTGTGATCATGACAACAGATTACATAATAGTGAGTTAGAAGGTGATTATTAAACTCTGCATCCCGACAAACTAATTTTGTTTGACTTTACCTCAGGTTTTAAAAGCAAACTATACCCTCCACAACTCTTATAAATCTGTGTGTTCTCTCCTTTCATTCATCATTTGTTTTGTGAGCTGTATCCAAAACTCCATTTTGCGTTCTTTCAGTTTCTTTGCTGCCTTTTGCATTAGGTCTATTTCCAGGTATCTTTCATCCAGATCATACTGAGGCCAGTGGACCAAGCCTTCTCCGTTGGGATTTCTGGAAATAATGTAATGAAAAGTTATCTTGCCATTTGCCTATCATCAGTTGTGCTCTGACTGCTCAGGCTTAGACAATGTCAGAAAACTAACACGAGCTCAGATTATGTAATTCTAGTACCTGAATAGTTGGGTGTTTTTTAATCAAAATGCTCATCAGTGGAATAGCAAACATTAGTAACTGCCATTAGTTTTGGATCTAAAACTCCACTGCAGATGGAGTAATAGCTCTTGGATTTTTTTTTTTTGTCTGCAGGTTCATTTAAAAGGTTTTTCTTGCAGTCATTTAGAATAGAAATAATTTGCTTCAATATTTAATCTTAAATTCTATCTTAAAAAATTTGTAGGAACCACCATATAAGCATTGCTATTATGTTTCAGGCAACACAGACGAAACTTGAGCTGTAATTAGCATTATGATTCTCACCCATTTCTAGCAAAGTTAGTCCAATATCTCATAACAGTTCTGCTAAGTTTATTTTCTTCTTCTGTAGCATGCCCTGCAAAGTGAGAGATGAAATGGCAACATTAAAAACTAAATAATCAAAAAAGTAGCAGCTATATGAATTCCAATAGACTGTAATCAGTTCTACTTGTTACTCTGAGCTATGGGAGCAGAGCTGTAGAAGAGAACTGTAGATGAATGATTTAATGAGAGGTAACTACTACTAAAGACAAAAAATGCTTATGTTGATTTCAATGTTGCTAAGAGAGAAAGTCTATTCTAAAAGCCCTCCAGTAAGTAAAATAAATAATAATGATGTTTTAAAAGGAATACTTTAGTAAGCATGGATACATCACCGGCTAAAAATGGCTTTCCAAAGACAAAGGCAATCTCATCTGTATGATCTGCTTTTACAAACTCTGGTACAACACCTGTCGCTGAACTTGGTCGATGTTGAAATTCATAAAAATAGACTGGGTTGCCAGCATCTAGTAGAAAATATACAGAAGAGTGTTAGTCTGAGAGCTGAAAATACCTGCCACCAAAGATGATAAACTTTCATTATAAGCTATTTTGATAAAATGAAAACTCAACCAGTTCTTTGGATAATGGAGTGTGATGGAGTGTTTATGTGTCCATAAACACACCCCAGGATGAAATTCTACATTTCTTCTAATAGATGCTGAATTAGAGACTCACCTCGATGGTATCTAGCCACTTCAATGGCTGAAAGAACAAACAAAGGGTCTCCTATTGCATCAAGAAGGCCATCTCGCACCTGAACACGGTTTTCTGCATTCCCTATGTATTCATTGTATACTCGATCAACAGCTTCAGGAGTAACACCCTGAAATGAACAAAAAAGTACTTCTTATAATGATGATGACTATCATCATTAACAGCACTAATTGAGCGTGCCATCTGCCTGTCCCTGGCTAAACCTCAAACATTACCTTCTTTCAGAGAAAATCCTCAACTGTGCCAGAGCGTGGCTCAGAGCTCAGAATCGGGAGTTACACAGCTATCGGATATAGATGTTCTCAGGGAGAAGAGGTTTGCAAGATCTAAAGATCACACATCTTTAGAGGAACATCAGTCAGTGATGCTGATAAATAGATACGGTAGTCTGTTCTCCCTTCTGTGGAAATAACCCTCATAAGAGAAAAGAAATCCTGTTGGATTTCATACAGTTCATTTATTGTTGTACATGGCCATATTTTACTCCCTTTCAGAACAAGCCTGGGCTTTGCCTTTCCAAGTTCATGATAGATGTCTGTGATGCTGAATGATCCATTGCAAGTACTGGCCATGTTTATAAAGTCCTTAATTCTTACCTATTAATCTGCATTTTTCTACATGTAGTAGTTTCAGGAGAGCAGAAAGGAACCAGAAGGCTAAGAGGTTTGTAAATTACAGGGAAGCAAAATCTCAAGATACCTAAACATCGGTCTCTCAGTGCCATGTTAAACATCTCAGGTTATCCTTTCTAGTCTCCAGCTACTGCTTCAGAATGGTGTGTTCTATAGGTTTTGTGTCATACCTGCTGGTACCATGCGTGCCTTGGATAACCTAGGGTATCTAAAATGTCACAAGAGATCTGTGTTTAGGTACCTGAATCACTCCTGGATTTCCACAGAACTCCTTTTAAAAAAGAGGGGCACTTAGGATAAAAATTTAAAGTGTATTTTCAGTCGCTAGTGGCAACAGGAATACACCATGTCTGCTGCCCATTACTGCCCCATGGTAGGAAGCTGACAAACAGAACAAAGTTTGCCTCTCAAATATACCCCTCCAGGAGTACAAATACAGAACCAGACCAGTGAAGAAGCAGCACTGGGTTATTCTGAAAATGATCTCTTACCTTAAGTAATGATGTTAAGGAGCTCTGCAAAACTTGACGTGCAACATCTTCATCCAGACCATCTGTGTAAGCAGGAAATTTCATCATCTGCATGACACAGAATCATATTTATTAGAAAATCTTGTATTAACAAAATGATATATAAATAATGATATTATAAGTCTCCTACCATAGGAAGTACCCATCCAAATTCACAGTTATTTACTCCTATTATATATGGAACTGGATTGATCATTTTTTCAGATAGTAATTGCCTGGGACTCTTTGGAAAAAATACACCGTCTGCAGATGCACTGATGAACAAAGAAGACTGGAGGGGAAAAAAAAAAAAAAAAGCAAGCTTCATTAATACACAAATTTTCCTTCTAGAAAAAAATTTCAGATTTTTACTGTAGTTCAAAGCAAAACAAATTAAGTGCCAAGTGAAAATATAAGAAGTAATAGTATTCAAGCCATCTCTAAATTTTCTCTGACAGATTTTCTGTACTAGGCAGACGATTCTGTGAAGGTTAGCATTATGTTTTTAATGTTTGTGAAACATAGGTGATGATGTCCAATTTACATGTCTTCTTAGTTAGTTCAATCCTATTATGGATGTGTGGAGCAGTAGTGGAAAAATTACTGTTTTGAAACTGCAAAGAACATGGAAGCCAGCGCTGTTATAAGAAATTTTAAGTAGGATATAAAATAGTATATTAATTAATTTTCAGGTTCGAGAGGGGGAACTGTGACATTTAATACACTCTTTTCCTTCCCCTGGTAGAGCATGACAGCAAAACACAAGTAGCTCAAAGTCCATGCAGAATGAAAGGGAAGTAACCTGTTCACATTTTTCAGGTGAGGTATAGCATAGCTGCAATGTCGTCAAATCCTGAAAAGTTCAAGAAAGTCAGACGTTATGTTCACTTCAAGTTTTCCTAATATTACAACACACAAATAGCATACTCTGTTATGATAAAATTCGAAACGTCATTTAAATGCAAGAAGTATAATGTCACCTACCATTTTTAGTGTTACCTGTACTATCTCTTCTTCTGTTTTTTCTCTTAAGCATTCAACTATTGCAGCTGAACTGGATTTTTCACAGCCAGAGGCAGCAGCAATTACCTGCAATCAATAAAAACAAACACTCACTTTTTCATATACTTCCCATATGCTCTATGTGGCACCGGGCCTGAGAGTCCAGCAGGGGGGAGTCTGAACTTCTGCACAAGGATCATTGAAGCCAGACCTGTTCCAGCTGCAGAGGTAGAGAATAGAAAGCCCTCATAACCCTTCGCACTGGGCTGAGCAGAAGGACAAAATATACTCCTTAAAAATATTTTGATACAGAAATAGACCAAGATAGTCATTCTGGTAAGTAACATGCTGGGCTGAGAAGGCAGGATGACATAAAGGAGTTAGAGTGATGCACAATCAGAATACAACTATGTAGATAGTAACAAAGAGCACATTATACCATTCTTGATGTGGGGGTCGGTCTCTTCTCCCAAGTAACAAGTGATAGGACAAGAGGAAATGGCCTGAAGTTACACCAGAGGAGGTTTAGGTTGGATATTAGGAAAAATTTCTTCACTGAAAGGGTACTCAGGCACTGGAAGAGGCTGCCCAGGGAAGTGGTTGAGTCCTCATCGCTGGAGGTATTTACAAGACGTGTAGATGTGGTGCTTAGGGACATGGTTTAGTGGTGGGGTTGGCAGTGCTAGGTTAATGGTTGGGCTTGATGATCTTAAAGGTCTCTTCCAACCTAAACGATTCTATGATTGATGATGCCTTTTTGGGTGGAGTAAGAGCTGTCATTAGAGACAGAGCTCATTATAATGTTGCCTCTTATATCCCAGATTATCAAATTTAGGTTCCTGGAAGTTGTTTCTTGTAGTTGAAAAAAAACTGGGTTGAAGTCAGCTCTTCTTTTGAAATATAAACAAATTGAATGAAGTGTTGTTTATTTGCACACAACAGGCATCAAACAGGAGGGAAAGAGAAGAGTATTCAGAATCTGGTGTCATTTTCCAGCCAAAAATTATAGCTCAACTTTTCTTGAAGACAATACATGTTATAGTATTCCTTCACATGTCACACTTCTTCCCTGCCCTCTCTCTTCCATTTCTTAGTCTTTTGATTTCACTCAGACATATGTGGATATTTGGGTATTTGAAAAGCAAAGCATCATTAAACATGTTTTATTTGCACACAGAAATACTGTCTTTAGTGACTGTGGTTGTAGTTTTACAGGAAAAAAAATCTGTTTCTACATTTTGGAATAAACAGTTTAAGATATGCAAAACTATCTGGAAAAATAATTAAAATTACTACAAAATACCCACTTTTGCTTCCTCCTCAGGCTGGTCAGTGAACAAAACCCTGACTGCAGTACCACTCTCTGAAATGGCCTTATGGAACAAGCCCTTCGCCAGGGGAGATAAGACCTGTAAAAAAGCAAGAACAAGCATTACAAGAATGACAAACATTATGTTCTGACCACTGACTTAGAATTTCAATATCAGGAATTGCCATTTAAAACGTTTTGAAAACAAATGTCATAAGACTTATTCTGTAGCCTCTGATCATAGCTCAGCTATGCAAAGGGCTTTGGCAGCACCATCAGGGATAAGCAGTTCATGCCCGCCTTCTCCCCTCCCCTAGCGCCTTCCTTCCAAGACTTCATGGAACTACACTGCAAGCCAGATATGGATCAAATATAACTGTGCCCAAGACAGTCTGGCTATGCTGCAGAAGGGGAATAAAGAACTATTGGCTAGAGGGCAGGAGCTTAGGAAACAGGAATTTTTATCACATCTGTCACTGAACCCTGGTTTCACTGTGTGATCTGTACCAAATTGTCAGAGACTGGAGAAAAGCCACCTCTTAGCCAATGTGCTCAGTGTTGATGTAAAAATTTTACGTCATCACTGGGTCACAAAATGCATGCCTAGTTCAGCTATCACAACTATTCGCCTCAGTTACTTTACACAAGTGACTGTCAAAGCAAACAGGTAATGGACAATTCATCCTCTTAAAGGACTTTTCTTACAAGGATAAATTTTGGGGTTTTTGGCACTGCAAAAAAAAAAAAACAAAACCAGAATATAATTTAGTAGATGAGGAATAACATTTTGGGTCTGAACTACAAGATTTGGGTATGAAAAGAACATTTTCATCAACCAGAAGCCGTATTGATACCACATTGTATTACAGACCAAGGTGATGTGTCATTTACTACAAAACCATCCCTTTTCTCTCACTGATTTTTCATGCAGATACTAAAAATTAATGTGGAAGGTGTTTTTTTTTCGTCTGAGTAATAAAAATTCAATATTACTGTGAACTTACAAGAGCAGAAACGCTGATTCCTCCTGCAGATTCTCCAGCGATAGTGACGGATCCTGGATCTCCTCCAAAAGCTATGATATTTTCCTGAATCCACTGAAGAGCTGCTACTTGATCCAGATACCCCCAGTTACCTCGGGCATGCTTATCACCAGTGCTGCAGAGAAAGAACAGATTTGTTTAAATGCTCAATGCAAGAAAAAAGGCAGAGAAAAATACTATCTGTGGTATAAGAAATCAGCTGCCATTCTCTACACAGAGCTTCTCTACACAACTGAAAAATAAATGGCTTAAAGCATTGAGATTACAGTAGTGCAATCAAACAAGAACAGACTTGGAAGCTGACTTGTGACGTGTAAATTGTTCCCAACTGTTGCATATGTAATTAAGAAATGTATAGTTTCTTTGCATAAGCAAGTTTTCTGCATGTCTTTTCACAAGGCTTTGCACACATAATTTTGGAAATCACTTAGCAAAAACTGAGATAAAATATCTTACCTAAAATATCCAACAATACCTAATCTGTACTGAATTGTTACAACCACCACATTGTCAAAGGCTGCTAATGCTGAACCATCATATGATGAAGCTGCTCCAAAAACTAATCCACCTCCATGGATCCATACAAAGACCTGGAAAGACAAAAACCAGAAACAACCCAGCACAGGTAAGAGCTCTCAGTGATAAAAACTAGATATAAACCAAAATATAATATTTTGTGCTGTTTCACTCCTGACTCTTTCAGATTACATTTGACAAACGGTAGAAGTCTTTCGAATATGAGGCCTGCAGTCTTGCAAAATAGCATTGATTTTATTAAATACTTACATTCTATCAGTGCCCCATGACTTTTCACAGATTATGTAGAGGAAATCAAACATTACCTAGCTAAAATGTCAATAAAATTTTATTTGTAAAATAGGATTTTGTGTATCTTTTACACCTCAGCAAATATTTACTGGGGCAAAGCATGTAACTTGATCACCATCACAAAACTGCACCTGTAAGTCTGCATATAGTACAGGTTGTAGGTTTGCTGTAAAATAATTTTGCTAGAGATTTTATAATGATTTTGCTTACAGGCAGCTTCTCCTGTTTTTCTGTAGATACGGGTGTATACACATTTAGGTATAAGCAATCTTCAGACACTTGGAGAAGAACTTTTTCTTTTCTATTGGTAATAACATCTGAAAAAACCTGTCCTTGTACTTTATCCTGTAGACACCTGAATAAATGAAAAAATAACAAGCAACAGAAATAATTAAAACCTCAAAGCTACAAAGTGTAGCTTTTTTGTACTTCCGCAATAAAGTGCAAACCTGAAACCAATCTCCAGTACATTTCTAGATTGTTGGCAACAGAAAACATAAAATTTTTTTTCACTTTCAATATATTTTCTTCCTTTGACCTGGCATTAAGGAGATCCATAAAAAGAAGGCACAGTCTGCAGCAGTACACAGTGCCATAATTTTGCATGTTACAAATTATTACAGAAATATACCTGCAAATACATATGGCTATAAATTACTTCAATGAAAATGCAAATTAATTATTTTACACTTTCAATGGCTTTTTATATTGTAATGGTAGGTATTAGGCTTGAGGCACTAAACAAGAGCAGTAGTACAAATGGAGTAAGACATTTACAATATAGACTAAAATTGGTCTGCATTTCTTAGGTGTCCTATTGAGCATGTGACTCATTCTTCTTTTTTTTTCTTCCAATATTTTACTCCAACATTTCCTCAGCTTGTTTCTGCTCCAAAGCTACAGAGTTTATAAACATTCCTAAGTAATGGCCAAATGCTCCCAAAACAGAACATTATTGGCAAAGTGCTGGTACATATTCATCACTGATGCCCGTTAGATAAGAGTTTTTAATAAAAAGAGCAGCTTATAAAGATGTCTTTAGAAACGCATTCATTGTAACAGTTGCAGGTGGTAATGAGATGGCACCAAGGAATTTATCTTTGTGGCTTTTGATTGCCCTGTACATCACTGTCCTGGAATTGCATATAATGTAAAATTATTGAAAAGATCAATGGTTTGGGGTTTTGTCATTGTCTTACATTGGTGGGTAGGAAGTGGCATCTCTGACACCTTTCCATGGCTCAGGTGGCTGGGGTTCAGAAAACCTCAGTGGTCCAACGGGAGGCTTAGCAAAAGGAAGTCCCAAAAAGACATTTACACTCCTCTCAGCTGCATCCACTTTGAATTGGTACCCTCGGACTTTCCCATATTTGGTCACCACTTCTGGTTGCTCTGCTTTTTGTCCTGAGGGATGAGAGGACAAAATCACATAATTGGTCTATTTGTAAGTAATTGCCAGATTTCTAAGAGCTTTAGCTACTTAAATATACACCTTTTGTTTGCTTAAACAATTAACTTTCATACATAAGGCTTCAACAAACTCTAATCAGTATAGCTGACATTATTTCGGCCTTCATTCTGATTGGTTTGTATGTATAATCTCCCCCAGAAATATCATATGTATTGTCTTACTATCCACACACACATTAGTAATTGTGTATACATCTTAATCCTTTTTGATCCAGGTTGTTAGTTAAAAGTCCAGTAGATTGCTCTCATTAAGAAAAGGCATTTCCTTTTTAAGAAAAGATCTGTGAATACACAAAATACATTCCAGACCCTTGATAGTATGTACAGCCAAAAGGAAAAGCTTCTAACATACCTGAAAATAGTCTGGCATATACAACTACTGTTATCATTTAGGTAAGATAAATTTTAAGATCGGTGCGAAAGTTCTCAATATCAAATTACAGATGCGGTACAGTGGTCTGCCTCAGCAGACAAGATTCTGGAACAGGAATTTGATTTCTCTATTTGCAAAAAAGGCAAATAAGACAAATGACTGAAAACAGATCACGACAAGAAATTAAGAATTATTTGCTATTCAGACTTAATTTCTATGCAGCCAGGTTGGGTGCCCAGCTACTCTGATAAAGCTGGGGTTCCCCTAGGTGACCAAGCTGCACATGTGCTCTATTTCCTTACAGAAGGCAATAGGTAAAAACCCTTCTGAAGCTTACCAGTAGCTGCAAGCACTGTCACCCCGATGGCGAGAATCAAGGACAGCAGCCATGTGTCCTTTCCAGTTGCCATTTTGCAGGCTAGTCACATATTTACCTCCTCAGCGCGTTGCCTTATATACTCTGTTAAGTATAACTCTTACGCAAGGCAAACACTGATAGGGAAGAGCAGTGCTGAAGCCGTGCGCCGGCCGAACCCTGGGCTACGGGGGCAGCTGCCCTGCCTGCAAACCACTCCTCCGTGGGGAGTGCGCGGAACCGGGACAGCTCCTGCCTCGCGAGCTTCATGCTGGCTCCCTAGTGCTCCTTATAAATCTTATGCATAAAACCCCAGGCATCAACTATGCGCTTTAAAAAATGCTTTGAAAACAGTCTTCCTTTGCACCAGGAGTTTCCTCCTGCTGCTGTAACACACCATCTTTCACAATGAAGTCAGGGTTTTCTCACAGTACGCCGTGAAGACACCAGGAAGGGAACTCCACTTTATCACATCCGTTTACTTCATTTTGGTATTAATATCTCAGTGTAAGGAACACACAATACAGCCACAAAGAGCAAAATCCAAAACAGTACTCCTGAAAAATGTGCTTTTGCTGAAGGAAAAGTTGAGGGATTTTTATTCTCACACAAGGACATTTTTGAACAAAAACAATACTAGAAAAATCTTAGCTTTTCCTGCAGGGTGGATACTCCCCCTGTCACTCAGTCTGTGATGATGTCACTCAGTTCAGGGATGTTTGTTTGGTATCTCACAGAATACTCACAGAATACATGAGTTTTGCAACACTGAAGAGATGATTTCTCAACTTTTGCGGTGTGGGAATAATATTAAAGAATTTGGGTGGTAACGATACACTTAATGCCTCTGAAAAATCAGGAGGGTTTATGGACTTCAGCATGAACTCACATCTATCATTGGAGCATGATATGAAAAAGAGGGAAGAGTGAGCCGAATAGAAAGGAAAGAGATTTTCTGCCCACATTAACTAGGAGGTTGTGTTAGATTTACGTGAACTTTGGGCTCTGCCTTTTTTTTTTTGGCAAGGCTCAGTAGCTCTTGCCCCAGAAAGGCTGTTTTGCAATTTTATATCGCAAGAATTCTCCGTTGTCAGAGACGGCATTCATATAGATCAATTTACTGCTTGCACCTTTGTTTTCATCTAAGTGGGCCATAAAGACCCACAGTCATTAAATTAGTTCAGCACATATATTATGCACCTAGTAGTCCTGTGTACTATGGCTGTGCTTGTGTACTTTACTCCAAATCTTCCTAAGTATATCTGCACAAGTGTGATTTACAGCCCTTGTAGGTAAATCCCGGTCAACTTTAAACTGGGCCGCTTAGAGAGCAAACTGTTGGCAGGTAGCTTCAGATGCACATGTTCAGTGCATGCTGTATACCTTAAGCATTTACTCTGTTGATCAGGAGACTCCTGCCCTCTGTACTGAGCTCTGTGCTGCAGCAGCCACACTGTTAACAATGCCCATGCTATGCTAGGGTGCGTATCAGCTGGTTTTGAGTGTATGGTTAGTGCATTGGTTAGTATACATTGGCGAACGGAATAACACCATAAATTTGAGCTTCTAAGAAAAAAATGTGGACAATAATTTAATTGCAGAATTAAGCTAAGAAGGTAGAAAGCGATCTTCTACCTTTATCTGTGTGATACAGGCTTCCTAGAAGCCAAGGGCAGAAGTACTGTGTAGCAGTAAACTCTGCACTCCTGTTTGCCTGCTTGAATACTGTTGCAGTCTCTCATTGTCTCCACTTACCTTGGTCTGCTTTGGTTCCTGGCATGGGAAAGCTGTTTCCATGTGAGGTGGAACTACAAGAATCCCTGCTTGTGACTGGGCTTCCATCCTGATGGGCACGCGTGCCTCAACTCACTGGTGACCCGCAAACTACAAGAAGAGTCCTTTGCTACAAAGCCAAATGCTGTGTACTCTGCTTGCTGCTCTTTCCTTTTGCTGTAACAAACTTTATTTATCTCCATAAACAATTTATTTTCTATCTCCTGACCTTTGTCCTTTCCCACTTGCTTTCCCTTTATTTTTCCCCTTCATTTACTATTCTATTTTCCGAGCCTTACTCTTCAATCTTTGTTCTACTCACTACTTCTCTTTCAAGTACCCATTCTGCAAAATGTCTCAGCCCATTTCCCATCCACAGTCCCGGAGAAGCAGCCATTCTGAAAACATTACCAGTGCAAACTGTTTTCTGCAAACTCTGACAATCTTACTTACAATAAGATAATAAACAAATGGGATTTTAGATCCCTGCAGCCTTGCCTGTAGATACTTTGTATGGATCTACAAGCATGACCTATATACTCTGCGAACGTGGAAACTCTTACTCTAGTGACATAGACTAAACTTGTTGAATCTGGAGACAGTGCTACATCCCTGGCAAGTGGAATTCTTGAATCCTGTTTGGAATTTAATTTTAAGAGAGAACATTTTGCAGCTTACCCTCAATCAGCGAATAATGTACAAGTCAGGGATCAATCAAAAAAATCCTGCCATCTGATGATATTTGCCTCTTTAATAAACAGCTCCCTTTCTTGATTGCAATAGCTGAAAAATAGAGACAAATATCACATCTATAGGCCCATAATTGCATAAGAGCTCACAATTACATGTTGCCTCAAGTATGTATGGTAGATATGTTTAGAAGTCTAGATTTAAAACAGGGTCAGTTTGTTTTTTCACTCAGCCCCTGGTGAGTATTCAATGAAGCTGGAGCGTATAAAACTTAGAGCTAGAGTCTATGAAGCTAGTGCTCAGGCAGCTTTAACATGTGGTAACGTATCTTTAGCATGCGGTAATCTCACATCAGGATGTCTCTGGGATGGGACAGAGTATCAGAGCACTCACCCCTAAGTAGGTAGGAGTAAAATCTTTTGACATTTTCCACTGTGATTTATTTTTAGCACTGTGGCTGTGCATAAGAAGTCAGCTCCACTGCACTTCTCTGCGTACACTTACAACATAAGCATATATTCTGTCCATATACATACAACGCTGCCCATTTATCTCCTTTTAAAGGGCGTAGTACAGGACATCAGGGGAACTGTATGTGCAATGAAACTCTATCAAGACTATTTTGAGATTATATTCCCCTCACAAAACATGTTAGCTAAGACAAAGGAGAAGGGACAGATGCTTAGCAGGAATTCCCACTTACTAAAACAGCAGTTGTGCCAACAGTCTAACCCTACCTCCTGAGGTCTGACTGGCAACAGAATTCGGGCAGAAAGAGGTAGGAAATCCCACCCTATTTCTTCCAGTAAAGTCATTCAGAGAGAATGGGTGGCCAGTTAGTTGCTATAGGACATTATTAGGTATGAACAATCTTAAATTCTTCCAGAGATACAGAGGGGAGATGAAAGAAGGGGGGAACAGATGCCTGGTGCCCTGTAGGACCTATGGAGCTGCATAATGCTGCTGTGAGGTAGCAGTAACGTCAGGAATATGGTTGGGATAGCTGGAGCAGCCTAGGAGCCAGATATAAGAAACAAACAAGACATAGCAGAGAAAGAAGTTCTTGACAACACTGAAATGAGATGTTCAAGACTTGTTCTTGGCAGTCCAAGTGCACATCAGCTGGTAAGGGCACTGGAGTAATTCTGGTAAACGAATCCCTCCCCAGAGCTAGTAATGAAGGCCTGTGACCCAGTGGAAACAGAGAATCTGGAAATGACTAATGGCACAGAGAACAGCACCACGGAAAAGACAGAAAGTGTGAAACTAATGTTAGCAACGTTGATTCTTCTAAGGGAGTTATAGCTAAATTTACATGAAAAAAAAGTGTGGGTAGCAGAGACTGTTTCTCCCTTTTCTAACATTTGACAGAAGTCTTAATTCCAGCACTACTGTTACCAATTATGTATCACAACAGTCAGAGATAAACTATCTCTGTTGCAAAACTGACTTACAAAGCAGAACATTTTTAGTTCGATTTTTTCTTCCACAGAGGACATTTCCGTATCTAAATAGGACCAAAACTTCTATACCATCACTGATACACTTGACATTAAAAGACAGTTTTACTTGCAGATCGACCCTGTATTGATTTCACTTTATTAAAACAATGTTGCTGCTACATTCTGTCTTCAGTCATGGGGAAGCAACAGAAAAAACAGAACAGTGGGGAAATCTGGTACCTATATTTAATAAGTGAGGCTTCTGTTGTAGACACAAATCCAGGAAGTAGTAAAGGATCACCAAGGGGCAATAGATCAGTTGGAATTACTACAGTGAATAATTGCAAGTATGACAACTGTGAAAAAAAGGTGAAAAGAAGGGAAACGTAATTTTATCCTCAAAATTATTTAAAGTAATTTCTTTCACTATCCTAATAGTTTGCCTATTATATGCATGTTTAGACTGCAAATTATAACTCTGAATTAACCTTCTTGTTTTCTGTTCTTTTGTTATTTGTCTTTTCAAGCATCACCTTTCTCCAGAAGTCTACCTTCTTTTCTTTCAACTTTCTGGCTTTGTTTTGTTTCAGATTTATCTGTAAGTATTCTTCATTTAGGTTATAAGATGGCCAGTCAACCAAACCTTCCCCATTAGGATTTCTGTAAATAACAAGAAAAAAAGAACGAGTGAGTGCCCTTTTCAGTCGTGGGGGGATTCAATCACAGCAGTTAAGACTGAATAAATAAAACAACTAATTCACTTTGGCGTCAGTACAAACCAATAGTATGTGTAATGAATCTCATGATTCTTACCCATTTCGAGCAAAGTTAGCCCAGTACTTCATTAGAGTTCTACTAAGGTTCTTTTCTTCCTCTGTAACTTCACCTGAGAGACAAAATACAAAATAATTATTACGTGTGGCAGAAATCAAAACATTGCTACTACAGAAGCAGCACTTCAGTCTGTGAATATGTTGTGACAACTTACTGATTACAACAGAGACACCGTACCCGCAATACATTAGTAATACAGCAATCATCAACAGAAGATTTCAGCACACTTTAATAATGAGATTGGCATAATTACCCTTATTCTAAAAATCTGGGAATTAGGGTACAAGGAAATAAGGTGATTTGCCTGTAGCTTTCAGGAAACCAGAAGCAGAACCAAAAAAAAGAACCCGTGTCTCCCGAGTCCCGTTACAACCCAAGGAATGGGCCACATGTTTTAGTTTGTGCTGGTTTTGGCTGGGATAGAGTGAATTTTCTTCCTTGTAGCTGGTATAGTGCTGTGTTTTGGATTTAGGATGAGAACAACGTTGATAACACGCTGATGTTTTAATTGTTGCTAAGTAGTGCTTACACCAGCCAAGGACTTTCCAGCTTCCCATGCTCTGCCAGGGGCACAAGAAGCTGGGACGGGGCACAGCCCGGGGGGCTGACCCAGACTGGCCAAAGGGCTATCCCATACCGTATGACGTCATGCTCAGCATGTGAAGCTGGGGGAAGAAGAAGGAAGGGGGGAATGTTCAGAGTGATGGCGTTTGTCTTCCCAAGTAACCGTTAGGCGTGATGGAGCCCTGCTTTCCTGGAGATGGCTGAACACCTGCCTGCTGATGGGAAGGAGTGAATGAATTCCTTGTTTTGCTTTGCTTGCACGCATGGCTTTTGCTTTACCTGTTAAACTGTCTTTATCTCAGCCCACAAGGTTTCTCACTGTTACTCTTCCAATTCTCTCCCCCATCCCACTGGGGGGGAGTGAGAGAGTGGCTGTGTGGTGCTAAGTTGCCAGCTGGGGTTAAACCACGACATAGTTTCATAGATCTCATTCTAGCTTTGTGGGACTGAAATTCTCCCTATTATTCAGAGCATGACTGGGCAAAGATTTCTTCATTCTGATACAAGATGGTGTCATTCCATGTCTCAACACTTCAAGAATATTCATTTAAATATAGTTACACATATGCCCACTTATCAGGTAGGTAAAAATAATTTTAGTTACAGTGTGTTATTAATTATAAATGCATCTCGATACATCAAGAAAAATATTTGCTATTTTAATACTCTCAGTACATTCAGGCAAATAGAAAAAGAACTGTATAGTGTTTTCTAGTGTAGGATAACATAAGTAAAAAAACCAAACATAAAATATAAGGAAAATCAAAAGGCTCTAGTAACAGATTAACAAATGCTTTTACAACATAGCTGGATTGCTCCAAAGTTCAATGGAACAAAAGGAATTACTTTCATTTTAGGCATATGCAATTAAAGAAAATTGCTGGATTCATAATATTCCTGAGGATGTGGCATCTTGTATATAACCATTCAATGACTGGCACGTCCATTTGGACTGTAGCGACATGGGATTTTGCCTGAAGGAACCAGAACTTCCAGAATCCTATGAGAATGCCCAAACTGACACGGCAAAGGCAATTTTGGGAGTACACCCTTAATCCTTCCTCAATGGGCTGGTTCCATTTTGAATAAACCATTAGATTTTCATGCAGAAAATGAAACACTGAAGTTCTAAGCCTTGCTCTCATCAACACAACTGGAACGCTATCTGCAAAAGAAACCAAGTCCCCCATTCTCTGGCGCCCATGGGATTTCCTGGAAAGGAGGAGACATTAGCTTAAATTCCTCAGGAAAAGAAGAGAACCTAGATTTCCTGCTGCCCAAGTACTCCGCTAGTCCCCTGCAAGTTCAATTGACCTTTTCTTCAATTTATTTTTCAGCCAAAGCTACTTGGCAAATTCATGAACAGTGCTGGTATGACAGTGATGTCTTCTAGCAAGTCCCTATTTGCTAAATTGTTGACAATGTGTAACTTACTGTGCTTCAGAAACAGCAGTGTGTACATCATAAAGAATGGAGAAGACAGTAAATTAGCGTTAACCAAATTCTAACAGGAGAAAGGGTTATACTTTGGTCTCACTGTTAATATATGCACATTAGTCTGATTAAAATGGAAGTAGCACTACTGAATAGAATAATGCCAATGTTATGAGAGTAATTTATAAGTGAATATTGAATGTTCTATTCCTTACTACGTAGCTGAATATCACCGGCCAGATACGGTCCTCCAAAGACAAAGCCAACTTCATCTCCGTGATCAGCTTTCACGTAGTCTGGTTTACTATCCCAGTATGAAGTGGGCCGATGCTGATATTCAAAGAAGTAGGCAGGAGCTCCAGACTCTAGAAATAACGTAACATTTAGAGAGTTAAAGAAGAGATGCATAAATTAATGCTGATGTCTGCTGTTTAAAATATTCCTTTAAATATTCCCAAAGCTTTATACTGGGCACATTTTTAATGTAATGTTACATTCAAATATGTATTTTTATTTTTAATTCAAAATTAAGAACTCGCAGTACTTACACAAAAAAATGAAAGATTCACCCCAGGAAAGCTTACCAAAAAAAAAAAAAAAATCAAATTATTTTCCAATTCTGAGTATTTTGGCACGGCTTGTATACACTTAAATACCAGAAAATCTCCAGACTAGAGAACTGCTGACTTCCCAGGTAGCAGTGGGCCAAAGGACAAATTCCAGGTTGCTTTAATATGTTTTCATTTTTAAGCCTGTGTACTTCACTTAGCAAACATTTACCTGTGTTATCATGCTCTACTCTCAATATATTGTGACTATGAGCACAAGTGCAAGACAATAGCGCAAAGATAAAGGAGTACATACACTCGCTTCACACAATCCTGCAGACCTATATCACTCTGCATTCCCATAAAGTTCCCAGTAGGAATCTCACGAAGGGCTGCCTACACACGACAGGATTTGTGTCGTTTGATCCAGCATGTAGTAAGAGGTTTGAATATCTTACTGGTGTTCACTAGCTCACCCCTGTGATAATTCAGTGCTTTAATGGATGGCATGACAATTCCTACATCCCCTAGCAAGTCCAGAAATCGGTCCCGTAGCTCAGCAGGATCATCTGTGTTTCCTAGATATTCATCCACTATCACAGGCAGAAACTCTGATGGTATATCCTAAGAGAAAAAGGGGAAACAAGAAAAAAACAGAAAAAATATCACTTTCTGAATTACCAACTAAAAATGTAATCTTTTAAACTTCAGAGATTCTGCAAAGGCACAAAGGTCCAGGGTAGCCTCCATGTTGATGGGAAACCGTGATGGCAAATAAAACCTATTCAGGCTTTTTGTGGGGAAAAAAAAAACACCACCAAAAAACCAAACCAAATATGGGTTAAAACTCTACAGGAATCAATGGAGATCCAGCAACTTCTCCTGATAATACCTTTGGCTTCTGTTTTCTTCAGGAGAAAAGAGATGGGAATAACAAAAGTAAATTCTCTGAGTCCTTGAAAGATTTATTTACTACTAGACTTCAGGACAAGACCAATGGGATCTCCAAACACAGCTTACATTTTTAGTGTTAGAATTTGCTGCTTGAAAGATACATTTCAAAACTAGGAGTGCAAAGTAACTACTTTAGAAGTTACATTTAATTTAATATAAACATATTGAAAAATCCTGCCTTGAAACCCATCAACCAGGAGATTAGCCATCAGATACTGTAAGATTAGGGATACGATTACAGTAATCCTACATACAAATACATAAGATAAAACTGTTGGTTCAGAGATCTAGAAGGAAAAAGGTATTTCTCCAAATCCCAGGCCTGACTTCTGTGTAATCCCATACACCGTAGTCCTGTCAGCTTTGCTGGGACCCTCCCCAAAGCATAAAATGACCTCAAGTCTTAGTAACACTATGACTCAAGCAGGAAATTAGAGAACACCAAACTTCGCAAATCTGTTCTATGCATTAAAAAGAAATTTCACTTCTCAAATTAGATTAGTGCAACAGTTCTTACCATCATTGGTAGTAAAAACTCTAAAGTTGAAGTGATTGATTTTTTATCTCCTATTTCCTTCAAACCTGGTATTTTTGATGTCTGCACAGAAAAAAAAGAATGTTATTAGCGCCATTCAACTGCTCTGGTATTTTTAACATTGGAACTACATTATTCCACTCTATTCTTACTACTTATTCTTACTACTTGTGTTTATTTTTGAAGCCTCATATGCAAAATTACATCAGCATATATAATTTATATTATATATATTAAATATAATATAATATAATATAATATAATATAATATAATATAATATAATATAATATAATATAATATAATATAATACAATATAATACAATATAATACAATATAATATAATATAATACAATATAATACAATATAATACAATATAATACAATATAATACAATATAATACAATATAATACAATATAATACAATATAATATAATATAATATAATATAATATAATATAATATAATATAATATAATATATAACCAGCAGTCAGAGTTCATAATGACATATGGGGTAAGCTGTTCAAGGTGATCAATGCCACATTATTAAATATTCTATGTATCCGTCCTGAATACTGTGTGTGTAACATTTGTGTGTTGTGGGGGAAAGGATTGGTTTTATTTTTCTTTTAGTAATAAGCCCTTGACTGTTGCATTCTTTTTCCTCTCTCTGACTGGAGGGATTAAAATTTTAGGATAAAAAAATACAGTGTAAAATTGATGTTCCAAGGATGTCCATGTAGTTTAACTTGCAGGATGAAGCCTGACTCACTGTTTTGTGACCAACTGATTCTGGGTCACTGCAGAATCATAATGCAAGCAAAGTTTACCTTGTATATATTTCCAACAACACAAAGCCTTTTGACCATACTTAAAAGGTGTCCTACCAGCAAATAACTTCTCAGAGTTGCCTGCATCAGTTAACACAAACATTAAAAAAAAAAAAAAAAAAGAAGAATAGCCATTAAATTACAGATCTAATATTCCAGCCAAATTCATTGTTGGTGACTCCTGTCATAAATGGGACTGCATTAAATTCTTTTCCAGCCAATATCTCTTCAGGTGACTTATGAAGAAATACTCCATCCAAAACTAAGGGTAGAAATGGGATTTCCTGAAGGAAGAGAAAAAAAGACCAAATTACTTGTTAATAGTATTTTCCTCTTTTCCTTCAAATCACATAATAAAATGTCCACATTTAATGTTCCAAGTGCAGAAAAAGGGCTTTAAGGAACCTGAGTACCTACAGCCACTGTAACATACATTTACAGTTTTGCACAAGAGTAGAAAACACTAGCCTGGTTGGGTCGTGGTATGGAGTAATATAATGGTTTCCTGATCCTGTGCTGCTTCTAACTGACATTAAAACATACGTATGCTCAAGTCTTGCTCACAACTTTACAGGTGCTGTGACACTTCACCGAAAATTCTAAAGAGAAATTATGTGAAATTATTTCAATAATATTTAGGGGATGTTTTGACAAAAATTAGGAAAAATCAACTTTGGAATAGGCAAACAATGAACTCTAGTCAGAGGCTGAGTTAAAGTTTTGCAAGCATGCCATTAAAAAAATCTGTTACTAAGTAAAGTTTCACCTACCATACTGTTAAAGACTATATCATTCGCTTCCTGGTTCCTTAAGCAGTTTATCAGTGAGAGTGAACTGCTCGTCCCACACTTAAATATACTTGCAATTTTCTGAAAATTATTAACAAAGACAAGAACTGTTAGCTATGAGGTGGTCTTTAGGGAATTTATAAACAGAAAATTATCATACGTAGTAGTGTCGATAGTTTTATTAAAGGACTGATTTAGGTGAGCTTGATAGGTCTTCGAGTATTTTATTTTACTAAAAATACTACAGTTTGATCATGAAGTGAAATCATTCTGGTATACTTTTTCTTGCTGTATTTCCATTCACTGTTCTACAACAAACCTTGCTGTAGAGATAGTACAAGGTTGTAACATAAATCAAATAAGGCAAGAAAATTCAGAAAATCAACTTACGAGAGATTTACATTATTACTACCTGCTGTTTCAGGAGGAGAAATGGAAAGGTACTTATAGAGAGGAATTTAATTTTAAAGTCTTTTTTTTTTTTTTTTTTTAATTCATTTACTTCAAATAAAGGCCCTCCATAAAAGACCATAGCTGAATAAAAACTGAATGCCTCTTCTGGACTCTTATTAAACTCTCCATAATAAATTTCATAGTTACTGTATAGGTTACAGTGTGCATGAAAATGGACGTATGCCTAGCTTCACGTGTGTAACTGAAAATACGTAACTCGACCCACAGATATTATAATCACATAACTGTACAATCTATTTCCAACACCAAACAAGCACAGTAAGACTGAAAATAAATAGACTATTTGAATGAAAATTTACTTAGTGCTAATCTATCTATTTATAAGTATGCCGTAAGAATAAATTTGATCGACTTTGTTGCATAATATGCAATCAGATTTTCCCCTTTTCTCTTTTAACCAAATTATCAGATGTAAGAAATATCCTATTTTAGACTATAAAGGCTTTAAAATGCAAAAGAAAAAATGAGCCTACCTTAAGATCTGTTGAAAGAAGTAAATCTTTATCAGGGGGAATTAGAATTCCACTCTCTGCTATTGCTTTATGAAAGAGACCCTTAGACAAAGGAGATAAAACCTGCCAAAAAGGGAAGAACAGAAAGTATTTATTCTACATTAAGGTCCTTATCCCATAACTTTATGCTTGACTAGACTGTGGGGAATTACACGTTTTTATGTGCTTACAGGGGAAGTTTCCAGACTTAGCACAATGAGCCATTAATCTTATTTTGAAAAATCAGATTAAGCATGAAATGTTACACTAATTGAGTTCTTGAAGATTTTTTTTTTTAAGGCTTTACTTTTTAGTATATCTACTGCATGCCTACATGTGCAAAAACAGAGCACGATCCTGCAGATACACCAAAGAGTGTGACAGATCCTGGATCTCCACCAAAGTGTTCAATATTTTCTTGGATCCACCGAAGAGCTGCTACTTGATCCAAAAATGCCCAGTTCCCGCGAGCATGTTCATCACCAGTACTGAAAGAAAAGCAGTATAAGCCAGCTTCTCAGGAAGAGTAATAGTTCTTCTAATACCAGAATAAAATAATCCTCACCAACTTACATTTTGTGCAGTGTCATATTTGGCCAAGGAAAGATCTGTATAGCCTACCGACCTAAAGCCCTTCATAGTCAGATCTAAGCCCCACTGACTTACTTGCCTCTAGTGTTTGTTCACCCATACACAGATGGATTCCTGGCCTTTACATTTTTTGCTTTACACACAAGAACAAACATCCTATTCAGAACCAAATAAGCCCAACTATGATTTGATAGCAGGCTACAATCAAATGGCAATGCAAATGGAATTTACGGACATTTTTTAATGTTCTTAAGTCCTGATGACAGTGAACTATAAACATTTAAACCACTGTAACAGTGGGAAGCTCTTATAGAAGTTCAGCTGATTTAGAAAACAAAACTACTGATGCTTTAAATGCGATAGGAAGTATTTTGTAAAAAGCGCAGTAGGTCATCTTACTTGAGGAATCCAAGGAGTCCAAGTCTGTACTGAATTATTACTATCACAATATTCTCATAGGCTGATAGTGCAGAACCATCATACCTAGAAGCACCACCAAATATAAAATTGCCTCCATGGATCCACACCATTACCTTAGAGAAAAAAGGGTGAGACTTTTATACATTGCTTGGTAGATTTCATTTAAAAAAGGAAGACAACATCAGAGAATTAGGAAGTCCAAATCACCAAAGTTCAATGGGAGCTGAATTTTAGGTTGGTGGACTTTGAATTTTACATAATAATATTATTTTTGCTAATGCAGGATCACATTTTCAAAAGCAATTAAGTGATTTAGGAGCTATCATTAGGTGCAAACTTTGTACGACACAAATTTGTACAATGTGTTTACATACAGGTAACCTGTCCTTGTTTGAACCAGCAGGGCTGTAAACATTTAGATACAAGCAATCCTCAGAAGTTCGGAATGGAAGGTGTTTTTCTTTAAAGTTTTTTTCAGCTGTTTTCAACATGGACAGATCTTGAGGACATCTTCACAAAAGAAAGGAAGCATGGCTATTAGCAATAAAACTGCAACAGCAATAATGTACCAATGATAAAGAAAACACTTTCTTTTGCCCCACAGACTGAGTTGCCACAGGGTGCTCCAACTTGGTGTTACTTATATACAGTCAGAGGTGCAACCTGTAAAAGCACAGCTCTATACTTGTACTTAAAAAGCTGAATCATTTCAGCACAGTATAATGAGAAAACGTGATTTCCAAAGACAGGAATTTCCCAGGAATTCTTTGTGGCTCTTAGTCCCACGGTTCCTATTGAAATATTTCAGTACCGGCAGCATATTCACTACCAGTCAATACAAGCTCCTTACCAAAAATCAGACCTCTGTACCCTAATAAACACGACAACACTGACAAACGTGAGCAGGTCCTATATACAAATGATCTGAACAGCTCTCACAGTGGTGGGTAAGAAGTTGCATCTCTCAGATCATTCCAGGGTTCAGGTGGCTCGGGTGGGGAAAACCTCAAGGATCCAACAGGTGCTTTTGCAAAAGGAATCCCAAGGAAAACGTTTACAAGCCTGTCTGTCCCCTTCACATTTGTCTGTCTCCCTTTGAGCCGTCCAAGTGCGACAGTCACTTCTGGTTCAGCACCAGTCTGTCCTAAGTAACACATAAGGTAAAAAAAAAATTTAAATTGCATCTTCATAATTATCAGACAGACTTTTCAATGAAGCATTTTTTACTGGCTGTTTAATTTAGAAGATTTCAGCTTGTTCCTTTCAATTTTGTCCAGTTTTCATTTCGCTTTTGTGCAACAACAGACACCCCCTGCCAAACGCTCCTATAGCTGGCTCTGCCAATGACAACTGGACCTAAATAAGACATAGTTTACTCATTGTGCAAGAGCGTAAAGCTTAAAAACAAATTTCAGAGCAAACAGCAACTATCAAAATCATTAACATTTTCTAAACTTATCATCCAACAAGATCTTAAAAATATATAGTTTGGATAATTCGGATATCGTTTTGCTTTCTACCTTTTGAGAAAGACAAAAAGTTTTATTTTCATAAAATCAGCTCAGAAATTATTTCATCTCACAAACCCAGTGATTTTTGGATCAAGCTTATTAGGATACTTTTGCAGATTGCTAACAACAGTATGAGATGTACTGCCTTTGAAAATTACTACACCGCAACTTGTTAGTGCAGTTGCTTCCACAACAGCAATAATAACAGATTTTGTATCTCACCTTCTGCTCCACAAGCGATGAATGCTATACTACAAACCAAGGTACAAAGCAAAGAAATCGGGATTTGAGGAGCCATTTTTCACCCCCGTTTGGACTCTAGATTATTTTTTGGTTTTACGCGGAAGAGAATGGTACAAAGGTTCCTGCTGAGGGCACTCTGAGTAGGGAGTGCAGGTAAATGCCCTTTTGAACAGGCACTGCATTAATCACTTTCAGAGCTGTACTTGATACGGAGTGTAAATACAATCCCTTAGTGTAACACAACTAATCATTACCCAGTTCTGAGAATGGATGATCTGAAAATGACTGAACACCGTCTGTGAACAACAACAAAAGGTCTAATTATAGTTAATCTGCTGTTAATCCTACAAGCAAAGAAAACAGTGAAGTTCTGAAGAGGTTCCAGAGCTGTCAACACTTAAATTCTTGTAAAAAAAACCCAAAACAACAACAAAAACCTCACCAAAAAACAGGATTGCAGATTAAAAATAACTAGGAAGTAACAATTAAAAAAAGAAAAAAAAACAAAACAAAACAGTTCATTCTTACAGAAGTTTTAATGAGGGCTAGCACACCTGTACCATAATTGAACTATATCTGCTTTCCAGCAGGGACTGGCCTCCAGCCTCCAAATTGGTTCTTTATCCCTTCTTGAATAAAAATAGGCTTCCTTCATTTTTCAAAATTAAAGGGGAGATGAAAATTGAGGGTCAGATTATAGCTGCTTCTCTATGAGCAGCCTCAGCGGAGATCAGAAAGCAAGGTCTACTTACCAACACCTTATGGGGTATGTGCTTCCCTCAAAAAAGTGGGAAAGGCCCATGACCTCACCTTCTCTATAAAACAGCTTCCTACAGTGGAAATAGGCTGGCAATCCAACAGTTAGTTTTCGCCTGCTGGCTGAAAAAGTCCTAAAAAATTTATCGTTTGTCAAAGCATAACATCCCTCAGCGAGGATGACTGGCCCTAGCAGATTAGCCTCGAGGCCTTCTTCATAGTTGGGCCTACAAGCCCAGCCTGCTCCGCTAACTCCCAGTCTTCCACTGGTAAAACACCAACTAGGTAGCGGGTCTTTGCCTTTCCACTTGTGATTCATTCCACATCTCCTGGATGAATGGTGTCATCAGCATTCAGTTGCAAAGCTTACCACTTCAAGCTCCTCTGCGTTGCTTTCACTTAATTCACCTCCGGTGTGGGCTCTCATAAAGCCTGTGAAGCCAACTTCTCCACCACAGATCATACATCATGTAAGTTCATCCTGTTTGGGAAACAGGTCTGTCAGAGTAAGTCAGTTCTTTAACAAAAAGGGTTGCAAATGAGATGGGTAAACCAAGATTTTCAGTGCAAGCGATTTCAGAGCTACTTGCTATTTCTTGTACAGTTCCTGAGTCTCTGGGTTGCGATAGCTTGGGCAAGTGTGCCAATTTCTCATGAATTTCACCTGGAACTGTGCAAATATGCATTGTAGAACATAACTTGCCTCTTATTTTTTATAATTCCCTCAAATCTTTCTGGGAAATCCTTTCTTTTGCAGTTATTTTTGTTCCAGTCCAATGTGAATAGCCCTTGGATTTTTATCGATTCTTCTCGTGGACTAGAAAGACAGACCAAAACCAGCAGACAGATTTCAACATATGGGAATAGGTGTGTGCACCTGTTTGTGTATGTATACATCCATCCATGCACATATACACGAGGCAGGGAGCAAGGAGTTGGAAAAAGCAGGATTCCATGAAGCCACTTAAGTTGAACACTTTCCATCCGTGAAATCCAATGAATATGGATTTCTTGTGCTGCCAAACTGAACTCTCTTTATCCAATTAAAAAAACAAACAAACCAAACGAAAAGCAAACAAAACCCACTTTTAAAATCAGCCAACATCTTCACGACTAAGAGTAGGTCAGCTCAGTCAGCTTTGTATTTCCTAAACAGCCAGAAAAATGATGCTTACCAACAAAATTTATTATCCAAAACAACATAGACTAATTGAAAGCTCAACTTAAGATAACAAAGGATTAGATTAAGACGTGAACTTCAATGTCAATGTAATCTATATATTAACTAAATATAATACAAAACAAAGATGAAAGCAGAGATAAAGGGAAACTTTGCTCACAGGTAGTTTACTTGTCTTATTCCAAATATCAGCAGATGTGTGATCATATCAGTAGTCTTCAGAACAGGTCCCCCTGGGGGCAAACCCAATCTGGTACAACTCGCTGCAGTCAAAAGCACACCTGAGGTAACCTCCGTTTCTGTAAGGCAGCGCTGAGCAACAGAACCACAACGTATGTCTTGTCTTCCAGCTGCAACACCTTCTGAAGCAGCAAATCTCAGCCCCTGTCAAATCCTCTTTTCTTTCTGCCGCCCTCCGCCCGGGGAGCACGTGCACATCTTCTTACCCGCGACCACGGCTTGGCGTGGCAGGCATGAAACACCCAAACCCTATACAGATCATTTTTTGCAAAGAGAAATCAAACATATGGCAAGGAAGCTAAAACCGATCATACACAGTATGTTTACACAGGAGTATGTGCTTTAACCGCCTTATAAAGGCGTGTACGAAGCCAAAATATGTCAACATCACACTCTATCGCTCCAGTTTCTTCAAGCTTGCAGGTTTCTTTAGACTTTCCAGGTTTGACTTTTCAAATTAATTAAAAGATGAAAGAAATAACTTCAGTCAAGAGCATTTTGTATTTAACATGCCATTGAATCTACCCATCCTCGGCAGCACCGAGTTCACTTCAGGGGTCCCTCACAGGCACCGTGCAGGGTCGCTGCCTCCAGCGCAGCCGCTCGGTCTCCTCCCAGACTCGACTCGACAGCCGTGCAAGACCCGACTCGCCGAACGCTGCTGCTGCTGCTGCTGCTGCTTCCTCCTCCTTCTCCTCCCGGCCCAGGAGCGGCCCTGCCGCCCCCCCGAGCCCCCCGCAAACCGCGCGGCTCCGCGGCCCGCCCGCAGGGGAGCGCTCCCGCCGCGGGGAAGAGCGGCCCGCGCCGCCCCGGCGCCGCCCGCCGCCGCCGAGTGCCCGCCCCCGCGCCCGGTGCGGCAGCGAAGGGCGCCCGGCCTCCTTCCGCCCCGCCGGCAGCGGAGGGCCTGAGCGGCGGCCATGGTGGGCCCCGGCCCGGGCCCGGGCGGCGGGGCGGCGCTGGAGAACGCCAACCCGCTCATCTACCGCCGCTCGGGGGAGCGGCCGGTGACGGCGCGGGAGGAGGACGACGAGCTGCCCGACTCCATCGACGACCGGGAGATCTTCGATATCCTGCCGGGAGCGGGGGGCCGGGCCGAGGGCGGGCGGGCCGCGGCCGCTGGGGCCACGGCGCAGGGCAGGGCAGGGCGGTGCAGCCTCGCTCCGCTTTCCTTAACCCGGCCACATCTCATCCGCTCCATTAACGACCCCGAGCACCCCCTCACCCTGGAGGAGCTGAACGTCGTCGAGCAAGTGCGAGTGAAAGTGAGGCCCCGCTTGCCCGGCCCGCCTCCCCGGCGGTCCCCGGCCGTCCCCGGCGGCTCGCCTCGGCACTGCCGGTCGGTCACTGCGCGCTGTGCCGCAGCGCCCTGCGGCCTCGGCCGCCTGAGTCACTCAGTTATTCTTTTCTAACGTTAAACGAGGTTTGCTCTAGCAGTCTGCTGCAGCTAAGCCTAGCATTTTAAAATGCCGGTGAAGAGGGCGGTAAGCGGCAGAGCACCGCTTCGAGCTGCATTTCACATAAAATGCCTCCCGCTAGCGTGGGGTGAAGGCAGTGAGTTGGGTACATGAAAGCGTTTGGTTTCCAACAGGTGAATGACGCAGAAAGCACGGTGGCCGTGGAGTTCACTCCCACCATTCCTCACTGCAGCATGGCGACGTTAATCGGCCTCTCCATAAAAGTAAAATTGATCAGATCTCTGCCTGAGAGATTTAAGGTGAGTAATCAAATCCGTCTGGAAAGCAGAAGAGGGGGATTGTGTTTGAAAAGAAAAAGGGCAAAACCCCAAGCTAACTAACTTGCAGTGAAAAGTAACTAGAGGTTTTTCCGTATTACGGGTGAGGGAAGCACTCTGGGAACCAGAGAGGGCAGTGGACGAAAGTCCTGATGCAGAAGCCCGGCTGGTGACAGTCAGGACCAGGAGCAGGGGAGGGAGGTTACCCGCAGTGCTCTGCGGCACAGGAGGAGGGGAGTTTGGTGCCTCACCCCCCTGTCTGAAGGAGGCTTAAGCAGATGGGAGTGCAGGATGTTCTGTGATTTTAGGCTTTATTTTATTCTGCTATATACAGTATCTAGTATTGGCAAGAAAGTCCTTTTTTCCCCTCTTTTTGTTATTGTCTTATAAAATAGTTTGAACTTGAGCTTCCAATGTTTTGTTGACTTGTCTCCTTTTTCTTTTGTGATGCCTTTTAAGCTGGATGTTCACATAACACCAGGAACACATGCCTCTGAGCATGCAGGTAAGGTTTTTAGTGCTCTCTTGTGCCGTCTTCTTTATTATCTTCTTCTATGATTCTATGATTATTTTTTTTAATCTTGAAAGTTAGAGAGGAGAGAGACTCCCACACCTGCAGAGCAGCTGTTTGGTATCTGGGACTTCACGTGCGTCAGCTTCTGGGGGATGTTACAGAACAGGAATGTGTAATAATGACACTTAGATATGTCCTGTGCTGTACTTTAAACATCTCCTCCGGCAACCTGTGCTCTCAGCTAGTCATTGATTTGCCTGGGTTATGGAGGACTCAGAAAATGAGAGAGGCTGGGGGGAAATTTCTTCTCGTGTTACACCTACACATGTGTAGCTCCCTGCTGCTGAGTCACAAACAGCTTGCTGGTTGAACTTGTGATAACATGGTAGCTTTGACTTTAGACTGCAACTCTGCAGCGGACTTAGCATCTGCAGAATTGCCAGTCTACCTGAATACCGTAATAACAGTGTGATTACGTGTCTCAATGTAAAATGCTTTTTAAAAAGACATTGTATACCAATGTTTTGACCGGTTTCTTGTGGTGTTTTTTTCTGCACAGTTAATAAACAGCTTGCTGATAAAGAACGTGTAGCAGCTGCTTTGGAAAACTCTCACTTACTGGAAGTGGTGAATCAGTGTTTGTCTGCTCGATCATAATTCCCTGATGAGGAAATCGTTGGTATTCTGCTCTGTTAAACTAATTCTGTATATAAGTGGTGATGCTTCTGTTACGCTATGCATATATCTATGAGCGAAATAAAATCACTTGGATTTTCTTAAAGAAGTGTTTCATTACTCCTACAAAAATAGTATGTGGCAAATTAGCTTACAGGCAGCTACAAAAATATAATGAAAATTGACTTTTAAATTTTATTAGTCATTGCATAGGTAGGATATTTCTTTAAAAATATTTGTTTCAACCTGTTTTTAATTGGTTTCTCACTATCAAAAATTAGTTATAAACTGCATTTTAGAAGTGGATTTTGCACACTGGACATCACAAATACACCAAGCTAATTGCCAGTTGAAATCTTTACATACATATGGCTGGTTTGGACTGCTAATATAGCTTTAGCTTCAGACATCAAAAATTGTATAAGTTCATGTGTGCAAAGCTGTAACACGTTTTAGCAATAAGTGTAAACACTTCTAAGTCGTCTGCCTAGTTTTTGTTATATTAGCTTGGATTAGCCAAATACGGAGTGCTCTTTAGACCTGTACAAAATGTGATTTCTTACCACAAGTAATGAGTAATTAGAAATAAATACAGTATCTTTGAGGTAGAGGGTTTTTTTTATGCACCTGCCGCAATATAGGAGAGAGTCATTCATAGTTTTCAGTACGAGCAGTCCAGCTACCCTCTGCTGAAAGACTTTTCTGTCAAAGTTCGACAGTTAAATGACAAGTTTTGCTTTAAATGCATTGAGATTTAATAATAATACCTAGCCTATGCTTCTGGTCCAGGAAACGTGGCATTTACTAAACTATTGTCTTTGGCAGAAATTAACAATAGAAAAATCCATTAAGATAGAATTCCAGAATTGATTTGAAATTTTGTAAAAGATGTTTTGAATCGTGGACCACATGGAAAAATAACCGGTTAAAGAAATCCTATCAGGTATTTTGGTGCCTGCACACATGCAATGTTACCTTCATTGTCATCAGTTATCTAGAGAGTAACTAATACGCTTTTTTAAAAGTAGATTGTGCTCACCTGTTTGATGGTAATGTTTTATATTTCAGTGGTATTTTTTCTTGGAAGGTCTCAGATGCTATTTTAAAAATGGTGAAGCTTATGAACACTACGTAAACCACAGCCTAGTAGTCCAGTCTGGTCTGTGTTGAGCAGCTGAGGAAACTGAGGCAGTGGTGATCCAAGTGTGACGTCTAAAGTCGCACAGCGCAATACGACAAACAAATCCAAATCTTCCCATTTCAGAAATGAGGCACCCCTTTTGCACAGGACTTCTACAGAAAGCCAGTTCTGCAGCAGCCTTCATCTGCTTATTTGGCTTAGCGTCCTTTGAATGATCGGCACTTGCTTGCATGTATGAATGAAACTGTAAATAAAGACAATATTTATATAGTATTAATATTGGGAAAGGAGCAGAGTGACCCAGCTGTTAATACTATCTTTCCTCTCTGCCTCTCTTGCCGAATCACTGAACTGATTAGTTCTGACATTGCCAATGTTTGCATCACAAATGGAACTTCAACCATGGCAATGCATGCAGGCAGCTGATAGGCAACATGCTTGGTTGGTTTGATTTTGTTTTCTGTTTTGGTTTTTTTTAATAGAAAATGAATTTTGCCCTCCCAGATTTTGGGGAAGAAAGGGATGCAAATACGTGCCGGGGAAAACAGAAGGATGACTAAGCTGCCAACGGATTGCTTCAACCTGCACTCCAAATAGAGAAGGAATCAGTAAATTATGCTTTGTTGAATCTCTTTGCTTGGCTTTCACCACTACATAATAATAGTGTTAAATAATTTATTGGGATGTTGGCACTTGCCTCCTGAAGCACATTGTACACAGTAACCCTGGGGGTGCACTTTGCACCATTTACCTTTTCAGAGAAGCAACAGTATGTGGTTAGATTTATAGTATATAGTTGGGGGATGACTTTTCAGTAAAGGGACTCTATTGTGGGATATCAAAGAAAAGGTCTGACTTCTGCTACTTCGGGATGGAGAATTCTATTACTTTAGATCTGGCATGTTTCTTTAAATGATGTCATATTTATGAGATGATAGAAACAACAGTAAGGACAAACCACAGTTACTTTGCTGAAGATCACAGGTCCTCCTGTACAGGCTCCCTTGGCTTGGATACTTGCTGAATGATAACGTACCACCAGTTCTAGCAAAAATCTTTTGTTCCCTGGTTTTAATGATCGTTAGCGGGCTCCTGCTGTATGGAGATAAAGTGGGAGAAGAAAACATTAATTTTTTACAAATATTTCTTTTCAGACTTTTGTTTTTCCAAAAAGCTACCCCTAAATTTAACCTCTGGAATGCTTTGTAATAGGACACATTCCATCAGAAACTATGATCCTTCAGAGCAGCTGTGTTGAATACAAACAGCCTCATTCAAGTCCAGGAAAAATGCCAGAAGCAGACATCTGTTTCGCATTCCTAGGCTCTGGGCAGAGCCTTCCAGGGGTGGCTGAATGGCATTCGCTACTCTCAGTCTGCAAACACGGCCACAGGAGCTCCCTAGGGCAACTGGCTGTGTTGTGCACTAGAGTAACCTGCCGTGTGTCTGAGCCCGCAGACCAGCGCAGTTCGTGCATCTCGGGTTCCACCACGCTGCACATACTTGGGCCTGCCTACGCAGTCCTGCTCCCTGGAGGAAGCAGGCGTCGTCCCAGCTGCTCCCATACTGTTGTTGCTGCCTCGTACCAGCAATCTGAAACTTCTGAAGACTGTTCAGCCCCCAATTTCATGAGTGGTAGGGAAGCAGCTCAGCAGCTTTGTATCCAAAGGCACAACTGAACTGTCGCTGGAAGAACTTCACGCTTCGATGACAATAATTCTTGTGCTCCTTGGGTGGAGCGATGTGTACCACACACTGGGAACTGTCAGTTAAAAAAAGGTCTTTTAGTCTTCTGGCCGTGCTTAAGATTGATGTGTTCGTGTCAATAAAATGCTTTGATAAAGATCTCCCTCTGGAGCTTTGATTTATAAACTACACGTTTTACAATGTGGTTTTTTTATAGCTGTTAAAAACATTTCCCTTTAGCCTGTCAAGCAGACAACTATACCACTTTCCCTTCCTTTATGAAATGCAGTTTGGTGTAAATACAGACCGAACAAGTGGCAGAGTCAACTTTTTTCCCTAAACAAAAGAAAAGGCTATAGCAAAATCTTTCAAATGTTACTATGGAAAGGTAAGTATCAGCAAAGAGAATAAAACCAGGGGAAGTTCAGGCTATTACCTATGTGCTTAAGTGTGCTGGTATGTCTCACAACCATTTGCCAGCAACATTTAATAGAAAGCACATAAAACTTCTTTCATTCAACAAAATGCTAAAAATACACAACATTTTTACAAAACGCACAAATAGCAGAGAGCCCTCATTTTGTTCAACACACTTCAGTGGTTGCAGAAGACATGCTATTGCATTCTGTAACATTCTTGCATATCTCTTATTATTAATTCATGCATTTGTTTCATGTCCTACCTGTAAAGAGCTTTTGCATCCTGCAAAGGTTATCTCAATTCCTTAACTTTTCCTTTGTTCCAAAGGAGCAGCCCTGTCTGCAGTGATAAAAACATCCTGGTTGGTTGGATGGGTGGAAACCCTGCTCTCCCAGCTTCATTCCACACACTCATCAGGGCCGCTGAGTAACTTGCCAGTTGTCTCATCAGTTTTGTTGCTTTTCAGCATCTTGTTGCAGCACACACAAGCTTCAGATGCCAAGGCTGTCCTCTTTAGTACAGAAGTTAAAACAGTCTCTGGTTCCTGCCATTAGCTCAGCTCCCAGCACAGGGCTGGAGGGAGAGAACAGGGCAGAAGTTAATTTCCAGCAAGTCTGTGGAACAAATCTAACATGGGAATGGGGAGCAGCTGCTCCTGAGAGCTTTGGGAAGGCACAGGAAGAGAAAGAGAAGGAAATGGCAGGGGCATACAACACCTCACTGTGCTGCCACTAGCTGGGGGATGCCTCCAGCCTCTGTCTGTGGCAACATGGAGAACAAGTAGCTTCTACAGTGCTGGAGGCTTTGTCCTCCAAATTGCAGGGGAAGTAAGTGAGCTCCCATCACCGTATGCTAGACATCTCCCACCCCTCTGGTTTCCCTGTTCCCTACAAGCTGGCTGCCTGAAGGGGAGATTCCCACGTGGGGCCTGTAGCTAAGGCATGGCCGCAGCGTGGCCCGCCTCTGCCCTCTCTTGCTGGGCTGTTACGCAGCCTGTCCCGTTACTGCCCTTGCGCTGCTGCAGGTAACAAGAAAGCCTTTGCTGTCCCACTGCGGGTAAGTCACAAACAGCAGGAGGAGACAGGAGGATCAGGACAAGTATCTATGTAAAACTAATGCTTTAAGTTGACAAAGGAAGATGCACACCTTGCCAGATCGTCAAGTGCAGTGGCCAAAGAGTGTGGGCAGCAGCTGTTGTCCATGCTGAGCCAAGCAGGAAGACCCAAGCAACTGGCAAGTCATCGCTGCCAAACTCTCTCGGCTGGCCGTGATCCTCCCCATTATTTTGATGTAACTTTGAGATGAAGGTTTATCATAGCACTTTTTTTCCTAATCTACCCAAATCAGTTTCATCTGGATTCCCATCAGATGTGTCACACATGGCTTTGACCAAAATAACCTCAGTAGATTGTCACGAGCTTGCTTAACCCCAGGATACCTGGCAGCTTGATTTCTCTACACTTTTGCTAATGGAAGAGCTGGCACATGCTCTGTGTAAGGATTA
Organism: Nipponia nippon; assembly: GCF_047370975.1. Lineage (NCBI taxonomy): Eukaryota > Metazoa > Chordata > Aves > Pelecaniformes > Threskiornithidae > Nipponia > Nipponia nippon. The sequence continues at coordinate 43,571,162 of NW_028262391.1, forward strand.
TGAAGGTATCTAAGCAGCAATACATTTTATTTCCCCTGCAAAGTGACAAATAAATCATCCATGTAGTCTGAAATGCTTGCAGAGAAAAACAATAAATGCCAATACATTCCAAATTTTTTCCTAGAGGTTTTAATAGAACAAAACTAGTTTTATTACTTAAAATCAGAAAACAGTTTCATTAACACTGCAGCCAACTTTTTTAAAAACACAATTACTTTTGAGGTAGACAGAAAATAATGATTAGGAACGAGTCACGTAAATGGTTTCTCTTCAAATTGGTACTGACTTATTTTCACAACAATGCATTTTAGACATTGTTTTTTAAAACATAAGTCAATAATGTAAAAAGCCCATCAAATTCTACTTTATTAATGATTCTTACTAATGACATAATTGACCAGGAGCTTGAAACAGGAGCTGTTATTTAAACAATTTCTTCCCCTTCCCCTTCAAACTCACCATTCTGGATCTGAACCAGAGAGCTTAGAGCTTTAACTGAAGTTACACTCTGGATTATATTTTTAGCATAGAAGTGATGAAGTCTTGTCACATTTATTTTTGTTGGTAAGAATATTGGGCCATTCCTAGTGAAACAGTTGAGAGTTAATTTATTTTTTCAAACAAAAAGTAAACATTGTATCAGCTTTAACTTCAATCATAACCGCCTTACTTTAAATGCATATGCCATTTGCATGTACACATTTCAGTTCATCTGTAGTCTTCAGCACTTAACTCCACAGGAGATGTACTTATGCAGTTACCAAGTCATATAATTAATAGTTTTTTGCATTTTATGGCTGAATAAATAAACACTATAGCTTAGATGCAAATCGTATACACATCGGTTAATGTATTGTAGTGGTTTAGGACTTACAACATATTCTGCTAATCCTTAAAACTGCAGGAAGTTTGCTATGAATGTTAAGAAGATGGTGTACCTTCCTCTGACATTTTACTGTGATCCGGTCTTCATACTCTTAAAAGTTGCTTGAGTCTTTCACTGACTACAAAGAAATTGTGTCTTTTTTTGGCTTGCATGCCTAACTGGGCAATTCCTTCTTCGCCACGGAGAACGACAAGATGAGAGAGACAACGTGGTATGAATCGTGCCTTGGTCCAGCTGGGAAGAATGGAAGCCATCCCACAGAACAGGCTCTGGAATACACAAATAAAATAACATGCCAAGGAGAGGAAATACATACATGAGAGCTGCCAAGGCTGTGATGTAATGTCTCTGATTAGCTACATTCAGGTCTGTACCAGAAAAAATACTCACCACAGAAACTGCAATGCACAGAGCACATGCTCTCACAAACATGGGCGACCTGAGAGGGACCGCCCTGCTCCAGGACAGATTTCTTCCCTGGCGCCCGCAGGCCTCCTGCCAATGCCAGGACTGCACAGTCTGTCCCAGCCGCGCAGGCTGCCCTGCTGCACCCAGACTGGGAAACAAAATTTGAAACCTCTGCAAGTTAAATATGTTTTTGCATGTACAGACAAATTGTCAAATTAGTGAGATGTAGAAAAGGGAATATAGGAGAAATGGGAAAGGGGATAGCTGAAATCGTGAGCTGAAATTGTGAACCCCAGTGTGGCTCAGGGGCTGATAACGGCACCCCGGCAGATGGTGCTACGATTTCACACGGGTCAGCAGCTGTCCTGAGACCTGGCCAGCACAAACCCGGATGAGAAACAAGGGAAGATGTCTTCATCCAGCGTCTCAGAGCTCCTACTGCCTCTCAAGGCTGGAAAGATTCCCCCCGAAAGCCCAGAAGCTGGCCTGGCACCTCCATCATCCCCTGTTTGCCAGGTTCATTGCCCTCATCTGGGACACACCAAGGCATCGATGCCTATGCTGTACCTGCTAGATCAGAGTCTTTTGGCTTGCACTTAACCAAATCCCTTCACATGCATAAAATCAGTGTTCACCATTCACAACAGCTCTGTCCCTACACATAGTGATGGACTGTACATACAACTGGATGTCTTTTCCACTCATAAAATCTCCTTTTTAAAGCTGACGTGGTTTCAGCTGAACTGAGATACACTTTATTTCAGCTGACTTCATAATTATTGAAGCATTTCATTTTAATTAGGATGATGGTTAGTGAAATCTGCCATAAAATCCTTTGTGGGTTTTAGTCTTTGTAAAAAACCTTACAAATATGTAATAGATATAGAGAAATAAATAGGAACAGTATACAACGCATTGTTATTTTCTTTCACAGCTAACCAAGCCTATATATCGATATGACTTGACGGTGACAGGATGACAGACTCATTTCTCCAATGAACTGTTTTCTTCTTATAAGGCAAAAAAAGCACTGCATCTGTATGAGATCATCTAGAAAAGTCCTCCTTCCTGAAAAATACTATATTCTTTTTTGTTGCCTAGCTACATGCTGCTGTTACCTTAGAAGGCTGTAGACTCATCTGAATGATTCTGGTGGTGCTGATGTGCTTGAGCAGAGGAGTAATGCAAATATATAACCCTTTCTTTGGTAAAGATTATGAAAGAAAAGGGTGAGTGTGAAAAGAAAGACCCTTTGCAGAAAAGCAATTTACTATATTCATCATATTCTTTTTGACATTAATTGTTGAATAAAATCCATTTCCCCCCACAGCCCTGGGTACGTGAGCAGGCAGTGAAATCACAGACTTGATGCTTTTGACGTGAGAGTCTGATGCTAAGGAAGCGTTTGCCTGGTTCATGTTAATTACTGCTGTGAGTAAGTGTAAAGAAGGGAAAAGACTGTCAAGGCCTGATTCTGATCTCATTTCCAAAACTGTAAACAGGGAAAAATGCCATGAAATGCAACCGATTTGCTGAATTTTGTTACCACCAGCGAATGGGATGATCACTGAGTCCTTCTTTGAATATAAGTACCTTTGATGATTTGGAAAATTAAGAAAGTCCTTAAAATGCCTGAGGCCCAAAGATTTACATTGTAATGTGCCTGTCAAAGAAACCTATGACAGGGAGCTCTGCCCTCAAGCATGAGACATGCAGAGATTGAGAACTGAGCAATAATTCCCTGGCACTTCCCCAATGTGATCAGCGGCTCAGCATGCCGCTGCCTCGCCGAAGATTTCAGTATGCTGGTATTCACTAGGTGTGGGGCAGTTGCCTGTGGGAGGAATAAGATGAATGGGGAAATACAGTTATTTCTTACCTGCTTCACTGTAACTGGTTTGGGTGTAGAATGTCCTTGGTATGCATCAAGATTTTGCAGTTTTATCTTTAGGACTGACAGACTTTTAGCACTGGAGTTTTGATTCAGCTTTTTCTAGTTAGGGCTGGCTTTGAAATTAAGACCTGCATTTGCTTTCATAAAATAATATTTTTCAAGTCTACTGTCTATAACCCTCTTTACGTAAGGTACACACTTCATACCATTTTATTACCTCAGTCTATGCTTGTGCTTGCTCTTTGTATTTTATCATGAGCCTAGATTCTGATCATTTTATGTTTTTTGGAGACATAGTGGTAGATAATGAAGCACATTACGATTATCATAATTATTATTACATTCTTTCTCAAGAATAAAATCAGAAAGAACTTTGACAATTTAAAGTGACAATAAGAAAGTTTATTTGATTCCAGTATAATTCTACAACAAGAATTTTGGAAGTCTTCATCAGAATATCTTGTATAGCAGCAGAAGCAAAGCAGGAAATGAGACATTTAAAAGAAGCAGAGATGCCTGTTACTGCTGTGATGCAAATGTGGAATTTGCCAAACTCAGCACATTCCAACTGGACAAATTTTGAGTTTCTCCTGGAACGGATGTTATCATCTCTCACATCCAAATTCCTACCCACTTTACATGAACGATTCCATGACATCACTCACCACAGGAAAAGTCACCATAAATTCTGCACTGGGTTATAAAGAAGTATAAAGCCTTTCTAATTCAAATTCATAAGTCTCCCCTGTGACTGTGAGTTTTTGTCCCTGCTTCAAGCTTTCATTTGTTGAAATGAAAGGGAAGGGAAATGGAGTTTTCCCCACCAGGGAAACAAGATCACCTTGCAAAAGGGCAGTCATGTCTTAATTCTGGTCACCACCACTCCCCGCCAGGAGCCTTATATAAGACACAGCGATTCTAAGCATTATAAATGCACATTTGGACACAAAACTAAAGTTCTCTGTGTAAGAAAAGATAGATTAAAAAATCCTTGTCCTTTTTTCTTATCTAGTACACAGAAGAGGGCAGCACAGTTAAAGTTTCACTTTATATTGCCATGAACATTACAAACTGTGTTTCTGTCTGACAGTGTTTCCTCCACAGTGATGGATCTATGCAACTCTGCCAGTGGAAGCGTGTTGGTCATTTCCTCAGAGGACCGCAGGTCTGCTCCTACTTACGGGTTTTCACTGCAAGGAGACTTCTCCTTGTTCATCTGTCATATTCATGGAAACATCTACAATATGATGACTTTATCCAGATTTTCAGACCCCACATCCCCAGATCTTCTTTCCTTTGATATCTCTGTAATGTGTTGAAATGTAAGCAACGCCTTGTCACTGGCGCAATCTGCCGTGCTCCCGGCACCCTCACTGTAATCTCTTGTTACGGAGGAGTTTTCCAATACAATTACACTTGCCTTCTGCAAGTTTCTGTGCTTTGTTCTGCAATACCATGTGGAAGATGCCTGCTAAAAGGCAACTTTTGAAGACATTGTCCTGCAGGCGTATGGAAGAAATGGACTCTGTGGGTTACCAAGGGCAGCTTTAGGCTCTTTTCTACCCAATTTCCCGCCTATTAAGTCCTTAGTTCCTCAATAAAAGAGAGTTACAGTAGGTCCATGAACATGTTACTCAATGCTCAGCTGACAGTGTGAACAGGGATTCTCAGGATTAACAAAGCAAGCAGAAAGCGTCACTGTCCACTGTGGAAGTCCATGGGCACATGCAGTTTGAATAATCCGTGTTTCTAATCCATGTGCTTCTTGTCCCCTAACTTCTAAAAAGATGTATTTGAAAAGATACAGAGAAGGGCAAGTCAGGATCATGTTTATACAAGGAGCGACTGAATACTCTAGGTTCCTCAGCCGAGAGAGGTAATTACTGAAGAAAGCTATGAAATCATTACGTGTATGAAGAAGGCATGAGGGAAATCTTATTCTCTGCTTCACAATACAGTAAACGGAGGTGTTGCAGGATATTGAAAATATACATGGGTTAAAAAGCAATTAGAAAAATATGCAGAGAAAACACATCAAGTGCCTCTGAACAAAAGGAATACTTTTAGCCTGGTGGTTGTATGGGGGGGAGTTTAAATTATGTTTATCATGTTCTTATTGTCCATTCTTCTTTAGATATCTGCTACTGACAGCTGCTGGAAACTGGCTGTAAGTTGAGTCTGACCCAGGACAGCTCCTTTAATTTGTTATTGCAAATAGATTCATTTCTCTTGCCAAGAGCTACTGCTGGTAAACAATAAATCTTACATTTGCAATTTGCTTCCTTACCACTATGTACTTCTTAGTAAGACAGCCAGACAGCCATTACTTTGCCCACTCCTTAAACCAAGTGTCTGTTGCAATCTGTAAATTCAGAAACCTTTTCATGGTATCAGACTTCTAGGTATTTCTCGTAAAGGGCCTCTGAAATCCACACTAAGGAGTATACATCCCGCAGGAATTGTAACAGGATATTTAGCATTCCACTCATGGATGGATGATGTACGTCACACACATTGGCCATGACAGGTTTAATACTGAAAAAGAGGAATTAGGGGTGATAAAAGAAAATAATTATGGAAATGTCTTAGGTCATGTTCTGATTTTACTCCAAACTTGAAATGCAATAGGAGCAAACAGCTGATCATATATGGTACGTGCTAATGAGTCCGTTCCGCAGTGAGTGAGGAAACTAAGGGGGTATCCAAACTCTGACTCTTGTAGCAGGGTATAGCACAAGCGGTTACTGTGTTGGTAAGAAGTAAACCCGAATCTGAAAAACTAAAAATCAGTGCAAATTTGAAGTTAGACTGAGACAGGATGCTTTTCCCAAGTATATTCTAACAGGATAGTTGACTAATAGTGTAGCGCACTCTGTGAAAAAGAAGTAGGGGAACTGAACAGGCAAAAATGAAATTAGATATGCCACTTGTGCAACTTCTTTTTTTCAGAGTAGTGATTCATCTGGTTCAGCTGGTCATGAGGTTATCGAGTAGTAGAAGTTTTTTGAGCTTACTCAAAGCAGTGAGAAACTCAGAGTAGCAGGAAGATGAACGCATTTCCAGTTATTCTTATCCCAAGTTATTTTTCACACTCTTTTGCGAGAGTTTCAGGAAGACAGAGGCCTTTGCTTTATGTTACAAGCAATGGACTAAGAATTTACCTGTTTCATCATTTTCTACCTGAAAAACGCGAACAGTACTACATTCTTTTGCAGTGCCTATCAGTGACCTTTAGAATTTCTGGTCTGGAGCTGAGAGGAAGCACAGTAGCTGTGAGAGGAACCAACTTCTGATTAATTTTGTACATATAATAATGGATTTAGTTAGGTTTCTGTTTGCATTTCCCCGTTGGCACTATATGTGAGCTTTCTAAGCTATGTCGACTTCTATCATCGACTCCAAAGCTCATATTTCTCACGTTATTGTTGCAGCCCCAATTCATGGCTACCACTACTCAATCAAAAATATTACCTGTCATTAAATGCAAGAGTAATTATGAGAAAAAGTATGGCTCCTTGGCCGAAGGGGTGTGCTGCCTTGGGAATGTCCAAATTCAGGTTCAGCATGGATGCAACATTTATCAGGCTTTCCAACAAAGGAGTTAGGGCTGAGGCTGAAAGCTCCACCATTGCTACAGTTATTCGTACAGTTCAAACTGTAGCCTACTTCTAAATCCCTATATATTAACTGCAAAATAATGCAATACACCATATGCTGCACATGAAAAGGTCTAATATGTATTTGCATACAACCCACAAACTGTACCAGTTAGCCCGTACCTGTTCAGCACACACTAATCTGTGATTTTAAGGGTGACGGTGAGGAAAACTTGACATCATATTTGCACTATAACCGACTTTTTGTAGTATAAGGAAAAAATCTGGTGGGTTTTTTTTCATTTCCCTGCACCTCTCTCTCTCTTGCTTAGGTTAAAAAAAAACCAACACATTTCCTACTGCTGCCTCTGTCTCTTCTCCCACTGGCCTGAGTCTGTCAGTTCTGTAATTAAAATAATAATAAATGCTGCTATTTCTTTTTTAGTCCAGGTATTTGGGAGGTAGCCAGACTCATGCTTCTGCAGGAGTAATGTTTCATATAACTTGGCAAGAACAGACCTTTGTGGATATCTCTCCAGTTTGTATAGAAATAACTTCACCCACATAATGGCTGATTAATTAGACTTGAGGCAGTGCAGATGAGTTGAAAAGTAAGGAGAGGAGAAACCCACAACTTCCAGTGTAGAGCCACTCTGAGAACAATGCTTTCTCCCAAACCTCACTGCTGCTAATCCAGTCTTTGGGCTGTTCAAAATATTTCTATTATTCTTAATCAAATGTGAAACAATTACAATGTAAGACAGCAGCAAAAGCAAAAACTGGAATTCAGGGATAAAATTAATTTGATGTAAAAAATATAAATGCTATTTATAATATGGCATTTGACCTTGAACAAACACGGATGAGGTAGAATTACACAGAGTTAATTCAACCCTCCAAATTCTGCTTTTTTATCTGAAAATTCCAAGGGGAGGAGGTTAGGTGTTAGGTTATACATGCTTAGGTATCACTGCACCCCCTGCAAAGTCCGTACTTGTCATTTAGACTGTGAAATGCACTCTGCACCTAATATAGCATAAAGAAACTCCAGGCACAAGCTTTATTACCCCAGGAATAAGTAACTGGAAAAACAGGATTGAACTATATGTTTTACATTTTCCATATGATGAAAAGTACTCAGGCCAAGAGACAACACTGACACTTCTCAAAAGCTAGATGAAAACTGAGAGGGAAAAAAAGGAGAGAGAGAATAAGAAAGGAATGAGATGAAAGAAAGGAAGAAAGGAAGAAAGGAAGAAAGAAGGAAAGGAAAGAAAGGAAAGAAAGGAAAGAAAGGAAAGAAAGGAAAGAAAGGAAAGAAAGGAAAGAAAGGAAAGAAAGGAAAGAAAGAAATGAAGAAAGAAATAAAGTGGATATGCTACAACAGTAAAATACAAAGAAAGGCACCTTAAGTGAAAAGCATGTGAAAAGCATATGAAATAAGGAAAATGAAAATCATATGAAGACGAAATGAAACTGGAAAAAAAATCCCTTTTTAGAGAGCTTTGTGCTCAATTCCCCACAATATAGGACATCAGTGTTCCTTTCCTTCCAAGTCTCAGATCAGATTCTTCCATGAGAACCACAGGACACACACCACAGATGCTGGGCAGCCAAGCAAAAGTGAAGCTTTTGGATTGATTTACAAATGGGAGGTTACAGTGGCTCCGCCAGGATCCCAGAATACCCTGATAATTAGGATGTAGTTGACTGGGGTCCCTGAGACCAAAAATGACCCAGCGCTTCTGGCCTCAGCAGAATCTGCTTGTTGCTTTTGTTAAGCCGTATCTCCTCATGCAGTGAGGATCTGGGTTAGACAGCAGCCTCTGGGCTGCAGCTCTGCTGTTGGTTGTATGACACAGCCCTTGCAGGGGACAGGCACCTGAATTGCTCAGGAGTCACCCGTGGCTCAAAGACCGCAGATGGTACCACTGCTACTGTGATAACCCTGATTCAGCACACTTACAATCTGCCACGCAGGCTGGAGCGGACTTTTACCTTCAACATTGATAGACTCCAGATCTGGCTCTACGTAAAATCCAACAAAACTATAAAATTTCCAGTTTCCATTTCAATATGTAAGGAATGATATATTAGGCTTACGAAAGATATCAAGTTTACAGTATGTGTCTGAAGCACTCATTTAACTAAAACAAACCCTATACCAGTAGAAGCTAGAACAACAGAAAGTAAGAATAGAAAAGTAAGACATGAAAATCTCTTTTAAACAGAAATGAATTACAGTTAATATATCTGCTAGAAGCACAGTCACATTGAAGTGGAAATGGAGGGCAGGTGAGAAAGGAGACGGTCTGAAAATCGTTCAAAGAAACTAAAAAAATCAGCATTTCAAGCCTGTGGGCTCATATGCACCCCACTGAAATCAGCAGATGCCCTGGTAATGTATACATGAATATATAGCAATAATTAACAGCAAACAGAATTACATGCCATGTGAAGAAGCACGTTATGTGTCTCAAGTGATTAACCTGAATTATCTGTTAATTCCTTCCAACTTCACAAAATAGCTGACCTATTAAGATCAAAGGAGATAAACCAGCTACATGATCCCCGTGATCTCCCCCTCTCTCTGGTTCCAGGCACAAATCCTGCGGCGGATGGACCTAACTGCCTTGGCACAGCGCTCCTCTGTGCAACTTGTACTCGTCCCTCCAGGAACAAGTGAAGCCCCGGGGACCTAATCCAAGGCCATCTCACTTTCCGTTAAAGGACAACTCGCAGAACCCAGTGCCAGATCCTGAGTGGTATCCTGTAACTGTGGTGGTATTCTATAACAATTAATTCATTAGTTGTACCTGGGTGCTAGCACAAAACAAGTTATTTGCCACAGAGTCCTAAATTTTTTGTATGATTTCTATTAGATATTGTTTTATTTTCAGTCACTTTTCCTGCTGAAACATTGTTGTCTCAAATTTTTTATTTAGCACTTTTACATATGCCTTTCCTGTTATTTTTTGGCTAGCAAGGAGTCTATCTTACATTTACATCACTAAAATATTCATAATTCTCATCAGCAAAAGGCCTGGAATAAAACATGGCTGCTTTAAGTCCTGTCAGTGAAACTCCCATTTTTAGTTTGGTTCCAGTCAGTAGTGCTATATGTGGCACAAAAGTGGCACTGTATCTTTGATTCTGATGCTTCTCAGATTTCCCTTCTTTCACACAGAAAAGAATTAAAAATACCCCCACTTTATATGTCAAGTTCTAAAGTTTGACCCTGACACACAGTAAAGGCATGCAAGAAAGACGGGTCCAAAAGACTTATAAACCCACTCAGAATATTTTCAGGTGACAATTTTAAGCAGAAACATTCAAATTTTTAAAAAGTTAACTGAAGACAAACCATTTCTGGAAGCGTATTTACATAATTAGCTGTATAAAAATACAGATTAATCAAGACAGTTTGGCAGATTCCGGTTTACTCAAGTTAAGTAGCCATGGCATACTTCACATGCTAGCCATAATTTCTTTCAATATGATTTAAAATGCTAACCAGAGGTTTATAATTCAGTTCAGCTAACTGAAGCACTCACTTCGTTTCACCACCAAACTCTAGCTATTTGAACTGACAAGGCTATTTTGGTTGCTACTTTGTGAGACAGGCAGAGAGAATTTGCTGCAAGCACTTGGTGATCTTTAACTGCCACATTAACACTTCAAACTGCAGTTATCAGGGCGAAGGGGCCAAAGCCACCCCAAAAGCATGGACTGAAAATAACAGAATATTCACTCACTTAATTTCATAGGAAAAAATATCCATTCCCTGTGGTCAGTCCCTTCAAAGTATTTTTCATGTTTATCTTTGTCGCAGTTAAGTAGCCTGAGAAGTTGAACATGCTATAAAAGAAAAGATGTTTCCGAGCCAGTATGCTATATTGTATTGGCTATGCAACCCCATAGCCCAATCCCATAGATTCTTTTCCTTCCCTTACGTTATTTCCTACATCTATAACTTCATTTCCATCACCTCCCTATCTCTTGCCTTCTTTAGCCTTGTTTCTGCAGCTGATTTGTAAATCCTTAAACTTCCATGAATTTGATGGCAACTACCCCGACAGAGAGTCACAGGGATTTTCCCGTACTGATCAGGCTGTAATCTTTTGGGAGCAGGAGCCAGAGTTATTTTGGCTGTACAATGTCTAACATGTTTCGGTTGCTAGGTAAACAATAAACTGTATACACGATGCTTGGGTGAGCCATTCAGAATACAAGTATAGTTATCTGGTTAGTCGTTTCTTCACCCGATCACACGGTACTGACTGTGCCAGTTAGGAGATAGGAATTTCACTGTCTCACTTTGCTGCTCAGGTGAAATCGAGAGAAGAATTTGACCTTTATGTTCTATATCGGCCTCTTAAACCGTTACCACTGCATGCAGACACATTGGCAAGCTTACTATGTAAGTGCAACGCTTAGCACAGGTGCTTTTCGCATAACCTGCTCCTAAACATGAAGTAAAGCAAGCACGAAGTAATGCAAATATTGTGAATTTGCAAATATTTTTCCTAACACTCCTGTAGACACCGGGACTATACCTAAACTCCTGGAACTCAACGGCATAGAGCCTAACAAGCCGAGGAAACCTATCTGCACCTATCTGCATACAACAGGCGCTCTCTCACGCAGGGCTGCGAGTGGAAACGAGCGACACAGGGAGCAAATGCTGTCTTCCATTCCACCCGGGGGGGGCACCAGGAGAGAAAAGCATCCCGGGCCGGGCGGGAGCCGGGGCGCGGGGCAGACCCCGACAGCCCGCCTGCACAGCCCTTCGCCCGCTACACGAGACGGTACTGCCCGCCGAAACGCTCCGCGTCCACCCCTCGCCCCCCCACGGCGACCGCCCTGCCCGGCCGCGCCGCGGCCCCGGCGGCTTCACCGCCACGACGGGCCCGGAGCCCCCGCGGCCGGCGGGAGGGGAGCCCCGCCGCTGACCCCTTCGCTGCCGCAGGAGGCCGGGCCGCGCCGCGCCGCGCCGGGCTTCCCCCCCGCGGGGTTCCCCGCCCCCGCCCCGCCGCGCCGAGGGGAGCGGAGCCGAGCGGAGCGGGGCCGCCGTGGGCGGGCGGTGCAGCCCACGGCCGCGCTGGCAGGGCGCCGGGCGGCGCGCGTCACGGCGGGGAGGGCCGGGCTGGCGGAGCCATAAATAGGGGCGAGGAGCGGGGTGGCGGCAGCACTCGCTGGGGAGCTCCGGCGGCGGCACAGGCGACTCACGGCGGGGAATCCCTCACTCCTTCCTTCCTTCCTTCCTTCCTTCCTTCCTTCCTTCCTTCCTTCCTTCCTTCCTTCCTTCCTTCCTTCCTTCCTTCCTTCCTTCCTTCCTTCCTTCCTTCCTCCCTTCCTTCCCTCCCTCCCTCCCTCCTTTCCCTTCGTCCGCGGAGCGCCCCGAGGTAAGCGCTGCTCCGCGGGCGGCGCGGCGGGGCTCGCCCGTGCCGTGGCGGCCGGGGCCGGGGCGCTGCAGGGGCGGCGGGCGTTGACAGCTCTTCTCTCCCCTCCGGCCGCAGCCCGGCGCCCCCATGACTCTGAACCGCGGCGACAAGCTGCGCTACCTGGACAAGCGGCGCGGCAGCATGCCCTTCTCCGCGCACCAGCACCTGCACCGGCGCAGCATGCCGGTGGACGAGCGGGACCTGCGGGCCGCCCTGCCGCAGGGCGAGCTCTCCGGCCTGGTGCGCTGCACCTCGTACAGCCCCGGCGAGGAGCACCGGGAGAGCTGGGCCTCCGACTCCTCCGACTCGGTCATCTCCTCAGGCAGCGACTCCGACAGCAACCTCTACAAGGTGATCCTGCTGGGCGAGCACGGCGTCGGCAAGACCAGCCTGGCCCGCATCTTCGGCGGCGTGGAGGACTGCGCGGACGCGGAGGAGGCCGGTGAGGGCGCGGGGCGGCCCCGGCAGCCGCCCGGCGGAGGGAGGCGGACGCCCGGCCCCGGGGAGCCGCCGCCCGCAGCGGCGGAGCGCGGCGGTAGCGCTGCCGCCCCGCCCCGGGCACCCCCCGCGGCCACCCCCGGGCTGCCGGCGGGGACGGAGGAGAGCAACAGCTCCTATTTTCTGAACTTTTTTTTTCCCGCAGGAAACACGTACGACAGATCAATTATAGTTGACGGAGAAGAAGCGTCTCTCGTGGTGTTTGATATATGGGAGCAGGTACTTACAGGTTTAAGATGTTTTTTCTTTAGGGCTTGGTCAGTGGTTCGCTCTTAAAAAAAAGTAGAAATGGAACAACTGTGTCTGCCTGTTTCTTCAATCAGATCAGCAACATTAAAAAAGTGACATAAAAAATTGGAATTCATACTGCCTTTGTTTTCTCCTGCAATGAATTTCTTGTAGCTAGGCAGGCAGTTTAAAAACCCGAATAGGGCTGGAGTGCGAATCCCTTAATGCTTTGAATAAGCAGCAGCTTACATGAGCAGCCCAGGGAATTACTGTAAAATTAGAGATTCACAATCTGATCAGTGCAGACCTGATATTATTTCTGGAAACAAGAGAATTTTGTTCTGTAATATATTTTAAATCACAATCTTTTTAAAAAAATTGGGAGGTTGGCTTACTGAATCTTTATAATAAAGCTAAGAAAAATATCTTTAAGGTGCTTACAATAATTAAATCATTAATCAGTGTTGAATAGATTTTTCAGTGCAATAGATCTATTTCTTGCCTTTTGTTTTAGGATGACAGCCAATGGCTTCAGAACCACTGTATGAAAATGGGAGATGCCTATATTATTGTATATTCAGTGACAGACAAAGTTAGTTTTGAAAAGGCCTCTGAGCTAAGAATCCAGCTAAGAAGAGCAAGGCAAACAGAAGACATTCCTATTATTCTTGTGGGCAATAAAAGCGACCTGGTCAGGTCCCGGGAAGTCTCAGTTGATGGTAAGAGACACTATTGATCTATACAGTAATGTCTAAATTAGTAGCAAAGGCTATGGAGGATCATGGCCAATAGAAACGGTCCGGTTTTGATGTAGAAAAATGTATGATTCGAGGCACACTGGAAAAATCAAGCCAGCTGGTTCATGCTGAGGGACTTGGTACCACAGAAGAGAGTGGAGATGGGGGGAGAGGGGGAGATTTGTGACTGCGCAATGCTCTGAACTGCAGTACAAGAGAAAAAAATGATCAGAGCTGCAGCTTTAGCATACTGTTTCGTGTAGGATTCATTTTTGGTCAGTATTGACTGAAAGGGTTTAACTGTATGTTATGTGCAGCAGCACTTGCGAGTCTCAAGACTTGATAGCTCGAGCTGTGCTTTTTGAGGGGCAGGAGTGCCATGTCACAGAGCCCAGGCAGCCTTTGAAAAGGGTGACCCCATGCAGCCTGTACAACCCTCTTTCTTCTGGAAGTGACTCCATCACATTTGAGTTGAGCTGGTGGGACCAGGCTCACACAACTTAAACTCTTTTTGTATATGTTCTCCAGTTGTGATCAGTGAGAATCTCAGCTAGTTTCCAGCTAGCATTTCGGTAACTAGAGCACAGTAACCACTGCCAACACCACAGTATTAATTTCACTTGTTTAAACCTTTGGTGGTTTGTTTTGTTGGGTTTTTTTGTTTGTTTTGTTTTGTTTTCCACTGGGAAGAATACTCAGAAATATCAGTGCCTTGATGATGAACCATCTTCTGCTGTCTGTTTTTGCTGTGTTCCCTGTGTTAAATGCCTGCACAGGGAATTGACTGGAGTTCATCAGGAGATTATCACTTTTTTCAGGCTGGTGGCAGTGCATGGTTGACCTGTCCTAGTCATGACATCAGTACTTTGCTCAGGTTTACAACTTTGCCATTATTTACCACAAGTTGAACATGGCGATTGCACTGCAGCAACGTTCCAGAGTTACGTGCTGACGTCTTGTACATTGAGCGTCTTGCACTTCGAATGCAGTCCTAGTCAAGTCCAGTGGTGTCCAACCTCATGACCTCTAGTGATCTGTTCAATGACTTGACCTTGTGGACTGTGTCAGCTTCATTTGTAGCTAGCGTGGAAAACTCTCACTTGTTACAGCAAGGCAGAGGTGCATAATTGCTCAACAACTTCCAGAAGAAATAAAAACCATTTCTTTCTGTACCTCACACTGTTTCCTATCAATCAGCAAGCATGCATCCAGGTGCCTCTCCTATATCAGCTTTAGCTCTTAAACAATACTGGGATGGTCTCCCTAGAGGACTATTGTTGCCTTATATTCAGTACCATTGGTCAAATGAGATTTCTGACCATACCACAACAAAACCAAGAAGAGTAAGGGGCAAAACCATGAGTACAAATCTGGACTTTCCTACCACGTAGCAAAGCTCTTCCATGGCATTGAAGGCGTTTTCCTTCCTTAAAGTCAATTTTTATTTTGTTTTTCTGCTGGTATATATATGAAGAGAAAATGTCCGTCTCCACTCATCTCCTTTTTTCTCTTTCCATCCAGAGGGACGGGCCTGTGCCGTTGTGTTTGACTGCAAATTCATCGAGACCTCAGCTGCTCTTCATCATAATGTCAAGGACCTGTTTGAAGGTATTGTTCGGCAAATTAGACTTCGCAAAGACAGTAAAGAAGACAATGCTAGGAGAATGGCCAACACAAAAAGAAGAGAAAGCATAGGCAAAAAGGCGAAGCGATTCCTTGGGAGAATTGTGGCAAAGAACAATAAGAAGATGGCTTTCAAAGCAAAATCAAAGTCTTGCCATGACTTATCTGTGCTTTAGAAGCTTTCAGCAAGGCCAGATGTTGCACGTGGGTGATGAACAAGCATTTGACTGTTATGAGAAGTGTATAGATGATCCTCGTGGTGATAACAAGAATGACTTACCAATTGAGACTCTTATTAATGCCTTAAGGCGCGCAAGCAAGTCTGAAAGTTACACTACAATGTCTGCTTCATTGGTAAATGGTTTAAGTCTCAATGTGTGCAAGTAAATGAGCTAACTTCAAATAAGTGGCTTGACATGCCCACGTTTTCACTGTGTACATATGTTATATATCCTCTTGTCCTGTGGATACCAGAGATGCAAAGATAAGAAAGGATGATGAGAAGTATCACCACAGACTTGTCTCGTTTGCAGAGCAAAACTTCAACTTGTACGCAGGCTCGTACACTCTTTTTAGTATAAAGCAAGCAATGATAAATCTTTTTAAACTTAAATGTGGGAGGGGGAAGTAGAACCACATTAGAATGGGAGAAAACAAATGATATATATTATATATACAGTTAAATACAGAACAGATATCATTTTATGAAGTTAATTTGCACTTCCATTAACCGTTATTCAATTAATTTGTTACTTGTTTACATGCAGATTTTATAATAAAGTATTATTTCCTGTTATAATAAACTGTGCTTTTCTCATAATATGGATAAAGAATGAGAGAGCAGTATTTTTATACTGACCTTTTTGAACTGTACAAAACATTATACACAGACTATGCAGATTTACATGTGATAAAGTTCCAGAACAAGATGAATCAGGAATATTGTGTGTCTTTCTTTAATAGACAGTTTCTTCAAGAAGCAAACCCTGCTTTTAGGAACACTGTACTTCAACAGCTCATATTGGGAAGGGGTGTCTTGACCCTTCATATTCTTGTTCATCTTCAACCTGTTTCTCATCAGCTCTGTCAGGAACAGGCCCCTATGTAATGCCTTTAGTTAAAGAGATGTCTTGTGTTAATACTGATAAATTGAAGCCTGCAATGTTCTACTTTTTAAGTCCTCTCCTGGCTTGAAGGTCTTGTGTTACAGCCAATAAGCAAATGTGGGGGTTTGCTTTTTATTTTGTTTCGGGTTTTATTCTTTTCTGGGAGCAGTATAATTTTCTAATCTACTCACAAGCCTGCAGGTACCTTCCAGTGGCTTCAAGAAGTTCAAAGCAGGCTGGCAAGGCTGTTTGAAAGAATTGTAGGCTTCAGTTGTGGTGTATGCTGGCCTTCAGTGCTATTAAAGTTTTCATGTTCATTTTACTGTGTTACAATTAACGTGTTTCCATGATTTTTCCCTATTTGCTATTTCTGAAGTTAAAAAGCAATCATGTCTCAGTGAAAAAACTGCATTTGCTTTATAAATTCCTCTTCATAGGAGACATTCTCTTTAAATTCATCTGTAAACTCACTTCTCAAAACCAGTAAAAGATATGCTCTTCTGTCTCTTTCTACTCTCCCTGCCTGAGTCCAGTTCTTTAGAGAGATTGTTCCAGCTGCCTGGGACAGGAATCTGCTTGCCCATGATTTTATAGGGGCTGACCTTTCCCATACAGCAGGCAAGTTACAGCTGTTACACCTTACATTGAGCTTCCCTGAGCTCAAACGAACAACTCTCCACTGGGTTAGCCCAGTGCTTGGGCGTTCATCAGGGAACAGTCAGTACAGCGGGAATGCGCATCTGATTTGCATAGGTAACGCTCTGTAGAACTAGCGTCTCCTCATGTGCTGCTGGTGGAACCTAACTGGTTAGATGCATAGTTTAGCGTATGTTGCTGGTAACTGGTCACATTTCTTATGAAGAGAGGTGTTTACTTTGTGTCCTGAGTGAAGTCTAAAGTGAATAATTCTCTCCTGCTGCCAAACCTCACATTTACCTGATGATATGTTTTAACTGGATTTGGCTTTTTTTCACTAGCCTTGCTTCCTGGCAAACTACTATCACTGGAACGTCTAACCGCTGTCAGAGTATGGCACCAGGTGTCTATGTACATGGAAGCTTTTAATTATCAACACCAAAGCAATTGCTCTAGTCCTGAAAGCTCTACAGCAAGAGTGTCCAAATCCATGTGCATAAATTTGGCACATACCTATTCACACACATGCTAAAGGTCCTGACAAAACTATGTGGTGTTCCCTGTACATTTGCAAAGCTTCTGTCTTTTGGTTGCCCCATGCTTTCAGAATGACCGGGAGAGGACTGACATGTTTGATTGACTCACGAGATTTAATTCTGTCCATAATAAATACAAGGAATGGGATGCAAACCCAGAGTTTAAGATACGGCATTTCACAAAGTGCTTTTGCACTGTTTCAAAGATGTGTCACTCTTAATGCTGCAACATAACTGCAGCTGCAAAGCCTTTTCAAGGTCATGGTTAACAGCTATGCTTTTTGCACACTCTGACCTACAAATCAGATGTTTTACTGTGTTCATGAATCCAAAGGTTAGGTTTGGACAACTCTTAAGCCTAAAATATTTCTGAGGTGCTCTAGTGCATTGCTAGAGGTTCATTTAAACTGTGGAAAATAATTTGTATTTTGAAAGTATGTCATATAGGACACTGTGAGACAATAAACTGAATCGCTCTAAAGAAACTTGGGCTAATCTCTAATGTAGTCTATCAGTTAATATTGTACAATAAAATACTTATTCAAATCCTCATTATACTAATTTTTTCCTTCATTTGTTTGTACAGGGATTAGCATAACTCAGCCATGGTTCATGAAAAGGGGGAGGGTTTGTTGTATTGCAGCTCTGACAATAACCTGCTCTAGACCAAGATCATATTCTACGCTATAGAGTATTACCATGAATACTGTTTTGTAGAGATTTTGTAGCTCCTGGAAGATTTTCTACCCAGAAAAAAATTAATTTCTTGGATGTCATTTAGTGGAATTTCCAAGCAGACTTTTTGGAAGTACATGTGCAACACCAGCTAGAAGTCAGTAACAGGCACCTAACTGACAAATGCCTCTAAAAATCAACCTTCTTCAAAAGGTTATTTCTATCCTCAAGCATTTGAAAGTCATCTATAGGTTTTTGTAATTTGAGATGTTTTATTGGTACAGATACTCTGATTCTTGTCATTAATGGGGTGAATCTGTCATGAAAAATAGTGAGTCCCAGACAGCACTATTGTCTGTAGTTACTACCAGAGTAGAACAGAGTGTAAAGGGTAACTGGTGTGAGTTTTCTTATTTTTTGCCAATGTACATTAGGTTTAATTTGAAGGGACAGTTCACACAGTCATTTACTCTTTACTGCCTTCACTGCTGCTGCCAGCTGAAGTTCCTATTATTGCTAATTGTGGTGGTAGATTTTGTGTTGGCACAAATCCCTTTGGAACAGCTAGTTATTAACAACTACAGTGGAAGGACATTGCCTTTTATATGTGACACATACGTTAGGTAAACAAATCAAAGCCTCCTCTGCTTGCTATTGCTAAACTATCTCCTGTAAATTCTTCACCATGTGAAAAATGTGAAGAAAATCGTTCCTCCATCTGCCAAAACTACAAAGCGTAAAGTCACGTCACATAAATATAGATGAAATGTTAACTGCTGGGGGAAGACCCAGCATCACCAAAAATGTAGTTTCACTCAGATGTCTTTTCTGAAAATAGGACTACAAAAAACAGGGCATGATCTACAGAGTAACATTGCATAACATCACTGTTCTTTACTGAAAAGGAAAGTATAGTGAGTTGACAGTGATTAAGAATTCAGTGTATGATAAAAGATTGCTAA
This sequence comes from Nipponia nippon, assembly GCF_047370975.1. NCBI lineage: Eukaryota > Metazoa > Chordata > Aves > Pelecaniformes > Threskiornithidae > Nipponia > Nipponia nippon. The sequence continues at coordinate 43,590,391 of NW_028262391.1, forward strand.
GACGTAGTTCAAAAAAAGTGGGGTAATACCTACTTCTGTTGAAATTTGCTTTAGTACTCTTTAATTTTATTCAGAGACAATGTACAGGTTTAATTGCATGTGCATCACAGAGACCTCACTGAATCTGCAGTTGCAGTCGAAGGGGCTATCTGTGCATTCCAGGACCACCGTTTGATAATTTACCACATGATCTCTAGCATTATAATGGACAATTTGACTCCCTGTTTGCATAAAGGAACATCTGAACTCCAAAACTATTGAAGTTATTAATTTCTAAAAATGGAAATAGTAAATTATGTCAACTGTCCTTGTGCTCTATGACGTGGATGTTGAACCGAGAAGTAAAAGATAAAAAGCGAAAACAAAACAAATGCTCATTGCTTATCTGCAAATAAGATTTCTCTAAACCACTGTTCACAATCCAAGGAGGAACAACATTGTTTAACTTAAAAATGTACTAGGGATTCTAGCACTAGGAGGTAGGAAGCAGGCTAAGAAATTTACTTCAACACTGAGTTCTTCACCAACAAAGTAGTATTAAATATGTACCACAAAAATGTTCTGGCCACTGGGTAAAATGGGCAGTGTACGTTCTAAAGACTCTCCTCTCTCTTGTTCTCTTTTTTCCTCCCCTTTTTTCCCCCTATTTATAAATGTGCTGTCTGAATGAATCATTGGAAACCAATTAGGAGCCTACAGATTTTTTTCTAATACTTCCCATATTTATCACAGGAGCTGAAGAAAATACTAATCTAAACTAAAATGTAGCAGATTCAGAGACTGAGATAAATAGAATACATTTGAAAATACTAGTTTTCTCACCGTCCTAAAAAAGCTTCTCTAAGGTCCGAAACAGGGGCTGGAGAAAGGATAGGATTTGGAGAACAAGTGCTTCTGCTCAGAATAGTCTAGTCGGATGCATAAAAATCTCCTCCGCTTGTTTCTGGCAGTAAGTCCCAGTGTCATCAGCCTCATTACACTAGCATAAATAATTACACTACTGTTAGGCTTGCTGTCCCACTGAAGGTTGTGACCTGTACTTTGGGAATGACAGTTTTCAGTTCAGTAGATGCCTTGGCAGAAGAACAGTAATTTTTGTCGCGTCTAAATTGGATTATTGTAATGCATTATGCTTAACAAAGAGCTTTCAGGAGCTCCAGGTGATAGGAAATACAGCCACATTAATTAAACTGGCTAGGTCAAAACAAGCACATCACCTCTGTGCTCAGGCCTGGATTCCCATACATTTTTAGGTGAAGTGATGATCTAGAAAAGCTGTAAATAACATTGGACATGACTAATGTTGAAAATGCTTCATTTTGTTGCATGTTTCTTGGCTGGCTATAAAGCTTGCTGAACTCACTATAAAGTCAGCAGCGTTGCTCGATTTTGGACAGCTCAATAAGAACAATCTTCGCATTTCTAATTGCAGGTATTCAGGTATCTTATTACAGGTATTCAGGCCACAAGAGTTCAGTGCATGTGACACTGCAATGGTAACTGCAAGAGATCACACCCTATTTATTACTCTTGCAGATCAAGAATGCAAAAAGCATAAAGCAACAGAAATACGTCTTAACCGAACTAGAACATACGGTGAATTTTAGAACCCCGCCAACTTGCATCAACTCCACTTCATTACAGGCCTGCCACTGGAATTTATTGAGGAGTGTTCTCCAGCCTTCTTCAATGAAAAGTATAATGTAACTCTCTTTGGGTATCAGCCAGGTGCTGAACAACTTTCTCACAGGTTTTTCAGCTATGGGTGTCTCAGTTGTAGGGCTTCTTTGTCACACACTTTTCATGTCAACTTCAATTTTATCTTTCCAACCTCCATTGTTACACATTGTCACCCTCGCAGCAGTGGCTCAGCAGTACAGTGGGAACGGGAAAGTGGCACTCCTCTGCTGCTGCATGACTTACCGAAAAACATTAGCTGTCAACAGTTGTAACATGAACCTGGTCCCTCAGCTCATTGCTTTACATAATATAGTCTAGATAAAAATGTCAGATTTTGCTGCACATAAGTCCCTGATTAAGACAGCATAGCAAATTAAATTACTCTCTCCTTGAATGTCAGGGGTACTGTTGCATTTGAAAGGCAAAAGGGAATGGAAGATTTTTAGCTAATCTGCACATGGAGAAAAAAGAAAAAACTTATGCAATCTGACAGCCACCTCTCATTTTTACCCTATAGTCATTTTTTCAATGGAAATCTTTTCGGCTATCGAGTATTGTTGCATATGCTCTTCTGCCCTCTGACTATTCATAGAATTCTTGGATCTCTATCCTTCCTACTCAGTCCCATATGGAAAATCTTCTTAGAAGAAGGAAAACCAGTTAGGTGAAAGATATGAGCAATGGAAAAGTTTCCATCATTTTGAAAAACACTAATGAAAACATCTTATTCAACAAATTAACTTTTCTATGCGGGGTTTACAACTCTCAGTCCACAGCACTGTGGTAGTCCATTAAATTCAAAAAGGAAAAACTGGTTAGAGAAACAAAGAAAACAGAACTCATTAGTCTTTATCAATAGTAAGTATTTTCTGTGCTTATCTTGATACTCTGCAGCAGATCTAAAGTCACTGTCTGTAATAAACTGCAAAGAAGCAGACAAAACAGAAATTACAAGACTAGGCTGTTTTCACTCTACTTTGTTGTTGTTACCAATAATAAGCTTTCACCTGTGCAAGTAAAGACATTGAATTCACATGTATGATAAATACACAACGAATGCATCTATATGTGGCCATTACCTGCAGAACTGCTTTTCTTTCTTTTTTTTCTCTTATGTAGTAATCCAAAAGATAATACTAAAAATCTGAGTTATAGCATAGAAGTGAAATAAGCACAAAAGTAAAGCAGTAGACAGCACTGAGTATGCAGATAATGCCTCCTGCAGATCTGTCTCTTATTCACCATTTATTTTTTCAAGATTCTGGAGAGCTGAAGTAGCCATGCATGTCTGCACAACATTTATTCAAAAGCTGAGTTATTCAGGTATCAGAGCGAAACTCTGAATGGCCAAGTCCTCAAGAACAAAGATTTAGGATGCAAATATGCACCAATGTGCATTTCATCTTCCCAGAGATTTCATTAGCAGAATGTCCAACTCCTTTTAGATCAGTTTCAAGGGTTCTAGAAAACAGCACGTTATATTCTAGAAACATATTCAAAATCAAGAAAGTACTAAGAGCTTTTTAATGAACAATTTTATACACAGCCTTCAGCAAATGAGTTGCAAATTAAATTCTTAGTTAAATTCTACAGATCCTGACGTGGTTAGTAATTGGTTCATTTTTAATTACAAGGTAAAACATTAACTAACATGTCTTTATTATTTCACTCCCAAAGTAACGTTCTGCTTTTCAAGAGTAAGACGGATTAAGGAGCATTTTCATTTTAACCAGAGAAACTGGCAGTTGGTTCACTTTGTTTTCTGCTGGCTTGGACTGTGACCCCTTTAAACTCACACTGCTCTCGCATGTCCCTCTTACCAACGTGAATAAGGAGGTCTCCAGCCTTTGAAGTGAGCCCTTCAGTCATGAGTGTTTTGCCTACTTTTACATTTCTTTTTGAAGGACTATGCTTAAATATCTGCTAATACAGTATTCATTTGAGGAGTATGATGTAGAGCAGATGTCAAGCCCCAAAGAACAAACCACAGACAAATTTTGACAGGACTTTGGATGTTGCAAATATTGTAAAGGCAAATTAGTATTCCGGGTGGTAACTTCAGGTCTTTCTTGGTGGAACAAAGATTTTTAATATTCTCCTCATTACTAAATGTCAGTATTTTGTAGGCTTGTTTTTAAGAGTTTTTGAAGCATTCAGGCACTCTAAACTTTCAGTTTTATGCTGAATGGGGTATGTTTGGTGGCAAGTATCAAAGATAAAATTATGTCTATAAAATCACGTTTGTTGTACATTGAGTTTTCTAGGATTTTTACTTCGGGTATCATAGGAAGACTGACTCTATGTTGGCACCCGCAGAGGTTATATAAAAGACTGAGCAAAAAGCAAAGCATTGAAACGAAATCTATATGCAACCTGGTATTTCCATTCAAGGGAAAAGCTGGAGTGTTTATGAAACAAACCACCTCTGACTTCACTGCTGAAATGGCAGATGGGGGATGGAGTGGACAAACAGGCCAGAGAAGACCAGTCAGTCCAGATGCAGCATGCACTTTTTGATCACCCCCTGCTGCCAACTGTTCCCTTCCCAAACTCTACAGCCAAATGCAGGGGTTCTCGGGCTGAAGCAGAGACAGGGAGGGCAATCAGAGGAGGAATAAAAACATCGCTTGTACTAACTTCTTGTCTTTGAGCTGCTTCAAGAAGAAACTGCAGCCCGGGGATTGCTGACTTCAGCAAGGAGCTGTGCCTTGGTAAGACCGAGTGAAAAGTCTCTAGGCTGCTCAAGCAGGAGTTTGTTCTTCCATGCCATGCTTGGTGGGAAACTTCCTGCATCTCAAAGCATCACCTCCACTCTTCCTCCTCTCCCCCCGCCAAAGACAGGGCTATTTTTAATTCACTGATCATAAAGCTTGCTTTCCCAACAGCAGGATAGAGGTTTAATTAAAACTCCACCTGGTACTAACATAATCCAGCAAAATCCCATCCATTTCAGGGAATAAATCCTTGCCAAGGTTGGTTAACAAAAGCCATACAGTTTAGGCAGTTTTCTGTACTCTTCCTTGAATTTAACTGTATTTCTGTGAGAAAAGCAGCCAAAACCATTCAAATCTCTAAAACGTTTTACATGACATTGAAAATGGCTTATTAAGGTTACTTGGTGAATAATGGATGAAGAACACTAACTGCATTTTAATATCTGTGTTTCGCTTATCCTTTGTAATTTCCACAAGGATGAACAGAAAAAAAACCCAGCTGAAATTCCTAATACTCCTTACTTCCATCCCTATCTGTACAGCAGAGAAGGCACAGCACCTTCATTGCTAAACGTACACCCAGCTTTATAATTCCTTATTCAACTGAGTACTATTTATGCAAATAATGTTATTAAGATCATAGGACAAATTCTGCTCTTTTCTGGAGAGTCAGCAGATTTTAGGCCCTGTTTTTGGAAACACACATCCTTAATGTCAGCAGGGTACACTGAACGTGTAAAATTCAATGAATATTTAAAAGGCTGTTGATTTGGAATTGTGTTCTTGCTATACTATGGGGAAAACAAAAATAGAATTTGGCATTATGAGTGTCTATGTCATCTCATGAAAATGTATGGAATGTTTGCAGGATCAGGACTACATTTTGAAAACAAAATAATCGCAGGGCAATTTCTGTGAGACACAATCACACTGTGGCGAAAACATGAACAAGCACAGGACAGTTCTCCAAACTAATCAAAACCAAAGCCAAACAATTCCTCCACTGATGATTTATTTTACTTAAGTTCATAAAAATAAGACGGATCAGGTATCCACTACTAGAACAAGAAAGAGGGATTACATTAATCACTAATAAATTCAACCCTGTTTTGGAATGTTCCCAGCACTTACAGTTCAGCGGTTAAGAAATCATTAAAATAATAAACTTAATGTCACATGGACATAGAACTTTCAACAGACCAAAATGGAGCTAAGAGTTAGTTTTCCAAAGAAAGGGATGTTATTCTAACACATCATTCTAATTCTAAATTCTGCAAATTTGTCAAAGGGATAGCTGAAAGTTTGCCTAACATTCTACCCATTCTATCTTTTGGAGAGGAATGATTATGTTGGAACCTCACTTCTATTAGAAATTAAGGATCTAGCTATGGAGGTACAGGGAAAAGTTGAATATGTAAACTAGGTGGAACCCAAAGGGTCAAATAAAAGATATTTCTTAGATCTCATATAATTTCAAATCCTGGCTTGTGAATTTGTGATAAAATTTAAGACTGGCAGTATCATGGATCTCTGTCATCTGTGGAAAGCATCCATTTGCAAGTTAGAGAACCAGTATGAACTTGCTTCTGAGCCTTATCTTCTTCTGAATTACAGCAGAACAAATAAAAGAATAATTGCACTGATTTTGGAAGAGAACTGGATTTAGGTTGTGCCTTTTTTTTTTTTTTAAGCAATTCTCTCTTTATTTCCTCTTCGATAAGAATACTTTACGAAATGAACCATTAATTTCATATCCATCTCCTGGCTGCTACCCGGAGAAACAACAACTCATTTTAGACCTAAGTTTAACTGTGTGACATTTTTTATATTCTCATTAGAAGTATGATTATTTTATTTTAAAAAAGAAATGAGTCTATAAATTTGCAGCACAGCGCACTCTTTCCCTATGTCGAGCTTTGCCTACAGTAATTAGCTTGCTTTTTTTTTTTTCAAACTTTGTTTGCCACCTTAGCTGTTGAATTCTTAAAAAGCTGAATAGGTTTATGGTGTAATGTAATCCCACGATAATCTGGAGATTCTTTATCTTTGCTATGTCCACATATGCTTTTTCTTTTTGTGCTGAAACATCAGGTACCATTCCTATACCATTGCAATACAGGAGAAGAGACCCAAGTACACCTCAGGAATTTTTAAGCCCCAAAAGCAAGCCATCCTAAAATGCCCGCTACTTGGATGGTTGGAGCACTGAGCTTAAAGGTGGATGTTATGTTTCGTCACTTGTCTTTTGTAATTCAGACCCATTCCAATTTAGTTGAACAAGTGTATCTTGAAATATGGGTGGATCCAGATCCAGGTGCTCTAGCTTCCAGAATCATTGCTTGATGAGATTCCTTTTTTACTCCCCCTCCACTTCCCTAATGAAAACAGAGAGTACTTTGGGAGTTTGTCCTGATGCTGGGAATAAGAAAAAAATTGAATGTCTCCAAGAATCATGTGGTAGGAAAATGGTTTCCTGCCGAGCCCTGCTGGCAAATACAATGGCTTAAATGCCAACCCTGATGAAGCCACTAAGTTTTCCCTTAGACCTGACTGTAGCCAAGAGCAGTTTTTACTCTATCATTAAAGATGTAGTAACTTGAAAAAGCACAAAAAAGAAAATTAGTTCTATTTTTAAGTGGATTTTGTACAAATTAGCAAACTATGCTCAGAAAGAATTCAAAACCTGTACCTCACATTACGTGTTTTGCACAAGAATGTTTTGACAGATGGATGCATTCAGACAGAGAAATTAAGAAAATGAACCCAGTAAAGGTTTCCTGATTATTTTTGTTTCCAACATCTCGAATATTTGAATGACTAAGTGGAAAACTATGTTTCTATGTCTGGGAGGCAATTAACAACAACAAAACTGCGGAAAAGTCTTTCATTTTGTTTGATTAAAAATAGAGTGGAGGTCAGAGTCCTACAAAGGCATATGCTCCTGCCACACTTTATGCTGCAGAAGAGCTTTATTGAGTTCAAAGGAACAACGTTAATTTAAGAAATTAAACATATGCTGGGGAATTTGGAGAGCTGATCTTCCCCAGCTCACTCTCCCCCCACCACCTCGTTGCCAGCAAGTGCGTGTCCCGCACCCCAGCCACCTGGCTGACCTAGCTCAAGCCACCAGGGAAGGCAGGGCTAAGATAAGACCTGGATAATCCTCACCTGAGAGATGCCATCCATATTTGAGAATAACATTTTAAAGATTCACAGCAGAATTTATCAAAGCCCTTCTATCACAGCTTTCAGCAATTAGAGTCCTGTACAAGCTGATGTGTATTAAAGAGTGAATCAGTTAGAACTAAAAGCGATAGACTGCTTTAATAAAGGCAACTTTAATACTGCTCCTTCCCTGATATGCTTACATTTAGACACGTACTTGATGTTGTTTAAATAAAATTCAAAGTAACGTGCATATGTATTTGCAGAGCTACTGCTCTAATGACTAACTGTGGTACCAGGACATCCATTGAGGTATTACTCTTCTTTTTGTGTAAACCTCAGAATAATTTATTTTTTCCTCAGAATAATTTATTTAAAAGACATCAGGATAATACTGATAGATTAAAATAGTGTCTAGTACTTACATGAAAACAGGAGAAATCAAAAACATTCATCCACTGTTGGATTTTGTTGCTTTATATCATGGGAATGGTCAATTAAATTTAGTCAATTATTTTAATTTAGTTTATGCCAGGGATGCAATTAAGCCAATTTTCTGACACTGAGCCAGACAGCAGGCATAGCGGGCTTTAAAAATTATTTTTCCACATATTGTTCTTTCACCATTCATCTTGCAGTAAACATAAGCATTTCCATACAGCTCTAATAATTATCTTTATATTTTCAAACAACAGTATTTACCACAATTTTTCTTCTTTAATGTTCTGTTTTGATAAAATTGCTACTTCCAATTTTCTAGTATAAATGAACTTCTTTTTCACCCTGAAATCATTTTACCTTTCACAGGGATATTTAAATATCAGACTTCAGTTGTGTAGGTTGGGCCTACAGAACTATCATCAGTTTATTTTATGGCTTAAAATTTACAACGACTATTCACTACAGCACCAACGATATTAGTTGGCTCATTCTCCTATTTAACGTGATAGCTGAGATTCCTTATAAATGTCTACCCCTTTCAGATATCTCTGTTTAAGACTCCTGAAGGCTTGACTGCTTTAAAACATGAATGTGACTCTGCTAGTTAAAACTCCGAGTCTTAAAAAGAAACAACATTTTATTTGAAACCATAAATAAAAAAAAATAATCAGAAACCATGGTAGGTTAGAGTTAGGCCTTTTAGAAATAAGTCAGTGGTTTTTTCCTTTACTCTTTCTTTTGACTTAAGGGTCCAAGAGTAAATTTATGTGAGTATAGTTACCACTTGAGATGTGTCAAGCTTGTACGAGGCAATATTTTCCTGAAATAAATTAGCCTAGCACAGTAGGATACTTATTACCAGCAGAGAAAAAACAGTATATGGTAGTATTATGTGATGTTACGGGCAGTTTTATATACTCTAAGTGGTATTCTGTAATACAATCTATAGGTATACCTCTAACCTACAAAATAGGTCACCTGAAAAAGTTGTCCCTTTTTAATCCTATTATGTACAGAAGATTTGAAAATAATAGCTGCTTTTTTTTTTTCAGGAGTATCAGGAATGATCAGGCTTCCATTATATTCTTCTACTACATGACTTCTGATAAGGCTGAAAGAAGTCTTTACTGGTACTAGGGGAATAAGAATGAATCCTCCCTATTTCTTGTTTAGGTGTTGTATATTCCTAGTTAATTTATTATTTCATAGGAGTAATTATATGCATTTTAATAACATTTTAACATATTAATTGTACCTTACTCCATTAATATATTTTGAAGAATTTCCTTTTTTTTTTAGTTATTTCTAAGCAAATCAGAAGATTAAAATCAGGTAAGAAAGTTTTCTAGCTAAGATATGTTATTTCTTTCATTGCATTTCAGGATGTCTGAAATAATATTCACTGTCCGACTACTGATTATTTCCTTTTCCATGCCTGAAAATAGAAGCAGATTGCTTCTATTAATAACTTTTCTGTGGCACATATGTTAGGACTCCATAGACTATATATTGTAGGACTCCAAATGCAGCATGAACTCAAAGAATAAAAGCCCCTATTAAGAGAAATAGTAGAACGCTGTAATAGATATGGTTTCTGGTCACTGACAAAGACTAAAACAGCATTAGATTTCCAAATATTTATAGCATTAGCATTAAAAGAAGGAAATAAGCTTTTAGTTTTAAGTACAAATTTAGGATCGCAGCTACTCTCCATTCCAAATACGGAATGTCCCTTCCAATTAAAAAAAAAGAAATTACTGGGCATGGAAATACTTAAGTTAACATAATTTCTTGGGTATGATCTCAGCTCACAATTTTGAAACATCCAGTTAAGCTAAGTCTTTAAAGGCATGCTTGACTTTGAGTATATGAGCCATCATCCTCCTATGAGTAGTTGCCTTATTCATGTTCTTAAAACTGGATGTCTACTTAAGAACGTGGGTGAATCATGGCCTAAATCAAGAGTTATTCTATTTAATTGAACTTACACTGCTGTGAGATCAGAATGAAATATAGAGGGCCCCATTCTTTACTTCCTTTTTAAATTTTTATGCAAAGTGAGTCTCAGTGTGGAGTCCAGACGACTCAAATGAGGTGGCTGCTGCGTGTAGATAAACAAGGTGCAGTGCAAAGGAGGCCTGGGTGTATTGTACAGCATCTTGAGGCAACCTCTGTAGAAAATCCTATTTGTGCAGGTTACCTAGCTCTCTTCTCACCTCATTTCCAGACATACTAGCAAATGGCAAAGCTGCAGTACTGCCATGCAATGCTGACTGATCCACACCAATGACACTGGGCATGACTGGGTAAACAGCAGGGGCAAGCTTTAATTCCAGCTTCTCTGAACAAGTTAAGGTCTCAGCAAGGGCCAGCTGAATCCAAATATTCAGAAATTTCAGGTGAACAGACAGACACAGATTCGCAGTAATGTATCATAATGGGCTATCTGGATCGTAACATTGTGATACGACTCTAAGAATAACAGTGGACCAAAAGAGTCCTTTGTACCATAAATACTCTTTCTGGATCATAAAAAGTTTGATTTGATTTTGTCCCTAAAGCACACTACAAACCTGCTCCAGGAGTTTGCACTATGAACAGAAATCTGGCTATGATTCTGGCAGAGCTGAGCCTCGTAACCTTATAATACATCTATCCACAGTCAGCTTATTACTGCATTTGTTCCATAATTAGATATAAAAGGGTGTAGGCTGACAAAGACAATGACCCAGTAAAGTAGAAAAGTATGAAAATGAGGTGATAACACTGTAGAGGTTAATGATGAAGACTTACAAAGGTTCAGATAAATCTCTTGCACATACAGCTGCACACTGAAAGAATATTGAACCATACACATTCTCCCCGTTTTGTAGGAGTGAGTTTGTGCTTTGTCACTTTGTTTCATTCAGATACAACACTTTCCAATAGAGGAGTATTTATTACAAAAAACGTCACTGACATTTCTTGTAATACTGACATCAGTACCAAAGAAGCAGTCTCCATTTCTTTGCTCTTCAGACCTTCTGGATACTACAGAAAAACTTACAAGACTCTTGTGAGGTCTTTTCACTCTTTTGAAGAGTTATAGGAGCAGCCCATAATTATTCATGTTCCTTTTCCCTCTCCATGGTGATTCACAATACAGCAAATATACATACCTATATACATACATAAAAACAGTGAATCATCTGTACTGTTTTGAACAAACTAATTTTTCATTGGACTAGCATCATACAAAAAGGTACAATGTAGAATCTCATTCAAGATCTGGTTAAACCCACGTTTCTCTGCATTAGGAGGAGTGGTAATGGCCTATGTTTTTCTCTCACTGGTTACTATGCACAGAATTGTTAACTCTAGCTATTGAGTAAATAAAAGGAGGTAACTTTTAATTACAATTTATATGGAAAGTCCTATCTTCTCTGTGGGTCCTCGTAATATAAAGCATATATAGGGACCACATCTTTGAGAAATATATTTTATATTGGTACGGTACTATACCAGAACCAAAAAGTAATGTTAGGCATATCAAGGGCTGATCACATTATATTATTAAATGGGCTAAGACATATTTGTGACATCAGTCAGAGTTTTCCTTTATGGTTTTTGCCTAAGATGTAATCTGGAAAACATCAATAATTAAATCATGGAAATGTGACACCTATCAGTCTATCAGTTCAAGTGTTTTCTGCTTCACCATGTCGTCTGATGGTCAGTGATGTTACAAACAAATGTTTTCTGCAGGGATGGGGCTAAGATTAATTTCTTCCACGTGACCTTTATAAGTGCAGTAATCCTGTCACCTGAGCAGCCACCTGTGTAATATGCCTGTCTGTTTAATTACCCTGAGATTTTATTTAGACCTGATTCAAGGTTGATGGTGGTTATTCAGATGAGCATGAACTATAAACTTATCCTGAAATGTAGGGGTATCTATTGTTCAAGTTTTCTTCTGGCCGTCTTTAAACTATAACAACTCTCTGGCTTGAGTTTATAAAAGAACAAGAAACTTCACTGTACATGGTTCCTGTACCAAGTACTGAGGTCAGCTGAGTAACTCAGACCATAACCTATATGCAGAATTACAGATTGGTTCAGAGCTCATTCCTTAGCATTAGAAGCAACTCCAGATTAGGAAGATGAATTCTGATAATCGTGATTAGAAACTTGACACAAAGGCGTTGTGAATTCCAGAGGATTCAGTGGAAGCTGTCAATCATAGAATCATTTAGGTTGGAAAAGACCTTTAAGATCACCAAGTCCAGCCGTTAACCTAGCACTGCCAACTCCACCACTAAACCATGTCCCTAAGCACCACATCTACCCATCTTTTAAATAACCTCCAGGGATGGGGACTCAACCACTTCCCTGGGCAGCACTATCTAAAGTTCAGCACTATTCAAGATCAAATCCCCTACATTAGTTAGAGCTTATCCTATCTGCTGCTGGCAACAGTCTAAACATTTCCTTGAAGTATAGCCAGGTTTCCAGCCATTGATATCATATATAAAGGAAAGATTAAACATAGAATCGTATGTTTAAGTTGTTAACCTGCACAAACATTTTTGCTATGTATTTCACTGAAGTAGAGAACTCAGAGGAATGCACTTAGGGACATTGTACAAATAAACAAGCAATTATTCTTATTAGAAAGAGGAGAAAGGAGGACTAAAGTCTGCTCTAATGCATATTGATCAACTTCAGAATAACAGGACTAACATTCAGGGAGTCATGCTACTGAATGAGACTAGTATTGGTTCCATTGCTGTAAAGGGAAGGTGTCATCCTAGTATTGCCAGGAAAAAAAAATAACTATTTGTATTTGGTTTTGTCTGAATTAAGAAGTTAATTTATCTTTGAGGTTTTTGTGTTGTTGTGTTATGCATAAAAAGACATGTAGATGTGGTGCTTAGGGACATGGTTTAGTGGTGGAGTTGGCAGTGCCAGGTTAATGGTTGGACTTGATGATCTTAAACGTCTTTTCCAACCTAAACGATTCTATGATTCCATGATTCTATATTAAAAAAAAAAAAAAAAAATCACTTTCAATCTTGGCTTGCTATGTGCTTTGTAATTCCTTTTGCCTTTCCAGGCCCCTATTGCTGGTATCCAGGAAATACAAGAAAAAGCTATTAGTATCAGATAAAAATATATTGATTTTAATATATCTGTCTTCAGCAGCCTCCTTTTCACCTCATATCCAGATAAAAACTTTTATACTGATAGCATTTTTGAAGCAGACGGAGAGTGGGAGTTCAGTGTGAAAAATGGACTAGAAAAAAGCTTTATCTGGTCTTTATTTACTTAAAAGAATTATCTCAATGCTTAAAAGAAGTATTTGGAAAGTGTTTTTCCTCCAAGAAAAATGTCAATAGAAACGCATAAACATTTTGAAAAAAAAACATTTCATAGAAAAACTTCAAAAAAACGCCTGAAAATTTGGACTTGAAAATGTTGCTGTGGTAACTCCAAGGAGTCACAGTTCATACTCTATTCTACTGCATGAGCTGGGGTCCCTAACACGGCAATATGCATTCCTGCTTCTTACATGTCTTAAGAGTTCCTGATCGTTGTGCATCAAAAAAGTAGGATAAGAGGGAGGTTACTTCACAGAGGAGGGCTATCAGAGACCCAGAGAATACTTCCTAGAAGGCTCTGAGGGTCTCCAAGTATATTCTTTACTACTTAAAGCCATAATTTTCCAGTTTTTAGTCAGCATCTTAATTTTAAATGAAGAATTAGACACACCTACTGTATCTTTAGTTCTACAATTACTATACTACACAATCGTTGCACAATAAATGATGAAAACCAAACAAAATGTCCTGAATTTGGTATAAACACTATTGACTGGAGCCACTCAGTTAAAATACATATTGAAAACAATTTATGCTGTGTGCTTCTCTGTATCTTGGGATCTCATAAGGCGCAGAGAGGTTTTGGGGAAGGCATCATAATTATTCAAGAAAACAAAGTCAAAATCCTTTTAACATAAATATTATGCTCCTGCTTAATCTTATCATGGAGCCTGCAACCAAAAGAAAAGTCATTGATACTAAGTTTGCCTTTTAATTCCTAACAACCCATTTGACTTCAGTAACTGCCCTCTGCTAGAATAACAAATGGTCATTCTCCTTCCCTGTCATAAGCACCATCTGCCATTTAATAGGTGCTTCAGTGACTCATTAGTCTGTACTTAAATTGACTTTGAACAGAACACTGCCATTTTATTGCTGCTGTGCTTCGCACCACCAGCTAGGACCCTTAAAGTCAATACTGATAATGTCAATACCTGAAAACAGTTTCCAGGCTTGTGTAACCGGCACTGGAACTGTATTTTCAGTCTTAGTATTGTTTTCTTCACCTGGCACTTTCTGAATTCGTGAGCACACAACATGGTCCAAATACAACCATACTATTTTTCATAGAGTAAAATTACAGCACATATTTTCAAAGGGGATTTTAAAATGTTTTGCATGTGCTAAAAGGGTGTTTGGAGTGCACAACAGCCCAACTTTGTGTGCAGAGTTGAGTTTTGTGCACTGAAATAGATACTAAATGAATGTCAAAAAGTATTCATAGACATATCAGAAAATATTAGTGGAACCTCCTGAAGTAACAAATTAAATTGCATTTTGATGCCAATTTACCTCCTCCTTAAAATTACTTCCAGATACATCTATTTCTGCAAATATTCTAGCTATTGAATACAGACTAAGTCCTTAAAGTCATTATCGCTAAAAAAACCCCAGCAGCTCTTATTACAAGCAATGTACACTTTGCCCAAGTCTATCAAAAAAGCATATTTACACACTCCTTTTCTTTTGTATTTGTAACGTGCTTGCTTGTTATGTCAGATCTTAAGCACTGTGCTTGGAGATCACTGAATGGAAAAACTAAGCAGCCTTGATCTTACAGGGACTACTTGACCAGCTGTTGATATGTGAACGTCCCAATAAAAGATAATTAGCAAATGATACTAATTAAAGAAATAAAGATAAAATAATGATTAATTGAAAACTAAGCCCACGTTAACAGTTAATATCACCCTACCAAAGAAGAATTTGCAAATTAAAGAACATGGATTACTCTTATACCTTCTCATCTTACATCTTCTATCCTCCCAAATACAGTAAATGCCCCCACACGCTGGCTAACAAGAGCTACAAACTTTGAAAGAAAACTATGGGGGCTTACCTATCTCATGGTGACAGTTTCATAGATACCTCTTGTATTTCCTGAACCCTTTTCACGACAGAATCACATCTTATAGCTTATTCCACAAGTAGACTACACTTCTGTGGGTACTTATCCTGAGTCACCTGTCTTCACTGACACTAATTCAGGCCACACTTAGCAACAAAGTCACTTACATCCCCAGGGAGTTTCAATATGAGGTGAGGCCAATAAAAAAAAAAAATCTATAGCTGAAGCGTTTGGCTATAATCAGAATTATGCACTGCAACCTCCTAATTTGGAGATGTTTCTCTGAAGACAGAAAACTTGCATGGATCTGGTTACATTAACGTATACCGGTGACAAGCTCAGATGAAGTGATAGACTCAAACATCCAAAAAGCCCAATACCGCTCCAGTGGCAATACTAATAAAGCAATATCCAGGCACCAGATCTCTTCATATTGTTTCTTTCTGGACAACATGTAAGCAAACTGCACTGTGGCCATGCCAAGACAACTAAAAGGATGCAAAAAAAAGTCATCACCCCCTCGTTACCTGCAGGCAAAGAAAGCTGTAACTCCATACTTCTGTCCCTGAGAAATTACTAGCAGCAATGGCAGGACCTGGAGATCTCAACAGGAGTCTGCCTTGTGTCTCCCCATTACCTTTTTCTATGGGCGATATGAGGGACAGACATTCAGAGAGAGAGACAGAGGAAGCTTATCTCCACACTTCAGTTTATTTCTTTCCCCTATATTTTAAATATTTTAAATTTTTAATAGATTTTAAATCTAAACATCACATGCCCTTTATTAGTAGCAACTAATAGAGGTTTTCCTACAGCTCTAGTAACATCACGTGTATTATAAAATACGTCTTAAAAATTGGCATTTGGAAAAGCTGAAGGTGAGCATCCAGAATTGAATTCCATGACCATAACCACAGCAGTAAAAGATGGAAAAAGGCAATATGCCAGGGTTGGCTGAGATATCTTCTCTGCGGTTCTTAGCAAACATAGCAAGGTAACATCAACCTTCCCAGCTCCTTTCTAAAAAGGCATGTTCCTTTGTCTCCTCTTACATTCAAAGCCAAAGGTTTTACAGAACACGTGTGCTAATCTTTGTAAATTTAGTCAAACATTGCATTAAAATAATCCAATTTATATAAATTATATAGTGTTTATACTAAAAAGTTCAGAAATTATTTGCTCTCCCAGAAAGACGACTAGAACTGAATATCAAAAGAACAAGTATAAAATGCCTTCCCTCCCCAAAGATAATCACAACCATCCATGTGGGAAGGAAAAATATCATGCCTTAATCTTTGGAATTAGGGCATTCTTTTAATTTGCCATTTGGCATTATGAACACAGTAAACAAAGAGAGAAAATATAGAAACCATGTGACTGCTTGTTCCATAGCCTTTTGCACACTGCTGCTGTAGACTTGCTTTCAGATGTCAGTACAAAGCTGCCTGCTCACTGATGCTCAGTAAGAAATGTCAGGGAAGAGATAAGCAGGCTAAAAGGAGACTATTTTAGAAACATGGACTGTTCTATCATTAGTTCTATAGATAAACTTCCCGACATATTTTTGAACAGCAAATGTTATTGCTTAGCCAAATGTAAAGTCAGAAGGAGACAGTATTTTAATATGGAAGTACAGGAGATTTCAGGACCTTCATATAGGGTGAGATAGTTTAACCTTGTTAGACTGTTCTTTTAAGCTGCTAGTGTACTTAAGTCTTTATGTTGAAATGATTCTGCTTGTCAGAAAAATGGGGAAAATATAAGTGTAAATCTTCAGGACATAAGTCAGAAATAGAAAGAAAATTACCTATCTTCAGGTGAACATTAAGATGTCATGGAATGGTAAATAAGTGCCAAATTCTTGATAATTCTCAGTTTTGCAATAGAAGTCATTCATAGAATCATAGAATGCTTTGGGGTGGAAGGGACCTTTAAAGGTCATCTAGTCCAACCCCCCTGCAACGGGCAGGGACATCTTCAACTCGATCAGGTTGCTCAAAGCCCCGTCCAACCTTACCTCGAGTGTTTCCAGGGATGGGGCATCTACCACCTCTCTGGGCAACCTGTTCCAGTGTTTCACCACCTTCATCATAAAAAATGTATTCCTCTTATCTAGTCTGAATCTACCCTCTTTTAGTTTAAAGCCATTACCCCTTGTCCAATTACTACAGGCCCTGCTAAAAAGTCTGTCCCCATCTTTCTTATAAGCCCCCTTTAAGTACTGAAAGGCTGCAATAAGGTCTTCCCGGAGCCTTCTCTTCCTCAGGCTGAACAACTCCAACTCTCTTGGCCTTTCCTCATAGGAGAGGTGTTCCAGCCCTCTCATCATTTTGGGAGCCCTCCTCTGGACCCGCTCCAACAGGTCCGTGTCCTTCCTGTGCTGAGGGCTCCAGAGCCGGACGCAGTGCTCCAGGTAGGGTCTCAGCAGAGCAGAGTAGAGGGGCAGAATCACCTCCCTCGACCTGCTGGCCACGCTTCTTTTGATGCAGCCCAGGATATGGTTGGCCTTCTGGGCTTAAAGTGCACATTATTGGCTCACATCCAGCTTTTCATCCACCAGTACCCCCAAGTCCTTCTCTGCAGGGCTGTTCTCAATCTCTTCATCCCCCAGCCTGTACTGATACCAGGGGTTGTCCCAACCCAGGTGCAGGACCCCACACTTGGTTCACGTGGGCCCACTTCTTGAGCTTGTCCATTGTTCTGAAATACTTCATAACTGGGACTTGTATCTGATGAGGCACTTTGTGAGCGCTGTTTCAGCACATGAGCTCCAATGCTTCAAACAGTAAGCAAAGGGCATTGTCACTCATCTTTTGGAAACATTGTAGAAAGTTAAACTGAAGGGATTTGCCCAGCTTCCCAGGAAAAGGGTCTATTAAATTAGCTCTGTATCTGCTTGTGGTCTACTAATGTCAAAAAGGAGCAAGATCAGGTGCATCATATTTTACTTGTCAACAGGGTTTAAAATGAAAAAGGACATGTGTGGACCACAAAGGAAAATAAGTTGTCTTAGACCACCTCAGGTAACACAGTATGGACATCAAAGACTGGAGTGGTGACAGACAAGATATAATACGCTATTTTCTTGAGCTGATCCTGTAAAGGCACACTCAATCTATAGATCACCTTTACCTGCAAACATACATTAAAATGTTTTTTTTGACACTATACTTTTAAAGCACGTTAGTTAACATTTTTAGAAGTCCTCTTAGTCATATCTAAATGCATCCCAAAGGGATTTAATTTAGACTGCGATTAATTTTCCTCTCACCTACACAGCAAGTACAAATGGTATAAAAAGCTCCAACATGAAACAGGAAGTATTTTAAAGCCAGCATGATGTCAGGCAGTCATGATGCGAGGCAAAAATCAGCAGAGAATATGACCTATTTGGCACTGTATTCCTCTCACATTGTTATAAATCAGAAGTAACTCCACTGAACTCTGGCTTATTATACTGATGAAAATAAGGTGTAAGCCAGAGAATAAGATCCTTGATTAATCACAAGAAGTTTTTTATATCTGAAATACTTAGTTGTCTTCAGCATGATGGTTTCCTCAATGTATTCATCTGGATTGCATTGGTCATGCTGTTTTGCGTCATGTGTCAGAAGGTGGCTTTTAACAGCAATATTCATTGTATTGTAGACGTTATAAAAGGTTTGCTGTGCATTTCCATGTTTATAAGAGAGGCAAAAGTTACTTCATGCCACAGCAGCTGAAGGATTCACTGTGTGAAGGCTAAATGAGTTTTAATGGGTACTTGTCATTTGCTCCAATCTCTAACAAAAGCTCTTGGGAACAAAGAAAAAAAATAGGTGGAGAAATGTAGTAGCAACAATCTGTAGTGCTACATTACTGACATTTAATGTAACAGTGCTTTCCTAATGCTATTTTCTAAATATTACTACTGTTCCAAATATTAACCCTTACATGGCCTGTCTCCCCTCCCATATTAATGGGAATACATTATATTGAGTTAGATGCTTTATTAATGCTTACTACTCAGAACAATCCTGCAAAACATTGTTTGACCTCTACTATCCTTCATAACAAGACACAGACATGTTTTTGACCAGGCAGGTCCTTTGGGATTCCCCACGTATGTCAAACCATATGATGATAACACCATTCAATTTGCATTTAGCAAATGCTACCTGATTGCATAAGCTACGAACACATGGAAATTCTCCACTATGTCTAGAAAATCTCACTTACATTAGCATATAAACAAAGGTAGCGTTTGACTATGTTTTGACCATAAAGACAGCTACCTCTAGCGTGGAAAACAAAAGCTATTTAGTAGCTGTTTAATGCATACACAAATGTAAGAACTGGACTATTTACTTCAAACTATGTTTCATTTTGAAAAATTAAGCAACACTGTATTAAAATATTGAAAGAAAAGAATGGACATTGTTCACATCAGGGAAACTCACTGAGTTAGACCAACAAGGCCACAGCCCCTCTAAGCAATATATCCATTTGTTGTCTACTTCACGCTCTTGCTAGAGACAAGAGAACTGGGTTTCCCTCACAGCAGATGTTAAAAGAAGAATGGTTTAGAAACATTGCCACCCCTGAGTAAACCCCTAGCAAGAGGCCTAGGCCTCAACTCATGTTTGATCTATTGTTGCGTTTCTTGGGCCATAACTGATCTCAATGCAAAGCAAAAGGAAACACCATCAATCCAGGAGGAAGTACTCCACCCCATTTGAAGTGGTACAGATGACTACAGAAGACGAGGCGCACCAATATCTGGGCCCTGCATTTCCATCATTTGTACAAAAGACTGTATTTTGTTTCTGTTTTGTAACTTTGGCAAGCCTGTCATCAGGAGATTTAGCTGACACAGAGACACAGGTATCTGAAGACTCACTCAGCACACGTTCTTACTGTTGACTTCCTTCCACACATCGCACATACAAAGATAACATACACCCTAGTAAGTTCTTCAACCCCAAATTCTCAGGTTAAGCTTTCTTTCTGACAGTTTAAGAACAAAACCAGCAAGGAGATGTCTGTGCCTCCTCCACATGTTTCCAAGACAGAGACCTAACACAAGATACATAGTCTGTAAAAAGCATCTCCAGCTGCTGAGCTGAAGGGTTTAAATACCAACAAGTGGAAAGAACCACCTGTGCCTAAAGCCTCAGGCCACACTTTAAATGTTTTCTGTGCAATCAAAAAAACATGTTGTCCCACTACTAACCTGATCAAAACTGCCAGCAGGTGGGTTAGTAAGTAACACAGCAAACATCACAAGAGCTGGCAACTTTGGGCCTGCAAAACAGATAAGAAATACTATACAAGAAATATATAAGAATATATAAGAAATACTATAAGACCCTTGAATGCCTCAGAGAAAAGGTGCTATAAATTTGCTCTTGCTAGTGTATCTCATTTACAGTAGGTATCTGAGGCAGCCCTGAGGTTTAAAAACTTACAGGACATAAGTTTAAGAAAAGAAACTATTAAACAGGCAGTGAATGCAGAATCAGCTTGAACACAGTAATGACGGAAAGGTACGCACTGCTCTGTCTTTTCCACCTGAAAAACACTAAACTCTCATACAAAATGCCTGTAAGTATGATGCATTTAATGTTTTCAGGATAGGCAGATGCTTGCTAGGAAAACAAACGTGTCTACAAAAAGTATTTGGAACCCCACTATGTTTTAGATAAATTACCGTGCCACCAAAACCAATTTGCAGTCTTTAAACCTGGAGTATTCTTTGTGCCTAGCTGTGCCACTGACTCGGATGACCCTTCCACATCAAATGCTGAGTTACAGTATAAAATCCTCACACAGACTCCAAGCCAACCTTCAGAGCATATGTTCCAGATGGATTCAAGGACATGGGCTATTTCTTTATCTGTAGAAGGTAAGATACAGCTGGGTAGCTCTCCTTTGTTTTGTATTGAAGTGTTTGAACAATTATAGACCTTAAGCCTTAGGAAACAGAAGTCAGTTATCTATTTTGAGACCATGTAGAATGCAGACAAGCATGCGAACTAAACAAATGAATGTTTATAGATGCTCAAGGATGTACTGTCTTTTTTAGAGCTAGAAGTAAGCTCTAGGTTTGGAGAGCTGTTTAAGTGCTGTTACCACAAAAAGAGTCTTGCACTCCCTACACGACTCCAGTGAAAAAACTCTGAATAACCAAATTAATACGTACTACAGAAACAAGAGAACACAACACAACAGCTACCATATCATGGAAGCCCTTGTTTTTATATGAAAAAAGGCCCTTTAGTAATATCTGATGTAAAATTTTCCATCAGGTTTTCAGTTCTGATTTTAAGTTACCTAAGCAGTAGAAATGTAATACCTTGGCATTTTTACTCAGAGTAGCACTTTATAATGATCTCAGAAATGCTGAGATTTTCTGTGACTCCAGGCGGAAAGCCTTCTACCAGACTGTACCCCAATGCACTTAACCACCAGATGATGCTGCCCCTGATGACTCCTGTCCTCACTTCTTTTGTGAATAAAAATCCAATATGCAGTTTTATTTTATAGCAAATTTTTTCTGAATCTGCAGATATACAGTCCAGCTGAAAACGTGCAAATTGTTATCCTTGAAAAACACTGCCTGATGCTTTGTGTACACCCACACAATGCATCACCAATAATGTCAGGTTGGATTAGGTTTTTTTGTAGTGCAGTGAAAGGTCTTTATGAAGTTCATTTTGTGCGCCTGCAGTCATTGTGTACTGTATGAAAGATTCTCTAAAGACTAAGCCCATACTAAGATAACGGCCATAGAAAATTTTGGAAAGTACAGCTAAAAAAGTCAATACATATGGTTAGGGGATTAAATAAACCTATAAAGATTTTTTAAACTTATAACTTGGAATTGTGTCAAAAAAACTGTGTGTATTATTTTGTATCAGTAGGAGAGAAAAGAGGAAGGGAAAGGGAGCAAAAAGACTTAGGGAAAAATTACTTTCCTTAAAAAACTACAAAAAAAATCTAATAACGTCAAATGTTGCAAAAGAGAACTACAAAGGCTAAATGTCTGCTTCCCCAAAACAGAATATCCAGCCTGAGAAGTTTTTAATCACGTGTTGTATCAACTGAAGAATTAATGTCTTGGCTTGGGCTTCAATGGGCTGGCTCTGTAGTAGATACTCCTGCCTTAGACATTTTGCAAATGACATTTTATACAGAGAAAAATCTCCTGGAAATATAACAGTAGAACATGACAACTCAAAAGCAATAATGGAATGAATTGGAAGGCAGAACAATCTCATCTTTTAAGAAGCTAGCACAGGTTACAATGCTCTGTTAAAAGTACATCACTGCATTGTGTTACAACAGCACACAGAGGTGCATTCCTGGTCACCTCTCCATATTCTTTATGCAATAGCATGGAAAACACCTATTATTTAATTATGAAATTAAAAATTCAAGTCTGTAAACTGCTCCTTAATGTATTTTTCACTTATTTTTACATTTCCAAATGCTATGTAAGGCTGACCACCATAATGGAAAGGGCACTTTTAAAAACAAGCCCAAGGCTGACAGAGTTATTTTAAGTGTTTTCATGGAACTGGGAAAAGAGTTTTTTCCCCTGGAAAAACAGCTGGTGGCCATCACTTAAGAAGGCCCTTCTTTATGTTTTAGATAAAGGTTAAGGTCAGAATAATAGTCAGGAACAACCACCTACCTGGACAGCTAGTTTTTTAGATTATATGAAGGCTGCTTCAACTAAACTATCATTGAAAGTGTGTGTCAACTTGAGCAACAAACTCCAAAAAGAAAGGTTCAGATGAAATCAGATTTTTTTTCTAGCCTTCTAGTCTAATATTGCTCCTCTAATGTCTAAAATATGCTGTCATTCAGTTGATTTCCTTTGTTCCAGGAACAGTTTAACAGTGAAACACATAATCCATATAACTTTGTTTTGGGTAAATAGATTGAAAAATACCAGGCTTTCCTAACTTCTCTCTCCTGCCTCCTATTACTTTTGTACTGACAGAGCAACCTGATATAAATCTCACCCTCTGATACAGAAAGAAAAACATCCTCTGCCTCCTTCATGATAACACACACGTCTTCCCTCATTCAAGAATTCAGAGAAATTTCTATGGCTTTCAGGTAGTAGTCACTACAGAATCATTACAGAAAGCTGCATCACCAGGTCAACAGAAATGTAGGAGGGAAGAACATTCAAGATAAATCTACATCCTCCTGCCACGCTCCTTTAATACAAGCTTAAGCCCTACATCCCCTCCCGCTCCTGACATTCCCGACTCCAGTCAAGAGACTACTTGTACAGAGGAAGCAGGATGGTAATCCAGCAAAGTTCTGGAACTGGAGGAAAGGTCCATACAGAGCAGTTTGGGAAGGGCTACCTTCTACTCACAGAGTAGCCTGGTAGAGTGAAAGGTAGGAGGTGGCCTACAATTCAGTGACAAATTGCTGGAGTTCTCAGGGGTCTGAGACCGTCCTCACCAGGCAAACACTGGTCATCGTGAGTCAGCTTGACATCATCTCTGTCCAGCCTTAGGCAGTAATGCCCATCATATTAGCATGCCAGGCAGATAAGGATGCCTGGTGCCTAAGGATTTAGAAGCTGGTGTAGCTATGTTAGCTTGTCTGAATGGGCCCCTCCACTGGAAACGGGAAGGGGGACTTTCCTAAATCCAACTTCTGAAAGGTCTTCCCCCTGCCTGCCTGCAACAACAAAGGAATGTCCCATGCTGTATGCTGCACAGCCATACTATCATGAAAACAAACGTCACCTCAGATAAGTGATAGTGAACACAGGTCACAGCATTGCCTAGAACAAGATCAGCATGTTATCTAAGTGGCTGTCTTCCATTTGCCTACATACTCCTTCACCTATCCCTCAGCAGAGCAGCTTTCTCCTCAGAGCCCAGAAGCTGTGCTTCTCTCTCCTGGCACCTCTCATTCAGGGCTGCTTGAAGACCTTTTCCTAGCCACGCTTCATTTCATCTCCAGCAGCAGATGCTGTAGTCACCTTAAAGTGAAGATTTAGCAGCCAGTAACCCAGTATTATCAGCAGTGAGTGATCAGTACTATCATTACAAGCCTCCGAGACACACAGGTATCACAGAAAACATGGTACAGAACTGTCCCAGAAGCGCCCCAAATTCTTCCCTTCTAGCAGGCTCAAGGGAGGTGTCATGTCCACTACCTTACTACCACTGGCAGTAACAAAACTGAATTGAACTATCAGTAAATAAATATAGAAAAATACAAAAAATCAAGAATACAGAAATATCCCCATAGCAAAGTAGCTGCAGCAGTTAACAAGAAAGGGAGCTTAATTTCATGTTCCTAGACCAGCTGTCATGTTTTTGCAAAAAGAGTTATAAATGTCTTTGATAAATCTCTCTTATTTGTAGACAGCTCTGTGCTAGACACATCCCAGGTCAGCAATTATCACCTAATTGTGCAAGTCAAACATTTGGGGAATCAGTCTCTAGGATATTGTGCCTTAGCAACAGTGGAAATTGCAATTGTGGAAAACACCCAGGTAGCTCCAGCTGCCATTTTCCTTCCAGAACTCCTGAATGCGAGTTATCCTCAGATCATTTCCAAGGTAAGTCAGGAGATCCTGATTTTCAAAATCATTCAACTCAGATCATTCAACTCAGATGAGATGAGATTCTCCTGCAATCTTAAATCTACTCTGGGTAATTCCTTTGGATTAGGAACATTGGCTTTGATACTGCAAACCTGTGATTAATTTAGGCTTATGAATAATCCCATTAAATTCAGCCTTCTCTTGTACATTTGCAGAAATGCTGCTGTGTGCACAGGTTCATTATGAAAAGCAGATTTGCTGTGTGTTGCACATTGGAAAGCAAAAGGGAAATGTGTATCGCAACAGGCCAATTTTGTTTAGGAGATCAGGAAATAGATCTCAGGTGACAACTGATGAAAGTGTGTTTCGTTCACATGAAGGTGTTTAAAATCACTTACATGCCTGTGTTTTGCACTGTTTTTCTTGTTTTTCTCCCCAAAAGGCTAAACTCCACACTTTTACATTCTTACTGCTACATTCTTGGAAAGACCTAAAATTGGTGCTGCATTTTCCCAGCTTTTTACTCCAACCCTAACTGCCTGTTCAGCTCTCAGTGTTTGAGCAGTAACAGAAACACAGGGCTGCCCAATGCACAGAGTAAAGCCTGCTGTTGTTCTATTTATTGGAACTCCAAAGGGAATCCCTCAGACATGCAAAGATACAAAAGGGATAGGAAAAGGTCGCTTAAAATAACAATCTTATTTTAAACATGGATTAGAGATTGCACTGTCTTTCCTCATAGCAAAGCAAGTAATACAGTGAGGGAACTGAGTCACATGACTGTATCCACATACTTTGGGAATACAGTCATAGGGGTTTTGAGGCACAAAATCTAAACAAAATCACCCAAGAAACACATTAATGCTTGCATAAACAAATGGATGTTTAAATTAGAATGAAGCCTCCATAATGGTTTTGCCTTGTTATTTTGAGGATTAATGAGGCACTGCACACATCCCATTTGTAACAGTCACCTTCTCCTTTCTCCTTGTTAGGAACTGTTCTGCATCCCTGGAGTCGAAAGGGTTTATGTCTTATAAAAACAACTGACAAGCTGTATTTCATGAGGACTGTTCAGTCTAAACACAAGTGTTTGTAGCTACTTTTCCATGGTAATAGCAAAGAAATTGGTTATAATTTTCTCAGAGTTTGCTGTCCATTCTTCCTTAGACTATCTGGCTTAAAAGTGTTTATTGCCTTTCACCAGTGCAGTGCAACAGAAATATTTTTAGCTCCGCTAATTCAATTTCATATTTAAATGAATCTGAAAATGAGTTAACTTTCAGTCTGCCAAAGGATGTCAGGCCAAGCTTTCACTGATTTAATTTTGCTTTGGCTTGTGATGATGAAAAGATTACAATATGTAACAACAAAGAAATGTGACCCAAAGTTCTAGAAGAATTTCATTATTTCATTTTGATTTCATCATTACCCTTTTGAATTTATTTGATATAAAATGCTGCTGTTTGTGGAACTGTCGAGCCTTGCACTATCTCATCAGAAGTCTGAATAATAACATAATTATATATTCAAAGGATCTCAAAGCAGATTGAGAAAATTACATATACAAGTCCTGCAATATTGCAGGAGGCAGGCATAAATTATTATATTTTACAATAGCTGAGGCAGAGATTAGTGGTGGCTGGGTATCTAGATGTTCACTCATAAATTCAGTTAAAATCAATAGAAACTGGTTAACATCAGAGTCATAAATAGCCTGCCTACTGATAAGCAGAATGAGTCTGGCAGAAGTGAAGCTTCAAGCCCAGCATTTCTTGATTCCCAGATGCCTTCTATAGCTAGTAGACCATATCTCAACATTTTTTGATAATATAAATTGTTTAAGAAGCCTATTATGGCAAAACACATTGGCACAGTCTTCAACCACAGCTGCTTTAAGAGCAGACACTGTACTGCAGCTAGATACAAGAGCAATGTTCTCTCCAGTTTCATCCTGAGGCCTGTTACCTCTCTAAAAAGAATAACTGATAAAGAGGATTAAATTACTTTGATAAGAACAAATTCTGGGCTGCTAACACCAAAACCAGGCTTCTTGGTTCATACTCAGGATAGGTAAGGAGATGGAATGAGAGCACAAGAACTTCCTAATGTCCATCCAAAGTGCCTGGACAGCGCTCTGAGTAGATGATTTCTACAGGGCAGTTTCATTTCTATGCCTACTTATTCTTAATAGCAATCTTCTGTAGCTGCCAGCAAAAATTTAATGGTGTTTTTGAGGGATGATTTGTCCTTGAGACTGAACCATTCCAATGTTATTCATATTTTTTTGGAACTTGGAATATTTCCATTTATATTAATGCTTTACCCATGGTTCCAGGTTCAGTGGCAAAGTAAAGAGGTCCATTGCTATTTGAAGGGGAGCTCCCCTCAGGGCTTTTTTTCCAATTGATCTAGCCAGGAACATTTATGCAACACTAGAGCTTGACAGAGAAAATCAGGCAGAGGTAAGTGTAAATATAAGGAACAACCAGTCTGAAGTTGCAGTATAACTTCTTCAACTAGTGCTCAGAGTATTCAAGTACACAGAGAATTTTGTTAATATGGATTAAGGAAACTTCACATATGTGAAACAGTAAGATTTTTAAAGATAAGGCCAGGGAAACAATCTTTTGCCTGCTAATAATGCCTTGTCTCGCAACACTAGGATTTATGTCCCTGCGTGCCCCCTTGCCACTCTTAATGGATAGCTCTTCAGCATTTCTAGGCAGTGGGAAAATGCCATTACCTCCTCCTACAGAAGACAAAAAGACACTAGGCAGAGTCATTTGTCCAAATTCATACAGGCAGCCTGTGACTAACCTAGGAATTATATTCTGTTCAGTGCCTTATCCATTAAACTGCTCCCCTGAGGAATAAGCTTCTGATATCACTTGCAGAATACAGTTCGATTTTCCAGTACAGAAAGACTGTACTGGATTAGGAGAAGGATTTGACCCTTGACTATAAAACCAGTGGTTTCTCAACTATAACTAACTCAGACTTTAATTCTGATTTGAAGCATTAACTGTTTAAATTTTTACATCAGTATTGCATTCCTTTATACTTCCTCCATAGTTATTTTCATGGGATTAAATCTCAATCTTTCACTATATAATTAGTCATAATTCCCCCAAAATACCAGGGAAACCAACTGTAATTTACCTGAAAACAATCAGAATGAAAACCCCAGCCCCTGGCCCAATGAGGACAGAAACAGATTATCGGCTAGAGGCGCTGCACAGGGCCCTCTAAAGGAATGGTGAGCACAGAAAGCAGTTTGGGCACTCCTGCAGCAAGGCAGGTCTGGTAGCAGCACTGTTATTAAACAAATCTGTGCTTTAAATACCATTTCATGTCCTCCTAAACCTGATCCCAGAATCCATCAGCCCATAACAAGCACTATTAAGAAAGAATACCGAGCCAAATGCTGAGTTGAGTAGACATACAGGACAGATCTTATTGTCTACACTATCTTGTCTTGGATTTTTTGGATGTCCTTACTATGATGACACTGCCCCACTTTTCCAAAGGGATGTAACAGAAAAGACTTTACTGATGTTTCAGTGATGTAGGAACATATGGTTCTAGATATTTATAGAAAGAGCCCTGGGACTTCCATGCATTAGGAAAGCCTGCAAGCTGCCATCTGGGATTCTGAAGTCTCTCTTCTGTCAGTGATAACACATTTTACCTTTAGGCTTTAGATTTTTCTCTGGAATATATAAAGCTGAGAATAGTGCATGCAATGAAGTCCTGTTTGAAGATCTCTATAGACAAACTCTCATTGGAAATACTGTCATTTGAAATGTGATCAATACTCAGAGAAATTTATAAATAGAAAGTAATTTTAGCTCCATCTTTGTAGTCCAGCTTATGGCAGAAATTCTCAGCTTCTGGGCAAGACTGACTACTAAGCTTATGTTGGTGATGCATCACTTCCAAACTAGATAGGCTAGCAGTTCAAAAGTTTAGAGTATCTATCAGCACAGTCCACATGCTGCATGGAGTAAGAGTTAACTTTTATGCCTCCCTCAAGCTGAAGACACAGTTGGCGGGGGGGGGGGTGGGGGGGGGTGTGGAAGGAGAAATTAATTTATTTTTTTTTTTTTTTTACACACTAGCTGTCCACTATTATATTCTCCTCTCCTCTTCTTGCTCCTATTAGTTCATATAACACTAGGCTTTGTGCAATCTCTAAAAAAACCTTATTGAAAAGTTTTATATAACACAAGTTACAAGTAGCCTGTGCAGCTCAACACAGAACTTTAA
The DNA here is from genome assembly GCF_047370975.1 of Nipponia nippon. NCBI lineage: Eukaryota > Metazoa > Chordata > Aves > Pelecaniformes > Threskiornithidae > Nipponia > Nipponia nippon. Next base: position 43,619,428 of record NW_028262391.1, read on the forward strand.
CAATCTTAGCCCCTTTCAGTCCTACACATCCTTACAATTTTTCCGAATTTTTTTTTTAGTATTAGAAGGGAGTTGAATGTTACATCTATACTGCAGATCATAGCAGTTTTTATACAAATGGAAATATTCATGCCAAATTCTACTAATATTAATAATGAACACTTTAATCATAGTACTTAATTTTTATTTTTTTTTATCAATTTGAACTGTATCAGCATGAGATTCAGGTTCTTGCTGGGAACAGTGACAGGCTGCTGTACAGTGATCCACTTATGCTGCTGATAACAGTGATGGATGAGAATGACAACTTGCCAGTATTCACCCAGGAGTTTTATCAGGTAGCACTCAAGGACAATACAGCCAAATGTGAGAACAGTTCTTATGCAATAACACAGGCTGTAAAATTATGATGAGCCCACCAGAGCTCTGAGAAAGAATAATAATTTACTTAGGACTCAGCTGCACAATCATTACTTCAGTGAGAATCTTACCTTAGTAGCTGCTAAATGAGAGAAACTGATTCATTCCTTTTTTTTTTTTTTTTTTACACAGGACTTGCAAGAGCACTTGGAAGTTTCATAGATTTTGATCTCGAAGAGGCATGATCATTCATGAAGTAACAAAAAAAACTTTGAGGAAAAACTTAGGGATCAGCAGTGGGAAAGAAATACTAAAAGGTATGAAAGCCCTCATTAATGTAACTGGAGGTGAATCTATAATATCTGAATGTTCACTATTTATTTCTCATGTCCTTCTACTTTAACGTCTTATTTTATTTGTATTTCTGCAAAGATAAACTCGTTATCGCATTCTTTATATAATGTATATTACATAAAAATTGTCTCAAACCACTGAAATTAAAAACAATTGCATTTAATTCTAAACAACTTTTTTTTCCTGAGTAGTGATCAAAGCATATACATCATTAAAACAACCTTTTTAACTGCAGTATTTATGGGTGAGTGGGTGGGTGTGTGTGTTAATTCACTCTCAGGTCAGTATTTTTACTGTTTGCAGGAAGTGAGATCATCACAGTAAAAGCAGAGAATATTAATGACCCAAAGACTAATAACTCTAAAATTGCTTATAAGATACTGAACCAGGAGCCTCAGGTATCAAATGACTTTTCATTTCATATTGGTAAAGAAATTTGAATGATAAGCAAAGAAATTGGAGTGATAACCTTGCAGGATTACAATTTGACCGCCAGTGCTCTGAAGCATACTGGCCTCCTTGCTCAAGCAGCAGCCCTTCTGAGTGGCTTTGAGTGTAGCAGGTTTTCTGCAGTCCATAGGAAAGAGTAACTGCTAACTTCACGTTCATTACACTGGCCATTGCCATGATTCACGAGGATGATGCAATGATTCCCCCAGTGACACAGCACTATTGCAGCTCCAATGACATGGGTATTTCTATAGGAACTTTATAAATACCAATGGCCCTCACAGTCTGAAGTGACTAGTTTGGCATATAGATCCATTTTACATAGAGTATCCACATACATACACTCACAATACACATAGTTTTACAATTAAGACTGCTATAGAACATCACTTACTGGACAGATCACTCAAACTTTGTTATCCTGACTTCTCTTGTAATCAGATTTAGAACAGATCTTGAATCCTAAGAGGAGATTATCTCTTGTCAAACCTACAACTTCACCAACCCCGCAGCAGACAGTAAGGACAGTGTCCTGTTAAAGAATGTCTGCTTCTGCATCAAATATTTACTTTGGGTCAAGAAGCCTTGAAAGTTCACTTGTGTTTCCTTGCCAGATGTCAGCAGCTCTTGTAACATTTTCATTAACATGGTGGATGTAAACAACTCTCCCACCTTCTCACAAAGGCACACTCTATTCTATTGTCATTAAATACCTGCCCCTGGCAACAGGATATTGTTTACTGTAGTAGTATATTAGTGACTGGGAAGCATTCTTTAGTTGCAAAGACTTTCTCGGACGCATCACCCACTAACTGATTATCCTTGTAGCCATACTCTTTTCTTCTCTCTGTTCTACACATGAAGGAAGCCCAGACACATAGTTGAACACTCCAATAAACTGAGAAAAACATAGGGACACAAATTAATAATGTATTTATCAAGCAATGAATAACAAGCCGATATTTTAAGGAATTGATTGGTACGTACCTCTTTTGGCCAAGGCATGAGTAGTTGTCTTGCCTGTACGTGATTGTACAGAGGCATGATTTGTGCGTGTGTGCTGAACTCATACTCCTATGTCTACTTTTGCACCTTTAAGCATGTGTTGGAGTAAGTATCTTTTTTTGGCTAGCAGTACATATATTTCCTATTTTGGGGGGTGTGTGTGAACCATCTATGCAGGTATGCATGAAGATTTACCTACTCTTGCATGGGCCTATATTTGATGAATAGTCAAGAATCTATTTGTATAGGTTGCTCACCCAATCACTGGAGTTATGGAATGGCTAACTATCTCAAGATGTTAAAAAACAGAATGAAGGCTCCCAGATAATGAAATTATTTTAAATACCACATGCATACACACAGACACATTCACACACAAATTGTGCAGGGGAGAAGGGTTGCCTTTTGTTTTTAAAACCTCTGCATTTCAATCAAGTCACATTTCTACACTGTGTCCAGGAGCTAAAGCTATAATTAAAGTACCAGAAGATTTGCAATAACAGCATGAGCATTGGGCATACTAACTTGGATGTCAATACACTTCTAAGAACTCTTCAAAATACCAAATGCCTCTTGAAGCTTTTACAGTAGGTCAGAGTTTTGATCTACTCTTCCAGGTTTGACAAGGTCTCCTTTTCTTGGTGCAACATTGTTTTTTGAAGACATGGCTTGCTTCGGTTAGAAATATGCTCTGACAAATTGAGACCAACTTCAATAAGATTGACAGCTTTTTCTTGCAATCTCAATATTTCTCTGTTGTTTTTAGAATAGCACGTGAGGGCTTAAGGCCGAGATAAACACAGCACGAAACAGAAGTGATTCCAAGCCTCCTTGATAACTATCTGGCCCGTTAAGATGTTGTCATTCTTATTATAGAAGGTGCAATGTTTGATCTCAGAGGAGACAGATTAACACACCAGACTTGGAAACTTTACTCTAATAGCTAGCTGTCGAAGGAGTGCTGACATCTTAGAGAATTGCACTCTGGAGTATTGAATAGTGTTCAGTTACTCAGCAGCTTAATCACTTCCATATGTAGACAGCTATGACAAAGGTTAAGGGTAGACCTAACTTTGTTCCCACTAAAGTCAGTGATAAAATTTTCATTAATTTCACTAGGAGAAGAATCAGGCTAATTGTAGTCTGATACTCTGTCAAAGATTATTTCATTGTTTTGAAATCTAATTATACTTGCATAAATAGTGTTGGAAGGGAGAAATGGATGTATTGCATAGTATATTTATTAAACTAATGTTCTATGCCTGAGATTGTCTATGCAAAAATACTTTTGTCACCTCTTCTTTTCCCTACTCTGCTTTTATTTTTCCTTAATTCACACGGTCAATTTACCCTAAATTGTGATTCTAGGATTACTAAGACATGGATAATAAATGTACACATTGATAAAGCTCACAGCACAGCTGGACTTTGATTACTTGAGCTCCTGTATGTTACAATAATGCTGCCAAAATAATATAATACTAAATTAACTAATTCTAAATTAAAAAGTGGGGGGAAAAATGTCTATCAGGCACTGTATATAAACACTATAGCAATTATCATAGATTGTACCAATGTCTTTCCTGCTACTATAGCTAAAAGTAACATATTTCAGATATAAAGCAGAAGCACAGTAAAAGCTACTATTTTTATAATCTTTTTCAATGGGAAACAGATGACTCATTTTTCCTGAAGATACAGAAGCAGGTATACTGATAACAACTATGACCACAACAGATAAAGCTATGATATTCAAGTTCATTCACTTTTCTGAAGATGGAACCTTCAAAAGTCTAAACGCCCCACAGACCGGCACTGCGAGCATCTGGTCTGCAAAGGTACCACAGGATTTTAGCTGGGGAAGAAATAATTTGAAGCTTATGAACCAATCAGTTAAAATTGGCTCAAATTAAGAGGCTATGACACACTAAAAATCACATCTTTAATTGAGCCAGTAGCTGTTTACATATATGGGTGGAGTCCCTTAACAGACATGTGTTGTGATACATAAAATGTTCTAAGCTACACTAGCATTGCAAAGTTGATATTTTTAGCTAGGATAATTCACAGGTCCAAATGTCTAGCAGAAGACATTTACCAGTTTAAGCTAACTTCTACATTTAAACCTATGGGCTAGATAGTAAGTTTCATTAAAAAAAATAGTAGAAAGTTCCCTTAAAAAAATAGAAAGTTCCTTTAAAAAAAACAATCCAGAGTAACTATGAATTTTGTAGAGTAATTCTGGATTTCTCTTGGAACTGAAAACAGAATCTCACTATTTGTGTTTTCACCTCAGACTAATTCAGCTAATAAATACTAGGATACTGGTAGCTCTAAGACAGACTGTAGAGCTAGAAATACTATTTCTAACAGAGATTTTTTTACCTGTCCTGTGTTTAAAAGGATATTTGTCATGTCTAGTGTCTCATAAGAAATATCCAATAAAAATTCTAAAAAAAAAATTTTATCACTTCATGTTTTTCCTATAATTTTCTACCTAAGATGAGGTTTTACAAAAAACCAAAGCAAATGGACAGTAGACTATTGCCAAAAAAGCAGTTAGAAGAACTCTACTCAAACTTTCCCTATCAATTCTTCTGCAATTATTTACTGAAGTATTTCCCTCCTCTTACTATTACAGTGCAAGTACTAGTTTCACTAATTATTTGTAACATAGAAATCACCTAGAAATCTACTCCTCAGACAGGACATTATTATACTAATACTCTGCAAAGACAGAATGGGACAAAAGCTCCCCGTTCCATACAACTTACTGTACCAGCAATTCTGGTTTAGTAGGGTAAGTCAGATACTATCATTGAATAGATTCTTACAGTATAGAGATAAGAACTGGATGAAGCTCCAGGTTGGAACTCTGCATTTACTAACAGTACTTACAACATGCCTACTTATCACTAAGTGTCTGCTGGAATCACAGGCAACCATTGTCACTTTTCATGGAGCTGAAACAGTATTAAAATGAAAGAAAAAAAACCTCAGTTTGTTGTAATCTAGTTTCCAGCTAACTCCACTTTTCTATGAAAAACAGATATTTGCCTCTTTTCCTGTCTGGAAAAGCTCAGGACAATGCAATATAAAGCTACAGAAGAAAAAAAAGGAGATACAAACATTTTTTTAAAACTAGAATTAAATTATGTCCCTTCTAAAATATAGCCTTAAGCTCCTGGAAATTAGTGTTTAGTTTTTCCTCGACTTTAACCAAGCAATTTGGCTGTAATTGAAGTGGCATGTGAATAAGTAAACAATTAAGTCATTGCGCTTGTAAAAATAACATGAATTATTTCTACAGTCATCTCCATTAGCAGAAGATGGGGCTGTCAAGACCTGGTCTTACACTCCTTATGCTAACCTCTTCCCCACTCTAGTGGGAATCCTGCTACAAAGGGCTATGAAATGAGCTATAGGGATCCATTTTTCTTCAGGTTTAAGAGGCAACAATAGAAGTCATTAAAACACAGTGTGGATTTTGTCCTGGGACCATATGAGTCACTAATAAATAAAGGCAATGAAAAAAAGAGATTATCTTTTAGTAATTGTATAATGCAGTACATCCTTATTGGTTTACTTCTGTGTAAACCAGCCTTACCTTTCTACTGACGTCAATGAAAGGGTAAAAGCTGGGCTTTTTAGTGTCATCAATGAAAGCGCTAATACTCTTAAGCAGACAGTCATGTAAGTGATAATATCCTTCCAGTGAGGTCAGCTAGAACAGTAGGTTTTTAGTCACTGCATGTCACTTACAAGGAAATTTTAGCTTCTGACAAAAGTGGCATAAGGTAAAACAGAATATTCAGAACTAGGTACCCAGCAAGTTCTCAGTCAATAAGCTAATACGTACAGACTTGGACAAGGCTGGCCATTATCAGCAAACATCAATTTTAGTACAAACTCTGTCCAAAACAGAAGTGGAAGATGTTAATTCAGCACTGGGCTTTAAAATGATTTGTTTAAATGTGAAAAGTTCAAATAGTGTTTTATCCAATTTTCAGATTACGGAAGTAAGGAGTTTGGTATCGTCATCTAAAAAGACATTTTCTCCTTAACACATAATACAACCTATCACATCCCAGCAGAGACTCCAGAAAATACGCTGAAGTGAAACAAGAGGAATATGGCACCATTATATTTGAGGGACACATGTTAGACTCTAAAAACCTTGAGGGGAAAAAATGCAAACCTGTTTTTATCCGGTGATTCTGCTTCCTCAGGAGCCGGTACTCTCTTATGTCCTTAGAAATGGGGGTCACCTGTACTTCATGGGACTCTCCAGGCTTTAATCTCTCTGTTCAGCTTGCGTACAGATGCTACTCCTGGCTGCCATCTTCCACTGGGGGCTCTCTCCCTTTCACACAATAAGCATGTCTGGGGAGCAGTAAGTAGCACCACTCAGTTCCACTCCACTCCACACGAAACCACCTAGAGAAAACAACAGTGAAGAGAGTGCACTAGCAGATTGCATTTTCATGTGTTGCAAGTCTAGACACATTGAATCTGAAGGGGCTTAACATACTGTCAGTGGGAGATGTGTGGCCAGAGTCTGAAAACTTGGAAAAAAGGGAAAAGACTAAGCTGCTTTAAAAAAAACAACAAAACACTTATAAATAATGTAACAGTGATCCAGAAAATGCTGGGTTTGAATTAGGCAAATTCCTGAGTAAAATTTAGATAATTAGATCCCAAAGTCTGAGGAACACATCCATAGCCCTCTTCCAAACTAAACTAATTTGGTCTTACTCGCCAGAGTGCTTAATTCCTCTAATTTCAATGAGCTTGGCTCAGATTTCTGAAGTGTAGAATTTTAAGGGTAAATTCTTAACTTACTAAGAAAGAGACAGTCAGTTTCCTCCCTCTGGTCAACATACCAGTCACATTTCTGGAAAAAAGTTCTATAGGGGGAAATGCATTTAGCTCATCCTGCCACTGAAAGCTACAAAAATGAATTCCTGTGTCTCTGGATGACAGGTGGAGAGTTGCAAGCAGGCAAACAAGGATGACCCAAGTCCTCACACTGTCTGTTACACGGATCCCCAGCACCACACTGCCTGTTCTTCTGAAGTCTCTACCCATCGCTGGTATCTTGCAAGATTGCAGAGATAAGTTTAAAAGGAAGAGGCACACAGGAAACACAAGTGCTCATGTAACTGCTATTAAAACTACAGCTAAACTAACTAGGGAAGTAAACAAGCAATTGTTTTCTACTTTTTCATAAATCTATTTTTCAGAGAGACACAAACCCAGAGATGATTACAGGTAATCACAAATATAATCACTTAAGAGAGACCGCAGATACTAAGTGCAGCACAGGGTACTGCTTCAGAACATGAATGTGTTTATTTGATCTGCGTTTATAGAGTAGCCCTTAAAGAATGATGATGATTACATTATTATAATCTCATTCTAAATCTTTGAAATAAATGCTGACTTTGTTTTAGTGTTTGGTAAGCCATCAAAGTTACTAATAATTCTACTCTGTCTCTACAATTTACTGTGGTTTGTGTACCGTCTTGATACAAGCCAGGCATGTCTGGAAGTAAATCACCACATCCAAGACAGTTGGAAATTTAAGTGTCCATCAAATTATTGTGGTATTCAGCGAAATTGTGCTTACTATTTCTGATCTGAATCCTTCATTTGTAGCCAAAGTTTTGCTTAGGTGGGAGATACCCATCCAATTGCTTTACTATTTTTTCTTCTCCTTCAAAGAAATATTTATCTGGGGACAATACAGGCTAGATGGAAGGAATGAAGGTGTTTAACTTAATCTGAAGGTTTTAATCCTTAATTCTGATACAGCATCTGAAAAAATACTAAAAATATGGAATTATTAAAAGTGTAAACTACATCCAGAAACAAAGAAAAAGGGCCCAAGCAAAAAACAGGACTATAACCTTGGTTCTTCTCTGTAACTGTATCCTGCTTCAGTTTTCACCTTTGGGAACTGAGGATAGCTCTATCTACTAAACTCACTTGGTGAATCTCAGGTTCTTTTTCTCTGGAATGAGTAAAACATGATTAAATGTCAGTCTTCTGACTTCTTGGAGATATTGTGGTGAAAATGAATCTTCCTTTTAATGATTTTTGTCATATCTTCATTATTATAGAGGCCACATGCCAAAACCTCTACAGGCTCCATTTACTATTTACAGAACAAATTAGGTTCTTAGCAGGAGAAAGAAATGCACACGCTTCACAGAATGCACTGGGAACTGTGCCCTGGCCAAATAGGGGGAAAAGGAGATTTCCACCCCAGTGAAGTCTTCCATGTAAAACTGAGCTGTGCCTGCTGTGCTCACTGGCCCGCAATGGATGCCTTAAACACCGCTGCTAATAATGTAACAGCAGATCCTTACAAAATTGTCTAGTACATCTGACAGCTGAAGTAGAAGAAATAGTAGTGATTCTTGTTACATGTGTAACAGTATGAGCTATGGAAAGACTTATCAATACCAAGAACAGCAAGCATCAAGAGGCAAACAAAAAGAAGGCACCAAGAAATGGGCTGGTGTCCAGTTGGATAAGGCAGGATTTGGATTTGGACAAGCAAGCAGAAATCTCACTGGATCTTAGTTATAAGCTCTATTTCTGAGAAACTTGATGAAAGAACATCAAATTTAATAAAAAATATTTGTAAATGCTAGATAAAGCCTAAAGCAAAAAACCTAATAGTTTTGGATGTGAAGCCCCAAATTGTTCCCTTAGAAAAATCAAATAAAACTGACAGCTGTTGTCAGTTTTTGTGCAAATTTATTGGCAACCACATCTTATAACTGAAGTGTGTGCTGGCTGAAATTTGTCAGCTTTATGTTACTTGTTCATTAATATTTCTAGTCAAAACTATATACCTATTCCATAAACTCTTGGAAAGTTTCAGCATTTATCAAGCGGCAGAGAAATAAAAAAATTACACCCAAATCCAAAACATTCTTCATAAAGGATGTCCTGGCAAGAACTGTAATATGAGAATTTTATTCATAAATTGTACCTGGTATCATTGATGTATTATTGACTCTTTCTTAATCATACCTGTATTTACATGCTTCACTGTCAGATAAATATAATAGCCAAAATCTATAAGGAATGCTAATTGCAAGATAATTTTGTTCAAAAGGACATGTGGACTTTGTTTCCCTAATGATGCTGGAGAAGTTGTCAAATTAACACAAGAGAATGAACTGTATATAATAGCATCTGAATGCTACCATTTGAGGAAAGAGTATGAAAAAGATGTGGATGCTTTGAAAATGCTAAAGTCATTTGTGGTCAACCTTAAAACCTACACTTTTTTGATAGCATAGCAGATTGGTATTTCATTTTTTATTCAGAACCTAAAATGGACATTGCAATTGTTTAAGGAACATCCAGGGTAAGAGTGAAAACATTGCTCATGTTGTAAATGCACGAGTCTAGAATTCCGATTAAAACTGAGGCAGCAAATAAGTTATAGATGCTCTGGCACCCTGCCAGCAAGCACACAACCACTAATGAGCTAATGCATGATTTCCTTCAAAGCAGAGTCTACAATTCAGATTATTTTTCATTTGCCTTGGTAATTTGTACCCAAACAACATTAACACAAGAGCACAGATTCTTTTCAAAGTAGATAAACCACTGGTTAATAGGAGGGAATACAAGGGAATACTTAAACAAAAAAATCTAGATTTTTATTTTCTGCCAATGCTCACAGTACATCTTTTCATGTAAGTTTTACCATGTCTGTATCCTATCTCAGACTCAAAAGTTTGTTAGCATCGATGTTTCTTTTCCTAGACTGGTTAGTACAGCTCCTTCCTTTTCAAGCTTCCTAATTCAACTTCCTCCCACTGAAGGCACTGATTTATCATTCTCTACCATTTCAGATATCCTGGACATCTAAGTTCCAGGTAAAAGAAGTGGCCATCCCTCCAACACAGCGCAGCTACCTGCTATGATGGAGCTGTTGTAGCCCTTTACAGTCATTCCCCAGTGCAAAAAATTGCAATAATTCTAAAAGTTATTTCATCTGCAAACAATCAAATTATAAGATTGTATTAAAGCATGTATTACACACAACCATCCAGCTTTCAACTTCACAATATACAGAGTGCAAAAGTATTTCAAAAGCTAGGACATTTTTAAAAAATCAAACTAAAAACCAATGGCCAGGAATGTTATTCTGCCCTGATAATACACTACCCAAGTCCTCTTCCAATATTCCCTGTTCCCAAGCTCCTGCTCCATTTCAGTCATCATGGCTCCAAAGTACAAAAGCACAAAAGTAGTTCAAGCGAAAGGTAACTAGAATTTCTTACACAAAGCCCAAACATTGTCTTTGCCTAGATTTATACCTGGACATGACTATAAAGATTAAAACAAAACCAAGAAATTAACCACTTTCACATAGACAATGAAGCTGGAATTTTTCTTAAAATTAAGGCAAAATTATTAGCAGCTGAAAATCATATCTTACAAGTACAAAACATCAGGAAGCCCTAACAGGCACATCCCTTTATGTCTTTTACGCTACCTCTCTTTGGCACGTCAGCCCTAGCTGGGTCATACCCTTCATTCCTGTCAATAAAATCATTGCATTTCACTGAGTAAGCTGCCTTGAATCACTTTGAAACTATTATGGAATAAAAGCATATACAGTGACCATTAGTGCTTGACGACAACTGATGACTTGAAAGTAGTCTAATTTGACTTGGTCTTTCATTCACCTGCTCATTCTCTTAAAGGGGAATTGAAGGTGGCTTTGTCCATCATGAACCTGTAAATGACAGTACAGATGCAAAGCTGAATGCCAGGTCCTTTTATTTTTTCACTTCTGAAAATATTAAATGAACTTCAGTATAATTCACCACTACATTTCACTTTGCAGCTGCTCCCCGATATGCGAGTAGTTGAAGTGGTTTGCCATTGATGGGCACTATGGAGAGTTTGAGTCATGGAGGGCCTGAACAGGGCAGTTACACAATGCAGGTCATTGCTCAGGATCAAGGTAAGAAAGGATTTTGGGTTTGCAACAGAAAACAGCATCTTCCCATCCATCTCTCTTTAGGACCAGCAGAGCAGACAGCACACCAGATTTTGAGGTGGCACACATGGATATAAGTTGCATATTGGTAAATGAGTATATAGGATGAATGATTGGCAGAAAACATACTTGCTGTGTGTTAGATAATCTCTGGCTCCACACTTGTCCATGGAAACTTTATATTAAAAGAGAGTGCACTTGTGAAACTCCTATGATTGTTAGTTTTGAAGGCAAGATGAAGATAGAGATTTCCAGCCTCAAACTCCTGCCCTTAGACTGAATCGTCAAAATTGATAGTTCCCTCTTTCCTAAATATGAATTACTCTTTCAATAAAACTCTTCCTTTATGGGTCATTTGTTACTGGAAAGGCAGATTACCTGCACACTTGGACCTGTGGAGGGGATTCTGTGGCACAGAGTGGGTACTACAAGGATTATTAGGAACCTTTGACATGGTGGTTTATTCCTGCAAAATTCTATTGCTGACTACAACAGAGAAATTTACTGTAAGCTATTACAGCAGTGTGACGAAAATCCTTTTCTTTCACACAAAACAAGTCTTTTCCTGCAGTCTTTTCCTTTGTTTTAAAAATAAAGTTAGCTGTTTCATAACCAAATTGAGAAAGCATCCCTTAATGTCACAACATCATAACATTAAAAACAATATGAACGCACCTAAAGAAAAGCTAAATGGCTGTTACTGGGCTTAATGCCTTAATAGCAATACACCCTGGTATACACAGCAGCCTTGTTGAAACAGCTAGACTTAAAAATTGTCTCAGTTTTGTATGTGTCAAGGGGGCTGACAATGAGATAATGCAATTTACACTGAGCATCACAAGCATCAAAACTTCCTTGTGACTTTTCTTCCTCAAAAAACTACTTTGAAATCAGCAGACACTGGGAAGCAATCTAATTGTAAAAAATAGCAGGCTATTTCTAATGACCAGAGCTGTTAACTCAAGCACAGCAACACAGAGGCACCAGTCATTTATTGCTCTAGAAGCTACTTCTCTGCAGTGATTCACACTTCGGTGACATCACCAACCAATTTACCTAAAAAAACCCTCCAAGTAAGTTGGACAGGAATGTTTCTTTTTCAGTCTCTGTCTGAATCACAGCTAGCTGTGACAGCAGATGGGGAATCTACTCTTGCCATTGTGAATGGAAGAACCATATGTGAAAGCAAGTGCTGTAATTTAAACATTGATCTGTGTCACACGAGGCTGTAGTGAGCTGGCTGCAGTGGATAAAAGTTGGCACTCAAATCTCCTTGAGCCAGCGACAACTGCTGAATGGTAAATCACTGAATATATTAAAGAGGGTAAGGTCAACAAGATGACTGTGATCACATTTCTTTATAGACAATTACAGTGAGAAGCAAATGGGATGATTCATTCCTAAATATAAATAGTATCAAGCACTCCAAAAGCCCAATCCTGAACAGTTTCAAAATCAGGACTGGAAGGAGCTTAACATCTCATATGAGAAACTCAATAGCTTCTACTATTAGGCTTTAATATCTTAGCTTCAGGTTTGCTGGTGTCAGAGGGGCTGCATTCCCAGCCTGTCTCCAACACTGCACTCATAATTTTGGGTGCTGGGAGCAGGATTACTTACATGGGCCTAACAGATACTGGCTTGTTACTTTTACTAATCCACAACTGTTTTCTTGAAAGATTAATCAGTCAGATTCAAAGGTAAGCAGTACAATACTCCTTCCATCATTTGTTCATGTTGTCAAGTAAGCATAATTCATGTCTTTTTTTGCATCAATTTTTTGTCCATTAGCTTTGGAAGATATTTCCTACCCATGTAATTTATATTTGTAACTTGAGAAATACTAACATGAATTACAAATACCGATTGAATCACTTGGAATTCATGGACTCACATGGCTGAGACTTCTCTTGTAATCCTCTGATCATCCTTTCTCTGCCCTTATTTCTACTTTCTGATTTAATTAAGTTGTTTTTTTTTTTTTGTGGGAGGCTAAAATTATCCCTATTTCTTTAAATGAAGTTGAATCAATGCAACACAAAAAGGCATTATATTGCTTCTGCTTCAAAAATCTCTATTTTCCAGACATCACATGACATCACCTGAGATGTGAGTCATATAGACATCGTAAGATTTCTTTTTAGCAATGTTGTAATGAGACAGAAGAGACTGCATTTTCAGCTGCTGCTTCTAAATCTATGCTTACAAAATATCAGACATTTGTGCGTGCACGTAAGGATGCATTCTTGCAAACTTGGTATTCTGTAAAAGACTACTGCAGTATTTTCCTTGCATGCACATGATCTACAGTTTTAAATAATTAGAGAAAGTTGAAAATCTTGCTCTGGAAAATCTATACTGATGCCCTATAAGGGAAGGGATTAAGACTTTTTGAATACAAAACTTCAAATTCATAGAATAATTTAGGTTGGAAGGGTTCTCAGGAGGTCATCTCCTGGTCAGGTCCAATCGCCTGCTCAAAGCAGGGCTGATTTCGAAGTTGAATCTAGTTTCTCATGGCCTTATCTAGTTGAGTTCTGAATATCTTCAGGAATGGAGATGCCACAAAGTGCCACATATTCTGTATAATAAAGATACACTGCTTCCTACCATTACTAGGGTCCTCTAAAACAGAATGACTTGAATTGTCTTCCAATATTATGGCTCTTTTATGTGGTCTAAAGACTTCTTTTAACACCTACTGCCTTCTAATCTGAAACATTAGAGTAGACATGTTCCCTATGAACCTAATTTCTTTCACATCTCTCCGCATCTGCTCATTACTATAAACTATGCCACTTTACCATGTTAGACTTTGACAAGCAAAGTTTTCTAAAGAATTCAGCCTCCAAAGCTGGTGTGTGACTTTTAAAGAGTTCCTGTTCATTCATACAGTTCACTGTAATGAACAGTACTTGTTCGTTACTGAGCTACTGCTAAAATCCATCCGATTTCTGGAGAGCTTGGTGCCTAGCAAACTCTTCCTGCATTACAGTTCACTAAAACATTCCAACGATTTCAAATTTGACTTCTCTGTATTTCTTTATTTTACTTTATTTTCCTTATTTTACTTTGCAATATCTTCCTACTCTGTTAAAACTCTGTATGACTAGGCGTTCTTGAAAATGTGTATTTTATCTGTATTTGAGGGAAAAGAAATTAAAATCAGCTTTAATATATTCTTTGTTACAGATAGTTGGGGGATCAAATCTTGCTGCTCGACTCATTTTTAATGGGACTTATTGACCTGGTTCTTGCCCTTAGTACTGCCAACGGGAGCTTTAGACTTGGCTTCAAGACGGATCAGCACTGCATATGAGAAAGCTTCCTGCTTTCTTGTAATTGATTACAGACCAAAATGGGGCAGAAGATTTTTTTTCTCCCCTTAGGTAACTATGCAAGTAAAATACAGTGAAAGTGCATTTGGGACTTACTGCCTTAAAATACACAGCACTTTACAGATAGGAGAACTTAGACAGAAACAGTACTTTTCATTTTGACATCTTCAATTACACAACAGATGAATATTTATAGGTAGCCAACCACTCAAAAGCACATTATTTTCTGCTAAAGTTAGAAGAAAGAGGACATGTTTTGAAGTTGTCTGAGCATTCCAAGTTCTTGCACAAACATTCACTTTTTCTGTGAATATTGGTCCTTTCTACATGTTCTTTTACAGATGCACATGCAGATCTAACCATAGGAAACGCCTGGCTGGAATCCAAAGCCTACATTGTTCCCATTATCCTGAAAGAGCAGAACTCCATCTCAGATCTAACACGCACACACACATATATATAAGACAATAAGAAAGCATTTGCTTTCCAGTTGTCTCCACTACAACAATAATGGTTAAAACTCACTAATATGCTTATATTTTAAGGTCATTTTTGTTATTTATCACTGTAGAGCACCCCACAGACTTTAGATCTTAATTTTTAAGGACATCTTCAAAGACAAGCACTTGTGAGTAAAATTTGCCTTCCAGCATTTTGGAAGCTCAGTGAGAACACAGAGGGATTTTGTTTCTTGAAGATCGATATCATTAGTGAAATTTTAAGCAACACTGTTTTCCTGTTACCTCAACTAGACAACAACTTTAGGAAACAGAAAACACTGTGAAGAGAAGATTATAAAAAAAGAGAAAGGAAAATGCAGAGGGGTTTTCCAGGTTGTATTTACCTGCAAATAGTACAGCTGGTCCATTCACCGATCCTGAGGAAGGAAAGATGATTCAAGAAGAATCTCTAGGAAATGCACTGATGGAGTCAGACAGTGCGGACTAACTAGACCAGTAGAGTTCCTAGGACTTTCTTGTCCACAGTGTGTGGCAAGGGTGGGAAAAAAATCATGTTGTTCCTTTCCCTAGTGAGTGATCATACAAGGATCTTAGTGTAACCGCAATTACAGGTAGAAGCTCTTGGAACACCTCCACACAAATACGTTGTGCAGCTTTGTTCTTTGTACAGTTTTTAGAGAAAAGTGGGCAAGTTAAATATTTGTCTATACCATATATAATGCATGTCCAGAGGTGGACCAGGATATTCACAGGAGACTTTGCTAATTTGGCAAACTATATTCCCTTACCCTCCCTGATTAATCTGCACCTGCTCATGATAAGGATTTAGGGCACCATCAGATTGATGATCAGAATGCTGCCTTTTGGCTTTATAATCTATGCATCTATGAAATAAGAGGGGTATTCACAGTGAGCATTTCACTAATTGTCTGACTTACCAACTCATCCTAAGCTTCTCGATGTCCATGTTCCAAAATCAGATTAAAAGAAAATGGTTTCCTGCTTATTTCCCCAAAAGCTGAGGAATATTTAGGTATATGCTTATATATTTAGAAAAAAAAACCCAAAAAACCACACACCACATTTTTCAGAGAATTGCATATTATAGCACTTACTTCCTAGCAGCCTTATATTAAAGGTTGCTCCATGCATTCTCACCGATGCTATTTTTGCTGCCTTACTGTTCTCTAAGCCAAATACATTTTTAGGAAAAACAGTTTTGTTAATCTGACAACATGTACATGAAAGATATCTTTTGCCTTGTGCCAAGAACAAAAACTTAAGTTTCTGGTTTGCTGCTGAGCAGTTGGCCTCTGCATTTGGTAAGTTACCTGCAACTTCAACAGGATATAGATAGTAAATTATTTTCTTGTCCTTGTTTCTGTCTTGCTACCTTTAATGCTGGAAATAACTGAAGAGAATAAAGCCTCTCCAAGACTGACTATTTTCCCTTGCACCTCCAATCTCGATTAAGTGCACGGCATGTCCCAACAGTACACCATTCTAATTATCTGTTCAGATACTGTATTTTAATTGAAAACCATATTTTAATAATTAAAACTGCTTATGGCATTTAACTGCTCAATCACTCCATTAGCAAGCAGTTTCCTAAAACTTTTTCCCATACTATAGACTCATAGTACATATGGTGATAACTGGGTGGAAAAGCAGCTCAAGCATATTTGGAAGAAATTGCTGGCATAATGGCAAGGGTTTCCAATAGTGGTATTCGCTTTCAGAGAGGGACTGTAGAAGGTGACTAAAGGAACTAAACAAGCAGAGGAGGAGAAATCAAGAGTCTGCTTTCTGTTGCTGCCTAGATCCTTGACACATGAATAAGAGATGAAATCACAAAACTAAGAAGAAATATGAGCTGTTAAAAACAAGTCTACAAAACCAGTAAATCTTGTTTGACAGACTTAGTGAAATTTAAGGGCTAACACAGAGGACACAGGAGGCTGAACAGGAAATAACATAATCCACATTCATGAAAAGACACCTGCTGCCTTGCAGCCTAGTAGGCTAGTAAGTGAAGGTAGCAACAGTGACAATACTAAGCAAATAACACTAAAATGTGAAAAAGCAGTCATAGAAGGAGTATGGAATGGGCCATCATCTGGACCTACACCACAGTAGTTTTCAGCTTTTTGTATAATAGGAATTTATAGTGTATACTGATCTTTGCCTCTGGCCTTCAAGGGCTAAGTTGTTGTACCTGCTATTGAAGAAGTCATGGCATCTTAAAATAGAATTAAGAACAGATTGCCAACATGTTTTTTTCCTGCTGTTGTCAGTGACCTACAAGATCCATGTATAATTATTGCTCACAAGTTTCTCCAAGCCCTTACTCACCAGTGTGGAAAGGCCAAGGACTGTTACTGCTGCAGCACAGCTAATGAAAATTATTTCCACCCAGAGAAGATGTCAGTGACCTGCTTTGCTCTTATAGTAGCCAACTGGCATCTGTGCAGAGCCTCCTTGATTGTCCTTGATTAAGACCTCAGATCTGCTCCTATTAAAGGTAAGTTTAAAGTTTAAAATAAAAAAGGGCTGACAGAAAAGTTCATTTTACTCTGAAGCTAGAGAATAGGATACTACCTAGCCACAACAACTGTTCAGGGCAGACTGAGTATTGTCCATCTAAAATGTTATTTCCTACATTATTTCCATGTTCTTCTTTCCTTATTCCCAGAATATTGCTAATTAGTGCTTGGCTTCTCCACATCTGAAACAGCTCATAGAAATGTGCCGGCCATGGAGTCTGTTCTCCTGGATGGCCCTCAACATCGTGAAGGGCTCAAATCAAAAGAAAGCTCTACTGTGACACTTGTGAGACTGATGCCATCTACCTACTCATGAGATGTAGAATTCCTGTTGGAATGAGGCATGGTTTTCCTCTTCAGATAAGGTGTTAAGGCCACTGTTTTCAGCTGCAGTAAACCAGAACTGGTATCTTTTAGGTCATATTAAGCTCCACTTCGGACTGGGCACAGTCTGGTAACCTTTACTCAGTGAGTACATAATATGCCAAGAACAAAGCTTCTCTTCAGTACATACTCCTGTACTTGCACCAGACTGAATTGTATATAATATGAACAGTGGTTTCCCTAAAGTGCCTGAGCTTTCAATGCCTCCTTGAAAATCAGCCCGGTAATGCTAAACGGCAAGCATGGCAGGAAGTAAACAAACATGACCAAGCAGTAATTATTCAACCCAGGGCAGCACACATAGATTGAACTTGAACAATTTAAGCTTCCTTCTTTGGTTTGCAGCTCCCAGCTACACCAGTTACATGCCTGTGAGATGTGCCTTCAGGGGTACTTCTCTTATTTAAGTGGGCCACTGCATCAGATGTCAACTGTTGGTTGACAAACCCGAATATGAGAAAGTAAGTTATATACTGGGCCTTGACTGGCACAGCTATGGACCGATCTGGCAGTATTTGTTGTGGATATCAATGGATAAGGACACCGAAGTGAATGCAAAACACTGACAGAAAGCACTGTAATTACTCAGGGCCTGATCTACAGTAAGGACACATTAGCTTTAGTGACAGTATTTCTCATGAAATTTCATTATTTCATAGATTTCTTCTGCCTTAGGGTCCTGACCCTGTTCCCAGATTCTGCATGAACTGGAAACCGATGAAGTTGCATGATGGTCTAATACACAACTTACCAGATTAATGAGTTGGGTTTTTAAAAGCTAATGCGCTGCAGTGTGTTTCAGCCGAGTCCCTAAAATGTTTCAAAAGCCCAGTTATATCCTATAAGGTCCGTAGGCACTTATTTTTAAGAGCCCATGATTCAGTATATGCTTGGGTTCAATGCTCCCTGTAATGTTTTGATGTTTGTTATAAAAATTGCTACAGTGATTCATTTGCATGTATTTCTCCTTTGTTTGAAAGGGAATCATTTAGAGTGGCTATTTTAAGGGTTGTTAAGTGGAATATCTTAAGTGTGAACACTCTGAAAAGATAAATAGAAACGTTTAATATTTATGCTATGCAATTTTACTGTGTCTCAGTCATGTAAAATCATCACTATGCTACAGCTCTCATTTTAAAAAGACAGCACTAAAAGTAATAAAATGTAGCAATAATTGACTTGTTAACACAAGTGATGATTTAAAGATAAACAATTCAGAGGCAAAATCCTACCACACTTACAATGCTCAAAGTCTGCTGAAACAATGCTGAAATAAAGGAATACAAAAGAAAGACTCTTCTACCTTCAGGCAACTATTTTACAGTGTGCTTGCTTCAGCCATAGCTGCATCTGAAGTGATTTTGGGTTGCATTAACCTCTTGCTCCTGCTTCCAGTACATCCTGAAGGTGTAGTTCATGTGTTCTGGCAGTGACACTAGTTTACAGAGTTCCCCTGTCTTGCTTCCCCCAGTATTATGCCTACACAATTGCTTGTGGGGTCACAGTACAAACCTAATCATTGATCCTTGTGCTGGCATAAAGGGACAGTGAAACAGCACAATATCTCCTTGAATGGCCTTTGCTGCAGAAATCAGACTGCTGTCAAAATACAGCCTCACAAGACTGCAGGCAAGATATTGATCTCAATTCCATAAGCAATAAAACTATGGATATGAATATGCATATTTTACCAAATCAGAGCTGTACTTCATCCAGTACCAACTCAGGAACTGACTGGTACTGCTGTTCATGGGGTCCATGCACAGTGGCATAAGGATCCTACAACAGCAACCCTGAGTAATAATCACAGCTTCATGTTAGATGCCATTATCTCTGACAGATACTCCTTCAAGCCTTGAACTATGAGACTGAACACACCAATTAAAATCGTCTTACGGTCAACCAGTATAACTTTAGATAGTCTTCTTGCCCATATACAGATCTAGTCCCTTTTTGAATCTAAGTTCTCAGTCCTTAAATTTCAAGGATCAGGATCCACTGTGCTAGATGGTCAAAGGCATTCTTTGTTAATAGTACTTTGGATCAGGCTCACATAGATACACTGATCAGTGCATTTGTAAAATTTATAATAAGTGTTCAACTTCTGGCATAACTTGGGTCTCTGACTGAAATCTGAAAGACTATTTGTATGCTTAGAGTTGAAGTTAACAGATATATTAATCTTTTTCCTACAGGTTTTGAAGAGTGTAACAGAGCTATTTTTTCCTCCTACAAAATATT
Organism: Nipponia nippon; assembly: GCF_047370975.1. Lineage (NCBI taxonomy): Eukaryota > Metazoa > Chordata > Aves > Pelecaniformes > Threskiornithidae > Nipponia > Nipponia nippon. The sequence goes on from NW_028262391.1 coordinate 43,639,598, forward strand.
TGCCAACTTTTTTGATTGACAATAAATTTTTATAAATGCAGACAATATGTGAAACAAAATTCACCACTTAATTGTTTCAAGTCATTCACCTACTTCTAACAGTGTCTAAGTAGTATCCCATATTAGGGTTAAACCTTCATTCTCAGAACTGAAACTTGGCTGCTAAATATAAACTTGAGCTTAATCCAAGCTCTTGCTTCAAAAATGTTAGTTTATACAGCTGACTGTGCTAAGTGGGGATGGAAAGTTGTTATTGCTGAAGAAGTTCCTTACTATTTTAAAGCAACTTTACCAGCTATTTCTTTGCTGTATCTCTCACTGTCACATTGCTAGCCATAGCTAAAAATACATGGAATACTTCTTCCTTTCTCCCCAGAGCAGTAGGTGAGAGTAGTGAAATGGTTAGGGGTTTTCAACGGACGTTCTGTATGTCCATCCACATATTTGGCTAGGAACAAGGTTGGATGAAGAATCATGGGCAAAAATAATCCATGAAGATTAAGCTGAAGATAAAACAAACTCTTAACTTGCTAATAAAGATCTATTAGAGCACTGAGAAGACTGTATATCCCCTCAAAGAGGGGGACACACCCACATCACCCAATGTGACACTCGGGCATATGGCAGCTACTTTCCTCCTCTGCTAGGGTGCAACTCAATCTAGTCTGACCTGTTCTTTAGAGTTTAATCCAACTCCAGCTGTTAATACTCAGAACTTCACTTGTCCTTGGTTATTCTTCCCATGGATTTCCAAAATGCAAAGAAAGAAAAGCTGAATTTAGCTGCCATCTTAGGATTTCCTACTCTGTGAATATTCAGAAACACTTCCACACATTTTCTTCCACTCCATTCCCAAAATTGGTGAAGGAGGTATAAGTAACTATTTTGCTGCATGTTAATAATGACCAAAAAGAGCTAGAAAGTTTTGGTCAATATTAATATTTCTTAATATTGAGACTTCCTCAAGTGGGACCTGCTTCTGTTATGAGCCACAGCTCTACGTAATAGACTGTTGGCCTGCATCTCATTGCAGAACTGGAATTTAATCTCCAGTTTTCAGACAAGAAGATGCTTCCAAATGAGGCAATTTGATCTTGTGCTCCTCGTATTTAGTGTATTTGCCCACACGTATTTAGTGTATTTGCCCACAACAGGCTCTGCTCTCCTTTGGAGGAAGTGGTGCTTTAGTCTCAGTGACCATTTGTTCGTGTACCAAGGACAGACAATGCAAAGCAGCAGCTGAGAGGACAGAAGGCAAACATACAGTGATTTCTGCAGTAATTTTGGCATCGTTGTTGGTACCATTGGAACTATAGGTATGTAACTGTCCATAAAACCAGAAATCTGAATCTATTTTTCCATCAGAAAACCTACATCCCTTATTTTACATTTCATTGCTGATAATCTCTACATCAAGGTCTGTTTATTTCCCCTTTACTTCCTTAATTTAAAAAAAAAAATTAGATGAAAAACAGTGAGGACTTCTACAAGTTATTCTGGTTCAAATTTGTAAGTATCTTTAAATATTTTTCTTTCCATTTTATTCCCCCAGCAGATTTCCTTGTGCTAATTATCTTTGTTCATTTGGTCTTCTTGGGTGTAAATAAAAAAGTTCAGGTGACAATGCTGTTACAGTCCAGAGTATGCTTTGGCAAAACGAGACAGTTGATTTTACAAAAATGCTTGTGAATGGATGGACCAGCAAAACTGTGCTATATTCACTTCAGTACATAAGTGTGTTATTGGGACATGCAAAATTTAAAAGCCAAACTCAAAGATAGATATCATCAGGAAATTTCCTTAAGCCAAGAAAATAATGATTAGAACTGTAATTACTTGTCATCCTAGTTTGGAAGTTTGAGTTGGTTTTAAAAGTAACAGGGTAAGAGCCAGAAAAAGCCAGAGTCTCAGTGTTGGCATTTACACCATTTTCAGTACAAGAAATGCCACTCTTTTCTCTTCAGGGGTCAGATCCCAGAAAGTACAAAAAAGAGAATGTTTCACTCTGCTCCCATTTAAGTCAAAGGTAAGACTCCTCTCAACTTGGATGAAAGCATACTCAGGTCAGAGAGAAGCAGCACAAAGTAGAAGTGAGTCTGGTCTCCATGGCAGCCTAATTAAGTAGAATTTGTTCCCCCTTTTCCCACATAAGGTACCTATTATTAGAAAACAGCCTTGTGCCCCTGATGAGAAAAGCAGCATTACTGTATGTGGTAGTACAACAGAACATCCTGATCACATTGTCTATGGATAATTCACTGTATTTCTCCATTGTATGACTGACTGCATTTTTAAACAACCATTACTGCTAAAAAAGTTTTCATCCCTGTTTTCTCAAACAGGAATTTCTCCACTCTGCCTTCTAGCTTCTTGCTCCTACTTATCAACTGACAAGATCAAAAGCTTAAAAAATACTCTTCTGCTCTTTATGCTCCATAGCCCAGTACAAGTGGGAAATGAGGACATTTGCTTTAATAAAGAAATATATTAAAGAGCTACAGATTTGCCTGGGAAGCTTTTTAGCAACTTTGTACCCACTGTGAATTTATGGAACACAAAACAATTCAACAGTAACTGGTGATTAGAGCTTGAGTTGTATTGTTCTATAAACTGTATAAATCCAATAAAGTTTATTCAATATTGCAATTAAATGACCCTTTGGTTTTATCTGATAAGATAAGTGATCTGTAAGCTATTCACTAAAGTATTTTGCTAGTTACTCCTAAACTGTACCCATGGCATGTCAGACAATGAATAAGCATTGTAAGAAATTAAAGCAGTAGCATAAACACTCATTTCGTATCCCCATTCTTCAATAATGAAATTCAGCAAGAAGAAAGTACTATTCTTCTATATTGCTCTCTACAGCTATAAACATCAACAAGCAAACCACCAATAAGCATGAAAATGTGAATGTACTGGGGCCATATACTAATCCAAATGTTTAATTGGCCAAGGAGTCTCTTCTGTAATTGAAATCCCTGTGTTGGTGCCAGACTTCTACAGGTTTGTTCACACTTCATCTAGAAATATTCTGCCTGTCATCTGGAACAATGTAAATACTTTGTCCTAACCACAGAGAAAAGCTAGCAAGGTTAAACTAGCCATTCCACTTTGCAGCAGGGTAGTTTGGCATAGTCATGGTGCACATCAGATGGTAGATGGTAATTTCTCAGGACAAACTAAATCAATCACTTTGCAACTGTTTAACTGTATCCTATACACTAAGTTATCAGAAAGGAGGAATTCTCCTCCAAAGTCATAAGAGCTTTTAACAAAACATGACTTTGCTATTATTCACATGGCAGATGCCAGGGATCCTAGGGATCTCTGGATCCAAGGAAAACTTGTGTTTTGGTAGGAAAGATAAGCATACCTATTTCTGAAACAGCTCTAGCAAGTACCTTTAAACAAGCTTCAGTTTATGGGAGGTCAGTTTTTCAGCTACATGTACAGGAACCAGGCTTTTCAAAGGGGAGAGTTTCATAAACTAGCAAGAATTATCCCTCTTCCTTGAAGAGTAACAACTACAGATTCTCATACACTTCCTGTTGTGAAGAGAAGAGGAGAACTGGTTTACATGCCAGTCTTCCTGTTCCCTTCTACTCTGAACAACTGTAAACTGTTTTGTTTGTTTATATTGAATACCTGTCAATCACTTCCTCTTGTATCCACTGTAAGGATCCACTTGTATCTATATAAAAATATACTGCTTTTGTCACCTGGTACTTACAACTTAATCAAATAAGATCATGCTATCTTACTAGTCCAAGGTGGGAAATATTTTGCATGACTGTATTTAGAGCGAAGCTGTTTCTGTGCCAGAAACCAGCAAATACATATTCACAATATAAGAGGGAAGTGAACAGTGAGAACTCATCTTGAGCCAAGCACCTAATTTTTTCCCCTGGTAGCGGTAAGCATCTTCTCATTAGTTAATCCTAAAGCTGAACATGATCAACAGCTTTCTGTAAAACTGTGATCTATACATTTCATCAGCAGAGAAGGTAGTTTTATTGCCTGATGGAAATTACTTTAAATAAATGCAGTCTATGCTTACAGTGGCACTTAAGACTAGTGGAAAGAAACTTCAGCCCCTTTTTACCGGGTTGCTATTTGAATGATCCTCTTTGGAAATTGAAATACAGCCAGTCAGCTGAGACTGCTTTTTGCCAATTTAGACTTCTGATTTATAATTCATAGAAAAGAAATACCCACTCTGAGTGGTTTAGGGGAGTGCTTTTGTATTTTTGTAGCAAGGAAGGGAATTTTGTATGAGGGAATTTCCCTTGTTTTGTAATGAGAGGAGGGAAGCTTTCCTATAATTGAGGCTGATTTCATAGTTTTTAACTTGTAAATCCACCACCTGTATGTTTGGATCTATTTTTAGTAACTCTTAACTAGAAATATAGCTGAAATACAGCATCTGATAGGGCAGGAAGATAGCAGAAGTGCATCCAGGGGCATACAGTACAGCATTTTCTGTTTAGGCTTGGTGCTGAACCCTGCATAGAAATCAAACTGAAATCCAAAAAAAACCCACATGAAGTGAAAAGGACATTTTCCAGTCATTTTTGGAACTGAAAAATGTTATCTAGAAAAAACAGATTACCAAAATCAGTTAGAAATATTGTGGGAGACAATTTTATACACCTGTGGAAGCTTGTAGGACTGCTCTCTCCGAAGAGCTTTCCAGACAAACAATGCAATAGAGGAGGAGCTAAAATGAGTTAATAGGTACTAACTCCTTTAAGTTCATCTAACAAGCTTTTCTGGGACAGAAGGAATTAACATCTTGAATAAAAAGGTTCTGCAAAGCAAACACAAACTTGAAGAGAAAACTTTGATGAAATTTACATTTTGCTTATTAAGAAAAGGACCATGTTTAATTTAAATACAGAGCATTCAGAGCAAGAGGGACACTCCCCCTCCTTATCCAGGGATTCTTACCCTTTGATAGACAGCCTATCATTTATGTCTTTTTTTTAAATGACTTAAAGACAGTTTTAACTTTTTTTCTAGCATATACTTCTGCCAAGTATGAGTAAAATGTTCAGGAGAATGCAGAAAATATTAGCATCTTTTCATGGCACAGGATTCTGAATATGCTAGATGTCAGGCAATTAGTCCATCTGATTAGCTTCCTTACAAAGTTTATTTTTAAATTTGTTCCAGGAAAGTTATTTATTTCCCAGCAAAATTATCACTAATGTGCTTAATCAGTTTTGATGCAGTTGGATAAAACTTCCCCTAACAGACATTCAGGGATTCCCTTTTTCTTATGGCTATTCATTTCCTTACAATGGTAATACCTACAAATGAACCAAGTCTCTTATTGATATTTGGCACATATTTTAGATGGAGCCCTTTGGAGAGTAGTGTTTTGTTTAGATAGAATCTAAGAGAATTTAATGTCATTTCAAAAGTATCCTCAGGAGTTATTCAGGTCCACTGTTCCTTGCAGTCTTACAAGAACTTCTTTCCTTGCAAGGAGCATCGCTGCAAGGATATCAGTGTATTTAGTTGTGAAACTCACAGTAAAAAATTTTGCCTTTAGTATTAAATTCCATAGCTTGGATTAAACAAACAGGCAATGAGCAACAGTCTCTAATTTGTCATGAAAGATCAAAAGAGACTGATGATAGGTAAGAGGTTAGTGGTAGGTAAGAAGCAAGTTAAGTCTTTATCATTTCCAAAACAAGATCCTTTCTACACAAAATGTAAAGGACTGTACCACAGGTCCTCAGCTGATGAATCTGATGCAACAGAGATATTATCTAACGATAGATTTAAGGAAAGCACACTGATTAGTCCTATGACATTTGCTTTGGGCAGCCAGGTGTTGTTTATTCAAATGTAACAAGAGCTGCCTAAACTGCTTTACCTATGTGCCCCCAGGACATTAGCATTCTACTGAAGTCATTAAGTTGAACTTCCTATTTTTAGCAGTCCAGAAAGCATATTCTGCCAGAATTACCTTAACATTCAAGCAGCAAGCAGTTAGGGGAGCTGAAATTGCATTTGTTAAAATATAAAGCCTGACAGTTCAAATGTCAGATGTTTATAGTGACATGCTGATGATTTTGACAAGCCCTCTCAATCTCCCATACATAATTTTTGCTTTCATGGTGGAAACGTGCAATACTTACTCAGACCCAGAAATAACACCAGCTAAAAAAGGGGCCAAATGAGACAAGTTTCCAGTCCAAAAGCAGCTTAAAAATGAGCAATGAATGATTAAATAAACGAACCAAAAATGAGAATAGAGCCACTAGTGTACAAGGAATGTAAACACGAAGTATATTTTTAAACTTTTTTCCATCCCCAGAATGGTGCAACACCTTAAATAAGGCAAATGTTTGCTCTGGAACTGAAACAGAGGTTTGTAAGCACCATCTTGGTCTTTTCAATTGATATACAAATGCATCTGTATTGACAAAGTTCTGTTAGTCTAATCCACTCAGTAAACCAGTGATGATCCATTAGTATCTGCTTTGTGGAGTTATAATATATTCCTAGGTGTACATATGGATACACATTTCCATTTGGTATGTACCTACAAAAATATACACATTCAAGTTCTCATTTCACAAAGATATGGCTAGTTAGCCTAGTAACTACACTCAAGTAGAAATCTACAACAGGAAAATGCATTCTCAACTCCTCTAACATATCACCTCTGAGGTTAAATGAAAAGTCAGGTTATTCAAGCGTACTCCAATCTTCCAGATCTGTATCAAAAATTCCTCTTTTTGATTGTGCAGTTGGGAATTCAACAAGGCTTACAATCTCAATTGAGGCATTTGGATATGAAACTAACATAAAAAGATTTCTACTACTTCTAATACTAGTACTTAGCAGGAGAGGTTAGTGTAATAATTTTAAAATAGTGGTTTAGTCCTGGGCAATTTTCTTCTTGTTTGCATACAACAGAGATAACATTAAGGCTTTGATATGTAGTGTCATATGCAAGTAAAAGGCAGCAATTTTAAATGGAAATGCTATAAATTTAAATATTTTTATTCTTGTAAGAAGTTAGGGACAGCAATAGACATCTTTTGAAGTACCTGTTTCAAGAGGCAAAATGTTCTCCTGGAAACTTTATCCTCATTTTCAAGATTGCTATACAGTTCCTTCCACCTCTAGAAATATCACTATTTACGTATTTCAGTCACTAAAATGCAGGATCACCCTGAAGAGATGTGTAGCCATGCAGGCCACTAATAGAGTAAATACAGCAATTAGACTGCTATCCAACACATGCATCTATTCCACATATATATATATACACACACACACACTCTAACATTTTTATTTAAATGTCATTATTTCCTTGAAAGCTGCAGATTTCATACATTTCATGAGAATGTATTTTCTCTCCGAATTGTTTAGTAATAATTTCTACAGTTGTAATATGCCATCTTGCTTCCCCTCCAAACTGCAGGCAGGGAAAGAACAGGCATATTAGGTCAAATCATAGGTTCATTGAGCCCAATAACCTGGGAAGAGTATAACAATAGGGCTGCATGTAAAGACATCCCTGAAGAATATTCTCCAACACCAAGGAATTTACAAGACTTAATAAATGTTGGACTCTATGATCTTAAGGGTCTTTTCCAACCTAAATGATTCCATGATTCCATGCCAAAAGTACCTGGAACTCCTTTTCCACCCATTTAACAAAAACTTAAGGTAATTTGTACTGCCTCCCACTTGCTGCAGGCCAAGTGGCATGAACCAAGACCACTACCACTGCTTAGCTGGAGTGTGGTAGCTGTTACACTGCAGTTACCTGATTGTTCATATGAGCTATAACACTGCCAGAAGGGCTTCAAACAGTGGAAGGCACAGTGAGAAAGTATTAAGTGCTGAGGCTTGAGAAACAGCATAAGGATTGAAGGTATAACTTACCCTGTAGAACTACCACATAACATCAGATCTTGCTCTTAGGTAAAATGAAACAGCTTCTTTGAAGTCACATATAGACTGGTTTCATAAAGAACTGAAGCTTATGTGTTCATGCACTTACATATTTATGTATAATCACTTGTGCATCTGTCAGTCTCAAAACAAATTTTTAATCCAGAAGACAATTTCACATAAATTTAACTTATTAATAGTATTACATTTCTGTAACAACCCTGCAAATTATGAGGCCTGTGTCCAACAGAAGAAAAATATGCAACCCCTGGACAGCAGACTGTTCAGTCACCATATGGCTTCATATCAGCTACAGTACATATTGTAACTCAGCCAGTTGGCCAAAGGCAGACAAGTGGAAAACATGGGACAGCTGAGTGTACTGCAATGAAAAGCTAGTGAAGGGTAGCAGAGAACCCTCAGAAACATGGGAAGGATCTGAGGAACTGCAGTGAAGATTATGGGAGATGTAGGAGAGCTGGAGATGATATGGTGAGATGAGGAGGCTTTGTGTTTATAAACTGATGCCTTTCCAGCCTCCCCAGCTGCAATTCAGCACATGCCTTGCAAGTTTCATGAAAGCAGATAGCAGAAAAGTAGAGAAAGGACAGATATAAAGGAACCCTATGGAGGAGGGACTTATGAGCAACTGCAAACACAGGAGACGTTTCAGTTAGAACTCACTCTTTTCAGCACTAAATAATCCCTAGTCTAGATTTATCTCCCATGTAGATTTTCTGATGTCTAATAAGTACACACTCCAGCTGCAACTTTTCTAATTGCACATTCAGCTCTTCCTGTGTCATTTCCCTACCATGTAATACGGACTCATATCGAGTTTCAGCCTTCTATAATTCACTTCAAAATTCACTTCACTATCAACCACAGGAAGCAAATTCTTAGACAACCAAGTTACATGAATGTCTTCCAGTGAGAGTGGCACTATTTATTTCTCTTGAAGATCTTTTTAGATAGTCTGCATTACTTTTTACTCATTCTAATATTGTCTTTCAAGTACAAGGTACCTTTGTTACCATCTTGTCTGCATGTCTTGTGCCTGGGAAGGAGAACATTTTGCACATACCTAGTTTGTCTGAAGACAAGAAGTATTCAACTATTGATTTCAATGAAAAGATTACATTCATGATGTGCAGCCTAAAGCTGTAGTTTCACAGACATTTTAAATGTCAATAAAATTGCATTGTCACTGAAAGAACAGATCTTCCAGACATCTCCCTTCTCTTGTGCAGAGCAAGCATTCTCAGACAAGGAGGGAACAAGATTAGCAACAGTATTTGTCAGTCTGCTTCAGGGAAAGGATCTTTTCCATGTAGACTTGAACATTCTCTTTTTCCTGAGGCCTGAATGTCAGTGAGACTGTCAGACATCCCACCTTTTGACTGCTTCCCATCACCTACTCGCCTTACTAGGCAGGGCCAACAGTTTCAAGCATCCAGATAGGGCCCACATACCCTAATTGAGTTCCTCATGCTATTTTCTTGCAAATACTGCCAATTTAAACAGTTCCTATTCTCAGCTGCATCCACATTACTCCTTCCACTGTGCCAGCACAACTGATGTGCCAAATGTGTGGTGAACAAGATCAGGGAACCAATCCATCTTAAATAACCTTAAAAATAAATACTTAGAGTGTTTTAGATGGTCACCATTTATTCCAAAGGAATCCTTCACTGCTGTTCATGTAAGGTGGTGACAATTAACAGGTTTTAAAAGATGAAACATTTCCCTAGGTTAATTATGATAAGTGAGTCAGTAGCTCTGCCTGCACTGAGTGAATATCACACATAGGATTAGAGCTCAGGCATTTTTGGATAAAAAGATTAGTAAAAAGCCCATATTAAGAAACCAAAGCAGAAGTAGAAAGAATAAGAACATACAAAAATAGTAACAAAAAGGAATCCAGTACAGTGAAACAGCAAAGCCAGTAAGATACTTTGCACTTGAGGTTGGGAATACATTTTCATTCTGTGCCTGGCACAGTGGGAATCCTGGATCATAGCTGGGGTCCTAACTGGTACAATATGAATGGAAGTAGCATAGAAATAAAGACTCCTCCCCATATAGTCTCAAAAATAGCATATGCTTAATAGTACAAAGTCACCTTTTTGGAAAAAAAAACATTTTGAAAGACACCCTCAGGCAAAGTATTAATTTCACAACACTTAGCAACTATAAACCTAACTGGTAAAATCAGTCCTTTCCTTTGTTCAAGCCACTGAGCTTTTTAGTTTGGAATTCATCTGAAGAAGCCCTGAGAAGCAGACACTGCTATGGGGAATACTCCAAATGCCGTGGAGGAACAACAGTCATAAATGTTGTGTGCAAAGCACCAGAGGAGGGGCAGAATTACTATGGTTATTGAAGCAAAGTCTTGTGGGCACAAGAACTGCCCATGCAAGCAATCTATAAGACAGATCATTGATATCTTTGCATATCATCTGCATGACAGTTGAATGCAAAAAAAAAAAAAAATCAAAATCTTTACATTGTGTGCTATCAAATGTTTACATACAAGTCATAGCACCACTGCTACAGGAACTGAAAGCCGAATTCACATATGCATTCAAATTTAGAAAAAAAACTTCCATTTCAAAGATTAAGGAGAAGCCTGCATCTCTGAAGTTAGCAACTGAGGTGTATCTCTAAAACTTGGCAATCAACTAGCTTGAGCAGACTCTTTTTGTAATAAAAAGAGCAACCTGATAGATAATACTGTTAGCAAACCCTGAGTACAAAAAACTGCCCTTATTCCTTTTCTTTGTCCTGTCCTTTGGCCAAGTTCATATAGAGCACATACTTAAAAAAGAAAGCTAAATTGGGAAGGCATTGAAAAGGTAGCCGTTTGATTCCCTTCCCTGCTGGCCAGGGCTCCCTGTCACTGACAGAAAGGGCACCAGAACTGCAGAAAAACAGAGGCAAGAGGACTACCAAGGATGAGGCTAGTTCAAACCCTGCCCTTTGATTCCCTCCATTTGCTGAAACCTTTTCATGAAGGCAGCATTACTGTGTCGCAGCAACATCGCTACACGGAAATAGCCTCCTTGAGAGGGAAAACTAGAGGGAATGGCAGAAACCAGCCTTTGGCGAGATGGGATTTTCACATTTGAGTATCAAAGTTCCGCATCAACCTACTGCCTTGACATACCTGGTGCTCCTGAGGGGTCCTGGGCCATCCGGAGAGCGGCCAGCCACCTCAGGCCAGCCGCATCCGTGTCAGACAGCGCCCTCCTCAGCCCGCGGCGGCAGCCGCCCCAGAGCCGCCCTGCAGCGCCAAGATGGCTGCCTCGCCGTCGGTGGTGCAGGCTCCTCACAGCTAGGTACTGGCGGGAAAAACAGCCTCCTCATCAGGCAGATTCACAGTGAGACGGGAGGTCCGAGGCCGCAGCAGAAAGTCAGTCCACAGGTGAGGGTGCAGATGAACAGTTCTATGGCAGGCATGGCCATGGTGGAGCTGGAGACCACCACTAGCATCTCACAGCTCAGGGGGAGCTGATAGCCCGTGCGTGAGCTTAAATGGAGCCCCAGGGCCTGTGGGCAGGGTGCGGATGGGGCTCCCAGGTGAAGCAGGTCACAGCCATTAGGGCTTCAGGGTGCTGACAGCTGTCTCTCAGGTGGTGGTCACAGGCTCCAGCCGTCCCAGAGTGGGATGCTGAGGGGAAGATGGCTGCTGGTCCGGCCAGGAGGGGGCGGTCACAGGCTGTGGCATCAGCTGCGCCATAGCGGGGCACTGGCGGGAAAAATGGCCACCTCCCCTCACTGGGAGTGGTGGCAGGCCTTGGTGCTGGCCTGCTCCAGTAAGCCCTGCATGGCTACAGGCAGGGTGCAGGGGAGAGGGAGGCGACAGCCATCTTCCTCCCTGCTGACGCCACTTGGCTGTTGTCTGTGGCCCAGCGCATCCTTCGGCCCCTCTTCCTTCAGGGCACAGAGATGAGGAAGGCGGCCCATGGCCAGGGAGTGGTGGCCATCCCTCTGCCCAGATCAACTGTGCGTGGCCATCCCCTCAGCGGTGTCGAGCCTGGGAGGACTTCCAGCACCACAGCAGCTGAGCTGCAATGTCAGTTAATATTCAGGTATTAAGGCTTTATAAGCTATTCCATGGGATTTCTGGTGAGCAGCTTCAATCTAAGAGTCCTGAAGGGAAGGAAATACCAGCAATAAAAAAGTAAGCAGTCAAAAGTAAATAATCAGACATCAAATTACAGGTTAGTGGATCCCTGGTGTAAAATCAGATTTACCTGATTGCTTTTCTTATCAATGCAGCTGGTTTTCTGTTCACAATAGGATTAACGGGAAAGAAGCAATTACTGGTTAAACACAAAGGTTCAAAACTGAGTAAACTTTAAATTGTAATCAGCAAAATCCCCAGCTTACCCATTGCATTTTATAAATAGCAGTTTAAATTTGTTATTTGGGATTTGTTATTCAAACGGGAAAGGAGGAAGGAATTTAAAAATCAATGTAAATGGGCAGATGAAAAATTTCACGGTAGTGTATTGGTAATGTTATATGAGCCTTAATGAAAAAAAAAGCCATCCCTTCAAAATACCTTCATTTATTTAGTTTGTGATGCAAGCGTGCAGTAATAGCAACACTACTCTAAAATTTCCCAAACCAAGGCAAAGAGGTTACCCGCATCTCTTAGTCATTAGGATAGAGAGATATTGTTTTGTTGACCCATTTACAAAAATAAAAAGATTAAATTTGTTTTAGATTTTAGGACAAAGACGGGGATGATAACAAGCAAGGGCTGGCTAATGTCATCAGGCTCTGCTCGTACAGGATCAGATCTGCAAAAGGTGTGACAGAAGCCAGTTAAGCCACCCACAGTTTGTGCCTCAGTTTTTCTGCCTGTTGGCTCTGAATTCCCCCCACGTAGGCGGGAGTTCCCCCTCTGAGTCACAGGGTAGCATGGCAGCCTTCCTGATTTCATCCCACCCACAGCTCCTCTCACAGTGAGCGCTCCCTGAGCAGCCTCTTTTACCAAGGACAGATACTACAGTTTTTCTGTCAACACGCTGTGCCTTCGTGGGTGTAAGGCCTTGCACAGGAAATGCTCTAGCATGTGTCTGCTTGCAGTTGTTCAGCAGTCCTTGTAAGGCCCTTATAGATTGTGTAGACTTATGGACTGTAGCTGTGGTCAAACTTCCTGTACTGTGGAGGAAAGGAGTACACATTAAAAAATCCTAGGTTATTAACTTCAAAAGATGACTCCTAATATTAACATACAAGAGCTTCGTGGCTCTGACTTGGAATGTGGAATGGAAAGTAGCATTTTGTACTGTATGCTTCCCTATGCAGCGCACTGGGTGGCCTCATTTCAGACCACATCACTTCGTCCCCAGGAGCTGGTGGAATTAACAGAATGCTCTTGCCAGCTTAGCAGAGATGACAGGAACTAAGGAGCTGCAGGACTGTGACAGAGGCAGCTGGGTACAGTACACAGGCTGCGCTGTATTTACTCAGCAGCGATACAGGAGCTCTTAATCTCTAGAGTCCTCCTTACAACACCTTTAACAAACAGCCATTGATGTCACTGTTTTCTGTGTAAAAAACCATCAGTCAACTGTTTGGATGCTCCAGGTCTTTGGTCAAGATGTTTCTAAGTGGTATTCCAGAAATAGCACTAGCTTTTATTTATTCTGTAGCAGTCCACATTAATTTGCCAAGTGCCATTACATAACAGCAATTAATTACATTATTTCTTCATTACTAGCTGTGAGCATAGACTGTTTCCACAATGTGCTGAAATGTATTTCTGAAGCTCTTCTCAGTAGCTCTGAAGGGAAGATAAATGAGGACAAGCAGAGTGCCTAGATTAACAACAAATGAAAAATCCAGGCCCCTTCATTGAAGCCAAATTAAATATTCCGTTGTAGGCCTTGACCTAATTCCAGCTACTCGTTATTTTTCTTGTACTTTTTCATTAAACAGATTTTTAAAAATCTCTGGGTCTGCCATGTGAATAGGCTATACACTTCCTTTAGACATATGTATCTTCAGAAATTATTCTTGCAAGCTATGGATAATTTCATATGGCCTCAAAAGTTGCCACTAATTTTGCTGGAACTAGAATTTAATTCTCTATCCAAAGAGAAAAACTCATGTTGTTAAGAATAGTGTTTTATCTACCTTGTTTTAAATACTACAAGCTATATCTGCTTGCAAACAACTCCAAATGTAAGGACATGATTGTTAGTTTTAATCTTAAAAAATTACTTCCTTTGCTTCTTTCCCTTTTTAACTTTTCTTTGGTTATTCCTACATTTTAGTGTACTAATGTGTCCAGAAGAGGTGTGTAAGCTAGTGGTCAGTGTGTTGTCTACTATGCTAACGTATATATATACACGCTATATACTATAGTATATATACTATGTACTGTACATCACCAGAATTGTACTGCCTTTCAAGCACTTGTAAATAGCAGACAACACTGTATTGAATTACTTAGAAGAATTTAATTCATTTAATCTTGTCTGGGTATGCAGCCTTAAAATCTTTTGAATTTTTTTTTTAGAGCTCTCATCTCTCTCTACATCTTCCCTGTGATAACTGATCTCACTGTCCCTAGGATTCAGTCTCCTGATTAGGAAAGACTCGTCTGTCTCCTATCTCATGGATTCAAAAGCAACCCTAAACTACACTGACCTATTTTACCACTGTATCACTGTCAGAGAGGAGATTTGGCAGATGTCTTAGATGTTTCATTATTCCCTCAAGGAATCTGACCTATCTTAGAATAAAACTGAGATTGCACAGGACCAAATTCTGATTTCAGGGACAGTGAATTTACTGGAAAAAATCAGTCAGAGTCTTGGAAATTAATTTGTATTCATACTGGTGCAGCTGGGGTCAGAATCTGGCTAAAGATCTCCTCTCAAACTAGAAGTTTTGCCCGCTGGTTACTAAACTGAGTGCTAAGCTGAGTCCCTGTATGTTAAGCTCCTATGCTCTTAAATTGTTTTTGGCCCAGGTAGACTCCAGATATGTGTGTGCGTGGAGGCGTTCATGACATCTGTAGTGCATTTGCTGAGCAGAAGATTGTTATTCAAACACAGTGTCAGTTCTGCTCCTCCAGAGGCAAAATTCCAACCATGGGAGAACATAATCATGGAAGTAAATAGGTCCACACATATGCTTGTTAAGTCATTTAATATGGTTCTAAAAAAGCTCAGAATACCTGCACTATCACTGATTTTTGCATGTTCTTTGGGCTTAGGTTATGGTCCTTCAGGATTCTCCCTCTTCTTCCCTCAGCCCTGATATCTCCTCCATATCACAGTTTATTTATTTCTCTTGTGTAGCCCATATCTTTTGGTTTTGACTGGTACCCCAGCTGATTTTATTATGTTCACAAGGAATTCCTTTCTCTTCTTTGGCCCTGATGAAGCTTCCAGTCATTCCTGACCATCACAGGCCTGTGGCCCTTGCAAGCCAGCACTGTCACTTGATTGCTTTCTTTGCTCTGCTTTGCTGTGTTTGCTGACTCCACACGTGCTGAGCAGCGCAGTGATAAAACAATTCTACAGCTGGAGCCAGGATACAAAGAAGTTTCAAACTGTCACAATATAACTTACTGCTCTGTTGTTTTTCAATATTGTTTCCTCAGTTCAACTGAAAAAAAGAATGATGCATACAGAAAGAAGAGAAAATGCATTTTTAATCCTCCCTCCCATCTCTAAGCTTCTAAGGATATATAACTTTTTTTACTGATCTGAGTTAATAAGAGAAGATACACAGATAAGGTAGTCCTAAGACTTACACTCAGTATTGTAAACACCAGCATTGACTATCATACTTCCTGCTGTGAAAAGTATTTTGTATTAGACCTTTTAAAACAGGAATTAAACTGGCTGCATATTTTGGGTACGTGCAAGGGTACATAAAGAATTGTATCTGCATAACTTTAAACAACGGTCTCTGTGTCTCAAACTGCCATCCGGAGGTTACGTTTTAGAACTTTCTACTGATTCATGATAGAGATAATTGAAATATGTGCCTATTCTGATTAAATCCAAACCACACCAACAAAAGCCCATTTGGTGACCTCGCACTGCAGTTCCTTTTTCCAAAAACAATGTTACAGTTGACAAACAGGGACTTATATTGAGCTGTTTTGGTAGAATGGGCAGTGACAGGACAGGCTTGAAGGCAGAATAACCTGATCTTTCTCTGACATGGCATCTCTAGCAAAGCTTTTAGCATAGGGGGTGACAACAAAGGGAAGCTTACCCTGATTCTTCTTCTGTCATACAAGTTATTAATCTGACACCAAATACAATTTACCCATCTAATCTAAAGAAAAACAAAAAATCAGTTCATAGGCATCAGCACATTTTTAGGCACGCTTACAGTAAACAATTTTACAAGGTGTTAATTGGATTTCCAGGAAATAAATTTAATCAGATCAGAGTTGGTAGGTCCAGAGCCCAATCAGAACAAACAGAAACTGTAATCTCTAACTGTTCCCTATGGAAAAATTTGGAGTGTCTTAATTTGACATGTCAGTATTGAAAGGAAAAATCCTCTAACTTACGACAGCAATGAATGCATAGTCCATAGTCATAAGGTCTGGAAAATCTGTCCACTGCTCAAGGGGAAAGGAGGCAGTGAAATCACATACACTGTGAAGATCCATACAAATTAGATAAGCAAATTCTTATTTTTAGCATTTGCCCGACAGCAAAGACAAGGGAACAGCACATAAACAACTCAGCAGGGAACAAGTAACCTAGGCTAATCCAGGGTACATGGAAACAGTCAAGTTTCAGATGCAGGGTGTTCTCATATAACTGAAGAACATGTAACTCATATAATTGAAGAAAAATTGTAATAGGCAATCAAATAGGGAAGACAAAACACATATTTCTGTCCCTACCTTGCCACTTCACCAGGAGTGATCTTGCAAAATGCCAAGTGTCTTTTGCTCGAAACTGAGGGCCAGAGCAAATCAAAGACTTCACTTGCCCAGATTTGGGAGAGTATCTTGGCACTTAACCCTCATTAAACTCCCACGGAAGTCAAATGGGTTTTAGGAAGATAAATCTCTGAGGATCCAGGCCTTTGGTATCTAAAATAAAACTTGGGCTTAATTTGAAACCCGGCAGCAGAACAGTGATTTTGAATTTTTTTTAACCATCTGGAGATGCCTGACATTTTTAGTTATAATTTTCCCTGTTTTTCTGATAGGGGCATAAAGATAGAACTCTGTAGCACAGGGAATATGGAAATCAGTCTTGAGATCTTTCACTCTCACATATTTTAAGCAAAAAGGATGAATAACACACATTTCTATACCTCCTTCCTGAGCAACTGCCTTAACCTGAAAAGGAGATACCACTAATACATTTCCTCAAGGAACCTCTCAAGATAAAAAAGGAAGCCCTGCTCTGTTCTGTGAGTGAACGGGCAGAAGTGGTATCATTTGGAAGAGGAATCAGAGCTGTGGAATCTGAATGGACAAAAGATCCTCCCTGACTGCAGAGAATAAAATTGCTTGCAACGCAGAGTGTAAGATCCAGCTTGTCTCAACTACTTCCTTAGAAAATAGCACACAGCTTCCTGCTCAGCATGTGACTCTCCAGATCCCTTCTGCTTGCTCTTCCAAATTCTCCTGTAGCGCTGGGTTCTGGAGTGCCTAAACCTTAGGAATAGATCCGTTACTGAATCTGGCCTTGAAGGCCAGTCATAATTCCACACAGGTTGAAGCTCTTGTGGAATATCTGATAAAGTAGTATCATTTGATAACTTGCTCACATGTTTGCATTGGGCTTCATAATGAGCTGGATAAGGCTTGGTAGAAATAAGCAGTGTCTCAGGTTGTGTTATAACCCTACCATTTCTACTGTTACTGGTTGGCAGGTGTCAGATAGAAGGGGGGTTGACGGAGCAAAGCTAACGTTTCTTTGATCACTCATGTACTAAACCCATAACGCTACACGTATGTAAAAGTCAAGGGACATAGACCCAAATGAGTCATTCCCTGTCCCAGATAGAATATAATTGCAGTTATAAGTAAAGTCTGCAATATATAGGAGAATATAGGATATATCTCCTAGGATATAGGAGAATATATCCTAGGAGCTTATCTTGCTTAAAATAGCTAAAATATGATCAAGATTTTTTCGTGCTCTAAACCGAACTAAATTTTCATCATCCCCACTGATTCAATTTTGTTTGTAAGTAAGGACAGCAATTAAAGATGCCATTAGCCTACTGACGAGTATGTTTCCATCCTCCACGTGACTCTTACTTGAGCATCTGTGTTCTTGTGAGCAATTCTGTGATTAAATTCATGATCTCTGTAAAGATAATCTCCTAATTTCTGCTTGCTTATTTTCTCTGAAAAAACTATGTTTGTCTGTAACCTGAACACCCTACAATTAAGTGTATGTAGCTTAAAGTAAAGCCACTTTTTCAGAATTACAGAAGTTGTACTTATTGAATGATGTTCGCAGTTTAAGACAAAGATTTTTGTTAGGATGGGCCAAAGAGATTTTCAAAATGTTATTGCTTCAGGCTCTGTAGGACAAAAGGAAATGCTTTGTATATCTGTGTTGTAAGAAATCTGAACAATAGTAGCCAAACTGAGCATTAAAAACATTTTCTAGAGCAGAATCTCCTGGAACAGGATCTGTTCTTTGTATCAGTGTGTGGCAGTATACCCTCAAACTGCTTGTAAAAAAAAATCTAAGGAAAGTGTCAGTACTTTACTTGGAACAGATCAACAAACAGCAGCTCTGGAAAAGACTGAAGTGTTTACTAGCTTTTTTCATCACCCTTTTAAAACAGATCAGTTTCAATAGCATGGGCCTAGCGTAATTAGTACCAGTGAGGGAGGGATAAGAACTTAATCTAGAACAGGAAAAATACAAATTAGGGATTTTTCACATCAGCTGGGTCTGATGAACTTTTTCATCCTAGGATATTTAAAGAAGTAACTGAAGCAGTTCCGCAACTCATAATAGTTCTCTTTAAAAACTGGTGCACAAGGGTACCAGGTGAAAGAAGAAAAAGAAACTTAGTTCCTATTCTAAGAAAAAGTGAAGCAGCTAGCAGCTGGGGAATTATAAATCACACCTCTTAGGTAAAATTCCTGGAAAAATACTGAAATATTTTCAAATGCATTATAACACACATGGGAAAACCCAAAGATTCACAGACATCATAGATTTATTGAGAACAAATTTTGTCAAGACAATCTGATTTCCTTCTGTCAAAGGTAACTGACTCTGTGAATGGAGAAGAAGCAGTAGGAGTCAAATGTCTTGGCTCCAGTAAAGCTTTGGCCATTGTCTCATATAACATACCTAGAAGGAAGTGTCCTCTAGGTGAAGCTGCTGTAGGATGGGTGCAGGACTGTTTGGAAACTATGTTGAGATTGCAATCTTGAATGATTCCTAGTGAAAACTGAAGGGCTTATCAGGCTGGATTCTGCAGCAGTCTGTCCCAGACAAGTACTGCTCACCGTTCTCGGTAGTGACTTGGAAGACGGAATAGAGGCTGTGCTTATTAAATTTGCAAATGCTAGCAAGCTGGGAGAGGCTGCAAGTGCGTAGTATAAATTTGGAAAGCGGTCTGAAAAGAAAGGCAGGTCAATAGGAATAAGTGCTATCCTGTTCCAAAAAGAAATAGTCAACTGCAAAAATAAAAGATGGCGAATAAATGATAAGGCAACACTAATGCTGAACCTTGGAGTCTCAGTGACTCACAAGCTGGACATGAGTCAACACTGTTAATGCAGTCACAAAAAATGGAAGATCGCATGCTGAGAGGTTTAAATGAAAGTGTAGTCCAGAAGACATACGTGAAGTCACCTTTTACTCTACTTTGCAATGGTGCAGCTTTGGCTGGAATACATTTTGGGCCCCAGTTTTGGGGGCCATTCTTCAAGAAAGCTGATGCTGAGGTTAAGAAAATTCAGAGGAGGGCTACATGAGGGATCTTTTAATTTCTATGCAAGAATGAACAAAACGGGATTGTATTGCTTAAAGCATTGAATACTGGGAAAGCAGTGAAATCCTGCCCAGGATGGACAGGAAAAGAAACAAAAGCCTAAATGGCAGCAAAAAAAAATTGGTTCAGGTTAGACATTAGAGAAGCTTTCCAATGACAATAGTGAAACTCCAGAACAGTTGACTTAAGAAGACTTTAGTCTCCAGTGCTGAA
Organism: Nipponia nippon; assembly: GCF_047370975.1. Classification (NCBI taxonomy): domain Eukaryota; kingdom Metazoa; phylum Chordata; class Aves; order Pelecaniformes; family Threskiornithidae; genus Nipponia; species Nipponia nippon. The sequence continues at coordinate 43,659,704 of NW_028262391.1, forward strand.
AGTCTTTAAGGACACTGGTGAGGACATGCACAGCATAGTTTTCTTGCTGTGTGGCTGAGGGATAAACTTGATGATCAGCTGAGGCTTTCTAGAATAATTTTCTATGACTTTCTAGAATGCATTAGTCTCAAGCTGCTAATAAGTCTCCATTTTGGAGTAATGATAAGCCCATTTGTATCCACATAATTTTTTTTTTATTGAGATACTCCTGTATATGTCTATAACTGCTTGTTGTTGTAGGTTCTGTCTCTGCAACTTCAAACCAGCTGTCTCCAGGGCAGTGCTGAGTCTGGTGCGGTTCCTGAGCAGCAGCTGCCTGCAGTGCCCATTGCCCCACACTGCTGCAGGGCCGGGCTGGCAGGCAGGCTGCAGGCAGCCAGCCCAGGCATGCCAGGCAGCCTACCAGCCTTGTTAAGCTGCTGGGCATACTTGAATAAGTAGTGTCCCTGTGTGATTCAGAGGGTGCCTGACAGTCATGCTCGTGGGCTGATTGTTGGCATGGTCAGTGAGTTTGGTCTTGATGGTATTCTTGGGCCACCCTGGAAAGAATAGCATAGATCTGCCATGGTCAATAAGCATTATCTCTGTGCTTTCACAAGAAACACTGAAAGCCATTTCCAACCTCCCTCCAGACAATTTTTGCATCTCATTTCAGTGCTGTTATAACCACTAAGTTTCACCCATCTACCGTTCCTTAATACTTCATGTTCTGTTAAAGACAAGTTCTCTTCCTAACGGCTTTATTTAAAATGCATTATCTTTCAGTAACAATCCTTATTTATCTAATTTCAGGATGATGGATAAGAATTATCCAATATATTGATTTTACAAAATATAAATTACCTTTCATAATGCAACAAACTGGATATAAACTCAGTAGAGCCGTGTGTAAAGGTCCTTGGACATAAATATGTTGTGGAGTTTAAACAGACACCAAGAGCAAGTTGTTTTAAAGCAATAAACCCTTGTTATTTAGGCGAGAAGGAAAACACTGCAACATGTTTGTTTATGCTGTGAGTGAGTTTACTTGAAACAGATTCACCTTGAACTGATAATCTCATAAATGGATCAAGCCTCAAGTGGCAGAGTTTTTCCCTGAAGTCAAAGCTGGCAATTTCTCCTTATATCATGCAGAACAGATAAAAGCAATATTGCAGCTGCACAAAACATTCTTTGAAAACTTCACTTCTAAATAACAGCAGAAAAAAAAACCAAAAACCAAAAAATTGAAAAGACTTATACTAGTACCATACCCTTCAAAAAACCCCCTCTATGTGTTAGATACCTTCTTGAATTTAACCTGAAAGTACTTATTTTGCTCTTTCCTATCAGCTAGGAATTTGCAATAAACACAGTGACATGTCTATGTATAAATGGACCATATAATAACTTAATAATTCTCTCATTTCCAATATAAAATTATTCTATACATCAAGAAACACTGATTTAACAAAGTAAACTCTTTCTATTGTTACATTTTTCAAAGGAACCTGTCAGAAAACCAGAAACCTATTTGTTATAAGATGGTCTATTTATGTGTTTATAGTATGTTTATCTCTGTCATATCTGATAGCCTCATAAATAGCCTCTTAATCTAGCTTTTCCTACTAAATACTCTGGGCAAAATTTCAATTAGATTGAAAGCAATGAGGTGTCTGAGGCTACAGTTAGTGCCTGTGCATCAACACTACATCAACAGAGGCATCAACAGAGATTCCCTCCATAAGTATTCCGCAAATATATTGGCCCATAGAAGATATGTTTTTCAGGAAGGTGAAGAAATAAGGAAAAGTTCAGGAAGTGAGTCCCACTTTACTTCATTGAAATGCATGTTGTTCATTTCAGGAGAATTTATTGAAAGTGCATTTCACTTACATCTGTTTTAAAGCTACTCGATTAGAATGACCGAACTTTCGGTGAGTTTTGTTCGCTGTATAATACTGAAATATTAATGTTTCCAAGTAATACACAATCTCAAAATTATAGGCAATTGATTAGCTTGATCACAAAACCTTCTTCTGTGTGCATCAAGCTGCCCTATGACTGTCACCTTGTCCCGAAGTCATATGCATGCAAAACCAAGGGATTGCTACCCTACTACTCACAGTTTGCCTTACCTACTTCATAGCTTCATAGCCTTCTGCTACGTGACAGTCAGTACACAGGCACGTTACAAACATCGCTGATAGTTTAATGTAACCAGCCACTTTCCATACACTCTTCCCTCCAAAATTATAAGAGTAGAACATATTACGTAAAAGCCAAATAAGAGTCGATGAGAAAAAACAACATACAAATTGAGACTGTTAAAATGCATAGGATTTTGTCTTTGACTTCTCGTGGATTAAAGATTTCTGTTAACCCCCAAATTCTTTTTCTGAAAAATCACATAAAATGGTTGTTTATGATCTGATCATGGGTCTAAGCACAGGCAACTGGAGGAAATATTGTGCTACTAATCAAGGATCTGGCCTTTCTAAATACTAGCCAAGCAATAATTCTGAAGAAAACAATAGCTTCCTAGCAATCATGGTTCATCGAGTGAAATAAAAAATTCACTCTGGCTCAGACTCCATTACAAATACAACCTGAGTGAACTACAATCTGAGCGCAGCCAGAACTGATGAAGAGCACAGACAGTCTTTGCTGTCAGCATTACTATAGATGCTCAGCAAAATAAAAAAAGACTCAGTGTACAATAAATGTGATGAAAACTTCCAAAGCTGGTATAATAACATTTAAAAGAGAGACTTAATTTCAGTAACCCTGGTTAACCGTGGTCTCTTTCACCACTGATGAATTTTTAGTGCCCATTCCTGCTTCATGTGGGAAATCTCTCTTGTGGTTACAGCAACCGACTGACCTTCTTTGAAAAATCATATACATGATAAAATGGAAAAGAATATGTTCTAGTTAGATATCAGCCTGTTGTCAGCCATATGCTATTTTGGGAATCACACTTCCAATACTGTAAGTCAAGCCAAGATATTGGCTTCTGTCAAGGATACAGCTTTATATGAGTTTATAAGGACTTCAGGTTTTCTACCAAGATGTTAAAAAACTATTAAACTATTACTGTAAAGCTACTTGAATCAAGATTATAGTAATTCAGGAGATTAATTATTCTGTAGTGGAGAATATTACATGTGCCTTTTTATGGTATTTGGATATAATACAGCAAGGCACTTAAACAATTGTTTACTGCTAGTATATACTTAAGGACATATGTATGCACCTTGCTGAAGTAACGCCTAAATTGCTGAGGATGAAATTCTGGGTCAAATTTTCAAAAGCAGCTTTTCATTTTATTGCTTGACCGAATTTGTTTATTGCTAAGAGTCAAAGCAAAAGACTCTGGAAGAATTCCAGCATCTTTGCAGGTCTCCAAACTTCTAAAGACTTTGCTGCTGGAAGACAAGTTCTTCTGTGAGCACTGGAAATAATAAGAGGCCTGCTTTCCATCAATTTGTATTCTTTATCTCCACAAATGCTCACCTACACCATCATATGAACACAGTTTCTCTCTGTGTGTTCTAAAATGTCCTCAGAGAGCACCTGCCTGTAGATTGCCTAGCTGGCCTCTGCTAAATGGAGTGTGTGACACTCAGGCTGTACTTCTGCTTCCCTCGGTGATGGCACTAGTGCAGACTTTCTCTTCTGAACAGCCTTCAGTTTTATTGAAACTTAATTATGAATTAGACTTCCATATTTTTTTGTCAAATTTGGCTAAAATTATCCCATGGCTATAAAACATCTTCAGGGAGACAGGACTATGTTATTGCTAATAATATGATAGTATAAATCTCATTTTCATAAGACGCTAAGCTATAAAGAAAATTACTGTCAGCACTAAAGAAATGTGCTTTTAGGAGAAAGTCCTTTCCCAGAATAAATGTGGGACTGCATTTCAGAAGTTAGCAATGTTTATACCAATAACCTGTGAGCACAAATCTTCTGTGCTATCAGAAAATAAGAATCTGCTTTAGCATGGAGCTCTAAGTAAATAAACAGAAAATAAATAATCACAGGGTTTCTGTGAAGAGAAGGAAAAAGCAGGGATGTGAGCAGAGAGCACAGGAAGCAGGCAAAGGTAGTAGTTATCACCATTTGATTGATTGATTGATGGTTTGGGTATTTGATTGTGGAGACTATATTCTCAATGGACTAAACCTGCTGTGAATATAACTTCTCTGAGTTCAGTGGAGTTCTTCGAGGAGGATCAATAGCATTATTTCTTTCCTTGGCTGAGAATATCCAGTGATTTAAGTCACTCTCCTAGAAAAGAGCATTTTTACCATCTGTCTAACAAATTCCAGAGCCAGTGACCTCCAGACTGTTAGATGTTTCTGCTGTCTGTAGTTTTCCAGAGGCACTGACAAAAGACAGATGGAAGGGAAAAGTTCAGTGTGTACCGTGGGAAGGCCCGGTGAAGATTTTCTGGATGCAGCTCATGTTCTCTTTTTACTTTTTTACCTTTCCTGGATAGTGGTGGAAAACAGATTAAAAGTCCCCAGAAAATGTGTGGTTAGATATAAAAACTGAATAGTGCCTGACACTAGCAAATCTCAAACAAGTAAGTGCCTGTTGTCTGCTATTTTTACCGGACTCCTCAAAAATGCTTCTTACAATTAGCATTTGTGTCCTACCTAGTAACTTACTTCCATAAATTCAAACAGACTTTGTTATTATCTCTTCTTAGAGTTTAACAAACAGTTTTATGGCATATTTTTACTAATCTCCTGAATGACCCAAAGTGCACATTAATGTCACATTTCTTCCTCTTCAGCCTCACAGGAAATTGTTTTTCCTTGTGTGATTCAATGCAATATGCAGTATGCCAGGGGCTCTTGCAAGCCTTTCTAATCTTGTTTCAGATACATCTTGTAAGTAGCATGGAAGTCCAGCTGAGGTGTACTGCACACAACCAGTTAATTTCCTTTCTCAATACCTCAGCCTGCCCTTTTTGTACTGCGGGCAATATTTTCCTGCCTCGCAAAGGGACTGTGAGACTTCTGAAAGAGCATGAGCTCTTCAGAGAAGATACACCAGGAAGGTCCATCTGTGTGAAGTGCTATGCCCATATATGAGGTTTCAGAAAAGCCAAAGGAACTGAAAATGTTAAAAAGCCCTTCAGCAACTTACTTAGGTATTTCTCTTCTCTAAGTTCAAGTGGATCCCCAAATTCTGTTTTAATACACCTCACATTTTTCTTCCTTGTTACTTTGGATCAAATTCAAAGCATTATACCAATGAGTAAGAAACAGTAATCTTCCTAGTCACTCACTGAAAGCAAAAAGATGAAAATTTTCTGAGACTAGAGTCCACATCTGATTTTTTTTTTAATGCAAATGGCAGAAAATTACTAGAATTATTCAGAAAAGAATAGTAAGAGGTTCCAATAACATCATTTGTTTGAGGGTATTTTTTATGCTAACTTTATGACCACGCAAATTAGGATAACGCAACATCACTAGGATTTTCTGATTTGAACAGACTAGATCTAAAGAACAGGGCTGACAGTTCAGACTGAAGGGCTCAGTCCATTTGCTAATAATGGCTCTACAAATGTTTCTTGGGGCTTCCAAACCTTCAAAGTAGTGAAGTATTTCTTTGATTTATTTTTAAAAATTGTAGATCATACTTACTTAAGAGGCAAACTTTTACACCTCTTTTACTCTAATGACTCTTTCCTAGACTTGTGCTTTACATAGAAGCTCTCCTTTCTAGAGGTGGGATTTTTACAGGACTCATTTGAAATTGGTGGCTGAAACTGGCTCTCTTTGCATGTGATCAAAACACTGAGCTGTGAAAAATACCAAAATTCCTACCAATTGCAACCATGTGTCTGGAAACTGTTTGCAAACGTATTTTTGGAGTGTACACCTATCTTGTAACATTATTCCAGAATGCCATTGTAGTCTAGCTCACATCTGAGCAGTTTTGCAGAAAAGGTCTTATTTTCCCTCTCGAGTTGGACATGCACCCAAGCATAGGGTGCAGTAGGATAAGGTCTGCTTTCAGTAATACCAACTGCCAGTAAACTCAAGAGGCCTATTAAAAATAGAAATAGTTAAGACAAGTGGTGCAGCCACACGAAGTTTTCCTGGCAGGAAAGAAAAGGGGAACACTGGAGCTGCAACATAAATTTCAAGCTCATAAGGATTCCCTCTGCTGTGGTGATCTCACCATAACTTCTTAAGTCATCAAGAGGGGCTGCTTTGCGGTAATGGTTTAGCTGCAAAGTAACATTTTACTTCATTCAGTGAGGACGACAGAAACCCAAACTGGCCACCTTCTGCTCTTTTCTTAGTTTCAAAATTCAGTCATTTCAGTGGCACATTCAGAAAGCCAGGATATGGGAATGAGTTTCTGTTTGTCCATCTCCCTGTCATCCTCTAATTTGATTTATACTTCAGCAATATTTAAGATTAGGTCTTTTGATACGTTGGAGTTTTGGAGAAATTAGATAAGAAAGACTGATTTTTTCATTTCAGCTTATTGGGAATGAAGACTTTGCAATTATTTGATGACCTGACTGAGGAACATTCACAGAAGAGAATGAGAAGAAGGAATCAACTTTCACAGACAGAGTGAGCAGAAAGACACAAAATAGATTTGTATTCCAGAGCTTTTCACAGTGACAGCAAAAGCAAGTCATTCGTATGGATTCAGAAAGATTCAAAAGAACAGACCTAAAGAATACACAAAACATGATGAGATCACAGATCTGAGAAAGTGAAAAAGAGCCAGATTCTTCCTCCAAAAAACCCTTCAAACATTGGCACATAAAAAATAAAAAGTAAACAAGCAAGCAATCAACCAGACAGAAATCTGGATTCGGACACTGATTCTCGGACACTTCATTGCTGGTGCTTCCGCTCCCTGTTCCTGCCACCAGGTCTGGCAAGACTGCGATGAGAAGCCTGGAGAGGAATGGAGTCCTCCTTGCTGGAAGCTGCACCTCCTCGTAGGAACTGGTGGCTAAGAGGGCTGTAGTGGTCTCGACATGGCTCCTTCCTGTGGAAGACCTAACCACCTCTCCTGTCAAATCAGTGGCTGTGAATGGCTCACAGAAATAGGGTGAAGGTGCAATTGCTCACTTTTTATGTCCTCATTATGTGTTGCAAAGGCTCAGCTCTTTTCAGTGTAGACCTGCTGCTACCAACAGGGACCCAGTAGGGACCATAACTCAGGACAGTATCTCGCAGACCTTCTTGAACAGTCAGTCTGATCTCATTGTGGGAGAGTATCTCAAACTGAAGATAGAAGCAGCCTAGTAAAAGGACTGAAACCAGTTACTCAGCAGAAGGGAAACCTCCTTCCTCCCCCGCTCCCTTTAGTCTGAAAAGTCACCTTGCACATTGCAAGAGCTTTCGCTGCCTAACTGACAACTTGGCAGGCCTGACAAGAGCAATTTGACTTTGGATGGAAGCTGGATCTGTGGCAAGCCTATAGTTACAAAATAAGTCATGCTTTCCTTCCATCGAGTGCATGTTCTATTTATAGCACATTCCAGATTATGCAAGGATTCCCAGAACACTGCAGACTGTAGTTGAAAATTATATCTGCGTAGCATGGAGTATATCAAGCAATATTTAAAAAATCCCATTGTTAGCAGAATGAGCATCTTGCAGTTATATCTATAGAAAAGCTGGGGTAAATTTGGAAAGATACCATATAGTAATGCAGAGTAGTTACAGTTCATTTTGTTTTGTTTGCCTAATCATTTTGATAAGTTGTATCTTTTAAAAAAGCGAAACAGTAATTGCATAAAAAAACCCTGAAAAGCCAAGGTAAATAGTTCATTTGATGGAAAAGTGATATTTTTCTGATGTTTGAGAGTGTATGTGTTTTAGAAAATATGAAGGAATGTTTTAGAATGTGAATTATTTAGGACAAGAATATCTGAATTCTAATGCTTTAATGTCAATTTCCTTTCAAAATTGTGACAGAATACAGTATTTTGCTATCCATTCAGCCATGGGAGAGGAACTTTCAGTGAAAGTTTGTTTTGTGATGCAAACATTACAAATTTCTTAAATTTTCTTGTTGAGAATACCAAATAATAAAGCTGGAACTTAAAATATTTCAGTGATATTTAAGAACTTCTAAATACTCAAGAAAAGCAACATAGCAGGTGAGCCATGCAGATATAAAAGTAAAAATACATATATCACTGAACATACCTGTTTTCAGTGCAAATACACTGTTAACACCTGCATCTATGTCTTTTCCCCCAACTCTTATGTCATGTAAACTTGAGCTACTCTTGTGCTTTGAAATAGGCCAATTGGCAAAGCTTACTCTGAATTTTCAAATGCCTTGTCACTCCTAAAATGTGAAGCAGGAATTTCTGAAAGTCAGACTCAATAATAGCCATTTTGAAAATTTGGCTGAATTTAGTTGAAAACAAAGAAGATTCATAATTCTATTACAAAGTTTATTATCACTGAGTCATCACAGGTTTTCACTGAAACATCAAATACAGACACAGCTTTGGGTTAAGACTATTCAAAAATATAAACAACAATGACCATTTTCATGCCAGTGCATTCTGTCAGACTTCACCATCTTGACTAATTTTAAAAAAAGGATGTATTGATTGGATGTCCCAGTCTATTTTAGACAGAAGATTCACTCTAAACTCTGTTAACTGGCTTGCTGGCTAGCTAATCAATCCAAGAACAAATTGTACTCTTTCAATATATTTTTTAGTTTACTATACAATTGCCAAGCCCTGTTACGAAGTGAACTTCGCAGTCTAACAATAAAATACACCTATAGAGAAAGTCTGCAAAGTTATCTTCAATAATAGATTAAATTAGCAATACACCTGGGCTTAACTATAAAATTTTATGAAGCGTGTTTAATGTGCTACAAGGCAGAGTTTATACAACGAGAATTAAATAGCTTACCCTCAAAACCACCTTTTGTGCTTGATTTAGAAACTGGGGGTTAACAAAGTTTCTTAACAAACTGATAACACTGTTGCCATTGTTAACACAACGTTCAGGCCTCTGCACCTACAGATCAGGTTCTGCAGTGTTTCAGTCCATTAAAAATATAAAATAAATGGCAAGTGGGGAGAAAAGAAAGGCGGGTATTTCTAGACCTCAGCGTAATGTGGAAGGGCATTTTTGCGGTATTTTTGTTCAGTGGTATCACCTATACTTTTCGTGTCACTTGAATTTTAATCTCTGAAGTCTATTTTTCCATTAACAAACTATGGAAAGAAGGTGATGTGAGCTTCTCAGCTGTCTACCCAATTATTAATCATTGATGGGCTGAGTCACCATGTAAACCTTCACATGTTTCCTTAGAGTCAGAAAGGAGCCAGATTAGACAGTTTTAATTACCCAAGATTCATCATTTGAGCTCTTTCTTCTCATACCCTTTCATTTTTAAATCAAACCTCCGGTCTCACAAGTTAGCTTTAACACATCATCCACTAGATACTGGAATAATTTACACAAGGTGTGAAGTAGTCTGTTTTTAGCTATCTGTTACAAAGTTAGCAATGTTACTATTCTTACTGGGCACAGCGTGTAAGATATATTCCCACACTAGGAGAGTATTTAGTAAGGTCACAAGGATGCCCAGTCCTTATCAAACACGTTCCCTGGAAACTTGGCAGCGGTTTCATTTTACAAGAATTCAGGGGCAAATTAATGGTATTGGTTTTAGACTTATTTAAATTTTTCAGTGTTTGTGCAGAAAGAGATTTGTATTACCAACCTGTAACAGAAAATTTGTTGCCATCAGTATTCAAAGTCTAATTTTGCTCTGAGTAAATTGATTTTGAATTCATTTAATTCACGAACTTTAGTAGAGTTGCTTCACATTTGCACTAGAAGCAGGCTGTATTCACACTACTAAGGTTTATTTTGGTCTATTTAATCATTTCATAAGGAAGAAAACCAAGCTTTTTACATAATTTTAAAGATGATAACATCAAGGCTGGAGGCAAACACAGAGTAATATATGCAAGGACTTGATGCAAATATTTTCAATGTTTAAAAAGGATTTTATGCAACCCCGAGAAACAGAAGCAATAGAAGTGTGGCTCTAAATGGAAACAGAACCCTGCAGAAAGAAAGTGCCTGGTCAGAGAGCTGTGTCTCTATTTCTAATAATCTGTGGGAAAGAGGGAAGTCCCCCCCACACTTTGTTTCTTGTCATTTTTCTGACATTTTCCTTAGTCTCTATCCTGTAGAAAGTGTCTGTGCATGGCAGGAATGTTGCCAGAAACAGTGAGGTGGAGATTGAACACGACCAACCATTGAAGGTCTTTGCAGAACTCCCAGGCAGTCTATGTAATTGCAAGAGGCTCTTCAAATTCTGCTGCCAAGCCAGACCAAGCTATACATCCTGAAAAGATGTATTAAATAACCACATCACAGTGTATCCGATGGAAGAAGATGTGATCTGCTGTGCTCATGAGGATCAGAAAAGAATGGTGAGCAGGGAAGGCCTTATTTTAGGGGAGAGTCTTTTTTAAAAAACTTATTAAGAGGAAAAAAAGAAGAGCAGGAGCAGAGTTAGTTATTACCATCTGCAAAAGCTGAATATAGCCTCGATAAATGAATGAGGGGGCTCAGTTCCCTCTGAGAATCCAAGAATGTGTATAAAACTAAGTTATGAAACTTAGCAAATATTATATTCAGCTATGTATCCTGAAAGCAGAACATATACAGGTAATATGCAATACAAAATATTTGCTGTGACATCATCAGCTGTTTTTTGCTTATTTGCTATGCATTGAGGCCTACACAACTTGCTCAGCCTCAGTGAGAAATTGGAATTTGAGGCTGGATAACTCATTAGTTTCAATTAATAGGAAAAGGACTAAGGCCTAGATCCTACCTTGTACTCCACCTGTGCAAATTAGAGACTAGGGGTCACCAAGAGTCCTTTTCTGCCCAGGCATATACCGTCAGGCAGCATGCATGTTACAGCAGGCAGCAGTGCTCAGGGAAAACAGCTGGCTGAGCTGCCAGCCTGCACTCTGCTCTCTGTGTTACGTCTTCTTCCCCAGCACACTGGTATGGCATCTTGCCATTTGCAGCACGTTCTGGCCAGAAGACGGCATTTGGATACAACTGCACTCTAGAAGTCCAGCAAAATAAATTGACTCAGGCTATCTGTCAGAATAAAGTCTTCTACCAAAGGATACCCTTTGTCAGAAGTTGGCAGTCCTGCAGAGGACAGCCACACTTACGAAACTTGCTTTCACATCCTGCTCCATCAGAGATTTCTTCTCTGACCTTGAACAAGCAATTGGCTTGTCTATGCCTCAGTTTGCTGCCTGAAAATATTTGCAGGGGTTCTTGAGGGTAAGATTGCAAAGCCCTCAAATACAATGGTACTGAGGACGAAAAAAGTGGACAGATACAGACTTTTTTTGGAAACACAGCTTTCTACTTCAACTATCAAAAAACCCCAACTGTACCAGAGTTCAAGTATGGGGGTCAAAAAAGGCTGTGATAGCAGAGAGCCTTCAAACTCTGCTCTTGGGTAATGAACATGTCTTCTGACACTTAAACAACCACTGCTGACTGATAAACAATGCAGCATCTTGCCCTTCTGGCCTGCAGCAAGGGTCACCACATATAGGGCCTTTGAGCTCTTCTGGGAAATGCAGATCTTAGAAGACTTCACCAAGAACGATATAGTTCTGTGTTATATAATTATCATTTCTTCTCTAAGATACAAAGCTCTCAGACAATAACGTTCCCTGGCTTTCCTCACGTGAGAGTCACGGTGCTCTTTGTGCAACATTGCTCCTGGAGCTCACGGTTCAGTAACTTTCTATCTGCCTTGACTGTAAGTGGCAGTGTCAACGCTCATGCCAAAAATAAATCCTCCTGACGAATGACATGGATACTCCACAGGCTTAGAGGCATCTTTTTATAGCAACCCTTTGATTTCAGATACCAAACGTTTGCTATTTTTGGCACAGAGGCTTGGAGAAACTTTCATGATCTTTAGCCTACCTGACTACTTTTGCACACAGCTCAGGTGCTGTCAGAGTACTTGTGGCTTTTCTTAACTATTCTACTGGATATTTGTAGTCACTAGAGAAACAGCTGACCTAGAAAATAGGGCCTATGCTATCACATGAGGTCTTCCAAATTGTTGATGTGGTATTAAGGACTTGTCACTTCAAGAAGTTCTAAGATGTCTGATGGTTTGATACTTAATGTAACTGAAAAGAATAATTTTGAATTGAATTAACTAGAACTGAAATGTAACCAGGGGATGACTTCAATGTATTTCCTCATTTAATGACCTGGAGAGAATATATCTATTTATTTATTTTAATAAGAGAATGTGGTACTAATGGCAGATGCCAAATTCACCCTCTGGCAGATTCAAGTTCACTATTTATTCATAGTGCAGACTGAAGATGTCCTTATCCAAACATATTTTTTTAAAGTCATAATTTACCTCTAATACAACTCTACCAGCCATAAAAAGCACTAGAAGCTGCTGTGTAGGCAGAGCTCTTGTTATTTTACTTCACATCAGTTCAGTACAACTGGATAACAGAACAGTAAAATTTTGGCAGCACCACCTGATTTAGTAATTGTATCAACATTCTAGTGAATTATATTTCTGATATTTACTATTGCAGTCAGAGCCAAATCTCAAGGAAATATGTATTGCTACTCAATATTCTGTAGCTTAAGAAACACTTGCCAGATTAGACCTAGTTTGCCACAGTACATACAGAATCTGGAAGGTAATTTAATTTTCCAGTCCTTATAAATCTTAGTATCACTGGTAAGGTTTTTTCAAACAAGGATTACAATTTTCATGATGACAGTGTCATTTGCAGCTGATTAAATACTAGCATGGACTATCAAATCAACTTTTACCTAGGAAAACATAATACCAGGAGACAGAAACAAGTAGACACTCTAGAAGAACAACTTTAAAAGAGAGAAGAGTCCATGTGAGGGGCCACATCTGGAATACTGTGGCCAGTTTTGGGTCTCCCAGCTCTCTCCACTGGAGAGAGTACAGTGGAGAGCCACAAGGATGGTAGGGAGCTTGAACATGTAGCGTGTGAGAAGAGGGGGAGGGAATGGGGTTTGTTTAGCCTGGAGAAGAGAAGGCCAAAAGGGAATTTAAGTGTTGTCTTCTGCTACCTAAAGGCAGAGCCTGTTGAGAAGACAGCAGCAGACTATTCTCAAAGGGACGCCACAACAACACAAAGAGCAGTAGTCACAAGTCACAACGAGGGAAATGAAAAATATTCTTTATAACAAGGGTGGTTAAAAAAAAAAAAAAACAGATTGCCCAGAGAGGTTTAAAAATCTCCAAGGCTAGAGGCCATGAATTCAGGTGGAAAAGACCCACATCAGCCTATAAAGTAGTTCCTTTATGATTGAAAGCTGTTGATTGCCTAACTTGATGATTGCTAACAAATACTTTCTTTGCAGAAATTATTAGTTTTATGAGATCTCATTTCAGCACTACTTAAGTTCTATGGAGCTGAAGATTTGCTTTCAACTTGCCTTCAGACTTAGTAGCTATAGTGCTAGTTACTGGTATGGCTTACTATTCTTTAATGCCTGCAGTTCAGAAAGTCTCTAGGCCTTGTACTTGGCACCACACAGACATAGAACGAAGAGAGCAGTCCCTATACATTATTCAGGACAGACAAACAGCGGGAAGGTAAAGAAGTACAGCAAAAATAAATTCATGGCTCATTATGAGAAAAACTGGAACAGATCCCCAGCTCTCATTTTAATGCTTTTTTTCATTGAAGTTTCTTGCTCATATTCCCTTTCTGATCAATACAACTTAACAGCCAATCTATGTAATAGAAGTACAAGGGAAAAAAAATCAGTGTTATGGACACATTACCAATATTTGAAATAATTTAAAAAGTTAATTTCACAAGAAGTCTGTGAATAGGACTTTATTTCTTCTGCAAATAAATATGGTCCTAAATACCAGTGCATTAAGGCTGCTTAAGGGTGAAAGTAGGATGATTCCAACTTGTCCTATTTTAGCAGGGTATACTCAAGGTATACTTTTTTCAGACTACTGAATGCAATTCCTTTCACAATTACTTTGAAAGGATTGAAAATCTGACCAGATTAGATTCAAAGCCTGGGCAGCAATTGCTACAGCTGAATACAGAGCTTCATATACCTATTCATTTTAGCTGTTCGCTAATGTTAATATCCACTGGTCATTAAGTAAAATTACCCTTTAGGCTTTCCTCCCTAAGGCATGCTAATGAATTTATTCAAGGATGTTAATCCAACTAGTAAATTCTTCCTCCCTCTGTACATGATCTCCCTCTCCTTTTAGCATCTGACCATTTCAAATGCTGAAAGAGAGACTATAACCTCCCATGGAAAGCTTTTCCTGTAAACACTAAAATGAAAAGAACAAAAGCAAACAAAAGGATCACAAAGTTACTATGCTTTTTGGATAAGGTGAGTGAGAGAAGTGAATTTTATTTCTAGAAGCTGATATACAATGTATATGCGTGTATCTGTGTACGAATGTCCCTATGCTTTAGCAGATTTCTTCTTTGCCTTTTTCAGGTCTCCACAGTCAGGTCTGACTACAGGGAACAGCCCATGGAAAAGTATGTATCTTGTTGTACCATATCTGCCAGAACTGCTTTATTTGGGAAAACAACAGAAAACAGGCTCAACTAAAATTAATAGAGAGTCATAACTTACACTGTCAACCAGAATACAGGCAACAGAAAAATATATAGTAAAACAATGAGCTGTTTTGAGTAGGAGAAAGTTCCCTTCCTTTAACTTAGAAATTCAGCAGTGATTTTTAATTCTGACACTTGTCAGAAAACATACTAAAATACTGCTAAGTATCAAAGCTTAAGAGAGATGCATCCATTATCAGAGAGGAGCTGCATTGTCATACACCAGATTTCTCTCATTTTTATTCATTTTATAAGACCTAAAAGTTATAAAATTACAGTGGAAGAAAACTCTTTTGCTAAACTCTTCTAGGGCAGACAATCTTTGCTGAGGAGTGACTAACAGGCTAGTCTACCACATGACCATTAAGCCAGGGCAAGGAAATACTATTTATTATCTATTTTGCACTACCTGCTGTGTGCAAACACTTCAAAAAGAAAATCAGTCCATATGCACAAAGATGCTTTGAGCTGAGGGCATGCCTTCCCCTTAAAATAAAAGATGGTGCAGATCTCCTTCAGCAAGCTGTGACCAGAACCAAAGCGAAGCAGTCATATCAACACAGCACTGTACAAAAGGTCCCACCAACAGTTTTTTTAACTAAGGAGCAGCATTACACCCCAGTACCTATTTGCTGTCTTTGGAGTCAAAGCTGGTCACTCTTCAGTGCCATGCTGTAGCTACCTATATATATTGTTCAGTGAATGGCACTGCATTCCACTGTGCACCATTTTTCATTAAAGAACTGTCTTAAGAGGACACATAGAGCTACTGCAAAATAGCTAGCAGACTAAATTCATACCATTAATGTCCAATAATTCACTTTGTAAACAAACTCCGGTTCAGACTACTGCTCATCTTACTATTGACTTATCAGCTTACATACTCACTTTAAAGGATGATAGTTATAACCTGCTGTGGAGAACTTTCTGATACATTATAAATACCCAAGCTAAGTCTCCGAGTACATTACACTCGTGTGGATTCAGTGACCCCAGTGGAATAAGAATTTCTGCAGACTGTTCCCCAAACAACAGGTCAAAACCTTGAATCTTTTCTTTTTCTACTGGCTTGGTTGTCTGTTTTTAACTGGAAACACTATTTATATATCTTAAATATATAAGGTTTATGATTACGTTACTTAGTCTGAGTCAGACAAGCAATAAGAATACTTGGAACAATGCACACAACGTGCAGTTGACAGCAGGTTGCCAAGTAGAGGGGAGTAATTTTGAATTCTCTTCATTTCAACCTGAAATAACACCAAAAAAGGTGAATGCCATTATGCAAGCTACAGACAACACATAATTAATGTCTGAAATCCCCTTATAATTTAGCCTTTAAAGGGAAAGAATCAAAACAACTATCAATTATAAAGACCATAGAGCAATATTAGACTGTTGTTTTTGTATGTAAGTGTTATCAGTTTATTGGCAAGATTTTTTTCAAAACTTGGTGTCAAATGTGAGCATCATTGTTTGAGTACATCCCATGCAAATTGTCAAGTACGTAATCTTTAGGGAGGCTTTCTCATCCCCGGTTTGATGCGCTAGGTGGAAATGAGGACTCTGCTGACAGCAGGCCAGATGACTGATAAAGTACACATCTAGCATTGATTCAAATGCTCCACAATCCAAACATATACACTTGACAGAGAGACAGACATTTGTGTAATTAACACTTGGCAAGCAAGAGGCAGATAAGTAGTCAGTAGGCGGTTTACCGAGAACTGAATAGTTCTAGTCATCTGTGTAATACATGCACCAGCTGTCAGTCAGAGCTGGGGGATTTCTCTAGACTGACAGAGTCATGTGTATTCACCTTTTCTTAGCTCACAGAAAGAACCCTCCCTTTCCAGAAAGAGACATAAACAGACTTATCAGCAGACGTGAATGCAGTGTAGATTAGCAAATTTCTAAATGCACAGGATAAGGGTTGGAATCACAGTAAACTTACCTAGTTTAAAGTATTTCCATAGTCAGAACTATAAAAGTCTAAATAATCTGTACTAAAAAACAGGTGCACTAGAAACACATTTTTGGTACAAGTTCTCATTAAGGTGCCTTCCTTGTTTTCCCTTGCTGGAAATCAAGAGAAGTCCTGCAGGTGAAGCCCTATCCACTCATAGCAAAGGGTGCAAAACCAGAACATTTTTCTCTTTTCTTGAAGACAAGCATCTCTGAATTCAGTACCTCTGCTCCTCTTACCTCCAGATCTCAACAGCAGATTTACGGCCTCTTTTCTGGAAGAGCTGTCATATTTTTACTGTAAAGCAGACAGTGCTCAGGATCATATTTCAAACAAGCTCTCTTGCCCACATGCTCCGAGTTGTGAGGCACGAGCAAAGCAACCTGTTTGTTTCCTAAAGCAAAAATCTGGAAAGATGCCTTTGTTCCCAGACAACGAGACTGCTTACACTATCATCTTTTCTTCCTTTGGTTAACACACAGAGTCTAGAAATTCTGCCCACAATTGACATGGTTCCTTCTTGTATTTAGTTTAGCTCTTCTGTTTCCTACGTATATTTGGAAAAAAAAAAAAAAAAAGCATAAGGTGACTGATGAGGATCTGTCTTTTGCCTAAGTGGAACTGTAAAAAAGAATACATTCTTGCTCCTAAAACACATTTGTTGAAACATGGGCTGTCAGCCCATTAAATGCAGAACAGGCACAAAAATTGAGCCAAAATAGATAAATAAATGCTGCTGCTGCATTTCATTTAGATTGTAGTGAAACGAGCTACCTACTTCGCTTTCATACACAGTCACATCACTAAAACAGAATTGCTCTATTTCTCTTTAGATCAGTTGGTTAAGCATTCTAGCCAAATTTGAAAGCCCAATTAAATTTGAACAGCTGCTACTTCTACCCTTTTTCTACGCCAGTGTTTGGGTTATAGCTTAACTCTCTCCTTGCAGTGGGCCACAGAGATGGCCCAAGAGGACACAGTTGAATGCTGCTTCTGTAACTTGTTTTTCACCCCCTGAACAAACTGCTTGTGTATTTTTATACTTTCAGTTCCAACACTGCTTTCTCAGGTGGATCAATCTCATTAATACCCCGTTTCCACATGTAGAAGGAATTGCAATTCTTGTTCTTTACCAGACAAATACTGGGTATGATCAGTCATAATATGCTATGGTAATGTAAGACACAGCTTTGCTGCTGCTGCAGAGATAGTAAAACTTGCTGTGCATAAACTAACTCTGGAACCAGAATCCTATTTGGACATATCCCATAGCCCACGTATTAGCTACCTTAAAACCTGGTATGACAAATGCTGTTTCGTACTGTGGATAGGACTTAGCCTATTTGAGACTTTAAGAACTCTTTGGGAAGCTTGGTTAATAGTTTCAGCAGGGTACTAAAGCACTACTACTTTTATACTCAGGAGAAGATAATTTTAGAATATCCATAGACCAAAAAAAAACCTTCAGTCTTCAAGACTGAAGGTTGAAAAATATCTTTCTATTTTTCAAAAACATGGGAGACTTTTACTGTGAAATTAGTTCCAAAAAATAGTCCATATTAGCCATAGGATCTATTCAAAGCATCCTTGCTGTAAGAAGGCCAGGTGTCCTATAAGATGATTTATAGGCTTGAGTAGAATGTCAGACATTTATGGTAGCAGAGAATTTGGGTCTTCTCTTCAAAAGGTGAAGTCAATGCAAATATGGGTAAGAGGAAATTTGCACTGAAATGAAAGCGTGTGTTCTGCTCAGAGTCATTCTAGGTTTTATACTCCCACGTGATTTTCAGTTACAATTTTGAAAACATATGCAAGAAAAACTGTATGAAAATTGTTCATTGACAAATATATCTTTCTACTATTGTCTGAAGTGGATAGAACTTTAACTGGTACTTTTCCATGCAAAGAGTCCCCCCCACTTCCAGAATACAAGTACTTAGACACAGCTACAGTAAAGAAAAATTCCAAGTGACATAGACGTATAGCCATTAGCAGTAGAGATTTTTCAAGTGTCAAAAAGCATGTCGTCATTGGTCTTCTCAGAAAGATGTGCAAGTGAACTCGAAATATCAGCCACAGACGATATTCCTCAGTTCACCAATAAAACAGAGTTAATCTTGGATACCATACAAAAGCCCTTATTAGCAAGCAAGTCAAACGCTTAAGTCTGTGTCCTTGGCTGAGGCTGTATCCCCGTTCCCCTGGCAAACCCAAAGTACCAACTATAATTGCTCAGGCAGAGCAAGCAGTACAGTATAGTTATTTGACAACTGCGTATTAATACAAGTTCATATGCATCCAGTTGTGTTTTTAACTGAAAACAAGCCTTCTGAACTGTAAACAAATTATGGTCTGTTTGTTCCATTTCCCTCTCTTTTTCTGGAAAACTGTTGGCTTGAAACTGAGTTTTGAGTTAAATATGATGAGAACAAAACAAAACCTATCATAGAACTAAGGTTTAAAATCCTTTGTACATTAGGTTAAAGGCAATATTAGTACATCTTATTACTTTGCCATTTCCAATGCCTCGTAAAAGATAAGATTATCTCATTAATCCTGTTGCACTCCCTCTAAGAAGGTGAAACACTAGATAAAAGAACACAGAAATAAAGCAGTTGATAAGTGGTGTCTGATACTAGAGTATCAGAGCAAAGCTATGCATACTGCTAAAGCATCTCAAAAAGTACAATTTAAAATTAGGAATCTTCACATTCTGTATTGCCCAGCTAGACACAAACATAAAAGCAGTTATTTTTGCCTAGCCTAAAGAGTGGCAGAAAATAGTCATGTTTCATTCACTGCTGCAATTACTCTCTAACTTTGTCTGTAAACAATTCACAGTCCTCAGAGAAAACTGTGCCAAAAGAGAGCATTTTTTCCCCAATTCAAAGAAATACAACAATAAAAGATAGCTTCAAATATATTTCTATATATAAACAGATATGAGCCTGTTTTCTTTCCCACCCTCCTAATGCTTTCATTTTGACAGCAATTACTATTTCAGAAGACAATAATGAAAAGGTGAAACATCTCATATCAATCAGCTATATTTTTATTAAAAAATAAATGCAGATAGGATTGTGGGAAAAGCAAATAAAGTTAGAAGTACATAGACTACATTTTCATAGTTACTGTTAAAGTAGCGGGAACTCTGCAAAGTTGGAAAATGCCATATTTCAGTCAGGGCTCCAGCAATAGGAGAATACTGTGCAGAGCCTCAGCAGTATTTTGGATGTTCAGAGGTCTTCAGCTGATTTCTGTTTACATAAATATAACTTTAGTCAGTCATATCTCCTGAACATAACTCATGGAAAAGTTTTGCTCCCAGTTTTGTGCTTTTACAATCAAAAAAATGCCTTCACATTGAATGAACTTTTTCCGTAAGAAACTTGAAAGATAATCATGGGAAAGAAATAACAAGTCCTGAAGAGTAAAAAGAAGCACATGAAATAGAAATAGAGTTGTCATCAGAATTGTAAAAAATACATCATGAAAATCAAGTGTCCCAAATGTTCCTGGATATGAGGATTGAATGTCAGAGGTGGAAACTTCAGAGGGAACCTGTGGAAGGTGACAGAGATAAAGCTTCCACCCCAGCCATAATGCTGGAGACCATCAATCCTTCCCTGATACAAGTGGATTTTACTCCTCTAGTTGAAGTCTTCTTCAGATACTCAGTGGTATAAGAACAGAGATTTTACATTTGATAAGTGAGATTGGAATCACATAGGTACATCAAAGAATCATTTGGTTTAAAGACTTCTCCGTTGTTTTGAAGTTTCTGGTTAGCATCTTTTTAAGCTTTACTGTATGGCCTTTGGACAGAAACAGATCTTGAAGACAAGGTATCTGAAAGCTTATAACAGGTTTAGTTTTACCCACAAAAACTCCAGGTTTTAACATCGTGTTTTCACCCACTCCCTACACATGTTGCACCTAAGAAGGAACAGTCATTTCTAACAATCATTTCATAACAACAGGGAAAGCTTTCTGCCCTAGTGACCAGGGCAAATCTGTTCTCAGATAATTACTTTACAGTATCATTGGCATAAACTCCATCAGCCCAAAAGACACAGTAACTTTTGCAAAGTTGCTACCATCCTGTCTCAGCAGTCTCAGTTTCTGAGACAGACATCTTCAGTAAGGGAGAACTAATAGTTACTGCTTGCCAAAGACTATCTGAAAGCTAAACAAAGCATTTTGGACCAAATTATGGGAATAATAAATGCTAAATGTCAGATTTCTTTTACTATTATTTTTCTTATGAATAAAAGTATCCCAAAATGAGTCAGTTTCTTTAATCTTGAGATGCCAAAGAACATTCACAATCTGGTGCCATTAGTCAGCTCAGCTCTCCCAGCAGTATGCTAGACCCCTGGAATTCCCAGGCAATTTAGTAAAATGTGCACCAACACTGAAAAAAAAAACCCAAAACAACAAAAACTCCACAAACCACAAAACAAAACACCCCACCATATGATTGCTAATGCAAGTCAGCCTCTAGCTAGTGACCATTTATAAAGGGATTTAAAATGAGCAAGCTTTCAATAAGGAATGATCCAAATTTCTACCGTGCAGGAAGCAGCATGTTTCAAATCCAGTTATGGCACAAGTATCAAGTTTCTTCACAAGGTCAGGCACAACAAACGTGGCCTTAAAGACTAATGACACTGTATTGTCGTGATTCATTCTGAATCAGTCTGCTCAAGTTATAGACAGTGAAACTTTTAAAAATTATTACTTCATTTCATCTAAGGTATTCCTGAATAAGCCATTTAACTTTAAAAAGCGCTGATGGAAGTTCTGAATTGCCTTTTCATAGAAAATTAAGGTTTTTCATCCTTTCCCTGAGGAAAAAAAAAAAATAATTGCAGGTTTATTTCCCTGTAATATTTTGTTGATTACCTCCAAACATTCCAATTTTTATCCTGTGAAAATCAGTGTGTGAGACTGTGAAACGTGTGACTATGAAATATTTCAGTTTAGCTAAACCAACAGAAAATTATTATATTTTTCATTTTAAAATGAGAATTAGAGTTCTATATGCTACTGAAAAGGCTGTGAATGCTTTGAAACTTTTTTTTTAAAGAAAGAAAAACACCATTATAAATTAAAAATGACCACTTTAAATCACTTCCAGATAGAGACTGCTCTAATGCTGTAGCTTGGCAGGTTATAGGTTTTATAGACAAGCTATAAATCCTCCAGATATACATCAATAATAGAAATAATTGCAGAGTCTTTATAAAGCAGTATGAACAATTATACTGCAATATAAAAATCTATTTCTACTATAACCAGCGATGAATCAGATGCCCATTAATGAATAAAGGTTGTGAATCACCATGTTTTAAAGATTTAAGACTATGAAATGTAACAGCTTCTTAAAATTGGCTCCCTAGCCTGTCTGTGTTAACAGTTGCATGACCAGAGATGGTTAAGAAACAACTGGAGTTTTGGTTCAGTGCCCTAACCTCGATATTTGTCTGATGTGCACCAAAGTTGTTTTAGCACAGCTTTGAAATCCAGGCTTTTGAAATCGGCCAATTCCCAAGGACACAGTCCTTCTTGTAGTACATTGGGAAAGTACTGTGCTCTCACCTAGACTGTACAATATCATACCTGCTACCAAGGCATTTTCACAAGCAGAAGGGCCTCGTTTGACACAACGACATTTGTAAGCAGTTTCTTATTTTATCTGAAACAATTCACTCATCCATCAGTATCCAATTAAATGCGGTATGAGTCAGATGTTAACATATTATATTGGCTGCTGCTGACTAATAAGGCAGGTCAACATCTATACATAGAACTATTTAGTGAAGTAATGGTGATTGGCAACTTTGATTAGAGACAGTGACCATGAGCACAGTATATATGTTTTAAGGATGTATATTATTATATTTAATCCCCTAACATAAGAAGGCAAGATACACCATTAAGACTTTCATATTGAATAATCCCAATTTAGTATTGCTTGCTAATGTTTTGTACTTTATGATTGTTCTTTTCCCACTGTATCAAATACATTCTTTCCTCACATAAGGACAAGTCTCAGCAAAATGAGTATCTAGTGCATATGCTTAAAAAAAATTTAGGCAATATGTTATTTTTAACCTCATGCTTTCATAAGCATTGTATCCGATGTAAAGCGACACATCCTTTGCAAGAAGGCACGTAAGGTTTACAAATCCACAGAACCAAAGGGAAAAGACAAGCATGCAAGAAATACTTCAGTAATTCTTAAATGAGCATAGCAAATTTATTTTTCAGGTCAGTATGATTTTCTGTTACTTTGTTTTCCCTGATTAGCCCTGGCTTACACTACCCCTAGTGTAATTAAGATCACTAATTTAATCTAAAATTGAAATAGATTTTTAAAAAGTCAGTTTGTGCTTTCAGCTTGGATACTCCATACACAGCAAGTTAGCTGAATGTGAGCATGGTAGTTTTGAACTGCGTATGCAGGTTTTTGCTACAGTCTGAGTTGTCTGAGCTTCACAAACACTAAAAAAATCTGCTTAGATAGACTGCCCATTCATACTTGCTTGTTTTTGAGAGAATAGCATTTGCTTTCATGGAACTTGGGGGGTTTTTTTTAGTTTTTGGAGAAGGGACAGAAAATTGTAATAAGACACAATTTAAAGGAGGATACAGTGATTTTTGAGCCTTCGTTTTCCTTCTTCTGACTTCTGAATGCACTAGTTATCTATTTTAATAGCTCTGATTTTGCCACAAAATGCTTAGTGAAAGAAAAATATCTACACAGCTATATCAGAAATTTCCTGTTTTAGGGAAGTGAAAGAATGATTTTTAAAATAAGTGTCAAAAAACACAGGAGGAAAGACAGACATCACTTTGAAGTTACATGTATTAACAACAGAAATGACAAACATAAGAAAAGAAGCTAAACGGGATTAATGCATTCATTCTTCTTGTCATTTGAATTAAGATTAAACAGAATAAGAACATGACTTCCCAATTATTGTTTTTCTTAATGCCTGTTCTTGCTTACTGGAAAATAAAAAGACTTCTCACAGTTATCTGTCAGTTATACAGAACCACTTGCAGAGACTTTAAACAACAGGAGTTAAGTGTTAGCCTTGCCTTTATGTCTAAGAACTGGCTTCCGTCTAGGCCACCGCTTCATGTTACAGTCCCATCCATGACAGCCGTACTAGGCTATAGATAGTTGCTCCAGAGAAATAATGTGTATCTGCAACTTAGCAAGCAGAGAATAGGGTGTGCATACATATACTAGGCATGGTCCAGCTGCAGTCGACTCTGACTGCTCAAGCAAATTGTCCTCTTTTAGTGAGGCAAATTAATCCAGCAAAGCGCCAAATTACTACTAGCTAGCTCTGGAGTTAGCTCAGGTACCTCTGCATTGTACTGCATGCTCTACAGCATCACTAAGACTGGCCATGTATTTAAATTGTTGATGAGAGCGTGCCACATATTCCATTAAATCCTATAAGCCATGCAGGCTGTGAATACTGAGACTGACAATACTTCATGTTTCTCCAAAAAAATCTGCACTGTGTAAGAAAAGGCAGCTTGTCCAGTCACAAACACAAAATCCAACTGTAGTTTCAGATATTTCATGTGTCCTTCCTATTAGGTTTGTACGAGTGAGCCTACAAAAACCATTTGCAGTTCTTTCTGTAAGTTCAGCAATCACCCTGATACCCAAAAGACATGTGAAAAAAAATGTGGAGAAAATTAACCACCTGTCTTGCCATAATCACTGCTTCTTTTCTTAATGCAGTACTGTAAACACAGCAAAGTCTTCTTAATCTTTCAGATACAAATGTTAGATGTTGTTTTATTTCAAAAAAAGATTTGTAGTCAATACAATTTTTCAAATTTAAAAGCATCTCTTTAAATGGCCCTCTCAAAAGATCGAATACTTCGTATAACTAGATTAATTTTGCAGTTCTGGATATGAACAAGAAAATACCTTCTGTCAAAGAAATTTCATTATTCCATACTCAGGAAGAGGAAGGGGGACTTCCATAAGGCCTGTCTACGCCATGTGACAGCGCCTGAGCTAAGAGCTCGGAACTCGCAGCAGGGGACAGCACACTATCAGCATTCCCAGATTTCATCTGCTTCTGAGATGATCTGATCTCAGCAAATTTTCTCACTTCTTCACCAGTTTCCCTTTCTACCCTTTATTCCTTTTCAGGTATTTACAGTATATATACTTTCTTGTACATTGCATATAGGGGACAGCAGGACAACCATGACAAGGGTATCCAAGCTGCACACTTCCATAACAGTAACAAATGGTTCTTAACAGCTGGTTTTCCCTGACTTTTTAATTACCAAAGCTATATGGTCTGCTGCCACTCAAAGATCCCATCCCATACCTGCATGTGTTTTTTCTCACTCATATTTCACAGGCCCCTTATTTAAAGCCCAATGATTTTAAATATATATGATATAAAAAAAATCATGTCATCAGCTTCTCCTGTAAACTTTTGGTTCTAGAGGCCACACATTGACTCACCTGGTTTCAGTACACAGTAAAAAAACCCTCAAGTTAAGATGTCTTAGGAGGACGGTAGAAAACAGTGAGATACCGTAATTCTTAAATAGCAAATGTATGTATTCTAAAGAAATGGCCTACAGCTCCTCCTCAGTTACTTGCTTTATCTCATGATTATAGGGTCTTCACCCTGCACAGTATGCTTTGTTTCTCAGTAAGGGAAGAGGAAGTAGAGACATTAGTTAGGATATTATTTCACAATAATAAAACTAACTGACTTAGTTTGGCATCCAACCACGTTTGAAGCCTGCCAGTAAGGGAAGAATTGGGGCAAAGTCTTCATACATGCCCCAACACCAGTGTTTCAGCTTCTGGAAGGCACTATGTGCCAGACACTTAGAGCAGAACGTGCACACAGTTATTCACAGTGCTCCCAGAGGACATATTTCTGGGCTGATGCAGTAAGCCTTTATTCTTCCATGAGACTAGATAGTTTAGAGGATTCATGCATTTTCCATTAGTAATCCTCCTTGAGATATTGAAATAGAGTCACATATCCATAAATTTACTTCACCACTTCAACACCAAGTGTTGATAGAGGAGACATATCTGCCTCTTACATATGAGGAAGATAGGTAGAGGTTAACAAGATTTTAATTTTATGCAAGGCTCACCTGAAGAAGATAGCTCAGCATACCAGGAGATACCAGAAGTCATTTGTTTATCCCACTGTATACACATCATATATTTTCCTTAATATTAACTACCCTAGTTCTTTCTCCTTTCTCTCCTTCCAATATATGCTGCCTTGAATCTCTTTTCCAGATGGTTTCCATCACCCTTAACAGTAATACAAAAATAGCCCATTCGTAATTTAAAGGTTTAGAACCAATTAGCTAAGTCTTTGCTTTCATTTCATCAGCTCAAAACTTCTGTATATCAGATCACATTGTTCCAGCTGAGATCCTAATGAGCTAGAATTTCTCATTTGGGTGGCCCCTAAATTCTATTTATAGAGTCCTTTCCAACAATGAATTCATCTGTTCAGAAAACAAGGTCTGACTGTGCTCAAAAATAAGTTATAATGAGCCATGTCAGCAAATACTAGATAAAGGTAGCACTGAAAGAGGGAAATGAATACTTCAAGCTCATTTATGATTTACGAGTTCAGGGTTGAAATGAAAGTGGCACGTAATAATGAACAATGGAAATACCTCTTGTTTGGAGAGCGAGGATGAATAGAACTTTGGGCTTGAATAGGTTATTAATAGGTTATTGATCTAAGCGATTTCTGCTACAAAAAAAAAGAGCAAAGTTCAAGAACTGGTCAGCAATAAACAAAAATACACTCTTATCAGGCAATAGCTAAAATACTTCTGCACAGCCATAAGAATACAGACCTATAAGCATCAGAGTCATGGATATTGCACATCTAAAACTACATCTCTTTTGCAGTTAGAATGTACACATCCAGGAGTTTCACGCTCTTACTCCTTCCAGGTTTTTTCAAGGAGAGGTCAATTGGCTCTGGACCGAGTCCCAGGATGTTACGGCAGTGAAATCTTACGTGATCTCAAGGGAGAGCACAACAGTGCATTTTCTACTCCAGACCAGGGAATCAAGAAATCCCACGACTTTTTGGAGGTGGGCATTTGTTTGTTTTCTACTCTGCTGATTTCATCCACTGCCACAGCTCTGAGGGTAATGATCCTATTGACCAGTGCCTCCAGAGATGTGACTTCAGAGGCAACGCCTACATCACTGGCATGTTTTGTTTTAATTCAACACCATCTTGAAAATCAGAGCCAGGCTTTGACATGTTCCTAAGGAACACGTCAGAAACATGCAGTCCTGCCTCTAAGTTCATAGGAAAGTTCTTGAAGGGGCTAAGATATCATCTGGTCAACAACAGAAAACCTCTTTAGATAAAAATATAAAGTTTGAATGGATGCACATTCATACCTCTCCTTTCTCTTCACAGAGCATAAAAATCACATTCTCATACTACAAAAATGTATTTAAAGTAGCAAAATCCTTGTACTTATGACTGTCTAGGATACTCGCTTGCCTACAGTTCTTGCTTTTCATCTGTAGATCAAATGATGGTTTTTAGATACACGTATATATAAAATATATAAAGCCGCATAAATCAGTTGGTCTGGTGAAGACTACAACCTGTTTCAAATTTGTTTAGTAATTGTTACATTTTTATCTAGATATGTAAACTCCTGCAACAATTTATAGTTTTTACAAAAGCTGTTTGATTACAGCTAAGTCATTTGCTAGTTTCTAATAAAGAGGTACCAGCAATTAAGCCAAGATCATGCTACCAATAGTTTGCATAAATTAGCAATTTCAACTCAAGGAAGAAAAACAAATTATCACTTAACTGGATTTTGTTCAGTGGCATCTCCCCAAATTCGTACATAAGCACTTTCTTACCCTACATGGAAAAGAAGGGAGTCAGTATTGTAGGTGCTTCCTTTTTTCCATCAATACACATTGCCAATTAATTTATTCTCAGCTCCAGTTCCCAAGACACAAAACTTTACAAGTAACAATTCTCCTGCGTGTTTGGTACCACTGCCGTAATGCAAGCCCAGCAGTGTTTGAGGAGTAAGGACTTGAGGTACAGCTGCACCAATCCACAACTCTGAAGTTTTAAGGAAATGTAAGGACAGACAGTTTTTATTTTGGTACAACATCGGCATTTTGCAATAAGGACATAAAGTAAGTGCAGGTTCACCTGTTGCTACACTTACTGGGTTGCATTATTTCTGTTGCCCTAATTAAACATCAGAACTTTACAATTCCTAACTTCTTCAAAAATGTGTAACAAAGTAATAGAAAATTCTTACACTAAGGTGAAAAAGGATCTATTACATCTGTAATGGGAAAGTTTTTGAACTCTTTCAGCAACAGAAGTTTCATGGGAGATTATTTTCATCAGCAGGATGAATAAAAGATGAGTTGCCAGGTGAATAAGGTAGAAGTATTTATTACTAGCATTTGCTGAAAATGACACTAGAATGCCTCTAAAAGCCTGACTGGGGGGGGGGGGGGGGAACAAAAAAAAAACAAAAAAACAAAAAACCAAACCACAAAACCCACAAACAAAAAAACCCCCACATTTAAAAAATTAACTAGCACTCCAGAAAAGGAAATGAAGATAACTGAGTACACCTACTTTTATGTCAGATGGTTGGAAAGCCACAGAGAAATTGAATTCAAAATGAAATTGAATCCCCTTTTTCTTTTTGTAAGATAGCTGTAAAAGGGCAGCAATGTCACATTGTTTTTGTGGTTTTTACAAAGAGTTCTACGCTCTCTTCTGCATAATGTCACCAGAGAAACTTTGGGACTGTTGACTAGTGCAATCTGTTCTACTGTAGCCAAAGATTTCAAAGACATGGGGCTTACTTTAAACGAAGTCATAATAAAAATAACTAACCTTTTCAGCAATGTTAGCCACATTTTTGGAAAAAGAATCAGGGTTGTTAGGGAATTTACTCTCTACTATTATCATAGTTTAAAAAAAATACAGCAATTATCTCTTATTCATAAACATAGCTCTGCAAATGAGAGAAAGTACATGCCTTAGGAATTCATAGGGGATATCACAGCAAAGAAAACCACTGGCAAACAGTAAATTCCTTAATGCATGGCAACATCAGAATTAGGGATGGATGCATAGCGCTTATTTGCTTTATATGTGCTTGCAAACAGTAAGAGATAACTATTTTGTTTTGTTTAAAATAAGATGGTGCAACATGAGCCCCAACCCTGGAAGATTTTAATCATGACCTAGTTTCTCTAAAAATCTAGCCAAATTACTAGATTTCACTTTTAGAAGAGAGACAGATCACAGCAAAAGATCTGATTAGCAAATGGGTTGGGATCAGAACCTGACCCAAGCCCATGTGCAGAGCAAGTCCATGGAGGATCAGCTCTGTAAGCCAAACACCGCCGCTTTATTCTGCCCCACTACCGCCCATCATTTTAATCTTTCAGCTGAGTTGCCAGTATTGTCTGAGTACTTTACTTTCATGGTAAGTGGTTAGAAACAGACTCAAACATATCTCAGGCTGAAGTTTGGGATTAAACAGAAGGTAAAAGTTGCTCTGAGAGGAGGATGCATTACTTTTATCTGTGGTAACAAAGAAGACAAAGCAATTACTCCTCATCACCCAGCACTTCAGATCTTTGATAGTTGCTGTGCTATACTGCATTGCTGTACCAGCAGCAAACAGTTGAAAAGGCTTTTCTGTAACTGCTTGTAGGATCACTCATGTATGCACCTGGCTGAAAGCACATCCTGTCATGCTCTAGAATACCCTCACCTGCTGTGTGCGGAAGAAAACCATGTCCCCCTTCTCATATTGCTTTTAAAAAAAAAAAAAAAAAAGCAGCAATGTTGCCCCTTTTTCTTGAAGTGGTTGCCCAGAACAATAAATAGAAAACAAAACACCATGGAGTAATGGGAAAAGAAGAAAGAGAGAGGTGGAGGGTAGAAAAACAACAGCGAGAATACATAAGAGATGCAAGTTTTTATAAGCAGCATCCAGTGCAGGCAACTTTGGAAGAAAAAACTGCAGATAAAGGCAAAAAATAAAAAAAAGGAGGGGGAGGGAGGGGGCAAAACCCCTCCACCACTAAACAAACCAAGCACTCATTTATTTCTCCAACCCTCATCTTATTCAAGAATCCCAGCTGACAACCAGGTTGAACCAAGATCTCTGTGAACACCCTGGCTGAACAGTGGATCTCCAGCTCCTCAGAGCAGCCAGTTCCTCCAGGAGCATTTCAATGTCATTTCCAGACTAGAAGTCTGTCCAAACCAAAACAACTTAACCTAAGCCGTAGCATAGCCATGGGGCAGCCATGGCCACCTGCAACTCCTGAGCTGCACGACAGCAGGAGCTAGACACTCGGCTAAGGGTTGAGCAAAGGTTTCCTCAGCTTAGGAAGCATCTTTTCCTCTTGTGCAATGGAAGACTCTTCAGGAAATTCAGAGACGTGCCTCTTGGCTTCACTTTCATGTTCTTCTACCTAGCAGCGCCAGCACAAGGAGACTGTTTTCCACAAAGCCTAACCACTTAGGGTACTTAGGCCATTAAAACTCAGTTTTGGCTAAGAATTAAAGTTAATCAAACTCTTGCTCAGATTACCCCATTCAGAAGTTGGAAGTATTAATAAATCACACAGAATTTTTAAGGTGTGTGTAGGTGATTGCTGGGGTTTTTTTCTCCATTTTTCAATATTTTCAAATTTTTCAATAGCACCTGAAATTTATTTTACGAATACATACATAATAGTGAAGAGAGACTGAAGTCGTAACACAGCTCTCCTTTTGCAAAACTGAGATGACATCTTCTGGCCAACCTCGGTTCTGCAGGTACGAAATCAAAGATTTACTCAGTAAAGCACTGAAATTTAAATCCTTTTTGTTAAGAAGAACACCACAGAACTGTGGAGCATGAAGCAGTGATGTAAGAGCCACCTCAAAGCAACAAAGACCATTTCAGAGACCACAAAGCAAAGCACGCTGAACAAAAATAGGAGAGAGCACGCCAAAGGCTCCACCATCGGAGCTCGGAACCCCTCTGAGCTGGCAGTGAGCTGCTGGTTTCTAATGCACTTCAGCAGCCTACAGCCAGGAAGAACTATTTCCACAGCTAGCATCTTTTGGCTGATTTGAGAGAAGTACGAAGGCAGTCTCAAACCCATTCTAGAACAAGTCCCTGTAGGATTGGCTCCAAAATTTCAGCAGGGAGGTATGAGAAGTATGATTTATGACCCATTTATCTGCTGCCTAGGGCTCCAGCACCCTTTTAAGCATTGCTGCTTAACCACATTTTCCCCTCTGCATTGTTCCTAGTTCAAAAAAGCTCACCAGAAGGCAAAAAAATGTGCTTTTTTTTCTCTTTTAAGAAATGAGAAGTGCCCAGTTAAGTTTGCTTAACCCAAATAGAAACCACAATTCTGCTTCCTTTCCACAATTGCTTGGCTCCGTCATCTTTTTCCTTCAAGTTGTTAAAGAGCTTCAGTCACGCCATTTTGAGAGTCTCTGGTAGCACAGTCTCAAAGAAGTAGACGCCCCAACGCTTCGTAGCGTGGTGCTGGAGTGCAGGCCAATGGGCCGTAAAGTCCCTGAGCAGCAATTAACTAATGCAACAAGAAATAAGACTAACTCTTACCTGACTGACAACTGGAGTGATCTGACAGCAGCAGTTTGAACTGGTTCTTCAGGATAACGACAAAGATTTAGTAAAATTTCAAGTGTTTTATTTGACAATAGTACTTCTTTGAAAGTTAACCTCTCCACAACAGATACAAAGAAAGAAAATTTTTTTTTTTTTCTTCATGTCACGCCAGGCTTTGTAACCCCAAGAGAAACAAATGCCTTGGATTCTTGCTTTTCTACTTTTTACTGAAGTATTAAGCTTGTGGTAGTAAAGAGCACACACCACCATTGTGGGAAAACCACAGAGCTACAAACGCTTAAGCAAACTCACGCCTACTCAAACTATTTACTTGTACCCTAGCTTGGACGTTTATGCTCTCTGACCTTGCATCTGGCATCTTTTCATATGAGCATTCAGCAGAAAGCATGCCAGATTCCAGTACAATTAAGTCCTGCACCCATTTAATAAAGATTAGTTCTAAGTGCGAAATGAATATTTTTACTTACAAAAACAGTGATCCCTCTCACTATTTACCAAGAAGTTACCAAAAAAAAAAAAAAAAGACCTCTCCAAAACTCCAAATACATTGTGGAGGCCTGAATACTTAAATATAAATAAGCATCATAATTGAGGAACATGGAATAAGAGTTCTGGGAAAAAAAAAAACAAAGTGACAAAGTTGTATTTCAACCCAAGGTTTAAGTTTTAGGGAAGAAAATAATATTTTTTTCTAGTATTTACATCAGTGCTTCACCTCAGATGTTTTACTTAAGAGTCATAATGCCCATAATACCACATTTTGAGACACAGAATTTATGTGCCTGTGTTTTTGACTACTGCTTCTCTGGAACACTATTGAAATAAAGAAAACAAACGCCAAGCAGAACTATCTAACCTAAACCAAACAGGCTGCCTGCAAAGGTGTTTGTTCCAACGTATTTTCAATATTGCAGGACTTGCATCTAAATGTGCTATCAAATTTTCACATCATTGTGCTTGCAGGAGCAGATTAATGCATTTTTTTTTTTGCTCATTTAAACATTGTTGATTCTCCAAGTCACAAAATACTACTTTTATTAATGCCTATTAGCTGTGTTTGCAGTTAGAGATAAAAATGTCTTATGATCCAGTTCAAATGGGTAGAGTCATTATTCTCCTTACCACAAGTATGGATAGATTGTTTTCATTGGCCTGCAACAAATTCCAGGGAGCATGCAGTTAAATCCATGATTTACATCAAAAAAAAAAACCCCAACAAAAACCAAACACCTCTAACTAGTTTAATGTTATCCTTTTCCACTATAGGATAATTATAGCGTTGCACGTTAAACTGAGCAAAACTAACAAGAAATTAGAAGTGGTACCGTTCTTACTGTCAAATGCATCCCCCAAAACAATCATTATCAATTTGCTGTTGCAGTTACAATGACCTACGCACAATAACATACCCAGGAGTAACGCTTAGATGACATAGTACCACAATGACTCTTTGAAAAGACGACCTAGATTTCACCACTGCATGGTGAAAAGAACAAAACCAGCTTATTCTTATTTTATGACTGTATACTCGCAGGTTTGCTATGGTACTTTTGCAGTTGCAGGTTTGCTCTACAGCAAAAGTTTTCTAGATTATCTTCATTAAAAATGTATCGCTTCATATCAACTCTAAGGTGGTTGAGCCCCTTTGTTCCTCTAGCTACGCTGTTAAGTAATTTCCCTATAAGAGATAGTCTAGAAATGCCTTCTTTTACTGCTTTATGTCTAAATTTCAAGCAATGAAGCATGTAACTAATCACAGAAAAGGATTTGAAAGAACAAAATGCTTAGAGCCAACAGGGCGTAGGAGTGCTGCTGAAGAGCTCTCCCCTCCTCCCCCAATTGCCTTGCGGGTAGCCCAGACCCCTCCCGAGGCTGACAGAGCCTGACCTTCATTGCTTGCCGCCTTCTGGCAGGTGAATCTCAGTCGCCACAGCACCAGCCTCAAGGATGAGGGCACGCTTTAAAGTAAATTGGACCCAAGCAACAAGGATTTCAGCAGCATCTGTAACATCTTGCACGTACTTAAAGTCTTCCCGTAGCCCCTCTCACCGAGATTTAAGCGTCAGGTTTCTTGAGGCAATTCTGTTTTGTTGAAATCCAGAGGAACAGACCTACTCATCTTACCTGAAAAACAGGGCTACCTGCCGCCAGGCTGAATTGCTGGATGTACTCCAATATGCACTAGATGAAAAAAAACTTGAGTAAATTAGTTTTCCAAACAGTTGGTTCCTTTAAGGATGCATTCAGTGATTGCAACTGTAGCACTGAATTACAGGTCAATCCTGAATCGTCAAAAGCATGACTATTTTTTTAAACAGCTTTAGTTTCCTTCTAATCAATCTTCAAAACAGATTATTTAAATGCCTGAAAAAGCACTGAGAATTTTTATCTGAAGGAAAAGTATACAAAAAGCCCCAAATCCACAACTGCTACCGGTTTATGCCCCAAGATCTCATCTACTTAACATTTTGAGAAAAATTTAAGTACTTTTTCATGTGCTAAACTGCAGAAGGATAATGCTTTTATTTTAAGTGAAATTCAGGAAAAAAAAAAGCACAATGTTTTTATGTGCTCTGCTGCACCCACACAAGTTCCTACTTGGTAGTAACAGCAGTAAACAGTCCTGTATTCCCAGTACGCATGTTCTTGTGGGCAACAGTTACTGCTGTGCCTGAACAAGGAAAAGAGTCACTAGAGAACACTGTATGAGAAATTTAAGAAAATACAGTTAATTTGCAAGCATAGTATAAAAGAAAACCATTGTAAAATACACAAAAGTATATGTTCAGAGATTAGAACATATATTCCTTAGAGAAAATAACTCTGCACCTACAAGGAAAACCTGACATCCAAAGGCAAAAAAAAAAAAAAAAAAAAGAGTAAAATAAAGATTAAACATATTTTGGTGAAATATCAGCACTGTTATTTCTCTCGTCTAAGTTAAATCTGAAGAGAAAGGTGCTCTCTCTTTTGCTGTATTTACATTTAGATGAATTTTTGAACTTCTGGACCTGTCAAACTTCATTTAAATTACAGTTGGTGGATTTGATGCACAGCTCTTCATAGATCAATACTTAATAAAAGGGTATATTCTTTAAGCAAATTAGACATTTAAATGCTTAAGTCTAGTACTGTTAATTCCTGATCAGGGAATTGTGAAGTCCCTCATGTGTGTTTGAGCTGTAAGTTGTCACACAAGCCCACACACAGAGTTAAGAGAATATGCATTCACACTGCAAAATAATTGTGGAAGAAAATATGATTTTGTTTCCTAGCTTAAAAAAAAAATAATTAGGAAAAAAAAATGTCTGACAATCCCAGGACTCTTTGAACAGCCTTCTTTAGTGTTGTCTTCACATACACAAGGCAATTTGTTAAAGTATCTGACACTGTTACATCAAATAGAGGTTTGGTAGTTTATTTATTTAATTCAATTACAGTGCTTCAATAGAATGCTACTTATTTTCCACAAGAGCAGAACCTTTCTTACACTCCACATAGCTACAGGTATTATCCATCTCTCTGTTAAATTGTACCAGTCTCAGTGGAATTTGTCTCGTTTGTTCATTCGGGAAGTTTCACCAGTGGTTCCCATGGAATCAGAACTGGGTCAGCAATCTTCAGTTCAGTTACATTTCAGTGAACATTCATCAAAACATTTTTCTTCAGTGCGCACAGACCTGGAAACCCAGGGAACTTTCACCAAACTTGCTTCTAGAAAGTTATTTTTGAGACTAGTAAGTAACAAAAAGATTTAGGAACTTCCAGACCATAACACTGGTAAGAGCTCGACTATCAGAGAAAAACAGTAATGCTTTCTGTATCAAAGTTGGCTAGTGGTATAGAACAGCAGCAGTGCAAGTCTCTATTCCTTGTTTCTGTAGTAATTTTCAATTGTTTCTGAATTAAAATACACCACAGTAACTGTGATATCATCTCTGTACATTCTCGCAAGGTCTTCAGGCAGTGTCAGCATGGCAGCAAGTTTCTCTTGGTCCACCTCCCCATACTCATTACTTCCAATTGCATGCCTTATTAAATGAGTAGCTATGTTCTGGTCAAGTGAGGCAATGCCCCTGTTTTTCCTCTGAAGTAACAAGCTGTGCATATAACCCAAATTAACTGGTTTCTCAAAAGCCAGTTGTGGTTTCTGCATATGATGCTCTGTAAGCTGTCCAGCAACAAGTTTTACAACCTTCTCATTGCTTAGCATCTCCCACAGTCCATCCGAAGCAATAACTAGAAACTTATCCTTGCTTCTTAATTTGTGGTATGTGACTTCAGGCTCCGCAGTTAAATAAGGGGGTGTATGGTAGTTTGGAGGAACATACTGATAAATATTTAAAGCCTCAAGATCACAGCTATTCTCGAGAATGCTGTGTTGCAATTCTTTACTCCATTTTAATTGCACATCTCCAAAAGCTCTGGAGGGCATGAGAATCCCCAGTAATCTGTCATTCACAAATAAGGTTTTCTCCTCAGATCTAGGATGTTCTCTCTTCAGTCTTCTAATTTCAAATTCATCGAAGGCGTTGTGGTCTCGGGTTAGAGGGAGAGTAGACCACGTTCCGTCTTCTTCACAAACCCCTAAAATTG
Source organism: Nipponia nippon (assembly GCF_047370975.1). Lineage (NCBI taxonomy): Eukaryota > Metazoa > Chordata > Aves > Pelecaniformes > Threskiornithidae > Nipponia > Nipponia nippon. Next base: position 43,695,670 of record NW_028262391.1, read on the forward strand.
CTCTGCAATCACCAGTATTTGCGACATGTAAGTGAACACCATCAACGTGAGCTACGCAGGCTGTTGCACCAGAAAAAGCTACTTGAAGGGCAATATTTCTCATCGATTCATTTTCCTGGGGAGCCTGAACTTCCAGTGATATGTCCGAGTCTAACCTTTGGAATGCACATATCATGGCTTCTTCTAAACTAAATCCTGGCTCCGTGTCTAGGTCCAGCAAATGTTGCCAGTAAACCCGGAGGCTTTCAAAATATTGTGAAGTTATTTCTCGATACTCTACATCGTTTGGATGCTTGTGCCACTGCAGAATAGGCAGAACTGGTTTCATGCACTCCACAGCAAGCTCGATCTCTTCCAGGGTTTGCCGAGACATGAGAGACACCGCTATATAATGAAGTAGCCTCTCGCTTACCGCCTGAGCACACGCGGAACCCGCATGACCATCGAAGACTCCAAACATCATCCCTTTGGTCTGCAAGCAAGTGGCTGCACTTCTGCGGTCTTCAATAGGCGTGTTGGATGCCAACTGGTTACTTTCAAACCTCAACACGGAATTTGCATTTTTACCATTCAAATCCAGTACTTTATGGGATAATTCACCTGCTCTGAGTATATCGTTGATTTGTGATGGCGACAACTGGAAAGAGAAATGTTCTTCTTCGGTGGAAGTGTGTCGGAATGCTTTTTTTAAGGAGAAAGTATTGTCTAAGCTGCAGCTCCCAGCAGGGTAGAGACGTGTTTTGGAGAAAACAAGCTTCCATTTTATCTTGTTTCTATTTGGGATACAGATGGAGTACAAACGTCCTTTTCCTTGTAAAACAATGCTGTTTCTTGCTGAGCTTAAGATCCAGGATGATACAGTTCCTGACATCATAAGTCACTTCACAAATAGGAGCACCTTCCTTCAGTAACACAGAACGCCCTTATAGCCTGGAATGTAAGAATAGGAAAGGTATAAAATTTAGAAGGTTCACAAGAAGCTTTCTATATAGCAATACAAAAACAAGCCTAGAGCTCACAGAAATATTCAGAACTTTTTCCCAAAAAAGACCGTTATAGATAGAGGCAGCTTAAAAGTGATAGAATTTCCATCACTTATTCATAACCTTGGTGAATTTAGCTAGGGTATGACTGCCCCTCTCCACTTAACTCATCAGAAAAGCTGATTTTTATTTTCCAGGCATGGTTTTCCTCGTTGTGGCAAGGCTAAGAAGAAATTCCAACATTACAAGAAATGCAATCATAAACTGTTCAGTGAAAAGCCTTGTCTAACATGACACAGAACAGAGATCCAACGAGTTAGAAAACAGGAACTCAAGTGACAATTAATGCACAACTTTAAAAAGGCCTGCTAGAGCACAATTCTATTAATACACTCTTAAGATCAGTGCTCAAACCCTACGGAAAAACTGAAAGATGTGGCAAATTAATGTTTTATATAAATTGCCATGATCCTCACATCTAGAACAAGCTAGTCTACCTTTCCAATTCTGTTCCAGCTTATAAGTTTGACTCTTCTTTTTTTTACCTTCAAGGTCTTAACCAACCTTCACGCGGGTAGGATTTTTTTGTGCAGCTGAAGGCGGATTCTACTGCTGGTTAATTAATGCATTTATCATGGCATTGCGTGCTTTGATGCAGTGAAAGTTATAACATGGTTACATTGACAACTTTTACAGGTTTACAATTTGGCTTGTTCATTTGGAGTGCAATGAGAACAAGCAGCTGTGAAGAGCTCTGCTGCCAACAGTGCTAAAACCTAGGGCACCTGAACAGCTGAAGTTCTTCAGTTGCCATGGGGGACGTCCATCATATTGTCTCCTACTTTAAATAAGGTATTCAAGCTGTGGGAAATTGCTAAGTACAACTAGATGCTTACTCCACAACAGAATTTTGCCCCATGGATTTTGAAAGCTAACTGTATAGTAGCACCACAAGTACAGTTACTCTGAAAAGATCACGCTAGCAGCCAGTTAGAACAATACAGTTTTCTGGGAGCTCTGAACCACTTTCAGGTGGCCTGTAGCACTTTGTACTCTAGGTCTCAGGCCAGAGTTGCTACATACTACTGCAATATTGTTTTTTTAGCAGGACTTTTAATGAGAAATAACAAGAAGCCAGCCTGGACAGTTGTATAAAAATTGTTCTAAGAAATCAGAAGGAGCTAAAAACAAACTTGAACTATTCTAAACAAAAGGCCTACTGATACAACGCAAGGACTTTACTGAAATCCCATTTGGAAAACAAAAGTAATGTGTCACAAAACATTTCTGAAGCGTACCACCCATGCTTAACAACAGAAAAGAGTAGACAAGCCCCCACCACTATAATTCTGGGGACTTTATGAGGACAGGTGAAGACACAGCACAATTTTACTGCTGCTGTCAGGAGAGCAGATGGTAAAGGCGATGCCAGTTCATTGCTCAAGGCTTGCCTGCAGTCTCCTGGGACACTGGCATCTCCCAACACAACCAACACCTTTTGTTGTACTGCAGAGAGAACACAACCAAAATAAAGCTAATAGGCAGACAGCTGATACTGCTAACTCCAGCATCACTTAAACCCAAAAAGCATCAATAGTGCAAGACAAGCCTTTGCGTTTGCCAACCTTTCCCAGGCCATTCCCCATCCTTTTTTTTTTTTTCTTCGTTCTCTTCCCACCCTTCTGAACCACGTGAGACTGAAACAATGGCGACTTTCATGTTCTTGACTCAAAAAGCCTATAGAAACAATGTTTTAAACAAACTTAACCCTGTTCACATCAGCTGGCAGACAGACACAGCAAGGTGGTGGGTTTTTTTTCCTAGCAGCAGAGTTGCCTAATACCATTTAGACATGTGTTTGCCTGAGGTCAGGTAGCATCGATCAGTCCTGAAGCACATTTCTGAACCACCCCTACTCACTGCCCGTAACTATGATTTTCACGTCCTCAGGTTCCTACCCAGTCACAGTGCGCAGACTCCAGTGCTTCTGCCCAGGACACCCACCTGCATCCGTTAGCCGCTCCAGCACAAGCCATGTTAAAACACGGTAGCAGCGCTAATAAAAGCAATGTGCTAAAGACCATTATGTAAGAGCCAATTACATAAAACCTCACGCTCCCTGCGTGGCACACCTACTGCTTCAGCACCAAACGCAGCACTTCCTCATCAGGTGAATTAGTGTCATCACTGAAACCCAAAGTGCCCCACAACACAGCCCACTCGCTGCTGGGAAGTCAGAGGATGCACTGGGGGCTCACAGAAGAGGAGCGCCCACTTTTTTCCCATAAAACAACAGATATCCATTACATTTAGTTCTACAGCCCCCCCCCCCCATATTCCCCTCACGCCCGCTCCCGCCACTGCCCGCACACCCAACCCTTACCCCCCACGCACCAGCCCCTACCCCGCTGCTCCCGACAAGCTCCCCGCCTCCCCAGCCCCTGCCCCGCGCCGCCCGCACACCCCACCGCACACCCTGCCCCACACACACCCCCGCGGCCCTTTCCCCCCAGAGCCGCCCCGCGGCCTTCCTGCCCCCACGGCCCCGTCCTCCCGCCGCCGTGAGCGCTGCCCCTTGAGCAGAGTCGTCAGCTCCGGCCCGGCTCCGCTCCCTCCGTCCCGCGGCACCGCCCCCTGCCCGGCTCGGCCGGTGCCAGGGCGGACGGGCCGGCGGCCGCCGCCCAGGCGAGCCCCCGCGGCCGGCGCTCACCCGGCGGCGGCTGAAGCGCCCCTGCGGCGGCAAGGGCGGCGCCTTCTGCCCACCCCCGCGCGCGGCGCCCCCGGGCGCACCCACCGGCCGCAGCAGCCGCCACGCGACCCCCGCCGCCTGCAGGTTCCGGGCTCGCCGGCGCGGCGCGGGCGGTGGGCGCTGATTGACAGCCCCGCCGCCCAACCCGCGCCTCCGACGCCAGAGACGCCCTCGGAGCCCCGCCCCGAGCAACTGCCGCGCCGTGGGGCGGCGCGCGGGTTCCTGTCAGGACGCGGCGGGACGGACGAAGCGCGTGGGGCCGAGCCCGGCCTCCCTCCCGCCCCTCCGCCATGTTCTCCTCAGCGCCTGCCTTTGCCCGCAGCAGCTCCTCCGCCGGCAAGCTCGGTCGCAGATGCGGAGGGGCGAGGTAAAGCTCGCTGCGGAGCTGCCGCCAGGCCCAGGGGTGAGGAGGCGTCCCGGGGGCGGGCGCTGGGCCGGGCCCCGGAGCCTCCCGTCACCTCAGCTGCCCCGCGCTCGGTCAATAGAGCCGTGCCCTTGGCTGCCGCACCGCGCGGGTGAGGCGCTGAGGGCGGGTCAGGCGCCCGGCCCTTCTCGGTTTCCTGCGTATTTTTAAGCAGGATAATAACGTGACCAATAAAAGCAAGCAGATGAGATGCATTAGAAAATAAAGCATCAGCAAGATTTTTTTTTTCCCCATTAATAGACTTCAAAAACCGTTATTCTCTTGAGGGAGGGTCCTTAGGATTTTTGTTTGTTTGTTTGTTTTTTAAATACAATTCTACCTCCTTCAGTGGCGAGGCCACCAGCTGATGAGGCTCAAAATCACAAAGCCCTTTTGAAAATGATAGGCCATATAAATGATGGAGAGCACAAATTAAGGGCTCGTTTTACTGGCTCCCTGTTTTTTTGGTTTCATGTGTCTGCTTGCTTTGGTTAAAATTTCTGCTGAGTGGTTTTATACCATGTAACAAGACAAGGAACAGGCCCAAAGTGCATGGTGGTTAATAAGTAGATATTGTGTACTATGCATTGGTTACTAAGTACTCCTCGCTTTAACCCGCAATAGTGATTTTGCAAAAACAGACGGTCACGAGTCACAAAAGGCTTTGATACTACCAGTGCATTTTTTATTTTCCTGGCTTCTTGTACTGAAGCATTTTTCATTTAAATAGTGTGTTGCAGGTATCCTAGATGAGATAAATGTGTTCCCAGATTATCTCAAGTGGAAGGATGCGCGATCATCTTCGTGAGTCTGAGTTTTGTTTCTTGTTTTTATTAATACAATGAAACATATTGGAAGACCAAACCAAGGAAAAAAAATAGAAGGTCACCTTAAAGAAAAATTTCAGGACATTATTCTAGCACACATGAAAACAATTCTCTTAAGTTTGACATAATTATTTTATTTGTCTGACAGATTTACTGAACTAAAAGAGGTCACGCACAGCAGCCCTTACCTACATCTCTCTGCTTTGCTCCACTGCTTGGATATACCGACAGTAGTTTCTGAGTGTCAAGGCACTCTTCATTCTGACTTACCAATTTTTTCATCTTTTGTACCATTTACAATAGTGATAAAACCTCATACAGCAGCCTAAAAATTAACTTGACTGCTCTGGGTTTCCTGTGCTCCCAGCATGTTTAAATGCTTCTCTTCAGCTGAAAGCTAGTACTTATTGGTCACATGTTCATGCAGTAATTTCATACATGCATAAGCTGAAGTGATTTAGGAAATGTGTAAATGAAGGTGAAACAATTAACAGTCCTGCAGACGAAGGTGTCACTTTTATTCCATATTTTCTAAGCACAAGAAGGAATACCATATTGAAGGCTTCTAAGAAACTTAATGGATTTCAGGGTTAATATCTAGTACTTGAGAGGACTGGATATTAAGTTGAATGGAGATTTAGATTCTGCTTTGGAGTGTTTCATTATGCTGATGACCCAGAGTAATGTATAAATAAAGTAGAAATGCTACTCTGATGTGATATGAGGACAGAAACAGTATTGCTCAGGCTTGCAGTATTTTTGCCTTCAGGAATATCTAATTAAAATGGCAAATTTCTGTGGCAACAGTGGCTTGGTTGCCATAGTGCTCTATCTTGTTAATTTGCATTGAAAAAATTATAACTCAAGTTTCTTTAAATAAAACTAAGATTTGGTTTTGACTTCCCTGTTTATACGTGAGCTAAAGTTCAGTATCAAATGTCCTGTGCCAGGAGAAAGTTCTTGCCAGTATTTACAAGCAAATGAGTGTAATTCCAGAGGTATTGCATTAAGGTGCAGTGATAGGTTAAAATGTAGCAAATGCTATATTTAGATTTTTTTCAAGGTATAATTTTATCTGTCGGCTTGTACAATCAGCAACTCTGATTTCTTTGCAAATAGGTTTTTGTGCTCATTTCTGTGTTGCTTGTTTAGGCCATGATCCATCTCCCACTAAAGTCAATGACAGTTTCAGCAGACTTAAATAGGTTTCAGATAAAATGAAATGTTTATTTAAGCCTAAAAGGTCAGTTTGAGAAAGGCCATTGCATGCAACTGGTTGCAATCAGGCCACTCACGCACATGGTGTCTTCACTTCTGACCTTGGGGGATTAACAAAATATTTTAAAATTGCTTTATTTCTGCTTATATTGCATATCTCACACTGCATACAGGGACTTGAAATAAGCTTGGGTTTACTGTTTTGTGATCTTTTATGCCTTGATTTAATTTTAGATTCTATGATGACCTTAATATTAAGGCAAAAATGACTTATTATTCATTATCTTAGCTGTGTCAAGTTTCTTAACAAAGCATTAAGAATGATCTGAGGAGAATAACTAGCTCAAGGTTAAATTACAATATACTGAAGATGCTGACACCGTCACAGAAACAATTGTATTTGTTCTACTTCATTAATTCCCAAAATCTGTTGACAAAGACAAAAGTAAATTACTTTGTGCAGCCTTTGCAAAGCAGACATATTTCAGCAGTCTGTTCTAGATTTTAAACATTTGTTTCAAAAAAAAAAATGAAGTATAATAGAAGATGCACAATCTTATATACCTGGAGTAATTCAAGTAAGTTAATACAGAATTATCTGAGTTATTCAGTGGTAACAGAGAACATTTGCACAATGAGGATTTTCATACACAGAACTGAAGGTAGATGTCTGCAAAAACTGATAAGAAAAACTGACTTCTTGCGAGGGAGTGTGGGGAGATCTCCCACAGACCATAAACTTTCCTTGAGGGTTTTAGCACTTAGTATTCCGCTTTGAAAAGAGCAGCAGCCAACTCAGCTCTGGGAGTATCTATGTTGCTGAAAGAATTCTAGTTAACTGAAGTTCAGAGAATCGTGGTTCCACAGTAACTGGACTCCTAACAGCACTATATCACCCTTTCTCTCTGAAAAGCCAACACTGTCTAGAAGAACTGAAAAAATTAGAAGGCAAAAGAGCTCATATGTATGCATCACTTGGAAATGGCATATGAAAGTATACTTGGTACAGCTCTGACAGTTTGGGATAATGAGGTCTTCAGTTGAAGTTAAGAAACAGCCAGAATGTATCTAGGAGGTGGATCTAGGAGGTGGAAGAACAGCTGTTTCTAATTTTTCATGTCCTTTTATCAAAGGAGAATAATTCTGTGACTGACTGGACAGGGAAACTTAAAGCTTTCTATCTGACTTTCCTTACACTGATACTGCACTATTTGGGGTTTCCTTTGTTCCTATGGAACATCATTACTTTTTTTCCCTCCCTTTGTTTGTTTGGGCAACTGGTTGTGGCTAATTTGGTGCAATATATACAGCTTCTGCTTCCAGAAGCTGCAAATAGATGCCCATCAGCTACCGCTGCCTTCACAGCAGGTGCTGTGATGGATTACTTTCCACTAACTGATTGATATTCATGAAAGGTGTGGGACTCCTAGTGCTTTTTAAACATTTCTTGTTATGGGGACACACGAAGAACAGGACCATCAAATAAGCCTGATGTTCCTAAGAAAGCAAGTTAAAAAATCAGAATAATATTTCTAATAAATAACTAATCCTTTTCCTAAAAGCTGACTAGTAAGAAACACAATTTGAATCCAAAGAGAAGTAGTTTACTAAAAGTTTTCCTGAAATGGAGAGAAAGATACACATTAGAAAATAGCCATAGATCCAAACCCTTTGGAAACTTGTGAATGACCGTCATGCAAAGGAAGGTAGGTCCTTTGAATGAATAGGCGCTCTGGTCCATCTTAGGGAATACAGATGGAGTCGGAACTTGCCCTTGCACAAAAAGCACAACAGCCTAACTACGCAGCTTTTTGAAAGGAAACGAGCGCGATGCCAGCCCACAAAACACTTGGATACCTTCCTGCTGAGAGCCCTTAAAAACATCAGCTGTTTTCTGTGTGTATTTTGCCCTGTGAATAGTGACTTACGTTACATTTGCTGTATATCATATTTTGAATCTTGACAAAAGGTAAATTAGCACATTAGATGCAGGGATCTCTTCTTATAAACAACAAAAAAACCCATGAATGAGACTGGGAAAAATAAATTTCTGCTAGGTCTGTTAAAGCAATTGCATTTTCCTAGTTTGGTTACATCAAATTCCAGTCTTTGATCCTCCTATATGATCTAAAACAAACACTCAAATGCTAGGAAAGCAAACAAGCTGCAAGAAATGTCATTGAGCAGAGGTAAACACAACAAACAACTGTAGGAAAAATGCCATTCCAAGTCTCCAACTTCATTTAATCTCTGGTGCTACAGCAGAGGCTAAGCAGTGTGTCTATATATGAAGTTGCAGGGGGGTTAAACTGAAAATCCAGTTTAAGTTAATGTAATTGGACTGGTGCAAAGGCCTATCTAGTTGCTGTAATTGGATCTGAACTCCACATATATAATTTTTACCAGGCGTTGCTTACAAACTGGTTCAAGTTAAACTGAAATACGTGTTCAGTTAAGGTTCTGTGCCACTGTAAAAGTGAGTTTGAATTTATTGGGGACAGCTTACAAGTGCAGGAAAGGCTTCTGGCTTGGTATGAAGAGCTCATGGGTAGAAAACTAATTATATTCCTTTCCTCCCTCTCCTCCTTCTACCTTCTTCACCTCCAACAGATGAAAAGACTGAGTTGACTCTTGAATTGCTGCATTTAATATTCCACTATATTAATGTGAAATGAAACAAAATGACAGTTTGCATTACTATGTTGCTGTTCACAACCTGGAGTGAGGGGCTGAAATTTTACTAAAATTCAAATGTGATGCAAGTAGCAGTATAAATGGAACATCAGAGGTATAAACATTTTCTGCCTTGCAGCCATGCAAATTGGGAATAGTTCTGTGAAAGTCAGTCAGGTTTCATCAGTATACTGTAGTTTCCTCAGGGTAAGTGAGAAAAAACTTGAGACACCCCCCCCCTTACAGGCAGTGTACAGCAACATGCTTTGATACTCAGTGTCTTTACTAAATGGTCACTTTTGCATGCAGAAGGAATTCAGAGAGGAAAACAGCTAATCTCAGGTATAAGATAACATCTCTTTTTTTTCAGGCTTATCTCTGTTTTTTTCCTGAAATGCTCCCTTTTTTTATCTTTCTGACCTTTAAACACCACCAAAAGCACCATCTGGTGACAAGGCACCTTGCAACACTTTTCCCCTCATGCTTATATTTGGGTTAATTTACACTCAGCATGAAATATATCATTATAAATCACTGCTAGATCATATCAATGGTATCACTGAAACGGCCTAAAAATCTTTCTGTTTGCAGAGGATGGGGGAAAAAAACCAACAACCCTAAGTTGAACCTTAACTATAGCTATTAAAGTTAAAAAGGTAAAGTTAAGATAGCATGCAGTTTACCAGGCAGAGGATATCTCCACTCTTATCAGTGAAAAGAGGAACAAAAAATTGTGACTGATTTATTGAGTTTCTTTTGTAAGATTGATTTTTATCTGATAAAGGAGTTTCAAGGACTGCATATGTAGAGCCAGCACAGGGATTTCAATTACACTCACCCATACCTTTAAAAATAATTATTGTCAAGGTTAAATTCTCTCATCCGTTGTATTTTGACTGAATTGGCCTTAAAAATTGATTTAAGCGTTGTGGTAAGAATGGAAAGAAACAGCCACTAGATGGCATTTTTAGTCTAGCTTTTACAGCTGGGCAATTTCAGCTACTGTCCTAAATATAAGGCCTCATGTTCTCTCAGTCATGACAACTGTGATCCTATTCCAAGTTAAGCTAAGCCTTGCTGGAGTGGTTAGATTCAACTGCTATTTTCCCTTCAACATAGCTGGTAGAAGATAAGGATAGCACAGGTTCTAGAACTTGAATGACCTTGATGGAGGAGCTTTGCTGAGGAATGTTTATGTGCAGAGGAAGACAATTTAGAAGGAAAACAGAGGAAATGAAGTTTCTGCAAATCCTCAAAAAGTACTGATGCATAGCACATGAATTGCCTTTGAGGGGGACATTTGTACTAGAGGCGCTAGCTAGAATACTGTTAGGAGTTCAGACAAGCAAAGTGGTAATAGTGGCTTGATTCCTATGGTCTTACAAAACACAGCACTTTGTAAATTGATGGTCACGTCTGTATGTGCAAGCACTAAAACATAGCTCAGATCAAAAGTGGAATTATTAAATAGTAGAAGTTTGTACTGTTTAGTTAGTATCTTCTGAGGGTCTCAAAGCATATTATATAGTACACAGTCCTTGGGTTTGATTATCCTCATCTCATGGATAACAAGATAAAACAATGACGGTAAAAGAAATAAAGAAGTTCTTGCTGTAAGGCTCTCAAGTTAACTCTATTTCAACCAATATATTAACAAGTCAAGAATCTGTATAAGGAACACCAATGAATATGGTTCCTTGTACCCCAGAATATTATTACTAGGATAACTTTGCTAAAGGAGAAAGAATCATCAGTGAAGCTCTTCATGCTACCCCTTCTGAAAAGTAACTTAGATTGTTCCCCACCAAAAGACTTAAAATCACCAATGAATCAGTTTTATTTTTGTTATTTTTGCTATGTTTTCCTGGTAGACTATATTTTCAGCTACAGGGAAAACACTGTACAGCAAAGCTTAATCTAACTGAATACTATACCTTCATCATCCTGATTGCGTTATTCATTGAATATACAATAAAATTCACTATTTCATGTAATATTTGATATTTTTTCTTGCAGTTTGCTTTTATAATCTCAAAATAAATGAAGTGCATTAAGTTGTAGAATGTAGTTTATACCTTTAAAACCATACAGAAATTAAATGTTTGTGCTTTTTTATTGGATGACCAGGGTTTCAAGAAATGAAAAGTATATAAAAGGCTTCCTTTTATATTTTGCTTCACCATGGTAAAAATAGATCATGTTCTTTAATCCAACAACTGAAAAAACCCTATAAATAAAATAAAATTTGTTTCTGAAGGAAGGTATAGATCAGTTTTTCCCAGAAACTGAACACCTTGGGGGATTCAGCATTTAAAGCTCTTTACAATAGCTAAGCTTTTACAATAACCTTGTGAGCTAAACATTATCCTTCTGTTGTACATGAGTAAACCACCCTTAAAGAAGCTTAAAGTACTGTGTTCAAGGTCACAGAATGGACACATTCTGTGGATAAGTAAGATTTTTATTTCATTAGACTGAGTGGCTGTAGCTGGGGAAAAACTGGACAAAGTTTTGGTATACAAGCCCTCTTTACCTTTTATGAAAGACTGAGTGAGCAGAAACCTACTTATATGCCTAGAATGAGAGAAAACACTGAAAATACTAATCAGTGACCTGCTCTGTGAAAGTGTATACTAATACTAATGCAGCAGTACTTTGGTAGCTTGGTAAAAATTTAACCAATATTACTTACCGCATATAGAGAGCTTAATCAGGAAAGTATTTTAATTTACCCTAATAAAATGTACTTGGACTATCAAATATGTAAGGTTCTTTTGAAAGACTTTTTACATTTTAAAATGAGTCTCTTCAGGTAGGTTTTAATCTTGACAGGGACATAAGATTAATGACAACAATAATTTAATTCTGACTGGGCAAGAAGTCATTCAAGATGCACAAAGTATGTCAGAATTTGAGTGAAAGGATTAAGCTGAAGTAGAAACTGTTAGTCCCAAAAGATGGGAAGAATTGTGATATAGACTAAGAATAGTTTTTAAAACAGAGGTAGGCTTTCTAGAACTTAAAAAAAGAAAAGCCCAGAAACTTGGGAGGGGTAACTCTTAGCTGTACTTAGATTATTCTACTATAGTAGAATCAAGGTTTCTATGAAACTGAAAGTAAACAATCAAATCATTCCTTGATCTGAAATAGATGCATCAGTTGGAGATATCAAACAGCATTTCTGTTAATGAAAGTCCAATAAAAACAAACAGTGCTGTAAGTAGGGAGAGGTAGGTCTATTCAAAATAAAGGACAGAAATGCCCACTTGATTTTAAAGTCTCATTTATTTAATTTGTTAAAGAAATTAAGATACATTAAATAGATTTTCTGCAATACCAGTTTGCATTACTAGTAAAGTTACATTCATAATAGCTAAAAACATTATATTTTGTAATGATTTTCCATTTCCTTTAGCATCTGCTGTATAAGAATCTCACACCTAAAACAACGCCAAATTGGCCCTCACAACATTCCTGTGAGGTAGGTCAGTGTTACCCTCATTTTATATAAGAGGAAACTAAGGAACAGAGCGTTTTAGGTCAGCATACCAGAAAAACTGTGGACGAGTCAGGTCTAGAATTCTAGTCTTCCATTCCTTATACTGTGCTTCACATCTAGTGTCTTTCTCCCTTTCTGAAAAGGATGACCCCATCATAGCTGTTCTCCTCTTTCACCCTGCTTTCGTTCACATTGCACATCTTTGATGATTTCTCCATCTAAGCTGATGAAAACTGATAAACATCAGCAATTTCTATCTGAACTATACAGAAGTAGAACATTTGAAGCCCAGAATTAAAGTAACTGAAAATAGACTGTGGGTAGTTACAGATAACATCACTGTATTTAGTACTGGACACACAAGTCCGAGTTTTGTCACTAAGCTGCAGAAGCAGTAATACTAACACATAGCTTTTCTAAAGCAACTTCCTTTTGAAGAGGTAAAAGGACTCAGAACTGATGAAAGCTCGTATCTGGAGGGAGTATCCCTGACAGACTGCCATAGTGAGGGGATGATTTGTGCAGCAATGCACTTTCAGTGCAGTCAAGGTCTACCCATGTTAGGTCCCTAAAGTAAACATCTACTTTGTTTAGGGCAGACAATGAAGGAGGTCATCTTGCAGAGCAAAATCACTTAACTGAGGTAGAATCTGAACAATTGAGAACCACAGCACATGTACCTGAATTGTTACAGATGTTCTTTTCAACTAAATTGACAAGGGCATTCTAGTTACATATGCTGCATGGGCTAAAAGAACAAGTGTCCAAACAACACTGTGCAATAAAATGGCCTGCTTTTGAACAGTGTTTATATTGTTGTTATAAATTAGTTATAAAATAGAATCTTAGAACAGTAACTTTAAAATATATATATAGTTTTCATACCAGTGCCTACTTGAGGCCAGTAAAGAAGTTTTTTCTAATGCTACTCATGTGCACTGTATGTGTTGACAGACAGCAAGAATACAGCAAAAGCAGACAGCGCTCAGTAAATGCTAACAAGAGATCAGTAAGGAAAATTTTTTGTCCAAAATTCTTGACTACAGTTTCATCATGTATTAAATGAGACAATTAGAAGTTGTGGCCATCAGTACAGGTAGATCACTACATAATTTCCCATTTTATATTAAGTGGGATGTTAATGTCACCTTAATTTTTAGAGTTTCAGGTCTTTGAGAACACTCTAATTTACTCAAATATCCCTTACATTAAAAAGTGCTAGTTAAAAAGATCCCATTTTTCAAAAGAATGAGCAATTCAAATAAAATACAAAATCAGAAGATTGTCCCCCTCTAAGTAGAATGTTCATGGAAATGGCTCTCATGTGTTCCATGAGTGATCTGAAGACCAGAGTTTCTGTTTATAGTATCTCAGATGTGGAAGCTCTTGGATATCTCAGGTCTATTATCAGTTTTCTTCAGGCCTTGAAGGAAGCTCGAACTACTCTCCCCTTAAGAGGCTGAGGGGGGCGAAAGTTATTCACCATTTGGATCCTCTGGTCTTCCTCACTGGTGAAGAAGAGCATGCGGAATTTCTCCAGCTGTAAATTCAGGTGAAATAATTTACTGCTTAAGAGGGTAATCGATATTAATGTGTTTTTTTTTTTTTTTAAAAAGGACCAAAGGAAAGTATTCACTACGTTTTAATCTGTTAATAGAACAGCTTCAAGCAAAGATCCTAGAGAGTATTAAGAGAGAAAAGCAGAAGCCCTGATTATTGAGCAGACTGATTATTCACAGGCTAATGGTCTTTTAACTTAGCCCCATTGCAAATCAAAACAGTCACTGCCTGTTTCTCCAGTGTTGAATCCTACAAGAACTGGGAGAGTATCAAAAGTTTACCTGTTTCTCAGAAATTCTGATGGGTTCTTTCAGCACTATCCATGTTACACTCTCATTAAGGGGTGGTGTTGTCAAAGAACCAAGGTATGTCCAATAATCTAGACTCAAAGGCAGGAGACATTTGGGGTTGAAGCTTTGAAATTGAGCTTTTGTTCCCTGGGAAAAAAATTGATACTTGAAATTTATTTTTACTTTTAAGTGCAGGTTAAAGAACTCTTTTTTGAAAGAGAAAAAAGTGCTAAAGTAATATTAAAAGGTAGGGGAAAGAAAGTCTATATTTGGCTGCCTTATAACAACTTTTATCTAAGAGTAGCGTGGCAAGCATGATGCCTGCTGCTGACTTACTGGACTTTGAGTTCTTGCCCCATTGCCTTTATCACAATTCAGTTCTTATCACAAAAGGTCTAAAAATAATGCAGGAAGTGTATTCTGTATATAGTGTTCAGCGTGAGCTATAGATAATATCGTGGCAGAATTCCTTGTCTCATTACTTGCTATTTTCTATGCTTCCCATCTATTTCAGTAGAAAATTTGAAACTATGGAAAACTTGGCCCCAAACAGTCATTGTCTGCTAGGACAAATATTGGCTTTAAAAATCAAATGTTCAAGTCTAAAATTAGAGGAAGGTGGATCAATCAAAAGACCAGTAGCAATAGAAGGAGGTGCTGCCTAAAGTAGTGATTGCCTTAACTACCACAGTCTGGGGCAAGATTTTTCAGCCTGTAGGAGTATCTAAAAGGTACTTAGTCACTCAGAAAGCACTGTCCAACTGCCTGTAAAATTGCTCATAAGGAACAGAATGAGCAGCTTGTCCCCAGTGGCAAACCTGCAGACCTTCCATGACTATGACTTAAAATCATAGGATCGTTTAGGTTGGAAAAGACCCTTAAGATCGAGTCCAACCATTAACCTCTCACTGCCAAGTCCACCACTAAACCATGTCCCTAAGCACCACGTCTACCCATCTTTTAAGTACCTCCAGGGATGGGGACTCAACCACTTCCCTGGGCAGCCTGTTCCAATGCCTGACTACCCTTTCAGTGAAGAAGTTTTTCCTAATATCCAATCTAAACTTCCCCTGGCACAGCTTGAGGCCATTTCTTTTTGAGGCCATTTCTTTTTGAGGCCATTGAGGCCAAGTTAGCGATCCCTAAGGATCGCTATTTCTTCCCTGCAAGTGGAAGAAATCACTTAAACATCAAAGTATCTTTTAGTGTGTCTGCAGCCTATATACTGCTGTAACTGTCTTCATTTCCTGTCTTTTAGAAGCATATACAGAGGAATGAGAAATAATATGCCCACTCAAGTATTAGATACAGTTTATTTTGCATATTAGAACTTACGCATATTATAGAAGGCATTAACCTCATGTATATCCAGAAAGGATAACATTTGTAATGGTCTAATCAGTCTGCACTTGAGAAAGTGCAGCAGGTAACAATCTTCAAAGCTCTCAGATACATCTGGTTAAAGACCACCTTTAGGGATCACTGTAAGAATAGACGAGCTCAGGACCTCGTTAAGATCGTCCCCTGACAGAGCTTTGCAGCAGAAGATGGTCAGCCAGCTTTGACTTGTTCAAGGCTAGGCTCAATGGAAAAGGATTATTTTGCTGAGTGTAAGAGCTGAGCCTGAAGGGTCATGGAGCTTTTGATTTTAGATACTCCGGGAAAGGTAGAACCTCTGAAGTGGGATCAGCATAGCCTTGGGAGGCACCTGAGATCAGGCAAATAAGCTGAACTTTGGAGGGGAAGAGAATACAACTACAGTGATGTTCTACTGATGGGGAGATTTGTGGTGGGTGATTTTCCATTTTTGTCTCAAACATGTACATGAGCTTGATTTTTTAAGGGATAGCCCAGAAACAAATTTAAAGAGCTCAGAACTTACTTTAAATTTTACCATGTACAAAGCATCAGTGAGTCTGTTCATATTGGCATGTTCTTTCCCAATCTAAAATAATGGAATAGACAGGTTAAATAAGAATGACTATAATTATGCTTTGAATAGGTGTTGTTTTCTTATCTGATTCTCAACATTCCTACTAAAGTAAGTTTAACAGCAATTTGCAATGAGCTACTGCTTCCAATAAGTCATCTGTTTTCCTTAAGCACTTCTTAAATATGTGGCTTGGTTCTCAAACACTTGACAGCATAATGCTTTTCATCATGTAAACATGCTATTTTTGTGATTCTTACCTCCAAGAAAACACCAACTACTGCCAAGCCATCTGGAGCTGCTGCTGCTTCTCCAAATGTTGCATATTTTCTGGCATTCCAGTGAACTAAGTGGAGCTTTAAAGAAAAGCAACAAATAAGAATTAAACAAATTAGTGATAGAAGCTGTGAACACAGGTTGTCTCATGTTAACAGGCACTAATGGTCATTCGTAACAGAATGTAGGTTTTGCTCCAAAGGCATCTTTAGAAACATGAACAAGTTCAATATTTTGGACCAGTCCATGAGCATGGACAGACACTAAACACAGTTTCTATACGTCAGACTTAAATTTGAAACAAATCAGGCATTAACCTGTAACCCAGCTCCCCGCTACAGGCCTTCGCCCAGTGAAGCACTATGCTCTAGCACGCACTGGTAGACTCCAGGATGCTACGCTACTGTAGCATTTGGGATAGGCTGTGCTGGGAAATGCCTGTGCCTTGTCCTAGCTTTGCAGAACTCTCTCAAGAGGCCCCAGATGAAGCCATTAAGCTACGGATACCACCAGCATGGTCATTTCAGGGGCTGTGATCACCAGCTGAAGCCTAAGCTAACTGTGCCAGGTAGTGGAGCTATACATGGCTTCTCAGCATTATGTTTGTCAGTATATCCTTCCTGTCTGTATAAGTAAAAGGATGCAATCAATTGCGTGCAGCAGGCTAAACTACGCAGCAAAGGACTGTTAGAGGTGCTGTGTGAGCACAGCAGCTGAACTGTGGGGCTAGCTGTGTCCTGTTGACCAGGATAAGATGACTGAGAATCTTGGAGAAAGGGCTGCACTGAGGGGATAAGTTTGCATTCTAAAAACCAAGGTGATCAACAGGTAATAACTTCCGCGTAAGGAATAAAATTCTCATTAAAGTCTGTGCTGACCTAACCATGGTGAGTAAGCAATCGGAATCCTAAGGGACATGCAGTTCCCGCTGCAGACAAAGTCATTTGTTAACAGCATTTGCATGAATTAATCCCATCTGTAAAAACACATCATTACCTCACATGGAAAAGCTTTGCCATCAATTGTATGCTCCGATCCCTGGCTGTGTTTTGTCCCCCAGTGAAAGTGAAACTGCTTTAGCCGAAATGGATTCTCAAAGGGACCACCGCTGATTGCTAGGCAGGAAAAAAAAAAGGAAAAAGAAAAAGCTTAAGCATTCTGGCTTTTTAGCTTCCTGTTAGTAAAAACTAACCACTGTTGGCACAGCAGTGGAAAAAAGCCAGCAGCATCTCCCAGTCGCCAATATCAAAGATATGCATCATCCAGACATGTAGAAGGGTTGTATTTCTTAATGGAAAGCACCTGAATTAATGTAAAAATTTGAATTAAAAAACATTGAGTAGCTACTTGTACAGAATTTTGTGGCTTTTTTGAAAGAGTATATTTAACATATAAAGATGTAGTAGCTTTGTTACGGTTATGCCTTTCTTGTTAAAAACAATAAAGGCAAGATGAATATTAAAAAAATAAATCGCAATTTAAAACTCATGTACCTAAAATATTTGACAGTACTACTTGAGGGGGTTTTTTTTGTGCAAAAGAGCATAGATACTTAGCTGAATTGTCTACCTGATACTCAAGGTATTTCCTCTGTACAGTGTCTTTCCTTCCTGTGGAGGTTATCTATATTCTGTTCCCTTTAAATACCTGATCCCATACAAGGGGTAATATAATAGCTTGTACTTTATATGACACCATTCAGAATCTCAAATCACCTTATAAAGGTGAGTAAATGCTATAGAGAAACTTCATACATCATTTAGAAATAACACTTAAGAACAGATGAATGTTTAAGATGCCACCTATAGAAGATACTTCAACAGCATCAGTAATCCTCCTGTAATTTTATATGGCACTAAATCAAATAAATTTTGCCCAACAGACATGAAAACCTGATCAAAATAATATATTAAGGAAATTACATTTAGTATCTGTAAAGCACTTATCCTCAGTATAGTCCATAACATTTTATTAAAAAAAGATTAAAGCTGGGGCTTGCACAGTGCTACCACGTTGCACGTGCATAGTTCCAGATGGCTTGTATGCAGGAACCTGGCCTTGCCAAAGTGAAGGTTTTAGTATTAATTAAGAATATAAGTACCTCCTAGTATGTTTTTCTGAACTTAGTAATGAAATGCATCACCTGTCTCAAACATTATTTTAAGAAATCTAGCTATGATGGATTACTGTGAAAATTCTGTTGTGCCATTTACGCAGAGCTGTGAGTCACTAGATCTATTTCAACACAACTAAAAACACTTTAAACCATGTTTTCCACTCCTAGCAGTCTTCTTCCTTGAAAGTGTTATTAAAACAAGGCATGTGCTTCGTATAGAAAGGGCAGAGGTTTTCATTCCTGCATGTGCTCTGAGGCTATATCTGTAAATGCAGGGTAATAGATGATGTTCTTAAACTTATAAAGCTGGATAAAGTTCACTGTTACATAGATATAGTTCAGCTTAGAATTGCACAAAAGTAGAAGTAGTTAGCAAGCTAAGATAATACTTCCAGATATATTCTACAAATTCTCTTTGTAGGGTGACATGCTTAATGGATCTGCGTAGTGAGATTTTGGAAAATGCATATCCAGTCTTCTCTTCAAATTCAGTGAAGATGCTCAAAAGCCTGACCATTCAGTTGGGCAGGTTCTTAGGTTCATTCCAGAAGAGAAATTTCAAAACAGAACATCTGGAAGTTTAACCCCCAGCCCTTATTTCAAAGGGTTACCAGCACAGACAAGTCACTTCACAGAAAAAGTAACTTGCTTTGAGTATCTAGGATATCCTATTTAGCTAGAATCAATAAACACACCCAAATGGAAGATGAAATCAGCTGATAGGTTTAAAAATTCTTCAGAGCATTGTTTTAAAATGCACTCTTTCCATTTATCAGCTACTTCTTCATCTCCATTTGAATGCTCTTCCCCTACCCCCAGACATAAAAGCAAGGTCTACCATGGAAGTAGAATTAACATGATAATCAATCAAGTAAAGATTTATATTCTCTGCCAAGAGCTAAGAGACAAGAATAATATACAACTGCAGATAGTTCAACATCCACAAGCTGCTACCAACTCAGAATTAGCTGAAGATTATAATTTCTGAAGAAACTGAACTGCTATGAGGCAGGGGGGAAAGAAAACAATGCAAGGCAACAGCTAGTGACTGGTCCAGGTACCACTTGTTATAGTGGACTATGATTATGATGACTGCGCTGTATGACCTCATCTCCACTAATCCTCTTCTCTTCCCTACCCCTGCGGGTGGAAACTGGGCAGTGAGCCAGACAGAGCTGGCATGTGTGTTAGCATCTTTGATTTGGATGATCATGGAAACAGAGCAGCGAGGAGCGTACATACCTACTCTGCGCGCCGGATGTGGTCTAGGACTGCTGGAGAGATGCATGGATTCCCTGCCTAGCAAACTGACAATCCCCATTTAAGAGGGAAGCACTGCAAACAAACTTCTAACTTTCCTGACGCGAGAGCTTTTCCTAATGCAGAAACACTATGCTGCTGTGCAATATTGCATTGCTAGAGAGACTCAAGCGAAGACAATAAATGTGAGGCTCAAGACAACAAAATGTAAAGGGTTCTGGTCATATGCCTTCTTCTAAACTGAAATTCTACATCATATAAAATATACTATACAGGATGTACTTAATTGTTTCCCTCACTAAATCACAAAATGGTATTCCGAGTTAGTTGGCTGCATGTTAGTCTCACCTGTCTTGTCATCAGTGTCTTCAAACTCAACCATAACTGAATGGCCATTGTTGGAGATGTTGAGAGATGTACATGATTCATAGGAGATAAGCAGCGGCTTCAGATTAGGGTCATAAACTGCTCTTGCAGAAACTATATCGATAGGTGACTGGCGGTTCCCTTGGGCAATAGGATAAGATTTGTGCCACTCTGAAGGTCCTTCAAAAGGAACGAAAGGAAACACCATTATTTTCTTCCTACTATACACAAAATAATCATTACAGGTTTTCATGAGGCTTAAAGTAAAGCTTGCTGAGCAGGAGTGACTTGAAAGTTTGGTATCCAAGAAGTTCACCTAAATTCTAAACTGGTGTGTTTTTATTAGGACAAACAGGCTGCAACAAGATGGGGGATTCAAGTGTCTTGTACAAAACACACTGAGGAAGTCACAGCACATCAACAGACAGCTGTATCTCAAGTTCCTTGTGCCACTAATTTTCTTCAAAGTTTGTAATTGCATTGCTAAGGTATCTGAAGACCTTCCAGGGTGGGTGCAGGTGGAAACACACTTGCACGTACACATACACTCCCTCAAAGAAACAGCATTTAATTCTTCCTGGGAAAGATACTGTAAAAGCTCCAGTGATTCAACTCAGATGCAGATGACTCAATCTCTTCGCTACTGACTATGCAGTTATTTTTAAAACCATTTTATGACTGCAGTAAATCTTTGAGGCAGCTTCATTCTTCACTCATGCCCATTATGGTATCTCTCTACCCTGAGCGAAGGGTATAGTGTGATAATTAACATTTTTGGACTTCCTGACCCCGATAGAGTGGGGAGAAAGACCAATTTAATAACACAGCTCTCCGCTGCCAGAGCTGGAACGTTCTTATGCTGTTGGAGATAACAAAACCTTATCTATAGCAAAGAATTACTTATTCTTACCACTTCCTTTTCTACTTTGGTATGGTAGTGCAAGCAGCAATTAAATTCTTTTACTGCTTATGTTCAGAAAGTATTAACAGTTTTACTTTAAGATTGCCAAGAAGCACATTTTTGATTGTAGCATTCCATATACTTTCACAAGTGGAAACTTTATTTTAATCAAGCACAGGTATTTACCCTCCTTGAGTTTATGTAACCAAAACAGTGATCTATTATACTCTTATTGGTCTTTGGCATTTTCTGAAAAGCTAAGCTTATAAAATAATATCTTTTCTCAGCCTGCCTATAAAGCAGATTTAAGATTTAAATGCTGTTACACAAGCTTAGGCAATATAATTTGTTTCTTATGAGCTTTGTGAGAATATACAGGGCTTTATTATTGCTGCCTATATGCCCAAACACATAACACTATCTACTAGCACTAACCAGCTTCACTTAGCATTCAAATTTGCTCACAGAAACTAAAATAATTGCTCTTAAGAGAGAGACAGGCTCCTGAAGGTTATGCAAAAGACTTTTGTTGGACACTCAGCACCTAAAATAATTGCTGTCAAAAGAGAGAGGGACTCCTGAAGGTTATGCAAATGATTGTCTTGTTGTACAGCACCAGTCACTCATCCATCCTTCTCTGTAAAGGGTGCAGGTGCTATAAAACACTGTTGTAGGAATCTTTCAGTAGCTTCACATATCCTCTCACTCTGTGACACACATTCTTGGAGGTGGGAAGCAAAGGAGGATGACTAAATTAAAAACTGTCAAATGAGAAAGCATAAGTTGTTCTCTAAGAGATCTCTGATACTGATCTGTACAATTTATTGATGTTCCAGAAATATATAACATATACCTTATTTTATTCACTTCTGTGGAAGCCTAGATATCACATTTCAACAGCTGCGCAGGATCAGAAGATCTATTACTGCTCTACTAAATCTTCTTTACTTGAAAGTATTGCTTTTGGAAAGACAGACACAGTTAATCCTTTTCATAATAGCTTTTTGGAAAGGGACCCATCTGTAATATCTGCAGCCTGAAAAAAAAAACACTTGGTCCTGCTTCCCTCAGTTTTGGAATATTGATTGCAACAACAAAAGGCAGCAGGCGTAAGTTTGTGCATCTTTTGGTGCCACTTTCTGGGTGCTATTTATTATCAATAAAGTAAATTAATTACCTGCTGTATATACTTGATGCTTGCAGGCAACGAAATGCAGGCAGCTCTGCAGGGCTCAGGCAACAGCTCTAGAAAGAAAGAGTGGGGGAAGATAGAGAGACGCAGCATGGAAACGCTATAACCTACCGTCATCCTGCCCATATCCCCAACTGTGGTGGCCAGTCATTATAGGGGAGCTGCACCCTGCTTTGCTCTCAGCTCTTTGATCGGGGCACTGCTGCTTACCTGCCTTTATAATGGCTCACCGTGGGAGCGGGTCAGCCCCTTAAAGACACAGAGCAACCAAAGCAATTCCCGCAGGACAGGGAAAGCGCCCGCGTTCCTCCTGCTCCCAACTTCGCTGCTCCTGCTGCTGCTCGCTCTGATTGCTAACTTAGCACAGGAGAAGGAAAATGTAAAACTGAGGTAACTGAAGTCCCAGGACTTAGAGAGGAACCAAGACTGTCCAGGTGGGATCAAGTTTAAGAAAAAGTAGTAGTAGTTTCCCATTCTACACCACAAGGAAGCAAAAGCCATAACCTGCTCCGAGCATCAGGGCACAGTAACGTGTGCAGATTGTAATGGGAACTGCCCTTCTCACTTCTATGTTCTGCAGGGGGAAACATCACCTACTCACTGCCTCTCTTTTCTTAAACACGCTCTCCAGCTGCAAAAAATTAATGATGTTTCCTACCTGATTTGTAATTAAAACTTCAGAATCAGTGCTTAGATGAGATGGAGAACATTCTCATCTCAGAAAAAAAAAAACCAAACATGAAACTTGTGCTACTTTTAAACAAGGTAAAAATCACACCAATTAAGGATAAATTCGCAACCCGATTTTTTTTTTCTTTGTAACTCTAAAGAAACTTTTTAAAAAGACAAAAATAAAAGTGTGGTTATATTAGGGAACGGAACACAGCAGGCTCCAGACAAAGGAGCTGATCTGTGAAGCCTCAGTTATCTGGTATGATCCAGTAGTTGCCTGCACCCTGCTAAACCCATGAAGAGGCTACAATGAGATACCCAATCTGCAGCAGTAAAATGTCTTAAGACATCTTTGTGGCAAGAAAAATGGCTCCTTGGTAGTAATTTTGTTAGATCTGAGGAAATGCTGTCTGTCACGGCTACATTTTATAAACATATTGATTTTTACAAAGATGATAGCACACAGAAATAGGGATTCTTCTATTATGCAATCAAGAAAATGGAAGGAAAAGATCAATGAAAGCATTTTATGCAACTTTTATGTTGTGGTACTGCCTGGTAAGAATTGATTTCCTTTTTCAGGAGCTTTCCATAGGATTCAGCTATAAAACCTTCAAGGTTCACTGATGCAAGCTAAATCACTCAAGAAGGGATGTAAACTGCTGTAAAAGTATCCACAGAATAGTTCCACAATGACTTACTCAGGTCAGCTTCTCAATTTATTTCTGTTAAACTGCTGTGACCTCCTCGGGTCCCTGCATAGGCCTGACGCGCACCAGGCACTGGCACTGCAGGTGTGTCTGTGGCCAAAGAGTCTGCGCACACAGGTCCGCGTGCTGACTCAGCTGCTGGAAGTGGTGCAGCAGCACTGCCACTGGGTTAAAATACTTTGCTGCTTAGCAGGACAAAGGAGATTCGAGAAGTTGTGATGCTTTCGATCTTATTCCTGTGTGGCTCTGCGCTGTGTTAGTAGACAGGGAAGCCAGATGTAGACAGAGTCAGTCAGGTGCAAATAGTTAGGAAAGCTGTTCTAGGCCATGGGGAGAAATACAAAAAATACCAACTTACCAGTGGAAAGAAGAAATGGAAGAGGAATTTTGTATGTTAAAAAAGCAGACTACAGACTGGGGACAACCATATGCAAGACAGAGAATACTGAGCCATGGTTTTCAAGAGAAACTTGAAAACTGAGGCTCAGATCTTGCTCGCAGGGCACAGTGCCATTGAAGTGGCCCAATGTCTACATGCATTTGGCACCATTCACCGCTTCAGCTTTTATCTTCTCACGTTCAAAAACATGTAGATGTCCACATATGTGGACTACAAAGGCAGGGCATAGAAAGAACTCTGAGACAAGAGAAAACATGCTGAAGACATGGCAGGAAGTGGACTCCACAAAATGGAGGTTTAAATGGTTGGATTCAGAAAAAGTGAAAAGGGGGAATGGCAATACCTGAGAGGACAGAAAAAAATAGCTTGAGTAAAATTTTAGCTATAAATGATAGCCAGTGTGTATATGTCAGTTTAATGTGCTCCCCCATCCAATCAGCCTTCTTTCTTTTTGAGGAAAATACTGAGTTTTCCTTAAAGCTAGGGTAATACTGCTGCTTGTACAAATATCACATTATTCCATATCCCTGATGCCTCTTGACATTGGCTGCCTCTAAGACTGGATTTTCACTGATTCTGTCTTCAAATTATCATCTGTCACTTCAAAAGTTGCGGTAGTAATCTAATTCTGATCTCAATTTTACCAACTTGAATTGAGGATAATTACATCACACTGTTGAACTTATGGAAGCGAGAAGAACAGAGTGGTAGGTGCTTAAAGGGTGGATTTCTCCAGTGCTGAGCTAAAAGGGAAGTACTCGTGATTTCCACAAATTTCTCACGGGCTTTGACTACGTCTCAGAAGTGTCTGCTGAGCAGTGAATGACAGGAAGACATAATTCCATTTGCTACAGTGAAACGTTTCAAGCTACCTTAAAGAATAATTCTGTCTTCCCCAGTCTTCATACTTACAGTTTTATTCCTCTTTGACAGTAACGATGAGTGAACAAAGCAGCAGCCTAGGACAAATTTATGGGTTCTTCTGAACCTGTCACTATTTTGCGATACTGAACTAACAACAAATGCTTCAGTTTTCCCATCTCTATATATGAAATAATTTTCTTTATGATTTATTTTGAGCTCCCTTTATTAAAATTGCTATAGAAGAACTAACCATGACAGTTAGAAAGCTCCAGGTAAGACTGGAATGCCAAATAGAAGTTGAACATATTAAGCTTTGCAGGATTGAGGAAATGGGATTTTTGAATCCCTAAGGCAAGTTGTCTCTGTAATACAGATCTGGAGTCATCGGGAGGTATTCACACAAAGAGATCATGGTCACTTGAGGATAATGCTTTTGGTATATATTACTGCATCACTGTAGAGGGGCAGAGCTGCATTTTAGGGAACATAAAATGAAAGAATCGAATTGAATCAAATCAAATCGAATTGAATTGTTTAGGTTGGAAAAGACCTTTAAGATCATCGAGTCCAACCGTTAACCTAGCACTGCCAACCCCACCACTAAACCATGTCCCTAAGCACCACATCTACCCTTCTTTTAAATACCTCCAGGGATGGGGACTCAACCACTTCCCTGGGCAGCCTCTTCCAGTGCCTGAGTACCCTTGCAGGGAAGAAGTTTTTCCTAATATCCAACCTAAACTTCCCCTGGCAC
Organism: Nipponia nippon; assembly: GCF_047370975.1. Classification (NCBI taxonomy): domain Eukaryota; kingdom Metazoa; phylum Chordata; class Aves; order Pelecaniformes; family Threskiornithidae; genus Nipponia; species Nipponia nippon. The sequence goes on from NW_028262391.1 coordinate 43,721,313, forward strand.
AGCTTGAGGACGTTTCCTCTCATCCTATCACTTGTTACTAGGGAGAAGAGACCGACCCCCACCTCGCTACAACCTCCTTTCAGATAGTTGTAGAGAGCAATAAGGTCACCCCTCAGCCTCCTCTTCTCCAGACTAAACAACCCCAGCTCCCTCAGCCACTCCTTGTAACACTTATTTTCTAGACCCTTCACCAACTTCGTTGCCCTCCTCTGGACACGCTCCAGCACCTCGATTTCCTTCTTGGAGTGAGGGGCCCAAAACTGAACACAGTACTCGAGGTGTGGCCTCACCAGTGCTGAGTACAGGGGCACTATCACCTCCCTGGTCCTGCTGGCCACACTATTCCTGATACAAGCCAGGATGCCATTGGCCCTCTTGGCCACCTGAGCACACTGCTGGCTCATGTTCAGGCGGCCGTCGATCAGCACCCCAGGTCCTTTCCCGCCAGGCAGCTCTCCAGCCACTCCTCCCCCAGCCTGTAGCGTTGCATGGGGTTGTTGTGACCCAAGTGCAGGACCCGGCACTGAGCCTTGTTGAACCTCATACAGCTGGCCTCAGCCCAACGATCCAGCCTGGCCAGGTCCCTCTGCAGAGCCTTCCTACCCTCCAGCAGATCACCAGGCCTCCAGCAGATCATCCAGAATAGTTATTTGGTTCCAAGGTGAATGGCTAAATGGCACTCTAAGTGTATTTGCTTAAGTAACTTGGCAATTACCTTTGCTGAGCATCTTTAATAATGGCGACATACATTTGAACGAGGTGTCATGAGCCTTCTGTAATGCATATGAGTGTGTCTGATGTGTCATTGCCTATTAACAAAAATATGGCAGAAATACAGTCAGTTTGGGTACAGGCTGCTCACTCTAGCGCCTTTGAAGTACGATAGGTAGGAACAGATTAAATGTTAAAACATTCATCACTCCAGAGCTTGCCTACACCTCAGGTGCTTGAAAGAGTATCTTGTTTATCCAGGCAGCTCACCTCTCTTCTTACATTGCCATTACTAATGCTGGCAGTTTCCAAATGGGAGTTATACTAAGGTGACATCTGTTCTTTATGTGTGCGTTAAAATAATTTATAATGAATCCAGAAATTGCACAAGAATACTTCACAAGGTAAATATGAACACGAGGGCGTATTGCCAACGCTGAACATTAAAAAGCAGAATCATTCCAGGTTTTTTTCATTTTTTAGTATTTTATTTAAACAGTTACACTATATATACCTATAGTTGTTGATTGACAATAGAAATGTCAAATTTTATATTCTCAAGTTTTTCTTTGCAAACACAAAAATGTAATGACTATACACTGAGATTCTCATGCATCCAGTGTAACTTCAGGAGCTGAAAGTGGTAATCCTTCTCCCACAGCTACATAGTTAGGTTCTTGAGGTTTCTAAGGGAAAGAACTCAACATGTATTTAGTGGGCATCTCTTCCTGGCATAAGGGGGGGAAAAAAAGGGTCCCTAAGTAAAGAAGGGATCAAGAAGAAAAGGACAAAAAGAACATGCATAAAATTATCAGACAATTTTGCAAGAGAAAAAACTTGAATAAAATATGGGCCAAGAGGGCCAAGAGGAAAGAAGGAAATTATTTGGAACATTCTTGGGGAAGTGGGGCAGAAAAAGAGGAACGGGGTACCTGGCTCCCTAGGAGTTTCCCAGCCCTCGCATGCCATTTTTTATTATTGCTTGTCTTTGGCTTTGAAAGCTCTACACACTTGGCTGCTTTATACCAGAAATGGGGACTGTATTTTGGAACTAAGTCTGAAATAATAACTCTTATAATTTACGGTTTGTCCAGTGGAAACTGTATAATTGTAGCAGATAGCAAGAACAGAAGGAGACAATTTTTGACGTTGGTATACAGAACGTTCCCACAAACGCTGCGACAGTCACTGAAATGTCAACAGAAGGAAGGATTTACTGTGACACAGCAAACACAAAGCCTGAGAAAAGAGAACTTTTGAAGATACTGTACATGGGAAAACAAAAGAGGAAGCACTGTATGGTATTACAACGTCATCCGCAAGGTATAAACCACTAAATTTTAATTGCACTGTTGTATACTTCATTCCAGCAGATATATAGCAAATTAAATTTACTAAAGAGAAGCAGATTAGAAGAAGGATAACAGAATACCCTTTTATGGGGTAACGAATCAGCTGGAACGATGCAGACATTTGAGGACTTCTCTTTTGTTGTTGAAACTTAGTGCCAGGTGGTGGTTGAAATTTTTAAAGATGTGGAAGTTTTCTCTTTTTTTGTACACTTTCATAGTACAATCTATATTGATCCTACACGGAAAGATTTTCGTAACAGAAGTACATGGACGCAACAGATTTCAGATTTTATTGTCTCAGTACTAAATAGAAATAATTGTAGTAACGTACACCATGTCAGCAAAACATATCTAAACCGATTTTTCTGAGTGCAGGTATCTGCAGGGCTTCTGACTCAGGCTGCTATAAAATGCTTCAACGCTTCATACCAGACAGTGGGATGAGAGATGAACAGAAGGACCCATCTTGAACATAAATTCTGGGAATGGCACCTTATTTTTAGCAATATATTCCTGAAGGAAACGGCGTCCTATGTTTCCATGCTCGTGATTCCCATCAGCTTCAGCGTCCCACAAAGACATCACGGCCTGCTTTCTCAGCACGATTTTTTCTACCGTTTTCCGAACTGCCGCCTCAGTTCCGATGGCGAACGATGACGGCAGCCCTTCTCACACCCGGCGGGATCTGGCAACGTCTCCGTGCCAACACGGATTTCACCTGTTCGCGCCAGACTCAAGCAACGCCCCTGACTCACACAAGACGCCGCGGGACGAATCCCGCAGCCCCGCAGCGCAGCCCCGCGTCACCCCCGGGAAACCCGGGGCCCCGGGGCCCGCAGCGCGCAGGCAGCCGCCGGACGCTTTCAGCGGAGCCGGGCGCGACGCGGGGCGAGGAGGCGCCCGCCTGTACCAGCGCCGTGTGGGGCGCGGGCACCGGACTCGTCCCGCAGGGCTCACCCGGGCGCGGCAGGGCCCGCCCCGCCGCGCCCCCGCCCCGCGGGCCCCTCCCGGCCCTGAGGAGGAGGCGGCGGCGGCGGCGGCGGAGGGCGGAGGCGGTGGCTCCGCGGGGCCGCCCGCTCCCACCGGGCTCCGCCCCGCCCCGCCTCGCCGGCCCCACAGCGCCCCCCGGCGGCGCGGCGGCCCGGCGCCCCCCCCTCCCCCGCGCATGCGCCCGGCCGCGCCTGCGCAGGGCTTGCGGCGGGGGAGCGTGCGGCAATGGCGCAGGCGGGCAAGGCCAGCCTCAAGGAGCAGAGATACGACCGGCAGCTGAGGTAGCGCGGCGGGGGCTTTGCCTGCCCCGCTCCCGGGCTGCTGGGGGCCGCCAGGGGCTGTCGCCCTCCCGGCCGGGCCGAGAGCGGGCCGCCGCGGCGCCTGGCCCTGCCTCTCCCTCTCCCTCTCCCTCTCGCTGCAGGTCGGGCCGGGGGCCGCAGCCCGCGCTCCCCCGGCTCTGGGCGCCCGTTCCAGCGGCGACCCCCTCCGCGGCCGCTTGTGAGGAGAGGCGCGGCGGGCGGCCCGCCTCGGGCTGCGCTTCGCGCCGAGCTCCCCGGGGGGCGGCGGCCGCCGGCTCCGGCCGTGCCGTGCCGTGCCGTGCCCGGCGGGTGGCGGGAGGAGCCGGGGCGGGGGGAGCAGTGCCCGGACCGGTCGCTTACCGGGTTCGCCGAGCAGCTGCGCGAATGTTTCTGCCGGCGTGGGGGAACAAGGCAGGCAAGAGCGAAGCTAAACGGGAGAAGGGCGGCTTCTGCGGGAGCCGGCCGGCGTCGGGAGCGTGGCACGGGTTGGTTTTCACGTGCCTGCGTGCACTGGAGAGCCTCGGTGGAAGCTGCACTGCTTGGCTCTGTCCCTTCCGTAATTTTCTTTTCTGCAGCTGAAGAGAGTGAAGTTACAGCCCGCGCCAAAGCGGCGGGGCGTTTGTGACTGAGCACAGTCAGGTCCCGACTGCAGCCTGAGTATTACTTTATAGAAGTCTTAAGTGCATTACCGAACTCATGGGACTGATTTCCGTCTGCTTGTACGTTTCAGTGTCTTGTATTGTAAAATACAAAAATGTATTATTTATGATAAAAGCTACGAAAAAGGGAGCATTCAGTTTTAGGACGAAATTGTGTAAGGAGTGTTTTGACCCGTGCTGAGTTTTAAAAAGTTAAATATGTTACAACAGGAAAAGGCGTGCGCCTTCATATGCTGTAGGGTGTAAAGATGGAGAAAATGAAATGGCAGTGAAGGTGGGTTGCTCTTAGAAGGTTTCAAGTTTGCCAGAGTGAGCCTTCTTAAGGAAGGCTTATTTTGGTTAGTGCTGTTTAGCCCCTCTTAACAGTGGGTGGAAAGTAGTATCTTAGCTTCCGTTTGTGATTGTTTAAATATTTTTCGTTTCTTTATATGGGCTTTACAATCTGAAACGAAATCATTTCGGAACATTTCTGTTTCCATCTCAATGTAGATTGTGGGGTGACCATGGGCAAGAAGCTTTGGAATCTGCCCATGTTTGTGTGATAAATGCAACAGCAACAGGAACCGAAATACTCAAAAACTTAGTGCTGCCAGGTGAGTAGGTACCTCTTCTGTATTTTCTTTGTAATGTATCTGATAATTTCATAATGCCGAGTTATTCATAGTAATTTTTTTTTTTCCCCCACAAGGTATTGGTTCATTTACAATTGTCGATGGGAATCAGGTCTCTGGAGAAGATGTTGGAAATAAGTAGGTTTGTTAGCAGTTTCTGATACAAATTAAGTAGTAACAGGGTTTCATAAGTAGTTCCATCTCTATACTTGTTAAGAAATCCTGTAAAATTCTTAATAATTCTAAAAGCCTCTATGTGTTTCTCCTGGTCTTGTGTGGTTTTGTGTGTTTGTGACATATACAGAGTGCACAATCATTTTGATATTAGCTGCCAAAGTTTACATAGTTTTTTTAGCTGCTGTTTTTGTATCTTAGAGGTCTATTTGCTTCGTGCATCAAGTTTATAAAGACAATGGTCTACTCGGTATAAAAATAGTTAAAAATAACTTGTTTGCTGTAATCTTGAGATGTGACAGTGCAAGATTTGCTTGTGTTTCAGCATGGCTAAATGTGTTTTCTGTAATTTTGGTGATGGAAACAACTTACTTTTCATTAGTTTATCATTGTGAAACTGTGACTGATAGCCATTTGTTAGCTTTCATAGCTTTGAAAGGCTGTGTGCAGCAGGGGAAAGGGTAAGAAGCTCTTTACAAATCCTATAAAAAAGAATTTGTTTACTAATTCTAGATCACATTCTCTTATGGTTCAGGTGGATACCTACAAATATCTGTTTACTTACAGGGGTTATGTGTGGGGGAAGGGTATTGCATTACATGAAGAAATGAGTACTAATGAGTCTTTAATTAGCCTAATAAAAAAAAATCTGCATTATGATCCTGGCTTCTAGAGGAGTTTGGCATGTCTTATTTTTCAGATTTGTGGCTCAGGCATTGGAAAGTTTCCTTAAGAAGCTGATCATGAGGGAAAATATTACAGTGGTGGGGAGAAGAAAAGCAGATTTAAGGGGGAACTTGGTTTGTTGTGTATGAGAGTCAACAACATATTCTGCACTACCAAATGTAGCTTTAATGTTGTTTTTCTTCAAAATAAAACTTCACATGTAACTCTTTTTCTTGTCTCCTTTTCAGTTTCTTTCTACAGAAAAGCCAAATTGGTCAGGTAAGGAGATAACAAATGTCATTTTAGGTATATTGAAAGCATGAAAGTATTGAGTAAATACTCAAATGTAGTATAATGAGTGATGCTAAAAACATGTCTGTATAGGTTAAAATCTATTTATTCTTTCACAAAATTCCCCATGCTTTTTAGTTGCTCGTAAGTGAGAAGATAAGCTCAATTCTGGCAGGATTGAATAGAAAAAATGAACAGGATATGGTTAAGAAAATCTTTGGAAGGTGGTTGAAGAAATAAAGCTAAGAGTAGAGAGGTAGGGGGGGAATCACAAAACCAGGAGAGTACAAAAGGCATAGGTAACTCTTGGAAATTAATGAATATCTGTCACATAATTTTTGTTTTTAAAATCGTATTGCTAAAAATGGTCTTAAGCAAGTGTCTGCTGTTAAGAGATTTATTTTTTGTTCAGATAAGCAAGGCTTAGAATAAGAAATCCTAGCTTATGATGAAGTCTTTTTTTTTTTTTTTTTTTTTAGCATGTAGCATATGTAGTACTGCTATACTATATAAATTACGTTCCAAGAGATTACACTTTGTTTTGATTGTTCTGAAACAGAATCGTGCCCAGAGTGCCACTGAGCTCTTGCAAGAATTGAATAATGAAGTTTCTGGAAACTTTGTTGAAGAGGTTTGTTTTCCTAAATTAGTTGTATGTTTCTTGTTACACAATGTGATAAAAGTATGAAATAATAGCTATGTGTTGTCTTTGTAATGTTGCAGTTTAAGTAGCTTCGTGATAAAACAACATTTGAGGAAGAAGATCTTAAGTTATTTGCAAAAAGTCAATTTATGTATTTTAAACGTTATTTTATAACCTCATAATTTTATAGCTTTCACTTAACACTTTATGCTGAATGTTGAACAGACTTGCCGTGTGTTCAGAAATTTTCAGTTTCCTGACATATTTTTTTTCCTACTATTTAGAGTCCAGAAAAACTTCTAGACAATGACCCTTCCTTTTTTAATCATTTTAACTTGGTGGTTGCGACACAACTACCAGAAAGGTAAAGAATCATCTAAAGTTGTTTGTTTGTGTTCATTCATTTGTAGAAGCAGATTTCAATTGCAGGCATATTCTTGCAGGAAAACTTATGCAAAACAGAACTCTGTCATTGTGAAGGAAAATTACAGTAAATGATGGCGTTTTTCTGTGGACCTCTTTATATGTTAATACATGGTTTAATATCACTTTCAGATTCCCTGCCTGATTCCTGGGTGCTGTCTCCAGGTGTATTTATGTCAAGTACTCCTTTGTAGTGAAAGTTGTTTCTGGTCCAAAATTGCTGTAATGAGTAGTATTCTCATGTAAAACCGAACAGATAATAGGAGCTGTGATACCTTTAGATTTTTTTGCAAATGTATTTTATCGTTTGTATAGGTCTTTCCACTTTACCCATGTATGTAATTATATTGCCTACATAAACTTTGTCAAGACCAGAAGTTCTTGGGTTTTCTTCTGATTTTTTTTTATCTGCTTCCTGCTGAGAGGCCTCTCCCATGCTGCCTCCCAGTAAATAGTACAGATGAAAAATAACAGCTCTCACAGTATTGAGAAACCTGGGGGAGAAGAGCTTGCTTCTGTTTCAGTAGACAGGCTGCCTCTATGGAAGCAAGAGGTTGCTGGATAGATGAATAGTTAAATCTTGCTTTTGTAAGGAAGTGGCTGTTGTTCATACTTCATATATTTCTCCCTCCCCCTACTTACAGAAGAGCTAGAGATACTGTCTTACAGAAATAAGAGCCCACTTGCCTCTTTGAAGTGGTGATTCCCTTCCAGGCATTTGTGAATAAAGAGTATTTCTTACGAGCTGTTCGAAAACCTCTGATTGGAATTGCCCCCGCTGGAAGTTATGTTTGTGCAACACACAGATCTAATTCTTTTTTTTCCTTTCTTTCACAACTCATTGAAGTTTTTTGTTTAAAGGATGTTTGGAGCATTTGGGAGGATGGAATTAAACATAAGTAAGCTAATGGATAAGCGTATTTCTAAGCTAGTGTAAATTCACGTATAAAATTAATCCCCTTATATGTACTTAAAATCGTGATAATATTAGAATTCTCACAGAAAATTTCTCTTTCACAAGTGACTCATATAAGAGTTAACTTTGTAGTTAACTGTTGTCCTCTTGTACATCTGAAAAAAAAAATGTTTTTCCTTACAGTACGTTGCTGCGCTTGGCTGAACTTCTCTGGAGTTCTAATGTTCCTCTGCTGGTCTGCAGGACGTACGGACTGGTTGGTTATATGAGAGTCATTATTAAAGAACATACAGGTTAGAGGGTTTTCTGAGATAAAGACTTTTCTAGAGGGTTTAAAGCTTCAATGTGTAATGTCACTTTGGGTTTGGTTTTTTTCATCTTGTGATGTATTTAGTATTTGTTAAGTCTTACGTAGTTTGCAGCTCCATCACCAGGAGCATTCTTTGAGGAATGTATAGAAATTATGGACTGCAACAAAGAATAAAATTGGAGATTATCCTGGCATTAAAATTAACTTACGCAAAACACTTAGTTTGAGCATCAAGCGGTTAAACGAGCAGATGATGCCCTGTATTTGATGTATAGCTCTGTTTTGAAAGCCAGACATAAAACCGTGAAATGCATTGTGTTGGTTTTTTTCCACAGTTGTTGAATCTCATCCTGACAATACGTTAGAAGATCTGAGACTGGACAAACCATTTCCAGAACTGAGGGAACACATTCAGTCTTACGATTTGGATCATATGGACAAAAAGGTTGGTATGTGGTTCCCACTATGTGCTCTAAGACAGAGGCAGACGTAGAACAGGGATTCTATGAAAATGACTCCTGGCAGATGACTTTTTTTGGTGCCGAGCCCCATCTGAGCAGAGGCAACTGTAGAATCAGTCACGAGGTACTGGTTTTGGCCTCTGCCCCAAATGTTGCAGTCTGTATTTAAATCTTAAGCAAGCGGGGGGCGTGGGAAGTAAGGAATATTCTTGGGCAACGTGATCTTTTGTTAGATTGATTCCCCCTCACCCCTCCTTTTTAAATTATCTTTATGATTACCTACTGCTGCAGAGCTTTGCAGTGTGGGTATTGGTGCATAACATAAGTTCCACTCCAGAAAAATATTGGAGAACTTGGCTCAGCCACCCTTCTTTTAAGTAAAGGAATAATAATTTAATAATTTGTTTTATAGTAGTTAGAGAATGTTATTTCTGAATCAAAATCTGGAACACGTCCTGTGTTTTTACAAGAGTGGAAGGGATGTTAGGAGTTTACATTTAAAATCGGTTTTCAATTTGTCTTCTGTTTTTATCTTTCTCAACTTGACAGAGCTTTCTCTGCTGTTCAATTACAGGACCATAGCCACACTCCATGGATTGTGATTGTAGCCAAGTATCTAACAAAATGGTTCAACGAGGTATATTGCAAAACTGGATAAGTCATCAGTCTATTATTATTACTACTACTTTAGATATGTCTTTTCTAAACTAGATTATTATTTTGGCAGTGTGTAACATAAAGAAAACAAGGTGAATCGTAGAAAAATTACTAATTGAAATACAAGTGATTGTACGTGGACAATGACAAACTCTAGAGTTCAGAGTCTGAACACAATGAAGTTAGTAGTAGATATTTTAAAGACAAAATGTTTTTGTGTTTTTAAATTTAGAAAAGTGATCAGTTGCCTAAGAGTTACAAAGAAAAAGAAGCCTTCAGACAACTGATTCGGCAAGGTAATATATGTCCTAGGAGTCACTTATTCATACTGGCAGAAATATATAAGGCAATATCTGAAAAATAACCAGAAGTTCTCTCAGGGTTAACTTATGAAAATCTGCTGGCATATACAGTACGATTCTTCTGCTAAGTGATTGTTCTGTACAGGTGGATCTTAAGATCCCGGATTTGCTTATAAATGCAGTTTGACAGTGTTTCTTACCGTTTGCCATTTAAGATCAAGAGTATGTTTTAATTTGGGTGGGAAGAAAGACCTCAAGAGAAAATCCTGTAGAAAATGTTGATGTTTCACATGGAAAATGTGATAAAGAAGAAAGCAAGTGGCTTTAGACACTGAAATTGTTAATAACTGCAAGTATTTGGTTGGTCAGTTGACCCACCAAACTGTTGGTAATCATTGCAGTTCTAAAAAACTAATGAGAGAGAGAGAGAGAGCGAGCTTATCTAATGGCTGAATACACTGTAACCAGTAAGTGAACAGAGTTCATTTTTGCAGATGTTTTAACCGAATACCTTTTGCGGGTGCTAAAGTTAATGAGGCATTTCTAGGATCCAGAAATAGATTGTCTTAAATGATTGTAGAATAAAAACATGAAGTGAAATTTTGGTATTGCCTCATTTAAAGCTGGCCTGCGTGCAGATTGCTGAGTGGTTCTGTCATCCTTATCCCCAGGTTGGGCTAGGGAACTTAGCTGATCTGTAGTAATTACCTTTGGTTAAACTAGGTTTTTAGTGGAGTCCGTTTCTTGGTCTGGCTTGCTGCGTGGGTTCATGAGTGTTTGCCAAATTTGACAAAAAAACCCCAACACAAGATGACTGGGGATGGGAAGGAGAGTTGAATTGCCTTTTTACCACTATCTACGTTAATTTAGTGATTACGAAACTTTATTCTCGTTCTCACGCAAATAAACTCGTATTTTTTGTGATAAGTAACTTCTATTTAACATCACAGGAAAACTAATCATATGCAGAAAGTATATGTAGTTAGTTTTAGCAGTACATCTTACTGGTAATTCAATTTTTTGCTGATCAGTTATTATGTCACAAATACATCCAAAGCCAGTCTGTTCTGTTGGTAGGACCTAAATGATGAGATGTAATTCAGGGGATTTTGTATTTTTAATTCTTTTTTTTTTCAATAAGGTATCTTAAAGAATGAAAATGGGACCCCAGAAGACGAGGAAAACTTTGAAGAAGCTATAAAAAATGTGAACACAGCATTAAATACCACAGAGGTAAAATAAACATTTATATGACAAAATTGACGAAATTTCAACTACCTCATTTTTTCAAAATATATAATGCACTTTCAGGACAGGAATTCCATTTGTAACATTTATATTTAGGTAAAACAGGATTAGTACAGTTTCTAAAATTGAAATCGTGTAGTAAAATAGACTTAGACTAGGTGGCACTGTAACTTATGGAAATTCTTGTATTTCCTTGCTCATGCACGGAAGCTATGTTTCCTTCCTGAAGGCTTGAATTCAAGTGTAGAATGAGTCAGTAACCAGAGGCAATTAGTGGTGTATTCCTGTCTTAGACTTCATCAGATTTTCTTTTACAGATTAAACTGTGAAGTGCTTGGTACAATTATAAAGAACTAGCAGTCACTGGTGTGGACGATGTCCGATTCAAATACATTGCTAGGAGAGGGACTCAGAAAGCACTTGTTGAAATTGTGCTATATTGAAGCCGCTTGCTACAGTATTTATTCTGTACAGAAATGAAGTGCCGCAAGGGACCCTTGACTCGGCAAATTCAGTACTTTCATCTTGAAGAAACGTATTATGAAATTCCTTTCATAAACTGATCAAGCTTAAAAACATTAAAAGTGAAGTTTTAATTGTTTTTAAATAATCCTGAAGTAGTTGCTCGTGGTTTAAAATTGACCTCTGATTTCCTTAATCTTTCATCCATGGTAAATTGCAAAAGCTACATGAGGTAAAAGCGCGTTCTGTGATTCTTTCTAGATGACATTCCATTTTTATTTGAACTGTGCTGATCCTCGCTTGGACAGTCATGTTCAATCTCTCAAAAAAGCAGCATGTAAAACTCAGTGCTGACATCTAAGCCACTGCAACCTGTGTCCCAGGCTGGTAGTGATTTATTTCAGTTTATGTGCCAGAGTGAACCGCAGCAGTTAAGAAGTCAAAACACTCCTTAAGAAGTCAAAACAGTCTTGCTGTTGCTGCCCCTCTTCACTTCCCTGGCCCTTTTGCTGCTCTGCCTCTGGCAGGTAGGGTGGGCAGCTGGGACTGGTACTACCTTTTGCTGATGCTGCTACCAGTTTTTTAAAATCTTCCAGGTAGAAGATGGAAGTAAGGTGAGATTTCGTTTGTAACATTCGTCTTGAGCATGTGCCTTGTTCTCAGGCAGTGCTACTGTTTGAAATACGTCTGAGAAGCGCTGACTATGGAAGATTCAGAAGAGATTTTGGTACGAAACTCTGAGGTCGCTTAGAGTTGGATCACCTATGTAATGAGTGTTGAGATAATTCAAGAAATCCAAAGTCAAGTAAATACAAACCCAATTTATTTTTTTTTCATAGATTCCAAGATGCATTGAAGAGATTTTTAATGATGATTGCTGCATAAATCTCACAGAGCAGGTAATGAGTAACTAAGGGTGAGACTTAAATTTAGAAAAAGCATCATAAATAACATTTGTGTACATGACTGTCCCTTGTGCATTTGCAGTCACCCTCCTTCTGGATTTTGGCTCGAGCTGTAAAGGAATTTGTGGCAAATGAGGGACAAGGAAGCTTGCCTGTCCGGGGCACTATTCCTGATATGATAGCAGACTCCAATAAATTTATCAAATTGCAAAATGTGTAAGTATACAATTTTTTCTTTAATAGTTACTAATGGTAGTAAATGGTGATGACTGCAGGCCTCAAAGTGCATAAATTCCTGTATTAAAAAAAAGTGTGTGTGTGTGGGACCAGGGTGAGGAGGGGAGTGGGAAGCACAGCAGCCTGGGGCTGTCTGCTCCCTGTGTAGATGCTGCCTGCCGTATGGAACCAGGGCCTAAGCCTTCAGCGCATCCCAGTTTCCTGAGGCTGGGTAGTAAGTGTAAGTGATCGCTTTTCTTAGTTTCAGATCTAGTAAAGATCTTCCTATAGATAGTAGATCCCATAGCCCAGCTACTGCTGTCGAAAGCGAATTGTTGCTTAAACACAGCCTTTGGTTTTTCTCCTCAATATGTATGTCAGTCTGGTTACAGAAATTCTAGTTTCCTAGATATTTGATTCTAAATACCTATTTCTAATTAATGCCCTTTGAAGGGATTGCTTGGTAGATGATGAAGAGGGTGAATGAACATTAACTGCAGATTCTAAACGGCATCAGTGTGGATCGAGGTTTTAGGAGGGCTGTCTTTGAATGCATGTATCCTCAACATGAACTTACTATTCCTGACATGATGCAAATTGTTGGGCCAAAAAGACTTTCTTACAGTGTTACCACACTTCCTTCCCAGTTGATTGCTTCTTCCTCCTTTTTTTTAGTCTTTAAAATGAAGCAGTATCTTGCAGAAGACTTCAAATTTATTGTCTGTGCAATCGTATTGTTGAATTGTTGAAATAGGAAAGTATTATTTCTAATAGATTTTGATTGTTTCTCCACAGATTCTGAAACACAGCCTCTGCTAGAAAAAAAAGATTGTGTGCCTTAGTGTTTACTAATCAGAATGAAATCTGTAATTTTAGGTGTGCATTCCACAGAACTGTGACAAATAGCATTAAAAAGGTAGATCTAAAAATCTAAATCTATTACATGTCTAAAATAAGTGATTGATTGCTATTGCTTCATGGCAGTTACTCTGTATAATGACAGTAAAGCCAAGAACTTGTATCATTATTTTGCTAAATGAAACCATAATTGCTTGTATTTTCACAGATAGCCTAATTTGTAAGTCTGAATTCTATAAGCATCAGTCCTGAATTTTCAGATCATGATGTACTTCAGTTCTCAATTCTAATAAGCATTACAGGGTTTTAATTTGCAGATAAAACAATTACAGTTCCTTAAAATGAGCTCTTAAATTGAATTTTATTAAATACTGTGTTGTTGAGATATTTGCATTGTGATAGGCCTTAACAGAACTAATATCCTATGGCTACAAATATTAAAATCCAGAAATTAATGAAATATTAGAAGCCCGATGAAGGACATACAGCTGTTGTTCTGAAACTACTTAATATTCTTCCTCTGACTGTTTGTAGTAATATTCATTTTCGTTTTAACCGGCTTCTAAGCCATGCGTTTAGTGAACAGCTCAGCCATGCCGAAGAGTCATAGAGGCAGGTAATAAAGTGCATTCATGGCCTTGAGGTAGCTCACTTCCATTCTTGTGGCTTGTATTTTGTCTTTATAATATAAAACAAAAAGAAAAGGTCTTCACTGTGAAGTTGATGGCTTTATGCTGTGATTATTAAGACTTCTTTATTATTAACAGATACCGTGAAAAGGCAAAGAAGGATATTGCTGCTGTGGGTAACCATGCTGCTAAATTGTTACAATCCCTAGGCAAGGTAATTACAAATGTACCGCCATTCTGACAGGATAGAAATATTTTTAGCCTGACGTTCTGTACAGAAATAAGTCACAGGAGACAGATATGAAAAGACAAGGCTTAATTACCTCGTTCTCTTCAAAAGGCTTAAGTAAGTTCTAATGAAGTTTAGTATCTGTGGTCTGTTTTACTTATCACTTTTGGTCATATAGAAGTTAAAGGCATACAGGGATATATTATGTACAATTTAAGATCTTTTTTTTTTTACAAGAACAACTAGTTATTTCACAATGAATATATAAATATCTCTGGAAATATAAATTCCCTGGTCATTGTATGTACTGGAATGAGTATATTCTCTCTTCTAGGCACCTGAATCTATTTCAGAGAGAGAATTAAAATTGTTTTGTGAGTATGCTTGGATTCTGTTCCTGTGTTTATGCAAATGATCAAATAATCAAAAACTTTTGAATGATAATGTAGTTACTAATCGGTAACCCAGTATTTGAATTTTTCAAATAAGTGCTTAGCAGTTGCATCCCTTATCTTCAGTAGAAGTAACAGATGTTCAGCATCTCTCAATAGTGAGTCTATAAAGGTTGGCTTTTAAAAGATACACTATTTTTTCATGTCCAAACAACAGGTAGCAGATGCTCTCTACTTCCTGTGATTAGTAGTTAATCACTCTTGCCTGTTCTGTGATACTGACTTCAGAGTGCAGGCTCTGTAAACTTCTAGTAGTCTGAAAAGGTAAAACAATGATGCAGTGCGCAGTACAGTTGATGGCATTTTAGGTTATGTCTGTTCGGGATATGTATACGTGTCCACACAGCAGCCTGGCTATGTCTCCCTGCAACTGGAATGTTTTCCTGTAAGCACGTAGCCAAGAGCACGCTGCCCCCCCCCTTGATACATCATTTGCTGGGAGTTTGGAGAACCTTGCAGTTCCTCATTTTTGAGTGCTAGGTAGTAGCTGCACGTGGAGTTGTTTCATAGCAACGATACAGGAGAAGAACCTTTTCCCGCTCATAGCTGTGCTGTTAGAATATTAATTGAGAATATGTGAGATAGCGGTAGATGTACTGGAAGGTGAAAAGAACCCATGTTCATTTGCAGCATGGAAGAGGAAAACATGAAGTTGATGGCTGTGATTGATGAATTGCTATATGTGAACTGTTACGTTAACGTGGCAGATAAAGTGTAGATTCTAGAAGTAAATAACAACAACGTATTTCACTGAAATACTTGTAATCATAGACCTATATGTAGTTTAATAGATTTTATTACTGCAAGCTACTGGAAGAAACAGAAAAGTGTTAAATGGAATTTTGATAAGTTTTAGTCTTTCATGTTTTAACACATTGGAGATAGAGACTTACAAAGACTTAGTAATTGGTGACGCGTTCAAGTAGGTGATGCTCTCCTTTCTGCACCCTCTGCTTAGGCAGCAACTCAGCTTTTCTCCGAGTAGTACGATGTAGATCTCTGTCTGAAGAATACGGTTTAAACACTTTTAACAAGGATGAAATCAGTAAGTACTCCTTTTTGGCACTTACTTAAATTGCATTTTCAACTTGAAATGGTTTTGTGATCAGAAAGAATTGTATGTTACATGTTGTATTTCAGTATGCAGTTTTATAATTTGGCATCAACTAGAAGTATGGGGTTTTTAAGTCTAGAATGTTGAATTCAATTTGATTTTGAAAGTTCAAAAATGACCTTGCAGATTGGTGCATGTTTGTTTTTTTTTTTCTTGCAGATTTTTTTTGATAGCACATAAATAAAACATTGTTTTCTTCAAACTCCTCTTTTCTGTACCTCAGTTATTTCTTACAGAGCTGGAAAGGTGCTTTCACCTGACCAAAGATAGGAGAATTGTCTTGGCCCCTCTCAGCTTTTCAGTATGTGAACTAGCAAACTAGTTACTTAATATTGCGTTTTACTTTTTGAACCTGCATAAATTAAATAAAAGCTGGAAATACTGTTTATCAAAGCTTGTTTAATTTAAGCTTATACAAGTCCTGTCAATGTTTTGGACCAAATATATATACAAAGTGTATACATTTTGTGTATACGTATGTTTTGTAATATTTATAATTTAAGTGAAAGCTCCTTGAATTACTTGGTAATATGCAATGGGATTTAAGTAGTAGCTAGTATTTAGAAGGAATACTGAACTGTATGTTAAGGGATTTAAGACCTGTTTTATAATTACAGTCATTACAGTTAAACATATGGAGCATGCGTTTCAAATCCCAATATGATAACTAAGGAATATCCCATTTGATGTTATAGCAGTTGTCAGAGTTGAAACGTGAATATCTTCACGGAACAGTTTCTATCAAATACATACAGTATGGTTTTGTCATACACTCTGGAGTCAAAATTGTGTATCTGGCAGTTGACTCATCAAGATTCTCAGTTGCAGGTTGTTTTCATTAAGTTTTATTTTTACTGCAGATTTTACAGTTTAAGCACATGGGAAATACTTGATTTCAAGTAATTCAAAACCTTTCTTTTTCCATTTCCTCTGTACCAGCTAACCAGTTGTCTTGCCGTTTTCAGTTTCCCATATGGATAACCCGGACAGTGAACTAGTGCTGTACTTGATGCTACGGGCTGTAGATAGATTTTATAAGCAGCATGGTCGATATCCAGGTATGTTAATACCAGAGTTACTTAACGTCATGAAACGAAATACAAAGATCCAATAGTTACTATAATACTAGTTATAAACTACAAATATAGCATTAGTTGTGGTTTTGTTTCCATATTAATTTAACTTTAAGAATATGAAAATTAAAGTGACAATTTTTTCTCTTTAGGAACTTAAGGAATTTGTCTGAATTGATACCACCAAAATGGGTTGCATGGATTATGAATTGGTTCAGCTATGCAGTAATTTGTCATTACCATGAGTAACATCAACAGAATATTCAATTACTATTAGTCTAGTAGTAATAATTTAACATTTTAATCAGCTTAGAAACTTTTCAGAAAAATAAAATACGCTGCCATTTAAACCCATTAACTTTGAATATGGTGTTACAGTTCTGTGATGAAACAGTTAACTTATTTTCCAGGTGTCTACAACTATCAGGTAGAAGATGATATTGGAAAACTAAAATCATGCCTCACTGGTTTCTTACAAGAACATGGGTTGTCTGTAGTGGTGAAAGATGACTATGTTCATGAGTTGTAAGTATGATACCTTAAGTGTCGCTTTGTCAGTAAGACTGACCTGAAAATACTAACTGTTACTTTGCTATCCAGTTGTCGCTACGGAGCTGCTGAGCCACATGCTATTGCTGCCTTCATGGGAGGTAAGAATGTCACCGTATTTCTAAGGTCCGTATAAACCACCCCGCTGTAGTACACACTTTAGTCAGAATCTTCACTGTTTTAATTACTTTGTATTGTCAGAGCAAAGACTGTATTCATGGGCTGTACTCAAAGGTATTATTGGAACAAAATCCTCCCCCTTCATTCTCCAGATGTGACCTCCTATGGTATATAGAAAAAGCGTATACAGCAAGGGTTTAAAGTCAGTAAAAGAAAGCAAATAAACTTAAAAAATAATCTCAGTAGATCGATTCTGGTAGCTTAAAAATGTGTTTAAAAGTAAAGTGCTTGAAAGAGGCTTTGAGTTTTTAAAAAAAAAAAAGGAAAGGAATAATTGTAGTAATATTAAAATTAGCACAGTACACATCTTCCTTTAACACAATATGCCTAAGTACCTATTAAATAAATAGCCTTGATTGCTTACCTTTAATCCAACCTGCAGGTATTATCAAAACTATATGTTTTAATGGATGCTCAAATTTGATATATCAGTTAACTTACCTTCTTTATTTGGCTTCATGCGGTGCTGAAGATAACTATGTATTAAATACTCTGTGGATGTAGGAATTTTTTTCTGATTAAGTGAAACTTGGTATGTGCAGTGCTTCAGAAAGATATGTAAAGATAACTTCTGAAGAAATACAGACTATTTCATACTACAGGAGAACACAAAGGGGTCACAGTGAAGTGACCCTTCAGTTTATTTTACAGTTTAACTGTACCTGATTTTTTTTTTAAATTGAATCTCTCAATTTCATTTAGAGAGGTCACAACTTGCATGGGTCTGTCTGCTCACACATTTTTACTTGGGGTGTGTGTACGTGCATGGAGAGAGAGAGAAAGTATATACAGCAAAGTGTATGTAAAGCTAACTTTTGAAGTAACAGCTTTCTGAGTCTCTTTTACACTGGGAAGTAGTGAAAGGCATTTTTTCCTCCTAGGAGTTGTACCAGGCACTTCTGAAAGAATTCTAGTGTACTGAGTTCTAGATAAATAACATTCTTTTACTAGTTTTTAAATACAACCTGCTAACTACCTTTTTTTTTTTTTTTTCTTTTACAGGAGCTGCTGCACAGGAGGTTATCAAAGTCATTACAGGGCAGTTTGTAATTTTTAATAACACCTATATTTACAGTGGAATGTCACAGACTTCAGCGACTTTCCAGCTGTAGGATAATGATCTCGCATTTGTTGCCGCCAGGTCTTGCTGCTGCGTTCTGTAAATACTGTGGTGTTCTGCCACTGACTGGACTGTTCTGTATTACCTGCAAATTAAAGTTCTTTTATTTGTAACGATTTTATCTCTTTTTTTTTTTTCCCCTGAGGACAAATAAAGTCATACCAAATCCTGAAATTTTTTTTAAATCTAGAATTTTCTGATTCATCTCTGAAAGAAAAAAGCAGCAGCTGTTTTTTGGCATGGTAAGTTGCATTTCCAAATTGGCTTACCTGGTTTGCAGCAGAGCTGAATTTTTTTCCTAAAAGCGGCTCTTCAGATGGAGGGGGGAGTACTTGCAAAAGGTTGGAAAAGGCTGATCTAACTGTGGTGGTCTGAGGATCTAACTGTGAGAAGGGCTAGGGAAAGCTGTAGTACCTTTTGTTGAGTTCAAGGACGTTAGGGAAAGGGATTATGTGCCTGAAAGCTTGGTTCTGTCAGCTGTATTCATCTAGTAAAAGATTCTTTTTCATGCACCCTTTGTGTCTGGCGAATGTCAAGTGATGGCTTTTCGTGGCGTCGTTAAGTTTCCAAAATGCAGAGTATGGAACTGAGCTGCACTGAAAGCCAAGCGATCTCCTCCCGGCCCCGGCCTGGAGCCCCGCCGAGGTCGGGACTGCGGAGGTTAGAAGGGACCGCCCGCTGCCTGCCCGAGAGCGGCCGCGGCTGGCGGCGCCTCCCTGCCCCGGGGCGCGGGGTCCCGCCGCTGCGCTGGCGCTGGCTGCGGATGGCTCCTGAGGGGGCCGGGGCCCGGGCTAACGGCCGCGCGCGGCGGGGCGGGAAGGGCGCGCGGCTGAGGGCGGCGGCTGGCTCGCTCTCCTCAGGCCGGCGGGCAGCGCCCGGGGCCGCCTTCGTGGTGAGCAGAACACTCCCGCCGCCGGATCCGCAGGTAGCTAATCCGTGCCCCATTTCCCATCCTCTGGATATTTCCCACCCTTCCCAAAAGCTGCCAGAAGAATGCTTTTGCCATTTCATCTTTAGACTGTTCCCCCCTCCCCCTTTTTTTTTAAATCTTTTACATGTTCTTTCCTTTTTATATTTGGGATGATCTGGAGTACTCGTTAAGACTTCTACTTCAAAGTCAAACTCTGAAAATGAACTATAAATTATACATGGCTCATTTGAGAGGGCGGAGGGGATGGGATGAATACTAAAATAGCACTGGAAGACTTCAAAGGCCTGTTACACTGAAGAGCGTTTCTCAAAAGTTAGCAGATGCATCCTGAGCTGCTGGTGTGAATTTTGGTTTCAATGGGGCACCGACAATCCAGATGTCTTCCATTGTACAGGATTTGACCACTGGGTTTTGGAAAGGAAGAACAGCCCTGAGCGCGGCTGTTTCCATCCTGGTGTGGCGGCGCAGGGGCGAGTGGCAGCCCAGGGCCCGACTGACTGGGGACGCTCCCGTCCGCCTCCAGGTGAGCTGCGCTAGCCTCCGGTGTTCGTCTCTCTGAATCTTCAAGCCGTGTGTGCTCTAATGCTGCTGAACAAACAGATGAATATATCTGCACTTAATTTTAAGACTGTTTTTTTGAGGTTTGAAGGGATGTTACTGCATTGTTGTCCATAACCGGTGGGGAAGAGGTAATCTGGTTTCTTTTACATGAAACATTTGCCAGAAGTCTGTTGCAGCAAATCCTGTTATTTATCTTTTCATCTTTGCCCTGTGATGCAATAACAGAGTTGAGCTATTTGCATTTTAATATAGGCTGGCTTGTAAATACTACTTTGTGTACCTTCTGTATGTTGCAAAAGAAACAGATCTGGTTAAGGTCAAGACACATCTTCCTATAGCGTTTAAAAAAGCTTGTGCTTCTTATATTAAAGGCTCTTTAATTGTATAAATGTGTATTTAATTAAACTTTACTGAAATGAGATTAGCTCCAAAGTGAGCTCATTTTTACAGCCTTTCTTTTGTTAAGGAATACGTAGGTAGTTTTTGTTTTCTCTTAGGCTAGTAGGGTGGTATCAGTAAGGGCAAAAGAAGATGAGGAAGACTTGCAAGATTTCCGCTATTGTGGCAGGGTTAGATTTGCAAAAAATAATGAAATGCATATATATTATCACTTCTGAAAGGGTAAAGGAAGATGAACTCTCTTCAAACTTTCCCTCTCAAAACACATGCTTCACCAATGCTACTGTAAGGATCCATATGAAGCATCTGAACTAATGGAAGCGGCAAAGGAATGGGGACAGTCAGTAACTCTAAATGGAAAGCAGGGCTGGCTGTCTTCATTAAGATGACACTGATATTTCTTAGAGCCTTTGCTCTACTTTGAGAAGGATAACTAATCCATTATTAAGCTGGATTTATCACTGATTTAAAGTTTCTACCTGGAGCTAAATAATTTTTGAGAGATTGAAATAGGTTATTGTGATGCTTGCATCAACCTTTTGTGTTTGCGACTTGGAGCATGGTTAAAGGACCATCTTTCTGCTTCCAAACCTGAATTTCACTCTGCTGTTCAATTAACTCTCAGATGCTGGCACATTAGGTTTATGTAGAATCAATGGTGTGGGTTTTTCTGGTTTACATGGTTTGTGTAATGTGATAATTTCTTTGGTGAACTAAAATTAAATTCTTAGTTTAAGAAATAATGTCTCAGTTCATGCTCATTGTCTTTGCTTTTGATCAATACCAATAAAACAACATAGTTATGGTTTAGTGGCTCACTGAGTAGCGGTAGGAGGCTGAATGTTTTATAGTGGATGTCCGATACTAGATCCTCTACGTAACAGTACTTGGTGATCTTACTGCCAGCTGTTGGGTGATGACAAAGTTGGCAACCTATTGTAAGGAAAATTCGATCAGATTTATTGTGATAAATGGCACAGAGCTAGGTATATTTTTAATGACAGGGACATTTTTAGTGCCCCACAATGGTAACATGAAATCACCTGATTTCTGCAAAATGTTAACTTTCAAAAGATAACAACACAATAGTTACAAATGCAGTATTACTATAAAATACTCTATTTCCAAAGGAAATCTTTGCCATGCAAGAGCATATTAAACTCTGTGTGTGTCAGATGATAGAGTAAAACCAGGAAACTGGAAAGAGTGTATTTTAAGAAAAATTATTTAATTTATACTGCATATGATGCTATAAACACTACTAATCTGAACAGAAAGAAACACACTTTTTCCTTGCCATTGTAGAACAAGAACAGAGATGCAATCAAAAATGGAACCTCAAAAGGTGCAGAAAAAACAATGTGGTAAGATACCTAAAATAATTTGTCATTTATTATCTGCATCAATTTTACAAAGTTTTAGTAGACTGTGATAGGTCTGTCATGGGGTGGTGAGCTGTCAGGGAAATACTCTTTTTTCCTTGTTGCCAAATTTTTAGATTCTGTATTGGATAGCTAAAGGGCAAATCTAATGACAAACTTTCAAATAGTAAATAATACCACCACAAAGTAACTTTTTTTTTTGCTAATATTTACCCACTTTTTTATTGTATTTTAACTTCTTTAAGAAATCCTAAATCTTACAAGTGTTTCAAATATACAGTATCTGCTGTTACCGTTGCAAATAATTATCAAATAAGCCTTTTTATTATATCCAAAAGACTAAGAAACAGATTTTCAAAGTTGTTTACCTACCTAGGGCTGTATGTAGGTGCCCAGAAAATCCTTTTGTTACCTTACTAACCTAACCACCTGATTCAAGATTCTAGCTGCTGTGGTAAGTGATTAAGTCTTCCGTAACTAAATATCATATAGCAACCCTCAGTAAGTTTGCAGATGGCACCAAGTTGGGTGGAAGTGTTGATCTGCTGGAGGATAGGAAGGCCCTACAGAGGGACCTGGCCAGGCTGGATCGTTGGGCTGAGGCCAGCTGTATGAGGTTCAACAAGGCTCAGTGCCGGGTCCTGCACTTGGGTCACAACAACCCCATGCAACGCTACAGGCTGGGGGAGGAGTGGCTGGAGAGCTGCCTGGAGGAAAAGGACCCGGGGGTGCTGGTCGACGGCCGGCTGAATATGAGCCAGCAGTGTGCTCAGGTGGCCAAGAGGGCCAATGGCATCCTGGCTTGTATCAGGAATAGTGTGGCCAGCAGGACCAGGGAGGTGATAGTGCCCCTGTACTCGGCACTGGTGAGGCCACACCTCGAGTACTGTGTTCAGTTTTGGGCCCTTCACTCCAAGAAGGAAATCGAGGTGCTGGAGCGTGTCCAGAGGAGGGCAACGAAGCTGGTGAAGGGTCTGGAGCACAAGTCTTATGAGGAGTGGCTGAGGGAGCTGGGGTTGTTTAGTCTGGAGAAGAGGAGGCTGAGGGGAGACCTTATTGCTCTCTACAACTACCTGAAAGGAGGTTGTAGCGAGGTGGGGGTCGGTCTCTTCTCCCTAGTAACAAGTGATAGGATGAGAGGAAACGGCCTCAAGTTGCGCCAGGGGAAGTTTAGGTTGGATATTAGGAAAAACTTCTTCCCCAGAAGGGTACTCAGGCACTGGAACAGGCTGCCCAGGGAAGTGGTTGAGTCCCCATCCCTGGAGGTATTTAGAAGATGGGTAGATGTGGTGCTTAGGGACATGGTTTAGTGGTGGACTTGGCAGTGCTAGGTTAACGGTTGGACTTGATGATCTTAAGGGTCTTTTCCAACCTAAACGATTCTATGATAAGCCTTGCTTTGTTGGATTCTTTCCCTATTCACTCTGTAATTTTCAATTGCATTTTCACTCTGAATATTTTCATAGTTCTGTATTATTCACTGAAATACACATAATGCACCTTGTAATTGTGAATTTAATATTTAGTAATTTACAGCACATTTACTAACAGTTACTAGTAATTAAAGGCCAGAAGTATTAAGGGGGGGCTGTTACTTTAGCAAAGGAAATCATGCTCAAATAACAAACTATGGAGAGGAATATTTTTAGGTCAAGTATGTTTGTTATTTATAGATGGATAGAAGTTGTGTAGCTCCATTTTTGCTTTTTTTTTTTTTCTTCTTTAAAATGCATATACATGCTACATTTTTGGGCAGGTTTATTGTAATACTAAATAGATTAATATAAAGAAAAGATAACAATTTTCATGAGTTTTTTTGTGTTTGCTCTTAGATATGAAAACAGATCTGAACTTACTGCTTGAATGTCTTAAATATCAGATGGACTGCCCTGTATCTCAGAAAGAGGCTTTGATCACTATTTATTCAATTTGTCAACAAAACAGTAAGAAGTGTTTTTCCTTAGAAACAATGCAATCATTTATCTTCACAACATATGTTAAGCTGGTTGTCACTGTAAAAAAAAATTGTCGAAAGGATATAAGGCTTGAGAAGTTATAAAATATTGGAAGGTTTTCATTTTTACAGAGAAACAAAAGCGAAAGTTTAATTTTTGTTCTTTTTTTCTGTTACAGGTGAAGCAAGCGAATATTTTCGAGAAATTGGTGGTTTGATGTTTATAAATGATCTTGCAAAGTCAAGTGTTCATTGCATAGTAAAGGAAGCAGCTTTATTTACATTAGGAATTATAATAGAGAGTAATGGTAATATTATTTGTATTTTTGAGTGAGTTATGATCCCATGTTATTACTTCTGCTTGTGCTTTGCCTCCATTATTTTTTCGTCTCAAAAAATCAGATTACAAGATTACCAGCTTGAGCAAGGGGCAGTAAAGGTGCCACTGTTCTGCTGTCCATCCACAGATTCGAAGAAATAATCTTGGTTTTGTTTTGATTTGTGTAGACAGCATGTCTTTATGATACCAGACAGCTGTACTACTTCTCTTCCTCGGCAGCAAGTATTAAATCACTCATAGGTTGTTCCAAAGTTTGCCTAGGTCCTGGCTGGTTTAGAACGAACTACAGGGGGAAGCCCTCAGTCACTTCATTGTGCTGTTTTGTCTCCACTCACCACATACTGGACCAACTCAGACTCTGGTTAACTGTATTACAAAAATAATTTAGGATTATGAATAGCTTGCTTTAGAACTTAATGGTTTTTATTTTCTGGTTTCAGTTTATTGTCAACAAACTTTGTGTACTTCTGCATTGTTTGAAGACCTCATTTTATTTTTAATTAATAAGGATTCTGGTGTGAACTTGAAAAGAATGTCTGTTTATGTCATCTTAGTACTGGTTTCAAATAATAGTAAGTTGGGGTTTTTTTCTGCATTAAAACACTACTTTTTTCTATTTGCCAATCTGCAGTACAGAAATTCGGAACACTCAATAAGTAATGTTTTGGTAAAGTTAATTTATAAAGATGAATGGTTGCATGTAACTGAACCTCAGTTGTGTAAGCAGATCATCACTCACTGGGATTTCCTTAAATAGCAGGAAGTGTTTTAATTCTAAAAGTGAAATTATAGTTTAAAAAAAATATAATGCAAACCAGTGGTTTCTGACAATGTATAGAAAAAACTAGACGTAGAAAGAAATAGAACATTTTTGCCAATGTGTTGGTGTGATTTTTGTATTTGTTTTTTGGGGGGATATATGCTTAGGAAATGGAAATAGAATGTATATATGTAAATTAAACTTGACATTAAGATTTTGTCTCAAGTTGCATGTGTCTTCGGAGTCTTGTGTGTGTTCTTTTTTAGAAAGTGGGCAAACCTATGTCAGAGATACAGGCTGCATTGGTCTTCTGCTACAGTTATTCAGGTAAACAAACAGTTGCAATTCAAACAGAAAAATGATAGACCATTTAGGACTTAAGTTTGCTTGACTATTTGGGACTTGTTTCCATTGTTCTTAACAGAACAACTCTTTCCACATCTGAGATGAATCTGTCAGATGAAAATACTAATCAGTGCTATCAGCTGTGGTCTTCAGTCTGCAGTACTCTCTGTGCCTGTGTTAACAATCCTCAGAACGGTAAGTGTTGCTGTTAAAATTGTGAAAAAAGTTTAAAATATTTCTCCAAAGTGGCAACAGTTTGTTTCCATTTTTACTGTTCAACTGAAATTTCATATTACATTTTGATTTTGGGGTTATTTGTTTTTACTTTTCCAGAAGATAATCAAAACATTTGCTGTTCAGTTTTTCCATATGCCAAAGAGTGGCTTGAAAGTTGCACAGAGCCTGAGATAGTTCGTCCTATTTGTTCATTTGTTGGTCTCACAGTTGCAAATAACTGTAAGTGCAGCTCAAGCTTTAAATAGTTTTTCTTTTGTAAAATAAATTTAATTGGGTAGTTAAACATTTGATTTCTTTTTGTCAATATCTACAAATTCATTTGCTGTTCTTCCAACTTTTATTCTGAAAACGATATTCCACCATCTTTACTTACACTGCCTTGCGCTTAAGTCCACAAATAGCCACAAACTGGCTACATTTAGTAAGGTCAGTAAAAACTATTTGGAAGCTGTTTTGATTAAAAGTATTTTACAAATATATGCCATTATTACATCTCTGAAAACAATGACTTAGGTAGAACTCGGGCATAATGTTTGCCCTTTGCGTGCATGTATTAGGGTCAAGATTAATAGATATCCAACTTGTCTTGTATGGGTGGAAATGTAATGATTAATACATGCACAGAAAAATTGTGATGAGCCTAACCGATAAAATGCTAAAACAATTTGCAACTTGTATTATTTAAGACATATTTTTTTCTTTTTTCCCTAAGCATATGTGCAGAAATACTTTGTTTCTGTTGGAGGCCTGGATACATTAGCTAAAGTTCTCATCAAGCTTATGCATGATTCCAGTATGAGTCACTCAAGCACAAAACTTGCAGTAGTAGTAACAAAGACTCTGGATGCCTGCATTGCTAATGACTGTGAGTGAAAAGACCACTACTGTTTTTTATGTATGGCAATTTTAAAATGCAATTTTTAAAGTCTGGTTTTGGTGGAAAAATGGTATGAATGGATACTAAAAGGCAATTAAGTTATATACATCCCGCTTGATATTGCAGATTTTTTTAAATTCAAATGTGTATATAGGAAATTGTTCAGTTTATCCGAGATGGGCTACTTTCCCGTTGTTCCTAAAATAAATATAGTGAAATTTAAACTATACTGAAAATTAACAATAAGATACTAGAGCTAGTTTTGTTGTAAGTAAAGCTGAGAACTGGGTGTGGCAGTCATCTTGGATCCTGGAGTCTGAGCTGTGTTTCTGTAGGCCTATGCCTAAGCTGATAGGCTTTGTAAGCTCTAAGAGGCTTTAGTAACTCAGGCATGGAGCTGAACAAAGGTGGTATGTCTGCATAACACGTCTTTACTCTCATTTACTGTCTGGATAGTGCTATCCTAATGAGGTCTTTGTGTATTCCATCAGAAGATTTTGAGAAACCTGTGAGCCTGATGAATCTGTGCTGTTGGCCATGATTATTATATGTTTGACACTTCTGCCATTAGTGCTCGCTAACAGTAGTTCAAAAAAGTTTAAAAGCATATACCTGCACTACTTTTGAGCCTAGTTTCAAAGAAGCTGGTATGTGACAAGACTAGGTTTCAGCATGTATGTACTAGCAGTGGTGTTCCCAGTGTCAGGAAGAGGTTGCCCTCTACCAGAAACATTCCTAGCTCTTTTTGTGTCAGGTAGACTATACGTCAAATCTTATTCTACTCTTTCTTGCTCTATTCTGGAGCTGATAAAGGATGTGGAGAAACTCAGCAGAGGTCTACAAAACTTGCATGCTGCAAAGCCCTTGTTTATCAGATCTTCTGCCACATCTCCATACAGCACAATCTGGGAGAAAGGGCAGTGTTGGATATGGGGAGTAGCATGGGCAGTAGAGTACTCTAGAGTTCCGTTGAAAAACAGCATTTTACACTTGCGTGATGCCTATATACTTACTCTCTGGTTTCTTTTTCTTCAAATTGTTTTTAACATAATAGCTGCCATGGGTGTTGTCTTGACAAAGTACCACACTGTGTCAGAGCTACTGAAGCTGCTGTCCAATGACACTCTGGATACAGGAGAAAAAATTAGTATTATTCTAACAATTGGACACTGTACTGAAGTTTGTGGTAAGATTTTTTTCTTTTTCTGTCAGTTTCTGCTAAATTCTCATACACTAACTACTTCAATGGTGTAATTTCATCAAAACTGGAACATGAGGGAAAGTTCTACTAAATAATATTAATATTCAGAAAAAAATGTTTGCTATAATGTTCCATCTTTAAATTTTAGAACCTGTTAGCAGATAGTATCTTTAAGAGCTTAGAAAAAGTAGACTATTATGCAAGAATTCAGAGCTGGACTTAGGTATTACAGGGTAAAATTAATCCAGACCTGAAACCTACTACAATACATACATACCAAATAAGTCTTTTTGAGCTCTGTTTTAATGGCACTTGATATATACAGCTTCTGTCCACTGTTTGCATAGCTATTAATTTTTTAAAAAGCTATATAACGGTATTGTTTTTGAAGTAACATAAGCAGTAGGTAACCCTGAAATGTTTTTGCCAGGCTCCTCAGGGCTTTCCTGAGCATATCTGGTGAAAATATAACACTTAATTAGGTGTTTTATGGTAGTACAAGCAAACAGAATGGCAAGTTGCAAGATACTGATCATTGTTTATTTATACTGTTGTCTTTTCTCATGTATGTTCAGACACACAAGAAAAAGGGATTATGTTAAAAAAATCCTGATTGATTATCATCCTCTAAATGTCAATAACAAGTTCAATAATTATCTCAGTAGGTCATAAATCTGATGTTTTAAAAGATACTTTTTCATAAAGAATTAATTCAAACAAAGCTTAATGGAAAATGTCTTTCAAATTGAAATATGATTAAACCAACAGAATGAAAGTTTCTCTTAAAATGTCAACACTGACAAAGTAATTGTATTTCATCTTTTGTTGATTCCTTTGTTTTATTAAGTTTAGACAACAAAGAACAATTTTTAGAAGGTTGTCAGTTTTATGAATCCATACTGCAAATGAGATCACAATAAAAAAATTGAGCTAATTACATAGTTGATGAGGAGGGACAGATTAGCTAGACCAGGATTAAACTAATTTTATTAGAGTTTTGCTAATTATAAGCTTCAAGCTTTTGATACTTCTGCATCTCAAGGCTTACATAAATGTAGCGTATTTACTTCAGGAGTATATACCAGAGGAAAAGAAATACAGAAGCCATAATTGAAATATTTTAGGCAACAATTAAATGAGTTTGGATTTCCATCATGTAACTTGTCTCAGTCCTCCTTCAGTTTTCTTACAAGAACTTTGAGCTATGGTCAAATCATCCTGTGTGATCTAGAGCGCTTCTGCTGCAACCCGGGTAGTAGGTCATTACAGCATGCTTGGATCCATAATGAAAATCTCTTTTTCAGAATTTCCCTGAAAGTTACTAATATTAGTTTCTAAAATTACTGCAAGATTAAGTGTGCATGTGCTGAAACCAAACTATTTTCATTTACAATGTCCTATTTTAGAAGAAAACCAGTGTGAACTGCTCCAGAACAATGGTCTTCCGCTTATGATTCAGGTATTAACCGAGTCTCAGGATGAGGAACTAAACAAAGCTGCTACTTTTGTGCTGCAAAACTGCAAACAAATGAGTAAGCTTACTGTTATTGCTTTAAAAATTACAGAGATGATTTCCATCTTTAAGTTCTGTTGACTTTCTAAATTATTTTAACTGTAGCAGCTTTGTAATTCTTTCTACTCCAAGAGATGTTTGTTTTCTGCAGAAAAGTTGCATATTTGCCACCATGGACTGATTATGGCATTTGGGCAGAAAAAAGAAAAGTAAAAATTGCAACGATGTTGCAATAATGCATTTGTGAAACCTGTATATGTAGGGCCAGTTCTTAAAAGCTTTCCTATGTCTAAATTATGTGCAAAATATGAACGTTGCCATTTAACATGCAATTGGTACTCTATTCCTGGGTATGTACCATTGTATATAGAAACTAAGCCAGTGGATAATCAAGCCCGAAATCACCATGACGACAATTATTTTGCAATATTAAAAAATCTTGATCTTTATTTTTAAGTAGGCTGTATTTTGAAGTATCCTATTTAAGTTTTTTGTAATTAACTGTGTAATACCACCAGTGAAACAGAAAGACACCTTGTCCTTTAATCCCTAAAGCATGGAAGGTATTATGCAATTGATAATTGGTAAAAAGCATGTATCTACATTTTTGTATTGAAAACATAACTGAGAGTTTTGTTTAAGATTGAAGGGGTGTGGTGATTTTCAGTGTCCATTAATATGGAGTTGTTTTAAAAAAAAGAGACTCATACTGGTAAAGGACCTATAGACTTAGGACTAAGTGCATGATAAAGTCATTTTTAGAGCACAGCATCTTTGTGTAAACAGCTTATAGTAACTATAATTGCAAGTTCACCTGTTGTAATTGCAGTTTATATTTGAAACGTATTAACGTTTATGTGTAAGTGTAAATTAAGTTATATAAAATTATTATTCAGAGGTTATATTTTGCATTAAATTATTGGGGCTGTCCCTCAGCATACTAAAATGTAATAAATAGTTATTAAGATGTTCATTGATACAATTTGGAATATTAATATTGTTTTATATTTTATAAAGCTGAACAATTGTCCCTGAAAATAAATGATAATTCATTAAACGTGAACAATGCAGAAGAGTTGGACGTGCAAGTCAGAAAAAGAAGTCTACAAGACTACTGGAGGAAAGCAAAAGAAATTTTACACAGAATAAATGTGATTGAAAAAGAACATGATGAGGTTGGCCTATTTACCAAAGTAGGATAAAACTAAGCAAATTTTTCCAGAGTTTAGGGAGAAACAGAAAGTAAACAGGCTGCCCAGGGAAGTGGTTGAGTCCCCATCCCTGGAGGTATTTAAAAGACGGGTAGATGTGGTGCTTAGGGACATGGTTTAGTGGTGGGGTTGGCAGTGCTAGGTTAACAGTTGGACTCAATGATCGTAAGGGTCTTTTCCAACCTAAATGATTCTGTGATTCTAATAGTAGCAAATCCATTGCTTCAGCCTGGAACTATCACTTAATAACTACCCCTTCAGGGTTTCTGAAGCTTCTCTGGAATTTGCTTTACCTTCGGAGTTAGACTGGTCTATCCTAGTTAATCTTGTTACTAGATTTAATATTTTCATAGAGCTCGTATAGTTGCTAACTAGTATTTTTCAATACAGGAAAGAGTGCAAGGAAGAGTATTTGTAGACAGATCTTCAGAAGCCAATATTGAAGCATCAAAATACCATGAAGTGAATCCTGCTGATCCAAAAACTTATATAGAAAGAACACATGAAGAAGTACATTGTCCTCAGTTGACCTTTAAGTCAGACGATCAGGTTCTTGCTCTGTCTATAAATTCTTCTCCACTGAAAAATGAAATAGTGAACCCTATGGATCCAGTAAATGCTTCTACTAGACAAAGTGAACAGAGTAATATTCCATGTTCGGTTAATGAACTGCAAACAGACAGTGTACTTCAAAGTCACAATATAAATGAAAAAACTGCTTGTGTAAAAGATCAGTCTATTCTTCAAGTAAGGTAAGTGTCTTACACCTAAGCAGAAATACTAAGTTGCTTTTCTTTAGTAATTTCCAAATTGAATGTCAGCCTTTTGAATTATCTGTTACTAACGATGTCTTTTTCTTCTGGTGAAAATATGTAGCCTTTTGGTGGCTCACTAGAGAATATTTTGTGGAAGTGTTTTTGACATCACAGATCAAAAATTATAGACGTTGTAGTAATAATAAAAGCTTCTGATCTTTTTCTGTGAATGGTAGGCTTCTGATGGATTGTATAGAGTGCCTGTTACAGGCCATGTTCTAATGCCTTCAACGTCGGGATGAAACGGCATCCATAGTTTTTTGCCTCAAAATTCTCACTGATTCAGTAGATCAAGATTTGACCTATTGGTTTGGATGAAACCACAAAGCCTCCTGTAATATGCACTTACTAGGAAGACAGCAGTTACGGAACTGCTCTGCAAAAAATTGAAATTGGAGTGCCTACAAACTAGGGAAAAAAGCTTCCCCCCCCCCCACCCCCCCCCGGGCTTTTCTCCCCTCATATTCAATTGCTTTCCTGCGTGGGAAGAGAAAGATACAGCCTTGTTTAGTCATTCCCTGTTCTCTTGCTTGTTGCTCTCATATCAATGCTTATTTTCCTCTTTTTCTTTTGCTTCTTATGGTTATCTTTCCTACTGATAAACAAAAAATTAATTATAGGCAACTTGCAAGGATAAATACAGATTCCATTATTTTGAATTTCTATCTGGAATATCTCTCAAGACAGGCAATGACAGAGTATAAATAAAACTATGTCTCTCCTTTTTTTGAGTTCCACATTTTTATTGTGCTTTTTTTATGTGGCTGGCTGGACCCTGCTCCTATGCAGTTTCCTTGCATGCATTATATTGTAACTTTGCAACTACCACAGAAATTATCAAGAGCCTGGGATATTTTCCATGGTACATTCAGGTAAATTTTACTTTGCTGACCAGCACAATTTCACAGAGCTTCTTTAGTTGTTGTTCTGACCTCTGAAACACAAAACTATTAAGAAATTAATTTTCTGGGGAAAAAAAAGGTCTCTCCTTGCATATGTGTTTGTGTGAAAGCAGGAGTTACCCAAACATAACCATGGATTAGGCTCCTTGCTCCTGCAGCATTCAGAAGTAGTCAATGACAGAAAAATGTATGATCACCATATCGTAGGAGCGTGTTGGTTGCATAAAAGTTAACCAGTGTAAGAAAAGAAGAAAATCAATTACCTTTTAGAGTAATTGCTACATCCAGTGAAGGCCACAGTATTTTGAAGACCCTGTGAAAGTTTGATGTGTACTAAGTAATCTTTACGTGAACCGGAATTGCAAATGACGCTGGAAACCAGCATCCCTTGAAAGCACTGCATTCCAAATGCTGGAACAGACATTCTGAACAGCACTGCAAGGAATGCTAATCACAGATCTCTGGTAAACAGATTTCTAACACACAGTGATTATATGCTGGATACTACAACTCCAGTAACTTGGGATAATTAGAATCAATTTTTTAGAGTTTTATCTTTCACATATTTACTGTGGCTTTTGTTTTGCCTTTGGAATGTGTGTATTAATTTACAGGTAAATGTACGTTGTGAAGTTTGATTATTTTTTTAATTTGTTCACATTTTGATCTTCCCAGTGAACGCTTATTTAAACAACCAGCAGAGATTGTTAAGAATATGAAACAAACATGCGCATCAGGTACAAGTAGCTAAACATATTCCTTTCTTAAATAATTTTGTTCTTAATGAGATTTTAATTATTTTGTGTACTTTTATCACTACTTTTTATCAGATGTTATACATCTCTATATGACAGAGTATATTATGTATAATACCCTTTAACTGTTTGCATAGTTTTGGAATTTTATATTGTATACAATTTTACCAGGACAATATATTTATTCTACTTTTCTTCTAATACATATTTTCGCTTTCTTTTTTAATTGATTTTAACTGTTCAAATGAATGTGTCAGAGATAAATGTTTTAAGTTTAGTCTGGATGCAATCCATAGTGAACAATGAAAGCCATTAATAGAAAATGCGTAAGGATGCTGGTTTTGTTCTGTACTTGTAAGATTTGGGATAGAACCTACCTGCGAGAGTGACTTTTGCCTGACACTATTCCTACATGTTGAACATGTGTTTAAGATAAATGTTTTTCAGACTTGCATTGATCTTCTTAGTCTGATATATTTATTTCAGAATTGGGATCTCTTCAATCAAATCTTTATTCATAATTTAGTTTCCCGTTAATTTATAAAAATTATTCATTAGATTAGTATTTGCCAGAATGGTAGCTTTACAGGTGACCAAGCTGATCTCCAGGTTATATCTATTTAAATGGAGAATAACTATTATTCTAGTACATCACATTTTTCAGCATCTGATTCCAAATATAAATAAAGTTTATAGGGCTTAGTTAAGCAATGTAAGTTTACAGGGTTATTTTGTTGTGTTCAAGTTGAAGTAATATGCTTTGGGAGAGGGATGAAAAAGCTCTGAATTAAATGTAATTATTCTGGATTTACAAAAATATAGATGTGATCCATTTAACTTCAGGTATTTCACTTGGATTTTCTGCTGTTATGTAAATTAAACTTTAATAATCTACAAATAGAAAATACAATTGAATATAGGTATGCTGATGCATGATTACCATGGCAAAGGATAGGCTTCATTTTCTCAGTGGGTTTTTTCCCTTCTAATTTAGATCAACATTCATTCTACTCAGAGATGACCAAGAAAGAAAAAACTACTTCAACTACATCTGCATCCCATAAAATGGCAGATTTAAGGTGTTTAGGTAAATATTTATCTTAGGTCTTTCTTTCCTGAGTCCATAAAAGAAGCCTTAAAGAGTTAGCAATGCAGTAAGTAAGCTGACGTTACAGAAACTTGAACACATCTATCCGATTACCTATTATGTAATTCTTAACTGCTTCCTTTCCTTTTTCTGCCCCTAAAATAAAACATAAATATTGAAATAAAGCTTACATATTCCAGTTTTGGTCTATGTATCTTTTCTTAATGTTGGTTTACTAACAAACAGCATATACAGCAGCTTAAAAGATGACACACTACTTACAAGAATACTTAAGAGTGTGTGTTTTCCTCCTTTCTCTGATTGGAAAGAGGGAGGAAAAACATGTAGCCCTGCTCAGTTCCCTCATGTATTCCCCTGCTATGCCTCCTAACTATTCTGCAGCTTTTCTGTTTTCTCTGCCTTACTGCTATTAAGTACAGGCAGTCAGTTTTATAGTAATCCATGATTGCAGCCCTCGGTTACCCCATCTGCTACTTCCTGAACATGGTCTATTAGTAGGTTATAAGAACGCTGCTGGTACTAAGGATGTGTAAGTGGATTTTGTAATCAAGCCTGTGTCTCTTTATTAAAAACAAAACAAAAAAACCCAAAACAAAACACCAAAAGCAAAAAAAAAAAAAAAAAAAGGCAGCCCATAACCCACCTTTGAACATCATTTAGGCATATGAACCTAAGTTGTCAAACTAAATTCAACCTGAGCTTTAGCACTGCTTTATCTTAGGCTAGAATATTGCAGATGTGTGCCAGTGCCCTTCTTATAATTCCTCACAGTGAAGAAGTTCCTCAACTGATGTAACGAACTGTGAGAACATCCAAGAATAACTAAACCATAAATTACCCTAGGAGTGTCCTCAAAAAACAAACAAGAAGGCTTCCTGTGAGGAAATTCATACCTAAGCTAGACTTATCATTTATTCAGGTTAATACAGATACTTGTTACAACACAGAGAAAGTTTCAAAGTATAGCAAAGACATCTTTTGTATTTTGGCTCCTGGATAAATGTGCAAAGGGAACTGAGGCCCCTTTCTTCCCATCCTGCTAATTTTTGCTTCTGTAGAGGATCCATGCCTCATTTAGTGCTTCCGGAGTTGAAGTGCAGTATAACTTGGTCCCATAGGTCATGCTGAAAATACTTTTTTTGAGAGAGAGAGAGCAAGTACAAAACAAGAAATAAGTATTTTCAAGAAGATACATAAAAGTGCAACCTCTTTTTAGATGTGTATATGGAAGACTGGAGGTCAAATTGTAGATCATAGTGAGCAAAATAAAATGCTGAACTTTGTGGTGCCTTCCATAGCGTTTGTGCTTGCTGTTTCTACAATATCCTACTTTTTTTTTTTTTCCAGGTTGTACAGCAGGAGGACTGTCCTTCAATAGTAAAACCTTTACCAAGATGTTGCAAAGTTGTCCATACCAGTGTGACCGTCACAAAGTCATTCTGGAAGCTGAAGAAAGATATAAAAAGGAACTTCGCAAATTGGCTGTTTGTAACAACAGTAGATATGCGACTCATGAGAGTAATTATGATTTTTTTTTTCAGTAGTTGTAACTATTGTTTTAAATCATATTTAAAATTCTGAACTTTTTTGGTCTGATTCTGATTATCCTGCTCTTGTAATCTCACTCATTTGATTTTATTTACCAGTAATGTGTACTAAGTGAGATCAGAACTAGCTGCTTCTGTTTTGAGGATCTTGTGTATTTCTTGGCAGTAGTGATATATCCTCATGATAGGCTTTGATGAGAGACTGTCCTGTTTGCCAAAGTTAGTCAAGTACTAATAGAAGGGAATATATTAAGTTGAAGTAAGTGTGAATGGATGTATGACATCATAACAAGGTCATTTCATTCTAATATTACATACTTATGGATGTAAGAGGCTTATAATTCTTAATGAATTAAATAAAAGCACATCCTATATTTTTCTGGTTTAAAGGAGGCATTTTGAAAATTAAACAGTTATTACTTACTGGCATTTGTACTGGTGTCCATCTTGTATTTTCCAGGAATACTGCTGACCCCAGTGAAGAAAAAAAGACTGCATACAGAAATACCAACTTTTAGGAGCAAAAAGGATAGTTTCCAAAGTAAGGGCTTGGTTTGGAAAATAATGCACAAAGCTCTTAATGTCTAAGTAATTATTTTGCAGGACTTTACCACGGGAGGCTGTGGATAGGGAATTATGTTTTGGGTTTTTTTTTCTGTGGATTCTGTGAAAAATCTGTATTTTAATAGGCCAGAAAGTGCATATTCTATAATCATGAAATTGTGTTATGCGCATTAGTTCACAACAAAGCTATCTGGCACTTGCTTTGTAGATACTGCTTTGAATCCTGTCAGGGTTACTTCTGTGCCATCTGCTCTTTTTCAGTTTTGTGGCATTAATTTTTAAAAGGGAGAGGGGCATAGTCAGGATCAGAACACAGTACGGTTGCCTGTTCCTGGATTCAGCATCACACTATTATACAGTTATAGCCATGTTACTCTATTAGACCTGTTTCTGTTCCTGCTTGGAGCTCTGCTAAGGACTTGGGTCTCTGTGTGCTAAATAGCTAAAAGTGTAAACCGTAATGTATACAACAAGGGCAACGTATACTAGGGCAAGTAACTGAAAACAACCTATCGGAAAATTAAGTACAGGAGTACTTTTACCTGTCCTGTATTATGAGGTGTTGAATAAGATGTTATTAACAGGGTAGAGATGGAAAAGTAAATACAAATTCCACCAGTTTCTGCAGTGCAGTTTAGGAACCCTATGTTTACAGAACCATCAGTTGCCCATAAAAACTGGTATTCTTTAAAATACACAACAACTGTCCATTTGTAAATAGCAGAGTACATATCTTTTATTCCGTAATGTAGCAAAAAAGTTAATGGTTATAATTTTTTTCCTTACTCTGCAGATACATATTTTTTACATAATTCACAAGGAATTTTCTTCAGAATGTGGTGTTTGTGGGTACATCCTGCAGAGCTCCAACTACAGTCATACATAACGGCATTCATCAGCTAGTAACCAATACTGTTTCTTACGATTGATGACCAGAAATTTTTGAAG
This sequence comes from Nipponia nippon, assembly GCF_047370975.1. Taxonomy (NCBI): domain Eukaryota; kingdom Metazoa; phylum Chordata; class Aves; order Pelecaniformes; family Threskiornithidae; genus Nipponia; species Nipponia nippon. The sequence goes on from NW_028262391.1 coordinate 43,758,163, forward strand.
TAGGCTGAAGCAGCCCTCTAAATCAGTACTTAAACTCTAAAACATTAATATTACTTTAAAAAACATTTTCTTTTCAAAAATCAGCCCACCCATCAGGAATTTATTTTTAGTCTCTTATTTCCAAAAAACTTGTTTACATTGTTATTTTATTTAATTAATTTCTGCTAGCAGCTAGTAGATTAATATTTTTTATTATTCTCCTCCCCCCCTTCAGATTCAGAAATTAATTAATTTGGCTATGATAGCCACAGAGGTCTTTTAAAATTTAAAAAAAGCGCCCAACTTCATTTCGTGTCACGAGCCCATTACACTAATTTATTACCTTTAGCAAGTAAACATTTTCTAAAGTAAACTGATTTTTTCAGTCTTTCTTCCAAGACCAGATAGTAGTATGGCTCAAAAGATGGTTCTCTCTTAAATTTTAATTCCTAAAACATTACCGGTGTGTTGGGATTTTTTTTTTTTAAGAAAGATGCATAATGTTTTATTGTTTGTTTTTTTTAAGGTATTCTTTTGACTCCAATTAGAAAAAACAAATCTGATACTTCGAATAGAGATGAACATAGTAAAAATACTAGGTTGATTGACGACTATAACTTGATACCTACGTACGAAAAGTGTGAGTATTGCCAGAAAGTTAATTCTGTAATAAGCATAACTTAAAGATCAAGTTTTGCATTTAGGTCAGGGCATTGAGAAAAGCACCTGTGCTTGCTATTGGAGACGAATGGCTAAGACCTTTATATAGATATATTCTTGTACCTTCAACCATAGTATTATTGATGTTTGAGTTAATTCCTGTTATTTGCTAGTTGCTTCCAATGCATAAATAATCCTCATGTGTTAATGTCAATGATGAGAAAAAGATGTAATGAAAATAAGATGTTACTAATAAAGCAACATTCACATATTCAAGTTCATCAGAAGAAGCGGCCCTTTACAACACTATATTCAGTTTTACAGCAGATCTCAGTTTAAAGTAACTAAGAGGTGGCCTTGTTCACAATTTCATAGCTTTCCAAAAAAACCAAGATGCTAACTTGAAGAGACAAAGAGTCAAAGAAATGTGCAACCAGCAATGTCAGCGCTTAAAAGAAAATTGCAAATACTCACTTGACAAAGATGAGGTTAGTTATGCAAAGCCTAATCATACACTCATGTATTTATAAATGTCCAGATAAAATCTCTGTGAATTGCATAATTTCTTTTTAAGTCACCTTTAACAGGAGCCCAGTAGCAAAGTGAGCCTTATTAAAAAATATTCCTCTCTGGTGATTCTACTCCAGTCACACTGATTTATTCCTGAAGCGAGTTAAGCATTTTTCAACTGACAGTTCTTTCTGAATAATGGATACGGAGGTATGCTCTTTCCTGCACTCATGAAAATTTGCATAGTGTAGAAATAACAGAAACCTAAAGGAATAAACATGCTAAAGGTATAAACTATGTAGGCGCGACAGAAATGAAGGTAAAGGTCATGGAAAAATACTGTATTTCAGTAAGTGGGTGACAGTGAAGAAATCTTGAAGAACCACTGTTATCTTGACAAAGCGATCGTTTCTTTAGAACTGCTTAAGATTGTATTGTCAGTAATAATGCGCTACTTCCAAATGTGAAATAGTATGTAAATTTACATATTTTTTAATTACACTAAAATAAATATTTACAGAACAGTGAAACATATTCCATGGATGTGAACACAAAAACTTTAAACAAGAGAAGAAGAACCCGAAAAGATTTCACAACTGAAGAAATTAACTGTCTTTTGAGTGGAGTAAAAAAAATGGGTAATCACTGGAATTTAATTTTGTGGTCTTATCCATTTCAGAAAGGACGGACAAGTGTTGATCTTTCCAAGAAATACTACAGGTTACAGTTGCAAGTAATCATGATTTAATTTTCTACTAATCATATATGCTGTCAGCTCAGTTTTCAGCTTTTGACCGTGAATTGACTTGCAAAAAAAGGACAGGCTATCAGAATTTGCAACCCATGGGATTGTGCTTTTTGTCAGTTCAGTGCTGTGCACACTAAGCGCTAGAGTGCTCTCCGATGTAATTCAATCGAGGCTTGTGCTTGGAGAGAGAGAACTAAACTGGGAAAGTATTAGAGAGCCTTTGAACCTTCCAGTGCCTCCTGACAGGATACAAAGAGGATAAAAATTTCAGTTAAGGACTCTAAATTAATCACTATGTTTATTAGTAAGTTGATACTTTCTCTGCTCAGTCTGTTTTCTGGTGATGATTTGTGAAAATCCTTGCACAGAGATGCCCTCTATGGACGGAGTAGATGGCACTTCTGCTGTGCTTTGGATATGTGTGGGAGTGTTTAGTGGCAAGCATTTTTCTACTGAAGCGTTTTTCTAAAGTTGTGCAGTGTTTTGTGTCAACGCTTGTCTTGATATTTTCTTTTATCTCCATTTTATAGAGGCAAGAAAAAACCAAAGATCATCAATAACATCTTTCAAGAGTATTTTGGATTTTGTTGCAGAATGCTGAAGAACAGCCTTATTAATAGTGAGGTATTGTCACAACGATACGAGCCCTGAGAGAATTTAGATTGGCTTGGACTCATGTTTTTCAGTTATAGCATTCACTGACAGAGTTGTTATGCTTTGTAAATTTAAACTGCATGTAATTGAATAAGTTTTTTTTTAAAGAATGCTAACATAGCTAACAAAATCTTTATCAGTAAAATTTTTTTTAATTTAACCTTCTTGAACATTTGATTTGTGTAACATTCAATTTGACTTTCTGTTTGAATCTTTTTGTTTGCTTTATACCATTTGTAAGAAAAGGCTATATTACTAAAATGAATATTTTATGTCAGAAACTGATAAGTGTTAATGTTGTGTCTGAATTTGTTTCCTCTTAATCAGTGAAATGTTTAAAGCAGGTAAAATATTTTGTCATGCGTTTAATGTGCTGTATGTGCAGGAAAAATATATCTGTGACAGAAAACACCAAATGTATGGTTAAACACTGCCGCATATAGTAGGCGAACTTACGTTGGTACAGTAAATATATTGGAATAGAAAGCTTGTGGAAACCTCAGAACGTCTGGGTAGCAGATGTAGTGTGTGGTTCAGCTGCAGTAATTCTTGACTGATACTAATGACCGGGGTCACGTTCCTGGACCTACATAAAATACTTCAGTGTTGAACTAAGTAGAATGCAGGTACTGATAAAATTTGGCTTCTGTTTACAGTTGGACGTTTTTTGGTGTATTATTCAAGGAAGCGAGCAGAACCACCGTTTCTGCTAATTACACAATTTTTACAGAAAGCTTTAATGAAAGCCTTAGTAACTTGATTTTTCAGTGATAGCCTTAGTATTTAATTTGTATTTTTTATCTATTCTGATAAAGGAATGATTAATTGATAGTTAATTTATTATGGAAAAACTTTAGTTACCTTATTAGCACTAGGCTTTCACTACGATGCAGCTTAAATGCTTAAAAACAAGCAAGATAACCGAAAACTGAAAGACTTGCAGTGAAGATGATGCCAATGATATAATAAATAGGTCTTCTAATATTATCACCTGTTGCACTCTGTTTTTTATATTATTAAACTATTCAAACATCTATAAAAGATGTCTTTGAATGGAGCTATTCAAAGCAGCATAGTTAAATACTGGCATATGTATTTGCAGAATAGGAGCCAAAAGGACTAGCGAGGAGCGGTACGCACTGCAGGGAGAGTTTGGGCTGTTACGCACTCTGCAAAGGATTTTTCCAAGGACTCAAAGCTTGTCTAGGCAAGCTGCTATTTCATCTATTGACTGAATGTGTATTAGTAATCTGTATTATTCTGGCCTAAATATATTTCAAGTGGAGAAAATATGTCTTGACTTGACACAGAGTCAGAACATCACAATGCTGGCAATTTACCTAATCTTAGGTATAATTTAGGTTGGAAAGGTCCTCTGGAGTCCAGAATCCAATCTCCTCGGAGCAGGGCTCATTTCAAAGTTAGTCAAGTTGCTCAGGGCCTTGTCAAGTTCTGAGGATCTTCAGGGATGAAATTCCCACAGCCTCTTTGGGCAACCTCTTCTGGTGCTTCAGGTACACTCGTCGTGCAAGTTGCTGAAAAAGACATCGCTAAAACGTGATGGCGTAACCCAAAAGGGAAGAGTCACGGACTAGAAGCCAGCAGAAACCTGCTGTGTGAACTTGTGCAAGTCAACTCATCTTCTTCTCCCATTTTCATTGACTGTACAATCTTGATAATCGTATTAATTGTCTTGCCTGAAATGCTTTGAAATCCACGCATAACGGGCATCATAAAAAATATAATTGCGTAAGAATAATTAAAGCCATTTTTAGGCCGCACAGCACACTATTTTAGCACTTTGAAAAGCTCTCCTGGAAGAACAAAATGTACTGGCGGGGTGTAAGGATTAGGGTGGCAATTACAGCTTGCTTCAGTAGGAAACAATCTAAACCAGGCCCTTTCCTCTAAATGCATCGCTTTGTCCCGCTTCCACGCCACGCAGGGCGCCCCGCGCACCAGGGCCGCCGGCAGCTGCAGGCGGGGCAGGGGCAGGGGCAGGGTCGGTGCCCGCGGCGCGCTGACCGCCCGCCCTCCGCCCGGGACGGCTCCCGGCGGGCGGCGGCTGCGGCAGCAGCTACCGGCGCTGTCCCGCCGGGCGGCCCCGCTGCGGGCAGCGGCGAGCGCCAGGGGGCGCTGCCGGCGGCGGCCCCACCCGCGGCGAGAGGCGCCGCCCAGGGCGCGGAGCGCTGCCGGGGCTGCCCGGGCGCCGCCTGATCGGAAAGCGGCGAGGCCGCGGCGGGGAGCGGCGGCGCGGCCGCGGGGGGGGCAGGGGGCGGCGGCGAGCGCGGCGCGGCTGGCGGCGCGGGCGGCCGCAGGGGCGGGCCGGGGAGAGGGAGGAGCGGGGTCCTCGGCGGGCCCGGGTGAGGTCACTCTTTGTGGCTGCAGTTGGCAAGATGGCGCCGGTGCTGGTGGAGAAGAAGCTGCTGGGGCCGGAGGGGCCCGGCGGCGCCGAGCTCCCCAGCGAGGAGGAGGAGGGGCAGAACCTCTGGTGAGCGGCCGCGCCGGGCGCGGGGGGGCGAGGGGGGCGGCCCCCGGGCCGCGGCAGCCCGGCGGCGGAGGCGAGCGGCTGCTCTCGGCGTCCCGCGCCTGTCACGGCGGGGTCTCCGCGCTCTGCCGAGCCGCCTCGGCCCTCCCGCGGCGGGCGTGAGCCCCCGCCTCGGCCGGGCTGGAGCGGAGCGTGCGCCCCGCTGGGCCGGGGCAGGGGCGGCGGTGGGCGCCGGCTGCGGGGCCGCGCTCGGGCCCCGCTGACAGGAGCGGCGGGCGGCGGCGGCGGCGCGGCACGCAGCTGCCGGCGGCGGGGGCCGGCCCGCCCGGCGGCGAGGCGCCGGCGCGGAGCGCCGTCCCTCCCGGCTGCGAAGGGCCGGGCGGGATGCGTGAGGGGAGCCCCGCGCCCGCATCAGTGAGGCCAGCGCGGCTGCGGGGTGAGGGAGAGCGGTGTGCGGGGCCGAGAGATCTGGCGCTGCGGGACGGGCTGCAGGAGACTCGAGCGCTTGCTCTCCCCTCGCTTATCTCTGCGTAACGCTGTTAAAAATACTAACAATGCAGAAAAAAATGTGTATAAAATACAGTAATGGATTGTGGGAAGGGTTAGTCATCAGTTGAAAAGTAATCTTTTGCAGTAATGTGACTTCTTATAAAGGAGAAGAACTTAAGAACATGTTACTGCATGTGTCTTACAAATCATAAAAGCTTTTCTCAAAAAGGTGGCATACTTTTGGTCTCTCAAAATGAACTTAAATCTTTAACTGTAACATCATATCTAGTTTGTAAACAGAATGAATGCGACTGGATTGGTCTGTGCAGATCTGCTGAGCTCATCAGCGCTGTCAGATGGGCAGCATGCGGGCTGCGTGTGTGTGTGTGTGTGTGCGTGCATATGTGCGCACGGCCGTGTGCACGGCGGTCTGGCAAGAACGATCCTCTTTTTCTAGGTCCTCAATACTGAGTGAAGTTTCTACCCGGTCAAGATCTAAATTGCCATCGGGCAAGAATATTCTCGTTTTTGGTAAGTAACATATGCAAGCAGTTGGGTGGTTGGGTTTTTTTTTTTGTAGAAACAAAGCGTGTTTAAAACAATGATGTGAACGAACTGACACGTCCGTTTGTTAAAATTAGGTTACGTTATATGATCTATGGTATTATTGTCTTCAGGCTGATGGTTTTACTTTCTTCTTGGCTTATGCTGTTAGATTTATAACATATTTAAACAAATTGAATGTAATACAGAATAATTAAGTGCTTCGTTCTTATTGTCATGGTATGAGCCATTGGATTTAGCTGGAATACTTGAAAGAAGACAAGAAACAAGTACGGTCCAAAAATGTACAAAGATACTTCTGGTTACTTAAGTGTGTTTTGAAAAATCTTTTCTACAAAGTTAGAATTAATTCTGAAAGTGTCTTTTTTTTCCTGTAAAAACTTACTGGCAGGTGATGATGGTTCAGGTAAAACCACACTTATGGCTAAAATACAGGGAGCAGAGCATGGCAAGAAAGGAAGAGGGCTGGAATACTTGTATCTAAATATTCATGATGAAGACAGAGACGGTAAGTTAATTTTTTATGTAACTTCTGTAATTAAGCAGCTGACATGCCTTTTTTATAACTGTGGTTTCATCAGTGTGCTTTGGTTTACGCCCAAGTAGTTGGTTCCAGCATTGTTCTGTGTGTTTTAGAAGCTATATCAATTTCTTAAAAGTGAAATGCATTTTACGTTCAGTGTACATTCTCCCTCTTGCCCTTCTTACGGCTTGACCTGTGTGTGAGGAAAAAGTACACCTGAGCAGCCTGCAGGATCCGTTTACTTTTAGGGTAGCTATATTTGCTGATGTTGATTTATTAGCAGGTATACTGTCATTTGGTATGACTGCTTGATAACTATAGAAAGTAAGTGATACATCCATGGGAATTTAATTCTCAGTATGGATTTCTGGGCATGGGGTTTTATTGTTTTCTTGTGGGGGCTGCGTGCGGCATTTTGGTTAACTGTAACTGAGATGTTTTGTTAGAGCTGAACGAGTGAAGAACAGAACTTAAAATCAGAATTAGCATTTCCTTTTCTCAAATAGGAGGTTGTCTCTTTGCCCCTTGTCTTTGTTGCTGTTGATGGTTGCTATTCTCTACTATATGGAAGGTCTAATGATTAGAATGCTCCTATTTTTAGGGAGGTTAGGGACAGGAAGAGATGGGGAGTGAGTTCATTATCCTTGCTCCTAAATCCGCCTCTGCTTGTCTCATTTTGGGCAAACTGCTGAATGTTTTTGTGTTAGTTTCCCTCTTCAAAAACGGGGAATGACAGTCTTCCTATTCATTACTTCCTTCTGAGTTTTCAGTTCAGAAAAGGGAAGCAATGATGGTGGTTCATCCATGTTCCTGAAAAAAATGAACTAGGAAGATCCTATAGTGGTATGTTGGAAATGGAAATGTACCGAAAGCTTGCATGAGTGATTAAGTACCATATGTGACTGGTTGTTATGGAGATTGGTCCTGTGCTCACGTGGTAATAAACTGTCTATGGATACTAAGTTAGGCACAATTAAAGGATGAGTACATTGCCTGTGCCTTCAGTGGCCACCTAATCTTGCAGTTCCTAAAAATCTTTTGTGCTGTAATGTTAAGTGCTGAGCCATTCTCGGCTTCTTGAGGTTCTTGGTGTAAGTGCTTTCTCACCGTGCACAATCTTCTTTAGTGCTGCGTAAATACTTTAGGGGGGGAAAAAAACCCCCTATGATTAGGAGTGTTAAGATAGCCTGTGACATCAGGCTGCTTCCAACATCAAAGGAGGTGGTATTATAAGCAGAAAAATGTTTGCTGTGCTATTTTTCCTGATGCTGTCTATCCAACCTCAAGTATGTCCCTACTTTGGAAATATTTTTGGGGCTATTCCTGAGTATCTGGAAGTGATAAGTATTTAAGCTGATTTGGAGAAGCCTGTCATAAGAACTCAGGCAGCATTAGCAGGGAAAAAAGAGACCTTTTTGACTATCGGACTCAGCTGGAGAATTCAGGTCTTCATGCATCCATTTAATGGATATGTTAGGATCTAATAATACATGCCTTTTTCCTTTCTGTCTCATTAGTGTCATCACCAAGCAAAATAAATAGCAAAGTGGGTCAGGACCTCCCAGCGGGCAAAGAGAACACTCTTCCTTCTCTAGGACAGGTTTGGGTTTGTTTCTTTAAGCTCTTTGCGTGCTTTAGATGTCTGTATGCTCAGATAGAGATTTAGGAACAAAGCCTTTATAACCCACAATTCTTGGAAGCCATAAAGAAACCTAAGATAGGCATGCAGGAGCTTGCTATCACATATTAATTTTTGAGGGTATCTGCTTTTTATTATACCCCAGCCTATTCAAGACCAGCAAAGCACAAGGATTTCCAGGGGTGTCAAATCAACACCAGTAACTGAAACTCTGTAGTGGAGTGAGAAGATCTTTTCAACTTCTTTCCCAGGTGCTAGAAGAGTTCTTTGCTCTCTTTGCCTTTTTCTTCTTCATTTCAGAAGAGCTTACTCTGTCCAGGAGAAATATTTGGTCATAGTGCTGAGTCATTATCTACCTCCCACCTCCCTTTGGAAATCTTAAGAAAAATCTTCTGTGTTGCTTCTTCTCCCCCCCTGCCTTCCTCCTTAAGGGATATTTGAATTTGGCTCCTCCTACATTTGAAGTAGAATAACTCTAGATTGCTAGGTGCATATCTTAGTTTACAGTTACTTTTGTCTTTTCACCTAAAGATTAGATCAGTGATTGAATTGTTCTTTTTTTATGGGAAAGTTAAACAAATGCATAGAGAACGCCTCTTTTTTGAAGAACCCCTGTGGCTAATACAGGTGCCCACTAGCTTTTTGGTTTTCACTGTCATCTGCTTGTTTCTTGGCAGCAGCTAATACCTAGCTTGGATGGCGAGATACACATCACCACTGCATTGGTAGTTAGCTGGTTCAGGTCTGTTAGATGTTAGTCGTTCAATTTAACACGCAGTGCTTTGGTCCCTAGGTCTCAGGATAACCTAGAACAAGTTCACTACTGAATCTCTACCTGAAAAATCTGCTTCCTAGCCTACTATCCCAAATTCTGCCTAGGCTAAGGCATTTGTTCAAGAAGAGGTTCGGGGATGTCTGAGAAGCCATCCTGAGAGAGAGAGAGGATTCTCCTAGATCATTAGCCCCAGGTACAATATCCTTGGAGCATATGGCTTCTTCTGCATACATGACACCATAGTTCATCTGGATGAAAGCACTTACAGCACTAGCTGTAAAGTTAGCTCCAAATATTAAATGACCTTGGAGCTCAGGCCCTAGAGTTCTCTGTTAGTGGAATTTCTCAGGGAGTGTGGCCAGTTTTAATTTTTTGCCTTTCTTTGTGATGAGCAGGTGTTTTGAGTCTATGCTGGTTAGTCTGCTTTTGAGAGCTGAGAATCTTAATTCGTAGGAGGTAGAAGAGAGGCTCTGCGTAATTTTGTTAAAGGATATTTATTTCTAGAGTAGCTTTTAGAGTCTCTTGCAGTGATGGGGCAGAGTTAAAGTGAGGACATACAGCAAGACAGTGAGACAAACTACATCGACTGGTTTTGCAGCGATACTGTGTGGGTTAGCTGGCCATTATAAACACCATAGAGAACTTTAGTTGAACTGCCTCAGATTACAAATGCAATACAGTTGTCCTGACTGTGCCAAACATGCCAGTGAAGTAGAGCCATTCTGTTGTTACGTTCTTACTTGCAACAAAATCAAGTGGTCTTGGTTTTTTGCCTCGGGTTTGGACTGGCCTCAGTCATATCATATGCATATTCCAGTTGAACTGGTTGTTCCAGATTGAACCAAGTGCCTCTGGTACACTGGTTTCTAATGGGAAAATTGTTTTTTTCGTCACCATCTTTAAAGCAGTTCTCTTGAAAATTGTATTTCCCTGTTCTGCTTCTCTTCACAGCTTGGATGAGGGATATCTAATTACCACTGATACCTTTTGAATAAATGGAGGAGATGTAGTTACACTTCACAGAATCAGCCATCTGCGGTAAAATTCACTAAAGCTGGAAAATCTTTTTCATGGCTAAAGGGATAATGAAATATTGACAGGATTTAGAAATGTAGTTTTAGGAGCTATTTTAATAGTCCTTAATAAGTAGCACCTGCTTTCCCAACATGATCTGGTAATTGTTTGCTCTGTTTTGGTGTCTCATGTCATAGCCACTGTGAAAGGTCCAGTTAACATTCACATCATATGACTAACTAGGAGCTTCGTGTGGTGCTGACAAGGTTGAATTTGCCATCAAGTCCTTGCCAAATTGTCGACAATTGGCAAGTACTGCATTTTTAAGTGTGTTTTATATTTGTAGCAAATGTAAATCACAAGCCATACCTCTTTAGTGTAAGAAAGGAGGAAAACCTTTCATTTTCATATGTTACCTTTTTTTAAAGTACATTTTAATGTGAGTGCTAGGCTTCCAGTCTTCCTAGCAGATTGATTTCGTTTGAGTGATAGTTCCAACTGCATTCTAGTTCCACCTCTATTCTAGTTCCAGTCTGTATTCTAGATGTTAAGCAGAAACTAAATCCTTAAGTAGGACAAAGGTGTTTAGCAAACAAAACCTTTGTAACCTTTAGATATTGGCTTAAAAAAGTGACTTGGAAGCAGTGAATTAGGATGTTTATTAATTTTTGTTAGTTGCGAAGGTGTGAAAGTCTTTTCTGCGGTCAAAGCACTCACCACAGGAGAAACTATGAAAGTGCTGATGAGAGTTGTAAACTTCCATAGACTATAGGTAGACTTACGTTAGGTTTTTAAAACTTTCGTATTTGCTACAAGGAGGCAGTTGTGCATAGACATAGTTAACGTCTATTAATAACCTTTCACTCGTAGAAAGCTCACAGGGTTTTTATTCACTGGTGGATTTCTGCTTTTGGGAATATACAAAGGGTGCTTCTGGAAGGCAGAGGATGAGAGTCCTGCATTGATGTTTCATTTACTGTAGTGTAATAGTAAGCATGTATTTGTGTTCACATTATGTCCTAGCTTCCTTCCTGTTTTTCCAAACTTTTACCAGGCTTCCCCTCTGTCCTTAGGCGTCTTCCAATAGCTTTAGATTCGTACATCCAGTGCTGTGAGAATCCTGTGTGATTTCAGTGAGATGGTTTCCTGGAGGGGAAGGAGGGGGGAAACAGTGAATATGCAAAAGTGCATTTCATAGATACACAACGGTTACCGTAACTGTTCAGTGCAAAGGATAGACCTGAGATGCACAGTTGGAAGTGAGAAGATGTTTAAGTTAAAAGTGTAGCTGTTGGCCTGTTTGTGTGATGACTGATGGTTGAATGTCTTATGACAGCCTAACAGTACTTAAGTAGGAGCATAACAAATGCTAAGACTGCCCACGTATACCATCTTGATGTAATCTGTCTGTAACTTGGCTGTTCAGTAATTTTATCCGAGACCTGATTAGAAGGGTAGTATGTGTATTTCTGCTCTTTTCTCCTTCCAATTTCCTTAGTCAAGTTTTTGCCTTTTTCTAGAGCCAGTGTTTTTGATCCTGATGAATTCTTTCTTAAAGTTATGATAGCCACAGCAACTGGATTTATTTTGTGAAGTGAAAAGATTTGGAGCACAGGGTAGGGAAATATAGTGAGGCAGAATAATTATGAAGCTCAGTAGCTGTTTTGAAAATCTGGGCTCTACAGTGATTGGTTTGCTGATCCATGTATTTCAGAATTCCCGTATCTTGCATGTAATACCTATGGAGACCTACTGTTCCCTCTGGAGAGCTGTAGTAGAATAGGGAATATTTTGGAAGAGGTACTAGGAAGAGTCTAGAAGATAGAAACAAATGGAGTTGTTCCCTTTCAGGAGGAAGTTCTGAGGATAATGTAATTTTTTTCTTTTTTTTTTTAATTTGGAGAGAAATGGTTGTTCAGAGTACCTGATACATCATTCCTAGATGATGCTTCATTTTCAATTTCTTCTATTCTTGACAGAGTTAATGTTTGGAGTAAAACTTCTCATGCCAGCTATCTGTCACAACTGATTTCTGTGCCCCTCCCCCTTGCATTTCAACAAAAAATGTCCAGTCACTGTCAAAACACGGGGGTGGGATGGGGGAAAAAGACAGATACTAAAATACCAAATCTTTTGTCCAGTACTCGTTCTGTAAGAAGCCTGCAAGTAGGAGCCAGTGTTAAGTCGGTGTGAACTAAGAGCAGGTAGCACAACTTTAAAGTTTGGTAGGTTGTAAGTTTATCCTGTGTTTGCTCTTCCTACTCCTGTGCTAGAAACTTAAGCTGCTTATTGCTTGTATCTTGTTTGCAGCTTATTTCTGTTGTGAGTTGTCTTTAGTATGTTAAACCAGCTTATGTGTCTGAGGGACACCTCAGGCATCCTTACTGGACTCAGCTATAACTACCCCTTTTTGAACTTGGAGTTACATATGTGTCACATGTATTTTGGTTTTAGTTGGAAGATACGTATTTCAAATTCAGCAATGCTGTGCAGTATTTAAAAACTGTTGTGTCAGCTGCCCTTAGTAAAAGCGAAAGAACAGAAATTATTTTTTAAATGAAAAGATTCTGAACCAAGAAAAAATCCTGTTCAGTGAAAGCATCTACCAAGTAAAGTATGCATTTACACATGCACATTTACACATGCTAAAAATAAACAGGCAAGATCTGCTGGTAGCTGGGCTTTGGTCTTTGATTTAACACTAATGTTCTCATCTGTGTACTTGTAGGCTAGCAAAGCAAAAAGTCGGCATCTGTTGAGTGACAACTGTACCTTTTCCTTTCAGATCACACTCGCTGTAACGTTTGGATTCTGGATGGAGACTTATACCATAAAGGGCTATTGAAGTTTGCAGTTTCTGCAGAATCCCTGCAAGACACCATTGTAGTCTTTGTTGCAGATATGTCTAGACCTTGGACTGTTATGGAGTCTTTACAGAAATGGGCCAGTGTCTTGCAAGAACATATTGATAAGATGAAAATTCCTCCAGAAGAGATGAGAGACATGGAACAGAAGTGTAAGTCTTTGTGCATCTTTGCGCATCCGTACATTCTTGTCCTTTTTTTTTTTTTACTAGCTCTTGCAACTTTCTTTTGTAATGATAAATTTCTTCAGATTAGTGTTTTGAGAATGGGTTAGATAAGAATTACTTTGAAGTTGTGATTACAACTCTAATTCAAATAGACTCTATTAGGCTTTAAAACAAGTCTTCTGGTTTTGCTGTGCTTACAAAAGATCAGGGGAATCACTGGTCTAAATCCCTCACAATAATGAGATTTTGTTACTTTGATTTTTAAAAAAGCCAGTTTTTAAAAAACTTAACTCCATACAGAATCACATTTTTAAAAATAGTGACAAAATTCAGTAACGGGAAGTGAGCTGTCTGCTTTCCTGTGGTATCTAAGCCAGGTCCCATTCCCATACTGTGTTTGTCTTCCAGTAGGTGTCTCTGCTCTTGTTTTTCACGAAGCTCAGACTGCGATCCTGGTACATCTAGTTGTCTCACTACAGCCATTCCTACCCTGTGACTTTAGGAATGTTGTATAAATTAACTTTCTTTCCTGGTCTATCTGTGGCAGGAAAGAATCTGGCACTGGCAAGTAGTCATTGCTGCAGTGTTGTTTCCTGCAGCTTCTTTTCTTTCCTAAAATAATTTTGAATGTTTCTTGAGTTTTTTCTGTTTTCATATTGAATTACTCCAAAATAAATTCCTTCAGTGGAAAAGACCTTAGCAACATGCATTCCTTCTCAGCTGAAGCATAGATTCAGACTGATCCTTGCTGCTTGCTGCTTTTGTTCAGGGCTGGTGGCTAGCTGTACTGGAGTGTTTAAACCTTGCAAATACTGTCTAGTGGCTTCTTTAGAGTTACTTTAGGGAGCAGTGTAATCTGTTTGGCATGTGAGCATTCAGATGTATTTGTATAGCTGATCTCCTTTCTGAATGTTAAATATTACTTTCCCCAAAGGCTTGTGCCTACAGCATACTAGCTAGAGTTTAAACTTAATGACTGAAACCACTTGGGTTTGATCACCAGGTTATATTAAAAAAAAAAAAGTAAAATCCAACAATTTTTAAGGGAAAAAGTTTTGGGTTTTTTTTTTTTTTAATGTGTGAAGAGATTTGGGAATGGGAGATGGAAAGGCAGTTTGAGTCTCACAATACAGCAGCTAACCCAATTTGCACTTTTCTGAGACAAACCAAATTTTATGGCAATCCAAATAAATGTGGAGTTTGTGCACTTAAATTTTACTTTTCAGCCTTCACTAAGAATGTACTGTGTGGAGGAGCCAGTTACAGCTGTGGCAAAGCTTTAGCACTGCATTTGGGGAACTTGGAAGACGTTGTCTTAGAGATTTCTAAATTGAAGTATCATAGAGTTTCTCTTGCGCTTTAATAGAGTCGAGGGAAAAGGAAAATTTGAGAGCTGCCCAATTCACACGCTTGCAGGACTCTGCTGCCATCCTATGGCTGAGCGGTGAACTTCGGTCCAGTGTCAGCATGCAGGTGAAACAGGGGCCTTAAGGGCTCCACTCCCAAGCTTCCATCTCTCTCCTTTTCTCAGTCACTGTGTAGGACGCTTGTTTCATCTCAGATACTTGTCTTCTGAGTTCTTGCAGACTGTCCCTAAGGGCAGATCTGAGCTCAAAACTTTGGCCACCATAGTTTGTAATTCTCTTAATAGTGAATCGTGCTAAAAGAAATACCTATTATAGCTGTGGCTATATTAGTGTAACTGGTTAGACAATACAGAGCACACGTGCCTGAAGAATCCCTTGTGACTGCAGTCCATCAATAAAGCTACACCAGCAAAGTCTTTCTTACTAAAATCCTGCATATGCTTCCCAAGATAAGTTGCCATGTAGAAAATGGAGAATCACTGTGTTAAAATAGCCCAGATAGATATGAAAAAACTGGGATAACAAAGCATGTATGCAAAGCAGGCAGTCTAAACATAGAAACAGGGTGCAGAGTGAAGAGATGTGCTAAATTCATTCCAGTAAAGCCCCACTGCAGCGTAACGCCACATGGATGTATATGTTTCTTGACTTCAGCTTGTAGAAGCAAATTCCCTTATGCTTGCTTCTAGATGTCAGCCAGGGCATGTGGATCAAGCTGAATGTCCGCCCTGCTTTCCCTAGCTATTACACGCACTACCAGTAACCAGTAGCTCTTGTTGACTCTGGGGAAGCATTTTCTAGTATAATCCCATTAGCATCCGTTTGAAGCGCTGCTAGTTTGTTCTTCCTCCATTGCTAGATCGTATTACCAATTTCCAGAAATCCTTTTCTTAGCTCGCCATTCTCAATGGAATTGAACTTTGGACTGCCTGTCTTTGCTTTCAAGGTTTTGGTGGCCTTTCTCTACCCAGCCTTTTGTCTTGTATTTGCTATTTGAGATACTGACTCCTGGCTTTACTGGGTGGGTGACCCTAGGCTCCATCTGGTATATGAGAAGCTTTCCTTTTGTGTTGAAGAGCTTCCAGAATGGGGGGCAGGACACACACACGGAAGCAACAGACTGCCTTGAAAGAAATTGAATTATTCAGAATATACCGAGAGCATTGTTTGTCTGCACTCACTCCTATCACTGAGCTGCTCTGAAAATTCCTTGCTAAAAGCTTGGCTAATGTGGATTCAGATAAATAATGTCAGTTCAAATGTTCTAATTTAATTCAGGCTCAATTATGATAAATCATTGTTTAAATAACACACATTTGAATAATTATTTCAGGGAAGATCTAAATTTTGCCTCCCTGTTTATGACAGCAAAACAGAAAAGACGACTGTCAAGAATCAAGAAATGCAGGAAGGAAGTATACTGGTAAAATGGCTATTATATTAATGTCCTCTGGAGCGTTTGAAGCTAAAGACTTGAAATACAGTAACATATTTTTCAGAAAAATAAGTAGTGTCCTGTTCAAGCTGAATTAGTTTCAGGTTCTCTGCCTTTTCTTCTTTCTTTTTTCTTTTTTTTTTGTCTGACATAGAGCTGAAAGAATTCTTAAGCTAAAAGATAAGAGACTCACTTTGCCCAGACATCTTTTGTCTAGAAATTCTTTTCACAAGACTAAAGTTTATGATCAGTAAAGATAGTGCACAAAAAAGCTAAAAGCTGCATGAACTGATTGTGAAGCTTTTAGAGTGTAAATATGGAATGATGGTCTCAAATTTTTTCTGCGTTTTTCTTGTTGTGCTGTTCAGTGCTTTTGTGATCTATCTAGTTAAGTAAGCTGTAGCGTTTGTCTGCCATTTCCATACTGCACTTAAACAGTACTACAAGACTGAGGATTTTATTGTTACTGGAACAGCCAAACCTAAGAATAATGGTGGATTGCTTTCTTGGTGGCACTTTGAGTCAATTGCTCCCCTGACATGAATCTGTTCTTGTTATAGTTAGCTTTCAGTAGCTTGTGTAAATAAGCAGCAACATAAGAAAAAATTAACTGGAAACTTGCATTTGTTTGCTGTGTTAAATGCAAAAGTCGAAATAAAAGGCTTTTTACCTAGATAAGCCACAAGTTTGGTAGATAAATTAGCACGCTGTAGCGGAGATGTGATTTTTATGGCATATTATCACCTGCTGATAATTTTTCAAATGTAGTAGGTCATTCCTAGTATTTGACCTTACTGATAGGTAGCAAAATATTACTGATTTGTCAGATGGACGGTTGTTTTTCTGGCTTCCTATTCTATGTGCGTCGTCTTATCTGTATTTCTCGTTCAAAAAAATTTAAGCCAAAGTCATTTTCCCCTCCTTCTTAATAAAGAAAAGAGTTATTTCCCATATCGTATGGAATGTGATTCCTTAATACGAATTATGTGGAGGAGAAAATATTCATAGCTTGCTAGAAAAAAGGAAAAAGAGAAGATTTATGCAAGCTGTGCATGATCAGCTTTATGTCCATTAAAAGTTTGAGAGTGGAGATCAGGTGAGAAAAAGATATGGGAGGTAAGGAAAAAGTATTAAATTTCTGTGTGACGAGGAAACACTTTAACTGAAGTGAGCTTCTTAGCTGCTTAGAATGCAGCTTGTTCATAAGGGGTGGTCTGACAGCACTTGTGGTACAGATTTACTTTGGATTTCACAAGACTGAATTTTGAATGGGAATGGGAGTTGAATGAGAGTCTTTAAAAAATGTTGAAGAGCCTGTCCCTAACAGGGCTTTAAACCGCTCTAATTCAGAAACCAGTGTATCTGCGTTCAGGATAAAGTAGTTGCAGGTTCTTAGTATAGCTTTTACCTTCTTCTAACTCTAGTAGTTACTTGTTCAACAGACCTTGTTAACTAAAGCTGAGTGTATTCTGTAGCATTTCACAGTCTCTATCAGGGATTAATGCCAGACCATACGCGTTATTAACAATGCACAACAACAGTTTATCTCCACAGTGAAGTGTTTTCTCCCTCCATGCATGGATCAACCAGAGTGAGATACGGCCTTGTTGACCGCTGGTCTGTGATGGATGGTGTTGGTACTGCTTACTCTTGGGGAGAGGGAAGAGTTGGGAATCTTGGCTCTCTAGGATTATGGCCTTCGTTCACATTCAGCAGAAATTCATGAGGATGTGCTGTCAGATTTCTTAAGTTTCTATGTTGCATTTGCTATTATTTATATTAGTAAAATTCATGGGGTATCTTGAATAATGATTTGTATCGTGTTGTCAGAGTCTTACTGTTTTCAAGAGAGGCTTTTCTTTCCCAGATTTGAGGGGGTTTATACTAATAGATATCTCAATAAAGAAAAGATTTTCCTGCTTTAATATGAACAAAACCTAGGAAACTAGTATTGTCTGATTATAAAGCTGTAGTAAATTGAGAGCAGTATTGTCAAATATTCTTTTACATCTGATTAAGTCGGAGAGGCTTATCTGAATGATTGTAGTGGATGTAAATGGTATTCTTTTAACTGCTGTAATACACTTGTCTTCAATAGTTCTTTTTCTATCCTGAGGTAGGAAGAGTCTGAGTAATGACATAAGTACTTTTTTAAAACTCTTTTCTAGAATGCTCTAGAATTAATTTGCTTTCTGTGAGATAGTCAATAAACTAATATGCAGAATGTACGATGGAATTTTGATTTCCAGTTGCTGAATATGAAGCAGTACTAGAGGAAAGCATCCCTTTGAAAGCATTATTGTTTCCTCTCCACCAGAAGGCACTGCCTCCCCAAGTTTAAAAGCAACTGCATTCGATTTTTTTTTTTTCCTTTGGACCTTGGGACATACTGACTTGGTGATTGGAAGTCTTATGGTCTATATTTAATGTGGGTTTTTTAAGCTTTTCTCTGCACTAGAGCTCTCTTGTTTGCCACAAGAATCACACAATTTTATATTTCAAATAAAAATTGTAGACTGTGCAGCTTTGAACAGAAGTGTTTTTCTGATTTGTTCTTCCTTCCACATGCCCATTCTATTGCAGGTATGGTTCCTATTTTGAAAAGGTACAGTGACTTTATTTTGCAAGATTTGTATTATAAACTTTGAGGTTTTACCACTTCCTAAACCTCAGAAGTATCAGATGGCCTGCAGTACAGTTGCATTCCCTTCCCTGTCACATGGGTGGATGTACTGAACAACACTCTTTGGGAGGCTTTTGAAAAGTTTTCCTTACTGTACATACAGTCAGCCTGCTCCCACTGTTTGTAGAATAAAGATGCCTTCATGGGAGCAAATCATGGAGCTTTGCTTGTCTCTTTCCTGAGGGCTTCTCATGGCTGAGCAAGGAGGATGCTTCAGGTGGGATTGTCATGTGAGGGAGAGCCCCGGGCCTTTGGGAAGCGCTGTGCCTGGGAGCAGACACATCCAGTAGGCAGATTTATCTGGTCTGTGGCTTTTTTCCTGAAAAAAAGACATAAAAACTGTAAGTCGCAGCCCAGTTTTGATAAAGCATGCGTGGGGTCACAGTGCGCTTCCAAAATGGTGTTAATACTATTTCTTAGGCACTTCAGTATTTGATAGTATTTGATATTATTGGAACACTCATCGTTGCCGTAAAATTAAAACATTGAAAACACAGAAAGCATTTAGTTTCCTCTGGGCCGTTGTAGTTTTCCTGAATATAACTGAGTCTCTTCAGATAATATTTAGAAGTCTTTGAGTCTGTATTTATGCAGTGTATTTTTTATATTCCTAGCATATATATATATATTTCTGACTCCCGCAACAGAAATGTAGAGTAATAGAAACTTGAGTAATAGTTTATAAGAAAGAGTGGCTGTTTCAGCTTGGTGTTTTCTGTGTCCATTTGCATTTTCACCATGCTTTCTTCCAAAACTAGGTACAAATTGCAGTGAGTATAGGCTACGTTGTTATACTACATTTACGTTTTTTGTTGTCAGCTCCCCTACAATGAAATGCATTGAATTGAGGAATGTGCATTTGTGCATACTATAGCTCTTGCAGCTAGTTTTGATTATTTGTCATGGCTCCAAATTGCACTCAATTTAGCTTGTTGTAAATTTTGGTGGAGAATTGTTGTGTTTGAAGGGGCAACAAGGCTTAAGCTTGCATTCTGTTCTCATGTAGTGCCTCATTATAAAAGGAAAAAAAAAAATTGAGATTTCTTGTTAGTCATAGATTAATTATGGTTTAAAAAGAACAACTAGTTCCTTTGTTTTACCTTAAGAAGATCTCTCTCTTGATAGTTATAAAGGAGTTTCAAGAGTATGTAGAACCTGAAGAAGGCTACCAAGGATCACCGCAGAGAAGAGGCCCTTCTTCTGGCCAAGAGGATGAACATGTTTCTTTGCCACTTGGAGAAAACGTGCTGACTCACAACCTTGGTATTCCTGTGCTGGTAGTTTGTACAAAAGTGAGTTTCTAATTCTGTTTGCTACTACGGAAAAGTTTAATAACTTTTCTTTTAGAAGGCATGCTTTATACAGACGTGCAAAATGAATTCTGGATTAATAGTAAAGGGGTTTATTTTAAAAGTAAGCTTCTGCCATCAGTGTAAATTTTTAATTTTGCAGAAAGGTAATAACCTTGTCAATTATATGTTAAATTACTTTATGTTTTGATTTATTGGTGGCATTTTAAAACCAAAGGCTCAAAGTAAATGTGATGTGTGTGTGTAATAATAAGGAAGATGTTGGGATTAAACAACTGGGTTTTTCTGGTTTTGTTTTTCTCCCTTTCTTCCAGTGCGATGCAGTGAGTGTACTAGAGAAAGAGCATGACTACAGAGAAGAACACTTTGACTTCATTCAGTCACACATTCGTAGATTCTGCTTACAGTGTATCCTTTCCTGTGCTGAGGGGATTTGCTGTAACCTGGAAGCAAGAAAATACGTTTTAGTGTTGAATTGCACATAAGGTTAATCTGAGAAATTCCACTTCAGGATTGCTTGCTATTTAGTTATTTACTATGTAGCGTTTGTTGTTTTGAGAATGTTGAGAGATGTATAAAACTTTTTATAATTTTAAAATTGTGCATGGGATTTGGAGCTTTTGTTCCTTTACAGAGGATTTGTCTTGCGTTTTCTGAGGTGGTTTTTCTTGGTTTTCCCCTCAGAACTTGCAGTTTCCATATAAACCTGAGCTGTCTCTTAAGTTTTTGACTTTTTCAAAGTTAAGTGCCTGGGAGGGTAGGTAACTTTTGTGTATGTCAACGAAAAGTATCATGAGTCTTCTCCTGTTATACCCTCTTCCTCTCCCTGACTACTAAATGGCTGTAGCTTTTGCCTTGAACTACTTCTCAAAATTAGGTCTAGTAATTATATGTGCATTAGCTCCTGTTTTGAAATTCTTACTGTAACTTAAAAACTATACCTTACATAATTTTCCTTAAATAAATAATCAGATGGGGCTGCCTTGATTTATACATCAGTTAAGGAGGAAAAGAACCTTGATCTGTTGTATAAGTACATTGTACATAAAACATACGGTTTTCAGTTTACCACACCTGCCTTAGTGGTAGAAAAGGATGCAGTTTTTATGTAAGTCAATTGTATAAGCAGCATGGTTTCAGATTGCTTTCTGTTAAGCACTACACTTCATGTAACATATATATATAAAAATAACTTGACTGGTTTGTGTCATTCAAAAGCTCAGTATGTGAGTATTCTAAAATCCTGAATTAAAAAAACAATGTAGTGCATATTACTTGGGTTACTCAGCTCAGAGTATATCATTCCAGCTTTTTAGTATCTTTGGAATTTAGCTGAGAATTAGGATTGACCTATAATAAAATTGCTGTATTCAGGTAGAGGGCAGTAAATAAATGGTCTCTGTAGAAGTGCTTTTTGTGACTGAAAAGGCAAAGCTTTCCTTCTTTTTATAGACCTGCTGGTTGGGACAATGAAAAGAAAATTGCCATTTTACATGAAAACTTCACAACAGTGAAACCAGAAGATGCATATGAGGACTTCATTGTAAAACCTCCTGTAAGAAAGGTAAAAAGGGATAAACTCTTCCCTGCCCCCCCAACAAATAGGTGCAGTTTGCTTGAATGGCTACTAATAACTATTAATACTGAAGAACTCAAAACCTAAATGTAATTTTTTTTGTATTCAAATGTGTGAAACATCAGGCTTTCATTTTCTGGTTGTTTAAAATACTGCAAGCAATCACAGAAATCATTCACCTTAGTAAATGAAAAGGCAGTCCAAAAATAACGGTTTCACAAAAACGTTTTTGCATGTGTGGGATAAACCCACTTTTTGAAAATGGAGAATACTGTTGTAGGACTTCAACAATTTACATGTATACACACATGGCATTGAGGTTACCATATAAAGGCAAATCTCGTAAAACAAGACAGTATATCACTATTGCATTAACATATTATTAATGACAGATTTCTTCATGTAAGGCAAAAGCAGTAAATAAGTGATATAAATTCTGTGTATTGCTAATTTTGTGAGTATAGGTGCACAGGAATAGGATATCTGTAAAATGGATAGTATGGAAAATTGTAAATGAAAATGTATTCTGATCTGTATTGGAAAGCTTCTTTTACAACTTTCTTACATGCTTAACGTTTCTAGCTCAAGCCCCAGTATTTGGAAAAGGGAAGAGCTGTTTGAAAATTTCATGTAAGGGAAAGGTTTAATCCTGTTGTTTGTAACTCATGGCACCTATGGGAAATAATTATTGCCTAATAGGAGTGTTATGACTGATAAGAGCTAGCGTAATGTTTCTGGGGGCTGAGGGATTGAGTTTGGGGTCTTCTGGAGTAAGGTAATCTCAGGTCTTTGAAGAGATGCTGATGAGATTAATACCTAAACTTAAAAAGGTGAATGTGGCTACTTACCAAGTGCTCATCTTTCTAGGAGAATACCCACAGGCTAGTCTACTCCATTCACTTACAATTTTTTTTTTTTTTAATGACAACTTCTTTAATGTTACTACTCTTTTAAATGTGAAAGATTTTTTTTTTTTAAAAAACAGTAAAGAATGTTATTAAACATTTGCCTCTTTTTCTTCTCTTTAGGTCACCAAAACATAAAAAACAGTTACAGTAATTTCAGTTTTTACTTCTAATAACAAAATATTTTGTTCAACAGTTAGTCCATGATAAAGAACTGGCAGCAGAAGATGAACAAGTATTTCTTATGAAACAGCAGGTAAGAATGGAAGTATGAAAATAAGTCCTTACTATATAAGATTTTGGTTTAAGCTCTCCATTGTTACTACCTTCAGTTTTTCATTCTTCATTTAAATCACTAGATACCCACTTTTCAGCTTTCAAATTCAGATGTAATTGTGAAATAAGACTTTTCTTTATTTTAACAAATACGAGTAGAAAATATGGCCACTTATCTTGGCAAGTTGAAAGGAAAATATGCTGAGAACAGAAATAATTTGCATTTCAGAGGAGAAGAGCAAGAAGATAATTTGAAATTTCACAACATAGATGTATTGATCTGTAAAATATAAATATTTTTGAAACATGATATCTTAGTGTTGCTGTTTTCTTACAGCCAGAGGCTTGAAAGACTTTAAGGTGTCCAGTTTGGCTGTGCTGTATCTTCTTGTTTTCTTCACTGCTCTGTTGTTTAAAAAAAACTAGTAATACTTTCCTATATAGTTGATTATAAGTATCATAGAGGTTACAGACTTGGGTGTCTATGGTTATGGCTTGTAGTTCGGGAACAGCTGTGTAAGACAAAGGACTGAAGCTTATTTACTCATTTTAACCCTGTCATCTAGTGGTAAAGTCTGGAAGTATATAAGAGGAAGCCTGTAAATATTGGGGAAAAAAAAATTATCAAATAAATTAATGGTTAGTCACCTTCACTGTATTTTATTCCTTTATATTTTCTGAAATATATTTAATATTAATATGCTCTTTTTGCAGTCATTCCTTGCCAAACAGCCAGCAACGCCTACAAGAGCATCGGTAAGTAGATCCAAGAGAAGAGTAGGAGGTGTTTTGTTTCCTTCTAGGGAGGAGGGAATGATTCTAACATGGAGAGGTTCATTTTGTAAATGTAAATGTAAAATACATACTTTCTGCAGTTTGGGGAGATTGAATTAAAAAAGAAGTGCCAAAATTTTACAATGTGGCTTATAAAGTACTTCATTCTAATTCACTGTGGAAACATAGAAATATCTGATGATTATTGAACTGAAAATTTCCTACAGCGATTCATCCTTTCTCTTTGTGGAGGCACATGCCCCAAATAACTGGTGGTGTGTTGTTTTGGTGTGTTGTTTGGTTTTTTTTTTTCTCCCCCCCTGTGTGCATACACTACAGTGCTAATATGAAGGTTTGAAAAGTAATTTGTATGTAATGTTACATTTGCTTTATATAACTAATCCATTTAAGTTCTTTGATTGGTGTGATTTGGACTTTTTTTAAGGAATCTCCTGCAAGAGGCCCTGCAGGATCCCCAAGAACTCAAGGCAGAGCTGGTCCCGCTAGTGTACCCAGTGCCTCACCAATAACATCAGTTAAGAAACCAGATCCAAATATTAAAAGTATGAATAAGCATTTTACTGTTTTTATCATGTGTTATTTCCCTCAAAAAAAAAAATCCTCTCTTGTACAAGATTTTGGAATTTATTCACTAACTGTATAGTTAGTTTAATAACACAAATGAATTTATGACATAGCTTCACGTTTTATTTTCTTTTTTTTGAGTCATTCATATGACTTGGAGTTCTGCTATTGCCAAGCAGTCAGTCAGAGTTCAAATACATTATTTCCTTAAGTTGCCTAAATACATTTATTATGCATCAGTTGGATGATTAGAGTGGGGACTGCTTTAAGGTATATGCAGTTTTATACTTCGTATTGCTTATTCTGGACTCCACGACGTCTCCAGAACGTCATTGTCTGACATTGTACATGAAGTAACTTGGAAATTACACCCTTTCCCCTCCCTCAGCCCTAAGAGGGAGCTCCATGTTGTTGAGTGGTTTCTTTCCTCTCTGTGCATTAGGAAAGTTGGTAGGGCCAGTATTGTTTTTAATTATGCGCTGTGGTGTCATACCTTGCTTACAGTGGATAAAGTACTCAGGCAGTTCTGGATCATATCTCATTGCTGTATATCCAAATTCTGATTTATGAAAAGTAGCGTGGCATGAAAGACTGCACTAAAACATCTATGCGGTTTGTTAATGGACTTATAAATCTTTGAATTGCACATCCATACTTCATGCTTTGTTTCTTGGCTTCTACAGTTAGAAAAAAAGGAAAAGCATACAAATATTTAGATTAAAATTTTGTGACATGCCCCCACCCCGTTCCAGAAAAGTGGTGATATGCTTTCAGTCGTCTCTGCCAAAGAATGCAAAGGACTAGTGTCTTTAAATTGAGCAAAGAGAGACTCTCTCATATTTGAGGTTTATTTCCTTGATTGGTAAGAGAGTTATATATATATGTTAAAAAATAAGTTCTATCATTTACCAGCAATAACTATTCTTTGATATATATATATATATATATTTGTTTTTTATTTAGATAATGCTGCAAGTGAAGGTGTCTTGGCTAGTTTCTTTAACAGCCTCTTGAGCAAAAAGACTGGCTCTCCTGGGAGTCCTGGTGCTGGAGCAGTGCAAAGTACAGCCAAGAAATCAGGTATTGGGCTTGTTATTGCAAGCTGTTTTGCATATTTTTAATGTTTTATTTGGCCCACATTGGCCTAACTGCGTGTATCTTTTAAACTGGTCAGTAAAGTGACAGACCTTGACAGATGACAGTGCCAAACTGTGCAATCTTTAAAAAAGAACTGAACTACTGCAACTTCACAACTCCAGGGCTTCTATTAACCCTGTCATAACTTGATTCTTTGAGTGAAGTTATACTGCTGGGATATAAATAACATTTCAGTCTTGATCATATTCAGAAAGTGCTGGTTTTCTTTTTTTTAACTTCAGAATTCCTTTCTTGACACTTACCTGTTTTTTGAAGGAAATGGAGTTTATTGGGCTTGGACTGTAGTCGCTAGTCAAACTATTGAAATCTCTCCAGAGTTCAAGTTTAAATGAATTACTACTTATGACAGCTTGATGTTATTCTCTCGTTTAATTTAGTATTTTTTGTGATCCAGCACAACTGATAACACTGATCACGTAGATTCGTTCTGTGTATGTGCCTATGACTGCATTGTATGAGATGTTTGTTGATACGTAGTTGCATTAGTTTGGGTGAAGACAAAAGAAACCTGTCAGAATACTTGGTACCTGTACAAAACTCAGTGTTATAAACCATGTGGTTGTTCCACCCAATATTAGAAATGTACTACTTAGATTATTTAACTGTGTCTTTTTGGTATTGGTGTTCCCATCACACTTAGGTTCAGGAGCTTTCCTTCCGGAATTATTTCAGTACTAAATTATTGATAGATATTCTACTTCTGATCCCAGACTTGTGAAATCATGTGAAATTTAATGGTGATGCCAAACCCAGGGTTTCTGATGCTTAGAGGAGTGTGTAAGCCCCAGATACTCTAAATTGGAAATGAAAAATATTTGATGCCAGCCACAGTGATGATACTGCCAGTAAGAGAACCAGAGCAGTTATTGGAGTGTGGGTATTTGAACTGAAACTATTCGTGGAGAGGTGAAGTAAGGATTTTTTTTTTTTTTTACATTGGTAAGGGTTTTATATGACATTCCATGCTCTGAAAGCTCAAAAATGGCTAGAATTTGACTTACAGCAAGTCAGTATTTTGTTGGGGTTTTCTTTTGTTTTAGCATGATGAATTCTGTAATTTATCTTTATTAAATTTTATTTATTAGAAAGATAACAATACAAGAATTATTTGTATTATTTACATAATATTACTGTACCTACATTATAAAAATATTTAATTAATTCTTTCCTAATCCAGAATGCCCTCTTCAGTTAAACACTGAAAGGTGTCCCCTGCTTCATCAAGCGCAGCATCATGCTATTACTGACCACAATGTCAAATTAACTGTTTTTATAGAAAGAGGACTAGAAATAATTTTTAGGGATCATTTCATCCGTGCTCTTTATCTAAAGCAGAATCAGTTAGGGAGTTCCTGGCTAGTGATGAAAAAGTAAACAAACTCTGAAATAAAAGATGTAATGTCATCTCTCCAGGAAGCCTGTTCCAGTACTTAATTTCTTGGTTATTTTTGCTCTTGTACAGTCAGTATTTCTTAATCCCAGTACTATTTGTCTTGTTCGAGTGGAGACAGAGATCAGTGTAGCCCCTTTGTCTTTGCAGCAATCTTTTGCATATTTGACAGCTATTACCCTTTTGCATCTGACTTTTGTCTGGGCTACAAAAATACACTTCTGTCGGCCTTTCCTCACAGCACATGTTTTTTATGGCTCTGATAATTCTTACTGTTCTCCTTTGGACTGCCTGCTCTGATGACCTGTTTCTTTTGGTGCTCAGAAATGAATGCGGTACTTCAGACAAGGCTTTGGCTGCCCTAAGTAGGGGTTACTTAATCTGTGTTATGTATTGTGATTCTATTTAGATGTCTCAGCATGATGCTATGTTTTTTTCATCTGTATGATATTAATCGGGATTTCTTGTAACAGTACAGCCAGCTTAATACAATTTCTGCCTCCTAGTAGGACGTTTTCTAGTCTTACCAAATGACCTTAGTATTTCCAAAGGTTGTATGTTTGCTTTTAACATTATTTTCCATTCTGTTACTGTGCACCACTTTGATAATTTATATAAATAACTTTTTACCTCCAATCCTGTCTTTCAAAATCCTTTGTAGTCCCTTCAAGCACGCTTGCCTATGTGTCTGATATCTTCAACAGCTGGACAGGGTCGATTGCTGAATAAAAATATTGACTAGTACTATGGATAACTAATGGGTAATTTTATTAATTACAATACATTTTTCTGAAATATCAAGACTGTTTTTTTTCTAATTTATTTATATAAGGGTTACGTGAGATGTGATATCAACCACTTCTCCCTTCTCCACAGGGCCTGTTACCCTATCATAGAAAGAAATTTGGTTGGCTTGACACAACTTGTTGGTAACAGTTCCGTGTTGATTGTTGTGCTGGTAGGCTGTTTGTAAGCATCTAAAACATAATTGCAATTTCTGGAAAAAATACTAGAGTAAAAACTAACTAGTCTGTAATGGGCTTTACTCTTTCCTCTTTCAGTCTTCTAGAACATCATGTACTTTTCAGGAGTTTTCAAAGATAACAAATGGCTATGTGTACCTTTTTCTTTTTTTCTTGTGTCAGCATTAACTTCTAATTTAAATAGATTATTTCTCTCCTGAAACATCTAGAGACAGCAGTCATACATCCTTTCTTAATTTTCTTGTTTTGTTAGACTAAATTAGACAAGTTCTCTTCTAGTCTTCTGTTAGAGGTTGAGCTCTGTTTTCCCTACTAGTCTCTTCTTCATTAGTTCCCATCATTGGCTTATCTTTTCCTGAACATGAGTGATTAGAATTGTATGCAGCACTCCAGATATATCTCATTGTAGTGCCTGGTACAGCAGTTCTCTTTCTTTGGTGGAAGTACTTCTCCTGAGTGATCTCAAGATTGCAGTTGGCTTTTCTTGGCTGCATCAAGTTGGCAGCTCATGCTCATTCCCTGACTTTCAGAACAGAACAATCGGCTTTCACTCACAAGAGAATATGCCTGTTCCTTGTCAGCTGATGTGCTCACATCTTATATTCAACCAATATAAGATTAAACTTTCCTGAGAAGGTAAGGGCTCCTCACACTGGTATCTCAAAAGCACTTGTTGAGTTTATAAGGTAGCTGGCGCTGGTGGTAACAGAAAAGATTACTTGCTGTTTTGTGGAAGAGTTGAGGAGAATATTTTGGAGAAAGTCTTATTTATGGCAGCATCCTCTGTGTGAGTAAATGTGCTAAAATGGTCTTTGTAGGCTTTTTAAATGTCCAATTTAAACTGTTTAAAGAGCCCTAAGTTTTCAGAAGGTTGACACTAAAAATATTTAGCTTTAAAGAGACCACCCGTTTCTCCCACAGCTATGAATATCCTGTGGTTGAAATTTTGACGTTTTGTCACAGGATGAGGGAGACGTCGTGGATCTCAACAGCCTAGGTCTGCCTAATTGATTGATTGCTTTCTGCTATGTTAACTCTTACTTGAGAGAACTCTCTCGTCTGGGCAGATGCTGCAATGTCATGTCCATTGTTCCTGATGTGTAATTCCTCACCCATCTTATTTGCCTTTATGTTTCTGGACTGTCTTTCTTCCATGTGTAGACCATGATATTTTAAAGAACTTCAATTAGTCGTTTCTGTGGTGGGTTATTTTTCTCCGCATTGACTTCTAGACTTAAAAAGTTATTTCATTTATATTCACAAGAAGATTCTTGTAAATTCTAAGATTTGCCTTCAATCTTTTATTGCTGTGCAATAGATAAAGAACTAGGGTTCCCTGCTCTCACCCTAACCTAGAAAGGAGAATACATATAATCATATAGAACACATCTAATTGACTCAGGCCATTACCATCCTTGACGATATTTTTGTAGGGAAACCAAAAGCAAGTATCTATTTAATTTATAACAGAGGGGAAATTTTTATTTTCATAAAACCTTTATTTTCTTAAAAAATTCTTCTCCTCTGAAAGGTGCTCACCTATGATGGTGGTAAAGGGGAGTATATAAACCTACATATCATTGAACAGCTTGGCAATGTTTTTCCTGTCCAGTATGAGGTAGTTGCAGGAGACAGATGCTTGGTGTTATTTTGGAGGCTTAAGGATCCAGTTCATCTAGCATTAAAAACAGTTTTTGTTTAGACCTACTTTGTTTGAGCAAGAATTTTGTGTGTTTTTTATTGTTTTAGAGTTTAGGGTTTTTTAACTCCAAGATACCATTAGTCTACATGTAAAGTGTTTTGTATTGTAAGTTATATTACAGTTAATGTACTAATTTTAAAATTTTGTTTAAATACTCATGCTTTGAATAGATGCTACTAAGAGTACTGTGGCTTACAACTAGTGCTTAAATTTAAAACCTTTATAGTGATTAAAGGTAACCTTTTAACTTGGTTATGTCTTTGTACTTTGGAAAAAAACACTTAAATCTCTAACAGTCAAATCTTGCCTTCTTAATGTTTTCAGCATGTACCCTGGAAAAAATCCACCTAATATTTCACACACATTTGAGCTGGAAAACAGATGCTTGTTAAATTCTTTGGCTATGTAAGGAAGCTGTACATGGTTATATAATCTACTTTTAGCCTAAAAATATAGCTTTTTAATCTTAAATGCTTGTATGCTCTAAGCATTAGAATATATTGTTCCAATTTTAGCAATTAATTTGTCTGTGGGTTTATAATTTTCAGAATGAGAGAATGAAACTAATGGTTCAGTTAGAGAATTGTTAAAAAGTTTTGAGTCTAATATAAAAATGTAAGATACGCCTTTCCATGAAATGCTCCAGTGTGTCTGTTTCCAATTGAAGAAGTCCTTTGAAATGACTGCTCTGAGATATTACATGAATATGCAATTCATGTCCCCTTTTTTAAGGGAAACATTGTCTGCAGACATAAGAGTTCTTCCTGTTAGTTGCTTAATATTAAAATGCAGCAAGTATAAGTGTGACAAAACAAATATGATTTTTGTAGCAGGTGTCCTGCATACCTTGGAAAACTTGTGGTTAAAATCTGGGTTTAAATAAAGTCCTTGCTATCAGTACTAATAATAGAACTCTGTACAGTTGACTTTTATAGACAACTCTTAAATGTCGTTGTTTTTAAAATGTTAGTTGCCGTAAAATATATCACAGATATTTTTGTGCTTTATGGTGCCGTATAATTCAGCATTTCATTTCTTTAAAGTGAATCAAACCTTAGTATTTATCAGTCTTTACATAGACATTACCTTGCATTGTGTCAGGCCCTGTGTTCTTGGGTAGGTGGCAAAGTAATGAGAAATTAAATAATATGAATACTTGTACTCATCAGTTAAAACATTTCATTGAAATTAGATTGCTTTAACCTTGTCCTTTTTTCTTCTTAGGACAAAAAACAGTTTTGACAAACGTTCAAGAGGAATTGGATAGGATGACTCGCAAGCCAGACTCTATGGTAACAACAAACTCTCCTCCAACAGAGAATGAAGCTTGATAGCGCATAAAAAAATGCATATGTAAATGACCAAATAACTATGTATATTGATCTGATAAGACCAGGAATTTTCTGCTATGGCAGATGCTATCAGTTTTCTTGGGGCAGGGGAAATGAGCTTACTACATCATTGCCTTGTCCCAGTAAAAAGTGCACATTCAGGAAGTTTGCGTATAAAATCCCTCTGTATAAGATAACCATTTAGAGTTTATATAGGGCAATTCTTTTGGTTTTGGAGGTAAGCAGGTGCAGCTGCATTTCCTGTTGTGAAGAACACAGAGAAGCAAAATGGAGAATTCTTATTAAAATACTACTACTGACTGCACACAAGGCAAGAAAGAGAAATGAAATCCTCTTTCAGAGTTACTGGAATTGGCTACTTGTATGTTTGCAAATGCATTATATTCTTGGAAAGGTGGTGGTGGTGGTGGTGGTGTAACAGAGCATTAATTAGGTGAAAGAAGCCTAGGCAGGGAATGGAGC
Source organism: Nipponia nippon (assembly GCF_047370975.1). Lineage (NCBI taxonomy): Eukaryota > Metazoa > Chordata > Aves > Pelecaniformes > Threskiornithidae > Nipponia > Nipponia nippon. Next base: position 43,789,195 of record NW_028262391.1, read on the forward strand.
CCTAAAAGGGCAAACAGATTTGGGACAGTAAGAAACCAGAATGTTGGATTGACTGGAGAGGAGCAATGTTGTTAAACCCTGTGTTTCACATAGGGTAAATAATCACTGTTTTAAAAAGACTACTTTACATTGGAGAATTCCAGGCCAAACACTACGCATCGTGGGAATTTATTCTTGTTATAAATCTTGTTTTAGTTTTTAAAGAAGTCTAAGAGTGTGGGTGCCCTTTCTGGTGTAGCTGACAAAGGGAGAAACTATAACTTGTTTAGATCCAAGTGCCTGGCACAGTGTGTGATGTGTCTTTAGAAGGTGCTTGAACTTATTGTGCACTGTAGTACAAACAGTCACTGTTTGGTTTTATTTTAAAATCAGTAGTTTGGCGATTTGTATTTAATTTTAAATCCTGTTTTCTGATAGCTTCTGCCTTTTTTTATGCCAAGAGGCTAGACTATGAAGAATGGTGGGTGACGTATCATTTTCCCATAATGAAATGTGCTACAAACACTCTCAGTATTTTTTTTTTTCTTACGTCTTGTAACTAAATATTAGCTACCAAGCTAAAATTGATTCCTGCCTTAGACCTGTGGAGGTTTTTAAAAAAAACTTTCAAGGCCCTAGTTCCAACCACATCTGCTGCAGGTGCAGCCAACTCCAATTCTGAAGGTAACCGAAAAAGTATGAATGTGTACATGATGAACATACTCAATAACTTGTTTTGTATTTTCTTTAATGTAGCATTTCATTTGGAAAGATGGGTTGTGGTTGTCCCCGTTGCTCGAACGGAGCTCTGTCCATGGTCACATAAAACCATCATTCTCTAAAAACAAACAAAACTGCTATGGTTACTGAAATGGCACTTTGATTTTATATACGGTATGCTTGTTTTACATGTACACACTACCATAAATTAAAAATACCAAGCATATTCTGTGCTCTTAACGCTGAAGGGAAAAACCACAATTTGAATTATGCAGAGTTTACTTTTTATTGATATGAACTTGTTGTACTAAATCTGATGTCTGGATATAACTTCCCTAATATATATTGTTACTTAAATATACAGAATTAGATTGACCACTAACACAGTACTGGATGTTAACTTCAAATCCTATGTTACAACAAGAGGCTGTTCTTGTAAGTCTGTCTAAACATTATCTAGAAAGCTAAGAGTATTTACTTGCCTCTTTGACAAACATTAACATGAGTATGTTATTTGTGCCAGTTTTTTTTTTGTTGAAAATACTATATTTTTCTTTTTTTTTACTTTTTTTTAATAAACAGTATGACCTGAAGTTACACAGTTGTCTAGGTAACAGTTAGACTAAGACTGTGGATGGCTGATGGGTAATGTGGATGGACTTCCTGGTGTCATGGGTGCCGGCTGCGCGTTACCACACCAGAAGAAGTAATTACACGCTGTCCTCTTGACACTGAGAATTGAGATTGGAGACTAAAACATCAAAAACTCAACAGGAAAATTGAACAAGTGTGTGATCATAATGGGATATAGTTTGAAAACCTCAGTCTGAAACTGCATTTTTTTGTCATCTAACCTGATAAGCACTTTCTCCAGCAATATGGCTAAAACTTAAAATTGAAGTACTTTCCCGTTCTATAAAAAGGTTAAATATACTAAAATTGATCAAAACTGATAATGTATGATAACTTACCAGCTTTGCAGAAAGATGCTTCTGACAAAGCAGAAACAAATTTCCGGTTTCTAATTGCAAGTGAATGCTCCTAGTTTATTGAAAGAAAGTTGTAAGTAATGTAGCATCCTGTGGTTGCCAAAGTCTGTCAACTTTGGTGAGCTGCACAGTTGTTATTCTGGTGTCTTCAAGCATTGGAACCAAAGGCCAAATTGCAAACAGCCTTTACATTTTCAAGCGAAACTTCATTTTATTTGCAGATACACTTGTATGGTAGACTGTTTAAACTATTATATGACTATATTTATATGCATTATAGTGACTGCATCTACTGTTCATGTTTAAACTAAGGAAACACGAGATGAAAGCATTCAACTTGAAGCAAATAGAAAAGTTTAAAGATTGGCCCTCCATAAAAATGCTGTGGTTATGCTGCTTGATTTTAAGTTTGCACTTTTTTTATTGGCATTTAAAAAAACTGTTTAAACTGAACAGAATTTCGTATTTTATTTAATTTAACTATGTTGAAAGTGACTGCTCTGTACATCATGAACTTAACAATATACATGCTGTAAATGAAAGTTCACTGTCCTGTATACTAAGTTTATTGGTTTTATTTCCAACTGACAATTAGGACTGCAAATGTATGAAACAAACCTTAGTCCACTTGTATGGCTTTAACCAGGTGCAGTATGCAGTCATGTGGAACCTTGCTTTCTAGTGCTGGCAAAACGAGGACGTCTTTAATTACTGGCTTCAATAAACACGAATCCAGACTGCTTCACGCTGTGCTTTTTTGTTGTTTTTAAGATCCCCCTTCTAGAGCTGCTTCTGTGGGAGCAGAATATTAGTCCGTTCTGTGAAGAGGGGAAATAAGTTGGCTTGTACAGTGGTGTACCTTAATGACGGCTTCCTCCTTGGGAGTTCTTGTACCAGCCTTCGCTAATGCAACTCCTTTCTGGAGTTTAGAGCATGCACCTTGTGTAAGTAAAGCGAAGTTGGTATAGCTACGTTTGCAGAGAGAGGTGTGCTCGCGATAGCCTACACATTAATGGTTATGTCAGCAGAACGGGTTTTGGTGCAAAGTAATGTATTTCATGAGAATGGGGAAACAGTTGTATATTTTCCCAGGTTAAGATGTATACCTTCTAATATATTTTGTGGAATACTGTATCCAGGCAGAGCACTGGTCCTAAATTTGCAGGATTAAAATCCAGGTTATGAGAAGTTTAAGGAGTAAATCACTTGAGTGGTGCAAATTCCTCTTCTCTGCTGATAGCAAAGCTGTATTCTCTCTTCGGTGAGTGTAGCAAGTTCTTCCTAATAAGCATAGAAAGAGTAGACTGATTTAATGAGGATTCTGTTTGTTTACTTCGTTGTTACTTTAATTGGATGCCTGTGTATCCCCTTGCATAGATTGAAGTTCTAGTTATTGTTTCTTGAGTCACCCTGCCTCTGAAATATAAATCCACTAAGCTTTTGGTTTCTAAAATACATAGTTTCTCTAGAAGTGAATCCTTAAGAGGCCATGAAACAATTACCATTTTAGAAATGCTGTAATGCTTTATGTTTTAATGAGTTCATTAATGTAAAGAATTAATTTTAGTCCCTTAAGATGGGATTTAGAAAATACTTTTTTAATATATGAAGATAATTATCTATTGTGTTAATTTGGGAGGAAACTAAATGAAGACTTCATCTTCAGACATGCTGAAGTTGAAAGTGCCTTTCTTCAGAAAGACCATAACAGTGGATTGAAATGGAAGAACACTCTTGTCACTCTTAGGTTTACTTTGCTGCTGTTCAACTGTAATTTGGTTTTTTTGAAAGCAAAATTTCTCCAAATTTAAAAAAAAAAAAAAAGGAAAGGATAGTAAGGTTTTGGTGTGGAAAACATCTTGCTGGAGGCTCTAAACTACTCTTACAAGATGAATCTTTCACTGCCTGTACTGTTCCAGATGGTGGTCTTAACCTCTCTGGCTTTTCAGCCATGGCAGGATTTTGTTAGGGAATGAACTTCTCAGATAAGAACCTTTGCTTGAGTAAATTTCTGAGTCTTTGTAGTTCAAATATATACAAGGGAAAGGCTGTAGATTAGGTTGTTATCGATGACCTAAACGAGACTCTGGTTGTCTGGGTCTATATGTAGAGCTGCATGGAATATCTAGATAGAATATTTAGTACCAAAACCAGAACTCGTCTGTTATTTGATGTTTTTGATTAAAAGTTAAATAATATATTCATAGGATAGAGGCAGTGTAGTTCCAAAAGCACACTTTTGATGGAGTTCAGTTTCGCCTTCAAGGAAGCATTGATGTAAAACTTCCAACCTGTTCTTCTACAGGCTTCATAATAATTAATTACTTCTTCTCTGATCCACTCAGATTGTGTGGAGAAGATAATGTAAGCACGAATAATTAAGACAGCCAGCAGTCTGAACTAATGCTTTGGGACACCACATGGCTCTGGTTTCACAAACATCTGACATTTCTGCAGTCAAATGTAACTAGTTTATAAACAGCCATTCCATGTAATGGGAGTTGCAGAAGTGCAGGTGAGGGCGGAATCTGATCTAGCACGCTTTCTTTTCTCTGGAAAAGTGAAATGAAGCAAGCTCTGACTTGCATGCGTACATCAATGCCTCTTGAAATTCAGATGCTTAAAAAAAGCTCAAGGAAGTTAATTTTCTCAAGTGAAGCGCTTTACAAGTGGTAGTATAAATGTGATGTTACAATCCTTCAACATCATGCATGTCTCCATAAATCTGAAGTATAGGGCACCTAATTCTGCTTTAAAATGGCTGAAAAAAAATAAAATTAGTGGTATTAGCACGTTTGGACATTTCTTTTGCCAAATACAGCAATGCACCGAAGAGCATGGTGCTGACATTGTTTAGAAATGACTGATGCAAAAGATTTGACTTGTCAGTGTAAGTTGATATGTAGCACTGTTGCCCTCTGAAATAGCTATGTAATCACTTTGGTTTGTGTTCCAGCATTCGTAGTCACGGATTTCAAGTTACCGGAGGGGTTGTATTGAAACCACGCTAATAGTTACATGCAAGAGGTCTGTAAGATAATGTCATAAACAAGGGGAGCAGTTAATTTTCTCTGTTGCCTTTGCAGACTTTCTGTATGGCAGAATCAACATTGCTAGTTGTAACTTTTTATCTGAAGAAAAAGATCCTTTGACTCCCCTCTGCCTGACAATTAATTATGTTTTGCTGAAGGTTTCTGGAGATGAAATGTTCCAAGTCCAGAAGGTGGCAGACTTGGGATCAGTGCCTGTAGGTAATGCTGCTTAACGTGCCATTGCAAGATAATATATGCATTGCTTGGGATGTTCCCTTAATACTTCTTGTTTGGCAGATATTTTTTTTAAGCTAAGTATCTTCCAAAGAGTGAATTGCTGATTTTTTCCCAAACAAAAGCATTTTCATTCAGTTCTAAGAATTTTGTTAATATGGGTTAAGCTTTTTTTTCTTTCTAATTTTGAGTTGTCTTAATTAAGACACTCTGGTTCCTTTCTTTCAGAACAAAAGCTGAAATAGCAATGTCCAGCACTAAAAGAAAACAGTAGTATCTGTGCACAAGAAAGCTGAATTAGGTTGCACAAGCTGCCTTTGAAGTGTTTGATTTTTTTTTTTTTTTTTTTTTGGTATGAATATTCACTAATGAAACTGTTTGGTACTTGTTTGTATGTAGCACTCCGTGTAGCTTTATGACACATGTAAAAATGTCATCCTTGTCTCAGACTTGCCAAATGCTTAAAAACGGGAAAAAAAAAAAAATCCTTCAAAATATGCCAGAAAGGTGGTTGCAACTAAAAGGTGCTAGGAATAGTCTTGCATGAATATTCACAAGAACGTGCAGTAAAATATTGACGTTCTTGAGAAAAGGAAACATGCAATTGTAAATCTCCGGCACTCAGTTTACCAAATTGACAGCATTCCAAAAAACAGGGACTTTCCTTTTAGAGAGGGAATGAGATGCCAGCATTAGAATTGAGTTAATTGCCAGAACAGAGGGAATAAGACCACTGAAAAGATAATGGATACTGAGGCCTGGACCAGACCAACTCTACGTATTGCTCACTGGACTTGCAGTCTGAGGGACTAGAGGACAGAGTACTCTGACTTGCGTGCATTGGCCCAAGTGACCAGCTACAATTTTTGGCTTGACCGATGTTGCCCGTTTCCCTCTGTGAAAGAGCCCAGCCAAGTTTTTGGTCTGCCACCAGCCTTTTGACTGTCCTGCGGGGCGGTCTGGGGTAGGCAGGAGAAGCCTGCGCCAGGTACAGCGAATTCACAGCGTGGTCACAGTGCAGATAGGAATGGTGGGCACGCGTTGCGGGAGGGTAATATGTGCCTAGGCAGAGGCCCAGTAATTAAAGGCTGTATCTGAACACAGACTTGACGCACATTTCAGTTGCAGAGCAAACTTGGATGTTGCATTCAAGTTTAAATGACCATATTGATCATGTATGTCTTAAATGGTAGGATAAAGATGGAAATGAATGTTACTTGCTGTGGTTGGTTAACAAAAACTATTTTACACTGATAATAAATCACTAAGTACTATCAAATCAAAACCTGCCTTTTCCAGAAGAATCAAATGATTATCCATGAGGGCCTTGGTATACTGACTGTGCTTTGGAGATTATTAGAAAAGTGAAGATGTTCAGAATTTTCAGATGGTCTGAAAGACTTGAGTTCCTGTGCCCATAGGCAGAGAGGGAGAAGTAGGAAAAAGTTCCATTTCATTGAAGATCGGTCACTGACTGCACAGAAAATCTCTTCAATCCAGAACAAAGGCAGAAGGCTAGGGGGAGAGCTCTTGGTACTTCCAGCCAAACCCAGAACTGGATTTATCTAGCTTAGGTGTGGAGGTCAGCACGGACAGCGATAGAGACTTTTATCGTCTGTGCTGTAATCTCACCGTGTGACGCAACTCACAGCTGTCAGCTGACAGTATCCTTGGTAATAATTGTTAGTTCCTGTTGCAATGGGCTGGTTTTGAAACAAGCAAGTGGGATATTAGCCTTTGATATATGCAAGAGACTGGGGTTACTTAACTGATACTGAAGTTTGTGTATGAATTGTTACACACAGGTTTATTTTTCTGGGAAAAGCGCACATGCCCCAGAAAAATACTGGATTGTCAGTAGGCAACTATAATTGGCAGCTGTTTAACTAGCTGTGTTAGGATGTTTTGACCAATACCTTGCAATGCTGTTTTGCTGGGCAGAGAAATTGCCAGTGAAATTGGCAGTATCTGAAACATTTCAAATTTAGCAAAAGCCTGTCAAAATCTCTCCAAGTCACCTTTTAGCTGAACAGAAGTACAACACAACTATTAAAAGAACGCTGTCATATTTAAAATATTTTTAGCACTGTTTCCTCTGCTTTTGCCTTTGCGCTCTGTCCTGTTCTACTCTCTCCTCAAAAACAACTTAAATCTTTTGGCCAACTTCAGTAACAAGAAAGATCTCGCAGATAGCTGACTTAATACCAGTTGCATGAAAATTAGTGGCTTGGTGGAGACAATAAATCCAAAGATTTCCTCTGCTTTAGGTAGGGATTGCCAAGTAAGTTTGGCTAGTTCATAGGCGAGACAGGCCAAACAAAAATCTATCGGTCTGCACACATGGAACCTGGCATAGCACTTGCTTCCTTTTGCTCAAGCAGTAGTTCGAGGACATAAATAGGAGCTAAGCCTGCTGTGTGCGAAAAGGGACCCTCGGGAGAGTGCTGGGTCATTGGGCTCAGTGGGAGGGGTGAGGTGGGGAAGGTAGGAAGAGAAGAGCTAAGTCTGCAAGGAATCAGGATTTATTAGTTCCGCTGTGTATGGCTTTGTAGAGCTGGGGCCATATGCCTGCCTTGAGTTTATAGCCAGCGATGGAAGACTTGAAATTATTTTTCCTGTTTAAAAAAAAGAAAGAAAGAAAAAAAAAAGCCAGAACGTTCCCTTGCATGTAGAAGACCCATGTAACTAAAGAAATAGTCCGCAAGGCAATGAGCCAAATTAGCTGAATATAAAGTTCTGTCATATGGAGGAATTAAGTGCTGTTGAAAAAAAGGAATACTCCTTGAACGGTTGTCATGTTAGCAATAAACTGTAGTTTAGCTGTAAGTAAAACAAATTCGGAAGGATAACTAAAAAACGGAGGTTTTTAACGTTTGCAGTTCCCCACCAGCAGTGCAGGGGCCTGGCTGCGTTGGTTACGTAACAGCGCGCACGGTATTAAAACAGTTGAGGTCAGTTGTTTTCGCTGGCCCATTTCGTCCGTGGAAAGAAAGAATGTAGTGAGTGTACTTCATCTTTTTTTTTTTTTTTTTTTAAGCCTGCTAAGGGACCTTTAAAACTTTGCTTATAAAACATGGTTTGTACAATTTTTTCATCCTCCCCTTCAGCTTCCCACCTCCTCAAAGAATAAAAATCAGCTCTTTCCCTCCAAAGGCCTGCTGTACCCTACATGCTCCATCTCTTGCTATAAAAATACTGGATATCACAGGGGCAGCGTGACCATGCCCACGCAGTCAGAGGGAACTAGTGTTTTCTGACCTTCTGTTCTAGGCCTATGTGTTTTTATGGTTTTATTGGAAGAAGACTACCTTTTTCCTCGGTTCAGGGCTTTTTTTTTCTTCTGTTCCCTGAATAAATGTAGTGCCATGAATAAAATAAACACTGCTGTCAGTCTCTCTGCATATTTTTCAGTGTGCTTCATTATACAGGATTCTTTCAAAAGAAATACAACCCACAGTCTTGGCTGGTTCCCAGCACCGTTAAAGGTCTACTGGCACTTTTCTTAAGAATATGAGGTTTTGCTTCTGTTTTTTATAGAAATTAATTTCACCTCCCTGCTATGTAGAATGTCTGCTGCCCTTCAGCCCAGCTGTGGCTGCAAGGTAACCCCTCTCTGGCACTTGCAGATTGCAGATGTCCTTAAAAGTTTTTAGAGGTGAAAGGAGTCAGTGACTACTTCATCAGCGATGAAGGAAGGGGGGAAAAAAAAAACCTGGACCAGTAGACACTACTGAAGGAGATTGTCAACCTCTAATCCTGGAGTAAAAAAAAAAAAAGTTGCTCTGCGAATGGCTCATTGTTAATAGCATATAAAGTCATGTTCGTAAGTCTGCAAAGTAAGGGTCTAACTAATTTTATTGGCAGTGTTGCCTTTATTGGTTTTGGTTTTTAGGGGACTTTTTTCTTTTGGTTGGTTTGTTTTTGAAGGGGAAATACTGTTTCCTGACAGTCATGGTGAAACTCCAGGAGTGACACTTTTACCTGTCCCCTTAAGAGGTGAAGCCAACCCCATACAGCCTCTTGGGACAGGCCCTGTGGTGACTTCCAGTCACCGCTGCCTTCTGGTCCCAGCTGTGAGACCTGATGGCTGCCCCATGGTGCTCATATTGGAGGAATCTGCCGCAATCTGTAGGCCCTTCCAGGGCTGCTCGGTTTATTTTCCAAAGCGTAAGGGCTGGAATACAGGTGAAGGTGTTGAAAGTATGCGTGGGGCTGATGTTATACTGTAACTGCAGGATAGGAATAGGGTTCACTAACACTTTCTCTTACTAGAGCTACACTTCTTTAACCAGACGAAAAGCCAAGAGAGTCGCTCGCTGTGCTGTGTCAGTATGTGCCTGAAGTACCCTGACCAACCCGTCAGATCTGAGAAGCGGGCACTATGCTGTCAGCCCGTGAAACCTCTCTGGATATTCGGTGGAAGAAGCTTTTATAGGCTGCCCTTCAAATTAGTTTCTGTCCTCCTCTCTGCTTCTCTTGGTACTTTCCTCGGTTGGTATGACTGTGCTTTGACTCCTAGCTGAGGAATTCAGTTCTCGTTATTGTTCCTGAGGTGCCTTCACGATGAGTGGTCTTACCCTGGGAGGTTGCACAGGGCTACTCCATCTGTGGTTAGACATGGTGAAGCAGGAATCCTTGTACTGTTCAGCAGCGGTCATCTTCCGCCAGTTAGAGATAACTGACTGCACGACTCCCCACTGCTCCGTCCAATTTTCCTTCTGCTGAAAGTCCGTGTCAGAATTTGCAGCTTATTCCTGTTGTATGTTGTATTAATTCCTAACTCTGACTCAGCAAAATTATTTGCCTGCTTCCCATGCTGCTCATGGCTACAGACTCAAAGTGTGCATGCCACACTCCCACACTGTGAAAATGGACAATTTACTGAACTAAAGCACTTAAAACTACCGGATGTTTTCCTAAAGCAAGTTCTTTATTAGCTTTTTAGGGTGGGGTGTTTGGGTTATTTTCCCCCAACTGAAAAGTTGAGAAAAAGCTTCAGGATTTTTTTACATTGAGAAATTCAAGGGGAAAAAAAACCTCCTCTCTGATGCCAAAGTTAAACTCTAATCACTGCTCAGCTCTCTTGGAATTTGGCAGCATACCAGTGCTCCTTCCCTTTGGGTCGGTCATGTGGAAATACCGGAGCATTTTCTTAAAGAACCTCTCAGCTCTTTTCAGGTACTTGCACAGATGTAACTTTCCTGTTAGGATGCTAATTCCTTTTGCGCTCTGAACTACGTTTAAGCACTGTTTGTAATAAGCACCATTCAGATCTACAAAATTTTATGCATAAACGTGAAAATACTTTAAAGTGTGTTACAACTACATAAATGCAGCTTTAAAAATGTGGTTTTAAGCTGATATTCATATTCAGTTGCAGTAGAATCACAGACTTTAATTGTGAAAATAAAACTTCAGTGTGCTTAATGAAATGAACCCACAAGAAGTTCACAAGTTTATGAAAGGCTGTTTAGTAAAGGCTGTATGAATAGCTGAGAGATGAGGGTTGTTGTGTTCAGTTTGATTAGCGATAATATTTAAGATTCTCTTTGCACTGCTTTTTACACCTCAATCACCAGCTGGTTTTAATTTATCACCACTGTCCTGGAGATTCTTTCTGATGGGGAATTTTTAATTCTGTCAAAGCTGGCTTAACTGTTCTGTAAAAATACCGATCTTTGATCATTTAATTATAGTGTCTACGAATAGCATACTTGGATTTCCTCCCCTCCGTGCTGTTTCTTGCTTGTTTTTCTCTGTTCAGTGATGTTTTAGCTGAATGTGAAATCCTCTCTGATGAATTCCATGATCCGATTAGCTTGATAATATGGTGGTGTCTTGAGTGCTGATCACTGACCTGGTTCCCCATTTTCCTAGTCTTGGTATGCAGCCGCACAGTGAAATGGCAGGCTGTGCTTGAAAAGCTCATGAACTTGTAAAAACAAAGTTATCTGAAAGCAACGTGATCTGCCTTGGATGAATGCAATGACCTTTTACTGGATCAATACTTTTATTTACATATTAAACGTAGATTTTTTTTTTTTCCTTCAAGTGCTACAGAGCAGGCTGAAAAGGTGCCGTATCAGGCAAGAATGTGTGTAAAGGATTCCTTTGTTAAATGTTGGCAGCAACCTCACAAGCCCTTGCCAAGTCTGTCCAGCCCACCCACCCGTCCAGGAGGACGCCAGAAAATCCCCCAGTATGGCTTGGTATTGGCTCGGTGCCATTTACAGCAAGGGGGACGCCGGCTGCACAGACCCTGGTGCCGAAAGGGGCACCATGGCTATGGACGGCGATGCCGATATCCCGCTGCCCTAGGAGCTGCCTGGAATGTCTGTGAAACCGCCGTCAGTGACACTGTCAACACGCTCGCTGAAAACGTGCCTCACAATTGTTCAAATAACGCTTCGGATAGAGCAGAGGGAACAGTTACTGTGCTTTCACTGCCTAGGCAATTAGCTCACTGAAGAACAGGGGGGTTTCGGTCTGTCTATACCTTGCAGCGTTCTCAAAACGCTCTAATGATTTTAAATACATTTAAACTTTGCGTCCTCCACCTCATAGGAAAAACTAAGCTATTAAGTGTGCTGAAGGCTGCGCAGGAGGCAGTGGCTACGCCAAAAACCAGAACCAACATCTCTTATCGCTTATCCTTTTTCTTAAATCACTCAACCATTTCTCCCTTTGTCCTTCATTTGCCCTCTGCAGTACCACCTTTTGATTCTTCTTCAACATACTGCAAAAGATTCATCAAAATAATGTTCACTGGATGTTTCAAAAATGTTCTCATTATTTTGCTCAGGATAGTTTTCTAGAACCCCCACAGCAGTCCCTGAAAATAAATGTTAATGTCTCTGTAGGTAAACGTGGATATCCTGTGTTCCTGAGACAGCTGTGGAGCCTTGAGTGAAAAAGAACCCAGAGAAGCTCTCCAAGTGGCAACCACCTACCCATGACATTTCCTGCAAGAAAAGGAGCTTTGTGAGACTTCTGATTTCCCCCGAGTTATACAAGAACTTAAATACGAGATTGTAAAAACCTGTTAGTCCGTCACGGCCAGGATTTCCCCCTTACATTTATGATTTCATATTGTTAGGCTAGTTTCATGTGACCCAAGCAACAGAGTTTCCATCCTTCTCCATGCCTTGCTCATGGTTTCTTTTTTCTTTTTTTTTTTTTTTTTTTCCCTTTTCCCGCCCTTTGCCCATCACCAAAGGGCAATGTGTTAAGAGTCATTGCTTGGTTAACTGAGACACCATTGAACCGTATGCAGCTGATAGAAGTCTTTTCATAGCTTCTCTGGGACACCCTGGTGCTGGAAGAGGCTGATATTCTCAAGCAAGTTGAAGAGCTAGGGGGCATGCTTAAGAATGTCTGTCTGTCTGTCTGTCTGTCTGTCTCCATGTTAAGAAAACTTCTTCAGCTGCATTTGATACACCTGTATTTGCCAGATGATGTTGCAAGTTCTCCTTATTTATGGTGACACAGCAAGAGAAGAAGCATCTCCAAAAAGTGATTTAGAGCCTGTCAAAACTAACCGTTTACTTGGAAAACTTCACTGTTTAAAATTACACTTTAAAATGTTTCTAACGCTCACGGAAGAATACCCTGAAGGTTTCCAGCATCCGAACGACGGTGGGTACGAAACCGTAACAGCTTGGAAGCGTAATTCCGAGCAGTGTGAACTGCTTCGCGTATCTCCAAGGCTTAGCTCCGAGTTAGGAACGCGATGTCAAATGTCAGCGTCGCTGACGTTCGCAGCCTTAGCATCCACATCGGTGCGTTTGAAAGAACCCAGAGTCAAACCGCAGCAGACCGCTAACGCCCGCTGAAGCGCCAAAACCCCCAGGAGGCAACGGCCGCCGCCTCCCAGCGGCGCGTCCCGGCGCGGTGACCCGGCGGCCGCCCGCCCGCCCCGGCCGGGGAGCGGAGGCGGCCGGCGGCGCGGGGGCAGGTGCGGGCCCAGGTGCGGGCCCTTCCCTGCCCGGGCGGCTCCGGGGGCGGGGACGCGGCCGGGGGCAGGTGCCGGCCGCGGGGGCGGAGCGGGCGGGCGGCCGAGGGCCGGTGGAGGCACCGCCCGGCCGCGGCGCGCCCTCCGGGGCGGGCTCTCTCCGCCCTTTCCGCTGAGCGCAGGGGGAGGAGCGGCGGCGGCGGCGTCCCCGTCCGGAGCTGAGCTGCCCTGCCCTGCCGGGAGCGGGACCGGGACCGGGGGAGCGGAGCGGGGCGAGGCGAGCCGCGCCGCGGGGTGGCCGCGCCGCCGCGGGGGCTGAGGGTGCCCCGGCGGCCTCCTCCCAGCGAGAGCCCGGACCGGGCGCGGCGCGGCGGCCCCGGCACGGCGGCTGCGGGCGCCCCTCGGCGGGGCGAGGGCGCCCCCCGGCGGCGGGGCGCTGGGCGCGGCGTGCGGCGCTGAGGGCTGCCCGCGCCGCCGCTCTCCTCCTCCCGCTCCCCCTCCCGCGCGGTGCCGGGGCTGAGGCGGCGGCAGCAGCGGCAGCCGGCCCGGGGCGCGCACAGCACCGCACCGCACCGCACCATGCTGCCTTCGCCCTCCCCGCGCCGCTCCGCCTGACGGGGGACGGGGGAGCCATGCAGCCGGCGCTCCGCTAGGTGAGCGCGGCGCGGCTCGGCTCGGCTCGGCTCGGCTCGGGCCGGAGCTCGGCGGCCAGCCCCTCAGCAGCGCGGCGGCACCGGCGCCGGCGGCACCATGAGGAACGGCGATGACCTAGAGGGCTTCGACGGCGAGGCGTCCAGCACCTCCATGATCTCGGGGGCCAGCAGTCCCTACCAGCCCACCACGGAGCCCGTCAGCCAGCGCCGCGGGCTGGGCGGCCTCCGCTGCGACCTGGACTACCTGCGGGGCACCTTCGGCAGGATCAAGCTGGCCGAGGTGGTAGGTACCGCCGGCGGGGAGCGGGCCCGCGGCCGCCCGCGCTGGGCAGAGCCCCCCGGCGGGCTCCTTCCCCCGTAGCGGCGGGGAGCGGGGGAGGCGCCCCGCGGCGGCGGGGCCGTGCCGCTCGCCCCACCGGCGAGGTGCGTACCTGCGGGCGCGGCGCCTGGCGGCGGCCCAACCGTCCTCCATTTCAGGCGGCCGGGAAGCCCGGCGCGGGCCGGCAGCCGCCGCGGCCGGCCCGGGAGCGCCGTCTCACCGCCGGGCTGGGCGCGGGGCCGCGCCGTTTGCGGGGTCAGCGCCGCCGGCTGCGGGGGGTCGCGTCGGCCGGGTCGGCCCTCCCGGCCCCCGCCGTCCTCCCGGCGGCCGGAGGAACGCTGCTGGATTTCGGGTGGCTGGAGGTGGTGCGGGCTTGCTCCCGTCAGGTGGTGCGGCTTCCCCTGCCGCGGGAAGCGGCCCGCGTTAGGCCTCCATTACGGTGGGCTTTGCAGGGGTGTTCAGCTATGCCGGCTGTTGATCTTTTACCTCAGCGTGTATGCCAGGGCCTGCCTGTGCCCTGAGGTCGGTGGGGTATTAAACCCCACGCCATCGCTACAGGTTTTGTGTAGGTTAAAAAAAAAAAAAAAAAAGGCAACTTCTGAGTACATAAATACTTCAGTTTATATGTTAAATGTTGTTTCGCTTTGATGGACTTAGCGTAGAGCGGTGTTGGAGAGCGGTGTGGCTGTGGCGGCAGGCAGGCAGTGGCCCTGGCCGGCCGGGCCTGCGTGGGGGCCCGTGTCCCGGTCCCCTGTCCCTCGCGTGAGAGCCACGGGGCGGGCGCGCGCTGCCGGCAGCCCCCGGGTGAGGAGCTGCGGCGTGGGCTGTCCCTGAGGGTCGGCTTGGGGCCTGCGAAGTGTTCGCTTGTGCGCTTGCCTCTGACAGGCTGCAGTTCTCTTAAGTGCGCAGAGTGAAAGAAAAGAAACCCTGGACAAAAAAAACCCAACCCAAACCCCCGTTTTTCCCTTCCGAATTAAATGTAAGCTGTATTTGTTAACGTACTTTGAACTGCGAAACTGTTTAGTTTGATGGAGTCTGTGCAAGTCTTGGAGCATCGTAGCAGCTAAACGTGTGTAATAACACCTAGGCGTTTTGTCAGGTTTTCTGTTGATGATGCTGATGTTTGTCTTCATCTGACCTACTTTCAAAGTCACTTTGGTATTAATATTTTTTAAACCAACAAATGTGGTTTTCAGGATATTTTAAAATAAGTGTTTCATGAAAATGGCAGTAAGTTTGAAATAAATTTGTAGGTAGTTTCTTACAGGGTACTACAAATTGTTTTCCTTTCAAATGGCTGAGTTCTTTGAGGACTGTGATGATAGAAACATTTTAATATTTCATATATATATAGATATAACTTCTGCATTTAAAACCACTGCTAGTTAGTACAAGACAAAGCTTGCATGTACAGGTTCAATGTAAAATACGTTCAAAGTATCCTAGGTTCAACACTGACACAAGTTTATAGAGGGCTGCAGTGATGAATCTATGATCGTTTTTTACGAATACCCAGTGAAATCCACGAGTTGGGAGTGCTATTTGTTCTCTTCTCATCTCCTCAGTGTAGAACAGAGTCTGTGGTCTGCAAGTGGTAGCAATGAGCGTGTTGCCTGAGTAGTCTAACAACAGGGAATAGCTGCATTTGCATTATGTGTTTTCAGGACTGAAGCCAAGGAATCTGTCATCGCTGTGCAACATCTACCTGTCTTTGAACTGTTAAAAACTGTCCATGTGGTGGAAATCCTGGGGTGGTGCTTCCTAATACGCTGAAATAAATCTGCCCTCGGGATTTTTGTTTCTGTTCCAACTGCTGATCCTTTCTGTAGTACACTAATAACTGTGGCAGGTCACGTTAAAAGCTAGTAATTAAAATGAGTGATTGCTGATCATGAGTAAGTGAATCCTTTATTATTAAGATCTGATTTGCTTGGAACAAGTTCCAAAGGTACATGGAGTACACCTCTTAATTTTTTAAGTCTTGTAAAGAAGAATGGGGGGGAAAACCACGCTGTGCTGGAGTTAAGAGATGTGAGAGTTTTCTTGTCTGTTGAACAAAGACGTCACTACTTCCAGTACATCATTAGGAAGACGTACACGTGCAGATTAATATCTTCAGGGCAACTGAGTAACGTTTTGTGCCTTTTTCATAAGTGATCTGAGCTATTGCACGTGGTTCCTAGAGAGTGTATGAATCCAGTGGGTCAGAAGTTAACAAGAAATCAAATGAGCTAGCACAGGGTGGAAGCCTGTGTGCCATCTTGACGTGTTTAGCTTCTGCACAGTTTTACTCAAAAGGAGCTCTATCTAATTCATGGTAACGACTGGTAGAGCAGACTACTGGATTTTGCAAACTGATGGAAAACTGAGCAGTTGTGGAAAAGAAAGAAAAGAGAGAACACGTTCCACAGTGCACTTAATTCGCTTATTTGCCAAGTATAATTATTTTAATTATAATGTTTAATAATACCTTTACGAAAATACTGTGGGAACTAAAATGTATCAAAGTTCATAGCACAGAACTCTAGCTCTTAAAAATGAGAACTCCCTTTATTGCACACAAGAAAACTTAAAAAAAAAAAAAGAAAAATACAAGTATTGGTTAAGATAAAAGGTCTCTAAATATATTCTAGTAAAAAGACTGTTACAGGAAAGATTACAATGCATGTGCTTCATTTAGCATGAGGATTTGTCTTAAAATACATATATGACTGGCAGACAAAAGTATCAGCTCAAGACAAACGTTGCTGTTTATTCTCATCTTCAGTCGAAGGACTTTCAGCAGATTAGTCTGTAGTGCTGTATATGAAGAATAACTGTTGGCCGTTGTGGCTTTAAATGCTCTTCTTCCAAATGCCCATTTTTGATTGTCAAAAGCAGAAGGAACAGGGAATGGGGGGGGAAGTAACTGAAAATAGGTGATCCTAGGGCTTTGTTATTTTGTTGTAGATTTGTCTTTATTGATTCAAAATATTGTTACAGGACTTGTGACAAGGCGGAAAGCAGTATGACATTTTAGACATGTATAGAGTAATTTAAGTGCTGCTAGAGGGGAGAGTAGTTTTAACTCATATTTATTAATATTTCAAGAGAATATGCCCTAAAGTGTCCTTTAAAGGGGCACCAGCGTAGCGGGTTATCATAAATGATTCATGTATAGTATTGTGCAGCTTATTTCTGAGTCTCATTTTGGCTTTCTTTCCCTTGGCTCCCAGAAAAGGTTGACTAGCATTATGTTTTTTTTGTTAAAGTGGGTATGCAAACTAAGAAAATGTATTTTACTGTTTAGGGCTTCTTATTAATATTCAAGGCTAAGTTGAACAGTTATGTAGTGCATACAGCTGCCTGCTAACGGTCAGTAATATTCAATATGAAGAATAGCAAGGAAGTAATAGAACGGTCCCACGTGGAACAGCTTAGTATTGAACCGATTTTCCTCTTTTTGAAAGTTATATTGTTAGGCAGGTGAGCTTTTCAGAAAGTAGCTCTTTTGCCTGTATCTTATGATTCTGTTGAAATAGTAGCATGTGTGTGTATTTGGATCTGTGAGGAAATATCTGCTGTAAGTGGGACTGGAGCTGTAAGCCTCTGAAGCTCAAAGGAAGGTGGTGAGTGTTGGACCATGTCAGGAAAGGAGTTTTCAGGGCTACTGGGGTGGCTGAGACACCTGATAGGGGGTCATCAGGCAGGTGGGAAGTAAATGGTGTGAGGGGAAATCAATGGGGGTGTGTGTGAAGACTTAAAGTAGCATGGAGTGCTCATGTTTGGTTTTGTGCCTCTTGTTTTGAGAGGGTTTGAACCTGAAATGGAAGTCGGGGAGAAGCCAGTACACTTGTGTACTAACTAAAGATATGCTTTTCCTTTGGGGAAGTTGAAATCTAGGTGAAAATTCTCAGCTGACTTTCCAGCATTTAGATGGAGCAGTACCTTGCCATACGGCAGATGTGAGAGATTTAGATAGCTGTCCTTGGAGACCAGAGCAGAAAAGCTCTTCAGAGTTTATTTTCATTACTCTCTGGCATGGTTTAACATTTCTCATGCTTTTGGGGGCTTTAATACTTCCCATGGAGATTACTGTACAATAATCAAACAGATATCCCTGGAAAACTTTCCTATGGACATCCTCAAATGATTTGTTTCATTTCAGTACTTCTTTCTCATTCCCTTGAATTTCCTAAGGAGAGTCCCTCCTTTTTCTGAGTGTGCTTCTGAAGAAAGATGTGAGGAATCAGGAGGGGCTCATTGCTATCATCCACAAGAGACGGGCTGGTTAGCAGGTACCACCTATTTGCTGGAAATTGTTTCACTTTAGATGAGATTGCCTGCTTTTTTTCCCCCTCACTTTATTTTTCTCGTCAGCTTCTCTAAATGCATTGTTATTTTTCCTTGAGTGTTATAATTCTGCACCTTCAAGGATCTTACTATTATTGAAGTTGGGCGTTGACACATTTCCCACAGAAATTCCCATGGTGAATCATGACTGCCTGTTGTCTGCTTCTCGGTTTCTTTGGGAACCGTAGCTCCGAGTGGGCTGTTCATCAGGCCACCAGGTGAGTTACGAGGAAACCAGGCAGGGTCCTATTGGGAGTCTCGTTCGTTCTCACCAGGATCCTGCCGGGTTTTCACAGACACTCGATTTAAAGTAACATTTATCACCTTTAACAGTTGGGACAATTGATGGGAAAAATTGTGCCTGGCCAGTTCTTGTGACATTGGCAGTAGTTAGGAATGGTTTAACTGCAGCAGTAGGATCACAGAGCAACCTTCTGACGGAAGTAGCAAGGGTCAGAAAACCCTTATCATGTGCTAGCTTAAAAGAGGATGGCATTTGTGGTAGTTAGTGATGGCCACTGTGGCTCGGACAGCCCTAGACTTTTTCTTCGTGTGTCTGTTCAAAATGCTACAAAAATCCATCAGAGACTCCTTTTCAAGAAGATAATACTTCTGCTTGGGAGGTCTCCAAGCTACAAGTTGCTGATGAGTGTACTGGGAAGTATCACTGCGTGCTTGCTCTCGTCTCGTTCTCTATAGCATATGCTGTTGCCCGTCAGTGGAGGCAAGATTTTGAGCTAAATGAAATCTGGTGGGAATAGCAGTTCATATGTTCGCAATTTTCAGAATAAAAAGTTCCATCTTCATTGGTGGAGAGTAGCTGAATGTTGGAAAAAGTTGTTTTGTGGCTTACTGTCATTATACATTTCCAGATCCAGAAATTGGTTAAGGCCAGGACTACAGTAAAATTCTTTGCTATCAGGATCTATTGCCATGAAGAAAACAAAATTCCAAAAGCCTGTAATACATGCCTACATGGGTAATATGACTGTTGAGAATTCTCATTGTTAATTATATTGAAAAATTAGAGTAATAACATTTATGTTCCAAGGAGCAAGCTAATTGCTAGCTACTAGAATCCAGTTGAAAACTATTATGAGGTGTTCAGTAATCTCATATTTAATTATCGCTGCCTTCTTGCGCCTTCAGCTCAGCGTCTTGTTCTGATCACTTCTGGAGGGGAGGATTAGATGGAGTCCCCAACCTCCCACCCCACTCCAGTGTGTCACACCTCACAGCATGTTTAACTGCTCCTTTCTCCCTGGGTCTCTCCGAGTTCTCCTGTGCAGCTGCACAGCAGTGTGATTCCTGATCTGCTTCGTTTATGGGTTGTTAGAGTGGGGTGCTTTACAGGCAGTTGTCATTCTGTAAATCGTAGGAAGTTACCAGTTGGACACTGAATGCAATATGAATAAATTGAGATATTTCTTTCACATAGTTGTTGTAAAGTTTGGTTTTATGTAAATGGGGTGTTAACTAAGCTACAGAAAATCAGACTGTACCTAATAGAGGTCAGTAGATGATGTTCTCTGCATGGCAGGGTCATTCCGCGGTGGTCAGGTCATCAGTCCTGACATAGAGCGTTCAGTGGTCTTGGTGAGAAGCGGAGCGTTGCAGGAGACATCTGAGCCTTCTAAGGCAGCTTCGGTGCCACAGGCAGCCCTGTACCTGATGGTTTTTTCCATAAGCGATAGTTTCACCTTAAAGTTAACTTCTGTTCATTTGTTCTGCACTTTGGAGGTATAGAAACCTTCCTCATTTGTGGTGTGAACTTAATTCTAGCAAATTTATAGCCATTTGTTCCTGTGTTAACATGGCCACTTTCCATAACTACTCCTTACTCCTTTGTGCACTTCACAGCAGCTCTCTGCACTCAGCCAGCCTTCATCTTGCACAAGGCAGGACAAAATTGTTTTGGGCTCTGCTCCTAAGAGGGGCTCTCTCGTCTCGGGACCGTCCGGCAGCCCTTCTTTGCACCACCGTCTGACTGATGTAATCGTTTTTCAGTAGGCACAACCTGAGTAGTAGGTAACCTTGCAAGTGTGTCTTACCGGTGTGTTGATATGTTTCTTTTCAAGCCTCTGCTGGAGATACCTCCTGTTATGTCTGAGGATTGCATTGGTAATTTATAGTCAGTCTGTGATTAACTGTACCTTGCAGCTTTTATTCTCTTATAATTTCCAAACAATAAATGTGCATTTATGTAAGAAATCCTTGTGACTGTGTGTGTTGTATATTGAGCTTTGATTCTCAGTGGTGTTTGTACCTGCTTGTTCAGAAGGTGTTAAGTATGACAGTGGATACTGGTGATCTTTGGCATTTGGTCTTAGAAACAGACTGTTATAATGTATTACAAGGATCAAATTTGTAATACACAAATATGCTTCAAAATCCTCTTTAGGTAAACCGTGTCTCTTCAATGTCTCTAAAACTCTTGATTTCTCTTTGGAAAGATTTCTCTGTAAAGGCTGTACATCTGCATTGCCGTGTGGCAATATTTTTATACTGACATTTACCACAGAGGAAAGAATGATGAGATAAGCTGTTTAGCTTTGCTTTTTATTGTTGCTGTGTGCAACTAAAGATAAGACTGTGGTTGTCTTCCCACAGAAAGGTGAATGGGTTTTGGTCTCTTTCATGGTGTCTCTTAACTACCATCTGGCCACGGGCTGGTGTCCTACTGTCAGTAAACTTCAAATTCCTGTTAAATTTCTCTCTTAGGGAGAATTTCTCTCTCAGATGGTGGAGAGTTTTAAATTCTGCTTTCAGAAGAAATTTCTATAATCTCTGTAATAAGTATGCTCTATTTTTTTCCTCCCATTATGAACCAGTGTAATAGTAATAGATACAGTATACTAATTGTAGATGCTACAGTAAGAAATGTGGTTCTAATGGTATTATTTGGAAAGCTACTCTCTTTTCTTGTAATCATTCTGGTAATGTCTTTTGTTGATGAGCCCCCCCTAGTGATTTAATTATCATCTTGGGATAAGGAGAAGGACTAGAAATTTAAGAGGTTGTGTTTTTCTTGTAACATAACCAGTATAGGAAGAATCTGTTACTTCTGATGCAAGTTAATGCATCATTTTGTCAAATCAACTTGCATGCTCTTTGATAGTCATCATCCTGTGCTGAAATTGCATTTCAGAAATACCTGCCTTGCTTCTAGACCTCAACAAATAATTTTGTACTGAAATTTTGTATACAAAGAGGACTAGAATCACAATGGATAGACATCTTAACAGTGGGTCAACTGCTGTTACTCCGTAGTGGTAGTAGTCATTACTTCTAAATTAGAGATGGATTAAAAAAAATATATTCTGATTTTTTTTTTTTTTTTTAAAATAAGTCACCTAATTCTCAGATGATGTGTGTAGTCAGTTGCTTCCAAAACATGGAAATAATGTTTAAGTTTCTCTGGAACTTGTACTATCAACTCTTCAGAATGTGGGAGGAGGAAAGCAAAAGCTGGATAACACCAACATGATGTAGAGTATGTGTAAAAACGTACAACCATAAGTAGAGGAAAGATGGATCAAAAATATTACTGACTGTTGGCAAAGAGGTCTTAGAGCTGGCGTAGCGCTCACCCAAACTGAGAAGCCCACACAGTACGCAACAGCATGAATCAAGTCTTTCCAGTGACAGGTCTCGAGCATTGTTTTAGTTCGTAGATGTCCAGGATGAAATCTGTACTCATGCTGCAGTATGCTGCTAGAGCGGCATAATGCCTGAAACGTGGTTTCAGGTAAGCAGAGTAACTTTTAATGTTTTAATCTCACTGTGTGCAAATTAAAGTGGGAACTACAACTAAGTATCACATTTCTGACTATTGTATATAATTCATTGTAATTAAGGCTCTGGTATTTAATGCCTCAGCTTTTGGGAGAATATGATGCATTTTTACCCAAACAAGTGTCTTCAGCATTCTCTGCAGTTAAACTTTTTTAATGTGTTTTGATATTCAGGTGTTGATGCTTGAATAATGTCTTGTTCAAGACACTTCTTTAAGTTTTCTTTAGCTTGTCTGTACATTCACAAAGTGTTCAGCTTGCAACTGAGCTGAACTTGTTTGTGATAGTTCTCTTTGTTGCCACATAGCTTAAAAGCACAGCACCCATGTGCCTGATATGTAGAAATACGTCCTGTGCTGAGATCTGGAGTTGCATACAGTGGTACTTCTGCTGTAACTTTCACTTCAGCTAAACATTGTGATTTTCAAATGCTCGTAACAGTTCTGGCAATTTTTTGCGAAAATATTTTATGAATCAAACACAAGCATTTCCATAGTAGTAATTTTCTGTACTTTTGTACGTGTTAAACTGAAATGTTCATGCAGGAAAGCAACAAGCATGTTGTGAATATTATGCAATACTTACTTAAGTTCTACAAGTCTTTAATAACCTTCAGAAACTTTTGTCTTATGAAATTATTTTCATGCTAGGAATGGATATTGTCACTTGAGTGTTGTGAATAAATTAATTACTTGTTTGATCGTATACTCTTCTAAAAGAAACTAATTTATCTAATGTAGATGAAACCTTATATTAAACATTGTGATTTTTTAATTTTGTGTGATATTATCACATTATAACATTTTAAAAGTATTTTGGAAAAAGTGCTCCTCCAGAATTATGGGATAGTGTCCTAGGTCTTTGGGACGTTCAGTACGTTTAGTTGATGGTGGCAGTGCAGTAAGAATCATGACGGAGAAGGCGAAGGCACTGTTGCCAGAGTCTCAGGGCTTTTGTGTTGTTAACAACATTTTATAGTCCTCTGTTTGCAGTGTGCCAAGTTAGTTTGCAGTCTTTAGGCAGATCTGTTCTTGAGTTATAAAATCACGAGTAGGTGGATTTGCAGTTATGCAATGAAAGTTTGTGGGCTCTTTTCTATGTTGGATGAGAATACTACTGTATAATGCTTCTAAGACAGTCTAAACAGCAAGACGGGCTTGAAGGTTTCATGCATTCCCCAGTACAGCTGGCAGCGCTCTTTAATGTTCTGGCCTACGTCTATTTTTTTTAATGTTCTGATTTACCAGTATGTCTAGACTCTTTTTGCCTTTTAAGGCATGGCATCTAAGGGGGCCTTCAGATTGCAATCTTGGGAACGTTGGGATTGCAAGGACATTTTGCACCATTTCCTTTAAACAAAAACAAACCCAAAAAACTTTAATGGATTCCTTAGGACTCCTTTAAGTTCTTGATTGTTTTCTCATTAAAATTCCTTTCTTGTTTTAGTATTTGTGGGATGTTTGATGTTTACTCATAATTGGGATTAAATGGGATTTTAAAGGATACAGACTGATTCTGATAGTCTTAAAATAGAACTTTCACTTTTTAAAATAGCCTAACAGGCTAGTTAAACAGGGGCTGTGCAGATCAAATTCTTGACAAATTTTATGAGTACACCTTTACTTCTTAAAACCAATTAATTTATCCTACTGTTTGTTACAGATTTACAGTACTGTGTTTTAATATTGTTTTGACTAGCCAGGTTTCCAATGCAGGTTGGCTTATGAACATGAATGGGAACACGAAGCCAGGTCAAGTGTTGATTTTAAGAGCTGAGTAGAGAATTCTCATAGGTGAAGCACTAGCCAATTTTTTTTTTACTTTGTTTAAAAATCATGCAGACACAATCTCAGTAACTTGCTGTGTTCCAGCAGAGAGCATGTGTGTGTATGTACCACACAGAACATGTGTGTGCAGCCTGAAGACAAAAATAGGGTAACTGTATTTATCCGTTTTGTTTAAATAGCAAAGATATGGTACGTTATGAGTTCTTACAGCTTGACTTAATAGAAAATACTAGGGAATGGACTGGAGAGGATACTGTACCCTTGCTGGAAGACTGGGGATGGGAAGTTGGACAATGTACTGAGCGGTTACCTCTCCTGGACATGCTCTCTTGAGCATCCTGCACAACTGTTATTAACAAACTAATAAATGCTGATACAAAACTAGTGACTTCTAGTGACACTATTACATGAGTCTTTAAGACAAATGAGAATTACCAGTGATTTTTAAGGAAGGTAAGTTGCATCTTCCCCTGCCTTGGTGACTGAAAGAGTGGGTTACTAAACTTTTTTGAACTCAGCTGTTGAGCTAGATTTTTTTTTTCCCCATTTTGTTTCCTGTAGTCAGTTTTTACTCTGTGTTGCTATTGTAGTAAAGCCTGCATGAGGAGGACTAGCAGCAAATGGGACTAATGGAAAAATACTTTATTCTCCTCCCTCCCACCCTTCTGACCCCACTATGTGCAGCTGGCAGTGGAAGATGCAGAAGACTCAATTTATACAAAATTATATTTAGTGCAGCACTGAAGAAATGTATGATATTTTTCGGACCTATTTTTACCTAGCTTGTTCTCCTGATTTCGACTGGGATAGAGTTAATTTTCTTCCTAGTAGCTGGTATAGTGCTGTGTTTTGGATTTAGGATGAGAACAACGTTGATAACACGCTGATGTTTTAGTTGTTGCTAAGTAGTGCTTACACCAGCCAAGGACTTTCCAGCTTCCCATGCTCTGCCAGGGGCACAAGAAGCTGGGAGGGGGCCCAGCCAGGACAGCTGACCCAGACTGGCCCAAAGGATATCCCATACCATATGATGTCAGGCCCAGTATAGAAACTGGGGGGAGCTGGCCAGGAGGGAGAGGACCGCTGCTGGGTGATGGGCTGGGCATCGGTCAGTGAGTGGCGAGCAATTGCATTGTGCATCACTTGGTTTGTATATGCTGTTATCATCGTTATTATTTTCTCTTCCTCTGCTGTCCTATTAAACTGTCTTTATGTCAACCCATGGGTTTTACTTTTTTTTTCCTGACTCTCCCTCATCCTGGGGTGGGGGGGCAGGGTGTGAGCAAGCGGCTGTGTGGTGCTTAGTTGCCAACTGGAGTTGAACCATGACATTTGTCTAAGAACATGATATGCAAATGCTAGTAAAATTGTAATAAAATTGGACTTGAAGAAACTTAGTTGAGTAGTTTTACTGTTTAAGAATTTCCACTTTTCTGTTATGTGCGTGATTTAATTATGGTTTTTACCAGCACTCTGGAGCGCTGTTCTGAAGTCTGATGAGGACGTATTGCAGCGGTTAGTCTGCCAGAGTTCCCTTTGCTTTGTGGCGTGTCTCTCTCTGCTCCTCTGGCCTAGGCATGGGTACGCCGAGGCTTGCGGAGGTGGCTGTTGAGAGAATTTTTACTGTCTGACCTTGGTGAGTTGCAGCTGCCTCTGAGGAACTTGGTGTGTCTTGCACCAGGCAGTATTGTTAGAGAGACTAGTTGGTGATGTTTGGGAGTTAGAGGTGGCTATAAAAAGCTATCCTTGCAGATGTCTGTCAAAATGAGTATGAGACAATGAATGGGAAAATCAAGCCTCAAATATCAGCATATGGTGAAAAGGGGGGGGGGAGACACCCTACCTCCTATAATGTACTGTTTTATGTCCACTCACTGAAGCCATTGGCACAATTTAGTGTACTATAGATACAGAATAAGCCTTTCCATTTGAGTTGTTCACTTCACTGGGTTGTACAGGAATTAAGTGATTAATACAGCATATAAATGGGAAAGTTAGAAATTTATAACTCGGTATGTTGGGATTTTGTTCATTATTGTGTTGCAGGACCTGTTGCGTATGAAAATATTTTGAATTATGATACACATGAATTGTACTTTCTGGGGACTGGAGGCACAGGTTCCTGTGGAAAGAAATTGGTGGGAGAAACTGGTTACGTTTTGCGTGTTTTGATTGCCTTTGTTTAAAGCGTGGCTCTCTATGATCTTCAAATGAACGTTCCTATAGGATGGGGTTACTACAGAACTATTGATGGGCTGTTGTTTATGGGACAGGTGGCATGTTGTATTCCTTTTTCGTCTAATCTGGAAGGTATTTTTGAATCTCATTCATGTTTCTGTGAGGAAATGTAAGGTGCCTAAAACAAATTCCTTCTTGCAACGTGCCTTGGCTTCAGATTCTGTTCACTTGTTCTTTTGGTCGTCTGCTTGGTTGGATAAAACCCGAAATATACCTAAATTGGAGTGATTTTTTGTTTGTTTGCATTTTTGTTTGTTTGTTTTGTTAGGAAGATATTTGTGTGTTGGTTGGGTGCGAGTAAATAAGACAAACTCGCAGTCAGGTCTGCAAAGTCACACGAAGTAGGGATGAGTAACTTTTTTACAGGTGCCAAAATAACAGTGGGTGAGATACTGATGGTGATGGGGCTGAGAGTGGGGGTCGCGAGGTGACTTCTCCGGTCCCAACGGGGTGCACCCCTGATGCCAGAAGGCACTGGTGTGAGGGGCCACCTGGGCAGCGACCCTGCTCCTCTAGGGAGAAAGGGGAGGAGGTGGTGGCCACGGCTGTGTCGGATGCTGCAGCCCCGGGGCAACTTGTGCGGAGCAGCGCGGCGTGGGTCTGGTCACTGACACCTCCAGAATGAGCTGGGCGGGAGTTGTGCAAAGCAGGGCTTCACAACTGTCTGCCTGTTCAGTTATTACCTTGAATGCTAAGATGGGTTTACTTTGAGGACAATATAAATGTAATGTGAAAAAAATCTTAAATTATTTAGCAGTAACAGGAAGAACTATGTTTGGTTTTTTTCTTTAAAAAAGCCCAAACATAAAATATTTCTATACTGTAAAATACTATTTGTTTAATAATATTTGAACTGGAATTGGTTTTGCATTTATCGAGCAGATCAGAATGTTTGTTGTATAGGTGTGTCCAAGCAATAAGCAAAGCACTGTACTAATGGGTAGTTAGCAGGAAATAAGTCACTGCTTTTTTTTTTCGTTCTAGACTCTATGATTAAGTTCACTTTTAAAATTGATGCATTTCTATTTTAGCCAGTTGAGAATCTCTTCTGTTCAACCTTAGTTCAGTCCAATTGATTATTCTTTTTTTAGAGTAAGTGTTAGTTTTGATGTACTTAGTGTTTCAAAACAACTATTGTTCTGTTGTTAACTTCGAGCGTTGATTACCCTCATTCTTAAATACGAGCCTTTCTCATAATATGCCATCAAAATGTTTCTGGCCACAGAAATATGTTCTGTGTTTAGAATTGGTCTTTTGCCTAAGTTGAGAAAGGGAAGTCAGCAGTAGCTGCATCTTTCAAGGATTATAGAGAACTGCTGGAGGTGGCAAAAGATCAGCTGATTTAATAAAGATTCCACAGTATTTAATGTGCTGAAGTCTTGCCATGTTATATCCAGAAGTGAACTAAGAAATAATGAAAACTTAAGGATTGCAGCTACATGTAAAACCCTAGAGGTGTAGTGAAGATCTGAAGTTTAAATGTTCTGCTGTTATTTCTATTGTCACCACCAAAACCAAATCAGAGTGGAATTCAGAGGTCTGGTGAGTTTTTCTGGATTTGTTCAGTGTTGTGTTTTGTGCCACTGGAGCACAATTTAGTTTATCCAGGGTGCTGAATCACTGGTGCTGCTTAAGCTTCCCTCCCTGGTAAGCGTCGTTTTCCTAAATTTTCTATCTTGTAAGAAAAGTTTAATACTCATTTGTGATTTAAGGCTCCTTGCAGTCCAGTTACCAGAGTTAATAACACATTTCTTTTAGTGTTAAGGATGCAGACTAGGAACAGGCGGGAAATCAGTCATTCTTCTGCTTAGGGTAAAAGATGGTTTCCTGCTGGAGAAGCAGGACTGTGTTTAAGCCATATGATCCCAAATATTCGTATCTGTGCCAGCTGTTTTAGATGTGGGAAATGCATGTGCTTTGCAAGGAATGAGACCCACTTGGTTTCATACATTAAGTTGGGACTGCTGGGCCAAGTAAATGAGAACAATAAATCTAAATTTTAATTCAAGAAAGTTTAATGTCTTCAGATACTTTAAGTGGTGTAAAAGCAATTTATTTCTTCTCTATTTTGTGCATATGTATTCTGCTGTACCATTAATTTAAACAGTCTGGATGTAAAAATGTCTTGGTAGTGTGACATTCTTACTAAGATTCTGTGGGTATTTTTCAGGCAGAAAAAATGCTGACCATTTTGTGGTTTTTTGGAAATCATGCGTAATTATGTCATTTAACCACACAATAAGGCTTTCTGTGGTAACGTTTTAGATAAACAGGAAAACTCATTTTTTACTTTGTTTTCATTGCAAAACTGTCTTTTTTTATTTTTAGTGCAAAGTTGTTTGATTGTTTTCTTCAAAAATAAAACACAACATGTTCTGACAGGAAAAATACACCATTAGCAACCTCCTAAAAGCTCTCTTTCAGCATTGGTGCCTGTCATAGCGCATTTTCTCCGTTTTGGGGAAATACAGTGTTTTATGTCTGAAGCGCCTGTGTTGCCAAGAAAGTGATGTAAATAAGCCATTTACATAGCCCTAAGGCGGATGATTTCTTCATTAAGGGTCCTTCTCCAGGGGAATTTACAGGAAAGTTGAGATGAATACAATAATGTGGAGGCTAATGTCGCTAAATTAAAGGACATTGGATCCCAGTATAGAGGCTCTCTTTCAGGAATTAAATGGCCCTAAATTGTGGTCACCTCATCCCCTTCCAGTGAGGGGCTGCTTCACCCTGAATGGAGCCTTTATGTGGGGTTCAGTGCTGGTTAATAGAATTGCAATAGCCTCGCACTGTACATGAGTTATCTTAGCAGTCCTAAGTGTCCCAAACGATAAAATGGGGTAACAGTTTGCCAGTTTATTCAAGTCAAAAAGCACAAAAAATCATTATTGGGAAATACATCTCACAGTTAATCCTCTACTTGGAGATTTCTTTCTTCTGCCTTTGCATTGTGTGGTGGTGGGAGGCGAGGGATGAAGGGCAGGGGCAGGTTTGCTCCGTCACAGAGCTGGAGCAGTGTTACACACGTGGGGCTGCAAGTCTGGGTGCACCCACACCTTTTCTCGGCTTACCCTGAAGCTCATTCTTCTTGATCCTGCATTGTTGCCCAGCCTCTTGCATCTCCTTTGTTTAAGAAAAAGGTGGTATTGCAGGTAGCCTAGGGTGCCTCTGTGTGGACCTGAGCATCCGGTAGAATAAGCAGATGTTTCTATCGTGACAAAGTTGTGTATCAACGCAATATCCCCTGTACTTCAAGAAGAGTGGAAGGAGAAGGGAAAGCAAAAGCAACTGTTAAAAAAGAGAAAGACGGTAATAAAAGAGAGTTATACAAATCTTAGGGCATTGGAGGAATTAGGGTGCAACAGAAAACTCTCCAAAGTACTCAGTGCAGAGAAAAACAGATTAAAAGGTTTGTTTCATCCATCAGAGGAAACTTTCTGTATTTGACTCTGCCCGAGAAAGCTGTAGCTGTGTCATTTGTGGGAGAGAGCAGTAATTCATGTAAGAGGAGCTCTTCACCACGTTCAACTTCTCATTTTTCCTCAGTAAACCAACCTTGAAACTTCTGCTTGTGGAAAAACTTGTCAAAACTCATCACCCTAAACTATGAGGTGTGACTCGAAAGTGAGGGTTGCTTCCTGCGTTGGACAAATGGCAGCATGCATTTTGTTGGCTGAGACCTGTGCTCTGATACGATGCTGGCTTTTGGGGTTTTTTTTGTGGTATGTTTTTTCTTTTTTTTTTTTTTTTA
Source organism: Nipponia nippon (assembly GCF_047370975.1). Classification (NCBI taxonomy): domain Eukaryota; kingdom Metazoa; phylum Chordata; class Aves; order Pelecaniformes; family Threskiornithidae; genus Nipponia; species Nipponia nippon. The sequence goes on from NW_028262391.1 coordinate 43,818,974, forward strand.
GCTAGTCCTGTAACTGCAGTCATGCAAGGCAGACGCAGGCCTAGGTAGATCCTGTCTCCTGGTTTTCTGAGGTAGTGTCGGTGACTTGGGTTACAAAGCAAGAGCAAAGCTTTAGCAGCTGGGGAGCAAGGGTTTTTCTCTGCTGCAGCTTTGTGCCCCAGTCACCTGGGGCAGCGCAAGTCTCTGCACCCTCAAATGGTGTCTGGATGGAGCATGGAGGCTTCCTAGGAGGGCTGGAGGGTCTTTGTCCTTCTTCCCTCTTCCCAAGAGACTCTGTATAGCCAACGTGGTAAAGGCAAGGCACCAGTTTTATCTTGGTGTGTGGTGTGGCAGAGGGAAGAGCGTAGGAAGCTCTGGAGAAGTGACTTTTTAGGTCTTTGAGCCTCGGTAAGCTGTGAGCTGATTAGCTAATTCAGTAGGCAGTGACGGGTGGTAGACAGGCAACGGAGATGAATGTAGGTTAGAAAGAAGGTGTTTTCATTATAGTTACAGAGCTCTGTGAGAGAACAGGAAAAAATGATTAGTGTTAAACCTGCACTGAAGTCCCTCAGAAAATAAGCTGGGGTAGCTGAGACCAAGACTGACTTTTGGTCTGTCTGCAGTTTGCGGAGGGGCACTCTGGGGGCACGCGTACGATCGCATCAGGCTGCTTTACGGCCATGTCAATCAAGTGGTATTCTAGGTGGCAAAATTGTATTAATTCACTACCTAATTTATATAGCATGTCTCATAAATTATCTATTTCCTACGTTTAAAAATGCAAAGAAAATGAGGCATTTTTCTTACAATGTTAACACATTCTTTTTTTTAAATTAACTTGATCACTGGATGAACCATGGCCTTTGGCAAGCTGCTTTGGCTCATGTTGCAGCATTTACACAACACTTAAGTAATGTAGCTGTCTTAGTAAGTCATGGGTTTGATTCTATAATGTATTTCATTTTCATTTCATGTGTTCAGAGGAGTTCACTTTTTTATTAGAAACAAAATTAGGTTCATCTCTGAGTGGAATGGCCAATGAAAGGAGCACTAGTGTGTGTTTATAGAAGATTCACAGTACTTGTAGTTAATTGGAAGGATGCTTCTGGCAAGTTTATAAATGTGTGGGAGGACAAGATTACCCTGATGTTTCAAAGAGAAAATATTTATTATTAAAGACTGAGATTTTTTTTATTGTGTTTACGAAAAGGGACGTTTCTGTGGGAGGATAGCTTTTTCTGATGTGATTAATTCAGATTTTATTGTTTGTCATAGCATTCATTGTGAGACAAATAATGGGCAGTTAACAGGAAGGTATTATCTGTAGCACTGGTAGGATGGATAATCTTTGGGAAGGGTTAAATATATTTTTATTGCAAGAAAAATGGTAACACGTTTAGTTGGAATCCTGCTTGAAGTACAAAAGTGTTAAATTGTATGCATGGCAATGTTTTCCTTTCCCTGCCCCTCCCCAACCAACAACTGTTCAGGTGTCCCGATCCATGCTGTGATGATAATACTGCTGTTAATAGTCAGTTATTGTGCATGTTTCCAAAACACAGCCTCCACTTAGTGGCCAGAATCTCCATCATAAACTGAAGCAATTGAGGTTTTCTCTCAACCTTTCTGATAAACATATCAATGGACTTGGGCTGCCACAGCCCAGACCGCTGTACACTAATGCCACTGCATGTTACTTAAACTGATGGCACACCTTCATCTTTACTTGCATTTGAAATGGTTTGGTTTAAGTCAAACCAAAGTATACAAAATCAAAACTTTTTTTTTTTACAAGGGTGTGTTATGGGTAAATGCCTTTTATAATTTCTTAAGGGATAAAATGAAATCTTAAGGTAGAATTGCTCTGAGGTTAATTCTGAGCTTGGGAGTGTATAAGTAACCTGTGATGATTAGAGTTCATTGCTCCAAGTGTCTCTTCAGTACATAATTTATTTCTAGTGCTGTATGCAAGAAACTAATCTTTTTTGAGCTTTGACTGCTAAGATGGGTACGTTAGCCTTGAAGAAGCAATGCTGTCTGGTATGGAGAAGAGCCAGTGTAAGATTTTTATCAGCAAAACAACAGAGACTTCATATGCCAGGTAGCCGTTGCTCAGCGTAATGACTGGCACTCCAGAGCTCTTGGCTCCTTCAGCCTAATGTCAGTGGCACAATTCAGAGCTGTTCATATTTTTAGAAAATGAACCTAATATTGTTTGGGCTTGTACTACAGTATTTCTAGAGAATATCGCAGAACCATTTCTTTTAAAAGAATAAAAATTTTAGAAGTGTCGTATCAAAAATAGTGGCAAGAACAATGGAGACTTTATTATATTGGAACATCTAAAAGTTAAAGTATTGCCAGCTAACATTTAGCATTAATACTTGATATTGATCCTGCTTGAAACGGCTACGACTTATTTTAGAGATTTTTTTTTTTTTTTTTAAATCGTACTTAGTGTCATCTTCAGTTATGAGGCTTGTGTTCACAGAAAAGGTGGACTTGATTACATGCTAATACTGTAAAATGAAGCTGTGATCTGGACAGTATTTGTGTGTGTGATTGCTGAAATCATAATTTGACTTTGATTCTGGTTTTCCGAATGATCCATTTCACTCCATACTTTTTTCCCCAAAGCTATTCAGTGTCAAAGGTAAAAATCTGAAGTTAAGTGTTTAGTCACTGGGTGTCTGTTCAGAATTTGTGTGATGTGAACTGGCTTGCTCTATGAGCTGCCAAAAATTAGTATGGTGAGTGCTCTCTTAAAGACAGCGTGCTAAGTGAACTGAGAGAGACTTTCTACCCAAGTATGAGTTTTTTTGATTAAAACCGGTTTGCTTTGTTTTAATCCATTTTTAAACTTAAATTAACTACTGTATTCTGAAGTATGTGGCAAACAAAGCATTGTGGGGTATTGTCCTTTACTTAGAATTACTGCTGATGTTTGTTAGTGACAAAAATGATAACTTCCTTCAAAATCCTTTTTCTTCATTTTGCTCATTTTGTTGCAGGAGGCAAAGACAAATTAATGGATGAAGCATAAAAAGTGCTGGAAGAAAGTGTATCTGCAAAACATTATTGAAATGGGCAAAGAAGAATTTAGCAGAAATTGATTTGTATTGTCGCTTCTGTCAATCATTTAAACTTATGTTTTGTTTGTGCAAAACTTTCAAATTATGGAATATTTAGCTCTGAAGAGGCTATCCCCCAGAGCTCTTTGTCCTCAAATTGAAGTGACTTATTGCAGTCTCATTAGAATTTTGTGGCAGATCAAAAAAGTGAATTCTTTCTGAAAAATGTAAGTGGGTGGGTGGGGAGGTTGTTGTCTTGAAAACCAAAGCAAAACACTCTTAAGGTCTTCTTTGCTTACTATGGAAGATTAAAATAACAAAACAAAACCGTCCATTCAACTGGTTTTCTTTTACCAGTTATATTTAAAGAGGAATCAGTTTGAGACTTAGACTTACATTATGTAAGTTGTATACTCTGTGTAGGTATAAGTGACTAATATTGGTAGCTAATGTTGGTGTATGGTTGTAACATATTTTAGTTTTGTCCGTTGGGCAGATTTTTTTTAAGTATAGTGAGTTCGCTGTTTTATCCTATACAGTAAATTAAACTCTCATCTTGCCAAAGTCTGCATTTGTATTAACTCTACCAAGATACCTTCTGAATTCAGTGTGACTAACCATTATGCCAGTTAGATGTATCTGTTTGCAGCACCAGGAGTTTCTTCTTCATCTATTAGCTGCTTGTTTTCTTGTCTTATAAGTAAGGGAATGATAAAATAGATTTTTATATGAAATATAGCATACTGATGATGATAAAAACATGAAAAGGGCAGGCATTTTTGGAGGCTGGTAGAGATCCTGAATCTATTCTATTTTGAATTGACCTAGATCTCAAGTTGGTAATGAATTTTAAATAGCAGCTTTATTGAAATGTCTTTCACAATCATACTATATTAATATTATATAATTGAGCTTGAGGTTGGCCCAATAGACAAATGCATTCCATCTTCAAGTTTTGGAATAGTATATCATGAGTGAAAAATGAAATAAAATGTTTGAGGTGCTGTTTGCATATTAAGCCAGGGCCTGAAGGGGTTTCATGTCTTTCTGGGTGTCTCAGTCATTTTGATGTTAGACTCCTGTAATTTTGCTAAAATATACTTCGTTGAACAGGAGATATCCGGAAAGCCTTGCATTAATTTGCTTTTGTTTTTGCTCTTTAGACAGTGCCCTGTTATAAACTAAAATCACACATTCCTGAGTGTAAACTGATCGTGTTCCCAATGGAAATTTCAGGAATACTTGTGGCTATTTTAAAAATGTGGAAATCTATTTATATTTTTTTCCACTTGTTTTTCTTCCTAGGTTTTGGCGCTGATTGCTTTCATCTGCATAGAGACCATCATGGAATGCTCCCCTTGCGAAGGCCTTTATTTCTTCGAGTTTGTGAGCTGTAGTGCATTGGTGGTTACTGGAGTTCTGTTGCTTATGTTCAGTCTAAATCTTCACACAAGAATACCGCAGATCAACTGGAATCTTACTGTAAGTTCATACAAATCCTCACTCTGTTAAAAATAGCTGCAAATCTGTTTTTAAGTTTGGTTTTTGAACTTTACTTTCTACTGTTGTTTAAGATTGTGTATGAGTGTTCTTTATGCTGAGTAAAGTATACATTTTACTTATATTTATTTTGAATACTAAGAGCAGAATGAGCTTTGAAATGTAGCAAGATTAAACTACATTAAATAGAACTAAAATTGTCTTCTGGTAGATCTCTTTGGAAGGAAAACTTCCTGCTAATGCCAGCAATTACTGTTTGTGAGTGAAGTGGATAAAAATGCAGCCTGTAGTTATTTAACTTTGACAGATGCTGTGTTTACAGTAGCCCGTTGTTCTCTCTTAAGCTGTTTTTTATATTAGGACAGCCATACTACATATATTTTCTTACACAGATTAATACAAGCATCAGGTAGTAATGTAAAAAATTATGTGCTTTCTGTGAAAATCAGGTGTTTTGAATTGCTTACACACATAACTGTTATACATTGACTGGCAATGCTTAATGTGTTCTCAAATACGAGCAGTTTTAGGAAGAGAACTGCTGGCAGTGCACATTCCTTTTGTACAAGTCTCCGTTTCCATGCTGTATTACGAGTTAAAATTTCAGATTGGGTTGCATAAACACAGGTCACACAATCAACATGTTCGTCACTCTAGCAAAAGATCTGTCAGCTTCAAGGACAATATTTATATCAGCTTCTTTGGACAGTACAGATACATATGTGCCTATGTTATGTTTTGTTTTATAACAGTAATTTTGTAAGTACTCTTGGAGACCAGTCCCAGAGGTTTCTAGGCTTCTGTGTGATTATTTGTTTGGTTTTAATGCAGTTTATTAATGGTGCCATTTGCATGTTCAGTAACTGTTTGTAAGCCTAAATGACTTGTCTAAAATGAGACTGGAATGTGGAATTAGAAGATTCTTTGCACCCTGGAGATGCATAATCTATTGAGGAACTCTTCCTAAGAGTACTTGGTAGATAGATTAGGTGGACTGAGAACTGTGACTGGTAACTGTAGGTGGGGGAGATCGAGATGGCTTGCACAACAAAACCAGTGGAACCACTGGAACGTTACTGGATTGTCTTGCCTTTGCTCCTTTTGTCTCCATTCTGCCATTCAGTCACCACTTATTTGTGTGGCAAGCTGAAACGCAGCAGCTGCAGAGAGAAGGTAGTCTCTCTTTCTGTTGCCGGCTTGGCTGTTTAATGAGCATCGCAGCAGCCTGAGAGCTGATAACAGCAATTGCAGACCATCTTTTTATGTCACACACTTCTGTACACGCTAGTAGGATGTACAAGAGCATGATAACAAGTGTGTAAGTGCATCAGTGTCACACAAAATATGATGGTTTTGCTGTGTGACACGAGTGGTTTCATAGTGAATACTAGATCTAGCTTATTGTCAAAGTAGGTTTGACCAAGACATTTTATCAAGAGACCACAGAGTAGTGGTATGCATGGTGTCCATGACTGAGCTGAAGTTGTATCTCTGGAAGAGTCAATTTAATGACTTTGCTTACCCTTCGTTCTGTATGTCTGTACCTTTTGTTCTGTTGTTGAGCCCTGTGGCACACTTTTACTGCCTACCAGAACACTTTGACAATATGTTGAACATACATTCAGTACAGAAGCCTATATGCAGCGCTCTGCCTTTCTTCCCAAATAATGCAGTAGATATCGGTGTGTAACTGGGAGGTCCTTTCAGCCACCCTGACTTCTTATGGTAGTCGAGTGACAAGAATTGCAGCTTTGAGTACAGGGTTACTTGTCTCTGCAGAGCAGTCTGTTAGACATCTTTACAGAAAAGAGGGCTGAAAAATCCAAGCAGTTGTGGTGTGGATTTTTTTTTTTAAGTTAAGTATTTTGGGTTTTAGGGCAATGGCCACACTTTGAACCCCCTGCCTAAACAGCATGGAGTGACATGACGCGGTTGGAGTTCAACCTGAAGGGCAAATGGAATACACTGCAAATGCGTTTTGCTTTAGTTCATCTTGCCAAATCAGCAGAGGTAGAAGTAAATTGTCATGATCTCACAAGTCTCATTCTCTTGGTTATGTACTGAAGATGAAATGCTTCTTCCATCATTATACCAAAGATCTCTGATAGAAGTGAGAAGAGAACGGAAGCTTCTGACTTTCATTAACTGATGAGACCATCCTTCTTCCTGGTATTGCTTACTGATTTTAACAATCGTTAGTCAGGACCGTTACTCTGAGAGGAGTGTGGGAGTATCTTCATTATTCAGATAGCTGTAGTCTGCTGTTGCACGTACAGAGTGGGAGATCAAAGCTGCTGATAAAACACCTATGGGATATTACTTTGGCAAAGTTAGTAGGAAATTTAAGAATGTAGAGTTGTGGCTGAATGCTTTTTTGGCTTATTTTTGCATTTTATTCTTTACAATTTAGATGTATATTCGTACATTATTTGCCTCATTCAGTATTTAGTACTTTCCTGTGTTTTGATGGTTATTTTGATAATTTTGCAGCCTCTATATATGACACAGTTATCACAGGAGTTGCTTTCTGAACAAGACTTTCACACTCTTGGATGCTTTAGGAGGAAGTCACTTCTGCTTATGTATAAATTCATTAATACACATGCTTTAAAAAAAATATATGACTTTATAATGGGTATTTCCCTTACAAAAAGTCTCAAATTTTGATTTTAGAAGCTGTGTGAGAAGAAGAGACTGTTACAGTGCTTGAAAGAATTTAATAGTCTTAAATTTAGGAAGAAGACTTTCTTTAAACACAGCACTTGCAGAAACTTCCTAGGAACTATTTGAAACTATTTGCTTTCAAATGATCCTACTTATTAGAAAGTACCAGGCTATCAACTGCTATTGTCCAACACAGGGTTGTTTCCTTTAGTACTTTATTAAAATTAGACTTCTTTCTAATGCGTTATGGATATTGTCTGATGTCTGCTATCCCTGGTTGGAATGAAGGTGTGAATCAGTATATACTAGCATCTAACAGGTATGCAGATGTACTAAATTTTTTTAATATATATTTTAGCCATTTGGGGAAGAGAGCTTTGTTTTGATCCTAATTAGAGACTTGCCACCCATTTTCACATTTTCCTGAGGTGAACATGAAAGAAACATGGAGATGGTGAGGCTGGAAAAGAACCTTGCTTGGGTGTGTTGGAAAGAGGCAGGTCTGTTACAGTAAGATGAAAGAACAGTCACTTGTCTGTCTTGCGCAGCACTATCAATATTATGCAAAAATGCGAAAGCTGAGGAACCTGTCAGTGGAAATTTCCATTTCCTTTATGCTTCCCAGCTCAAAGGGAGCCTATTCTGCAAGGAGACTTGCAAGTGGCATAGGGGAATTAAGAGTACACCACAGCAGAGACTCCTGCTTAACTGATGAGCTGCTGCTTTGAAATGTTTGTTTTCAGAGTTAACTAGTAACTGAATGTTTGCTATAATTTTGTGTTTGGCTAAATTCTCCCCCCCTTTTTTCTAATTACTATTCATTATTTGAATCTTGTGTTCTACAGGGAGAGATTAAGATCCACACGGTTTGGCCACAAGATAACATGGCCCTTTAGAAGTAGGGATGGGGTAGGAAAGTTAACAGTTCTGTTCGGAGTAACTTTGGTGTTCTGAGGAATTTGCATGTGGTTTGCCAGGTTTCTGACAATTACTGTCACTGCAGAGTAGATCCACTGTAATGCTGCAGGACCTTTTTTCAGGGCTGAGAACTGAGATGACTTGGGGAGTGGGAGAAGTGGTGGCAAATAGCTGAGAATACTGAAATTTGACTGTCTCTCTTGGATGAGAGTTTGTATGATGAGAGAAATCGGAGTCATTAACAGACATAAATCATTGCATAATCAGCCAGTAGAATGGACTATGTCTGTGTGTAGAGAAAAAAAATCTTCCAATAGATTGTGACCATTGATTTAAAAAAAAAAAAATATATTTTTTTTACACTACCAGAGCTCCAGTGGGTGTTTATTTTGTGTGGGTGTGCAGTTCTGGATGCAATTTTTCAGCCTAGAGCAGCCTCAAAGATGAGGCACAGGACTGAGCCCAGCACAAACTAATTAGAGTTCTGCTGGGCTTATTAGCCTGGACTCCGTCCCAGGGAAGCACTGCTACAGGGAGGAAACATGAGGAGTCAGGTGTGTCCTTTTCAAGACACAGATCAGTGGTGTATTTTGTGCTGCCTGCAAACTTACTTCATCTTTGCAGGGTTGGGGTTTTTGTTCAGTTGTTGCAATGATGAAACCTTGTGTGCATGCAACTGACACCGAAGGAGTTGGCAGAAAATTTGATGTGGTTCCAGAATGACAAACTGTCTTATGCCAACCTTGGCTCTGAAGAGTATAATTACAAAGCTGTAGTTCAAAGGCCTTCACAGGGCAATCTTGATTTTTTTTCTTAAATTTATATTTTTCCCCTTCTGTTTTGAAAAAACATCTTGGTTTTCTTCGGCTTGCTTAGCTGTTGAATGAGAAATGAAGTCAGTCATCCTTCACTTTTATGTTTACTGCTGTCAAAATAGCAATACCTATTAAGGATAAAATTTAATATTTTATAAATAAAAAAATTGTCAGAATTAATTTCCTCTGGGTTAGTGCTCTCTATGGGCATTTGTTCTCATTTGGTGCAGCATGGTGTAAACAATGATGCATTATTCTGTAAGAAATACAAACACAAGTTTTAAACATGAGAAATACTACATGGTTTGGTAGTTATTGCTAGTAATGTCTGTTGCTTTGTGATGATAGCTGCTGGTCCTGTCTGTGCGCAGGACTGCTTATTGGGAAAACATGCAGGGAAAGCAGTGAGGAGCAGCTAAGAACGAACTGAGAGGGAAATAGGCAGGTGATCTTCAAGAAACCAAAGTGAAACCAGGATTGTAGAAACATTCATTTGGTAATGTGTTTTGTCATTTGCAGCAGCATTACTACATCTAACAGAGCTTGTATTCTAACTCAAAAATAGTTAGAAATAAGAATAAAAACATATGAATCTTGGTTTTGAGGCCACTTCTCCCATTTTTTCAAAACCATAGCTTGTCCCTGACCTCTCGGAGAGCTGACTAGGTTTTTGAAAGTCACTTGTGTTAATTCAGGGTTTTTTACATACTTTGCTTGAGATGCTGGAACAGATTTCCAGCAAGTGCCAAACACCTGGGACTGGATCAGAGCATCTGAACAGGAGCACCTGCAGGTGAACGCTAGAGACCTTTGGGGGCTGCTGTATGTGACGTGGGACCCACGGGGACCTTCAGCCCTGCGCGGGGGCCAGGCCCCACGGCCCCACGTTGTGAGATGGGTGCTAAGATACCTCTGTTTGCACAGCGTGAATCCAGCCCTCTGGGTCACTAACGTATTTCTGGAATCGGTCATGGACTGTTTTATCAGGGGAAGCGACACGCATGTAAATCTTGGAGTAGCAGAATCTAGTGTTTGAATAAAGGCTCCTGTACCTGTGTAAGCCTGAATAAATGAGAAAAAAAGAGATGGGAGTTAATGCTCATCCAGTTAATTCTGTTCTTTCTACCTAGGGCTTCTTCCTAGGACCACCCTTCCCCTCCCTTTCCCCACCAACTGAAAAACAAACCACCAAAACCAAAACAGAGCCAAAAGGAAATGTTACTTTGAGCTCTCTTGTGGAAAATAACCTGGACAGCAGCAGGCTGCTAACTTCTGTCACCTTTTGTGACAAAGTCAAACTGTTGAAATGTGCAGTCTTCTTTTCCAGATTACATTCATTTAGCTACTTTAAACTCCATCTAAATGTAAACTCTTGGATTTCAGAAAGCAAATGATAAAAGCAACCACCAGTTTAAATGTCATATTTTTCTTTATACATATTACAATTGCAATATGGCACTGTCTCCCTTTTAAATAGTATCTGGTCACTCGTGCAGTCTCTTCACCGTGAAATACAGGATAAAAAGGCAGAGCATGTATTTTGATTGAATGTCTCTTAAAAGTTTGCATATGTGAAGTCATGGATAAAAGCATGTGGATATTACTGAAACCTCTGAGCAACAGAGCCAACTCCCGGTAACGTACCAAATTGGAGGACTGAACAGAAGCTTTTGAAGCTGATGTCCCTTGCAGGGGACTCCCTTTCAGGATTACTTAACAGGAGCTTTCAGGTCTGTTAACAGACCTCTTGTTCATAGCACCAATTCAGCTTCTCCATCCTCATTAATCTAGGAACTATACCTGCCCAGACCTTTAAAAAACAAAAGACGGTAGGATGCTGTCTGCTTTTCTTTTCTAGTGTTTCCCACCTTTACAGCAGAATCGGCAGAACAAAAGCCTCGCCCTATCTATTTTAGTATAAAATGCTGTCTTGGCATAAACCCATCTTCATCCACAAGTTAAGATGCCTCCTCTGCCTTATGCTCCTTGTGAGTGGGACCGGTGGCTGGTGATGGCAGTAGCAAATACCTGTCCTTGGATACTCTCCTTTGGACTAATAGGACTGTTGGTGACTGAACAGAAGGACTTGCGAATAACCAGCAAGTGACCAGAAGTCAGTCTTTGTTTTTAAATCCTTTTGGAAAGGAGACAGGGAGCAGCGGCAGTCTAGAGTGGATTTGATTCAGCTCGTAGATTTTATTCTCTGTTATGGATGGCAGCTTTGTACAGTATTTTATGGCACAGCATACTGTCTCATGAGGTTGCTGTAATTTCAGCAGAAATTCTTCTATCTGTGTGATGTGGTTTTTACTTTGTCTATAAATATAATAGCAAGAACTTCAGCTACATCATGGCCAGATTTGAAATGGCTCATCTTTTTTCAATTAGTTTATTCTTTTTATTGTCACGATTATTAATTTTCTCTTATGTGGAAAAAAGCTACATTATTTTAGGGAGTGTCCTTTACTTCTTGAATTCTTGCTGTAGTTCATTCTCTTTTGTTTCTGCTCTGACTTCTTCCAAAACGGTTCTGTGTTTTTCTTTTCTTATCTTTCTGCTCTAAGTAGTAAGTACCGCATTTTGGATTAAAAACCTCCACCAGTATTTGCATCTGTGATGTTACCGTTATATGACAATGTTATTGATTAAATGTCATTGCTCCTTAAGCTCCAAACAGTCTGATCTGTGGATATGAAAGACTGTGTTAGTTTTATCTTTTTAAGAAACCAGCCTTATTGTATGAATATGAATCGATTATTAGTTGCATTGAAAGGTTTTGACCTGAACAGGGAAAATGGAATTGCAGAAACAAATAAATTGGAGCCTCAAGATGGAATCAAGTCTTTAAATTTGAATTGTTGGATTCTTTGCAAGGAGAAATTTGATATTCTTTGTAAAGAGTACAATAAAATAAAATGCCAGTGATGATGACAAAGTTTCTAATGCATTTGTATCTTTGGTTTCCTGGAAAAATCATGGCAAAGGCACCAGCAGTCTGATTTCAGCAGTATTTCATATTCTGCGGTATCTCAAACTTCTTACAAGAAGCCTTCAAGTCAGTTTGTAGTGTGGAGATAGATGATAACGTCTGTCATGTTGTGGATGGGTCTAGCTGTCTTGCTTATACTAGTCTCCTTTGGCAAGATGATCAAGCTGACAGATTCAAAAAGTCAGAGGTCAGCAGGATTAATTAATAAGCACATCTGACCCCATAAATCATAGAGCATTATGTGTCATCCACTTAGTCAGGCATGGTGCTAAAGAAGTACAAAATGTGCATCTGAAAAAACATAATCTGGATTATAAGAAGTGAAAAGGTGGAATATTAAGCACATCTTTGGTTGTTCTGATGGTTAGCTCCCTTACAATTAAAACTTACTTCATTTTGAATGTGACTTTTGCCTTAACTTTGCAGCTGTTAATTTTGTTATACTATTAATTTTATTGTGCTTTTCTATGCTAAACTTTTAAAACAGCTAGTATTTTTTGATTATTTGAACAGTGGAGTCTTCATGTACACAGCTCAATCTTTTTAATATTCAAAGCAGTTTAGGTTCTTTGATTCATACTGTGAGAAATTTTCTCCTCCTTTCAAATAACTTCTGTGGCTCTTCTCTGTACCCTGTCCAATTTTTCAACATACTTTTAAAAATGTGGATACCGGAACAGGATGCAGCATTCCAGGGTCCCTTGCAAAGGTAAGATTACCGCCTTACACCTATCATGTCCATATGTCCAAAGGAATGTATAAGTGCTGCTTCTCCCTTTTTTTTGTCAGGGCATCACATCTTGAGGTGCTTGCCTACTGTAATTACTACGTTCTTCTGAGTTATTTCTTGGTTTTTATCTCCATTCTGTAGGTCATTCCTGTAGGTAGCAAATGTACTCTGGTAGTAAAATGCACAACTTGACCTTGGGTTGAACTAATTTTTTTTTAAATGTTAAAAAAATTATTGAAGAGCATAGCTGCCCTCTCCTCAGTACTTAGTTTCAGCATTCTTGGTAACATACGTGTGTTTACTCTACAGACATGATGAAACTGTTGAATACTGTTGAGCCTGTTGTCTGTTGTGACATATAGTGAGACTTCCCCTCTAGTGAAAAAAGGTTTGTGCAGATGAGAACCACAGCTCTTGTTGGCAACCCCAGAAGCACAGTTAGAGCTGCTGAACTCAGAGTTGCAGAGGGAGGGTACTTGGAGAAATTGTGAAATGCCATTTATTTTCCAATATCTGTTTCTTAAATTTGTCTTTGTAAGGCAAGAAATTATATAATTAAAATTGCAATAACTGTTTACTAAAATTCCAATGTTGTTTGATGCTATAAGTACCAGATAACATTTATCTCAGTGAGCTTGAATAGAGATAAAAAGTGTCTCTCTAGTTATACACTGGCAGGTGGAAAGATGGTAGGAGGTTCCGAGACCCACGATTTGCTTTTGTTTCCTTGCTATTTGGTAAGACAGTTTGGGTCTTACTGAGCTTGTGAAATCTGAACACACGGGTGGAAATAGCGATGAGTGGTGGAAGCCTCTCAGATTTCTTGGGAAAGTGCCCCTTTCAGATGAGGATCAGGCCACAGTGATACATCGTACAGTTTATCTCCAGGTACGCCTAATTTTGATAACCAGCTGTTGCTGCGTCAGCACCCTCAAAATAGTTTTCCCTGTGAATAACAGTGCCAGAAACTCAGTTTTTACAATTAATTTCTAAAGCATTCTCAAATCATGGCTAGAAAAATAGATGTTTTGGGGGTGGCTGGGTGACAGTGGTCTTTTCAAAGTCATTGTGCTACGTAACTGGAACAGAGTCATGGGAGTCATACCCAGGAAATAAGTTTAGATTTATGTCTTCAGTTTTCTAAGCCAAACTTCTTACAGCATTTCACAAGATGCATGGGAAGAGGGGATAAAAAAATAAAATTGTACTTGCAGTAAGTGGAGGAGCAGGAATGGGAGGTGTACCTGCCCTGCATGTGAAAGAAGAAAGTCAAGTAGAACAAATTTGTCCTTGAATTCTAGCTAAAGAGTGGCGATGGGAATTTTTAATGGTGGGAGTTGGCATGTTCAGTGTGGTTTTGTTTGTTTGTTTTTTCCCCTCTTTAACTCAAAACTGTAAGTTGCACAGCAAACTTGTATACAGGTTTTCTTTCCATTCCTTTTGGCTATGATAGTATTTACCTCTCACTGATTTCATGTTCCTTCAGGATATTTGTGCTGAGCTGCCATTCTCCGATTCCTCCACACCCCTCCTTGCTCCCTGACTTCACCTATTCATTCAGTTACCATGATAGTCTGTTATTTCCCACATCTCTGTAGTGTACGTATAGTGCAGTGTACATACGTATCATATGTTTTAAAGAATCGTAAAAGATGCCCCGAGTAACATACTGAACAGCTAGTCCCTAATGAATCTAGCACTTTATTTCTTCTATTATTTTAAAGTCCCAACTCTTGAATTTTTTTCCTTGAGTCTGATCAGATAGTATTGTATTGACATAATTACTCTTGTGCTAGTAGCTGCCATTCAGAATTCTTACTTATGTTCCAATGATACATTAATGACCCTGCTTTTTGTAAGGCATGGCAGCATAATCATCTGAACATGAAGTGACATATGCAGCATATGTATAACTGAATTGCATGTTGCCTGTCATTTTTCTGGGCTTGGAGCAAAGCAAGAATTTTCACGTAGGTGCTGCTGGGGTGTTGCTGTGCATATGTTCTAAAATGTCTGCTGGAAACATCAATTTTATGCAATAAGTATGTAAAAAGCTGTGTATTCTTACAACATGGGCAGTGGTTGTAGAAGTAACATGGGACATGCAGTTTTCTACAATAAAGGCCTTAAAGAATTGGTAGTAAAATTGATGACTGTTATCTGGGCAGTATATGGAGCACTGTTGTCACGTGAAAGAGAACAAGGGGTTCTTGGAGTGCTTATATTCAGGTTACTTCAGTGTCAGCTGAGGTAGAACGGCTTTACTCATTGTTCGTGCTGACAGTACTTTTCTAATAAACCTAGTAGAAATTCAGGTAACGCATCCAGAATCTGCACTGGTGCTTTAGGTGTACATGCTATTTGACTTTAGTTCACAGATGCTACGTGTCCTGTGTAATAATCTTTTTGCCTTCTTTTGTATAAGTGATAAACTGCATAGAAAGTGGGAAAGTATTGCTATAGTTCTTGTTCTAACCTTCTTCTGTTTCATCACTTCTAATAACAGCAAGCAAAGAATCATTGTTTAGTAATGCTAATGAATTTATTTTTTAGGATCTGGTCAACACTGGACTCAGCACTTTCTTCTTTTTCGTTGCCTCTGTAGTACTTGCTGCTTTAAACCATAAAACTGGAGCAGAAATTGCTGCTGTGGTAAGAATTTGAACTTCTTTATATATGACTATTCTCTTTTATTAAAACTAAGAGCAACTTTTTTCCTCGTGTTCATTGAATACTCCTGTTGCCTGTGCCACCGCAATTTACTTCTAATTTTACAGTTGGCTATATGCTAATTCTGATTTAGAAAGTATTGACATCCTTTGACATGTTTGCCTTAAGGCTTGAGGCAAGAACAAACAGAAAAATGACTTGCAGAGAGCACATTAACAGTTGAACTTCTTTCTCTATAGCTAGCTTAGAGGATACTGCTCTATATTGCAAGCCTACAGAAAAGATAGAGCCAAAAATTCACAAGAGATTGGGAGCTGCTTACACATAATTTGCTGAATTCTTGCTCACTACAGATCATTTTTGTTCTGTGGAGTGAGTATAGTAGTACTTCAAGATTTTAAATCTAGAACAGTAAGGTCAAGCAAATTCATTTTGTGCTTGAGTTGGCAACTTTTTTTCTTTTTTTCCCCAAAACCTGGATACTGAAAATCACACAACAGTTCTGCAGAAGCATATAGGAAGAACTGCAAATTAGCTCCTTCTCCAGGCTGATGGTCTGGACTGGTCATCTGTTCTCTGGTCATTCACTCACTATTATGTGCACCCTGAGGAATGAACTGTTGGATGAAGAGCTGTATTCTTCTTTACAAGAGGTTCTTCTGTTGAAGTTGCATTGCAGGATTTAATTGTCATGTTTGTAGACAGAGAACTTTGTTTTCTGGGATCATTGATCTTGGCTGCTTTTGCAGATTCTCTAGTTCACTGAAGAAGGAAAAGATCAATTTTACAGGCAATGATGATTTGTCAGTGCAAATAAAGTAGAAAACTAAGTTTCTGAGGAATTTGTTGTGAAACTACTATTGTTCTTGTTTTCAAAAATTGTCTTTGACAACTCTTTCTACTTCTTGTAGATATTTGGTTTCTTGGCAATGGCAGTGTATGCTGTGAACACATATTTAGCTATTAAAAAGTGGCGAATGAACAGCAGACAACAAAGTAGTCGGCAGACCAGTGATTACATACGTGCTCGGACAGAATCCAGAGAAGTAGATCATCGCCCTGAGATTCAGCGTCTGGATGCATGAAACCGACATTCAAATGGGACTGCAAAGGGAAAGAAGTGCTTAACTCCCTCATGGAATAAAGGGTTTTTTCTTTATTTAAGGAAGAAAAGGAAGATCAGATGGTGGCAAAGAATTCCCAGCCCTGCATATGTGCAGAGATGCATCGAGTCAGAAGCCGTTGTCATGAAGGCAGTGAATGTTGGTCATTCAAAAGCAAGATCCGTTTAAGATGTCCACATATATATACATATATTATATATCTTATATAATATATAATATATATGTTTTGCAGTATGTTGTTGCTTTGGATTAACTGCACAGTACTTTCCTTCCCTCTCCCAAGTGCAAGCTCTGAATATACATGTTCTGCCATTGTTTCTTTGTCTATCGTAAACACTAAGACCAGCACTACATTGCTTGGTTAATATAGGAAAGAAATCCACCAAAAGTAAATTTAATACATGCGAAAAGGAAGTGAGGGGCAAATAGCAATAACTTTAGCCATGTATCATGTCCAACAAACTCTCTGTATCCATCCTCGTGCAGCCTTGGCGGTGCAGCTCAATTCTCGTCTGCCAGATCTCCTGTAGTTTCACTGTTGGTGCACTTATATAGCTGAAATGGACAACCATTTCACATTTTTTCTTTGATGGATATAGTGTTGAGGTGGTTACCCTATGGGTTACTCTGCAATTGCCATATTCAGTTCATGTATGGCCTTGGCCAGATCTGAACTTGTGCAAAATTAGCGTGTTTACTGAATGGTCACCATAATGCATCGAGTGCAGGTATATGGTTGTCTGCTAATGTTGGGATGCATTCTCTTTTTCATTCTAAAATGGGAAAAGAAATACGCTTGCGAGGCAGGGTGGAGAAAAGGTGGTTGAGGGGCACAGTAGTGAAAGAAGGGGTTGTCAATCCAGTAGACTTGCATTCTAGTCACAGCTCTTTTTTTTCCCTGTTTTCTGTGGGGTCTTTTCGTTTGTTTTGGTTGTTGTTGTTTGTTTTTTTTTTAAGGTTCAACCTTTCTGAGGAGCCTTGGGTGAGCAAGAACTAGGAAAAAATGTGCTTATAAAGTGTTCCTAAGGTTGCAATATTGTGATTCATGTAAGATAAATATTGTCCTTTTCAGAGGGTTGTTTGTTTCTTCTAAAATCAAATCTGGTAGTAGGTAAAACTGATTTTTTTTTTTTTTTTTGTAATTGGGTGTTTCTGCAAATTTTTTTCCCTAATATTTCTTTGGAAAATGAGTTTAGATAATTGGAGGATAATATGGTTGTATTGATTTGTTTAGAAATAGTTTTACCTAACTGAAGTTTTCTTACTTTAATTGTACTTCCAGTGAAGAGAAGGATATTTTCTCTACTCAAAACTTGAATTCTGCTGTAATCAGTTGGATGATACCAGAATGTTATTAGGAAGATGTCTCTTGATATTCTTCTGGTTTTTTGATTGGTGTTTTTATCTGTAATCCATTATTTGGCATACGCATGCCTGCATGTTACATGAAGAAAATGTGCAGGGGAGATGATCTCTAAAGCTGAATTCCTTTCTGGTGTAGGCTGATGAAATCTTTGAAATCAGCAGAACTGTATGCCACGTATGCCTGAATTTATCTCATATTTGACTTGAACACTTTGTGTTGTACTGTAGCTGTACTCTTGAAGTAGATGAATGAAGTTAACTGGAGTCTTAAGAACAAACAGCAATATGTTGCAAGAGGTCACTTTTAAATATGAAAAACAGGTTATACCAAACAGAAGATCAATAGAAGTGCCTGGGCTTTTTTAATAGCGGAGGGAACCGGGATAGTGACAGGTGTGAACCTACCGCTGCAATGTTTGAATCGGGCAACAGAGAATTATTTTGATGTGTGAAAAACTGGTGACAAAACTGATGTCTCTTCATTTTCAATTTACTGATGTCTACAGTGCATTTCATCTTAGTGGCTAAGATGGAGATTAAAACTCAGAAAGAGTTATTAATGAGGTTGAAGAAAACTTGCCTTTTCTTAATGAGTAATGGGTTACCAGTTAGTATAGTAACATTTTATTGTGCTTCATTGAAAGTTAATGCCAAAGGGAACACCAGTTTAAAAAAAGATCGAACCATGTAAGCCACCCCCTCCCGTTGGGTTTAGAACACAGGCATTTTGTTGAGGTGGTGTCTCACCAGGATTACCGTGCATTTCGCGAACAGTAAACGACATGTCCATGCTCAGCGTGGTACGAAATAGCGAAGTTTGTTGTTGCCAGCACAGTTGTTACAGCTCTGCTGTTTTTCAGCACTCTGCTGAGTATTGGCAAAGTTTGCAAGGAAAGTTTGCAGATATTGTCCGTTATTAAAAGAGCCTTTTTAAAAGTAGCACAAGCATGTCTAGACTGGAATTGTAAACTGGCATTAAAGCAGTTTGTATAAAGATTGTTAAAAACAAAACACCACAACAAAACACACAAAAAAACCTCCAACCAAAAAAACCCTAACAAATAAACCCCCCAACAAACCAAAAAACACCACCACACAACAAAAACGCCCAAAACAAAACCACACCAAAAAACCAAAACCAAAACCCCCTACTCAAGTACAGAATATTGTCCTCCAGAAGATCCATGCTTTTAGAGTGGAACCCTCATCTGAAATGAAGAAACAGAAGTTAGGTGATGCAAAGGCTTTTCATTAGGAGTGTGTCCTGTTTGCTGGTTGATGGCAAGGACTGAAATGGTGCGTACATAAGAGAACTCCCCGTTCCTCTCCTGTACTCCCTGTGCTGATTCTGTTTTTTCAGAGGGGTGGAAGGTCTCGTGCATCTGCAAGTTTATGAATTTGGTCTCTTTCAAATCCTTACACCTTTCCTTACCTAGAAACAGGATAACTTCACCGAGCTTTTTCTGGAGTGAGATCATGAAAACCTTTTGCTATCTTTTAGCTGGAATGACAAATGCAGAATGATGCAGTTATACTTCTAATACAGTGTAATACTTCATCATGTATACCTGAATGACATTGAGTGCTTTTATATGTGAAATAAGTTTTCTTGAGCTGAGAACTGTATGCCGTTGTTTATTACTTACATCATGACTTGAGCTTAGCACAGCTTTCAGGGTAGAAATCAAAGAGAATATTAATTTAAAAAATACTATCTGATACACTTTGTAAAACAGAAAAACAAATGTATATTTGTAATTTCCTTATTTTGGGGACCAAAGATGATTTTAGTATTGTACAGTATATACTTTCTAAAAATCTAAGTTAAGCATTTATTACTCTGTGGGGACATTATGTACTATTTGGATTATATAGAAGGGAAATAAAGTAGCTGTGAGAGACAACTAAATTTGAAACATTATCATCATATGATATATACACGGTTGATTCCCCTGCCCCCCGACTTAATTTTACATGGTATATTGAAGAGGTGGTAATATTTTAAGACTGTTACGCAAACCGCAGTCATCATAAAAAAGCTCTGAAGGAAGAAAATAGGGTAGAAAGTTGTTGGTTTTTTTTTTCTTAAACTTAGAAAAGTGACATTAAATTGCTTATCCCAGCCAGTTAGTCTTGCTTGTAATTGCTAAGCATACAGGGATAATTCCTTTTAGTCCTTGAGTGCTGTTTAGCTCCATAAAGGGACTCAAAATCCACTGTAAATAAAACTAAATTAAAGCTAAACAGTTGAACCTTGTCGGAGCAGGATGCTCAAAACTGTAATGGTTCCAGCTGGTCCTCTGTCGTCAAACTATGCAATCTCCATGTATTTCTGCATGTAGAAATGACAGTAAATCTTGAAACCTATGCACAGACACCAAAAGATTAATTAAAGCATAAGATATGATTGGAGCAACAGCGTAATAGCTGTTGTGTAGTGTTGTAAGAATATATGTTTTCCTTTTAATGCTATGTATGCTCAGTTGTGTCAGCCTTAGTTCAAGTTTCTTACATTCCTGTCATGATGTGCAAACTGCCTGCAACAGAAGTTTCTAACACCATAATTAAGAACTGATTTGACAATTTCATCGCTTCTTATGAAGTCGATTCCCTCTTACTCTCTACTTGTTCCTTTCATTTCATATATTCATGCCTCATCTAAAGTTTTAATATTTAATTTTTGTTAAGCCATCTTCATTGATCTGTATAGTGTCTGCTTCAATATAAGGAAGATAATAAGAATACTGTGTCTAATGACCTCTTGCTTAAGTATGGTACTCTTCCCTTTTATGATAGCTTATGATGTTTGAGCTGGATGTGCTGGGGGAAATTTTAGTCTTTCCCCTAGGACTTTGGAAGCTAGCTGGTATGCTGCATGCATTTCTGTGTACACTTTCTGGTAGGAGCCACGTGCTTAGAGGTTGAGAGAGATTCATCTACCTCTGCCTTTTTTGAGAGACAAGGTTAGATGCCTGTATTTCAGTCTGTGCTATTCATCATGGGCTTTGTATTCAGAAGCATGGCATCAGCAGTGAGCTGTGCCTTGGAAGCAGCTTCTCATCTTTTGCTTTTAAGATGTCTCCTATATGTGAATGTAAATGAAATCAGTAGTGTGGGGTGCTGCTTCATAGGCTTTGTCACCTGTTTCACTGTGCATTTCATGATACAATCGACAGTTTTTAACTGTTCGTATTTCATTGTTGATTCTAGAAAGAGGAGGCGAAAACTGGGGAAAGTTTCCAGTCTTCCCTAAGAAAATCTTTTACACCCCACTCCCCCGCCACCCCCCCCAAGTTATTTTGTACCATCTGATGACTGCCCCTTCCTAACACAGCAGACTTACTGGTTCTTGAAGTGCTGTGGACCACAGCAGGAGAATTGATCTGGTACAAGCTGCAGGTAGACTGTCATGAGTGAATTAACCACTAGTTTTCCATGAACTTTAAGGTCCCTAAACAAATTTGATATTTGTCACCTTTGTGCTATTTTGGGGATGTGCAGGCACCGTGAATGCTTATCTAATACGTGGTTCTATTAATGCAACCCTTCCCTCCCCCCCACCCTTTAGTCCTTGTTGTATATCTGTTATTTTCTTGTCTCATGACAACTTTGTAAACACTCCTCCTTGTTCTCTTTTGTGGAAAAAAAACCCCCAAACTAAACCAACAGTGCAACATAAGTAAGAATAATGTTTTTTAGGGCATAATTTAAAAAAAACCCAAACTTAATAGCAATTCAAATAGTGTAGAAAATAATAGCCTCTCTCCTGCTCAGATGAGATGCTGAACAGCTTTGTACATGAAAATCAGAGCATAAACAAGAGATCTTACACTGAAAGCTTTGGAGCCAAACATCTTCAGCAGGTATTTAGGATAAATAAAAAGGCAGGCACAGTCCGATCATGAATTTGAGATATGATAAAGGGTGAGAAGGAGAGAGAAACCCAAATTTGACGTTTAATGATCCAGTGCTTTCAAAATTATATGTGAACATTAATAATGGCCAGCTGCAGAAGGAAAGATTGCTTCTGCACTTCATAGCACAGGGGAGAGAGGGACACCTTGAATCAGTAGTAAAAGTAGGTGTAGAAGTGTTTCTCTGTTCCTGACTCCAGGGCCGTGCTGGCTGTGTAATACAGTTGGAGAGATTCTACACCATCGTCGTTAATGGTGCATTTTAAAACCTGAGGCATGTTGACAGACGGCTGTGACTATCAAATCACTTCTGCTCAGCTGCAGTGTGGTAGTTGGTTCACAGAGACCTGCGGGATGTAGGTGCTTGCATCAGAAGGGTTCTGTGTATCTAGGAGAAAGGATAGTTTCAGACTAACTTCTGCTCAGTCCCACTGAAATGAGTAAAGCCGTGATGTAGCATTTCTGAAAATTGAGTACTTAGTTTTTGTTGTTTATAGCATAAAATAATGGATTGTTTGGAGGGCCAACAAGGCTCAAGAAGACTGTGCAGGTAGAGATGTGTATGTGAATTTTCATGGCAACAAAAGTAATAATTTAAAAATGAAACTGAAATAGGTACAAAACCCAGAAGAATGCTTGAAAATAGTTTGTAGAAATTATGCCAAATTCCTCTCTTTATTTTAACAGAGGTAGTTGGTTAAAAACGAATTCATACAAATAGTCAGGAAATCTCTGAATGCCACTTTAGCGATTTTCCTGGTATATCGTTGTCCCTCTTAGCCACTTGGCCACCTGGATAGATCTGTTTGACAGAGTCAGAGCGGTGCTGTCCAACCTGAAAGGGTTCCTTTGTTGTTTTGGTCTTATTTTTGCGTTGTCTTTTTTAAAATCTGTCTATAATTTAATCATTTGTGTTCTAAAATAATCTTAAAAAAAATCTGCTTACACTGTGATTTATGGTAGCCTTTAATTTAGAGTATACAACACAATCTAATTTTCTTTTTCGGATATTTAGCTTTCAAAAGTGTTCTTATATATGCCCAGAAATGAAAGTTGTCTATTTATCATGAAAATGTGATTAGATAAAGTTACCTATCCATAATGCCAGTGCAACTCTTTCAAATGTGCTGGATGGATGAGTTAGTGAAATTGCCTTTTAATCTCTATGGGTTAATAAATATTTTTTTATAACTAGCCACAGATATTCCTTTTTAAATTATACTTGGCAAACAGAAGATATATAATTTTATATACAATATACATAGTTACCTTGATTGACATATTTATAACATAGAGCTTTGTGTTTACTATGAAGGTTTTATCTGTATACCAGGGACTTAATGGGTAAAATTTTAAAAAGCCAGTTAGCATATGTGGAAGGATATGGAAACTATCTTCATGAATTCATAATGAGGACATAGGAGCATTTCAGAAAGCAATAGCCAGATCACATTAACGGAGTATCTGGGTTTTTTCTTATTTTTTTGATTGGGGCTGGTCCCTACAGCTATTTTAATAACATCTGGATGTGAGGAACAGAATGAAATATGACCATCTGCCTCTTCTGACTGTCATGGACTATTGTCTAGAATATGGGAAATTTCAGGGTATTGTATTTGTTTTGCTTTGGACAAATGTCTCAATAGACATATTTAATTAAAACCTTCATGTGTTTGAAAGAAAATACCCTCTCTTAACTAGGCTGATTTATCACTTTTGGTAACCTTTTAATCCCCAAAGTATTGTTGTCTAAATATTTTTAGTAATGTTGCATTTATCCTGATGTCTACAGGTTAAAATGGTTCTGGCTAGCACCCTTTTATTACAACAATTGCTACCTTCATTTTTCTACTGTTTATACTTTAATCTTGAATGTTTACTGGTTTCTACTTGTTGGATATTGTGGAGGGAAAGTGTATCTTAGCACTACAGTTCATCCAGCTTTAACTCGTACATCACAGTTCCGGAGTAAGAAAATACTTTGATTTATATATTGTGGCCAATTTATTGCATTTTTAAATGATTTCTATACTTAAGGCACAACATTTATGACATAATATAACAAATGACTTAGCTAATCATTGTATCTGTCTAGACTTATTCTCTTCTGTATTAGTGTCATTTTGAAACTATTTGTATATGTTGAAGTTTGTAAGGGTTCAGGAACCCACAATAAAATAGTAAAGTAATGTATTTATTTCTCATTTTAATGCTCAATTTTGATTTGAAAGTTGACACTTTGTATGTCTCTTCACAGAATTGTAAACAAACCGAAAAACTGCTTCACCTAGTGTGCCTTCCACGTGTGGTACAAACACTTGTCACTCACAAAAAGAGAGATGTAAATTTATTAAACCAGTAAACACTATTTTTGTAATGTGAGTCACTAATGCATCTCTGGTTTCATTGTGCTTTGTTTCCACTAATACCAGTTTTACGGCTGCTGTAGCCATTGCTTTCCCTTTGTGCACTAAATAGTAAATCTGATATCACGGTGAATCAAAAGATTGTGTCACTTTTGCTCTGCTCTGCCTTCAGCTGCTGCCTGAAAGATGGCGATAAAGCAGATTGCTGATGTGAGCTCGAAGGTACTCCAAATTTCTTTCCTTGAGACTTGCGTAAAGAGATGCTCAGCGTGGGATATCTGTATCCTCAGTGCTGATTCTGGGTTTTGTAGAAAAACACAGCAGGCCTAATCTAAACATTCTGATTCTAGCTCACAATTTATGATTTATGGTGTCTGAGGAAGTAGCATCCAGGCCTGACTGAAAGACTTTATCCCTCGGGGATATAGGTCCTCTACTGACAGATTTGTGATTTTGAACAGCTCAGAAGTATTAGAAGAAATAGTGGGTTAGAATTCCATCTCGGACTGAGCAAAGGGGGTGCAATTTTCCTGTTATCATATGGTCACAAGTCTGCTGGTATTTTGCTTTTGAAGTAAGAGAAATTAATGTTTTGCCAAGGAGAATCTTATGATAAATCATACTGTATGTGTGACTGCAGAACCTGACTCGCCCTTACTCAGGCAAAATTCCCCATTGACTTCGGGGACTGCAGATCAGGTACCCATTTATCACCAAACCCTGATCAAGGATTTGAAGAATATCACAAGTTAGCAAATGTTCACATAGAGACAACTTACAGCCTTGAAGCAGTTTCACATTATTTTGGTAAGCGTTCTTGAAGTTCTCAAACTGCACACAGGGCCAGCTGATAAGAGAGATGCTTTCCGTAGCGGTACCTACCGGCTGTGATCACTGCGCCCTCAGTATCGACAGCTGTAACTTGCATGTGTAAGTGTAGCATCTTCCAGCTCTGTATGTGAAAGTTGTGCTGTTAATGCTTGACCGGTTTCAAAGGCAAGGTAACTCTACAAGAAAACGTAACCTCCAACTTGCTTTTACACCAGGAATGATTTTTCAATATGTTGTGTGCTTCTTTTCTGTTGTTTTTTATGCTAAACAAAAAACACAAGCTGAAGAATTGTAATGTCTTGCAATACAGAAAGCAGTCTTGTTTTTAAAACCCATACTGTTATAGCATAATTTAAATGGTGTATTTATCAGTTTTAAATGTCATTTTGCCTTTCCAGTCTTTCGTATATGGGCACAATACTTCTTGTAAATTTTTTTTTTATTTAGTTGTCTTTCTGTCTTTTTTCTTTCTGATATTTGAAGATTTGAGCTCTATGGATTTTCATGGTACTCTTCTGATCATGTCTTCATAGTGGTAAAAGTCTGTATTTTTGTATGTAGGGAAAATGGTAGTTTTCTAACACTTATCTTGATCAATATAGTATGGAATCATTGTGAAGGACTTCCTGTTTAATAAATGGACATATTAAAGTACTACAACATTGTCTTCATCTGTAAAGGCAATATATAAACTCAGTATACCAAGTGTCGTGGCTGGTTAGTTGATAATCCAGTAAGTGCAGTTGCTAAATGCACTTCCTATGCAAGACAGTGGCATAGGGGTTCAGAATCAACCAGCCCTGACAGGACAAACTTCATAGATGCAGGAGTTAATGAAAACCCATGCATAAATAGTCCTTGATGAGAGGTTATATGTAGCAGAAAGCACATGGAATTGCTTTATTGCTGAAGTGGTTGTGGTGGGATTGCTCTTGTGGAGGTTTCTCCATCTGGTACGCTGTAATGGGCCGAAATGCTGTATCTTGTGGTTTGCAGCATCACGTTCTGGATTGAAAAGGAATTTTGGGGCTGAAATGCTGGAGTGAGTGGGTGATGCTCTGCCACCTCTTGGGCTGTAGGTTGCAAGTCCTACCTTGACGCAGTTGGGATTTTTGGTATCCAGGCACTTTAGGTGCAAGGTGAAAGGACCAAGTTAATAAGGGTAAGAACTGAGGAAACGCACGGATGGTTGAATGAGTGGTGTGGAAAGATTTGGGACTATCAATGATGCTCGTAAAATGCTGCGTAGGGATAGTGTGTGTGTGTGTGTGTGTGTGTGGGGAGGTGGAAGAAGGTGGTGGTACGAGTGAGCTCCTACAGAAGGATTCACTAAGGAGAGTCACGTGCTTGTACAAATTCTCTGCTAGAAGATGGGCCGGTTCGTTTCGCCTGTGTGGGGTTGTCAGCAGCGGTAAACTCTAATCTGTTGTGGTGTTGCATCAGTTGGATCTGCTTAGAGATCAGGCCTTAATGAAACTGGTGCTGTTTAAGAAAACAAAGAATTAAAGTGCTGGTCTTAATGCTATATTGCTGCTGATGTTATCCACGGTGTTCCTTGGTCAAGAGAAGCTTTGTTAGCTGTTGAATTAAAAAAAAAGTTTATTCTGTCTAACTCTTAAATATGGATTCTTCCTTCAGTCTCCTGGGAAGACTATAATTGATTTCTTATTTAACGGATCAGGCTAACAAAATGTGATGTACAGCATCGCAAATATACATAAAATAAAAGCACAGGTATTATTTGGCCAAAATTAACATTGGAATCACTGTTTTCTTTTTCAAGGAAATAGACTGAAAAATGAATTTTAAAAAAAAAAAAATACACTTACATTTTCTGGGTAGCATTGCTTTACCTTCTAACCTAGAAGTTTTACCAAACACTCAGAGTACTGTGAATTTTTCCAGTAAAGGAGGAATCTGTGTTGCAGTGAGGGTGTTTTGATGCAGTCCTGTTTACTTCGAAGAAAATAAAGACACAGTATCTCCAGCCTGACTTTTAAACTAATACTCCATGCAAAAAGGTGTCTCGAGTGTCTTGTAACAAGATTCACATTCTCAGTGCTTATCTAAATTTGTTCTGCTTCCTTGATGCATTATCTCCCTTTCTCCGTGCTCAGAAAAGGGTTAAAGGATGGTTAGGTGGAGCTTCTTTGTGCATATGAAAAATACAAGGTGATGTGTATCTTGCATTTGCTCTTTGGGGGCAGTTTGTATCCTGATCTTTGTAATGAAGCCACTTTGTTTTATTATTTTTAATCTCGTACAAGGTTGGTTACAAGCTGCCTGCTGTGAGGTGTAGCTCAGCCTAGTAGCAGTATGTATGTTTTCTCACGTATTTATGCATTTTAGAAGTACAGGTGTCAGAAGCATGCACTGTTAGTGTTCGGTTACAAGTACACGCTCACTTAATGATACAGGCTGCTGGTCTCCTAGCAGGGGAAGATGCAGCTATAAAATTCAGGCTTAGAAATTTGCACAATGAACACTTACCAGAAGCATAATGAATGAAAAACATCTGCTTGCTATGCAGAGCATTAAATTGTCTTCTGCTTCCCAACACACTAGGCTGGTGGAGGCATTCTTCTCAAATACCACACAGGCTGAGAGACACCACTCTTCACTTAGCGTCTTGGAAATTACTTTGTCAGTTGGGAATTTAAGACTTTTAGAACTTTGAACAGTATCAGGTGAAAAGCAAAATTAAGTGGAGTCATGGACAAAGTGTTAAAAGGACAGTCGAGCCTCTTATTTCAGTGAGAATCTAAAAAGGCTGCTTGGAAATGCCTTTTGAGTTCCTTGACATCACCTGTCCAAAATCAGCACACGGGACTGAACAGATCTTCCACGGGTAAGTGTAAAAGCTTTCTGATGGGAGAAGGAGGGAGAAGGAGGGAGAGAGACCTTCAAACAGTGCGAGAGCTGTATGAAGTCATTCATCTGTGACGCCCGCAGACTGGTTTTCCTTCCTGTTAGTGGCTTTGATTCACAGCGTTGGTATCGTGAGACTTCTTGCATTGTTTCTACACAGATTTGTTCCACACTTGGTGTTGGAAACTCTCATCGCTCCCTAGGTTTGTCTGCTGCTGAGTGCCGTTCAACAAGCACAGGAATTCAAAATGGGAATAGTTGTGGTCTAATTGTGATGAAGGCATATATTAGCTTGTATGGGTTTTGGAAACAGCTCCTGTTTGGAACAAGAATGTATTGTGGTCAAAAAGAGATGTTTGATTATGACCCTGCTGGTCACCAAAAGAACTTCAGAAAGGCCTCCGTGCTGCGGGTGTAACGTTACGCTTGTGTTGCGAATCCTGAATTGCAGAGAAACCAGCGCTCCCACTATTTTGATCTTGTCAGTTGAGGAAAAACAAGCAAAAAAAAAAAAAAACCAAAGCCATAGAACCAGACTTCTCCTCTGCCCTACACCAGACTCAGCTTAGTGCAATATTGCTGGCAGATGAACAGAAGACTGAGTCAGCCCCCTCGCCCCCCCCCCCCCCCCCCCAGTCAGAATTGGCTTCGAGGTAATTATTTTTAATTGAATTCTTTTTTTCTGAAATGATATTCATAAAATACAGAAGTGTATTTTATTTGAATCATGGGAACAGATCTTTTTAAATAAAAGGCTGGAATCCTACACAAGTGCTTGACCCTGGGAGCAAACTGCTTAGAAATAAATGAAATCATCAAATACTTGAATGCTAATAGCGAAAGTCTCTGGACAGGCAATTCATTGCATGCCTGCTGAAGTAGTCCTGAAGCAACTAATGAGCAATTTTGTTTGCCTCTTCTGTTGATTTTAGGAGTATTCCAATGTGAAAAAATTACTAGAAAACCATAGCAGGTTTCAGGTTATAACATGTCTGTGAAGGGTAAACCCAGAGGGGATTGCCGTTCACAGTGTTAGCAGTTGCCAAATAAGAGCACTGTATCTCCCGTGTCTACTACATATGCTAAAACTACTTCTTGGTTAAATTCTTTCATGCTTATGTGCTGAAGATGAAGTTTCTCCTTGCAAGACGTGTCAGCATGAGTGACTGGTCTCCAGTGCCGCCTCTGTGCTATTGTCACCTCCCCAGCACGCCGTGTCCTTCTTGGTGGAGCTTCTTGAAACACCATTACTCTCGCTGGTCAGAGGCAAGGCAGTAAAACCAGGTCTTCAAATAAGACACCCAACACTTCTATTAAAAGAGGTTTAATCCAGCATGGTTTCTAAATATTAACCATGTACTAGTTTCCAGCTGTGACATGCAGTACATTTTTTTAATTAAAAAAAAAAAGGAGAAATACAAAACAATTGAATATAAAAATGAGCCCAGGTCCCCTGACGTCACAGTGTATGCCAGTAAAATATGACAATAGAAAAGAAAGAAACATGGAATTTCATACCAGAAAAGGTCCAAAGAGCTCTTTCTCATAAAAGCAAAGATTATTTGTCACATTTGGAAGCAACCATTTGTTTTGCTTTTATTCGGTGGTCTGGAAACAGGAGATGTAGGAGCTGCCTGTTCGACAACTCCAAATCTGGCCAGCACCTTCCCAAGCACCTGCTCGCTGTTAGGTACCGTGTTTCTGCCTGTCAGCAGCCAGCTGCTAGCAGGGAACTGGAACCCAAGCGGTAATTTTGTTCCAAAGGAAATCTGCCTTTATTGTTTTATCCCTGTTTTTAATTTATTCTGTTAGTACCATCTGTTCTCATTTTAATTACTTTTTGTTAAGGCCACCTGTTCTGGTACTATATGAATTTTTTTAAAATGTATACAGGTTTCTTTGAAATAGACCTATCTGATGCCATATGCAAAGAGCACGCCACGCTTTTTCCAAGCAGTATGCATTTATAGGTGGACACAAATATTTCAAGGCAGGTTGTGCTACACCTCCTTGTAAATTCAGGTGGCTTTCCCCCAGAATACGAGACCATGAGATAAATCATGTCCTTCGGGGGGGGGGAGGGGGGGGGGGAACAACATGACACACAATGACAAACCAACCCACCTCCCCACCCCCCCCAAAAAAGGGGGCTGAGAAAATGAATTTCGTTGCAGACATTCTTTAGTTTGGAGGTTGCGGGTTTTTTGCATTTTCACAGTGGGAAGGATGCAGTGCCCTCCTGGGGCCCAGGTATCCTGAGATTGACAGAAACAGTCGTCTGTTTTGCGAACCCAGCGGACTAAGTCCAGCGCTACGTCTCATGGGAGGACCAGTGTTCGCAACACAGAGCATCAGGAGATCAGACAGTGATATCTTGCGTATAAATATTTTCAGGCTTCGATAGGCAGATAATGTTGGATGGTATTTGGCAAGCCGTCCTTACCTGTGTGTGCAAACATGTACAAGGGCTTCCACGCAAATGGCACGAAGGGGCCGGTAAGACGATGCCTCGTGTTCTGCCTCCTATCTGTGGTGAAATTACAGAAGATGGGATGTGACCCCACCCAAGCAGCTTGAAAAAGTGATATTGAATGTTTGATGAGCCAGCTACCCTGCGGCACAATTATACTGTGAGGTTTGTTCTTACTGCACATTTCCAGTTGTCACTTTTTCTTGTCGCAGATAGGCAGTAGATATAAATGTGTTGAAACCAACATGTTAACTATAATCTATGCCTTCAGTGCTTGAGATGATAGTGGAATATTCAGACTTCAGATAAAGAAATACTGTTAGTTAATCAAGAAAAATACAAATAAAGTAGAAGCATTCTGAGCCTCTCTTCTTTGGCACAGCAAGAAGTATCAAAGCTATAAGCGTTAAAAATTTGGAATTAAGCGTATTAAAAGCTCCACTTATATGTTCAAAATAGTATGTTCCCGTTTACTCAGTGCATTGTAGTGCTGAGTAAGGAGGGGCAAAGGAGAATTGAGATGTGTTGTTTGGATACAGGCCTCTCGGGCAAGTTGAACTACTGCAAAATCCGTAGTTCTGAAGGAGCGTCGTAATGGCATTGGGAATAGTCTCCTTTTCCACATCACTGCCCTGTCTGTGCTTTGGTGATTCCATAAACAGGGAGATGGAAAGAGGATACTGAGGCTGAAATAAGGGAGATATTTCAATTGGCAGTGCATTCAGCAAAGAGGAAAGTGCTTGATCATCTTCCCTTCACACTTGGTTGGTGTTCAGTTCTTCAGTCCGAGTCGGAATCCGAGTCCTCATCTGAAATTTAAAACAAGGAACAATAGTGAAAATGAAAACTGGAAATCCCCAGGGCAGCTTTAGCTCTTGCTGGAAGAGAGATGCTGCTCTTCCGCAGGTGTCTGCTTTGAAGGACGTGGCATATTTAGGAAAACGCTAGTAAGATGACAGTTGTAACACGATGGAGCTTTAAATGGTGTTTCAAAGGACTTGCTGAGAGGGACTTAGACCACTACAACCGAGAGAACAATTCAGCTGAAAGAAGTTGCAGAGATATTATGCACGACCACCAAGAGGAAGTCTGCGGAAGCCATGCTTCCTGTACTACAATATTGCCGTTTGCTGTGGGTCACAGTTACGCACTGCCAGTTAAACGTATCTGAAAACCAGAAGCTTTAAGACGTTAAGAAATCCCGACAGGCCTACAGAGGTACGTCTTGCCCAAGCTCAAGACTCAGCTTGCAAGGAAGCAAGGGATTTCTGGCCTCAGCAGTAGTGAGCTACAGCATGAACGTGGGTTGGTGCTGGAGGAGCTGTACTGCAGGGCGCAGCCCTTCTTGCATGGTCAAAGCATTGACACAAAGCTGCGTGACTGCGTATTTGTAAGTTTATATATTTCTCTCTCCATCTCTACGCAAATTAGATCTAATCTTTAGCCTAATTTTGTACCCTTGTCACCTGATCTTCTTCCAAGGTCAGTTCAGTTTGTGGGGATTAACAGTTTTAATCTAACAGTCTGTTTCCTATTATCTGTTCCTTTAATTCTTCTTTTCTTTGTCTCTCTCTCTTTTTGGCGTAAAGCTTGCAAAACATTGAACAGTCTACTAAAATACCTAGAAAAGACTGTTAGCATTACTATATACCTTCTAGGATTCTGTACACATCTTAGGTGTTTGTTTTTGAGGGTTTTTGTGGATTTTGGTTTTGTGGGGGGTGTTTTTGGGGGTTTGGGGATTTTTTATTTAAGTGTGGAGCGGTCTTTCATCTGTGTGAGTGCAACGAGTAGTGTCACAGGGGCATGATGCCTGATGTGGGCTCCTGGGTGCTGCAGAATAGCTAACTGTGCCCTGCCTTGACTTGAAATGGGTTTGAACTCCCAACGGTGGGTCCCTCTTTGTCTAAGTGGATCTGTCTGATTTGAGGCAGACTGCACCTCCTGTATTGGAAAGAAATTTGATAACAATCTTGTTACTTTTATGCTGTGTGGCCCTTGGATTTCAAGGCCATTTGCCCACAGATGGTCAAAGCTTGACCCTGAATAAGAGGTAATGATGATAAAGAGATGATAAGGAGAAAAGCGCTACTGGACATAAAAGACTGTGGACTAATGGATGTTAATTATTAAGTTATCAAAAAAAAAAAGTAGTAGATGTTTATTTTTAAAGTAAGGCATCTTGATGGGAGGAAAAAAGTCTGTGCTGCACAGTAATTTCTATAATTGGATTTGGGCGCTTTCAAAGTTAGATGGCACAAAACTTCATGTTCCTGGCTTGCTAGTTGTCTTTATAAATCACTGAAATTCCAGTTGTATTTTAAGACTAAGCAGCTTCATAATTCAGCATAGTCGTGGCATACAAAATCAAGGTAGCCAAGAACAGAAACTTATTGCTAAGTGAGTGCTCTTGCTCCCCTGTGAAGGGTGAAATGGAGAAGAAAGTCTCAGGTTACACGCTCGTTTAACCAAAACGGGGAATTTTACGTACCTTCTGACTTGCGCCCTTCAGGGGAATCAGAACTGCCTTGCTTGAGAAAAGTAACCAGGTCATTGAAGGTTATGTAGAAATCAATGGCGTACACTATCGTGGCTATAAATCCGAACACCTAAAATGGCAAAATAATACTCTTTTTAACAACAGTTCACGTCCATCGATGACAAACCAAAATAAGGCTGACAAGAAAAATTCTTAAAGAAAACTTGGGCTTGATTTTTTTGGCCTGTGCCTTTCTAAAAAGACAGGGAAGGGAAATGTCTCATCACCCATTGGCATCAACTAAATTACAGCTAATTTGGGAGCCTGAGTAGTGATCCCTGCAGTTGCTCTATCAGATGTGTCCTTAGCCGCTCCCCAGGCTACCTCCCTCTCTGCTCCGGGCACGTTCTGAGCATCAGCACTGCCCTGTGCGGGAGCTACAGGAGAACGTAACCTGCACCTCCACCATCCCGAGGCAGCTCTTTGCCACCAAGAAATCACCTCGATTTCTCTGGAAATAATTTTTTACTGGTTTGTAAGGAGCCGTGTCTATTGCAGAGTGAACTAGATTGAGATAAAATGATTCTGGGGTTACCTATTTAGTGTCAAAGCAGCAGCAGTGTGGCAAGACTAGGCTGTTTTTCTGTCTGAGAAGCTAGGGTAAATGCTACGTTGGATTGCTCCACGTCTAAGCGGAGCGACAAAGATTAAAACAAGGTCTTTGGTTTGAATTGTATATGGCTTGGGATGGTTTGGTAAGGGTTGCTGGCTAACGCGACTGGGTATTGTTCTTCCCTATCTTTTAAAATTGTTATGCAAATTTTATTTATGTTGCATACATTATTGATGCTTAGAGTCAAGTTGCAGATGCAGAGGCTGTATCTTATTTCTGAACACAAAATGCTGACGATGAAGGCTCTCTCCTGGGCAGTCTGTATACTGGAAGGTAAAATGACACTGCTCTTGTTTCAACTCATCCAAGAAAAATTAGGCAGTAGAAGCAGAAGGTTGAAATGACTTAATTTAGACTGTCCTTAGTAGTTACAGGTTTGATTTCTTTTTTATTATTATTATTCCCTCCATTCAAGGATCTTTGTTCTTTGCAGGAACAGAGAAGTTTATCTTCCCTGCACAACTGGTGAAATTAAAAAGCAGAATAGGTGCCTTTCCTACCTAGTACAGTTAACATTGAGCAGCACTGTTAGGATGAAAAAGCTATTCATTGATTCAAAACCTGTTTTCCTAAATAACTGACCATTTCTTCCTTGCTTTAGGCAAATCTAATTCTCAGTTAGTTAACTGCAGAAACTTCTGCTACTTGCAATGGGGTCAAAATTGAATTGTTTCTAAAGTATCTCCGTACGCAGTTCACCAAAATACCTAAGTGGAAAGCTCACGTCTACTTACTCCTGCCGCTTTAGATGCTCCATCATTGTATTTTGAGACAGCAGCAATTGAAATGGCAAAGTAAATAATGGCAGCAGTGACGCACCGCAAGAAATCCTGTAAAATAAGCAATGTTGCATTCTCAGATTAGTCATGTAATTCCAACATAGAAACTCCTCTAAAAATGATTTCAGAAGTTACCGTTAAAAACCTTTGTTGTTGCGTCAGTGGACTTGCCTGATGCTGGAGCGTGACTACAGCCTGGTATTTCGTAGCAGATGAATTGCTCATCTGGGAAATATTTTTAAATGCAAGGTGACCAGAATCCTGGCATTAGCTTCTGTTCTTACAGGTGTTGGTATAAATCCTACTTTAACATGGGTATGTCAGGCAGAGCTCTCTTCAGGCTAAGACGGTCTATCTTTCTGTGACGTTTTAACTTGGAGCGCAGCAAGGGCTAATGGAAGAATCATTTGAAATGCCTTTGAAAGTCTCATCTTTAAGCAGAACTCCTGCAGTACCAGCGGCTCTGGAGGAGCGTACCAGCTCCCGCGGGGAACAGGCGGGTGCTTGTTCCTATACAGAGGTAGGCCTGTCTCTAGGAACTCCTCATTTAGGAACTAAACACTTCGTTTAGTGTTTAAAACTGATTTATACTTAGTATGTACACTTGTAACTCCAGCAGCTAGCCTGAAGTGAACACACCCACTGCTGTCATCGAAATGTGTGCTTCTGTGGCTGAGCCTGTTGCTCTGCAGGGCAGGGGCCACGGCCTCTAATACAAGCGGTGATGTGCTGGAGCAACCGTGTCTCTGAACTGGGTATTAACTAAAGAGCTGCGATTCCCAGGGCGTGCGTAAGTCACGCGAGCGCAGTAATGGTATCTTCACCTCTGTTCACAATTACATCTTCTGCCTTTTCAGAACAGATGGGTGGATAAGATACTGCCTCAAAACACAAATCCTATATGAAACTTGACTCCTCTGAAATCAGGACAAGGTCAATTATCTACAGTCTGTGGCTGGAGTATATTATGGTAATGGACATAATAAACATACACGTGCTTTTTTTGTCTTAGTTCTGGAATCGGATGCATGTAGGAAACGGGAAAACGATGGAACTGAGATTACAATCTGAAAAGCATGTACGCTGTCATAGTCAAAGTCACTGCTATTGTTTTATCCACCAGCGGCCTTGCTAATGTTATTTTTATACATTGAGAGCTCTAACTCAACTCTCACTATGGTGAACTATTGCAGAACTGTACCAAAAGAGAATCTGAATCGATTGGATTAGCATTTTTTTTTTCAAGTATTTGCGCTGCTAGACAAATGCTCCCTTTACAATCTATGTTTGAAGCAAGAGAGACATCCAGCGGCCAGCGTGCGGCACCCGCCCGCGACCCCGACCCTGAAACTCCCCGGTGAGCAGCCAGCGGGTTCCTGCGTCTCAATGAGCAGCTGCCGGCAGGAGCGGCAGGGCTTCCCCCCTTAACAAAAGCACGTTTGTTTGCATGTGAGTATGCATCTCAACAGCACTCACCTGAGAATTTTAAAACATTTTAATAAAGTATATGCACTGCTACATAGCATGCCTCAGTTTCCCCATTTGTAAGGGTGGCAATGTTAAAGAGACCCCAGCAGTGGTCAGACTTACCTAGGCTGATGTTGCCTGCTTCTGGAGATCCAGTCCTAAGCCATTTGCCTGGAATCAGGCATGAATTCTGTGCTTTAATAAAACCATGCTTTGCGTCAGCTCCAAGGAAGCTATAGTATGTAGTATAGCATAGTTTGAAGAGTGCTGTGGGACCTTCTGAATGCGAGGCAATATGGACAGGTTTCTGATAAGGGGGTGAAGTTGTTAACAGTCAGCCTAAACTCCCATATGGTCCCTTTTACTCATGTTATACTGTACAATTAAATCTGTGTTTTTATATTGCACGTTTCGCTTACCGTCAAAGGCCAGTAGAGTCCTTTAAACTTCTCATTAAGTTTGGAGGCATAGGCAAAAAAAAGAAACAGCGCCAGCAGGAACTCTAGTAGTGGTGCCATCATGAAAGAGGCAGCTAGAGATGCAATGTAGCAGATAAAGATGATAAATGACAGCACCTAGAGTAAAGGGGAAACACTAGTTACTCGCATGGAATAGCAGCACCTCAGGCAGCCGAGCAGCTTTGAAGCGTTATTCTCCCTGGCGTCGTTCTGTCGGTGCTGCTGGTGATGGCCTATCTTGCTTCCTACTTTTTTATCTTGGGCCAAAAGAGTTTTGTTGTTTAGCATGGAATAAATCTAAAGTAATGGTGTTTGTTTCAATGCATGTGAAATCGACTTTCTGGAGAGCTCGGTGGATTTGCACCTCTCCCAGTCAGTAATTTGCTCTGGGTTGTAAACTGTTCTGACAACGTAATTCTGAAAATAGAGTGGGGCGCTGCCAAGCAAACGGAGCTTTGAGCTTTCAACCGTGACAGTTCTCATTTGAAATCCAAATCATTGCTCAGATAGCCCCAAGTAACTCAGCATTTGTTAATCTTCTTAGAGTTGAAAGAAGAAAGTCTGCTGTTGATGGATAGAAAAGAGCTGAGAATTAATTATTCTGTAATTTCTGGAAGTCTCTGGTTCTAGTTTTCCAGTGTAGACAGCTGTTTTAGAGAGCGGTAGGATAGATAACTCCCATAGATTTGTTCTACCTGCATGATGTTTCCTAACTCTACAAAATAATAAAAATGGCATTTGTTTTCCCACTCAATTAAAATACCTTTAGACTATTGTTTATGGCTCAAAATAGAAAGTTTCACAATGGGAAAATGGCTGAATAAAATGCATTTTCACCTAAACCAGCAGTACCAAAGTGGTGTGCTACACTTCTGGACTTTCAGCTACTGTGTTTGTGAAAGTGGGAGGTGAGGCAGCTGTGGAGAAACTTAACAAAATTTTCAAATGATGTACTGGGAGTTGGTCACCTCCAAGAAGAGGCTCCAGCCCTACTGCTCTACTGCCTCACGTGGTAACTGGTTGCTGTTTTCTTCAAATTAGCTTAAAATTAAAAAAGTACCTAGCATACTGAATAAAACATTTTCTGCAGGTGTGAGGACTATGTGCTAGTTTGCACCTGAGCTGCTCTAGTCAGCCTTTCCCCTTGGAGACAAATCTCTGCCTTAGCAACACTGAGATGCTTTTGGTCAACATAGCAGCAGGTACTGTTTGAGCATTAGGTTACAAAGATATTTTTTTTTTTTTAACTTCTAAATTCTAAATTTGGGACACTGACATTCTCACTCATGTAATACTGAGATGTATTATTTTCCCCCAGATGGCACGTCTGAAGGCAGGTGTGGCTTCTTGAAAAGCATAAGTGTTTGGACTGTGACGATCAAGGTATTTGCCTCATTAAATTTCAGTTCTATAATTTTATTTGCTGCTACCATGTGTTCCTGGGAACCACCTGTACCTCAAAAAAAACCCCATTATTATACTTGAACGATAAGTTCTAATTTATTATTGATTAATAATTACTCCTATGAGAGGTCAGTCAACCCTCAAATACAC
Organism: Nipponia nippon; assembly: GCF_047370975.1. Lineage (NCBI taxonomy): Eukaryota > Metazoa > Chordata > Aves > Pelecaniformes > Threskiornithidae > Nipponia > Nipponia nippon. The sequence continues at coordinate 43,856,658 of NW_028262391.1, forward strand.
GTATCAAAAGAGTCCATTTAGGTTTAGGGTGCAACTAAGCAGTTCGATCCTGTTGAAATAATTTCTTAATTTAATTAATTAAGAACCCTTTATTCTAAGCCTGGTTTTTGGGGAAAGCAGTCAGTTCTTGACCAGGATGCTAATAACTGGAGTATATTGTTTTGATCCATGAGGACTGGGTGGTGAAGTTTGAGAGGATGTGACGTTTTTAGTAAGATACTGTATTTATCTTAAAATGCCTATGCATTGTTCAGTTTCTTATAACCCAATGAAATGAGATCTGGTATAATATATACAGTTCCCTTCTGCATCGAGGCCTGTTACCTGTTAATGTTTACCCTATTTGTTGTTATTTATCCTATTATTATTTGCTTATTGCTTACATATCCTCTTTGCAGGTAGAGTTTTCATATAGTGGAGGGAACTCATTCAATGTATCTTATCCTTAACATGGTATTTTATTTCTATGACTAAGAAGTGGATATGTAGTGTTCGAAGAGAAGTGGATATAGCTGAACTTGAAAACTGCTGAGAGGAGAGAGAACTTCTTCCTCCTTCCTATCACGCTGCCTGTTCCCTTCCCACCCTCATGGAATAAAAGCAGAAAGGACTGGACTTTAACTTTGTGAATCTGTTTTGCTCACATTTGTGGAACATAATTTAGACATGGTTTCATGTTTCCTTGGTTTAAAAAGAAATCACCATGTAGCTAGGACATTCTTTCTTTCTTGTTCTGGTGTTTAAAAAAAAAAAACTTTCTGGCTAAAAGAAAGCATGTGATAACTGAGATGTTGAGACAGAGAAGCGGGCAGGGACACAGCGGCAGGGAGGAGACACGTTCAGGATAGGTCCCACCAACCAACCCTCTTTCAACAGCAGAACGTTAGACCTGAACTGAACTTGGTAGATCTCTTATGAAAGAATTAAATGCAGTGTTAAATAATACATCATACTACAGCAGCGAGGGGACGTAGAGAGGCAAATTCCAGATATGTTAAGTTGATGATGCACAGCAGAGATCACTTTGATCTCGATTCTGTTTGATATGGTGACTCTGTCTGCCTTTATACAGAGAAAAAGTTTTTCTGTCAGATGTGTTAACTGTTAGGTGAAATGAAGAGCCTTTATGTTTCTCTTAAGATCAGCCTTCTGGTAGTTTGTGTAATTTAAGGATCCTGCTGTTTTCCCCTCACCCTGATGGCACTGGGTAGGTCTGCAGTGGTTTGAAACGCATTGCAGTGCCCGAGACCCTGCTGTAACAGCCCTGGATGCAAACAGAAACTTGTTTTGTGGCAAGAGCACGCCAAGGGGCTGCCGCTCCAGCGTGCTGGTGTGCCGGTGGGATTCCTGCTTGGGTGCGAGGTAAGTTGCTGAAGAGAGGAAAGGATCAGTCTGAGCATTTCGGCTTTCTAATTCGGTCTGATCCAGAGAATCTGGCATCTGGGGAAATATTAGTTGTCCATTTTAAAATCCAGTTAACAGGCCAATTACTTGCTCAAACCAACCCCTCGGTATATTGGTAGGATCACAGCAGTCTCCTGCTGCCTGTTCCTCAGCTGTACTCTGGCCATCACCACCACCTTGAGTGGTGGGCTTGAGTCCAGCCCGTCCCGCTCTCCACTCCTGACTCCACTTGTCAGCACCCCGTTGTGCAGGGACGTGCACTCAAGGCCACGTTAAAAAAAAAAAAACAACCCACCACCTTGATTTGCAAGAGGTCCTTTCATTTCAGTGGATTACTGATGATAATAGTAAAAGGGAAAGAATCTGACATGAAATGTGATAATTGCTCTCCAGTTAAGTATCATTCCTTGTTTTGGAGACATTCAGAGACTGAAAAGGCCCCAGGAAGATTTTAGGTGAAATACACACCTCTAAAATAGTGGACCAGATTTTGAGAATGAAGGTTTGAAAGACGGTATTTTTACATGTTACGGCCTTCACTGAGGCAAGGCTGGAAGGCGCTGGAAGGGGAGGCAGGCAGACATTAGAAAGAGCCAGAGGAACAAAAGGAAGGAGGTGCCTGAAGGCTCTGCCAGGTGATGGCGACGGTGCTGCAGCTTGTTCTTTGGTTTTCTTTTTTTGTCTGCCTGGTGGCTCCATCGCGGCCCTGACGTGGACCTTAATGCCGTGGACCTTAATGCCGTGGACCTTAATGCCCAATCTACTTGGTAACTCGGGACAGCCCTGTGTAATACAAAAGCCCGCAAAGCTGTCTGCTTTTGACGATGTTTCTCATTTCTCTTTGTTGAGAGCTCATTTCCCTGTCTGACAGGTGGGGTGTGTGGACTCCCTGAGCAATACTGGATATTTCTATTACTATCTTTTCTGAATTATAAATGTCAGTAGGTATCTTGTTATCTTGTCTGACCATTTAATCGCAGTGCTATTAACTGAAGCATCTGATATCATCTAAAAATTTGGTAATCTTAAAAATATACCTCTCCTCCCACAATACAAACATTGATGTGCCAGTCTGTACCCAGAAATAACGCACACCTACTTGCTTACTTTTCCAGGTTTCAAGTCTTTGAGACAAACACCTGGCAAACTGAAAGTTGCTCTAAAAATGACAAACTCAAAAGCAACCTTCAGAATATAGCCTGACGCCTCTAAAGGCCGTCAAATGATCCACTGCACGTCACACTTGTTCTGCACCTTTTTTCCTGAAGCTGCGTGTTTAAAAGCGATTTCAGAGAAAGGTCCAGCAATGGGATCTTGTCATTTTTCTAACAAACAGCTCTGTGCCTATGCTAAAAAAATACTAGAGAGGAAGTTTGTGAGCCTCAATGAGGTTGCAAGTTCATTTCTAGCACTTTCAGACTCAGAAAGCACTGCTGCTTCTGGGAGAAAAGAAAAAAATAACGTTTTATCAGTTTTGTCCATTTGTATTTACACAGGGGGGTTCTTTTTCCTTTGGGATTACACCCTTGGCATTGATAGCAGCTAGGAGTCGGAGTTGTTCCCGCACTGCTGCTGAAAGGTTGGTGTGGTTGTTGCCAGCTTCACTGCGGAGGGACACACGGATGCAGGAGGCTCTAGTGCAGCAAAGAACAGAGCAGGAGCCTTTCATAGTCTGGCAGCGGTAAGATTATAAAAAATCCTGGCAAAAAAGAGGCCTGATTTTTCATTCAGCATCTTTTTTGTGGGAATGGGAATGCACATAGAAGAGAACTATTGCGTATTACTTTTTCTTTTTTAAAGGAACTTCTCTGGTATTGCGTTTCAAAAAGCAATTTTCTCCCATGTAATTAGTACTTAATATTGTGTTGCTGGGCTTCTTAAATTGGCCAGGCATCGTGAAGTGACACTTTATAACCAGCTTGCAATTCAAGGTATAAAAAATAATGAGTTACAACGGTTAGAAAGCACTGTGCTCCTTACAGGAGGGAGGACTGCTGAAGCGCTGAGGTCACGGCAGAGCGCGAAGGCGTCTGTGTCGTCCGTGCAGGGAGAACGGCCCCGGTGCAGCCCGCCGGGGATGACGCGGGTGCCAGGAAGCAGCTGACATCATTGCATGCTACTACACGTGCCCCGGCGCCCTCCGCTCGCTGCTCCGCGCCGTCAGATGCCTGCTCCTTGTTTCCCCTCCGCAGGAAAGAACAGGTTTGCTTAAACAGTTATAAAAGCGGCTAGGACAAGAGTCCATTTTGTTATTGTTTGTTGGCAGAGAAAGAAAGTAGATCACTTAGTGGTCTCTGCTCTTCAGTTACTTCTCTGTCCTACTTGTCACGGAGGTGAAGTTCTTGGCTCCCCCAGAATTAGCCGCAAGGGCCACCTTCTGGCTACAGACCCACAGAAAGGCACAGGGCTCCTCTTCAAGGGAGGCTTTACACAGAGCAGCTGCAAGTTTCAGTTACGAAGGTCAGTTCAAAGAAGACTGAAAAGACAGAAGACAGGAAAAGAGGAGAAAAACAGGCACAACGATTTCTACATCCTTTGTGTCACCACAAAGGTGACACAACCGTATACTGGACAACCTTACATATTCATACTATATTTTTATTAAAAAAATACGTAGTGCCACTGCATGCTGGCTTCAGGGGGCTACGGAGAAGCCAATTAAAGTAGTCACCAGGACAAACACAAAAACTTGAAATAGCCGGGGTGAGTAGCAGGATGTGCACATGTGGATCTTGCCTGGACAAGCTCTGGTGGCAGGGATGAGAGTGGCTGGTAAATGGTTCCGACATAGGACAGAGGGAACTGAAAAATGCATCTCTTAAGGGGGGAAAAGAGCATGGATGAGATGTTGACCTTCAAGATAGCAACTTGAGTATTTAGGAAAAATGAGTGGCTTAAGAGTGTTAAAATATATAGAAGAAATAATGGTATGAGGAGAAAACAGAAAGGAAAAAAGAAACAGAAAAAATTGACCTGGCAGATAAAGAATGGTGATTAGAAAGTGGAGGAGCAAGACAGTGAGAATAAATAGGATCAGGAGAGACAGCAAAGCTTGCACAGGTACTTGATGTTACTGCTGCTTTGCGGCTGTGTAGCTATCCCGGGTGGAATAAAAAATTAAGGCCTAAGGCAGGAAGATCAAAAGGAAGAGGAGCGCAGTGGGGGGGGGGGGGGGGGGGGGGGAACTTCTTTCTCTGAATGAAATTTCAGATTATAATTAAGCTTCTAGCAGTAATCAGCTTCATCACCAGCCTGACTTGTTCTAGAGGATGCACCAGAATGCCCAGACCTGATAGCCCACAGAGCAGTTTACATGCCGACATGAAAATTACACCCCAACACTGCAAAGATCCATACTCACTTCACGTGAAAACCTGTGTAAATGTTATTTTTAAAAAGCGGCTACAGCAGTTTCCGTCAATCCGAACAAAGGAATCCTCGCCAGCAGCGCTGAGCTCCCACGCTCCCGGTGCGGCTGCCTGCGCGACCCTCCCTGGGACGCCCCGTGCTGCCGGCACCAGCGCTCCCCGCCACCTCCAGCAGTGCCAGTGAAGGGAAGGGGCTGGGGTGAATGTGGCAGTTGTCTTAATTTACAAAGTCGGAGTCAGTCCGCTATAATTTATGACAGCTGAACCGATCGTTTGCCAGCCACTTCTGCTGGGCAAAACATGACTTTTTAATGAGGTTACTTCCACCAAGTACACAACCAGCACGGTCACTGGGCTGAGGGAATTTGCTGAAGCGAACTCCTGTTCCCTTCCTGCCATAGACAGAAAAGGAGAAGTATAATCATCTGCCCCAGTCCAGATATGTTTGCAAGCTGCTTCTGTGCTTTGCTGGTAATACATTTTTCAGTATTTGGTGGTTTGCTTTTTCAATGTTGAAAAAACTGACTTGGCATTTCCTATAGCTGAGCAGAGAGCCTCTGACCCACCTGCAGAGATGCCAGCATTTGCATCACTTTAAAGACGGAGAAATAAAGTGCATTTCTCGCGACTTGCCAAGCTGCTGAATAATAACGCGATGGAGATGTTTGGCAACAATAATGAGAACCCCATTTTGTTTCTGAACAAAAGACACTATTCAAAACCTGTATCCCATGAATATTATTTACATACATTTATGCAGAACCCAACCCCACCCCATGTTAGTATTGTGTCAAAGAGGAAAAATCAAAGATTCAAGACAAGAAATACAAAGCTAAAGATGAAACACAGATTTAAACTATGATAGATTTAACTTGGACTCATCCTCAATTATTTGGCACTGCATTTCTCTAATTGCATACAGACTGGATTTATTCTGGGGCCTGTGTTGCCTTCAAAGATTTCTTCTTGTAAAGCTGAGGCAACTGGAGAGAAGTTACTGCTGCCTCCCCTCTGCCAGGAAAGGGCATCCCAAGCACGTGGGCCGGCCTGCACGGAGCACACAGAAAGCTTCGCTGCAGCTTTGGCAGAGGGGATTTTACAGCTGCTTTCAGCCAGTCAAACCCGCAGGAAGCCCTGAGCAGCCCTACAAAGGATAAACCCCTGTTTTGTCAAGACAGAGCAGTTTTTATTACTCCGAGGAGGCTTAATCAGTGCTTCTCTATGACAACAAAAGGGTGAGTCTGATCCTGTGACCCAAACAGTGTTCCTCAAATATGTCATCGTTCAGAAATGTTAAAAAGCCAGGCTGCCTGAAAGTCCTAATTTACTGCCTGTAAGCTTGCATAGGAAACTCCAGTAGATGTTACAGTGTGTAACAAAAACCAAAGGAGCAAAGTCAGTTGGGCTTTGGTATCTTCTAAATGTGTGGGTTTTGTCAGCTACAGATGCTGTATGAGTGATGGGGGTACCTGGAATTTTTACAGCGTTTTTGGTGGAGCTGCCACAGCTGCTGCTGCCTGCTGCTACCCAGCCCGAGGCCCGCCTTCCCCACCACAGAAGTCATCCTCGTCTCCTGAACGAATGGCTTTTCTTCTCAAAGCCAGCCTCGCATCTCCTGGCTGTTCCCCTTGCTGTCTGCCGCAGGGCAGCGCCTGCGGCCTCGCAGACTCCCAGGGCTGGCAGAGAAAGGCTGGGCCGGGAGCCTGACGGCGCTGCCTGCTCGCTGCCCCTTCCTTCCCTTTCTCGTGCTTGAATTTCCTTGTTCCCTCCTCGGAGCCAGCACGGTGGGTAGCCAGAGACACCTCACACATCGAAACTGCGTTCCGCGTACTTGGCTACTAGCTTGGGCTGTCCTGATTTTTCACCACCTGCTGTCAAAACTCCAGCTAAAATTGCAGAGAACTTGGGTGTTTAAATTTCTCATTATTTCTAGTATAAATGATGCCGAAAGTCTAATTTCAATCAACTAACTTCCTCTTAAAATTTAACTTTTGCTTGTCAAATAGCCGCTACCCATGGCGTAAGTGTTCTCTTTCCCTACCAGCTGGGTACTGTTTCATCTGCCAGGCTTTAAGCCTTTACAAGTAAAATACCAGAAAGCGTTACACCAAAAATCAAAGGCCTATAATTACCGCCAGCCCGGATCTCAGAACCTGGACCCAAAGGAAAACCACGGTGTGTTTCTGGGGGAGCAGTGCTTCCAGCGCCAGACCGCGCTTGTCTGTAACGATGATGATTTGGTGCTTTCACAGTAAGCCAAGCGTGAAACCGAGCAAGCGTGTGCCTCCGTGCGCTCAGGGACAAACACGGCTTTCGAAGAGCTCAGGACAAAAGCCGAGAGATGGCGATGCCCTGTGCAATGCCACACATCGTGAAGTTACGAGTAAAGCCTTTCTTGACGTACTCGGGACGAGCTGACTTGCAAACCCTCCCTCCCGCCTGGCACTAGGAGATAACGCAAATCTGGGCAGTAGGGGTGACTCGATTCACGCTGCAAATAGGTTAAAACGAAATCAAAGCCATTTTTAACTGAAAAGGGAACGCACGTAAGGCACTGGAAGCTTAACGCGACGAGCATTTTGGTTTCCTGGCGTGCTCCGCCTGACCCCAATGCAGTGACGGCTCAGCCCTGCGGTCTCTTCCCCCGGTTCTCCCCCTCGGCTGGGCCCTCCCCCGGCTCCGGGCACGCTGCGGGCGGACCGACGGACGGCACCGAGGAAGGCCGCCTCTTCGGCTCCGACACGGGGTGAGCCCGCTCCCAGTCGCGCCGCCCCGCCTCCGGCGGTAACCGGCTCCTCACGGGGGGACGCGCCCGGAGCCCCCGGCCGCGCCCGGAGCCGCGTCCCCGGGGCCGTGCGTCCCCCCCGCCCCAAACCCGAGCGCGCCCCCGGCCCGGGGCTGCTGCCGCTCCGCCCCGGCCCTTACCGACTCCGCGAGGAGGAGCTGGCCCTTGCGGGAGCAGAGGAACTCCCGGGGCGGCAGGAGCGAGCGCAGCCCGGGCGGCGGCGCGGCGGCCCCCGCGGCCTCGGGCTCCTCCATGGCTGCGGCGGGCGCGGAGCGCGGGCGGCTCGGGCCCTGCTGTGCTGCTCTGCTGGCTCGGGTTTTTTTTCCTTCTCTGAAGGAGGGAAGCGGAAATCGTGACACTGCGGAAACGTGAAAAAAAGCCTCAGCACCCCCAGCCCCGGGGGGCGGCTCCGCCGGCGGCCCCATCCCCAGCCCCCGCCGCCCGCAGCGGCAGGGGGGTCCCGCCGGGGCAGGGCGGGCCCGGGCCGCAGGCACCACCGGGCGCCGAGCCGGCCGCCGCCCCGCTGCGGGGCCCGGCGGAGCCCAAGCGCCCAGCGCCCCGCCTGCGCGGCACGGCCCCGGCCCCGGCCCCGGCCCCGGCGGGTCCCCCGCTCTCTGCACGCCGCGGTGTCGGAAAAAGCGTTGTAGCACAACCCCCTTTTCACAGCGTGCGCCCTTTATCTGCTCGCTTTTGCCCGCTGCGCTGCATCGCCCTTGCAACTCCCTCCCGGCCCGGGGTGCCGCAGACGGATTCGGGGGGCGCCGAGCTTCCCCGTGGGCTGTCTGAGCACAGGAGCAGCTGTAGCAGCGGCCCCCACCGACACTTACGTATTTTCATGTGGCTTATCATACGAATTCAGCTTTACCTACTACCTTCGCTGCACGGCAGTGGAGTCGTGATTGGGTCGCACGAGGGAGGCAGCGTGGTTGTTTTCAGCGCTATTCTAAACATGAAAATGAAAATTTGAGGATCCGAAGGTCTCACAGCAATAAAGCACTCACATGGCAGGGACAGTCATCGGCCAGGACGCTGACCTGCGGCATGAGGGACACAAGTAAAATAACCCTGTTCCTAAAGATGTTTATTGGTACATTAAATCAAGTAATTCTTACTTCACGTGACTTAATAAATAATGCTAAATAACGCACTGAGGCCTATTTGTACTTTCTTTTTATTACAGAAAGAAGACAATTATGAAATTAATTTTCATACAGGTGAAAATGTAATTAAGTTTACAAAACCAGGACAATTTTCTGCCATGCTTATACTGCTGAAATTGCAACACTGAAACGACATTTGTAAACGTAAGAAAACTTATGAACAATACTTGCAAAAAAGTACATAAATGCACGGTAAATTCAAAGGTGAACACGTGAAAATACAAATTCTTTAAAAGAGAACAGTAAAACAGTCATCAATGGAGAAATTGTTCTTTTACTAAAATGGTAATCTCATTTTGCAGTATTCCTTCCTCTTGGTCCACCAAGACTAATCTTCTGGAAAAGAACAACTGCGTCGACAACAGAGAGAACAAGCAATACAAGACCAAACACCTATAAAAAATGATGACGTTAGTGTCCCCATAGAATCTCTGTCTTTTACTGTAGCAATTCATCTACTGTTCCTCAAAGCAGTAAACACATCTTCCTAAGTCGGTTCTGGCCTTCTAAATATATGTGTGATGTGAGACAGCTGATAAATAACACCTGTATTTAAATCCCATCAGCCTTTCGTACAGCAGTCTACACCCTGGCTTTGTTTGATGTTTGCCTTGGAGATGCTGTGTTCTCCTTGAAAGCTAAGCTAATGCTGCATTATGCCAGACAGTGCTTTTATCCTAAATGAAACCCCTTCTGTCTCTTTAGGGACTGCCTAATTAATGCTATTGGCCCGGAGAAAAGTCAACGTTTGTAGAAACAAGCCTAGCAGGAAAAAAAATAGTGCGCCTCTCCTCTGAAGCTCTGAACGGGAAACATATTCCAAATTGAAGAAAATGTACGTAAGTATTTAAAAAATATACAACTTCAGGCAGGCAACTGGAAAAAGGTGTTGGCAAAACGACCGCTGAGTTAACTTGCTCAGCTCTTGCCCTTCAGCCCAATCCCACATGCACACAAGTTTTTTGATGCAAGCATGTTTTAGAATGGAATTGTCCGATGGGTGGAGTAACGCTAAGGCAGGCTCTTTCGGGAGAGCACAGTCCAAGGCAGCGTGTGCCCTAGGAGCACGGGCCTCAGCGCAACTCTGCGTCTCCTGACACTGAAGATGTCATACGTTCTGCCCAAACCTGTTTTCCAAGCTACCCGCTTAGTCTCCTGCTTCCCACTTCATTTTAATTTCTAACGTCACAACTGAGACTATATACTATGTTCTAGCATAGCCGGTCCCTGTATCAGAAAGTCTCCTTTTTGCTTCGGATGTTGTTGCCAGTGAAGACATCTGCTTTCCACCTCATCGTCTCTTAAGCTGGTTTTGAAAAACTCCTGTGGCAAGTTCTGGGCTTCTTTTGGTCGCTTGTCACATTTTAGCTTATCTTTTCCTTCAAGACACTTAAATACTTTCAAAACTGAGGTTTTTCCCCCTTATTGTTTACTAATGTTAATTACATTAGTTCTCATTTGAATTAAAAATACCAGTTGCTTAAACTATTAAACTGGTTTGATCTTAAATACACAAAAATTTTACAACCGCAGTAGGAAAAAACCTTTTCAACTGCCGTAATTTCTCAGTTTGTGTCAGAAAAAATAATATACACATCAGGAGGGAGGCAGCAGCACGTCTGTTAAAAAGTTTCAACTCTTTTTAGCAGGATTGCAGGCATTGCTTCTTAAATAGTGTAACCAAACTGGACAGTCCTAAAAGAGCCATGGATTCTCCCACCTGGGATTTCAAGCTATGGAAGTGCAGGTTACTCAAATTAGTTGAACTCTAGGAGTTTTCAGTGTTAGTGCTTCTCAGTAGTAATTCCTAAGTCTAGTAATATCTTTAAATTACCAGTGATTTGAGGATTTTTTTTTTAGTGAGATACACTGAATGTGTATTCACTTTGTTTGCGATGGCTGAGTATATTCTTCTACAACAGAGCTATTTTCATGGTTGTACCACAGTGTAAATATACCAAGAGGTTCAAATCACGTCCACTTTAAGAACTGAAATTCCTTAGTAAGGTCTGTACTTACTCCTCCAGCCAGCGTCCCATTGTTGCTCTTGATTATTACTGCACACAGGCACACAACAAGGAGGAACAACGCTGCAATCACCGAGTTGAAAATATCCTGAAACAGCCAGGGGAAGCAAAATATTTATTCTGACCAACATGCCTGAGGAAGAACGTGAATAGCTCCCAATACTGCATGAATCAGTAAAAATTGCTGGTTTACTATGAAACTAGAATTAACCTAATATCCGCCTCAGATCGCCAGTGACACCCAGTGGTTTGATGGTAAAAAGAGCGTTTGGGATAAAACTTCCTCATTTTACCTTTTTTTTTTTTTTTTGCAGTCAAATTTATGCAACTTGGCTACGCTTGATAGAGTAAAGCAGCAAATAAATTTTAAAAAGGGAGGTAAGAGGGGAAGTTATTTAAGTGAAAGTGTATGTTTAATTTGTGATGAGAAAGACGAAAAGTACAGCATTAGAAGGTTAAGCAAATGATGCCCATTACAGGAGGGACTGTTAACGGATATACAGCAGCTATTTAGGAATGGACGCAGAAGAGCGCTGTCATCTCTGTTAGGGAAAACTGGTCCAACAACAACGAAACGCCGGGCTTTGCTTTAACTTTATGGAAGCAGCGGCCGGAGGGCCCGAGGACCTCCCCGGGAAGGGGCGAGCACGGGACGGGTCACCCCGCTCCACCTGCGGGCCAGCCAATACTCACAGCCAGCGGCCAGAAGAGCCAGCTCATCTTTTTATCGAGCTTTAGCAAGTACAGCAGGAAAAAGAGCGCCGTGATCACCACCTCCATGCCGGCCAGCGCCGTGTACGCCCCGGGGGCGCGGGAGGCCGCGAAGCAGAGGAACGTCACGAACGCCACCAGCTGAAGGGACAGAAAGGGCAGGGGGTCGGGGGGGTCGGGGGGGGCCGGTGCCCCGCCGCTCCCCGCCCGCCTCCTCCGGGCGCGGAGGGCCCCCGCAGGGCCCGGCCCCGCCCCGCTCCCCTCAGGGCCTACCGCGCGGGCGATCTTCACGGCGCCCCGCGGGGAGCGGGGGAAGCCGCTGTCCACCGCCGCCACCGCCGCCATGGCGCCGGGCCGGGCCGGGCCGGGGACAGCTGCACCGGCAGCGGCACCTGCAGCCGCGCCGCTGGGCTGGGGCTGGGGCTGGGGCTGGGACTGGGACTGGCACCGGCCCCGGCCCCGCCCCGGCGCTCCCCCGGCGGCGGAAGGGAGGGCGCAGCGGCCGGAAGCGGGGCGGCGCGGGGCCGGCGCGGGCGGGGATGGGCCATGTGGCGGCTGGGCGCGGCCTGGGCGCGGCCCGCGGCCCTGCGCGGCGCCCGGGGCCGGCGGGGCCCGGGGAGCGGCGCCCCAGGGGCCGCCCGGGCCGGCGGAGCGGCCGCGGGCTCCTCGGCGGGTGGCCTGGCGCTGCGCTCCCGGGCCGGCCCGAGCGGCGCTGGCGGCTGTGAGTCCGCGGGCGGGGGCGCGGGGCGGGGGTGCCGGGGTGCCGGGGCCGCGGGTCTGGGGGGCGGCAAGCGGGGCCCGCCGCAGCGCCCGTCGCCGCCCGGAGGATAAGCAGGGTGCGGCGGCGCTGGGGGAAGCGGGGCGCCTTGCTGGGTTCCTCTCCGAAGCCTGCGCCGGCGGTGACGCGGCGTGAGGGGCCAACGAGCCTGGTGACGGGGCAGCGGCGGGGCTCCCCGTGCCCGCTCCTCTCGCCTGAGCACCCTGCTTCTCCCCGCGCTCGTACGTCGCGGCCCCGGTCATCTTCGTGGCCCCTCGCTGGCAGTGTTGGGTACCAAAACTGCCTTCTTTTTGTCTTTTGTTTTGTTAAGGGCCTACTAATCCTAGCGTTGCTTGTAGAAGTTTTATATAGGCAGTTTTGAGATGTAAGGCATCTAAATTGCTTGTCTTGGAGGTGTCTGAAACTCTTCATCCTTACCCAGCTTTCTAGGGAGGCCTGCGAAGTCCGTGGGCGTCGCACCGTGACTGGCCTGCCCACAGTTCCTTTTTTCCCCAGTGGAAACTGACTGAGGAGCAGTAAGCGTAACACAAACCTGCTGAAAGAGTGCAGGCGCTCACCATTTCACTCTTTGTAGTGTCAAGGGTAACGGAAGACTTCAGCTAAAACTGTGTCAGTGTCTGCCGCAACGCGTCTGTTACACGACCCAATGATTACCTAAAACCTTAAAGACTGGTAATTTAGCAAATATTAGTATTAAGCAATAAAGAGCCTAAAAACTTCATGGAGGGACTCACATTAAGAGGCTCAGTATAACTAAGTTATGAAGACGTCCTTCTTGGTTGTAACTCCTGTTTATTTCCATTCTAGATAAACATCTGATAAAAGAAGATGATAGAAAGACGGTTGTAAGTACTTGCATTTTGTTCAAGAAAGCTATGTGAAACGTGCAGCCTCTTATTTTGTGCAAATCTGAGCGTGCGTGTATCGGCAACCACTGGACGTGGCTGTTGTACTGGGTGGTGCCGGGGTGGTGAGGCCGTTACCGAGCCTTACTGGGTGCAAACCTGCGCTTGCCGAGTTGTGTAAAGTGCGGTAAAGTCGAGAGGGGTTTGTGCAAACGCTTGGCATTGCGTAGGGCCAGGTGCCGGTTTGGGTCAGTGTTGCGTGGGTAGTGTTGCAGTTGCCCTACCCAGCCCTGCCTGTGAGGGTTCTTTTTGTATTTGGAATCTAATTAATTTAAGCTATAAGTTATTTTAAGACAGCTGAAACAAAATTTTCGTAGTTTATTTTAATTGTGCAGGTTTCTGAAAATAAAAATTTAATGTATCTTAAAGCTTAAGCTCTCTATTTAATGGATATTGGAATTATTACTTCAGTTGTTGGCATTTGCTGTAAGTTGGAAGCTGAGTTGCAGTCTCTGCGGTGAGTTGCAAGTGGCCCTCGGAGCTGGCTGGGGCCAGGGGAGGCGGTGGGCTGCAGCTGGCTGCGGGGCCCCCAGGGTAGGGCTGCCCCTTGCCTGGCAGAGAGACCCTCGGTATATGTGTGTGACGGAGGGAAAAGGGGTGGTCTGCGGGGAGTCACAAAGTCCAAACTGATCCCCCGCGTCTTCCTATAAAAGAATCTATTTACGTTATAAGGAAATAGCATGCTTGATATGGAAAGAGTATATTTTTACACATGCCGTTTACTACTATGCGATAGCAGGGTTTTTAAAGGTGATACTGTTTTTCATCAGATATGTATCGAGGGGAACATTGCAAGTGGAAAAACAACATGCCTGGATTATTTTGCACAAACTACCAGCATTGAGGTACTGGATGTACATTTCTTTGGCTTTATTTACATCATTAAGCAGTTGCTTGTCTTAACAAAATTGACAGTTAACTTAGAAGTGTTGTCCTTTCTTAGACTAATGAGAAAGGAGCAGCAGGTTGTGAGCCAGTGCGCTTACTGGTGCACCTCCCCCTCCCCCAGCTATTTATAGTCAAATTGCAGAAGAGAAATTTAGATCATGTGTAACATAATGCCAAAATATCAGTAAAACCTGTGGATGAGAGTTTGTACCTCTGTAAAGTCACAGCAGCCCACATGGGTTGGGCATGTTTGGGCATGCATGTTTGCTATTTCATGTCACTTAAATCTTAGATGTATCTTGTAATAAGCAAAGTAAAGACAAAGAGGTAATGATGTAAAAATACTGATGTCATGTAACTGAGATCCTAGTAAATGGATGGCTTTTTTAAAAAATGAAAAATCTATTAGAATTGTTTCTGAAGATTTCTTAGACTGGTATGGTATTTGATTTCATATTGCTTAGAACAAGATTAGGGGAAGGGCAGGCTTACTGTATTTTAAACAAAATCAAGATCAAACCTCAGTGAGCAATCGCTTTTGTGTACATCAGATATTAATACTTTTCCCAGCAGACTTGGGAACACATTTGATAGTAAGTCTTAGGATTCATCATAGAAATGCTGGGTTGCCAGATATTGTTTTTGTTTGGTAATTTAAGAGGAATGATCCTTATGGAGTAAATAACTGTTAACCCAGAGGATAGCAAACTTGAATTTGCATTTAATTTGCAACATTTTTTAAAAAGCTAGTTAACTTCCTAGGCTTATCAGATTCTCTTAGGCCTGGCTCTCCAGTATGGTTGAAGTTTTAGACCCTGTCTAAACCAGGTAAGTCTCTTGTGATTTTACCTATTCAGGGTAGAAGCTTTTCTGATTAATTTTGTAAAAGTTTTGAATACATTTTGTTCATTAGATCACAAAAATAAAATGAAAAGTAATATGATAGCAGTCTGATTCTCTTTTCCTTTGCTGACAAGTGTTACTCTCTGAGAAATTAATTTGTGAGGGGATGAGCAGGCCATTGAAATGCAATCAGTACTCAGCTAGGCCATTCTTTCCCTTACATGGTACTGAGTTTGACTTCAGAAAGTGAAATTATATCCAGGCTCATTAGGTAATCGATCCAGTGTTTTATTTTGGTGGTTTAAAAATGCTAAAAAGATGTTGTGTAATGATATTACTTTATTTTTTTAACAGTGTTCATTATTACCTTTTGTATTACAGTATTCAGTCCTGGTTTTTGAAGAGGGATAAGCTTCCCCATACAAGTCCTGAATACTCTGACTTACTGAATGAGTATTCGTTAAAAATAGTTGTAGACTTGCAGGGTCAAATTAAGTATTTTGAATCTAAAACATGTTTAACATGGAGTAATTCTTTTTAACAAGGTTTTGACAGAACCAGTGACTAAGTGGAGGAATGTTCGTGGTCATAATATCCTGGTAAGTGGCAGAAATTATTTCTACAATTAAAACCACTGTTCCTTTAGAAAAGCATGCATGAGGACTTCTTGCCAATCAGCAAAACTGTTACGAAAGGTGTGGTCATAATCTCATACAGCAAAAAAAAAAAAAAATAACCCTCCATGATGCAAAGGATCTTTTACTGTGATTGACATGCATATAATAGAAACATTGCATATAAAATGTGGTTTTGGCAAGGACTGGGTCTTTTATTGGGTATGAACTAAAGAAATTCACAGAAAGGTAAGCCTTGAGTGTGAGAGTTGTTTCTAAATCCACTTACGCTTATTTCAAAGAAGGGAAGAACATCACTCAGAAAGAGAGGGGTGGATCTGATCGGTTAATATTGTTTGACTGCTGAAGATAAGGAAAATTCAGTCCTGTGAGGTGTTGAGAGCTTCTGTTGTCTTTTGGGTAGTCATCGTCTCTTGGAACCGCTCCCCACAAGTATGTCCCTTTGTCACAGCTGTGCTCGGGGACAGCAGTCAGGGCTCTGACTACGTCTGCAGAGTCTGCAGATAGACTTTCGCTGGGGTGGTGGAAGTGGTTTCTGATGTCAGTCTTCCCTGCTTGTATGATCACCTCCATTGCAAAAACCTCATTGCTGGCTGAGATGGGTATCTGTGCTCAAGCTCATGTGGAATTTGCTGTCAACACAGCGGTGTGGATACACCCCAAACCACATGTGCCCAAACATGTATTTGATGCAATTACTGCTAGCACAGGTCCTCTGGAAAAGTAAATTCTCCCTACTAGGAGTGGCTGATGCTTTACTTTCTTAGTATTCGTAAAGGGATGGAACACGCTTGGCTGTCTCATCACAGCAACCTGTGCACTTCAGAACACTTTCTGATTCTGATCTTGGACAAGGAGAAAAGAAAGAGGTCAGATCTGTGGACTGAAGCCATGCTGCTGAATTAAAGCTTGTCACCTCAGCAAATAGACACTGAATGATGTCTTATTTTGAATCAGATCTTTTCTCTGTTTTGCAGGATAGACTGTTGCTTCTAAGTGTATGTGTGTGTGGAATTGCAACAATCAGAAAGAGTGGAAGAACTGCTTTGAGGATCCTTTGGGAAGAACAGTTAGTTGTCTGTGTTAAAAGACACTTTCTGAGGCCCAGACCATACTTGCTGGAACCATATTTGCATTTCTGGATGGACTGGGTGTACTGAGAGTCTGTCAGTGCACAAAAATAGAGCAGCAGATATGTTTTTTCAATTACTAAACATATTTGAATTGTCTTATATGAGCTATGCTTTGGTCCTAACTGTTCCAGGTGCAGATTAATTCCTGTTGCTTTCAGCAAGCATTCCAAGCGCCCCACTTAGTGTCTCTAAGGACCAGGACTGTACTTCTTACATCTGCATTGTGGAGACCAAATGATCACTGAAGTCTTGTCAAACCTGGTGTCGGCGGTTTTAGTGCATTTCTTTTAGCAATTCTGTTGTTGTGCAAAAGCTTGTGAAATACCCAACTTCACTTTTTTTGCTGTTTGACCTAATCAGAATGTTTGTCTGTCTCACTTCCATCTCTAACCCCAGGGCTTAATGTACCAAGATGCATCAAGATGGGGGATAACATTGCAGACTTACATACAGCTTACAATGTTGGAGCAGCATACCAGACCAATGGTAAACAAACATATTTTTCTTTTAATTTAAAAAAGAGTTAGATGCAGTTATGAGTAATAAATATTTTTAACCTTGCATCCAAAAGTTAAGATGCTGTTTGCGTTCTTTCTTTGTTCCTGCAGTGAGTGTGAATTTTCACGGTGCAAAGACGTTGATAGGCTCAACACGTGCTCCAGGGGCGAAACATCTGCCTCCTACCTGCTAAGAACTTTTACTTCCCCAAACTAATACTGCTTTTTTTGCACCATCCATATGAGCTAGACTTGCACAAATCTTTTCATCATCATGCATCAGTGACTTGTCTGTAATTGGTCTCTATATAAATTTAGCTATTTCAAATCCTTGGCAAACATTTCGTAATCTTAAAGATAGTGTTAGTATTCATTCTACTGCTCCATGCTGTCTAGCACAAATTTAGCCGTTGCTTCTTGTGTTTATCCAAAATACTTCCATTAAAATTTTCTATTGCTTTTTTTCAGATGGTTTGCATCCTTTTTTTCTTGCAATTTTTTCTTTTTCTGTGTTGATTCACAGACTCCACCTTTTACCAAGATCTGTTAATTTCTCTTTCCTTCTAACACCTTTCGTCCCATTCTGTGCTCAATCTTCCATTCCCTGATTACAAGATCTGATCTTAGGTGGCACGCTTACATCATAATGATTGTTCTTGCATTACATTTTCTGAGTTTGTGTCAGAGCAAACTTCCAGAAGTACCACATACGATAGCCATCCCGCATGTATAATCATTAGCTTTTTGGAAGAGGTGTTTTTTCAAGATAATAGAAATCTCATTCTGTTGCAGAAAACATTCATTCAAAAATTCCTGAGGACCGCCCTGCATTTTAATCTGTGCTTTGCTGTCATTTGCCATTTGAGCCTTGCTGGAGCAGTTGTTGCTTCTGTGGTCATTAACGTGCAGAATACCTGGTTGGAAAGAGCTCTGCCAGGGTTGCCTTGCTCTGCAGGGGCCAGAGAGTGTCAGGGAGTCTCTCTCCTCCAAAATGAAGTGCTCTTTGAACATGTGCAAGACTGGCTAAGGCAGCAGTACTTTGTCAGTTGTAATTATTTATTTAAAAAGTTCTGTTTTCTTGTTAGGTTTTTCTGATGTTAGGCCTGTGCTGTTGACACAGTAACACCCCTGAAGGTGGCAGCAAGTCAGGTAGCAATAGCTCCTGTTGCTCTGCACATCCTAAGTGGATTGCTGCTTTTTTGTCCCCCTAAGTAAACTTCAGCTGCTCAGTTGAATGCTTCTGCAGCTACCTTTGAAACTTGCATATGAATAACAAATCAGTTATGTAGGTGTTTAATAATGCAGTGACCGTAAGTAAGAATACTTGTTTTTTGTGGTTCCCACCCTCCCAGTAAATTTTTTTATCACAAGGTCTGGAAGAACTGAAAATGTTATGTATTTCATAATATAAAGGACATGATGTGCAATATGAGCTTGAAAAGAAACAAACATGCTGAAAAATGTAAGCTAGTCAGTGACTGTCAAGTTTTTATTTTGTAGATTTCCCCCATAAGAATGATGGAGCGATCAATTCACAGCGCAAAATACATTTTTGTAGAAAATTTGTATCGAAGGTATGGTATATGGTTTCCTACTTTACTTTCTTGGCTTAATTAAATTAAAAAAATATAATCGACTGATGAGTTCTTTGGTAATTTGCATCTAAGTGGTCTGTGAAATCTGTCAGTTCTTTGTTGGAGTGGCAGTGTGTTTTGTACAGGACGTGGTGCCCACTGGTAAAATAAAACCTGCAGGACATGGGCCAGACAAGAGCCTTTTTCAGAAGTGCTCTTGTGTATTTAGAACATCTTATTATTTAGAACACCATTTATTGAAGTTATGTGCTCTCCAGCTGAATACAACAGTCTTGCTTAAATCAAAGCAAGTGCATACTAAACAGGTCAAAAACCATGAGGATATAAAGAATAACACTGTAGGAGGGAGAGAACTAGATAGCATTATCCAGCCTAGCATCCAGGATTGGCATTTCTTGCAAGCAGGAACTCAGGTGACAAGCGTTACCAGCCCTCACGTGCTAGTGCTCAGAATCAGGATTCATAGGATCAAAATAGCCTGAAAACCCTGATAGGCTAGTGAGTAAAGAAAGAACAAGAGCTGTTTGTCTCTAAATGTCACTTTCTGAATTGGCTTTCCCACCCCCAGAGGCAGGGCAGTTGGGCCTAACCCAGGTTATTTTGTTCTGGGGGATAAGATCGTGGCCTGAGATAGAAAAAACATTTATTACCTGGCTGATGTATAACTCATCCATCACATACGAACTGAAGCAGTGCAGTAATCAGCACTGATTTTTTTTTTCTTTTTTTTTTGTTTGGAATGCTGACCTTATATTGAGAAGTGTATGTAACAGATTGTTGTTTTAATGGATTTTTCAGTGGTCTTAAGGGACAAAACCTGTTTCTTCCCCCTGTCTGCAGGGAGAATGGCTGCAGGCCACAAGATGGCATCCATGCTACATAAGCTCCTAGTCTGTTACTGGAACTGCTTTGAAAGTTGAGAGAGATGGAGTAAGATGCAAGGCAAACAGAAAGAGACATTATTTATCCCAGTCTGTATACAGTGGAAATGTATTGGAATGCCTTTCTCGGTTTTAATTACTGATTTTTTTTTTTTTTCCATTGTTGACAAAGTGCTTTTGTCCCAAAGACTGGGAACTTTGCTGCTATGAGGCTAAGTCTGCTTGTGTCAACTCTATGTATTAATTTTGTAATAACATTTTTAAGGACATCTAAGATGTTTTGTGGCTTCAGCACTTTTTACTGTTGTACAGAAGGCATTTGCTTTGTTTTGTTACAGCAAGCTAGAAGCCAGCTGATGCTACCAATAGCAAACCAAAATACGATATAAGGGTGTGTAAAAGGATTATAACAAGGAAAAATTGGAGCTACATGAAAATAGCCATTTTTCAGTCACACTAAAAAAATAATTAAATCTGTCCTCCCTCCTGTCCTGTCTCCAGTGGTGGCCAGAGGTACTTGAAAAGAGTGTAAGAACGAACAGGGTAAGCATTTATGATAATTTCCAAGTATATCCAGTAACTTACAGTTTAGGGACTTCCTTATTCAGCAGTGATTTCTCTGTATTTAGTAACCCACAGGGAATCTTTTCCACAAACCTGTCCAGTTTCCCCCTAAGCTCGTGTAAACCTTTAGTTTCCAGGATGTCCTATGGCAAGCAGTTCTATAGCTTTACTCCATGTTGTTTGATCACTGCCCTATCCTTACGTGTCGTAGTTCTTTAAAGGTACTTAGACTTGTCTCAAAAACTAAACTTCTGTGTCCAGGAGAGAAAACTGCATATAAGAAAAGACAGGATGATAATGGGAGTATGGAGATAGTGGTAAGCACAACTACAGTAGAAATGAAGTCCATTTCAGAGTTCTGAAAGCATGTGAAATCTTGCACTAGGAGAAAGTATTGTAACATAGAGGCAGTACTCCTGTGACTTAAAACAACTACTGTAGAGCCCATGGTAGGGGGTAGGGAAAGTCATCTTAGTAGCTGCAGGTTTGTTCATCTGCCTCAGGATTTAGCACAACTTCAGAGCAAATGATGAAGGAAAGAATAATTACAGCTTTGGACAAAAAATGTAAAGTCAGTGATCAACAACACGTCCTGTTAGACTGATCTAATAACTGTGTTTTGTAACATTCCACACTTCTCGCCCCCCTCAACAAAGGCGTTCTCATCAATCTGAACTGAAGTTATGTATTTATCAAGGAGGTTTTGGGAGACTTTCATGAATGATTATTCCTAAGTGCAGAAGCTGGTGTTGTAATGTGATAGGAAATCCCGTTGAAGGGAGATACTGAAAGGGGACGTATCAGGCTAGAAGGAGGTTACTCATGTTGGATCAGCCTTGGGATTGATGCTTTGGTGCAAAGGGTGAGAGTATATATAAATTCTATCATTGAGTTGAACTGACAACAGAAATTTCAACTAGGAAGATGAAAGATTGTCGAAAAGCAGAAATACATATATATATATATCTTTTTATATATTTATAGACAAATAAAAATTGATCACAAAATAATGCTAGTATTGCATAGCCCAGAGAAGAGTAAATGTGACTCTTGGAAGTATTTGGCAAAGGGCTTCCAGGAGGGAGACGGAAATGTTGGTGCTTTTGTACATAGCTTTTATGAGAGCTTTTTAACATTACTTTTTACACTTCTAACTGCTCATTCATGATCTATGAACTAAAAATGAAACAGATGTGAAGCTGGGGTACTGGCATGATCAAAAGAATGGAAAGCCTGTTTAAAGAGACAAAAACAGCTTGGCGTACTTGTATAGAAAAGTTGGGAGAATACACTTGTCTCACCTATGAGCATACTGGGTACAAACAAAAAATGGGAGTTATTGAAATTGCAAGACTATAATAACAAAAGAATAGTTAGATACAAAAAGGCTGTGGATACTTTAAGGGCCAAAAATTAGAAGATGGTGTCTTAGCCATTAGAGGAACAAAGAGAAAATACAAACTTTACACTTGAAACTTTAGAAGGATAATAGTGCCCTGTGGCAGGGGGAAGGCCGTATAACTTAAAACGATTGCTTCCCTTGCTGTGTGTTTTTGTTCAACTGCTGTATGAAAATTTTAAAAATCATTCTGTAACTGAATGGCCTTTGCAAAGGAAAATTCCTTTGTATCCTCCAGAGTCTTTTTCTTTCCTTGGTACTAGTTCCTAGAAGGAATCTCCTGTCTCTGTAGGGGAGTGATCCTAATTCTTGTGTAGGTTAGTCAATGTGCAAAAATCATGCAGAGACCACAGGAGAGGTTGCCCATTGTAGAAAGTGAATTATGCCTGTCTGATGAAGGTCTGGAAAACAAAACTGACCTGATGTATCTTTAAATTTTGCTGAAAATGTTATTAAATACCCCCCCCGCCCCCCCCTCGGGCTCAAGCTATTC
This sequence comes from Nipponia nippon, assembly GCF_047370975.1. Classification (NCBI taxonomy): domain Eukaryota; kingdom Metazoa; phylum Chordata; class Aves; order Pelecaniformes; family Threskiornithidae; genus Nipponia; species Nipponia nippon. The sequence continues at coordinate 43,878,724 of NW_028262391.1, forward strand.
CACAGGTATCTTCAGCAAAGGGATTGTTAAATAACTGTATGGAAGGCATTTTCCCATTAAAAGTATGTAAAAATGAAATAGAACTTTTTTATTCAAAATTTATTCAAAATAAGACTCAGACTGAAAGGGGTAAGCATGCTGCAAAGAGCAGAGGTTATTTCTGCTTTCTTTTCTGTAAGAGAAGGTATTGCTTAGGGTCCTAGTCTTAAAGATGGAGAAGAATCCCTTGTGATCTCTAGTCTATGCAAACTCTTCTCCTTTGGTAGAATGATTAGTTTAAGCAAGGGATGAAGAGCTGTGGGAATATCAGGAATACCAGCTCTTTTTTGATCCAGTGTCACTCAGTATTTGTGTTTTGGCTTTGCAGGCTTTTTCCCAGAGAGAGAAATAGAGTAAGATTTACGACGATGATGGAAGGCTTAAATTGTGAGCAATTGCTGTGAGCTTCTCCGGCATGCAGAGATATGCATGAGTGTCCAAGTTCTTACTGCGATTGCACATCTGAGTTTAGCACTGAAAGACACACTCATATTAGGTGTAAAACTGTAGAAGAATTTTAAATGTGTGCACGTGAGTATGCATGATATGTTATAGGGTAGGCACTAGCAATTCACTTTGTCCCATTCGAATTCATAGTTATTTATGATGTAAAGCTTGTTCCATTCACGTTTAACTTTTGCAGTAAAAACTTTACTTGGTAGGAGTCAAACGTCAGCAAACCTTGGAAATGAAAACACCCTTCTGTGCCTTTTATATTACCTGTGTCTTTTGGGGTCTTGAGCCTGATCCAGAATCCTCACAGGATTATCCAGGGGCCTCCACTGACACAGGGAAGATGAAGGCATGTTGGCTGCAGGGCAGGTCAATGCAGAATTGGCCTGGATGTATCTGTCTTTTAGGGTAATAATAGTGGGGCTTTTTCTTATTTCTAATTCCTTTTGACCTTCCTCTTTTCCCCATATATATTGGAGAAAAGCAACAGAAGCAGTATTTGGCTTATGTATATGCCTGCTGCCCAGAAACATATATGATTGATGTATTAGAAGAATAGCAGTGAATTGTGTTATCCTGTTTGTTGGGTGCTTTGAGAGGCAAGATATTCAGCTGGATGGCAGATAAAGAAGGGAGGTGGTACGAATACGGGTTTTGCTTTCTCGCATACTTAAGTGGAAATATCTTTCTGGATCGTCTTTACTCAGTTTTGCCAGTGATCAAAGCATGTTGCCAGGAGAATGGCTTAGAAATCTGTGGAATCTTTTTCTTCAGCACTATTTAAAATGTTGCAACTGGTCTTAATCATTCAGCTGGAGAGGACAGGAGCCTCTCAACCCCATCTCTTTTTTAACACTTCTGTTGCAGAGCCATTTAGGAAAGTGTGGAGTATGTGTTTCTATCACGAGTTTTGAAGACAGAATAATGCAAAATTAGTAATATTTGACTATTTAGGAATATGGTAATAAATGAAAATTCTGATACTAGTAAAAACATAGTATGTGATTCTTAATAGGTCCTCTATAGACTCCCTTTTACATGAGTTGTTTGATACTTTATTATTCTTACTGAGATAACTTTGGGACAGTTGTCTCCAATATTGTCTATGCTCTCTGAATACAGAGTGTCAAATTAAGCATGTTGACTATTTCAGTACTCTTTCCACAAATATTTCTTACAGTGGGAGTAAATTTTATTTACACGGTGTCATTATTTTTTCACTGCTCTTTACTATGGCTTCTGTAATGAATTGTCAGTGTTGCTTAGTAAATCAGGCCTTTCTGGTGACATGCATTGCAGTAGTTCAGATATATTTGAAATGATCCTGATATAAAGAACTTGAGCAATAAATACCATTGACGCTAATTTGTTGTTATTGTATAAATGTCAACATGATAATGTTTTTCTTCTTAATCACCAAGTAATTATCTCTTAACTGTGGTGGGGAAAAAAAATTAATGTTTGTAACTGTTAATAACAAACTTTGTAAGTACTTTTTTTAAAAAAGAAAAAGATTTGGTCTTTCTACTGTATAAACAGTGCTTTATGAGGCCTTCAATTTGGGTGGGCGTAATATTGGTCTTGTTTTTGTTTCACATATGCTGGAGTAAATTGGGAGTAATTCTAGTCAGGTGAAAAAAATACGAGTTTAGAATTGATCTGTGCATGCTCTCCAGTGAGTGATGACTTTTATGTTTATTCAGCGGAAAAATGCCAGAGGTGGATTATGTTGTCCTAACGGAATGGTTTGACTGGATCCAGAACAACACCGATGTTGCAGTTGATTTGATAGGTAAAATTTTGATGGGATCTGGAGGGGCATGTTTGTGGGTGGGTTTCCTTACTGGGACAAAAAATAATTCTTGTTTCTTGGGTCATAAATAATCACATTATTCAATATAATAGTGGTTGCAATGTGTAGCATCAGACAGCATGAATTTGTGGATCGTTCATGGATTGATTAACAGTAATGCCAAAGGGGAGGTTCAGTGCTGGTACCCAAGTCAGGATTCTTTCCTTCTGTAGTTTGTGAAATAAGTTTCTTTTTTGCTTCTAAAGCTGATCCTTGAGCATAACTATCGTAATTTTTGTTATGGCAGTTTATCTGCAGACTTCTCCTGAAGTTTGTTATGAGAGGTTAAAGAGAAGATGCAGAGAAGAGGAAAAGATCATTCCTCTGGTAATGAGTTCCTTCAATATATGTGGTTACAATGAGCTTTAAAAACATAATGATTCCAATCTAAACACTAAAATAATATCCTGAGTGTATTGCTAAAATGTGGTGCAGCTGTTTCCATTGCAGGCTAAAACTTCAGTATTTAATTTTGATTTATTTTATAAAAATGATCTATCATGCACACTGAATTTCCCAAGTGTTATGTCTTAGTAATCAGTGTACTATAGCTGACTGTTTAGGTGGAGTATTAATCAACTGTTAATCTTCTCTAAGTTGTAAAAAGGCAATTGCTTTTGTATCATTAAACGGCGTAAGGGCACCCAGTTGAAGCACAAATACCTGTGCATGCAGGTGCTGAAGATTTATGTGGGCGCTTTCTTCTTGTCTGCTATTACCAGGATGTTTATGCATGAAAAGTGTCTCTGCTTGTGCCTGAAAACAAGCAACTTCTTGAAAATTGTTAGCATGGGAATCTGCTTAAAAATAAACTGTAGTAATTGCATGATCACTTTCTGTGTCACAGTTACAAAGTGGCCCTTTGTTAAACAAGTTTTCTCCTAAAGAAAGCCTAACCAGAAATAAATGTAGTTACGGAAGACATACTGTATACTACAAAGGTATCTCTAGTGTTGGGTAGTTCAGTAGAAGCAGTTGTCAGTTGAAGATATATGCAAGAGCTAAATTTTGGGCCATGTGAAATTTTGCCTTGGAAATAAATCCTTGCTGTAACAGATTTGAAGAGACATTGTGTTACTTCGCAGCTCTACTGAGGGGTAGGGGGGAGCAATTATGAATGAAAAATGTTAAATGGTCTCCATGAAAAAACAATAGTTGATGACGGGCAGAAATGCTTTTAGAGGAAATTGAGTCACGAGTTAGGAGAGAGTGAACTGGGAATTTTAGGAAAATGTATTGACACAGAAAGTGCCTTCAATACATATTCTTTGCAGTGTTGCCCTTTTGTCCTTACTTCTCTTTGTTGTATTTTTCTCTGTAAAATGTTGAGCCAGATTATACCTATGGGAGAGAAACGTGGTTCTTGATCTTAAAAGGAGCTGAGAGCCCTGTGTTCCTGTAAGCTCTGTGTCTGTGAGGTTCTTCATGGAGTAAAACCTTACACTGGGAACTAATTTTTCTCAGAAACCTTCTGATGCTTTTAATTTTTGTAAGTGGAAATGTCTGATGCTGGCTTGTATATGTAGTTCTTAATTATGTACCAAATGTATAAAAATTGCAATGTGTGTTTCATCCCTGGGCATATGTGTTATTTGAATGCCTCTTTTCTAGGAATATTTAGAAGCTATTCATCAGCTCTATGAAGAGTGGCTCATTAAACATACACTATTCAAAGTTTCCTGCCCAGTGCTTGTGAGTATTATTTTAGTTACAACCAATTAAGCATATGGAGGCTTGTACTCTCCAAATACTAAGAGTGTTATTTAGTGGTAAAAGTAAATAAATCTGCTTTTCTAATAATCTTTGGAGAAGGAAGTCTCAGAGAAATGTTTACATCTATCCAGAGTGTATGGCATAAAAATCTGGTCTTCCATCTCTTCGCTGGAATTTGAGGGGCTGTTCACTGTGATTGTTTGCAGGATCAAACACGTAGCTTTTCAGTGAATGCCAGATTCTGAACAGAAAGGTAATGGAACAGATCTCTAGGAGTATATAGGTTTGGCTTCAGTGGTAGTCCTGTTCTGTTTTGCTCAAAAGCAAACATGTTTTATGGTGTCATTATTTCTAATGTTCATCATCTTCTTTTCAAGGTTATTGGAGCTGACCATGACATGCAGAAAATGATAGAAAAGTATGAAGAAAACCGGGACCAAATACTAAATCCATACAATATGCAACACCATTTATAGATGTCTGCGGTTGTTGTATTTTAAAAAACATGTTTATGAATTCTGATTTGGGGGCAATTTTGAGCATATTCAATATTTCTAAATAAGGTGGTTTTTGCTTTTGAATTATGCTTTGTAGAATATTGTGACTTAATGCTATGAAATGAGATGTTCATAAACAGAATATAAGCCAATTCCCTTTCATGTTTTTATGTTCTCTATCAGCCTTACTGTGACAATTTGGTTCAGCTAAAATATGGCTGTTTCTCCCATTTCCCACTTCACTGCTGCTTCCTATAAGTAACCTAAGTTGTTTCTTTTTTATTCCCCCAAGACAACCCTATTTTTGTAAATTGAATGAAACAGTTTCATGCAAGAGGTGGGATGTCCTCTTTTATTATTAGAGAAAGCAAATGAAGTGCATCAAGTTAAAGTAATTTTGTTAAATAGGTCTTGTCAGGTTGAAATAGGGGTCTTACTCTAATCCAACCTACGCTAGTGCAATTTCATTGAATTCCGTAAGTTTCTTCTGCTTTACATCAAATCACAATATAGCTTTCGTTCTGAAGATAAAAATGCACTAGCATAGTCCCACTGAATTCAGTGGCAAAAGAAACAAACCAGATTTCGTAAGTGATTGCAGAATGGCTCTGAGGCTTTTTTTTTTTTAAGCCAGGTTTTTAAAAGGGCTTATTTCTCTCTAGTGTTCATGAAATCACTGGCCCTACCATGGCTGAGTTGAGGACTAGTGAAAACACAGGATGCACAGAACTGTATTTGTTGTTCCTTTCAAATGGTTATAAAAACCTAAGTGATTTCTTAACTATTTTGGATTCGATTGTACTTTTTTTATAAAGAAAAATACAGATGGTTCTTTGGGTTTATATCTTGATCAGTTTATTGTGACTTACAGGTACTTGGGGAGTAGAGAGACAACAGTGGAGGTTTCATTCTTGCCCTTGTTCACTGAAGTGTTCAGTTGCTCTTAATTTCTGCTTTACCCTCCGAGTGTTGTCTTCAAGATAACCCTTTTAATGCAGCAGTTCTGACTGTTTTCACATTACTTTTTTCTGTTTAATTTGAGGGGAATGATTCCTAAAGTATAGTATATAATTTTTTTTTTCCATAATAGTTTTGGTTGGTTGAATTGGAGCAAGCAAGGTTAACAGTGCTTTAAAACACACTTGTATTAATGTAGTTGAGCATCTGTCATAGCTTTGTAGTGAATGCTCCTAAAAATGGCTGATGTCCAAGACTTCAGTTAGTACTCTGATTGCTTACTACAGACATTTGTCTGTAATTTGTTTGAGGATATACATTTTCAGTTACTTGGCTTTTCCGTGTTCCACCTGATTTTGAACAATACCTGATGGTATTTTGGAGATCACTTCACTGCTTTTATTTTGTAGTTTTGTAGTAGCTGGTTTTGTGGTATGCCTAAAAGTCATTGTAGCTGAAATGACTGCACTGTTTTCCAAGGCAGGAAATGCAGTTCATTTCTTGTTATTTCCAATAGGTGGGATACTTTTTTTCCAAATCAGTGCAACTTAATAACGATCGGTGCACTGAGAAAGCATCTCCTAGTGAAGTACTATATTAGTATACTAAAGCTTGTGAACTCAGTACTGCCATTCTATTGTTCTGTTGTAAAGCTTTAGAATTCTAGCTTAAAAATAAGTTTTTGTGTGTTAAGTAATCATCTTACTTATTGAAGGTTATTTGTAGGGGGACAGTAGTCATTCTTGAAAAATACTGTTAAAGTTTCAAAATTTTTTTCTTCTGTAAGAGACCAAAAGAACTATTTATTTGGAAATAGTTCTATAAAGTTGAAGTTCCAGTTTGTTCTTAATTCTAATTTCATTATGGGTTGTAGAAGGCAAGGATGTATATTTTGTACACAGTCCAGAAAATAGCACTTAATTGTTTTGTACAGAGAATCATACAGTACAAGGAATCTCACTGTTATCTTTCAGATTTGAAAGCAATTTATGCTTTTGGTCAGATTTTCTTTTCCCCCTTCCTTATATCAAAACAGTAGTTTGGATGGAGGCTATTGATATTCATAATTATGTTTATTTAAACATGTTTATTTTATGTTTTGCTATCTATTGATTTTCATGTATAGATTTTCATATACAGGAAGGCTGTGGTATTTAATGAAAACTTGTTGCTCGTTATGTGTCATAAATGTAAAACGTTTGGAGTCTGCTATAGATGTGTAGATAAAAATACTGTAGTAATCATAACTAGCTGTTTTTAAGCCTGGAATTAATTTGCTTTTAGTTCCTGAAATCTCTCAGTTGATGAGGGGAGGGAAAAAAGGGGCAATCAGCATTAGTCTGATACATACTTTGTTCCTTTTATGACTGTTTAAGAAGCAGTGACTGGATAGCAAGTCGCAAAATACTATAGAAAGTACTCTGTTTCTGTAGGCTGACTGAACTTCAGTACCAGTGGAACGGATCATATAAACAAGCTGCCACTTCTCTGGGCTTTTAAGATTCGGTCCATAGGTTGGATGTAGCCTATACTTGTAGACTGAACCATACATTACTCTTTTTGCATACATTTTGGTTATTCTGGATTTAATTACTTCTGTCACAACAAGTTCCACGTCTAAACTGCAAGATGTGTGAAAAGTGATTCTCTCCTTCTGTATTGCTTTTTCTTTATTACATAGTAGTCTGGATAGAGGGATGTGTTCTCTAAACTTCGGTATTTACTTTGTCCTGGTCAAGGTGTCTTCGCAAATCAATAATATCTGGGAGCAGCATGTAAATTGATTTGAAGCAAGTTAGAGAGACTGGCAAAATTAAAACATTTAACAGTTGCATTTTCTTAGCGTGGCCTTTTGTGTATTAATTCTAGCATGGGAAGCATGTTTAGATCTTTGTTTGATTAAACATTTCAGAGGTGACTGTCCAAAACTGTAGGTCTTAAGAAACCTTGAAAATTGTTTTCACTTGTGTAATTAGCATACAAAACGACTGCCTACACCAGGAAATAATCCAGCATCTCTCTTCAGTGCGCTTCCTCCTGCATACGAAGTGCTGGGTATTCTGCAAACAGTTGCTATTACAAGATTCGGACCTGAAGGTCTCTGTTCCTCTCCTGAATAATGGCTCTCCAGCAAGTTACTGTCCTGTTTCAGGACTTGGCAAATCCAGTCCTTCCTGTAGCATATGGAGGTTTAAGTAAACATTGTGCATTTCTAAAGCAGGATAAAGTCAGGTGAGAATTACAGTGGTGTTTCCCCCCACTGGCTCCCAGCATTTGAGGGGGCTGACAGAAAGTTGCAAGGTGGTAGTTTGTTTGGTTTTTTTTTTTTTGAAAATGAAAAGTTTAGTTTCAGAACACAAACTAGCAGTTGGTAGATTAATTCCTACATAAAAGAAATGCAGTCTTCTGTCTAGTCCAGATCAATTTTTTAATGGATCATTTAACATTTTTTTAAGAGGCTGTCATGTGATAATTATTTGTGCTGTATCAGGATCAGGGCACTATTTTGGTGAGTGTTGTGTAAACATACGCCTACAAGAGTGATCTCTGTCTGAACACATACAGAGGTTCAATAAGGAGAGTGACAGAGTAGAGGGGAGCTGTTTGTTACCTGCATATTGCATACATGCTACTTGATTTTACTTCTTTTTATGCCAGAAGGCTTTGAGTTGAATCCTCTGCTCCACCCTAGGAGCCCTCTGCCTGGTCACAGTGATACATTCCTCCCTTGTATCCCACAGAAAAAGTATTGAGCTGTTAGGACTTCCACTGTGAGTATGCTGCTCTGCAGATGTCACTATATTCCATCCCAATCCTAACTTCAGGTTTTTTACTATTTGATGCTGTGAAAAGGAGCCTGTGGGATTTAATCGACTTTCTCATTTAAAGAGCTGTGCCAATTAATTTCCAATGGGTGGGACCTTTAGCTGTGGTGGTGGGTTACTGGTCTTTATTCTCCCAGTGTTTAGGTACAAGTAAGGTAAAAAATGATAAAGCAGTGTTTCAGAAATTGTCTTTTTGTGGCGAAATGACTCTGAACAGTAGAAACAGTATCTTTATCGGTGCTTTGCAAGCCCTTGCCAGTCCTTCTCAAGTATGCTTTGTCTGTGTCTCAGGGAATTGTTATTTCTTAAGATGGTGATTTATAATTCTGAAGCAAATTGTAATTTCTTTATTCATTTAGTGTCTGCATGCTTTATGGTTGTGTGTTTTTGGTCTTTTTTTATTTTTCGTTTTAACACTGAAATTTGGTTTTCATTCTTGGCTTTAAAACCAGCCAAGTTTGTTCTAAACCCAAGCTATGCTTCTTGACCACCTTAGCTCCAGACAGGGCAAGGGCGTATGTGTGATATGAATGTTAAGGGGGAAAAACGACTACTGTAAGAGACCCGGCGGGGAGAGGTTGTGCGAGGGAATATCACCCAGCTACCAGGTCTGCCGCCTGAGCTCTGTGTCTGCACTGATCAAAAGACAATTTCTCTAATCCAAGGCTTGGGAGAGCCAAGCCATTCGAAGTGGTTGTGTGTAGCATATAAATTTGGGAACAGAATTGGCCTTGTGTCTCTATGACAGAAAGACATCCAACCAGTCAGTAAATCCCCATTCAATTCATAGACAAATCAGGACCAGCTGTAGCACAATTAAAGTTGACAGCTTACCAGAGGACAGGCACACATTTTACAAACACAAATCACCTTCCTTTAGAAAGGGGCCCAGGCAGCCCTCTTGCTGACTAGCAGTGCTGCTTGAATGGTTGCTCTTATTTAAGTTAATTAGCCAAGGAGAGGTGCAGTGGTTACTACCAACAGGACAGGAGGGCACTGGCAGATGGGGTCAGAAATCTTATGGTCCCTTTTGTCTGTCCCTCTTAGGTCTGACTAGGTTACAACTAGGATTTTAAATCCAGTTCTGCCTTACTCATGTGGAAGCAGCTGCACAAAGGACTACTGCCTAAGGCCTATTAAATATGACCTATCTTTTATTTCAGCTGGCTTTCAAATCCTGTCTCTTCACAAGCATCTTTAACTGTAAAGCACTTGTCTCTTGAGGCCCCAGAAATTTGCAAATACAAAAGTAGTTCCTAGTACAAGACCTCAAAAAGCTACCATTTGTACAGGAAGAGAAGTTAAAGGTGTTCTTGCAGCAACAAGAAACTCGGATGAAAATATCCAGAAGACTTTAAGTGCATAGTAGCTCTCCCTACAAATCAGACAGAACACTTATCAGTCCTGGCCAGTCTGCCGTGAAGAGGAGATTCTTCCTCAATGCAGGTACTCAAACGTTAACAAAAAGATTCTCAGAACATGGCCATTTTGTATTTAATAAATTTTGCAGTTTAACTGTGTTCGGTGGGCATCGTCCATCATTACTATCTCCACCAGTGTTCCTGTGACTTGGTGGAGCTGTGGACTGTGGTGCACTGTTAGCAAGTTAGGGCTATGCTTCCTCTCTTCTGAAAGACCTCCGTATATTTTGTTTTCCCCACGTGAGGTTGTTCATAAGCTCCTGGACATGGAAGATGCTGGTCCAAAACTGCTCAAACTGGGGCAAAGTGAAGATCTGTCTCATGTATGCCAGGTACCATGAAGATGGAAACAATTGTGCACAGGCCCATCAGGGGAAGTTTAGTAAAGACATAAGTGTTTCTCACCCTAGATGTTAACTGAACAACTTTAATGAAGGCCAGCAGTATGGAGTTAGATGCCCAAGATGGTGTCTTTTCAAATGGTAGTCTTTAGTTGCCATTCGTATTGGTTTTTCATGTGTAAGGTGCTGTTAAATACTTCTCGTGTGGCTACAGTAAAGATAAAAATGGGATGTTAGGTATATGAATCTTGTAGTACTGGTGATCATCTAAATACTTAGGAGACATCTTCATTTGTCATGAGAAGGGTTTTTTGCAGTTTTAAATTAGAGTTCCTGAATAATTGACACAATATGAGATTTAAAACACATAATTTTAATAACCCCCACAGGGGGAAAAATAACTTACAAAAACCAAAGTGGTTAGGAAGAACAGATAGGTACTTGAAAGAAGAGCCAAGGAGGTTGTGGTGGGTTGACCCAGCCAGCAGCTAAGCACCTACACAGCTGCTTGCTCCCTGCTTCCCCAGCAGTACAGGGGTGAACAGGAAGAGCAAAATTAAGAGAGCTTTTGGGTTAAGATAGAGGTTTAATAAGTAAGTGAAGGAAAGAGGGGAAAAAACCCAAGTGATGCAATGGCAGTAACTCACCACCTCCCACAAGCTGACCGATACCCAGCCAGTCTCTGAGCAATGACCACTGTGGTAGACAAAAAAATCCCACCACCTTCTGCTACCCCGTTTTTATTGCTGAGCATGATGTTACATGGTATGGTATATCCCTTTGGCCAGAGCAGGTCCTCTCCCAGTTAGTCATTGACGGGTGGGGAGTATAGTTAGAAAAAGAGAAAGCTGTGACACTGCACAAGCACTGCTCAGCAATAGCCAAAATACTGGTGTATTATCAATGATTTTAGCCACAAATCCCAAACACACCACCCTAGGGGCTGCTATTAAGAAAGTTAGCTCAAGCCTAGCCAGACCCAGTACAGAAGTATTAATTTGTGTGTGCATGTTCATAATTTCTGTTTCTCCCAACCCCACCCAAAACTGAAGGCAGTCCTGTTGATGTTTGTTAGCTTTGTCAAAGTTTTATTCCTCCTACACTGCTGGAATCAGGTGATGACAGGACTTCAACAATTAGTTGGTCAAAAAGCAGACCTTTACATATTAGCTCCTTAGGTTTTTCTTTGAATTTTTGGGGGATGAAAGTCAATGTAAACAATTTATACTAAATTAATTTCAGCTAATATTTTAACTATACATGAAACAACAAAACATTCTTAGCATTGAAGTGCTACCGGAAAAGTTACTTGAAGCAGTATTAAAGTAAACTGTCTTTCTAGGTAACCAGTGTACAAAGAAACATTGAAGATTGTGCTGAAATATAGTACCAGTGACTCTGTGCTTTTCTAAATTTAATTAAATGTGGTGTATGACAGAGGTTCTCAATGCTGGGACTCCAGCTTACAGCTGATCTGATCTAACAGTACTGCTCTCTTTCCTTCTCAGCACAATGCTTTTCATGCAGCACTCCCACCTACAGGATAGCCCTTATCCTGGCTCTAATGCTCACTGGGACCCTTCTCTGACTTGTTTTTTGGTTTTGTGTTTTTTTTTTTTTTTTTTCCCTGCCACCAAAATGGCAGAGAATGGCAGTTTTTTTCCCCTTCATTTTAGTGAGATGAACTGGCTTACAGAAAAGTCCAGTGAACTCCAGAGCTGGTGCAGTTACGTGGCAGGAACAGGGGCAAGGGAAATGGCAGCAGTAGCTGGATCTCCCTCTTCTGGTAGCAATGAACAATTACGATGAGCATCGATGTGCTTCTCTTGAAATTTGTGGTGGCAGCCACAAAAAATTCTGGTAACAAGTGGAGACAGGCATAAAACCTGTAATACAGATTATTGCCTCTATAAGAGCTAAAACTGTTACTCCTAATGCAAAAATAAAACCAGAAGTGTTCACAGGGCTGCTTCCTTCTTTAAGCCTAAAGGGATGTTATCAAACTTTCTAAACTTATTTTCAGCTGAAAACAGGAGCAAGATTAGCTCAGAGCACAGCTTCATAGGAACATAATGAGTTAACAGAAGTACACTCCAGTATAGCATTTGTAAAGCTATCAAGTTGGGTTTTCCAGTTTAGAAACATTTACCTGTTTCTATCATTGTACAGCATGCTATACTTGAAGAATACTCCAGGAATAGGTCTGTAAAGCAGGGGGGAAAAAAAAGGTAGAAGTATGCTTAACTGAAGAAACCTGTCTGGCATTAAGTACAGCCAGAAGGTATCTGGCTAATGAATTAAATTGGATTTAAATTTATGGAAGTTGCCTATGCTTGAGAAAGGAGACCATTCAGGTTTCAGTGCCAAAGGTTCCAGATGAGAAGGGGCCATTTTGGAAGGAATTTGCTCACTACTTCCCTTTTTTATGGTCCAAAAGCAGTGGTATTTTTTTCTTTTAAACTGTTTTGCCAAAGCTAATCATTGCCTTGAAAAGATGATCAAGGCCACAAGTGAGAGGAAAAAACCCAGGCAGATTAAAAATACAGCACTGGTAGAATCAAGTGTGATGGCATAACATTCCTTGGTCGGTTTTGTCAATAATGACATAAGGCTCCTGGATTTCATTTACTTTTGAGTTATAGTTCTCCAGCTTTACTTCACTGGATTCGGGAGAGTCATGTTCAGGCTGCAAGAGGTTCCTTCTATCCTGTGCACTGGGCCTTCTTATGTGTGAAGACCGAACATCAATACTTTGTGGTGGAATGTAGGTGAGGTTAGGGGGCTCTCTGATGTGTCTGAAGCACTCAGAAGCGGTATGTGCATTAGGAGTATCCATTAATAGTCTCTTGCTACCAGAACCAGTAGTGGAATCCTCCATGTTCCCAGTAGTACAGCATATATCTGAAGATGGCTCAATATGTGCAGCTGCTCTGTTCTGCATCTGAGCATTAGTCAGATATGTATGTTTTATTTTGGAGTGATTAAATTCTCTTACATGCCTGTCACTTGTAGTTGCATATGACACTGACTCAGGTTGGCCAGTTTCCTCTACTGGATACATAAGGTCTTCCTGAGTGTCCTTGATTTGTAGTTTTGTGAAGGTTAAAGACAGCTCACGAACTTCGTCTTCCTTAGGGACACTGCAATTTTGGACAGATGCAATGTCCTTGTACGGCAGAGACTTCAGCTCATTGGGTTCATCTGCGGGGTCCAGGTCTATGCAATTTATGGCATCGTTAATTTCCGCTTCAATTGATTCTTCGGGGACTTCTTGAGCTTTGTACTCCAAAGTGTTTTTGCTGTCACAAGAGCTGTCAGCAAATATTGCAAAGGCTGGCGGACCGCTTGCTCCTGGTGAGAGTGGCACAGGCCTGATCTCATTTGCAGTTGACTCTGCAGTGACTGCCAAAACACATTCTTCACTTAGACTAGCTCTTGGCTTTTTTTCAAAAGCTTTTGGAGAAAGGTTCTCACTGAAAATAGGTGTTTGTCTTATGACAATGTCACTATATTTGATCAAGAAGTCCTCACTGTCTGAGCATTTGCCCGGAAAATGTACGGTGTTAATGACTTGCCTTTGGTGTTCCTGAAGCCTGTTAGTGGATTGAGTAGCCGCTAACTGAGGCACGTCATCTTTGATCTTCAGATTCCCAGCAGCTTCAAAGGATATACTGCTATTAGTTGAAGACTTCTGTTGAGTAGCAAGGCACAAAGATGTCTCACTGTTTTCTTTATCTTCTGGATTTTCAGCATCTTCTCTCTGGGGCATCTGATCCTCTTTGTCCTTATCTCCACAATGCTGGTGCATTTGTGTTCTCTTCTGTAGGGTCTTCTCCAAATTGCCATGTTTTTCTTCATTTGTCATTTTGAGGATGGTTTCACACTCAATTCTCGCCAGGAATATTTCAAATGCAGTCTGCTTTGTTTCCTCATTGTTTCTATTTTTGACAAGTGAAAACTCTGTTGCTGTTGTTGCAATGTAACCTATTTTCTCCAGTACTGTTTTTACAATGTCATCTGGGAGCACAGATTGAATATAGTAGACAAAGTTACCGGTGAATGTCTGAAACAGAATGCAACATTGAAAAACAGATGAACACTGGGGGGGTGGAGGGAAGCATGAAAAACTTCCCAAAAATCAAAAGTACTTAAATTACTTAAATCTTTAAAAAAAACCCCTATGTTCTAAAAGTCTGAATTTTGAATCAAAGTGAGTGAGGCTTTCTATCACCATTATTTTGTCAGCCTCTCAAGCATTATAACTTTGCTATAGCACATTAATTTCAGTGAAGTTATGCCGGTTTAAACCTGCTGACATACTGGCTAAGAGCATCAATATTCAAAAAGGACGAGAATAAGAAAATCATTTTAGTCGAACTAGAGAAATTCAGAAATAAGTCTTATGTGCTCTACTGAAGAACAGAAGATTATTAAACAAACAAAGATTCATAGAACAAATCACTGAGGTCTAATCTTTTCCTAAAGACACAGACATGATGCACTCAGTTAATCATATTTCTTAACTGGTGACAAGACTCCAACATTTTCTTTTTCCATGGTTCAGACTTCTGCTGTAATTTTACTACCCCTGAATTAAGTTGCCATTTCTCTGAAAGCACCTTTTTGAAGGGAGACTATTCTAGCAGAAATATTGCCAAAACATGCTCTCTTTGCACAAGCTGTCTGCAGAACATGACTTGAATAAAATGCTGCTGCTGTCTAACAACTTAAATAATCGTTCAACATTTGCTCGGTTTTGGGGCTACCCCAGGCATGAGGCCTAGTTTGTAAACTGGAAGTGGTTTTTGGTTTTGTCTGAAATGCTATGATAGGAGAGACTATGTTGACCTAAGCATGACCAACTCCAAGCAAGTCAGAACAGAAGGGAGGCAGGAATGCAAAGTCAAGACTTCCAGAACTGGGGTACCTTTATTTTCAGGCCTCCCAGCTTGAGACTGACTTAAGTACTTCCTAAGGCTGAGACCTAAGCATTGGTCTCACAAGCACAAGTTTGGGGGAGAACAAAACTGACGCCCTAAAAGGCCATAGTATAAGACAGCACTGAGCCTCAGTCCATTCTCAGATAAAGTTGTCAACGGTGCCTTTCACCATTGAGGGAAGTAAGGAGAGGGGAAGTAAGGAGCAGGCGCTGGGGGGGGGGGTTACATCAAAGTGGGTGAGAGGCAGGAAATATGTGAAGTAGTATTCTGCATGTGACCAGTAACTTTTTATCAAACCTGTATGTACACAAGATAGTGGTTGTTCTCCAACTTGTGTCTTGCAGTAGAATTATTTCAGGCCTTCAGCAGGCTGTCTTGCACTTTGGATTATGCACAGTGGTCTTCAAAACTTGATTTTGATGAAGCCTAGGATTCTTGTGTTATGAAAAGCTGAGCCCACTAACTGTAGACCTGAATATCTTATGCTTTGCCCTGTTTTAGGGAGATGAATGAGAACAGGAATCTACAGCTGTTTGAGAATCTGCAGATGAGAGCTAAGAGCAGAAAGAAGGAAAGAAATGGCTTTTCCTCACCAGCACCTGTTGCTGCAGGAAGGGAAATAAGTTTGCATTTTGGGTGTTCAGGGATTTTGTTTAAATACAAGTAGATTTTGCATGGGTTGAAGACTGCTGTCTCTTCTGGGCCATGAGATGTGTTCAGTGTGCTAGGGAAGCAGGGTAACCTTGACCACCTTGCT
The DNA here is from genome assembly GCF_047370975.1 of Nipponia nippon. Classification (NCBI taxonomy): domain Eukaryota; kingdom Metazoa; phylum Chordata; class Aves; order Pelecaniformes; family Threskiornithidae; genus Nipponia; species Nipponia nippon. Next base: position 43,894,519 of record NW_028262391.1, read on the forward strand.
GCAAAAAGCAACTGCATTTCCTCTTTCGAAGGGGGTTTGCCTGCCCACTTCACCAGCTGTAGTCACCAGAGCTAGGATAGGTGGTAAAACCAGAGAGGCCCACCTGGCCTTTGGCATCAAACTGTTAGCAAAAGCAGTAACTAATGCTAAAAAGCATCCCCTCCTTATAGGCAAACTAAGGTTAAAACTGAGAGTAATGAGAGTCTAAGCCTTTCATTGTGCTACCTACTTCTCTGCCATCTCACAATAATTGAAGGGCTCCGTTTCCAATCGCTCGAACTGCTCAGCACTGCTGGGAAGGCCCTGAAGGCCCGGCCTCGGCGAGGACAAGGCCTGCAAAGGCCAACGAACACCCCGCAACACCCTCGCACGGCTCAGGACACCCCTAACCCGTTCAAAATGGGCTCCTAAACGCTGCCCCTAACCCTCCGGGGCGCGGGCGCCGCTGCCGTGCTCCCTGCGCCACAGGCCCGGGGAAGAGGCCTCGAAAGCCCGCGGCCACCAGGCCCCGAGGCCGGAGAAGCCCTCCCCGGGGACGGTGCGGCCCCCGCCCGAGCGCCGCGGCGCTTCCCTACCTTCAGCGACCTGATCTCCTTCCGCCACGGGGAGAGGAGCAGGTTGACGCAGAGCAGCTCCAGCACCTCCAGCGCCTTGAGCAGGTCGCGGAGGACGCTGCCGCCCCGCTCGCCCCGGGCCCGCCGGCACCGCTCCGCCACGCTGCACACGTCCAGGGCGCCGCGCCGCCGCGGGCCCAGCAGCCGTCGCGCCCTCGCCTTCAGGGAGGCCTCGTCGCACACCGCCAGCTCCCCCTCCGCCCCTCGGGCCGCGTAGTAGGCTAGGTAGTCCCGCAACACCTCCTCCTCGGCCGCCGCCGCCGCCGGCTCCTTCATGGCGGCCTCAGACCGGCCGGGCCGCCCGGCCGCGGCGCCGCTCGGCCCGCCATTGGCCACTCCGCCGGCGCGCCGGGCGGTCAGTGGCGCCTCGCCCTGTCAGTCAGGGCGGGGGGCGGGCGCCCCGGCGAACTGAAAGCGAAAGGCGGGAGGGTGGAGAGGGCGGTGCTGCGCGGGGCGGTGCTGGGCGCTGCTGGGCGCTGCTGGGCGCTGCGCGCGGGCGGTCGTCGCCTCAGTACGGGCGCGTGGCGGCGTCGCGTGAGGGCGGCGGTGCTGCTGCCACCGCGCTGAGGTGAGGCTCCTTGTTTCCCGCTCCGCGGCTCCGGCAGCGCTGTGTCACCGATCTCCTCGGGCCCGCTCCTGCCTCTTTCCTCCGCCGTGGCCCTGGCTGCTCTCCCAGCCGGCCGCGAGGCCCCCGGAGGGCGGTGTCTGCTGTGGGCACAAGCCTGGGCAGGCGAGGCCCTGCGCTCGGGGGCTGGTGTGAGGGTGAAAGCTGCCCTAGTGGTAATTGTGCTGTGGGGTGAGATGAGGCTATCTGTAACATAGCACGCTCCTTGTGCCTGTTTTGTTATTATTTTTATTGTATGTTGCCTCTGGATTCCTGGACTAGCTTTGGGTAACGATCAGCTGAAAGAGACTTGTGTCTTCTGCTGTGGTGGCTGAAGAGTTTCCTGGGATGGGTTTGAAATGGAGGGCAGGCTCAGCAGCTGGAAAACAAACCTGACTTAGATCCACATGATTTTGTTGATCTTGATTTTTGGAGTCTGAGTTTTAGAGTAATTTCCTATGGCTGCTACGATGTTGTGCACCTGTGTGTTTTCACAAATTAGCACCAGCATTGGCTTCCCATGACATTATTTTTTGTTGTAGACCAGCTGGGCTGGTGTCTTCAGGAGTGTCTCCACTGACTTGACTTGCTGCAAGTGTGAATTTGACTTGATGTTTTTTCTAATGGCTCATTTTATTATAAATTGTCTTCATTACATGATATATTTTAAAATTAATATCTGTCCCACTGTTAACTGCTGGGAATGTATGGCTTCTGACTAAGGGAAATCTTGGGCATACTTGACTGCAGTCCTGTTTCTTTCTTGCAGAAAGTGGCTGTGTGCTGTTGCAAACAAACTGTTTTTCTCTCTGACTTTCCAGGTAAGAGGGCTTTCCGAAAACATATGCTTTTGATCGTCATTCCAAGTGAAATGTCATTAGGAAATAGTTTTGTAGAATTTGTGTATGGATAATTGCTGTATAAAAATTGCTGATCTAGCCAAGAGGGAAGGGGGGACAAATCCCCATACTATCACCACATGTTAAAATGAGGCCATCTGGCCATCTGCTGCAATGTCTGAGTTTCCTCCCCTACCATATGTGCATGCATACACAGACAAGCTTGGCTGTGCTCTTAGTAGGGTGCCTGCAGGCAGCTCAGCTCTCTTCTCACCATATGCAAAACTTTATTGACCCAAATGAGAGGGCTGGATTTCGTGTTTCTGCACACCCACTCCCACGGGGGGGCGGAATTGGATTCTTTAACCTTTGCAGTTCTCATTAACATATAGAATAGCTGCATTTTGTTAAAGCCTGGTGCATTTTAGTAGAATGGAATGGGGAATCTTGCTTTGTTGCTGTTTCTGTTGAGTGTTTCACTTTTCAGTAAAGCACGTTTGCATAACATAGTAAATAGCGAGTTGTCGTATCTGTCTAGCTATCATTGTGTTCTTATTCTTTGAATTAGTTTCCTAGCACAGCCTCCAAGGATGGGATTTATGTTCTGTGTTTTGAAGGTCCTAATACTTTAAAAGCCTGTTCTCTAAAAGGGAAGCTTAATCACTTCCCTGGTGTGTGTGTGGTACCAATCCCATCACTGCCAACAGGGCAGAGTACTCGCCCGTGACCCAGGTGCCCAACACTCCAGTTGCAGTTCCCTGAGCTAGGAGGTCTCCCATCTTGTTCCTCCTTCTTCAAGGAGATTTTGAAATGTTTTGCAAAGAAGTTTTGCTCTTTTCTGGGTGTATTAAGTTTGTTTATTTTTTATTTCAATCTCTTGCAGAAATAAAATCCTGCTAGGAGCAAAGCTGTGACAAAATAATCTTAATTTTTACAGGGTTCTCTCACATCTTCATTGTCATTTGAATTTAAATTAAAAAAAAAAGTCTCTCCGTTGTGAATGTATTAGGTTGATTTGGAGTGTAACAGAAGGCAGAATCTATCAAAAGGATTATTTTTTTTTTTTTTTTAAAGACTACAGCAAGGCAAAAGCCTAGTCGTTAGTCCTAGGAGAGAAGAGGAATTCAATAGAAAGGAATGGCCGCTTCCAGCTGTGCATGTAAAGTGTTGCTATTTCCTGGGAGTTCAAAAGACACAATGCCAATACCTGGAGAATTGCATCAGGCTACATACCTGACTCTTTTTTTCATTGCAGTTGGGCTGATTTAGGCAGAGGAGGGTTGTTGAAACAATATTGATAGAAGTTGCAGGAGAACAAATAAGAGAATCAAGGCATTGGACCCAAAACATGAATGGACCACCATGGATACTTCCAGGTTCCTTAAAGCTTTAACTTTCTTTGTGCCTCTGCTGGACATGGAAGCTGTTTTGCTTGTTACTTTTTCTTGCTTTAACGGAAGTGAGAATATATGCATATATGGACCTGTCTGAAATCCGAGCTGTGAATTTATTGTATGCTTATGAGTTCAGTAGCCAGTGTTCAAGCATACATTACTGTGAGCTGAGGAAAAGGGAAATCAATATGAACTTTGCTAGCTGAGAAGAAGTTTTAATGCATGAGATGCTGTTGGGGATTCAGAAAATATGGATTTAGTTTCTGATCTATCTACAATTCCCACCTCCCATGTAGCACATCACTTCAGTGGAGTTAGAGCTGGAGGTGCTCGGATGTAATTTTGGTGATGAGTATTTTCACTGAAAGCTTTTTGCTGTGACAACAGTATGGTGTTAGAAATCACATAGTTCTCAGTGTCACTAATGTGGTCTGGGCTAAGAGAACCCTCTTTTCCCAGGGGGTATTGGCAGAACATCTAGGGTTTGGAAAGCTGCTGGTATTAAGTGACAAAAGTACAACTGCCAATTCCCAGACCATGAAGCAGTGTCGGACACTGTCAGACAATGATAAAGAGAAGACATGGAAAGCTCCACTAGAAGGAGAGGACTGAAACTTGTCCTTTCCATTCCCGGTAACGTGGAATCTTTCTTTCTCTACAATTTACAAAACACAAGTTCTCCATTTTCCCTCAATTCTCATATCTCATTTCTATATGGCAATGGAGAACAGCTTCTATTCTCTGTCATGCAAAAACAAGAAAAATAATAACCAGGCCTTTTAACTTTCTTGTTCTTTTTCTCTAGGCAGTCAGGTTTGTCAGCCTCCTTGACTTGTAGAGCCTCAGCCTGGACTTGGTTTCCTAACAGTGCAGTAGTGAGTGAAGAGCTATTTTGAATGTTTCAAGAATAATAGTGCTGTTTATATTCCCAGGCTGTTGTTGCTGGGTTTTCTTCTTTTTTCCTAGTAGTATGACATTATTGGCTCACAGTTAGCCCATATTTTTCAGTCTAATTCTCAGACATTCTTCTGCAGTCTAACAGGTCACTCTGTCATGTGTTTGTGAATTCAAGCCTACGTTTCTCAAGTGCAGGGATTGTGTTTGTGTTCACTGAATTGCGTCTTGTTCTTTCCAGGCTGTTTCTCTGTCTCTTCAAATTCCAGTACTGCTCTCCTACATACTCCTGCCTCTCCTAGTTTAATGTAACTTCCTGATTTTTAACAGGTCCATTCTGTCTCTCAGAGCTCTGAAATCCAGCAATACTCAGTATTTTCATTAGGACATAGGTGATCCCACCTGACACATCCTTCCAAACTAACACAGGGCAATTGATAAATACTGTCTTGTATGATGATTATTATTTTAATTTACAGAAGTCTGTGGTTATAATTTTACATAGAGAGTATTTCTCTAGTTTAAGGAAGGGAATGATCTGTCAGACTGTACCATGACCAGTTAGATCAGTTTGTTGTGGTTTCCGTTCAGGAAATACACTGCTACTCATCTTGCTGTGCTAAAAAATTATGTTTGAATATTTCTGGGAAGACTGGCCTGTTATTTCCTGGCTTCTCCTCTTTTTCCTTGGTGGTATGTTGCCATTTTCCAGCATCTTGACCTTAGCAATTTTCAGAGGTACCTATGAATGTGTTTGTGAGGGTTTCTGATGCTTCTCAAAATGCCTGACAGTGTTTCAAGGGTAACGATTTTCACCACAGCAACATTGCAGACTCTTCCCTTCCTGCTCTTGCTGAGCTGGGCTGATCCTGGCTGGGCACGCTGACTCGTCCCCCTGAGCAGGAGAGACCTGACTGCTCCGGTGGCTGCTTATTCCTGCTATCTCTGTCAAATGTAAAATCCAAATGTAAGTGGCTGAACCGCGATGTTGCTTAGTCGACAGTTGCTTAGTTGCCTGTAACAGGAGGCTAAGGGCTGTGGGTAGTACCAAAGTGATATCGACGCAATAAAAAGCACAGAAGCTCGATCGAATACATGTATGTTCTTTACTAAAAGTTTTGTGTAAAGATCAGTATACTAAAAATTGAAGCAAAAGAGATGACTACAGAAATACAGTATTGTTATCACATAGCAAGAAACAGCATGTCGAAACAGTTTCTTTCTGATATTAATCATGTAATAAATGAAAGGCCTGTGTTAAGCCTTTTTTGGATGGACATCAAAATTATGTGAGAGTTTAGGATAAAATCTGATAGGAGGATATGAATTTCTTAAGAGGAGCATCAGGAGACACTCTGTCAGCTTTGCTGAGATTTATCTGGGATCTTAAATATTCTCCAAGAAATGAAATCATGTTCTTATTGCATCATTACAAGAAATCTCAACACTGTTCCAGTAGTAGCAGCGGAAGCTGTCAGACCAACTTTAGAGCTGTAAACTTCTCTTTCTAGTATTGTCTGTTTGCAGAGGTATATGGGTTGGGTTTATAAGCTTTTTTTCCCACAACTTTGTTGGATATCACCTGGTTAAAAAGATTAACAAGAGTAGAAAATTCTAAGCCACTCTTGCAAGTGAACGTGGTAAGGTATCACTGAAGGCAGCATACTCTACTTTGAATTCACAGTTTGTTTTTTTTAAAGATATTTGTTTATAATTAATGACATAAACTATTTAGTGGTAACTTACAAAAATGCTACAGTATGGAATTTTGTTTTGGTTGGCTTCCATATCTGTGTGACAAAGAAGCTGGGATTATTTTGATGGACAAGTCCCTCGTGAACTCTGTGCAGCGTGATAACTAGATGACTTGACTTTATAAAGTGGCATACCACAAGAGGGAGTCGACAGCTATTTGTAAGTAATGCTGCTACATACAATCCAGATCGCGATGCTAAGGATGCATAACTGTTACCAAATGAAGACAGACTCTGATTAGCTTTCTATAATCTTAGTAATGCATTTTTATCATGAGGCAAAATGCAAATCTCCCATTTTCATCAGAGGCCTACTTAAAATTAGTTTATTTTGTAAACCACAGATAGAAAGTTAGTGGAAGGTCATGAAATCCCTGTCAGGTTAAAAGCCAAGCAGGTTGAAAGGATTTCCCAAAATGCACAAAAACTGTAAGCATCTGTAACAGAGTAGAGACTTGCCTGCCAGATGTGAAAAGTCATCTGTGCTTGTCAGAAGAACCTTCAGGTTTGCCATGTTACAGGTAAAAGAGGGACTCACTTTCAGGAAAAAAAAAAAATCACATTTGCCTTCTATTATTTGTTTATTAGATTTCCCCCTCCACCTCCCCAGTAGCAGCCTGAAGTAAGCAGGTCTGGTCCCAGTGTCTTACCCTGTTCTAGGCAGCTCTCCAAGAGCTGCAGGAAGACACAGCTATGAAAGCATGCCCTATTCTGCATAAATAAACCTCTGTGCTTTCCTTCCCTTTTTATTTTCCTGCCAATAAAACTGACTGGTACATTTCTATGTTGGTTTTAATTTCTGGCCCCTAATAGATGGTGTGGAGTTTTGCTTCTCTTATTGCAGGATACTTTGCATACCACAAAACTGTTTACACTAGTGCTTTATACGGAGGAATAGTTCTGTCTGTTAAAAATACAAATGTGAAATATAGCTTACGTTCTGGCAAGGCCTGCCAGCAGTTTTGCAATGCAAAATTGTGAATTTTTGTTGGTTTGGGTACAGTATACTGAGAATATTGAAATTTTGCTGAACTGCAAAAGAATTCTGTTATTTTAGCAAAATACATACTTACTCTCATGTACTTAGCAAAAAATGCATACTTACCTTATCGCATCATGTGCATATGACTCAGTAATGGTATAATTTATACAGCAGTAAGAACCATGTAATTACTTCCCATCTAAGTATTAATTATAATTGTGTCAATCTTTGGAGTGTTGAATGATGATTACAGTTGAAAATTATTTAGTATTTACAGAAAATCTAAGTGCAATTTTAATAATTTGGATGACGCTTCCTTTTAAACACAATTATGTATTTACTATACTCATTTTTACATATCCTTCAGGGGGAGTAATGAACTGAAGTCCATTTTATGAGTGTAAAAAAAAAAATTTATTCCCCCCCTCCCCGTGAAAATACCTCTAAGATTTAGTGGAGGTGAGCCTCTGATAACTCTGCTATCTAGTACCGGTTGAAGATGTAGTTTAGTCCTTATGTGGAGAATAGGGTGCTCGTGTACCATGTTAGATTAAACTCTCGCATCTGCAGTTTACCTCTGCTGTTCCTGCTAGCGTGCATCTCCAACTTGTATGCATTTATCATATGAATGTGTGAGAAGGCTAGGTCTACGAACAAAGGCTACGTTTGTGGGTAGCAAAATTTCAGTGAAAAGGATCATGCCTAATAAAAGAGGTTTCCGCACAAAGTGAGGTTCTCTGCTACTGTGCATGCCAAGTCCAGCATCTATTATTTACATCACACTAATGCCATTACTAGAAGTCAAGGTCCTTTGTAACACTACAGGTTCCTTACTGAAGAGAGACCAGTTAGTGCCTGAAAAAGCAGTCATGCGTAGGAATCGGCATAAAGCATCTTCTGGGATTCCAGACACTGCCCTTCCCTTGGCTATATCGAGTCCCTGTGAAGGGCATGCAGCTCCCAGGCCTGCACGCAGCTGTAGTACAGCTTCCGCAGGTAAAACCAATTGGTGCTTGGGGATCCACTGCCACCTCTCCATCACTTGTCGCTGGTTTCTTTTGAGGAAGACTTACAGCAGGCTTTGCAATGGTCTGGAAAGCCTGGTACTGGCCAGGCTTTCCAAAGGAAAAATGTGACTACCAAAATACTATTCTCCTTTTTCTTTTGCTCCTGTATGGTACTGATAGTCATGTTTTGCAGGCAGTGTTCTGTCTCTGTCTACTGAAATACATATTTAGACAAAGAATTACTTAAAAAGGCTTTGTTGCCAAGACACTGAATGAAATGTACTAATGACATCTACAAAGACAACAAAATGCTCTTCTTTTTCCTTCTGCTCTAAACCATGCAAAGTATCATAAAATCAACAAGTAGGCTTGACTGGATAACATGTATCTACATTAAGAGTGGCTGATTTCAATGTGTTTTGAAATGCTTCAAAAAGGTCAGATGCACTGCTTGTCACTGCTGCTCTTTTATGCTGTGTGATGTCATGGAACACTTTGAAGCACAAAGAGGGAAGTTTAGGTAAACTTTCAAAATTCACTGTAAAAAATAAAATCCGATTGCATCCCTGTTTAAAGATATAAAATAGGTAAAACTTTCAGAGGTTTTATTCTTCCATTTAAATGGTTTTGTCGGTCTTAGTTCTTCAGAAGAATTGAAGGAAAGAGCCACTTTTATTCACATGATTTGGTTCAGAAGAGTCTGATAGTCGGTGGAAGAATTTTTCAGTACTTCCACTGGAACAAGTGGGATGGGGATATTCTGTTCACACACCACCGTCTCGTACAGGGGAGCAGCCTCCAGAGTAAGAGACGACAAAGAGATGGATGAAATGGGCGGCTGCAAGTCCTGCAGCCTGACTGCATAATTTGCAGCCTGTCCTGTAGTCCCAGATGCTGCTTCCCCTTCCAGGCTAATGTTTATAGATATTTCATTTCTTTGACACGGGTCCGTAAGAGAATATGGGGGAGGATCATCTGTGGGAATATATATTTGAGTTGCTCCTGGACCCACACATTCATCGTAGCTGAAAGAAAAAAAAGGAATTTTTCATTAGATTGCTGTGAAAAGTGCCACAGTACATTATTTTCAGCATAACAGGGGCAGGTAAAGTGAGAAGAAAAGGATCGTCTGGTGTTTTGTTCCTCAGCCCACATGCTTGCTTACCCTGCCATGTGAGACACTTGAGAGCATAGTACTTAAAAGCACATCTCCAAATACCTAAAGATAATCCCAGAGGTCTCGGTGAAAGGTCAGACCCCATGCTCCTGCATGAAAGTAACATCTATGGCAGCACCGTTCGGCTGAGGTGCCTGGGGATGAGCCCAGCTCCTTGCAGCCGGTTATGCAGGAGTGGGAGGAATAACACTGCTGGCTCACACAAACCCGTGCACACTGCACCAGCTGCCGTAAGTGCAACACAGTGGGGGTTCATTCCTGCTCTCAGCTGCTTGTAAGTAGCTAAGCTACAAAATGGCTGGGGAAAAAGGAAGTGGTGTTGCTATTTTAGTTATGAAACAAGGTATAGAGAGCTTTAGCTGGAGTCTGAGGTACAGTATCACATCAATTACTGTCCTCCTGACTCACAGGTCTCTGGTGCTCAGCCAGCAGCTACATGCGGTAGGTTGTCTGGGTTGCAGATCTGTGCTGGCAGGGGCAGCAGGATTTCTTGCTGAGGTGCAGAGCTGTGATGAATAATCTTGACAGACTCATGCTGGTCATTCTGAGACTTGGCAGACTCCCCTCCTGAAAAGGAGGAATGCAAGACAGACCAATTTGTGGGATTTCCATGAGGAGCCAGCTCAGGTCTATCCAGGCTTTGTAGTTCTGTCTGCGCCACGAAGCTAGAGCCAGGGGAAAATATTACCTCCTCACTCCGCTGCTGTGCTCAGTGCTTGCTGTCCCAGTGTGAATGCAGACAGGCACCTTAGATTGGAGCTTGGACTGCACAGCCTAGGGAAGCCCATGAGGAGTAAATAATGAGCCTGGATAGACCAGTGTGTCTTTGTGCTTGGGTTTTCCCATGTTCTGTGTTGCAGGAAGGGGATGGGAATAGACAGAGTGGACATGAGCAAGCTCCATGCGTTTGTACTGTGCTGCGCTGGCACTGCCCAACCCTCTGAGCCTAAGGGCTCTGCAGAGATTGCACTGCGGCCCCAGGGAGGGCTGAACCAGACTGGTGAATCTGATCTGTTATCTGGGTGGTCCACTGTGTGGCTATCCTAGCATCACCTGTTTGTCCACAAACTAAAGCTGACTCTGCTTTTGCTGTTAAACCAGCCCAGGTCTAGTGGTCTGAAGGAAGGTCCTGTTTTCCTGGCTCACTGGCTACAGGCAGAAGTAGCCTAACATAACATCACGATCTTAAATGCTGGACCTGCTTTGTTTGTGGCTGCCTTGTTTAATTGTTTCAGGATCGTTTTAAATCCAATTCTGAAGGAGGGAACGTTTCCTGTAAAAAAACCTTCGCCTACTCAGTTAACCTGAAAAAGAATTCTGCTGGAGCCAGACAAATTAAGAACCCATTTCCTCAACCACACTGACTGCAGAGCTGTTAAGATCTAGGATATTTCCTGAAACTTAGGATATTTAGCATATGTCTTCCCAGTAGACTGCAGGCAGTCATTCTGCCCCCTGTAATTGTATTACTGCCAGGCTAAACCCAAGCTAATAAACCCTGCTTGTAGACTGTAAGTGGCTTGCAGCAGGGCAGCTTGCATTGGTTACAGTGAGCTCAAATCTACTGCAATCAACCATGGAGGCCCTGCCTTAGAAAAATACTTGGTTCTGCTGCACTCATTCATACCTTTCCCTCAGAGCGCTCCTGAGGATTTTGATGGTATTGTTCCTAGTCTGGGTGACAGAAGTGTTTTTTGGGCAAGGGAAAGATAAGAAAGTTATTTAGGTTACTAAATAACTCAAATATCCACAGGTGGTTTTATTTTTACCTCCCTTTTATCTTATTTTTATATTCATGAGGACAATGGTTTTAAATTCAGACTGGAAAATTCCAATTTCCCCATCAGAAAGACTGGTATTTAAAAACATAACTCTGTTCTGAAGATCCTGAATGGGGCTGCTAGATACTTCAGAAACAAGTCCCAGCACGTAGGAAGTCAAATTGGTTTTGTATAGCATGTGGAAAAGATTTCAGTCCAGCCTCTACTAAGCCCACTGAAGCTTTCAAGCATACCTGATATTCTTTTAAAAGATCTTAGACCTCAGTCATAGATTGAGGACCTGATGTCCTCAGCTCTTCATGAACTAAAGGAAAGGAAGAGCTACTCTTTGCAGGATTACTTAGTATGAGTGGCATCTTTACTTAATTTACATTCTGCTGACCTACAGCCCAGTAAATTTATTTAAATCTTTCCTCAGATTTTGACTGACTTAATCAGGCTAATGAAGAGCACCTACTGGGTCCTGTTACCATAGTAAAAGAGTTTCAGTTTTGAAAAGCCCACAGTAATGTGAGTTTCAAGGTGGAAAATTTCGAGTCCTTTTGCTGAGACACAAAAGGGAAGAAGATTCTCTGTTTCCTGATTCTGGGCCCAGGCCCAGCGCAAGGAAAATCCGCCGCAGACCTAAAGGAGAAATGGGCACAGTATGAACCTTCTACTTAGTGTTGTTATCTGATAATCTGCATTTCTTTCCCTTGGATTTAATTTTAATGTCTTTCATGGACCATAGCTCAGCTCTGTAGAACTAAAATGCTTGGTGGGATAAATAGCAAAATGATCTTTTGTGAAGGAGACTTTTAAGCATCAAGACAAATGGGTACCAAATGATGGTATTCAAGACCTGGCATTTTAGTGTTTAGTTCCAAATATCAATATATTAGTGTTAGGGCACTTTTTCTTCATATATATGACGGATAAAAAAATAATTCTCTCTTTTTCTCCAAACTCCAGTCCAAGTAATATTCCCCCTCTCATTTTTGGCAATTAAGTTCACGTTTTAAAAATCAAATAGGGCAGTAAGGAACATGTACCAGATTTTCAATTAAGTAACTTTTTGGCACCTTCACAACTGTACCGACAGATCATTATGGCCAAGGCGGCAAATACAAATAATTCAAATAGCTTTTTTTTTTCTGAAATAACTTCTTGTATTTCATTAGCAGTTTATCATCTTGATAGTTTCCCATATTCTCTTCTAAGCCTGGTATCTTTGCTTGTAATGCTGACATTGCAAACAGCTATTGCTATGATACTAGTAGTGGAGGCTACAGAGAAGTTCCTAGCATTTTCTATTGAGGATAGAAAGGAGATGAATTAAGGTCATACAAGCAACTTTAACTTTGTATTTTTTTCCCTACCTTCTGAGTCTTTTGTGGGTGTTTTCTTTTTTGGGGGGGTGGGGTTTGTTTGGTTTTTTTTTCCCCCTCAGTAATTTGGTTGTGCTTTCAAAGTACTGTTATAGAGGTATTCCTATAGTAGAACTAATGAATTATCAACACTACAAGCATGAATTTTATTTTGCAAACAGAAAAGCACAGTCTCTTCTTCAAAGAGACCATAATATGTAAACTTATGCATCTAGTATTTACCAGATCTTTTTTTATTAGAGGATTCTAAGCCAGTGTTATAAGAAGTAATACACAGTTTGACAGGCACCCACTGTCCATGTATGTTGGTGGTTGGAAAATCATTCCTCAAAAGATTTAAAAGATTACTTATAAAAAATTGTAATAACAATAGCAGTTGATTACCATGTATTGATGTGAGTGATATTGGACTAAATCCTTACTGTTGTCTTAAAATAAAGCTTCATGGTTGAGGACAAGAGGTGAATGGACTCCTGCAATGCAGTGCAGTGAGGTGTGTTTCACGAACCAAGTGGTACTGCTAAGTTGTCCTGCAGTGAGGTCTGCGCCTTTGACAGAGCTTTTAGGTTTCTTTCTTTTTACTTCCAAACAGTGCAAACTAGAATAGAACGAAGGAGCTGCCTTCTCATCAGCTAGTATGGAGACCTCTGTACCAGAGGGGCCAAGAGGTACTATGTAATGATGGCTACCACCAAAAAAAAACCAGTGCATCCATAACTATCAGTAATGATGATTCCTAATATTAAAATTATACTGCTACATGCAAGTCATATAAGTATGGTAACTAATGCTGTTGATTTCATCTGAGAAGGTGCCAGTTGTAGAGCTCAGTGATGTGTAAAGCTGTGGTTTCAACATGAGCCAATGTCCATGTCATTGAAAAGAAGTGTCCTCTGACCTGCTGCATACTCCCACTGTGTCCCTTGCACTACTCCTCCAAACCATGATCCCCAATCTGGAGCTAAATAGGCAAAAAGGTTGTGTGCGTGGTTTTTATTTTTTGTGTGTGTGTGTTTTTTCTGGGCTGGATTTCTACTGATTTAGCTCTCTACGTTGGAAGCTCACAGCGTAGCCAGGTGGGCATCAATGTAACACAAGGGAAGTAGAAGTATAAAAGATGGAAGAAGTGGGGCGCATCTTAGACCACAGCTCACAGGCAGAACTTCTTAGCCGTATCATAAAAGTGCAACCTCAGTAACTGCTAAGGGAATGACACCTACATATGTATGTGTGTGTATATATGTTTTGCAATCGAAAATGAAAGAGCATGGAGCTTGCATGACTTAAGTGGAAAAACAAAAATACTTGCTAGTTTCTTGCAAAAAATAATTATAGTTATGTTTTATCTGAGAGATGCAGTTCCGTGAAGTTATTGTACATGTAAAAAGTAGCTGATGCTTGTAGTTCAGTACGGTAGTCACAGGAAAATCATTTTAGACAAGAAAGCAAATGCTTTTCAAAAGTATTATGTTACCATAACTTAATAATGGACCACAGGACTCATTACACTGCATCTCATGAATATCATGCATCTCTTTTTCAGCACTGAAAAAAATCCTTGGTTACAGTACTTGTAGTGAATTCACTTTAATCCACTTTAAAAAAAAAAATAAAAAATTATCTTAAGGTTCAGTGTATCTCACAGGCAGTCATGAGAAGGAAGGGGTTACTGACCATGAAACGTGCTGTTGTCTACTTCTTTTGTTTTTTGGCCTTGTTTCTTGTCAGAATAACTTCATTGTCATTGTAGACTATGCTATTGAGTTTTTAAGGGATAATTGTACTAGGAAAGGCAAGGAGGGCTGATGTCTGTTAACATCATCTTACCGCATGTAAATGTGATCTGTAAAGAGAAGAATGTTGCTTAAAAAATGCAGCAGCTCTTCAAGCTGACCTTGTTGACTCAGAATATTGTGAGGGGGGAATAACTTCATGAATTTGTCAGGTCTCATTGCAATAAGTATTAAGAGAGGTTTGTTGCTAAGGAAACCCAAAAGAGCTTATTTAACTAGCTGTCATTCATAAATTATGACCTACTCTCTGGGGAAAGAAGAAGGTTCTACTTACAGAATTTTTTAAGATGCAAACAATAGCTAGTGAAAAAAAGGCAAAACTGCAACTACAATAGGAATATTTGTGTTAATAAGCACTAAAAGTCTGGATCTTTATTCTGCACTATGTGTCAAGATGATCTCAAGGAAGTTGTGACTCTTCAAAGAATAAATATTCCAGATGAAAAATGAAATTAAATGTTCTCATGAAAACACTGTTTACATATAGCAGATAGCATTTGAAACTGATATAATACAGTTTCAACATAATTGTGCAGCTTTAAACAATTAAAATAAATGTTTTAAATAAAAGATGTCATTCTATGATGAAGATTTTATGATACATTTCAGCCTGGCATTAATTTTATATATAATAAGAATCACTTGATCATAAGCAGTGTTTAGTCTCTGGATTTCTGTAACCATTATGCAGTAAATGACAGTGAAGCTATGGGCAGTGGTTGAGTAATAATAATCAGTTAAGACAAATTTATTTCAAAATAATTTCTTGTAGCCTCCCAAGCCATGGAGTTAATTCACAAACAGGGTTCTAAACAACAATACCAGTTTTTGCATGTCAGCAGGAATGCTTAGGACCTGCTAATACCCACGGAAGTTTGCCATGTGACATGTTTTAGGATCATAATCCCAGAAAGGGCTTTGCTTTAATTATTCTAGGAATGAATTCTGAGCAGGTGAAGGAAACAGTAGTTGCAGTATGCAACAGAAAGTCTAACTACTGGGAAATTAGAGAAAAATATTCCTTTTTTTCAGTACTGTTATCAATGACTCAACAGCTTTAAGTTGTGATTGTTCACATGGCACAATGAATTTCTGGTTAGAAATGTTTGGTGCCTCTCTTTCATCAGGTTTTTCTGCTTTCACTGCTGCATTTTTTTATTTTTTTTTTTAGTATGCAGCAATAGTTTGCACTTCTAGAGTGAAACTGGGACAGGTGTAGAGAAAGGCTGGTCAGATGACACAGCGTCCTAACAGATATTTTTCATGACAGAGAGCTAAGAGAACTTTGTGCCTTAGCCTCATAACATGCAGGCTGAGGTGTGAGATTTTTGACTACAAATACAGGAAGCAAGTAAAGAGAACGGCATGGGTATTTAAGAGGAATGGAAATGCCACAAAAAGAAACGATCATAAAATGCCTGTAAACAAATTTAAACTGGAAGTAAGAAGGCTGCCATAATAATTAGGAATTAGGTCTGTCCTTAGGTATTCTAGAATGAGTACAATGGGGACAAAAGATCCTTGCAAACTCTGTTATGGAATAGGTAAATTTCTATTAAAAATTATTACTTGCAGCAGCTGGGGTGGGACTGGGTAACTGCAGAAGATCCTTTCAAACCTATGTTCCTCTGACTGAAATGGCTTCCTGAAGGATGATCTGTTAGTAGAAACCAGCAAGATAAAGGCAGCTTGAGGAAAAACCTGTCCATACCGCAGACAGAACTTGATGGTGGTGGCATTCACATCAGCTGAGAACCTCACTAAGGCAGGGCTCTGTTTAGACATATACCAGAGACACCTGAAATACCAGTCTAGATAACACTTGCTGGGATCTCACTTGCAGACCCTGGCCTCTCAAGGGCTGGCTTCATGTCGGGCACTAAGGCAATCTCCCTATGCTCACCAGGTGGGCTGTGAAATGTGGGTGTCATGTAAAAATCCCTTCACAGCAGAGAGCAACTAACTAATTAAAAAGCAATTAACTTGTTTCTATATCCAATATTAATTAGGAATAGCACTAGGATGTGCAGAGAGGGGCTTTTGAGGGTCTAGTTGCTCAGAATTCGGAGTTGAAAGAATTGAGAGTCTTATGTCATGATTTCCAGTGGATTTAATACTGTCATATTTCCAGTGGTATTTTTTTACTTTACTGACTGAAAATCTCAGTGAGGGTATTGAAGTGAAATCTGAACCACAAATGTCCATCTCATGCTTTGCCAACTGTCATTGTAATGTGCCAAAAACTACTTACCTTGCAGGCTTGCAGGAAAAGTGGCCTTGGCAAAGGAATACAGCACAACATAGCAAGTTTTTATGTTAGTTTCCTGCAAGCCTAATTCTGTCTTTCAAGAAAATCTAGGAAGCTGGTTCAAGCCTTCTTCCCTCTGATACGGCTAACTTGCTTCCTCAGAAGTGAGGGATGGAAAAGAATGTCTTAGAAAAGAAAGCACCTTAAGTAGTTTAGGTTTTTTTGGTTTTCATATTTAGAGGGAAATTAGGGTCAGTCTTTGACATGAGTATTTCCTTTTGCCACTTTAAAGTAATTTTTAAATAGATTTGCCCATTTAAACAATGCAGACTGAACAGGGGTATTATGAGGACTGGCATTTATCAAGCCTAAACAATTTTCTCTAGAATTGAACCTATATAGATTAGGCAAAATGACCAGATGAGGTAGAGTGAGCACAGTTAAAATGAACAAGCAAAAAAAAAAACTCCAATGTGTTCTAATGTGAGTACTAGGTTAACAGGGGACTAACAGGTTTTTATCATAGTGCGCCCTGCAGGACACATTTCAATGTGAAATACAGAGAGGACTTTTGTGGCTTCCATTAAAGCTATTCCTGAAGCTAAATCCCTCCATCTCACTCAAGAGTCATTCCTCAGTGATGTTCTGTATTAGACAGTCATGAGTCACAGATGAAAAAGGCGATAACCTTGGTTGCCTAAAGCTCTGTACATACCATTAATATCCAATCACTAAGGTGTGAAAAAGCACTTAGTCAAGTAGGGTGAAATGCACTTCCTCTGGCCAAAAGATGAAAAGTTGATAAAATTCCTTTCATGCAGGGAACCTCAAATCTCCTCATTGTTAGGATTTTAAAGACTCTCACCAAGAAAGTGCAATTGTTTTTAATTTACTTGGTCCTTGCCTGGTACTGTACTTCAAGCCATTTAAAACATGTAAGCTCAAATTCTTTTTAAACAGCTTTCTTACATATATATATATATAATATGATAATTAGGAAAGCTCACCATAATTGCATCTGTTACAATGAACTCTGGGCACAGTGAACATGAGCACGAGCTCGTGATTAATATCTATAAAGGTATTATCCACACCGTATCAACAGCATGTGTTTGGCATATGCAAAATGACAACTATAGCCATCTTGATCAAACTCCAGAAGACTTTTTTGATTAAAGGTCTGCTGCCTGCCATATAATTCCAAATAATACTCTTTTTTTTTTTTTTTTTGATTCTTCTTAAAAGTTTAAAGATCCTAAAAATTCAATTAGATGATTCTACTCATACCATCACAGTGGATGTTGAACAAATTGGCAAATGTTGGATTTACAGGCTTTCCAGTATTTCTTTCAAAGTCATATTTACTATGATGATTGTTAAACTGTGGCAGGGAGATTGTTCTTATGTTTTGTCCTTGTTGAATTTGTTCGAGTTTCCTAATTTGGGGGGAGAAGAATTCTGTGGTTTAGAATTGTTGTTAGATCACCTGGACATCTTTCTTGGATGACTGAAGTTTCTTAGAAACAAATACTTTGCCATCTCTGGTAACACAGACTATGAAACATGAACTTAACTTCCAGCACTGCCACAAGTATCTGTACATGTTAGAAATAGGCTCTAAAATACAGACCCCTAATACCTTGAAACTGCTTAGTTCATACCCACTGTATTTTGTTTTTATATTTCCCTTCTACACCTCATGTAAAATCAATCTGACAGATGCTAACACAGATCTGAGATTCATTAGGAAGTCATTAATTATCCTAGAGGGATGTTTACGGATAGAAGCACTGTATATTTTGGGCTGTCAAGACAAATTGACCAAATGGCTTCTCTGTAACCACCCTGCAACTATGGCAGGCTAATGACAAAACTCCGTGCATGGTATTCCTCTAAATTTAATGTAAGAAAGTGGTTGGTGGAAGTGTCTATGATGATAATCAAATTGAGCCTCAAATGAACTTTGTGATTTAGATATCAAAGCAATTAAATTATTAACATACCAATGCATAAATTAATTTCCCAATTTAAGTTTTTATATAAATAGTATTTTGTATTGGACTTTCAATTGGAGAGTCAAGAGTGGGCAGTCCTGGACAGTTGGCTCTCCCTCAGCCATAGTAATGGGCTCTCTTTAACTCTGACTCTTTGTTTCATCAGCCTTCCCCTAAAATTCCTTTCCCACTCATTTAATGGTTTAAAGCCCAACCATAAAATCTAATGAAAACATTCTAGACTGATTATAATCACCCCCTTGGCCAAACAGAGGTGTCACGCCTTCTACTGAAATAATTTCAGAAAATATGGTCTTAGCAAAAATAGTATGTTCAAGAATACTCGGCTCCGCAGCACCTAGTATGCAGTGATGTAATACTCTTGTGTCTTGCAGGCTGTATTAGAACAATGCTGTTAAATGAAGCTAATGCCTTGGTGTCTGCTCGTGGCAGCAGGACACTACTTTTCAGTCACTGAATTCTTTCACTTCAAATATGTGTTGAGAGTCATTTGCCAATGCAGTTGCTTTCCTTGCTGCTCTTCATTTCTGTTCTGTTTATGCTACAGTTGCATTATTAGCTTTTGGGCATGCTAGTTTAGCTTTAAATTACATCTTGCACTGCATGAATTAGAAGGAGGAATTGCATTAATTTAGCCAGTGCTACATTTCAGTAAACCTACTCTTCAAAACTTTATCATCTGTAACAAGACTGATCCCAGTGAGTTAATATTTTAAATGCACCAGGTCAAGCATGTCTTGTTTATGCTTCAAGGCCACGTCTGACAGTCAGTTTTCCTGCTGTTAGCACCCATCAGTCCAAATAATCTCCATGCTCTATTAATTAGAAAAAACACACTTTAGTGTTATGCCATGGAGGAGAGTGTAAAGGTAGCTATACAGGAATTTTTCAGCCTCTTGCATAATGCAATGTATTCATACAATGCTTCTCAACCAATGCTTTTCTGAACAGAAAGTTACAATGGACCATATAATGTATTAATAGTAAGTTTAAATGTCTCTCCACGTAGCTTTGCTTTCAGCCATCTGCTAAGCTCTGCTTTTCCTGAAGTCTTCTCCAAGTTGTGTTGCTAAGATGTAAAAGTTAGTAAGATTTTAATGATTTGCCAAAGCTACTTTTTCTAAAATATTTAACTATAGTAGCAGTGAGAAAACAGCAAAACCATTAACAATAATCTTTACTTTTAACCTGTCATGTAGATCTGCAATTAATGGGATGAGCAGTGTTTCCTTGTGTATGCAGAGTCAGATCTTGGGCCCCTCAGGGACACAGTCCAGTCAGCCCAGAGGGGAATCTTGAGGGGGCAGTGGTTGGACACCTTTATGTCTCTCTGATGCTAGTATTGATGTCCCAGAATAGTTTCCTGGAACAAGGTAGGACACAAGACAGTTAACTTGTGCCAGGCTTATTACCGAAGTAGCTGGAGAATTTACATGAAAGCACAGATCATCTAGTGCTATCCTGTATCACTCGTGTCTCCTTCCAAACAGAGAGCTCCACAGAGGTGGAAATTCCTTCTTTGGGCCTGTTTCAAACTGGAAATGGAAGCAACCTTTGGTTTAATCTTAGGAGACCTGTCTGCTAAAGAAATATGTTCTCAGAGCTTGTTCACAGGAGTCTGAGCTTGTTCTCAGAAATCTGGCCAACTGCCCACTCAAGCTGTTGCTTGGGTGTCAGCTGGCTGGCTTTTATTAGTAAAGACTCGTGGGTGTGGGTCCAAAAACCAGTCTAAATTTTTAAGTGGTTTTATATGAAGTTCTACAAATTTAGATGCCAGGCTCAATAATTTTTCACATGTGAGCTTTCTGCTAAAATATTTACACCATCTCTAAAAGCCCATTTATTATATAGTATGACTTTGTAATTGAATCATAGAATAGTTTGGGTTGGAAGGGACCTTTAAAGGTCACCTAGTTCAAGCCCCCTGCAATGGGCAGGGACATCTTCAACTTGATCAGGTTGCTCAAAGCCCCGTCCAACCTGACCTTGAGTGTTTCCAGGGATGGGGCATCTACCACCTCTCTGGGCAACCTGTTCCAGTGTTTCACCACCTTCATCATAAAAAATGTATTCCTCTTATCTAGTCTGAATCTACCCTCTTTTAGTTTAAAGCCATTACCCCTTGTCCAATTACTACAGGCCCTGCTAAAAAGTCTGTCCCCATCTTTCTTATAAGCCCCCTTTAAGTACTGAAAGGCTGCAATAAGGTCTTCCCGGAGCCTTCTCTTCCTCAGGCTGAACAACTCCAACTCTCTTGGCCTTTCCTCATAGGAGAGGTGTTCCAGCCCTCTCATCATTTTGGGAGCCCTCCTCTGGACCCGCTCCAACAGGTCCGTGTCCTTCCTGTGCTGAGGGCTCCAGAGCCGGACGCAGTGCTCCAGGTAGGGTCTCAGCAGAGCAGCGCAGAGGGGCAGAATCACCTCCCTCAACCTGCTGGCCATGCTTCTTTTGATGCGGCCCAGGATACGGTTGGCTTTCTGGGCTGAAAGCGCACATTGCTGGCTCACGTCCAGCTTTTCATCCACCAGTACCCCCAAGGGCTGTTCTCAATCCCTTCATCCCCCATCCTGTATTGATAGCAGGGATTGCCCCGACCCAGGTGCAGGACCCCGCACTTGGCCTTGTTGAACCTCACGGGATTCACACAGGCCCACTTCTTGAGCTTGTCCAGGTCCCTCTGGATGGCATCCCATTCCTCAGGCATGTCAGCCACACCACTCAGCTTGTGTCATCTGCAAACTTGCTGAGGGTGCACTCAATCCCTCTCTCTATGTCATTGATGAAGATATTAAACAGTACTTGTCCCACTACAGACCCCTGAGGGACACCACTTGTCACTGATGTCCATCTGGACATTGAGATGTTGACCACTACCTTCTGGATGCAACCATCCAACCAATTCCTCATCCACCAAACAGTCTACCCATCAAATCCATCTCTCTCCAGTTTAGAGAGAAGGATGTTGTGGGGGACTGTGGCAAAGGCCTTACAGAAGTCCAGACAGACGACATCTGTAGCTCTTCCCTTGTCCACTGACGTAGTCACTCCATTATAGAAGGCCACTAGGTTGGTCAGGCACTATTTGCCCTTGGTGAAGCCGTGCTGGCTGTCTCGAATCACGTCCCTGTCCTCCATGTGCCTTAGCATAGCTTCTAGGAGGATCTGTTCCATGATCTTCCCAGGCACAGAGGTGAGGCTGACAGGTCAGTAGTTCCTGGGGTCCTCCTTTCTACCCTTTTTAAAAACGGGTGCAATGTTTCCCTTTTTCCGGTCACCAGGGACTTCACCTGACTGCCATGACTTTTCAAATATCATGGAGAGCGGCCTGGCAACTACATCAGCCAATTCCCTCAGGACTCCGGGATGCATCTCGTCAGGTCCCATAGACTTATGTATGTTCAGGTTCCTCAGGTGGTCTCGAACCTGATCTTCTCGTACAGTGGGAGGGACTTTGCTCCCCCAGTCCCTGTCTTGCGGTCCATCTACTCGAGAGGTGTGGGAAGAGGGGTTGCCAGTGAAGACTGAGGCAAAGAAGTTGTTGAGTACCTCAGCCTTCTCCTTGTCCGTTGTTACCAGTTTGCCAGTCTTGCTTATCAAGGGGGGGTACGCTTTCTTTGACCTTCCTTTTCTGGCTGACATACCTGTAGAAGCCCTTCTTATTATTATTTGCATCCCTTGCCAAGTTCAGCTCCAGCTGCGCCTTGGCGTTCTGACCCCATCCCTACATGTAGAACATGCATAGAATAGAAAAAGCAAAGGTCTGTATGTTGTACGTTCATACTACTGACTTGCTGTATATTTTATATGTATACAAGCAGTCAGAAAAGGGCTGGTCTTACGAGTATAATGGTTTAACTCAAAACAGAGTCTGCTTAAAAGGAAGAAAAGAAAGAAAAAAGGGAGGGAGCATGGCTGTTCAGCTGTTATCTGCTGTTTGTAAGATACAGCACTACAGAAAGCCTGAAGTGATGTTTGGTTTAAAAC
Source organism: Nipponia nippon (assembly GCF_047370975.1). Lineage (NCBI taxonomy): Eukaryota > Metazoa > Chordata > Aves > Pelecaniformes > Threskiornithidae > Nipponia > Nipponia nippon. The sequence goes on from NW_028262391.1 coordinate 43,916,972, forward strand.
AATTTCTGTTGGTTCATTGGAGGGAGTAACTGAATTCCTTCATTTATTAACCTCGAGGTGCATGAGGCACGCAGAGGAGATACAGATGGCCTAAAGTGCGACTCTTGTCACTCGTGATGGCTGTTCTTGTACCCTGTGAATGCAGGCACACAAATGTGGAAGGAGCTGCTATATAATTTCTGCAATAACTGTATTTGGAAAGAGCCTCTTCTGGTGGTGTTGCCTCCCCAGGCAATTAGAACTGCCTGATATTTGAAGGACGTTCTTCTCCAAAGATGCTACTACAATCCAGGCAACTATGGCTCTCTAGAGCAGGTTTGGGTTAAACAGCTAAAATGGTAGTTGTCCTCCTTCACAGATTACTGATATAAGATGAACAATCCCAAACAATTTTCTCCCTATCCTAAATTAGGAGGTTAAGTACAACTACTAGGTATGTCAGAATGGTATGTTTTCTTCAGTTCTGCTTTCTGATAGAATGCCACGGTTAAGAAAGCCGAGAAGTGAGACTTGCTGAAAAATATGGAAAGGTTTAAAGGTTTCTTGCACTTCCCCCCCCCCCCCCCTTTTGTTTTTTCTGTTTACTCTGATCCAAGCAGTCTCAAGGTCAGTAATAAATGTAACCTGAAAGTTCTTGAAAAAGGTATATATTTTTCTCCTGGAAGTGAAACTTTGACTTGTAAAATAATTTTTTTTTCCAAGAAAGATATTCAGAAGTGATTTAACTTGTGTGTTTCATTAGTATGGCATCAATATGATAAATTTTAATGTGAATATTAGTAAATGAGAATTGGCTGTACACATGCCTTTATTTAGTAAAGATACATTCTGCTAAGGAAAACTTGAACTTAAACTAAATAAACTCTGTCTGTACTTAGAGTTTGCGTGACCTGCATTTTTGTAGTGGGTATAGGTCTAGCAGTTTTATTTTCTTCTTTAACAGGCTTTGCAAGTGCAGGACTATAACACTTGGAATCTCAGGAAAGTGCTTACCGTGGAGGTGAATCAGGATACATGACGTTGACCTGAGAAAGTGTATCCAGATAGGAACCAAAATCAAAAGCTGGGGGAAACTCCTCCATACAGGTGGATCTCAGCTCTCCAAAAGAGCCACCATAAGAGAAGCCATCTGGAGCTGGAAAACAAGCAATTAATACGTGCTGCTCTCTTTCTCCATGGTAGATTCTCTGACACAATATCACTGTTTATAACACTACCATAAATAAGAAAATAAAACCTATCTGAGGCAGAGGAATTACTGGTATTCTGGAACAATCAGGTTTCACAGGGCATTTCTATTCCTTTAAGAGCAAGTTGGCGTCATCTGTAGACAAACTGTGGTGTTTCAGGCTACGGCACAGGGACTATACAGTTAGTGCTGCCCTACAAGATGCAAGTGTCTAAAGCTTTTCTTGTGCCTCAAAGGTTGAAAGAGAGTGGCAGTTCTGCTGCATGCAGCTTCAAACATTAGCAGGATTGCTGAAGTTCCCAGGAGTCGCATATGTTGAAAACTTACCAATTCTGTGAAGGTTTTAAAAGGAGGCTTACATGTTTGATTGTAGGTATGTGTCTTGAGAAAATGCTGTTCTCAATAAAACACTCTTAAAAAGGGGAAAAACTGGAAAATAGTAGAAAAAAATCATCTTGCTGCCTGCTCCAGGGCTTTCTTAATGCTTTCACAAGAGTTTCGTAGCTCCAGAAATAGCAAGAAGGTAGTGCTATTTTCTGTCTTTGAGCATAGTTAGTTAATGCTCAACATTCCGGGGTAAATTTCCATAAGAATGTCCCAAATTGTGGAAATGCAGCAATTTCCCACCCCCTAGCCCCTGCAGTTGTCTTCCAAATAAAGTGATTCCTCCTTTTCACTTGATGCATTAAAATAGTACCTGGAGAGAAGGGCCAGCTTCTAAAGTGACATCAAAGTAGTGCCTCTCTCAGTAGAGGGTAAAAGGCAGGACTCACTTGAACAGCCTGTTCCTCCTTCTGGCAGTTTTCACTTCTGCCAATTTATCCCCCAGGAATTTACCAGGACTAATCCAGTCTATCATGCACTGTGCTTTCCTTTTGCTTGATAAGTGAAGGAAGCCAACTTCACAGTGACTCCCGCTGCTCCCATGCTGGCCAGTGGAAGCATGCTGAGATAGTAGGATGGCGTGTGCTAATGTAAAATTTTCACTTGGGTAGACTGGCACAATTTCGTTTAAGATTATTCTTTTTAATTTCTCTGAAAATATCACCATGCTTTTCTTTTTCCATTTCTCTCGCATTGTTATTTCTAACAAGCAGTTTGAAAATGGTCCTTTATGTTTTTGCCTGGCTTCAGGGTTTTTAAAGGAACTGAAATTAACATAGCAGTGCAGTTAAATGTAGTGATTGAATCCTAATGGTCAGTACTTTGTCATGCCAAAATATTCATGGGTAAAACAGTAACTCCAATTTGGGTTTAACTATTTAATCCCAAATTTACCTGCTGAAAAGTAGGAAAAATAGATGTTACAATAATAGACATTAGTTTTTTTGAATTTTTTTTTTCCTTTTCCCCCTCTGTACGTTACCATGGGAGTTTGCATTTCACTTGGAGTCTAAAATTTGCTGCCAAAACATAGCCGTTATTCACTTATCTGGATAAATGTTTCTGGGAAAGCCCAAAATAATTATTCCTGGCTCCAGGTGGACAAAATGATGCTAGGAAATGTGTTTCTTTTAGACGTGAAAATAATTAAATAAAGTCAGTTAGATACTTGATTTACCTCAGTGAAATCAAGATTTGAGCCAATGCATTTTTATGTGGCTCACTATTATTATCTTATCTATATAAAGAAGAAAACCTCAACAATATGCAAAGAACTGTACTCTCATAACAAACTGCAGACATAGGAGCTTAACCACAGATGACAAAAATTGTTGATGCTCCACTCAGTTAATTAATCCATTTATAATTTGAATTTTTACTAGCTGAAAACTTACAAAGTAACTTTGTGTAACTGTTTTTTCCTTAAATATATAAATAATCAGATTCTGTCATTTCCTTGACAAAGTGGCTTTTAACTTCTGGTCAGCAAACCCAAAATTGGCCAAAAATATAATTCTACAAATAACTCCTTCATATTCTCAAATCCTTTTAAAGTACGGGGGATTTTTGTTGGCGGTAGGGGGACAGGAGTTGGCACTTTTTTGGTAGCAAACCAGTCTCTTTAATGATTATGACAGTTGTAATGACATTTTGATACCCTGTTGTTCTATTTACATCCAGTTATTAACTTTTGTGGTCAGAAAAGAAGTAATTGCCAGTCATTGTTGTAGGTTGGTGCATGCTGCAGAAGTGAAAAAATTCCTGACATTCCGACAAATAGAAATTACATTATATGCTATACCAAGGCTATAATGGGATATGGAAATAAAACTACCAGGAATCTAGCAATGGAGAAGAAATCTTATACTGTATCAAGGGAAAATAAACTCTTTAAGAAATGCTGTCGGCACTGGCCTTGTTTATATTAACCATTAACTATGGAGCTTGTACTATGTGAATTCAGTGCCAGCATAAAGATGCTATTAAACTACAAAGCTGCCTGTGACCTACTCATCCTATTTTTTAATTATTTTATTTTTTTTAATCCCTTGCACAGCAGCCAGATGCTTTTTGTTGCCCATAGCACCAGATATTAATAAAGGTAAGTATTATCTTGCTATAACTAGCTATCTTACCATAAACAGCATCTCTCCTCAGATGTGGGTGTCTTAACCGTCCATCCTTTCGCAGACTGCCAACAATGATTGTAACACAGGATAGAAATAGCACAAGTCCGATCACTACTCCAGCCACCAGAAGGGGTGAAACAAGTAAACTGGTATCACTTCCGTTTTCACTGTAGCTGGGGAATTCACTGGTTGGGCTGCTCTGGTTCAAGTGAAATTCTGTACATCAGAGAGAGAAAGAACGTGTCAGTTGTGAAAAGTGAGATTTACAAAGTGTGGTTATGCAGATGCCAAAACTAAGGGTGTTCAAAGCCCTAAGAGACAGCCTGTGACAGATCTATTGCACGAATTCATGCTCTTATGGACAACCCATTTATTAGACTGATTTCTGGAGCTGTTAGTAACTGACTCTGGGGGAGTCACTAGGCCATCGTTTCCCTGCTATTGGGGAATATCCTGCTGGAGTCAATGATGTATGTTGCATAATGGTAATTTTGACTGCTTATTCCTGGAAAGATTCTTTGTATCATGAATTGATTGATGCTGAAAGAACTTCAGTGCACAAGGACGAATGTGAAAACTCAAAAATTTGGGCTCCAAGCAGAACAGAGGAATTGTGTTTTGTTACTAGGTCTGAAAAGACTCCAAGGTTTTGCAGATAAAGTTTTGGGCAAGAGTGAAACAGAGGAGCATGCTTTTGTAGCGTAGAGTGTGCTTTAGTCTGTGGGATGAGTCAGCATCCCAAAAAACTGATTTGGAGCAGAGGGAGGAAGAGACTCATTCAGAGGGGGATTCTTAGCGAGGCACTGGATTTTCATCAAAGATGTGGCTTTTTAGCAGGCAGAAGCTTGGGCATATATGGCAGTCTTGTTGGCTTTAATATCTAATAAATTGTTGAAATAGAAAACCATCACAATAAGCACTAAAAATTTACTCATTAAAAACCTGAAAGTAAATAAACTTTATTTATTGCCGTTTGGGTTCCCCCATATGTTTAAACAGTAACCCAAGGATGGTGCCAAACCTGTGCTTTAGTCCAGGCCTTCCTGGTGTTCAAACTGGCTACGTGAGTTGTGGAGAGGTTAGGTTTGTTGCAGTCATTCTCATTTCATCCTCCCTAGTTTGGCCTGATACTGTGTAAGGAAGGAGACGTGTGGGCAGGCAGACCTCAACTTACAACAGCGTGGAAGTATTGTGGTGCAGTAGAAGTGATGTGATGTGATGTGCAGAAGCACATCACCCTGTGCTTCACCAGGTGATGGCCGACTGACTGAGCTCTATCTGGCTTGTGTGCCTTTGTTCCAGGCAAGCAGTTCAACAGCATCATTACTACTCTTACTTCCATCCCATTTTGATTTTTCAGTCGAAATGCACTCATATTGTATGTGGCAAAACTATAACTGTTTTTGTCGGTGTTAAAAAAACCCCAACTCTCTAGATGTATTATTTAAACTCAATAATAAATCTGCTTAAGGGAGAGAAATGGAAAATGCAAGAAAATCCCAAACTATGAAAAGTCAGAATAACTCCAGTAGTCTATTCCCAAGTCAAATATCCTTTTGAGACAAGCTAAAGAGAGAGTATCAAAAGTTAAACAATAAGTTTCCTCTAGAGAATCAACCACTGACATATGATTATATGTGAATTAATTCCCCATAGATGTATTTATGGGGGATCATACTGCTAATGGAGGGGAGGTAAATGTTAGAAATGATGGGATAAAGGATTCAGGATTTCAGCAGATAGAACTCCTGCTTAAGTAAAAGGCTCTGTATGTTTATTTGTGGACAAAAGTTTGGGCATGCAGTAAAGGTAACCAAATTTGGGCCTAGGCCTTGAAAACAAGTTGCAATAAGCACCCATTTTCCCATCCTTAATCCACAGCTTTTTAAAAAACAAAGAAACAATCTCCCAGTAGCTACTCAGGATCAGACTATGTACCAAGTAAACCAAAATTTTATTGATGCAAGAAATTATTGGAGATGCATATATACCAAGACTAGCTTTTAAATATGGCATGGATATATTTTTATATCTGGCTATATGCCAGATAAATAATTTGTTTCCTACAGAAACTAAGACTAACAAAATTTTGCTCTTTTAAATGTTCTGCAAAGTGAGTATGTGCTTTTGGAAGTGGAAGTGCTTTTTACACAGAGAGATGTTAGCAGATAGTTTTCAGCAATGTTTTCCCCACTCTTTTCCTTTGGGATATACCACTTAGTGTCTTACAGTCACAATAAGCTTAAAAAGAAGATGATGGCTTCAAGCCAATGTATATTATCATTGGCTAATGCTTGACATTGAGAGAACTGACTAGAAATATAAAAAAACCTGGGGAATTAGCATGTAGTAGGGTTTTTGTTCGTTTTTTAGCAGCACTTGACTGTTGGCTGAGAATCTTTATGAGCAATTAAGATAGACGGCCAAGAAATGTGCTGAGCTTTTACAACGCATTTTATGCCAAAAGAGAAAACTGAATTTTCTGAAAAGTAAACTGATTCTGTAGCATTAAATCAAAAAGGTATGGAAAACTGTCCTATTTAATACTCTGAGCGCAAAGACTTTTTGGGTATGGGATATATGTTTGAGGGGTACATTCTGCTGATCTTAAGACCATTGCACTAGAAAGAAACTTCCTTGGAGTTTACAAAATTCTAATCGTGTTTCTCACTTGTACAGTTTTTTAAACTATCTCTACTGGTAATGTGTCCACCACGCGTGTACTCCCACTGGCCTTCCATAGCCTTGTTTATTCAGATTTTTGCAAATTCTGTCTTTGAAAGATTCAAATATTACAGTAGTGCCAGTTAGTTTGAATCACAACTGCTGGGAATTGACAGCTGAACTGAAAGCATTGGCCGATAATTTATTGGTAATTTTGGCTGACATGCAAAGATAAAAGGGAAGAATCAACTTTGTTGCCATCATGATGAGAACATGAGCCTGGGGTGTGAGGTTGCTCCATGCACTATCAGGCTTGGGGGCTTCAAATTGAAGTCAAGTAGTGCTGAAACTGGAGTCAGTGATAAACTTCCCATCAAGTTCAGTGGGAAAGAAAAGAGGCCACAGTGAGTGCTTTTGCATCTTCTGAAATTTGGACAACTTCTAAATGATCCTCTTAACAGGAAGGGACTGTCTAAAGAAAAGAAGACTAGATTTTTTCTTTAAATTTTACTTTTATTTTTGTTGTGTATTGTTTAGCTATGGAAGCCAGCTGGTATCTTAACACATTGACTATTTTGGAGATTCCTGTGATGCCACCCAGTGTGAGCACTAATATTTGGTCCTATTTTGCTTTATAGGAATTTACCAGGTTAGCAGTGACTTCAAATAGAAAGTACTCTCTCTTATACTCTCCACTTGTACTTGAGGTGTTATTTTTTATTTCAAGACAGCCCATTTATCTAGCACTTTCCCAGGGCTTCCTTAGCTGTTCCAAATCTTGTCTATTTTATCTCTTGTTTCTCACCATCATGAATCTTTCTCTTTTTTTATGCTCTTAATCTAATTGAACCCAGTCTCCGGTAAAGACAAGATATATTGCAATATATTAATAACTCCCCTTAGCCTAGCTCCTAAAACAATACGCAGTTGATAAACTTCTCCTATGATATTATTTTCAGTTTGACACTGTGAGTCTAGTCCTCCAGACTTTACAGACTGACTGACTACTATGGGAATTGCTCAAGTGAGTAACAACTACAGAATGAGATGCTGTGTTGATATAAATTCTTTGGATTTGAATTTTTTTGGGGCAAAAGATGTTTATGTTACTTTTGGCAAAGGAACATCCTATAAATTTTTCTCCTCTTATCCAAATACATCATCTTTTGATAAACCGTACATTTCTGTGTACAAAAATGCTATGTTTTTTCATTCAGAATAAAGTATCTGGAAATTTATGAAAAGCCCATAAATATAACAGCAATAGCAAAGTGCTGACTTTTTTTTTTTGAGCTAAGTTGTATTTTCTCCATGAAACTGCAAATTGTAAACAATACATGCATAAATATGAATACTTTATATCTAATCCTCTAAATATGAATTATATTGGCTGCGCAAACCATTGCTTTTATCCAGTGATGGGAGTTGCGTAACTAACCAGACACGGCACAAATGGAACGTGCTGGCTGTTGCAGCTGTGAATACAATGCAAGGGGCACATACGGCTGAGCGAACATTTAATTTAGAATGAGAGTACTAGTGGAAAATTGCCTATGCTATCCATTCGGTGTTAAACAATAAATTATCCATCTGCAAAATCCCTTAAATATCACATTCTATTATTTTACCCAGTGCTCCTGCATCTCAACAGACCAACTTGTAAAGTAACTCCACGTAACTGGAGGAGGTGTAGTACAGCTTGACTTTTTTGGCATATGTTGTGCTATTTCTCCTTCTCATTAACCTATCTTTGGAGGGACACTTCTTATTCCTTTCTAACTTGGCAATAAGGAATGCTGAAGTTTCAGTTGGGTCAGATCCCGTCAGAGTGAAATATTTTGGTGTGCAGATGTGTCATGGGAGCTTGGTTCATCCAAGATATAGCCCTTTATTAGGAGTGGCTTCTCTCTTCTTCACTGGCTTTTACCTGCTTGCATCCCAGATGAGACAGAAGGGAAGCACTACATATAAATGAAAATCACTTCTCTCCATACTGAAATAGTTTTGTGCGGTTCTTTGTTTGTTTGTTTGTTTTTCTCCCCTAAGGCACATCAGCTCTAGTGAAACTGCACTGGTGTCTGTAATTGATAGGGTTTTCTTTGTTCCCTTTAAAAATCAGAGACGATTCTAAGGCTGGATCTTACTAAGATAACCAAATCTCTTCCCTTGGTTTAAAATGTATCATCTTAATAAAGATGATAATTCATGTTATCATTGGTGGAGAGGATGAGATATGGAGTGGTTTCCCAGACTGAAACGTGCATGAAGAGCTCATGAAGAAATGCTGCTGTGTTGTACTGGAAGGATTTTGTGTGCAGAATCATACACCTCTACAATCCCTGCCAGCCTCAGTTAAGCCTTGCCTAAGGACAGAATGGGCTTAGTGATTACTTGCTGAACTAGAGCTGAACCACACTGACAGAACAGTGTTGTATTACATGTACGCCCTGGGTTAGTACAAGTTGTTTGGGGTTGGTGATCTAGCACCTCCTGCTACCTTTAAATAGGCTATATTAACAAAGTGTACAGGACTGGAAATGAGTAGGAGGAAGCTCAGTATAGGATAGTACATAGTATGCTTTGATTTTTAAATAATCACAACAAAGTGTCTCGAACACCGAAGCAATTTAAAGCATGTTTCTGTGATATCCTTATTTTTTTAATTCCTGGTTGGGACAGTGTTGGAATATGCAGTCTCTTTATCAAGGGGAGGAGACTGACAGATGGCAAGAAGGAGCTGAGATGTCCCAGTGAGGCACACAGATAAGCTAAATTAGTGGAACTGATGAAGATTTTGTTGATTATGCCTTTATGAATGGTTCCTGTTCAAAGATGATTTAGTCTGGCCAAGAGTGACCAATTGGATTCTGCACTTGCTGCTGTACTGTGAAATAAGCCTCTTGGCTGCAGCTGCTATCAGACTGCTATCACACTGCTTATTTCTGTAGCTCCCAGGCAGGAGTTCACAAAATGAGTAAGGTAGGTGCATTACAAAAGCAAGCTGGAAAAGGTTTTGGATCACAGGCGATGGCTTTGTACAGAGCATCACTGTAGCAAGGGAGAGAGGGATATTATTCAAGTCCTTGAATGCAAAGGCCTCATAGGAGCTAAATCTTTTTTAAAAAAAAAAAGAAAAAAGAAAAAAGTCTCCGTTGGATTCAAAGCTATTCCATCTGGATCCTGAGGAAGGCTGGAACCTCCCACTTATGCTAGATAAATGCCAGGATAACATCTGCTTATGGGACTTACCTTGGTTATCCCAAGTATACATCAGGAATGGCTTCAAATTGAAATCTGGCCTGTATTTCATTTACATTTATACTTTGTTCAACACTCTTTATTTTTGTGCAAACAACCTGCCAGTTTTAAATGGAATGGCAATTTGACAAGTTTTGATTTTTTTTTTTTAACCTTTCCAATCCCTAGGTGTAGTGAAAGTATTAAAAAAAGTCAGTAATTCCATAAAAGGAAAAGCTTATAAGAACAGCTCAGCTCTGTCAGACATGATACTGGAATCAGCACATTTTCCATGGAACACTTTGTATGGATCTATGCTTTCTTCTGACTCCCTGGTTAACAGTCTCACTTAATGATAAAACTGGAACTGAATGCTCCCTCCCCATTATAAGAAAGAGGAAAATACCATGCTTTTTACTAATTCTGACCAGTTTGGATTGGGAAGAAACTAGGTATGTTCTCCTCAAATAGCTTCTTGCAATCTGCTTTTTGTCTTCTCGCAAGACTACCTTCTGTGCCTCTGGTGAAAGATTAATCTTGGCACACCTATTGTTGAGTGCTCCATCACGTAAGAGCTACAGCAGCTGTGACAGCAACTTATTAAGGTAGGAATAACTAGGAGCCCAGAAAGACTTAAAAACTGAGTAAGTACAGTGTAGCTGTTGTTAAAGTATGGAATATAGAAAATTGGTCACTGAAGAAAGGATTTTGTAGGTCTGGCTACAGCAATGGCTTGTGTCAAGTGTAATGAATTAGGTGGCACTACCTTAATATTTGAATGCACTGAATGTTTGCGTTCTTGACCTCTAAAGCAGCTGAACAGTAGTGCAGACTGTCGTGCTACAATGCAAACTCACATCTGTGTGTTTTTAATACCAAAAGAATAAAACCACTCAGCTCACCAGTTACACTCATTTAGCTATGGGAACACTGTGCATCAGATTCTTCCTATATTCTAGAGAGATACAGCAAGCAGATAAGAACTGCTACCTTAGTATGGTAAATGTTTAAGTAGTGTTTAAGAGGAACTGGTGATGATGATAAGAACAGGCAAGGCTACTGGTCCTTTTGCATTTATCTTATTATCTTGTAGCAAAGTTGAGCAAATGAGTGGAAGACTAGAATAATCTGGGAAATGTCCTCTCTATAAATCAGTTTTACATGAGCCATAAAATAGTGTGGGGAAACGAATTTTCAGTTCAGGATGCCCAGGAGCATATTTAATTCTCTCGCACTGCTTGCCTCTGCTACCTACAGCCTAGGGGCCAGTCATGTGCTGTCCTCCAGTTCCGTATGCTTTTCTGATTTGCATACATAACATTAAACTGCCTCTTAAGCTACAATTGTTATTCAATAATAACTGTATAGGGATTGCTTCAAACTTTTACCTTAATGTGGCTTGTAAAGGGCATCGTATGGTGTACATATTCATAGATTAAAGATTGGTTGATCTAGTTTAGCTCATGGATATTGCAGCTCAAACTTTCATCCACTTATTGCTTATGAGAGCCCATTAACTTGTGCTTGATGGTAACTTATCTTCTGGAATGGTACATAAGAGTTATTTGGCAAAGTCGACGAATAAATAAATTTTTGCTGTCAGTTGCTGCAGCTGTGACATTTAAACAGTTCCCCAAACCAGATAATATTCATTATTATTTTTAAATATGAGGTAAAAAACTTTCTGTACAAACGGTTAACTAGTCTTGTGTTAACTAGTCTTGCCTGATTATTGCTACTGTGGGAGATACTTCAGCATAATCCAAACCATTCCATTCATACGGAATGCCATTAACCAGGCAGGACCCATAAATTTAGACTGTTTCTCTGCAGCTCACATTGCTTCTTTGATCTTTCTCACTCCATATATATGTTCTAATCATAATTAAAACTTTTCACTAATTAATAGTAAAAAATTAAAACCTTATTCAGAACATGAGACTGTGTGGTAGGGACATTTCAGTTTTATCTGATGCACTCAGCTTAAAGTGAATTTGGAGCATACTTACAGGTACAAAAGCCGCCCGTGACCTTGAGAAGCTCATCCAAGGCAGAAAGGGTGGCCTTTCCTCTGAGATATCTAACTCTGCCTTTTTATCATGTCTGCTGGCTATCAGATAATGACTTTTCTCTTCGTGCATTGACATCCTTATTATAGAGCCAGAATGAATAAGATTGGATCACCAGCAGCCTGCAAATTGAGAATGTCAGAAGCAAAGAGAATGTGGCTGCATAAGGGCTCAGAAAATAAATCTTTTCAGATGCTGTGGCTTTAGGGTATTATGTTGATGTCACAGCAGCATGTATAGGTGCTCTTTCAAATTAACAGGAAAAATCTTCCAATTTTCAGATCCATGGTCTATTTTATCAACATGATAAATACCACTGCAGTGAAACAAATCACTCTGGAAGTATAACAGCCCACTTTCTGATGGACAATATATTTCTTCCCCTATTTTCTCATATACAAACAACTTTGAACTAATACAATTTTATAAGCAGGACCCGAACCTATTACTTTTTTCAGAAACTCTATATTAGGGCTTGGAAATAAGTATGATGAGAATCCTATTTTACCCGTTAAAGTAAAGTTACTTTCATAAGCTCAGATCCAACTTAGGTTGGTAGTGACTCGACCGGGGCAAAAGCAGTATTTTTTTTTTATTGTGAGAAACTCTGGTATTTTGGCACCTAAGCTTCTCATATAGAATTTGGCAAAAATGTAGCAATATAATAATTTTTCTTTTTATTCTGAGAGGGAAAGGTTTGAAAAATTGTAATTGGCAAATAATTCTATATTTTACCTCAGCAGTCGGTCTGCTTGAACTGTGATCTAGATGCCCCATGTCTGCTCTTTAGGAGGTTGAGCTCTGTCTGAACTATATCTAATGTGAGCTAAAGAGGTAGCTATAGGGCAGATGACAGCTCATGGAAGATGTAGCCTGGACCACTCATCTATATTGGGGGAAAATAACCCAAAAAGCCAAAACTTTCCACAGAGAAGTTCCATTCTTTACAAACTTTACTTTCCTACCTCCACAGAGAAAATGAGCTAACAGAAACAACGGTGAGCAGCTGATTTGTGTTCTATTGCCCACTATATGCATTTATGAAATCTGTAAATCAGCTATCCACTTCTGCTTATTATTAAATTGTCTCAAATTGATGAGACACTTTAAATTACGAAGTTCTGTATTTTGCTTTTTTTGCATTGAACTATTCAATTGGTTCTATTAACCAGCATCTTCAGCGATCATTAACCTGCTCACGTGATTTGAAACTCTGGAAAAGGGCTAACAAAGATGGTATCTGCAACCAAGTTCTGAGGTTGAACTACTAACTGAGCTTCAGGAATCATATCCACCTTATATATACCTCAAACACTCCTTCTAGAGTGCTTGTGGCTATGTGCTGCTTCTTATTTAGGACTTTTCCAATTGAAATAATCCTATTTCTTTTTCTATCCTCATCTCCAGTCTTCAACAGTAGTAATCTACTAAAAAAAAAAAATGTAGAGGAATGATTGATGTTTACCACTTAGAAAATAATGACAACTGAAATACTCAGCTAGCTAGTTATATAAGGAACTGGGTGCTAAGACAGAAACCCGTTAACAAATGCTGGAATCCAAAGATCTTTCTTTAAGAGGCGATATCATATGTGATATAGCTTGGTCTTTCTTTCAAGGTGACTTGACTTGAATTTTTTTAGATAATTAAAATGGTTTTGCAGTGTTGTTATGCACTTCTGTATGAGTTATTGTGTTGATGTCACAGAGTATACAAAGCCTACAATATGACTTACATTATCATTTGTATCTGTAAAAGCTACAGCATAAATCAAGGAGTTTTCTCATACCATTAAGAAGTGATTTCATTCCCTCAGATCTTGTCTGAATAGGACTACGACTTCTGCTTAGACAGCCTGCAGGAACGTCAATAATAGCAAACCAGATATTGATTCTTGGGACGATTTCAATCACCTAGTCCCTTTGTTGCTAAAGGAGCCACCAAAATTCAAGGACACTGAAAGATCTATAGAAATTAAATTACTCAAACTTTACTGCTCAAAAATCTGGGGGGAAAAATCCCTTTCTTTAAAATCCCTATTGCTTACTACAGAAGACCTGCTTGGTTAGAGGGCTGGTAGATCGGAGTACGGGACTTGCCATACAGCCAACCACCATTCCATATATATGCTGTGCAGTGTCTAGGGGCTGCTTGGTACACATCATCTATTCTGCCCTCTCCCATATTTATCTTTGGCCTGCAGAGCTGAGTCAGGCTTAAAGAGGAGAGAAGATTCACACCACTGAAGGGCTGGAAAAAGTAACTTCACCCCAGCTGATAGGCAGCGGTGTTTCTCCTGGAATAGCGTAACATTCTGCTGCCTTGCATATATAGCTTATTTCATAGGTTCCACATAGTTCCTTTGTACAAATAATATCATGTTGGTTGCTCTTTCATTTGAGATGGCAGAGGAAGGGCTTTAAAAGCAAACAAACAAACAAATTCCTGCCCAAACAAGTGTAGCCTTTAGGAAAGTGCATTTATTCACCTTTCTATATAAACTGCAGTGTGTACATGTGTGTACTTTAAATATAAAATGTAGTTTCCACTTCAAGGCTAGTTTCAGCATAGGGTAAACGTTGATAGCTGCTAGAGATGACGTAGCTACACCTTCTTGTCTGCTGGGAAGTCGGAAGAGGTCCTGGATTGTTCACCAAAGAGAAGACATGCTAAGAAGGACTGATATTTACAGATGCCTGAGAAACATCTGTGTACGCTGCGCCATTTTCTCTCCAGGCAATTAGCAGTGTAGGCTGTGGGTATTCCTCCCTGTTCTTAAAAACTAACCTACTTACTATTTTCAAAGAGGATTTTTAAAAAGTATATATTTCTAAAGGAAACAGAAATTGCAGTGTGCATTGTTCTGCATTGCTACCGAATGAGTGAGAATAACAATAGAAAGATGCAGAATAAGGCTAGAACAAGAACTTTGGCTTTTTCTGTGAGCACACTGTTTCTTAGATTAGACTCCATTTAAATAATTATATGTTACAGGAAAGTTGATTAAATTTTGAATTACAAAGGTTTTATAAATCCCTTTGTAACGGACAGTGTTGCATGTAGGTTAGAACCTCTGCGATGCCCACACAGCACCCTTGACAGTGTCTTAACCTGGAATACTGACTGTTTTTAAGGCTAGCTAGTTTTTGTGGCCTTTTGAACAAAAGGGACCAGAAAACGGTTCAGTCCCAGAAGATAAGCTTGTCCTGCAGGGGTGGTTCTAATAAGACTACCTAAATGAAAGCCCTTTTAGGGATACTGCCTGGAAGAACAGGGAGAAATACCATCCAGCTTCCACCTTCTTGCAGTAGCGGTGTTCACATCAGAGATGTGCTTTGTATGTTTACTCTAATGTTAAAGGTCACTAACTGTTGTTCTTGCAGTTTGTCAGATAACTGTGATTTTATCTCTGGACACAATTTGCTATTTTGGATGAGGCAGAATGATCTTCCTTCGACTATTAACCCACCACTGCATCACAAATTGACCCTTGATTGTTTCCTGAGTCCTGCTGTTAACTCCTAACATGCCTGTATGCAAACCCTCCTACCTTTCTTACTTCTATTAATACTCATAGTGGAAATGTGTCTGTTAAATTGTTCCCATTTACCCACTGGAGAAAAAAACAGAATTTTTGAAAAAAGCTATGGGATTCTTGGTGGAAAAACTAGTATCTAGGCTGATGTAAAATCCTACTCTATCCCTGTTCAAGTGCATATAAACAACTTTGTAATAGAAAAGGAAGTTATTTCTGTCCCTGGTTATCCTGATCACACATGACTGCAAAGGGATCTACATGCTTGCTAGCAGCAAGGACTTTTACAACTGCTGATTAAGAAATTAAAAAAGAATCACAAAAAAAAAATGGAACCCCTTCTTCAGTTTCCTCTTATCTGCCTTAATTATTCATTTTAACTGCCTGCTGGCAGGTAAGAGTTACATTGTTAGGTTCGTAATGAGGCCAAGAGGATTCACATGGTGTAGCCAGTTAAGGCGCTTCTATTCAAATTAACTACACATACTTCTTCCCTACCAAAAAGTTATATATTACATTAAAAGACGTAGGTGTAGTGCTTAGGGACATGGTTTAGTGGTGGACTTGGCAGTGCTAGGTTAATGGTTGGACTTGATGATCTTAAGGGTCTTTTCCAACCTAAACGATTCTATGATTCTATAGTCTTGCAATACAGGAGAACTCGGAATATGCTTCAATATGAGGGCAACGTAAAAAGTTCACATGAGAAGACTTTATCACTGTCTCAAAGAGAATGCTAAACTTAGATAAATTGTATGCACCTGCTCTTATGTGGGACTAGTATTCGCATGAGATAGCTGGATACACTGCTACTTCAATTCGCGTGTGAATGTATGAACATCTTTCTTACGTGTGAACAATCACAGTAAAAGACATTCAAAGATTAAAAGCAAGTTGAAATTTTATATTCTTTGCATTAGTAGGCAATGAATTTTTTTGTGAAGAAAATGACAGCATGAAAATAGGTCCTATTTTGTATGACAGTAGAAATACAAGGTGTGAGCTGGAGGAAAGTGAATGCTCTCCTGAAAAAGGCTTATTTAGGAAAGTGATGTAACACTGAAAGTAATAAAAGGGGAAAATGGTGCTCTAGGGTTACTAAAGAAATATCAAATCCTAGCAAAATGCAATGGGATATGTGTCATCTGTGTTGGATGCTATCTTCATAATGACCTTGCAATTAAAGGCTTCGGGAAAATCCCTTCCAACAGCAGCAGAGTCACAGAGCTTTGCACAGCAGTAAAAACTTGGTCCTTTCGTGTGAAAAGGTGCTATGGCTCTTGGAGGGGACCAAGTAACAACAACCATGATCGAAACCCAGGGCTGGAATTCACATTTTACCCCCGCGATCTCCGCAGGTCACCTGTCCAAGGTCTGGGGAGACAGGGCTTGAAATCTGAGGCCTCCACCGAAGATTACCAGTCTGCGTGAGCGTTAGCTGAATGAGTGAACCAAGTGAATGCTACGACAATATGGAAGCCTTGAACTTCAATTGCTTAAAGCAAGAGCAATGCAATGACTGATTAATTTGCTGAAATTGAACAAAAATAAGCTTAGAAAAGGTGGCTGTTTTCTCTTTAAAGCTCTTGTGCTTCATTGTAAGCATGAACTCCTGATGGTTATTGTAACTGGAAAGTGAAAGATGTAAAAAGCTGAGATGACCTTCATATTAATTATTAAAAAGCTAACAGTAAGTTTTTCATCTGCTGTAGAGACAAGATGTAAACTCAGAATTACCTTATTGCCTCAAAGTAATTTTGAAATATTACGTTACCTTGGAGTAGCAGGTGAACAGCTATTTCTCAGAATTTATAAAACCATGGATTCCACAGCATACCCTAAATATAATTGTACTGGCAAAATGCCCAGGTAGAATGGCAATGGAAAGTGGATACTTTTTTGATTGTTTTAATTTATTTATTTTTTTAATCCGAAGTGCCCACTGTCCTGAACCTTGAGGAAAAACATTAAATGGGAAAGGTTTGAAATCTCGGCAGGTATCAAATAGTTCCTTTAACTACTCATTCTTGTCTTGTGCATCATGAGGTATCTTTTGAGGGGTCTTAATCAAGAGTGCTGGGGGTGTCTTCAAACTGTACTACAGTGATGTGTTGTTCATGACCTGGAGAAGGGAGAGGTTGTGCCTTCCATTGTAAATTGTAAGGGAATGTGGTTTGAAGTTAGATGTAGGTTTTTTTTGTTGGGTCATTTGTGTGGGTTGTTTTTTTGTTTGTGTGTGTTTTTGGTTTGTGGTTTTTGTTTGGTTTGCGGTTGGTTTTTTTGTTTTGTTTTTTAGCTTCTGGAGATAAAGGGACAGATTATAATTCTTTACCAAGGAAGGCATGAATGCTATGCAAACGGTTTGAACCCCTGCCTTCTTCTAGATAGCTTCTGCTTTGGTATTAATTGGAGAAATGTGCTAGAAATGTTAACAAGGATAACCACTATGTTTTATGGAGCTGCACCTACAGCTTTATAATGTTCCGCCTGTGCATGCTGTCCTACTACAATTTGTTCTAAAGGCTGTACTGAATATCATACAGTGCAGGGACTTTCACTTTAGATCCTCTGATCTCCCTTGTGCTGACAGCATACGATATAAGAAATATCATGCTGTCTGGATTATTAAAATAATTGATGTATTCATATTTACTGTGTCACTTGTTAATACTATCCTGTTAAGTCCTTCTGGGGATGAGATCACAGATTTTTCTAACTAGCAGCTGCTGCATAGTTTCCTAAAATACCAGATTTTAGGGTTGGGCCAAGGAAGACAGAGTTGATAAAAACAGATGGCCTCATTGCTAACAATATACCTGAGCTTGCAAGCACTGAATGCTTGTGAAGGTGCGGGTAACTGTTGATTGAGGAAGTGCTAAGACTGTTCAGCGAGCTTTTTGGTTCTGAAAAGAAAGTCACTGCTCCTGTTCATCTCCTGTGTTACTTGGAGATAAACCCTGTCTGTGAAGAAGGATTAGAGATGGCCTAATAATGTGTATGTTTATTCCTCATGTTGCCCTTTATCAGTGTTTGATTAGCCAAAAACTCTGCAAAGAGAAACGTACATATCAACCTTAGAAAATTACTGTGACTGAGATAAAAAGTAATGAACAATGTATAATGCATTAATTTACAATATTTGTCAAGATGATTACTGACTGTATGAATTATGGTCCTATTTCCTCTGATTAATTTAGCACAAGATTTCATGTTTTACTCTCTCACTGACTATGAGGTATATATCACTGATGAAGCATGGGTACCCTGTAATTTCTTCTGCACTACTACTACTCTATCCAAACAAGTCTTCATCACCAACAGTTCCTGAATCATTATAGGAGGAATCAATACAGTGTCCAGTCAAATTATCTTGTGCACTGGCTCAGTTATCTGCTCATCTCTCAATTATTCCCAAACATGAAATTACAAAGAAGCAGTCACTTCACCGAGGTAGGATTCCAAATGAGCAGGATGTCAGTAAGATGTGCTGGGGGAATGCTGTCTTTTTCAAAACTGCATTCATACCAGCTTTACATGTGCAGGTTTAATGTACATGCATAATGATTATGGTATGAGATCAGATGAATTATTCATCCATGCAAGCATCTATAAGTTTATCCACGCATGCATAACTATAATCGTTGTTTGCAAGCTTATTGAATTAGATTTGAAATATACTTTTTTTTTGTTATGGTTGTATTTTTTCAATGAAGTTTTTATTTTTCTCCACTGGAATTTTGGCAAATTGTTTTTGATCTTAGTAATTTTTTTTTTGTAAACTCTAAAAGCAATTTTAAGCAGAGAAATCTAACTTGAAGGTTTTGCCTCATCTTGAAGTAACAACTTTTAATTCTAATTAGTATGTTCCTGTAAAGACAGTATACTTAATCTTCATTATTGGTATTGAATTACAAGAATAAATGTGGGAGAAGGGTGCTTGAACCTTGGAATAACATGTAGTTGATCTGTCACATTTGCTTTAGATGTGACTTCTTTAGGGTAGCAATACCTTCCTGAGTGGAGGAGATGGTAAGGAAACTCTCATCTGTGAGAATGGCATCTTTTTTTTCAAAGACCGTTTGTAACAGTTGTTCCATTAAGCTTCGTCCAAAGAAAAGTACATTCAACTTATTTGTCCTAGTAGTTAACGCTGCAGAAGCAATGAAAACAGTAACACCTCTTCCTTCTGCTCCAGCACCTTGTCTCTGCTCCTTGCACAGAACAGCTTGTTTAGGGTGGACAGGAAAAATATGCAGCAAGTTCAGTCACTAGCCTGTTCAGTTAGGTCAAAGACTGGGTTAAAAGGATTAGTTGCCTTATCACAAAAAGCAGTCCTGGCTGCAGTGTGCCATTTGGGGCTCAGAGGCCTGGAGAGAGAGGAACGGGTTGCAGCCGTGGGTCCCGTCAGTATGTACGTAACATTTGTATGGAACCGCTTTCTGTGGTAGGGATGTGGTGACATTTGTGATGGATGTCTTTGAATCAGTGGAATATTTCACTAGTCTTATTTAGTCTATAAGCATTGTCCTTTGGATTCTAACTCAAGATAATTTAATATGAATGCATCAAACCCATAAAACCCATGTCTGCCTCCTACAAATATGTATATACATATATTATCACAAATAATTGCTGTGCTATGATCCCAAATCAAGATTAATATGAAATCAGTTCGCCTAATGTCAGCCTTAATCTTAGCTTTCACTTATCATCCTTTAATAAAGAGCTCTTCTCATTCTTGTTGGCCATTTCTACTGATAAAATTAGGCTTTTTTCACTACAACTTAGCAGACTGAAGCAAGGTTTTCATGTTTCCATAAAGTGGTAGGAGGGATGCTGACTTTAAGACATGTTTTATTTCCATTTGGTGAATGTCAGTTTGCCTGTCCTTCATAACTGCAGAGAGACAGAGGAGGCAGGCTTCTCACCCATCTCTTCCCTTCTGACTTGGATGAAACAACTGCTAAAGGGAGCGGACCTTGAGCAGAACTATCCCCGTATAACTGATGCTGCAGGTGCCCCATTTTTCTAAGTAACATGTGACAGGGCATTGTGGTTCTCTATAGAACAGGTCACATGGCTTTTGGTGGGTTACAGAATGAAAATCTGTGGTCTTATTTTGCATTGTGTTAGCTCCCTGTTAGGATGAAATAGTGTCCTACACAGTGGGGAGGACGTGGTGCTTGCTGGACTTTGCAGTGCAATGGATAGCTACATGATTGGAAATCTACCGCCTATATATCCAACATAGTTTTTTCTGTCCTGGTAGAAAAGATGATGTGTCAGGAGCTTGGCACCCGAAGTCTAAATGCTTGCTCCCTTTCCAAAGGGAAGGCATGGTATTAGTGCTAAAGAGGAGCATGTTACCCAACACCAAATCATTAGGATGTTAGCATCTCTCATGAGACAAGTCAATTTCTCAAGCACCAAACAATAAACTAAATGTGCACAATTTTAGCACATCGAGACTGTGACCCCCTTTTTTGGCTTGTTCAGTCATGAAATCCCATGCTGACCTCTATTAGTACAAGTATGATCCAATTTTGTCAGAAGAACACTTTGTGTGCCTACTGAAAGGACCGGCAATGTTCAAATTGCCTTGCAGTCTTCTGAGGACAGATGGTTGCAGTGAGGCTGTGAATTGACACACCAATGCATTTGAGTAGAGTGGAGCTTTAACTGAATGTGATTCGTAAGCTATTGCCCTTTTGGTTGTTGACTTAACTCTGCTCTTCCTTGAATTGACTTGTGATTTAAATTAAACCCAACTGACACTTTCTGCGGCACATGATCTATGTCTTACGCTCTGTGTTAAGTCACGTTCTAATTCTGCATATTTTTCCTGCACTTTCTATGACCTGTCGAAGAGGCATGAATTACCAGCACACTGTTTCCTTAAGCTGAGCAATTACTTCTAATGAATATTACATGGGTTATGTGAAGATAGGAAAAAAGAGACTTGCTATGGAAACATGGTTTGTGGGTGGTGGTTTGGTTTTTTTTTCCCTGATTCTTTCATCTCTTCTGCAGTGGGGATTACTGTGCTATTCTTTATGGTGAAAGCATGGCATTTATGTCTGTTAGGATTTTTCATATTTTGCTTTATATTCCTTAAAAAGTGGGAAATGTAAGTAACGTTCCTGTACTATCTTTGTATGTTTTGTTTTTATCCTGATGATATTTCATTTCTCCAGACAACAAAAATTAAGATGTTGCATTATACCTGCCTCGTTCATGCATTTTTATCATCAGGTAAACTTTCTGTTCTTTTTGCTAACTCATGTTCCATGGAGTATTTCCAGAATGGGGTTTCTGTAGTACTTTGCAAAGCCTGTGCTGACTACTATCTCCAGCTTAGTACTCAGGGCAAGAAAACGTTTGGAGCCCAGTAAAAGCTTGTGGACTGACTTCACTGTATCTTATTGAAGCGACGAATCTGTCTTGTATTTTTATTGACTGACCTCTCTTTTTCTGTACCGGTTATGTACTTCTACATGTTTCTGCTGTACTATATCATATACTATATCCTAGTTTTGAGAATCAGGATTCCTGCAGCAAAGTATGTGTGAAGAAGAGCTAGCTGACAAGCACAGGGATACACACTTTATTCTCTTGGTATTAAACTAGTTTCATGAAAGAGAACTGCATCTCTGCACTGCTGACACTGAGCCAACAGTTTCAGTCTGCGAGGAGGAGAGGGAACAATGATATTTGTAATCCCCTGCTAAATGCAAATAAGTTCTGTGTCTCTTTCTTCTGGAGATTGCTTCCCTGAGTCAGTGGAGTTCATTTACATTTTGGTGACATCTACAAGAATTTTGCCAACACAGCTTATTACTGCAAACATTGTGTCAGTTCTGACATTTCTCTTTCCTGGGAGAATCCCCAGAATGGCTGTTTTTGTTCTTAGTAGCAGACTTGCGGCTTCATTAGCGGAGGCATACAGAAAGCAATGCCAGCCTTAACCATTCCTGTCCCTCATCTGGTAGAGCACCATTCCCTGAGTTAAGCCACCACAACTTTTTAAGGACATGGTGTGAAGCACACTGTGTGAATAAAAACCTTCCCCACAACAATTTTATTCTGGAAGCAGAACTGGCACCCTGACCTTGCTCCTAGAGCAGACACAGAACTGGTCCCCAGGCCTTGTTTCTAGAGCAGATGCACAAACAACTATGCCAACGCAGCTCAGGAGAGCCACGCGCGGTAGCGGGGCTCAGCTACGAACTCCAAGCAGATCCAACTCCCAAACAGGTACGTAATTCAACTTCAAATGAATCCAGCACACCTGGGGCCAGACAACTGAATCCATGCAACACAAAAGCTATCCCTGTAATTGCGCTAAAGGTTGTTATAAAAGGATGCTTAATTCCCAGCAAAGAATCTTTTTTCCCATGTAACTGCTATGGCAAGTGCAGTGTTACAAAGGTGGTGAAGGACTTATTAGCACTTTAGGCCAGAAGCGTCATCTAAGTTAGACACTGAACTCTTTAGTCTTCCTTTCAAATATCACTGTTTTGTGCATTTCTCTGGCTCTCCCACGCAGAGGGACTGAGGGGATTACTTCTACTTCTCTCCTCAGAGAAGGATGTCAACAGGGTTTCATTCATTTATAAACATCATTTACTAGTTCTGTGAATTACTGTTGTTTATGAGAGTCTCCAATGATGCTTAGTAAGATAGATCAGAAGAGTATTTTTTGTCTACCATTACGTATTTTTTTTTTCTATCCTGCTTATGTGTGTGTGTGTGTATATATATATATAAAAAATATGCATTTATTTGCCACTTCTCTCTCTGGAACAAAGCCTGGCAGCTATGAACACTTCTCTTGCAATACAATGATATGGACAAGCCTCTTCTGTTAGCCACTCAGATGAAACCAACCAAATTATTTCAGTCATGACTTATGGCATATTTGAATTTAGGATTTCAAGGAGGCTTTATGCCCCCTGGCCCTGCTGACTTTTTTCTACTTGCTCTGTATTTTTCATCTTATTCTCAATTCTACTGCATATAGCATTTCCCACTAACTCATATTTCATAAACCTAATGTGCCAAAAAGCTGGATTCTGCCATTTATTTATAAAGAGACTGTGGACAAAGAAGTTAGGCCTCAATTCAGGAAAGCGCTTATGTGCACACTTTACACACTGTAAATGCATTCTTGATTTTATTCATACAAAATTTTCCAATTCTGGGAGCACTGAGCGCCATGTTCAGAAACTGTTTTACCTATTTACATTGTGGCAACAGTAGTTGCCTAGCTGATGGGCTCTCTTTCTTGTCTTGTCGTTTTGAAAGTTTGTATTATAGAAGTGTTATAATAAAAATTACTGAAATGTGTTAAAATAGCTTCTTCTGAAATTCATAAACTTCATATTACAGATGAAGGAAAAGGCATATCAAGATAACTCTTTAACTAGATTAGTTTCTTGTCCGTGTTTGTGCGTTTACAGAGCAGCCTTTGGCAGGCGGCTTTGACAGAAACGCCCCTTTTTTTTAAACCTTAGCTTCTCTCCTGAAAAACTGCAACCATACAAAGAAATATTTTAATATATTTCAAAATATAATACTGATCATTTCTCACTATGAAACTGAATGAGTCATTCCTTATATCCTATCAAATAATTTAGTCTTATTATCTCTACCTTGAAAATAGCTGTATTTAGCAGAATTGAGCATTTTCACGGGGCACGGGAGGTCATCGTCAGAATGACTGTCCCGTTTCAGGGAGACCTGGCACTGGCATCTTTGCTTGATAGCACCCGATCATACTCCTTTCTCAAGGCTACTGTTTTCCATTAGCCATTGCTAATTTCTCTAGCTAGGAGACAAACGGTACCAGAGCCATGCAGGCTTGCCTCTTCTGTTTATGGTATGCCAGAACTCTAGGCTTAGGTGTTATTTTCTAAACCCTCTATTCTTTTTAGCTACGTGCTTATGAAAAGATAAGTTGTCAAATTAAAGATGCATAACACAGATAAAAGTTCTGCTCTAATTAACAGTTACTTGAGGGCTATGTCAATTCTGTCCATTGTTCATTTCTGCTTACAAAAGTCGGTAGTATGTGAGTAGGATTTTTATATCAAGCAAGATTAACAAATACTGACCCTCAGCAGGCAGTACAGTATGCATTAAATAAAACTTCATGTCAGCAAATAAAAGAGAAAAATATGCTGGATGAACATAACAGCACTGGAAGAAGCAGCCTTTCAAATTAAGCCTTAGAAAGGATAAACAGAAGTTGTAAGAGAGGAGGATAATGTTGTCATTAGTTTTGATAATCCAGACTGAGGTAGTACATGAAATTTATAAACAAGTCCAGCAACAGCATTTTTGTATGCAACAGGCTGCATATTGTTGTAACAGGGAAAGAGTAGATAGTAATTTTGACAACAATCTAAATTCTCCTAATAAAACAGAAATAAATTTCATTAATGCTCCAAAGAACTGAAATCTAACTGGAGGCCAAAGCATCTTCTTGTGACTAAGCAAGCAAAGAAGAGTAACAAGTAGCAGTGAATTCAGAACTTAATTGCATGATAAAGATTGTTTAAACTATCATTACAACAAACAATTTGCTGTCTTAAGAAGCCTGAATGAGTCAGCAAGATTATAAGAACAGATTTACTAAGGTGCCCCCAAATTAGATGCAGACAGGTTTTTTTTCCTTCCCCCTCCCCCTTTATCTTTTCTGGGGATGCTGAAGTCTTTTTCCTAATACAGAAGCTTGTATTATAAAGATATTCCTGAATATAAGGAATATCATTCTGTTGCTTCATAAGAGCGCTAGGGTACCTATAATACAGCAATTTTCAAAGCTGACAAGTATAGTTATGTACATTTGCTAGGTGAAGAAGTGAAGTTAAAAGAAGATGAAATGACCTCTCAGGAAGAAACTGGCAGGCACAGGACTGACTGTGTCTCTTGAGTTAGGAGTTCGTTCTTGTAAGACAGTGCCTCTGACACGCCTTCCATTTGTGTTTCCTTCAAGGACCACTAAAACTAGGGTTTCCTATCTATTTCAGTGGTGCATAACAGTATCACACAGATTAAGAGCAAGTATTCACCCACTTTTGGAACTTCTCTTTGGAGCTTATTTTAGGAATCAATGCTTTCTAGGCCTCCCATTTGGGCAGTAAGAAGAGATTGGATGCATCTACAGGGCAAGTTGAACCTCTATGAAATCACCTTCCTGCGTACCTGTCCGTCTCCACTGACAATCTAGAGTAGGTAAACCTGTACTCAGAGGGTCTGTATACCTTCCCTGAAACTGTTTGCAAGGACTAGGAGAAGCCTGGATACAAATTTGCAAGGAGATGATTGTGAAATGACAAATTCCTTTTCTTCAGTTGGAATAACTTTAAAAGGACATCTAATGGACTTAACCTGGAATGAATGGAAAAAAAAAAGAGTGCATTCATTAGGTTAAAATGTAATATTTTCAATGACTGCTTTCACTCTTGTCTCAAGCGCTGTTATGTTCATGTAATAGCTGTTTAAATAACAGTACTGTGCCTCCCTTGAAAGCTGCTTTTCTGACAAGAACTATCCAAAATCGAAGTCTGTGTAGTATTCAAACATACTTTCCTCAACAGTGTCGTGGCAAGATTATGTTAACCATCCTGGTTGACTCTAGGCAGGATTATCTAGAGAGAACTTTCCATAGGCAGGATTACCTATGTGACTCTACATAAAGCTGCATAGAGAACGATGGAGATGATTAATCCCAATGGCCTGTGGTACTTAATAGAAGGGCAATTTGTGGGATTATCTGTGTAGATGCAGCTTTTAGAACAAACATAAACCTCGCTCCTATTAATATGAGCCTGAAGTCTTCATGACAGAATTATTTTAAGATTTTGTGCAGTGTTTAATTACTTTAATAATAAAAAGAGAAGTGTCAAGTGACATAAAAGACACTTAATTTCTTTGGTACAAAAGACTCCAGTCATGTAACCTTTGGAAGTGGGAGCGATGATTGCACAGGTTATGACCGTCTTTGGCTTCAGTGGGGTAAATTCTTTGGTTCCCATGAAAACATATATTTAAATCTGAAGCAAAATTTTAGCCTTTAAAACTACTTTCTCATGGTTTCAGGAAAGTTTCTAGATAGATAATACAGCCTTAAAAAAAAAAAGGCACATAGGTAATTTGAGATACTAAAAGACAGTTAAAATCTTTGCATGCATGTAAGCTTCTGTGCTACATGGTTGGCCAGAGGACTGGAAAAAGAGTAGGTGAAGGCAAGTATGTCTTAAATGCTACAGGTCAACACTCCTTTGCTGAGTGTATTTTCTGAGAAATGTATGGTTAACCCTTGAGCAAAGATTATACGTTTGATTTCCTCTTATGGCAAGGGAAGTATTAGCTTGTTTTCTCAACTGGAACAAATCCATGCATTGCTTCTCAAGGCAGCTTCCCTTGAGTACATGCAGTACAATGCTTTTCTTAAGACTTAGCAGTGGTTCTACTTCTGATTCAAGAGGATTTAACAGCAAAAAATCACCGTCAGGCAAGTTAAGAAAAGAGAGCACAAGAAAGAGAAAGAGAGAGGAAGAAAGATACAAGAATGTGTTTTTTCATGTGGTGATTATGGTTGACTGATACAGGAGGGAACAGGCAAATATATTCATATTTGAAATACACTTTAAATAGTTAATGTTCCTTCCCATTAGGCTGAATTTCATGGTAGCTGCACATTAAATGAAATCCTTTTATGTCAGTGTTTTCCTTCTTAAATGCTAAAATTAAGTTCTCGGAGTAAGCTAAGGAAGTAACTATTTTGTCTCTGAAAGCCAATATAACTACAGACGGTAAAAATTAACTGAATTGTGGGGACTTATAATCCTGCAGTAGGAAATGAATTCATGTTTTATTTTTTCTTTCTACATTAAGGCGCCTCTTTTACAGAGCTGTGTTTATATATGTGTATGGACACATCACCTGTTGGTAAGCACATACTGTTGGTTGTGTAAGAATCATCTCTGTGAAGGCACACATACAGCTTGTCAAATTGTTGTTGATTACTGTGATGCCATAAACAGCCTTTTAGGAACATAAGAGCTATGGCTCAACACACCGACTGGTACTGTTATTCTTCACTTATATTAACGAAATGCCTAGAAGCCATGGTTAGGAAACTGGATGTGTGAGGTGCTACAAAAAGAACAAAGATTCCCTCCTCTCAAAAGAACTTATCCCACGTTCTTCTTGTTTGACCCACCACTTGTTGAGGCTCTTCCTGCCAGAACTAGACTATGGTTTGCAGCAGTAGCACTGATGCTTTCCATCTTATAGTAATATGCTAAACATATAATGGAAATCTCCCCTGGAATATAGCCTCACTGTAAAGTCCGCTCTTACTCTCAGTAGATCCTGTGGATGTTGATTTTTTTCACTGTCTCAAATAGGAAACGTTGAATGTCTCTGCCATTTGCTCATAACTGGACAAGCAATAATGTCAAGAGTTCCAGTGTGACTGGACTGCCCACAATAGTGGTGGATATCCTCAGAATAGCATGGCCTGGCCTCATTCTTGCCTTACAGCAGTGGCCCACAAGAGATTTCAGTGAGCTACATGATGGTAAAAATGGTGTCATATGACTGAGAAAGAGCTGTCGGTTTTGTTTTTCCCCTTTCCTAGGTATTTATTTCTGAACTCCTTTCTTAGCATCTCTTCTTCCTTTGCCCTTCCCATTTCTGAGATCCTGCTTACCTGCATAGCTGATACAAAGCAATCTCTTATTCTAAATGAGTACTGAGACCACATGGTAGTGGTTACTGGTACAGGGAGCCCCCATTATGGACACTATTGTATCTGATTTTGTAAGTGCTAGAACAAAAGGTTCTCATTTTATTCCCTCCCAATGCCTAAGTACATGAATCCAGAATATTTGGTAGGCTTTAATGACACAGTAGGCAGGAGGTGATTTGAAAGTCATTTCCCTTTCACTCTATCATTAGGCCGCTTCTATGGTTGATGTACTGCCAGTGTTTTAAGAAGCAGATCTCATGCATTCCCCTTAGCTACTGACAAATCCAAAATCCCTGCACTGAATGTACATGCATAGTGAGCACATATAACAGACTGAGGAACTTGGCCATTTATTTCTCTGTTTAAAGAAAAAAGGCTTTCTCAGACCAAAAAAGAAAACTGATGGGACAAATAAAGTTCTAATGGGTATACTATGGAAAAAGCTTTTTGTTTTTACACCTGCACAAAGCACAACCTTCCATGCTTTTGGATGCTATAATCTGAAGTTTTGTGTTTGTTTAAAGGCCTGAATACTCACACGAGAGCTGCTAGTTTAAACCTAAGTACCATTCAGTCCAAAGCAAAAAACCCACCATGCTTCTGTGATGCATTTTTAAGAACTCTAGTGTTGATAGGAATGATTGACCAGTTTTCAGATTGATGGGATAATTTTCTTGGGGCAATAGGAAAGACATCCCTTTTACTTTTGTGGCTGTATTTTATCCTGGTTCTTCTGGGTGACCGTTCTATATTAGTTGATAGCCGAGACTGAATTGCTGTTTTATTCCAGCTTTACCAAATGAAGTTGCATGGGATCGGCTTCCCTGGGAATCCCTGTATAGCTGTAGTCCACCAAAAATTCTGTGGTCTCAAAAGCTGATGACAGACTTGCCTGTGAGTAGAAACAACTAAGTGCCTAAGTCCTGACTGTAGGTATTTACTGGAGAGTGAACTGTACTGTTTTTCAGAAGCACCTGAAAAGGTTCTTATTTTCCAGTTTGATGCATGTTGATGTATGTTTGAAAGTAAAATTATTGTACAGATGTTTCAACATGGTTCCAAAAGATACGTGTGTTCTTTACGGTATATGTGCTGTGTAACCACTAGTTGTCATACAGAAACAGTACTATTGTAAGCTGTTTCAGCTTTACTAAAAGGTATCTTGGGTTTCTAGAAAGCCAGAGGTGGGGGAAGGAAGTAGAACAAAATTAAAATAGAAAGAGCAAAACAAAATAACACAGTAAAGCATGTTATCAGCACTGAAAGTCTTTTTGGACTTTGATAAACATTCCATATAATGAATTTAAGAAACAGACCTCTGCACACTATGTGACAGTATCACCAGCTGCTTGGCCATGTAATTAATTGATCCTATCACAAAAGTGCTTTGCTAATTGCATGGAAAACAGTCTTGTGAGTAGTACTCAGAGGGTTCATCTGCTGTCCTATTGAGTGCTGTGCAATATGCTTTTATGTTCAGTCATTCCACTAGAAGCAGGGATTGTGATCCGAACAGCATTTATGGACACTTCCCTCTATATATAGTACAATATGTGGACCTCCTGTACTCCGGAAGTTTTAGGCTCAGGAAGTAATCTTGGGCCTACTTTCTCAGGGTCAAGCTTTCAACAAGCTATGCTTCAACCAGAACAGATGCTTGTGAAGATACTACCATCTTCTCTATTACAGTCTTCTCCTTTTGCTAGGGGCTACTCTCCCCATAATTCTTGATGTTCACAGAAAACTTCTTAATAAGCTGCTGGCAAAATCTGAGGAGCTGATTCAAACCCCCTATTTAAATATAAAGCTATCCTTCCTAGCTGGTGTTGTCTTTAGCACAGATCAGGGAGCACTTATTTTAAGCACTCTATCAACTAGTTTATGAGGATGACTGCTTCTAGTTAGTCAATGGAGGTGGGAAACTGTGATGGCACGATCTTTAACTGACAGAGCTTGATCTGGAGAAAAGAGCCGGTCTACAGCTGCAGGATACAACTGTTAGACTGTACACCATGGAAGATCCTCTCAAATGTTAGTAAGATTTAATGCTAAGTGCTGCTTAAGCTTTTCACGGCCCTCTGCATAATTTCAGGCTGCAAGCATAAAAATCCTTGAGGACAGCAACAGTACTCCAACAACAACTTACTTTAAGCAATAGAAAGGGATTTAAATTCCAGCATATCATGATTTTCAGTTTCTGTAACTAAGAATAACTTTGACAAGGGCTGTTTTCACAGACAACTCAAAAGGTGGAATATGGCTTTATTCTGTTATTTTTTTTATGCTGAAATTATTCATTTCCATAAAAATGGGAATTTTAACCTGTATGTTCTAGTTTTACATTATGATTTATGATGAGAATCATAAACTTCCACCCCAATGGAAACTCATTTCAAAACATCTGCTTAGCATCCATTGAGGCATTTTTAGTCAAGGAATACCATATTGCATGGCAGAAATTTGGGCTATAGCTTTTGTTTGGGTTTAAAAAAAGCCCAGACAACAGCTGTCTTTTTTCTCCTCCTTTCCACTTAATTCGTCCTAACTACAGGTAGTAATAGGCTCTATTGCACGCTAGTAATGTGCATTCATAAATACACACACTAGTGATGACACTGCTCACTACCAGCATTTTGACTCAGAAAATATTACATCAGCTTTTGTCCTTGAAGAAACACAAATTTAGCAGAAGGTGAAAATTTTCACTGGGAATTTCTGTGTGTAAGTGTGGAGGAATGCAGATGTGGCCTCTAAACATAAGTGGGGAGATGATGGCCATAGGTTTTTTAGTAGTGATAGTTTGATAGCTGTAGCTCTATAGTATGCTACATTTACCTGTTGTTAAAAAACACGTTTAAGTGACTCAATGCCACGTACCAAAAGGTTTTTAGGTTGTTGAAATAATCACATGAAAGTAAATTTTTATTTATATATATATATATATATATAAATCCTTTTCAATTAAAAAAAAAAGTGACAATCCCCATGTCTCTGAAAACATCAAAGTAAGAAAACAACATTCTTATGTGATAGCGCTATTTGCATTTTTAATCAGTTTCCTTAAACAGCATGACAAATTGTCCAAGGACACACAAAGTAATGGATAGGTTATATGATTGAAACAAGCTTTAAAGGTGTCTATTACTAGTGCTTTAACAGAAAAACATGCAATAAGGGAACTACAATTCCTTCTTGGTACCTGTTTTTTTATTATGTATGGGTTTCATATGAAGTAGATGACGTTTTTCTTGGCCAAAATAAAAAGAAAATTAAATTTCTGAATGGAGATGCCATTAACTGTAACGTAAATGTAACAAATTTAAGATGAGAAAGAATAATGGTAACTAATATGTAAATGCCTGATGTTTTTATTCATGCTTTATGGCTCAAGGCTGTAGTACTTTAAATGACTGTTGCCTTCAGTGGGCATCACAGGTTCTTGGATCCTGCCAGGAAATCTAAAATATATTAGGATGAAATAGACTGAATGAGCAAAAGTATTTTTCAACCTATGGGCTAAATGTTTAGATGTTAGTATTACAAAAGCAGAAAGTTAGAAGTAAGGATGATAAATAATTCAAGTGGAGTGCCTCTATCTTGCACATATATAGAAAGAAAAAGAATAAAGATGATACATGTATACTTTTATATATACACCCCCCCTTATATGCATATTATATAGTTACCTATAGATTAGCCACGAAGGGATTTTTTTTTAATACACCAGTACTTTTTTCATGTGCTCATTTAGCCACATCTTCAGACATGACTTCCCGATGTGAACGCTAACTGCATATGGAAATCTGTCAGCTTCTGAATTCCATCTAGCTCTGTCACTGCCTTGTCCTTTATTACTAGGTAGCAGTGCTATTCTGGACAGCATGAGACTGAAGGAAATGGTACACCAGATCTAGCTGCATAGTTGTTCTGTGTAGATTTTCTGTTGGTGCTGATCTTGTAACAGGTCTTGCTGTTATTCAGCAAAACCAACGCAGGATAGAGGTGCTTTGGCACTTGTCTTGTCTGAAACATTTGTGTGTCTGTGAAGTATATATGAAGTGACAGATGTTAGTGCCTCGCTGGATGACACTCTGCTCTCAGGTTCATCGTGAACAGCAAATCAGTCTTTCCATTGAAAAATAATGAATTTTTCCTCTAGGCAATTTCTGATTTGTGAGCGCTTCTGTAACCATTGCAAATGATCTGTCGGTTTTGTGTTTTTCAGCTCTTAACTACTGTAATGTGTTCAGAGCAAACCTGACTATTTGACTCTATTTTGTCAGCTGTCATTGTTGTAGTTTTTTCGTATTAACACTGAATTGACAGCTTTGCATTTAGAAAAAATATATATTTACATATACTAAGAAGAGTTTGTTGCCACTCACTACTTACTTTATGCACACCTTTATAGATGGGCAGAAAGTAATGCATACTTCTCTGCGATGTAAGTCGCTGAAAGGTTTTCATGTGATCCAGGCAAGATGCAAGATCATCAGAACTGATGTGTTCCCATTAAATCTTCCATGACCACACCCACTATGTTTTCTTAGAGGAAAAAACCACGTCCCTGCTGATTAGATTAAGAACTAAGAGCATAAGAACGTGAGGTCTTGCCTAAATTGAGGTCTTGTGTGTCCTCCCATGCACGTTAACTGTAGCCCTTCTGAATTCTCAATTATAAACTCATCATCTTTCGTGCTCCATGGATCTGACCTGAATCCTGCTCTACTTAATGGACTATGATCAACTCCAGAGAGTGCTTGCATTGCATGAGTGCTTCAGCTCCACTGTAAAGCCAGGTAGCGGGTTGTCACAAGCATGGATCTGTAGACTGAACAGTTGGTGTTAAGGGCCTGCTGCCTACACTATGCATATTTCAGAGGGTTTTGCTTTCCATTAGCTCTATCTTGCCTCCATGCATCTGAAGGCCCATTAGAGGATGGAGTGTACTAGGCTCACTCTTGAAACTCATTTTTTGGTTTACTTTCATCTGAAGTGTATTGCCAGTAGCTGTCAATCTGCTCCCCCTATTGTAACTTCTGGTCTTTTTGCAAAATTGCAGCTGCGTTCTTCTGTGTACAATGTTGTATTACCTAAAAACCCCAAGTCTGCAAATATTTCTGGCATGTAATTAGTGACAGAAGTATGTGATCCGTCCTATTTGTACTGTGTAGAAAAGAGGTCTAAAAGTAATTTGCCTTCTTAGATGTTGCTAGTTACAAAATGGGTAGGTTAAAAAGAAGGTTTCAGAGTTAAATCCATAGCTTGAAATTAACAAGTAAACATAACGGGCAAAAAGTAGGAAAAGAAAAAGCTGAGATGGTTACATCACCGAGTTTGCTAGTAAACAGCAATTGCTGAGATTACAACACACTTGTTCATCAGAAATCCTCCAACTAATCTTTCAACGTACTTGCAACAAATCTGGTTCTAAAACAAATGGCTAAAACTATCTGCACTGTTTACAAAAGTTACCCTATGACTCCTTCAAATACACTGGATATCTCTGACTTGACAGTAATTCTTACTTCTCCCTTGCCCAAGTATTATTTTAATCAGTTGGCAGTTTGTTTATTCACATTAACATTTCCAAATGCAGAGTGCCCAGCCAGCAGTCACTGCTCTCCAGAGCTGCCAGGGTCTAACTGTTTCTGGCAATGCCGACTGCCTTCTTTAGGCTTTTTTTTTTTTTTCCTTCTCCTCCCTCAACTGGCATTTCAGAGCAGCAGCCTTCACAATACATTAGCTTAATGCATTTTGAGCTCGACCAAATCTTCCATTCCCGCTACTGCTATGTCTACTATTCTACTTGAAATCAGCATGCAGTATAAGTGATTTAGACATATGAATAAATAAACCTTTAAATATCCATATCCTTGTAACAGCAAAACCAGATCAAATCTAATGTTTAGAACAGTATATTCCTACAAACACCAATTTGGTGAGCAAATGGATTCACATTTGTAGAGTGTTGTGTCATGATTTAGGAAAGTGAAGGGTAACTCACTTGAGCATGTTAGCTTGATGGACATGTAGTCTCTGCCACAGTCCTTCTTATAGTGACAGCGCAGCCAGTTTAAGAGGCAGAGTCCGTCACCACACTGTAGTTCTTCTTTTTTACACGGCAGAATGCTCTGTTCATCTGAAAGGAGGAAACAATAGATGACTTTGTGTAGCAAGCAACTCCTTCCTGAGCGACAAAGCCACATGTCTCCTGAAAGTCAATCTTCCTGCTTTTGAAAGCCCTGGGCAGATGAAAACACGCTCTCCTCTTTGTCAGATGTGAAAAGGGTCTCGGACTCAAATATTTCCTATACTGTTGCTGATCGTTTAAATAGTGTTTGAGACAGATGAGGTCTAGGTGAAACATACCAAAGAAATCACAAGGGTACCATGTCTCTGAGGCACCTAGCCTTCTGACCGACTTACATGCTTTAACATCCAAACCAAAACAATCCATCTTTGCCCCAGCTGAACACCCAAAATGGATAAATGAGGGAAAAAAAGAGATCTGCTATGTTGCATAAACCTGAAGGACTGGATTAAGGGCTTCTTAGCTCTAAGTATAACTCTCTCACAATCCCTTTCCAGTTTGACAATTAATGGTAGGAACTGATAGAGTGGGGAAGGATTTTTTGAATAATCTTAATAAAGCCTTGGGTAAATTTATGGACACATAAACTCAGGTTTGGTTTGCAGAGACTTTAAATCCTATATAGTAGGGTCTGCAGCTCTGCATGAAGCCAAATCTTTGACTGGCTCCTCAGTTGAAAGATTGAAGCCACTTCCCAGGACTACTGTTGATTCTTGGGGGCTGAGTAAAAAACTGAATCACTCATCTCTGCCTAGAGACAGGGGAAAAAGTAATTTTATCTTGTCCTTTTATAGTGTATGTAGTCCTTTATAGCGTATGGTTCCTTTTATCTTTATGCATACACACATGCATGAACAGAAATTTCCTACTCTCAAAGGAGAGCTGATACCAGCCTAAGCCCTGTAACTTAAGAACAACAGTTTCAGTCGTGCTAATATTCATCTGTGCAAAACATAATTGCACAAGAAACGGGAGTGCTGGTGGGAATGTCATCACTTGTCGTATCTGAACAGGATCACCCCTTCCTATTCCAAAAGTTCTGAGGGTATGCCTGAGGAGAGAGTGGTCACTGCAAATGCAATGCCAGCAAGCAACAGCTTTCACTGGCTACTCAGAACAGCTGTTTTGCTTGATGTCCATAAACATTCAAACAGCAGCTCCATGATACAAAATTTAAAAAGGAGTTGGGCAATCTCTATGCAAGGAAGGGTATGTCTTTTCTTTTTTTTTTTTTTTTTGACACATTAACTGCACAATACAAAATATCCCATGGAATGCCAGTGACCAGCTGTACCATGTAAACCACACGGAGCAGATAATTGAAAAAAGAACTTGTTATATAAATGTATTCCAGTTTGTTAGGTTAAAACTCTATTAACATAATATAAGGAACAAATAAATTAATGGAGATCAGGAAGTCAGAAAATTATCGAGGAAAAGAGGGGAGAGAAACTCCTACATTATTCAAAGAAGGTATTATTTTTTTTTTCATATTTCACTCATAGTGCTATTGAAAGTGGTCTTGTTTTGATGGTAGATAAAAGGAAACTATTTTCTGACAAGTGCGTCTGAGTGCGCAAATGGATACGCTGACATAATTCAGTTTCATGGTTTTGTAGGGCCTTGCAATAATGGGAAAGAGAAGTAAAATAGACAGAAAATAGTTCCTTAATGACAGAATAAAAAGTTTGTAAGTTTGGCAAGGAAGGCCTTTGTGCAAAAAGACTCTTTGGAAATCAGCTTTAAATTTCATTAGAGTACTACAGCTGTATTCAGGTTACTTTATGTGAGCAATCTGAAACATTCCAAATACAGGCAAATAAAAGTTGAAGCCCAACTTGAAAAACACTAGCTCTTGAAAGTAAAGGCACAGAGGGCTAGTGTGCAAATCGGTACCCAGCAGAAGACAGGCAGTTCTGCTACATCACGTTTTTGTTTGCTCTCCAGTATTTTTAATTTGGAGTCTTTTTGTCATCCTCTGTAGCTGCAAAATCATGCAGTTTGAAGTAATTGTTCATGATTTCCAATTCTCCACACAGCTGCTCCAGTGGAAGATGTCAGTACCCCCAAATGCATTTATAAATATCACCAGCATTGACAACATACTGTTAGAGTAAATCTTAGATTGTAGGCTTGTACCTGGCAACTCTGCAATCTAGAGGCCAGTAATCAGATCACACTGGTTTGTACTTTCAGAACACCTTGCGGTATGTTTCCCAAATGGCTACTGTATTTCTGGTAGGCATCTCAGACAATTTTGGGGTAAAATGGCATAGAATTCCCAGCAATTAAAGTTGTGCGGATTCCTGTCTGGGTTTATTTTATTTTCAGAGTTAAAATATTATAGAAGCAGCAGCTAAGCAATAATTACTTTGTGGTACCAAATGTAGTCATTGTGTAAATGGGAACAACTTCTGTTAACTTTAGACTGGTTACAGAGTCACTGCAAATATCAAAAAGGAATTCACCTGCAAGAAAATGATGCAAAAAGAAAAAATAATATATTAGCAAATTTATTAGAGTAATTGGTCCTGGTATGCATCTCACATATTTATATCTTCCATGAAGTCTGTTTAGTTCGTAAACTAGTTTGAAGTTGCCCTAGTTATTTTAAACCTCTTTGAAGTTGCTCCAGTCTATCCCCTTTCGTGTCTGTCTTGTTCGCTGTTCCTGTTCTTACTAGTCCAACACAATTCTCCTCTATCCCTGGCTACAATTTCACCACTTTTTTGGATGTAAGAAAGTTTTCTACAGTTCCTGCAACATAAAATTCCTGTTTTACTTTACACTGCTTTACTGGCTCTGCTTTGAAGGTCACTTAAATGCCTCCTGTCTCATCCAGAAAGTAATACAATGCTTTCTGTTTCTGCTAGTTGTTGAGCTGTGTAAGTCACTTTGGGATATGGTCTTTAGGAAAATGCTAGAAAACCACTGTGATGTTTTATTATCTTCAGGGAGAACCATTAAGATTGTATAAGCTATAAGAAATTATATGGGCAGATCCAATTTTTTTGGACTGAAAAGCAGTGGGGGACAATGATGGTTAAAAAAAAAAGGGTGTGCAAACCTATCCCATAAAGCTGTATTTCCCAGATGTAGCAAGAGCAAATTATGGCTTTTGTGAATCCAACTGATACGAATCTTCCATCTATTCTCAAGGGGAGCTGCAAAATAACTGAAAAAACCATGAAGACTTAAAATATGTAAATGCTTTTTTGAGGAAGAAACTGAGGCACAGGCCTATGGTCATGCAGCAGGCGTGGACAGAGGCAGGCATCACATTCAGTATGGTACTGACTGAACAAATAACAATGTTTAAGTTCTATGCAATGAAAATTCTTTTGAGACAGATAGTTTCATTTGTGAGAAAATGCATTACTTTCTAAGGTGATGTTTCTATCTCAGTAGAGGCCAGCACAAAGTATTCTGTCTTTAAAGTATGTTTTACCCTGAGGTAAAATTGATTTGAGAACAATTTTTCTACAGATGACAGGGAGCTAACAAAGTCTCGTTCGCATGAGCACTTCCCAGTTCTAAGCCCACCTGTTCCCAACCAGAGTCTGCCACGCAATGACATACTGATGGTTTTCAAAGTTTGTATTCTAGATCAGCACGCATTTGAATGAATTTATGAAGTGAAAATTAGTAATTTAAGAACATCAAAATGATCATATCAAATTTAGGTTAAGGTGCAATATTATATAAATGTGATGCATAAAATTAATCCACAAGTTGAAAATTAACCTGCAGCATTAAAATACACATAATAGTTTACGGATATTTTACATTATCCAAATTTGTATTTTCCTATGTTAGTAATACCACAATTTTTTTTTTATTCAAATGACCATGGAATTATATATCTGTTAAAGTGGGTGCGCACTTCTCGCATCAACCACTGAGTCTGATAATGCCCTGATCATTCACCAGCAGGAACTATTCTCTGCAACATAACCCTTTGCACTTTGTAAAAATCATACTCTTCGTTCTTGCCTGCAGCCTGGCTTTGAAACCTTTGTAGCCAGCCGCGGGAAGATAGTTGTGGTGAAGAAGGATCCTCCAGTGACACAGACATGATTTAACAACTCTCGAGTTGGGCGAGAGGATGAGAGAATAAACAACACATGGTACATGTTGGTTTGATGCTTAATGCTCTGCTGTGCTTATGTGATTTAGATGAGCATGACACAGAAACCTGTGCAAAACACAATATAAGGAAGAGAGATTCTTATCTCTCTGGTGACTTCTTCTGCCCCTCAATTCCTTAGTATTTTTGCACTGACGGCAACTAAAGAAATTTACAATAACCTTAAATCAGAGGACAGACACAAGATGTCGTTTCTATACTATTAAGGTACCTTGATACTACCTTTAGCCCTGCATTTTACCATGCTGTCCTGGGTTGTATTTGGGAATCAGTTTTACATGCTTGAAAATCTGGGAAAAAGTTCTTACTTCTACCTCTATAGATGCTCCAGCACTCCTGAAGCATGATCTTATGCCTCCAGCTTTGGGAAAATTTCCAATTTACAGCTTGCTTCATTCAATAGAAACATCTTTTTTTAATCAGAAGCACAGAAATGTAGCTCTGAACATAGCTTTTTTCTTCTTTTTGATTTTAGACTTCTATCAGGTTTTTAGACATCTTTCAGGTTGCCTAATAGGATCAAGTTGCATAAGTACAGTTTCCACTCGTGTTTCCATTTCAGATTATGCTGTTCTAAAAGCAAAACCTTTTCTAAAAGTGTCTATGTATATACAAAATCTTTGGTGGTGGTGTTCTGATTTTGTGCTCTCCCTAAACATTGGGACAGTTTCTGATTGGGACCGATGCTAAGAGAAATACTATACAGCATGCACCCCCGGGCACGATAGCGTGAATACATTGTAACTGCTTTTTCAGTCTATTATTGGATGTCCCATATTCTTTCTAAAGGAACATCTGATTCCACAAATGTGTTTAGTGTGAGGAGCGTGATTATTAGCGTAGTTTAACATACTCTCCAAATGATGCATAAAAGTAATCTGAAACAGCTACTCTTTGTTGCTCCTCTTTGCAATGTGTGTGTTATTTCTCTAGCACCAAGTTCTAGGCCAAAACAGAAATCGCTTTGGATTCACGTTCCTCTCCCAATGTGTCTCTGAGGCAGTTATAATTACAATACCAAATGACTAGATATTGTTGGGCTACTTGTCAACATGGCATCTGCAATATACCAGGAGTGTTAATTTGTCATTCAGAGCTTTTGTTGTCTATTCAAGTCTGCAGGGTTTTTACATTTGTTTGCTGAATAGGGAACGAGGATCGCATAGTAGGCTGCCTAATCACTGTACCTTTAGAGGCAAGTTTCAGGGCAATACGTTAAGATGACAACAAGGAAACACGGTTTACAAATTTCTAAAAACTCTAGTCTCTTCTGTTCTGTGTTGGGCTTTCTATGACCTACTTTATTAAAAAAGTCTTTTACTTCTTGCCAGTTGTTTGGGCCAATGACTTTCATACTGTGTGTGTTTGGAGAGTGAAAATGGCCATTGCGTACCTCGGTAGTCTAACTTGTAAATAATCATAAACGGGGAGCATTTAGCCCAAAACATTGAACTCTGCTAATAAGAGGAGATGGTTAAGTGAGGATTAGAAGCAAAGTTCAATATGAGGCTGTCCTAGTAAGAATTAGTCTTCCAACTGGGACTAAAAGCTCACCGTCTGCTGGGTGTTCTGCCATGTACTGTATTACTCTCTTCCCCAGAGGATCTGGGATCTCTTTTGTAAACCTCATCTCTCTAAGATCCTGAGTCCTCGCTGTAGAAATCCCTGACTGAACCCATTCTGTAAGCTGGGGCCTGTTTTCAATGTTTAAAAATTGGAAGCAGCCTATTAAATGATATAGAGTGACTCAGAAAGCTGTTC
This sequence comes from Nipponia nippon, assembly GCF_047370975.1. NCBI lineage: Eukaryota > Metazoa > Chordata > Aves > Pelecaniformes > Threskiornithidae > Nipponia > Nipponia nippon. Next base: position 43,956,941 of record NW_028262391.1, read on the forward strand.
TACTGACCAAAGTGTTCAACTTTCTGATGCAAAATATGTCATTTCTGTATATCTCTTGGGCTCCCCAGTGGAAGGGAGACCTACCTGTATTTGTGATCTAACTAGAAAAACATTACAGGCCAGCTGTAGTTACTTTTCTGTCCTAAGTAAGTGGCAACTGAAGGTTGAGGTTAAGTGTAACTTCAGAATATTTCTCTCTTAGGTCTGAGCCTGATGGACAACAGGTTGTCTGTGGACAATTAATTCAGCTACATAAAATACTCACATGAAAAAGTAAAAGTAGAATAAATGTTCTGGAAATTGTCTTGCGGCAAGTCTGTTCCTTCAACCCCAAGTACAAAGACTTGGGATATGGATATGGAATTGGACAAAGATGGGGAAAAAAATGCTACAAGAGAAAACAGCTAGTGCAGTATCTTGTTAGCAAGAGTCAATGCCAAGTAACGGACAGATACCAATCCAGGAGGCAGGAAAGCCTTGCTTTCTCCAGAAGTTGCTATGTAATCTAAAGCAATTAATTTTTCTGCCAACCTTTTTTCTCTTCCCACCTTTTGTGTTATCTAGGCACCTGCAATCTGGAAGGACAAGGCCAGTTACTTTGTGCAGGATCTAGCACGATAAAGCTTCAGTCTTAGTTGGGTCTTTTAAGTGTCTATGGTAGTGGTAGAAGTAATCCTGTAACAATTTTGCAGCCAATTCAAAATAAAGCTAGGATGCTGAAAATGTGTAAAGATCAGATGCTTACAGAGCTGCTTCTCTTAAATCATGAAACTAAAAAGATTAATTGCCAATAGGAGAGATTCAAAAGTAAAAAAAAAACTAAAACTGCATGTATTTCACGATTTCTTTTTATAATGCTTCTAATGAAGAAAGAAAACAATTGCTAAAAGGAAAATCCTCATTTTAATGATAGAAGTAAAGGGATTAACAGGCTTGCAACTAAAAACAGCAATTAAAAGATAAGAAACTTAGAATTAAAGAGGCCAAAGAAACAAAGTGTCATAGAAGCACTATTTGCATTAAGAATAGACAGTGATCAAGTGGCTTTGCCTGGAATGTCCTCCAGTGAATTATCTTCACACAGGTCCTTGAAGACTGTAGGTGTCTCAGTGTCATATAATGTCATCATTTTTGAAAAATAGTCTGAGGGATTTCAGGAAGTTCTAGCAAGATATGTATTAAGTCTTGGAGCTAAAATCACTGTTCACATAAACGCTGTCAAAGCCAACTGAATTGCTTGCTTCTGCCAGCTCTGAATTTGAGGCCAAATTTTCAAAGCATCTGAAGACAGAGACTCTAAGTAGGCTTTACAAAAGCTCATAGTCAATTAGGTGTCCACCTCTCCTTGAAAGATGCTCTGCATAAAGGCATCTGGGCATCTACTGCATTTTTAGGTGCTTGAACATACAGCTCAAATAAAATCATTACATAATAATGAAATGTCAGACTGCAAGAGTTAATAGCCCTCAGCAACTCTAAAACATATCTGCCCCCTGCTCTTCTCTGGGAGGTTTCTCAGTATGGCTGCTGTACCAGTTTGATGAGATCCCCTCCAAAAACTACAGCATTGCTTCTATTTATTTGGTAGGGAGCAGGGTTGGACTCTAATCTGTATTTTTGCATAGTAGTTGCATAGGAATGAATTATAAACTATTATTCTAAACTATTATTCTCTCCACTAAAAAAAAAAAAAAAACAGGAATGGGAGGTAGGAGTTGGGAGAAGCTGCTGAAACTAAAGCATTAAGTCAGTAGTTACAGTGGAAATAAACGATTTGGGGTTGTCAGCCTACATCCTCATAAACGAGGATGAGAAATTGTCAGGCTTGAAGAGAAATTGATACCTTCCTAGTGCAGATTTCAGTCTAATAAATTAAAAGGTGAAAAAATCATTCTTGATGTAACTGAGACAATTTCAAGCCATCGTAAAATAAATTGATGGCAGAAAGATACTGAGCAGGATATGACTTATTAGGGGAGAAGAACAAAGAATTCTGAGGTGTGGTTCTGGAGGTGTTTAAATATCCTTCCCTTCTGCACAGTTGGAGTCATTAAAGCCTGAATTGCAATGTGGAAAACTGTAGGGAGAGATGAGTGCCTTCAGAAAACGTCCACACTTTGAGAAAAAAAATCAGTGAAGGACAAGCAGATTATTTTGGGGATTAAACTTTGCTGTGCACTTAGAGCAGAGGGGGCAACTAGAGCGTGTGTTTCCCTCACTGCCTGGCATCACAGACATACATGGTTTCTGGCATTCTCTGTTAGAGAAGAGAGAGACTGGTAATGGGTGGCAGATGTTGGTGCTTTGATCACTGACACTTCTCAAGGCATCCCACAAATGCAAGGGAATATACTGCTGTGGGATGCAGCAGTCTGGGTGCAGATCTGTCAGTCTGTCTCTTAAACTTCCTGGCATCATGTACTCTCTCCAGGACACCAGCTCACAGCCAAGCTGTCACGCACAGGCTTGAAGCAATCTCTTGTCTTTCTGTATGTCTCAAATCTGGTGCAGCCAACAGAACCACTGTAAAATACTTGCACAGATCCAAAATCACCCAGTTTCTTCACCCGTTTGAACTGAGGCACTGGGCTCCACCTGTGCATACGAAGGTGAAGTTATGCTCATTGAGTACTGGCCCCTGGACAACTGTGTTGAACTGGCTTGAGTCGGGAGACCATTCTGGGAAAAATACAGGATTTGCCATCAAGAACAAGACTCCCTAGCCTGTAGCAGTGGAGAGAGCGTTTTATTCTTGCTGTGTACAGAAAGTTTTCCTTGTTTATGAGTAGAAGTTTGTTCACCCTTCCACCATTTTCCCGGGGTCTCAGAGCACAGCTAGCAGTGCTGTAGTCAATGACAACACAGCTGGCAGCCAGCTGTGCTGTTACGGTGTCTGAGCCGAATGCTGATGGATAGCATCCAAATGTCTACTCAAGGGCCTACTGGTTTCAGGATCAGGATTTTCTGCACTTTTCCTTTGTAGCAAGTACGACCCTGCACCTGGCTTAGGTGGGTTTTCATGCAGAAAGAGGAGAGCACCACGTTCTGAATGTTCTTGATTTTGTGAGATAATTCTGTTTAGTAAGAGTAAGTTTGTAAGATCTATAAAGGTTATAACACCTTTATAGAGTGTCTTAATGCTGCATTTTAAAATGCTCTCTGCATATTTCAGAGTTTTGTTTCTCCTGATTCATGCATCCAAATGAACGTTTTACGTATCTCTGGACCTTCCTTGTGCTCTTAGATGTAACAGCAGAGACATAGTTCAAAATGGTTATCATAAAGATTTACTAATATTTAAATACATAACTATATAGTCACTTAATAGTTGTAAAACAACTATCTTTTTATAATAGCTGACATGTATTGGCAATCTGGATAACTGATTGAAAAATCAGTTGATTTGTTTGCTTCTACCTGTGCTTAAAATCCGTTTCTGCAGAGACGAATCTCAGAACTGCCGGGGAGGAGGTCGAGGAGGCAGCGGCATGCAGGAAGGGAAGGCGGTTTTGTCTGCCCTTGACCACTGTCTGCCTTTTTACTTCTCTGACAGTTTTGGGCCCCCTTCATTTAAGTATTACAAACGCTTACTAAGGTTCATGACTGCTGATTAATAATGATTTATACTCATTGTCATCAATATTTTCTAGAGATAATTTTGACTTTTTACTTTAAAAAACAAACAAACAAACCTGACCAAAAGCTAAAAACACTTTGCAAAGAAAATCCAATGTTTCTTTCAGAAAGGAACATCTAAAGCAACAAAGCTAATAGCAAATTTTATTTCTGATCAGAAAGTTCCATTAAATGCTGGAACCATCAACCCGCCTTGGAACCGCGTGGTTGGAAGTCACATAGGTCCATTCTTGAGTATTAGCTTGCCTGGACTTGGCTTCTGTGACTCTACCCCTTTGTCCTGTACAAGATGCAGTATTCTTGAGGCACAGCTGACTTTGTATGAGAAAAGCTGCAGTCCTGCTCCCAGGCTGTTGCACTTGCTTAGGAAAATCACTGTTTGGAGAGTAAACAGATCTAGTACCCAGCATACATTAATTCTGCATAGCTCCTTCCTGTAGTACATAGTAATGGCCTGGGATAACACCAGTCTCTTTCCATGTTCGCTGTAAAAGCATAATACAAGCTACAGTTTGGCTTGTTGGGTGTATTTTTGGCTACTGCCCACCTGGTATTGTGTTAATATTATCTGTTATTGTCAGTAGAACATTTCACAGTCCAGGCAGTACAGTAATTAAACACAATAGCCCTTGTGTAGAAGGCCAGAATGCCGGGCCTGGCTGAACTGTACTCAGTTAAGGCCAAAGTAAAACAAAAATATTGTCATAAGAACACTTAATTTTGAAGAAACATAGGCACCCATTTGGAAATTAGGGCAATACTCAGACTACTCTGAACTGTTTGCTGCAACAGTTCTATTACAAAACTCCACTGATCTAGAGTTAATGCAGTACAAAGTTGTCCCGCCATAAAGAGGTCTCTCTGGGAGGGGCAATGGCAGGGAAAAATCTGAGCTTAAGGGTCAAGGAACGTGAAAGTGAAGAATGGATGAGAAATTATGTTATTTTGATATGAATCCCCAAACTAAACATATACTGGCTACATATATAATGAAGTGCCACGAAATGTCATTTCATGCATGATGTAAAACCAAAAGTTCTGTGCAAAAATTATCTAAAGAGAATTTTTGCAATATTAACCTGTAACAACATAAGCACATCAAGTATTTTTTTGCCAAGTCTACCGGCAATTCACTAATAAATGAGTAGACTGCCACATGTAGCTATGCTAATGTAAACATTTACAATTTCTGGTCGTTTTTGTATTGTTGTTATGTATTTTCTGTGACTTCGGTGATGCCAGTTGGCCGTCGATTAGGTAGCCAGAGGGTGAACAATTTTAATCAGCAGCTACTAATTTTGGACTTGCCCAACTGACCCCAACTTGAACATGTTTTTTCTAGGAGTTCAAGGGATTATCGGGCAATCTGAAAGAGAACACTTTGCATTTACTTGGTTTTGCACTGTCTTCAGCTTTACCAACCCAACTCCACTTCCAGTTACCAAAGTTATCTTGGGGTTAGATCCTACAAACACCTAGTGTTGACAGACGGTGGTCTTGACACTATGAGTTACTTCTCCAAGTTGGTAGGTTGTGGCAGCAAACATTAAGCTTGACAGTAGTTCCAGCCTGTGAGTGATAGTAGCTGCCTTTGTTGTTCCTTTATGTGTGTTCCAGAGTAAATAAGACAACTTTTTGCCTGTTCTTTCTTTAAACTTCAGGTTTAATAATATGATTTCTCACCCATGATGGGCATTTTAGTTTGAAAGTTGTTACCAAAGTCATAATCTAATTACAACATTTCAGCATGGCTCTTCTTGAGCTGCAGCAATTGCTCTGAGAGATATCTTGGTTCTTCTAATTGTTGTGCGTATATTTTTATCATTACGCATTCTTTCATCTAAGAGATTGGACGTGCTACTCTGCTTCCCTGCATACGTGTCGTTTTCTGCCAAAACAGGACCAGTGACACGGGCAGAATTGGCTCCTAAAACATTACATTTCCTTTTCAAAAATCTTTCATGTAATAACTACAAAAGTCAGTCATAAAAAGGAGAGTAGAAGGAAGTCAAATGTCACGAATTGTTTTATTTCAGTGATTGGAAGTAATTTTTAGCCACATTTTTTTCACTAGTGAGTGCCAAAATGATATAAATTTTGACTGATGTCAGTGTGCTCAATTTGTAAATCAGTTTTAGCAGCTATGTGCTAATTTGTTGTCGTGGGAGAAAATGCTGAAAAGGAGGATTAAAAAAAAAAAAAAAAAAAAGAAGAAATATTGAAGTACTTGTACCTGACACTAAATGTTATGGTCCTGTATTTCAGACAATGCTCTCACTCATTTCTGTGAGTTTTGTCTGTATAAAGATCACAAGGTTAAGTCAATTTCTGTTAACTCAGTTGTCGTCTTAGTCAGGAAGCTATTTGCTTTTTAATGGATTGATGTTTATCTGCTAGAGGACTTTAAATATAATATTCCTACAGCTGTACATGACTGCAAGGCATGCTATTAATGCAGTTTAAAAAAAAAAAAAAAAGAAAAAAGAGACTACTTACAGAGATTGGAATAATTGCTGCCTATTCCAATACGGATGGAGCTTCCAGAGATGAGAGGAAGTTGGAAGAAAAGCACTAAGGAGGGAAAAATGGAAAAAAAGGTCCTTAATAGCAGTTTGTTTTTGTTTTGCAACCAGATGTCAGTTGAAGACACACTGTGTTGTTAACATGCACCCACTCTCTCTGGGGCAGGATTACATGTTGCAGGCTCTGAATATACGCACAGATGTAGCTTGAATGGGGGTGAAAAAACCAAGCAAGTCATTGCTTCATACTTCCAGGAATCACTCCAGTTCAGGAAATTGTATTATATATGACTTTAATGCCTCGGAGAGTCAAACCCCCGTGTATAAACAACAACGTGTTATATAAATATGCTAATTATTGTTGTTAAGTCATTCACCAGTCTCTGAAACAGGCACCTACCATTGTAAAACAAAATAACTGTTCCCTAATTTGTTTAAGTGCATCTTGAATACATTAGGCATGTGTGTGTGTCAGATCGGGTTGGAATAAATTTATTCTCAAATTTGATACACATACTCCCCCTATGCATCTAAGCTTTAATATTTATAACTCGCACTTCAGGGGTTTATACTTGCAGGCAACAAAATGCATGTGAGTAAAACGTGTCCTAAATAACAAAACGTTTAGCTTTCTTGAAAGGTGGGCTTGTTTGCTCCCGCAGTTGCATACAAAATACCACCCCCCGCCCGTCCGTCGGGTGCCCTACAGCGTTTGTACGGCCCTTTGCCGGGGCCGTGCTTGCACCCGGGCGAGGCGCGCTCCCCCCGCGCCCCGGGGATGCTCCCGCCGTCTGCCCCGCCGCCGGCACCTCGCCGCTCATCGCCCGCAGCGGGTTTTCCCCTCGGGCTCCCGCGCTCGCCGCCGCAGCCTCGGCACGGCGCGGGGGCGCAGCCCGGGGCGGGGGGAGCTGCTGCTTTTTGGGGAGGGGGTGCCCGAGTAACAGAAAGTTTCCGCGGAAGCCCTCCCCCGCCGCGCCACGCCGCCGCCGCCCGGGGCAGAGCCCTGCCCGGCCGCGGGCCGCCCCCCGCCCCGCCGGGCCCCCCGCTGCCGCCCGCGGCAGGGGCGAGCGCCCGGCGCGGCTCCCGCCGCCTCAGCGCGCCTTACCCCAGCACGCAGCGGCGGCCGTTGTCTCCATGCGCCTCCGCCGCGGCTCCCCGGCGGCGGGCGGGCGGCGAGGCGGGCGCAGCCGCCGCCGGGAGACGCGCCCCGCCGCCTCCTCCTGCGTGCGGGGCCGGAGCGGCGGCGGCGGCTGGACGGAGCCGGCGCCCATGGGCGGAGGGCGGGGGGAGGCGGGTGACCTCCGCCCCGCGGGGGCCGGCCGGAGCTGCCCCTGCCCTGCCCTGCCTCCAGCCGCGGCGGGGGGGGGCGGGAGGGAGCCGGGGCAGCCCGGCGGGGGGCGGGCGGTGGCCCGGCCCGAGGGGAGCGGGGCCACGGGGTGCGGGGTGCGGTCCGGCCCGGGGGGAGCGGGGCCCGGAGGCGGCGGGGCCGGGGCAGGCCGCACGGCGGGCCGGGCCGCCCGCGGGGTGCTGGGGGCTGCACATACGTGGGGGCCTGAGCCGGCCTGGGGGGGCTCCTGAGCTCCCGGGGTCTGGAGTAACCGCGGCTCCGCTCCTTCCCCTCCCTTCTGCAGGGCCCGGGGAAAGGGAAGGAAAGTGTTAGGGGCGCTGCGGGGATTTGCTGCTTGGATAAGGAGCTGTAGGCGGATAACGGCTCTTGAAAGCCGAGTCCAGCCCAGCACTTTGGCTAAAAGGGAGGGGACTGCCTGGGAATAAACCCGCGGGGACGGACGGGATTATCTGAGCAGTGCAGAGGAAATAATTCGCTGTGGCTGGATGGGGGCCGGGAGAAGAATGGAGTCCAAGTAAGAGCTAAACCCACTTTACAATACTAAGATCTACTCGTTACCAGGGATCTTGGAAACGTTTCTCTCTGTGAATGATAAATGCCTTAGTGCTAGAGACAGAGAAAACAGGGTTGCAGCAGGTACTAAAGCATATGAGCTTTCATAATTGGTTGTTTACCTCTAAGAAAAGCACGTCGTCAGCTGCTGAGGTAAAGAATGCAAGAAATAAGGCCTTTTGTGGCATGTCCTGGCAGCCCTTTGGATTTTTTTAGGAACCATGTTGGCAGTTTCTTTCTCCTGTGCGTGCGTTAGCGCTGCGGGCACTTGCAGAGTGGTCCCACTGGTACTGAGTGAGGGAAATGGAAATGGGTGCTCCATGAGTACGTAGGCGGCTTTCTTTACTTCCCTGCCCCCGGGTGGCTTCGTAGTCCAGTGAGCGAGTCCTCTCACATTGGAACAACTTTACCATCAAGATCATCAGTAGTGATGGATTCAGAGTTGTAATGAAGTTTGGGGTGGATGTAAAACTTCTGAACTTTATGGTCTTTCTGTAAAAAGTTTTCTGCTGTCATTGATCATCTTGTTTTTTCTTCTGTTCTTTTTAAATCCAGGCAAGCATTAAGCGAGTCTAAGGCAGTTGAAATGAAGGTTTACTGGAAACTTACACGTACGTTTCATTATGGCTCAGGGATACCTATGCCTTTTGCCAAAACTATAGTACCTTTGTTCTTAATTAATACATCCCTACCCTAAAATCACTCAAAATGCTGCTGCAAAAGTTATCTTGTGATTAATTTCTTCAGCCCCTCAGAATATTTGACTCCTTGAAAGACTCTTCCTCTATCGTTTCAATAAATGGAAACTGTATGGCTTCATTTTAGGGCTCTTTGTTGTTTAGTTATGGCATGAAGGTGTGAGTCTATATACATATCAGAAAAGCTGATTTTCTTTGTGTTGTTTTTCTGGATATGTGCCACCTTGGCCTCATTCTGCATGTGAAGAGTCATGTAATGCTGTACTTATGGATATTAAAATATTTTCTCTGCTTTAAATTTCAGGAATTTCTAATGTTTAACACTTCTGCAAATTTTGGTGTTGGCATCTTTCCCAAACGGTGCCTTACATTTACCCATAGTATCAGTATTAACTTTAATCCTGACAGACTTGGAGTCTTATGTCCGACTGAAAAATCTATGCTTAGACTATTACATAAGCCGAAGAACTGTGGAAAATCTAGAGGCCTTAGTAGCTGACCTTGAATGCAGGGGAATTGCTTAGTGTCTGGTAATTCTGAAAAAAATCCCTATCTCAGCCTGGCTTTAGACCCCTTTCTGTGACAGTCTTGTCCTTTACATCCAGTAGGAATTGCAACTACTTCTGAGACAGAGCACAGTTGTTTCTGGGTCAGTCAACACAGTGTGCGACATATGATGATCAAGCCTGCAGAAACATGGTCAAAGTTAACAATAACTTCTTTGGTACTTATCGGTACTCAGCACACTCATCTTGAATCTACCTAAACATTGTAGGTTAATTTCCAAATCTGCATCACATGCGTATGGAGATGGGGCACTTTTTTACCCTTTTATCCTGTGTGTTTTCCAGCTTTTAGGGGTTCCTGTTTTTCTCGTTCAGTTGTGCACCTGAATGAAACCTGGATGTGCTGCAGAATTCAGGCCAGACTCTTATGTGCACACTTAGTGCAGTACCTCAGCAGTGATGTGTTGTGTCAGGGTGATATTATAGGTAGTTTACATTGTTATTTGTTTCTTTTTGTTGCCTCTGCTTTTCTGTTTTGGTAAAATAGATTTGTATTAAAGAAAATTTTCCACAAATAAATGATTTATTACGTAGGAGTTCACTTATGGACTGTATTTGGGAGAGCTGGAACAAAGATAAAAAATATTCAGAATTTCTGCTGCTCCTATCTGTTTACATTGGGTTAGCTTGTCTTTCTCATAACATCACAAAACAAGGAGGACTAAAGCAGCATCTGTCTCCGGTCATTTACGGCCTGTGTGTCCAGTCTGAATTCTGTCACTTTCTCAAGAAAGTTTTTTTCCTAGCCTTTAGAAATAGGGAGTGTGACTGACTGGGAGCTCAAGTACATTTAGGTAAGGTTCAGAATGGCATTCCTTATGGATGGAACTGTACAAAGTTGCCGTCCTCAGTGGGTGTTTCCCAATTTACTGATAAGGGAAAATCAGTGAGAAACCCTTGCTGAAGACAGATAATTTTATTCTTGAATGATTTTACATTTTCCTCAATCTAGGGACTTCATTATAAAACTGTACTGTTAGCGCAGTCTGCTGAAGTGACAGACCTCCTCAACTCAGCTTACCATCTCCTGTGGTTTCGCTTGAGGTTCTTGGAGCTCAGTGCTGAACTGATGCGTAAGTGTGGTAGCTGCTATGCTACCCGCATGGACTTTTTGTGACAGCCAATTTTTGTAAGGCAAAATATAAATTTTCTTGCTATAATGAGATCTTTTTTTGACTGAGAATTTTTATGTATTAGTAACGAGACGTTTGGGGGATACTGTTCATCACTTTTTTTTTTTTTTTAATGGAAAAGGTGGTAATGAAATAAATGTCAGTTGGATTATATAATTAGTCTTAGATAAAATGCCTCAGGATGAGCAAAATTGATTAATCATTGTTTATGGGAACAGGAAAGTCTTTTCTGTGTAGAAAATTTTGTGCCTTGCTGGTGGTAACAGCATTGATCTAGTAGCAGTGAGATTTCATCAGCGCTAGCTGCTGTAGGGGTCTCATCACCAAATATATGCAGATATATTTGCCTTCACGTTACTTGGCCAGGTCTTACGCCAGCTCAGCTAGCTCTGCACCTGTGCTAGACCAGCAGTGCCAGAAGTGCTGGGCATTCCCAGTGCTCTGTCATTTCTGGGCAAGCTGATTACACCAGCCCATGGGCGAAGGTAATACCTTGCTGGGAGTTTCTGCTCTGTGGTAGACCAGGCTGTATAAATCTGTGCTTGCTGCTAAAAACAGAAGAGGTCAGGAAAAGAGGGACTGGAATTTGATAGGAAGCATCTCATATTTTCACAGCTTGCTGTGTTCTGAAATGTAATAAAAAAAATATTTTGAAGGAAAATTTTTCAAATTATTCTCTTTTGAAAAAAATCCAGATGTTCATTCTGTTTTCTCAAAAATTTACTTAAAATATGAAAACAGACAGTCATTTTTGCATGGAGAGTCTTAATACCTAACTTTTATTTCCAACTTCATTTTTGTGAAAAGCCTCAAAAGTTTTGAAAGTGTTTTTCAGATATTTTTAACGTAATTTTCCATTAAAGAATGGAGCAGCAGTATGACCTTGATATTTGTAGGCATAAATTTGTGCACTAATTATTTTTTGCTGTCCTTGCTCCCGTTATTCAGTTGAAGACCTTTCCCATTGATCTCCCAGAGCTGTGGAACAGCATAGGTTGGAAGGGGCTTCTGGAGGTCACCTTGTTCATCCTCTGACTTAAAGCAGATCCAGGTAGAGGAGGTTGTCCAGAGCCTTGTCCAGTTGGATATCTCCAAGGTGGGAGACTCGAATCTCTCTGGCCCCTAGTCCCACGATACCTGTCTTCATGGTGAAAATTTTTTGCTTATATCTAATCTGCATTTTCTGTGTTGTAACATGTATCCATAGCTTCTTATCTTTGTATCTCTGGGGAGAGTCTGTCTCCATCTTCTCTATATCCTCCTGACATGTAGCTGAAGGCAGCAATGAGATCCCCCCAAGCCTTCTCCGGGTTGAGAAATCCAATATGCTCAGTCTCTCCTTGCACAGAGACAGTCCAGTCCCCGAATCATCTTGGTTACCCTCCGCTGGGCTCAATCCAGTGTATCAATGTCTGTCTTGTATTGGGGAGCCCAAAGGTGCCTATAATATTCCAGATGTGGTCTCTCAAGTGCTGAATTGAGGGGAATAATCACTTCAGTAGAGGGAAGGCAGGAATCCAGATAGGTGCTTTTTGCATATCACTTTCCTTAAGTGATTTTTTTTGATTCAGCTTCAGCTTCTTATTCTCACAGGAGAGATACGTTGTGTTTGTATTGGAACCTGCTTAGATGACCTCAGCCCCTTCTGAAGAGTGTTTTGGAAAGTCTTTTTTCTGTTAAATAACCAGTTTCACACTGAGCTCATTTCCAGAAGTAAAGACCCTTCTAAATTTCAGTATAATGACTATAAGCAGTGTATATTTTTTGATGTTGTTGTTACAGCATATATTGTTTGGTGTTAAGTACTGTGCTTATAATCGATTAACCCACTTGCTGCTGAACTTAAATGGAAGAGGAATGGTTCTGGCTGATTTCAGGTTCAAGGCAACTCCTATTTGCCTTATGCAAGAAATCATTTCACTGCCTATGGAGGTACTTGCATGAGTATAGTGAGTAGGATTAGCCTCATGTGGGCAAGGATTTGACTTTATTTTAAATGGGAGAGTCTGAGATATTACATGCATATTATAGCGTGGATTTTAGCACAGCTGCTATATAATTCTCTTTGTTCAGGCCTGTCTGCATGTGACACTTTTGGATTTCTTGTACCGGTGCCCACATTCTACTTTCCTCATTTTAATTATTTTTTTTTTCCATTTTTATGCTGTCTTTCAAGCAGGGGTAATGGGAAGCAATGATATCAGTTATGGTTTTGAGATCTGTTGTGAATGGAATTCCTGAAGGGTTAGTATGGGTAGTTAGATTTTTAAATTTGTTTGTTTATTTAATATTCACTAAATTACATTTCTAAGAAATCTTAGGGTGAAGATAGTTTTCATTTTTCAGGTTAGCAATTTTCAAGCAATGGATTTGAATATGATCAAAGTAAAATTAATTCCCAGCAAGATCCTAAAGATTTTTTTGATTTTGGACATATTGTAGAATTACTAACAAAAGGAAATTTCTCTGTGCTAAAAGCTATTTTAATGAAAAGGATGGAATTTAAAATATGTAAAGTTACTGTATAACATTTTTCAGCTAGCATTTATAGGATAGGTAAATTTATTTTGAAAAATATTTTCTAGAGGTTTAAATCAAGTGATTTAGTTCTTTAGGCATAAAATCTGTCAAGAGGAAAAAGAATTTTAAATTATTAATACAGATGAAACATATCAATAAAATATTTCACAGCAGCACCAGGGCCCAAAGGCAGAAGTCATGTTCTTTTACACGCCATGTAAAGAAAGGAGATCTAGAATGAAGAGGCTCTTCATTCCGTTTCTATAGTTGCTATGTCAAGAAAGTATTCTGTAGGAATTTTATGTCATGCCCAAATTCTCAGAGGCTATTTTTCTGATTTTTAAAGCTACCAACTGTCTTTTTCTATGGAACAAAAGATGCTCTCAGGCATTGGAATGGGACCAGACTTAGTTTCTTATTTATTCACCTGCTTGCAGACTTTTGAGGAAGATGGTGAATTATGCTATTGTTGCCTTGTACATATATATTTTTTTGAATGTGTATGTACACACTAGGAAATAATTGGATCCAAGGTTGTTGTTGAAAAGCCAATAATATTTCCCCTAACTGTCTGCCTGTGATTTCAATCTTCCTGATGCCAGCTGAGTTAATGTTTAAGGATGTAGAATGGAAAATTTGATCTCGGTGTTCTTTTCTCTCTCATTCTGTGACTCCTTAATTAAATTTATAGTTAATTATGCAATTTAATTTGTGTTGACCTTTCAAGGACCTTAAAGCATCTGACGGTGAATGCAGAGTCTCAGTGTTTATTTCCATGAGTCCTTGTATGAATTTATCATAAAGTCTAATGGTACTTTTGTAATTAAAGATGGCCAGTGGATTACTAACAAATAATAATACGTGTCCCTGGAGATACATAACTATAAATATGCACAAATATATAAAAAGAAATACTGAATTATGTCATACACAGCATTTAAAATTAGGTAACACCACTACCACCAGTAATAATACTAATTCTGCATGTCAGAATATTAGAAAACATTTTGTATGTTGTAGGTCCACTCTTTGACATAGGTGTCTCACTTGGTGCTAAAAATCCTGCATTTGGATGATCAGATGCACTTGTAGTCCCGTAAAACACTGATACCTGTTCCTAAGGTGAGGGGTGTCTGTGGTCTTGCAGGGGACAATGCTTGCAAGCTGGTTCCTCGATGCAGAGGTGTCATGGTTTAACCCCAGTCGGCAGCTAAGCACAGCACAGCCGCTTGCTCACCCTCCCCCCCTCCCCAATGGGATGGGGGAGAGAATCAGGAAAAAAAAAAGTAAAACTAGTGGGTTGAGATAAAGACAGCTTGATAGGACAGCAGAGGAAGAGAAAATAATAATAATGATAAAAGAACATACAAAACAAGTGACGCATGATGCAATTGCTCACCACCCGCTGACTGATGCCCAGCCCGTCCCTGAGCAGCAATCGCTGCCCCCCGGCCAACTCCCCCCCAGTTTCTATACTGAGCATGATGTCGTATGGTATGGAACAGCCCTTGGGCCAGTCTGGGTCAGCTGTCCTGGCTGTGCCCCCTCCCAGCTTCTGGTGCCCCTGGCAGAGCATGGGAAGCTGAAAAGTCTTTGACTAGTTTAAGTACTACTTAGCAACGACTAAAACATCCGTGTGTTATCCACATTATTCCAATATTAAATCCAAAACACAGCACTGTACCAGCGACTAGGAAGAAAATTAACTCTATCCCAGCTGAAATCAGGACAGGAGGCCGTGTCCTGTGCAGGCAGGACTTGGCTAAGGCGCAGAGCCTGGCTTGTGTGTGTTAGATGTCATGGGGAAGGAGAAAAGAAAAGTGAAATGAAACAAAACTAGTTTCTTGACAATTTAAAAGATTGTTGGTCAGTGTAACCCTTGTGGAGGTTAGGAGTTTTACGATTTATTTCTTATTTTTTACAGATGGGCACTAAAGTAAAGTATTTGTCATTTACCCTCGGTAATCTTTTTAAAAGAATCTTTTTGATAGAGAGCTCTTGGGGAAAAAAAGGCACACCCTACAGTATTATTAGCGTAGGCAAGCATATGAATCTAGCAATACATTTGTTAACCTAAAACAAAAGTACAAAGGAGAAAAAGCCAATATGGCAGCAAAAGAAAATATATATGTGACTGAAAATTGATTTTATCTCTCTGAAACTGTTGTGTACTAGCACGAAATACTTAGTGCACCTTGGCAAAGCACAAACCCTGTAATTCATTGTCTTTTATGCTTTACCAATGAATACACAAACCGGTATCTCTCCATTTTATTACTATTTTATTTATGAACTGTTTGTGAATCTGTAGGACCTCTGGAAGATAGTAAAAAATTTATAAATATGCAGAGGCGCAAAGTTCCTCACTGGAACTGTGAACGTTGTTCATAATAGTAAGGAAGAGATGCAGACTGGAGATCAAGATGCTTGGGGGCGTACCCTCAGGCTCATGAAACCCTTGTGCAACTCAAACCTTGTTTCACTGGCATTGTGCATACAAAAGTGAGGGTAAAATAAGGCCCTGGAAGTAATGCTCAGTCTTATGTAATGGTGAGGCTCCTGCCTGAGAGGAATTGCTGTGAGAAGCAGAAACCAGTGACAGAAAAGAACTTGCACAGAGGATGATTCAAATGCAGCTAGATTTCATATGAAATGGATTAAAAAAAAATATATCAGCAACCTCCAGGTTGTGTTTCTCCCTGTATCCTGACAGAGTGGCATCACTTATGTAGTGAGACATATTTTTTTATAAACCATTAATGGTTAACGTAAGGATGTAACCTATTCTGTTTAGTAGTTCTAACCTGTGGAAATAAATGTGCAGTAGGATAAGCAAACTGGCAATTAATTTAAAACCTCAAGAGCAGTGCAGTTCACTTGCTAGGAAAGAGCAGCACAGTGATAAATGATTTGGAAAGGTGGGAAACCAGGGCAGTTAAGTGGCTTATGCAATTCATTTGCAGAGAAATGTAAGGCGGGCTTGGGGACAAAAGGAGCAGAGCAAAGCAGAGAAAAAGAAATGGACCCTGAGGGTTTTACAATACAAAAAGATTGTAATGGGATTTAGGATAAAACTTTGTCTCTGACAGCTTGGGCATGGTGTTTAATGCAGTACAAAGAGCAAACAATAGTGTGGCACAAACTAGTAAAAAGATATCAAAAAGAAATCAGATGAACGGGGTTGCTGCAGCGTTCGAAAGGTTGGTGAGCGAGACCACATTTAAGAGATCAGCTGTGTCACTTTTTAGTCAGCCCTTGTGTATCCTTTTGACAAAACAAGATGTTCTCAGAATTGTGGACAAAATTATAAAGGAGCAGTTGTGAATGACCACTCTAGGGTATAGGGGAGCAAGAGCCAGTACAACTGGCTTCTGTCTGAAGAGGGAAACTATGATTCAATATGAGTGGAGAAAACAGAAAGGAATTGCAGGGGAAGGAAGCCATGGGCTGCTTGAGCTAGTGACTTGTAATCACGAAGGATGCTTTTGTGTTCCTTAGTACTTAAAAGGACCATTGACTTTTATCAAAAGCCCAATAGAAAAAATGCAACGGTGCGAATGCATGCACCTGAGTTGTGTCTCTGCCACTCTTGCTCTCATTACTTTACAAGCTGAACAGATGAGCATGACTTTGTTATTAATCCAAATTTGCTCCAAGCTTAACTGAAAATGCACTGACTGTCAAACAGAGGCCAAAGAAAGCAAAAGACAGCTAGGCTTTATTTTTTTTTCTTTTATGGTCGTTAGCTTGAAAATTGACTTTTTTTAATTCCAGTATATGCTTTGTACTGTATTACTTGGAATGGGTTAGTATTTTAGGGACTCCTTTATTCAGATTGTTGAAAGTTCTTACCAGTAACTAGCTGTCATTAAAGTATACGCATGAACGTAGTGTACAGATTCTGACCTTAATGTCAATTAGCTCCAATCCTACTTGTTTCAGAGGTCAAAATAAAAAACAGGTGCCAAGGTAGCACAGGTCTACAAAGTGTCCTGAGATGAGCATCTATAAAATACTGTACGTGAAGTGTTCAGTTTACCCTATAGGCTTCAGAATTGAGTCTTGTCATGATTTGTTAAAAAATTACTTCATTTCTGGAATTTTTGGCTATATAATTTTTTTTTTTTCTGTATGATCCAGCAGTTAGCTTTTCAGATCTGCTACACAACAATGTGAGCAAGTGCACTAGGGAAAAAAAGCTGTTGTCCCAGGTGCCTGTATTTTTCCTTTCAGATCATCCGGCATCAGAAACAAGGATGTGATCCAGTGTTGACATGACTAGGAGCATAAGGCACCTTATGTAAATATGGCATTTACTTATGCATTTCTGTTCCGTAGCATGAATTTGATTCCAGTGCCTCACCTGGATCTCTTCCCAACAGATGAAGCTTGGCTGTGAGGAAAAGTGATGAGGGCAAATCCTATATCCTCTCCTTTATGTTAGGTTTTTCACTACCACTAATAGTATTTTAGCTATTGTATATCTAAAAGGCCTTTGGTCTTGGGAGTGTAAGGATGGTTGTCTTGGTAAAAAAAAAGCAGCCCAACAACGAAGATGGGAGGGATGTGGACAGAAATTCTCCCCCTCCTGTTTTCTCTCCCGGTTGCCTCCTCTGGTATTTGCCCAGGCTGTGTGTTCTGGCGGTGGCTGCAGCTGCACAGCTGAGTACAGGCTTGTGAGTGATGCCTTCAGTCAGCATCGCTGTCTTTTCCAATGGTGGTTACCTGCGTTTAAGAATATGAGTATACAGAGGGAACAAAACTAAATAAAATCATAGTATGAACTGCTGATTTCCAAGCTAATCTAAAACCACCTTACAGTATTCCCTGCCTGTGCCAAAAAAACACTGAAGAGCCCATTTTATTATTTCTGAGAGTAAGTTACCTTCGCTCAGCCCATCATTACAGAGGAAAAGGACTCAGCCCGTGCTGCCTTCTGCTTCTAGATACTGTGTGAGCCACTGCAAATGAGTCTCAGAGCCAGTTTGTTTGTTTTTTTGTTTTTTTTTTTTTTCCTTAAAAACCCCAACACAATTATTCAGGCTTTGGAATATATCAAGAAGGTCGAGTCTTGCTTATTCTGGGGCACTTGAATTGTTGATACCACCCAAGTAACTGTAAGGATTTTTACAGTGACACACCAAGAACTACTGCATTTTCCCAAATTAGGTTCCAAAACTTAAGCTACTGTGTTCATCTACGTATCATCTGTTGGTTAATTCTTTGTATCCATGCTCACTATGGGTGATGTAAAACGCCAGGTTCAACTCCTGTTTGAAATTGGGCTTGTAACATATTGTGGCAGTTATTTCGGGGAAATCGACAACAGTAATGTCAGTAGTAAACTGATTTTGGTGCCATCTGCTGTATGTTAGCTGCAACTGCCACTACGGTGAATGAACAAAGATCAAGTTTAGCTGGTGCACAAGGAAATGTAAATCCTGTTGTGTTCAGAAGTTATTTATACAATGGTAGACTTTGGTATTTTCTACGTAATAAATTCATTGCATGTCAATCTTTTAAGTAATATCTATGGCCAAAATGAAGATAATACATTTATTTCAGTATTAGAGTCAAGACCAAAACTAAATAGCTATTAAATCTTACAATTGAAAAGATTTATTTAGTTTTATATGTATATATAAAATAATGATTCTATATGATCTCTACTACCAGATTTTGAGATAATCGCTGTGGAGCAATTGTAGCAGATCGTACCACCAGAAAGATTGGTTGTAAACTCCCAAGGTTTAAGAAGGAACGAGAACATGTGGATTTTGAAGTTCCAGATGCATGTGCTGTCCTGACAAGGAAAACGCATTTCTTGTCTTGTAAATACAACAAACATTAATAACGAAGTAAGAATAAATACAGAGAGTGCAATGTCAATTTATCTAGCCAGTTTCCAGTGACCACACTTTAAAATGGAAGAACATGTCTCCACTCTGCTCTGAAATGTCATATTAAATTGACAAAGATATTCCCGTGATAGCTGTGCAGAAAATAGCTGGTATCACCACTCTAACTGCTGCCTTTTGTTGATTTACTGTTATTTTGGCAACATGAAAGCCAATGCCAGCTGACACACATGTGCATCTGGCATGGAAAATACTGATAAAAAATTGAGTGGTGGGGCTTGATATTCAAGTCAAAGTGAAAAAAAACCTGTGAATATATAGAGAGACTGTCTCTGAGAAAGAAGAAAAGTATGAAGAGAGTTGGTGCATGCTATAAAAAGATAGGAAGCCTTTGTTTATGTTTTATATATGTTGAGATAACATTCCTTGCAGTGACAATGATGGCAGAGTGACCATAACTGTTGCTTGCTCACTCTTCTCATGCATCCACCTGAGAAGTAAGCATGTGGACTACAACACGGTTGTGGCCCAGAGTCCGTCGGGGAAACTTCGAATTGTAGAGTGGGTGTTGGTGAGCATCGAGGCCCTTGTTTCCCTGAACGCTGCTAGTTCTTTGGGGTTTAGTTTAACTCCCAGGTGAAGCAGGGAGAGTGCAGCTGAAACACAGTGAAATTTTTTTGTGTTGGTGATCACTTCTCAGGGTGCAGATACTTCCTGCTTCACTGAAGTCTTCAAAAAGTGTATGCATGTTGGCTGTGAAGCCACTAGAATGTATTATCAAAACAATAAATTTAATGTATGAAATGATCACATATTCAGTAAAAAACACTAGGGAAATGCATTATTGAACACACTGCCTCATGATGGTGTTTAGTCTGGCGCTAAATACAGCTTCAGTTGTAATTATATATGTGTTTTACCAGTGGGGCTCCCTTAAATGGATTTCAAAGCCATGCTGAGGACAGTGTTATTACACTGATTTTCTATTACTTTCAAAATAATTTTGTTTCTGACAACGTGAACTGACAACAAAATGAAAATGTGTCCCACCCACTTAGGGCTTTTTGTATGTGCTCGCTCTTTCTTTTCCCTTTAGTTGCCCCATGTGAGGGACTTGATGTAGATCTTACACTTACCAATATCCAGCTGCATTTAAATTACTGCAGATGTAAGCCTGTGGGGCAGGAGCTCCAAGATGAGGGAGAGTAAAGAAGAGCGCTCCTTTTATTGATGGAAAGGGATTAGTGTTGCTGTGAAGAGATTTATTTACAGAGTCTGTCTATCCTGAAGCGGCTCTTAGGCAGACTGTACATGAACTTGGATTTGGGAACTGCATGGTGCTTCCCTAGAAGGTCTTGTAATCTGCATGGATGAAATGGGCATGAGAGACAGGGAAACCCAGGGCAATCGGTCATGTCACTGCCATTATTTATGTGGGCTTGCACGTGACTTCAGAAGCTTACACCAGGTACGGTAAAAGTGTACCTTTATACCTGACATTTAATATTTCCAGTGTTATTACATAAAGACAGCCAAGCCCGGTTAATTCACTCAGAAATTCTTACTGAAGTGATCAGTTTATGAAAATTGTCTTCCTGCCATTAAATGGAATTAATTGCTAATGCAAAAAAAGGATGTAACAAGACACAAGACAATATAAAGCTGTCATATCAATAATGTATTTTTCCTGTATTTTGCTCAGTTAAGAATAATTCAAGTGATCCGACCTTGTTTATTCTTTAGAGAAATATAGACCTACAATCATTACCTATGTTTTAGAATGCTTTATTAAAAAATAAACAATTAGTTGAGCAAATAATCTGCCATTATTTGACAGATCATTGGGCTGTTACATGAAAAACAGGATTACTCACAAGAAAAATTAGAATCCTAGGGAAGCTGTAGCTAGAGATGGGATTAAGCGAAATGTCTTAATATTTAAACATGGTATTAGAGGCTGAGGATAAATGGCAGAAAATTGATAATAACGTTTGTGTACAAATTGGCTTAGATCATGTTGTGCCATTGAAGATGGATCAATCTGAACCTTAAAGCTGATTGACACTGAATAGATTTGCTCTTTTCAGGTCAAATTTGTGCTATGATGCTCTGTTCTTTTATAGTAGGTACTGCTGTCCCTGGCATTTGTGAATTTTATGTAGACAAAGTGGGCTCGATTTCCCTGTAGGCTCTATTGCCCTATCTTCAGTTGTAGAAAGTGTGTCTTTCTTGAGTTAGGTGACATGAAGTAGAATTGTAGAAAAACAAAGCAGATAGATAGGATTTTATGAACTCAGATAGGAACCTGATGATATTATTTGTAAAGATGTGGGGAAGTGTAGGTGAGAGAATTGTTTGGGTGGATAAAGGTGTGACAAGAAGATGGGTTTGGGATCTTGTTTGGAAAAGGTGGGGGTGTAAGGGAGGAGAAATGTGTGTGGGAGCGGAGATGGAGGGAACAGTTCCTAGTTTGGGAAAGTAGGATGAAGGGAAAACAAACTTGAGGCTGAGCAAGTCCAAACTGTTTTCTAAGAGGAGATGCCTCTCATTCTTTTTTTTTGCATCCTGCTTCTGATGTTGGGGCTGGGAAAACTGTTTCTCTAGGTGACCCCCACTCATACTGTCTCATTCCTTCCTTTGGCTACTTCTGTAGAAAAATCTAGTGGGTATTTCATTTTCTCAGGCTTCTTGGTAGGGTAGGTATTGCGGCTATTTATTACCTAGCAGAAAAGAGTTACTTGGGTGCAGCACAATCACATGCCTAGCATTCAATGAGAACCCTTTAGTTTCCTCAAATAAATGAGATATGTGAAAAAGATACGCTTATTTTAGATTGAGTGAAGCTCCTCTAAGCTGAATCTGAAAATCATAACTAACTGGAAATGGCAGAAAAAAGGCAATTGTGCTCTCTAGAGATAAGGGCAACTGACAGGTGGAGCAGCAGAAAAAAACTATTAAAATGAGTGCATTGGAAGGAATAAGATCAACTGCTATAATGTTTTCTATGTTGCAAACCTGCTATTGCAGCTTGGAACTGTTCCCGTTACAGCAAAACATTATTGGAAGGACTTAAATAGCTTGCCTAGCAGAGCAGCATACAGTACTATCACTGTAATTAAGCTTCCACCAGCATTTCTATGATAAACATATCTTCAGGGTCCTATAACCCAGGTTTCATATCTTTATTTGGTGCTTGCAATATACTGTGCTGTGATTTAACATTTGTCCAAAGATTATAATGTGAAACTGTGCTCTCATAGCGTTGCAGCCTTGTTCAGATCCGAGGCGCTTAGAGCAATATATATGTTCCAGAGTCCTATGGCGAATGTTGACTCTCTACAGACTGTCGTGCCTATGGGGAAATGGGCAGCTGAACATGTGGGTATAGTGAAATCACAGCATTTGTGTTCAGTAAGAGCCTCATCCCTGCATGATTAAGTAGTTGTGCAGTGCTCGGGAGAGGGCAGGAAAATCACAGTGGACTGACAGTCACTGTCTGATTCCTATTTCATCTCCTCTGCTTGAGGAGGAATGTAATCGGTGTCAGTCCCTTTCCCTCCATATGTAGTATTGCAGAGTCTCTCAGGGTTAAGAGAATCCAACAGCCACTGAACGTGCATTAGCACATGTGGGTGCGCAGAAGTTAGGATCTGCACTCAAAATGCTTCATCTGATAAGGGACCTAGAGAAGATTGCTAGTTCATTGCAGTGAGGAGAAGAAAGAGACTCAGTAAACTTCAATTTCTGCACACTCTGGGTGCTTAACAATGACTCAGGCAGGCGTTCCCTTTATGAATGTCCTGTCTTTTTTCAGAAAGCAAGGAGACCTCAGGAAGACTTCAGCTTCTAAAGGCAGCACATTAACAATACTGTTATACCCAGTGTGGGAATGCAAGGATGCTTTCCTGGGCCATTGAATGTGCTTAGCATTTTGTGCCGTTTATGAGAATCAGTGGATGTACAGTTCAGTTTTCCTTCAGGAGCTTGGTGCTATCAGCTTAGCTACCCTGGAGTTCAGTCTCTCCCATCTCCTTTGGGATTAATATAGGTATTTCAGAGTCCCAACAATAAATAAAGAAGGTATAATGTTCATTCAGGATTTTTGCTAGCTGTAAGTCCAGAGACTTAAACTAAAGTCTGTACTAATTCTGGACTAAAATTTGCTCATTACTGGGCTTCATATGAATGCTGCTGTGTGAAGGCCTCTCCTTTCCTAGCAAAAAAGAAAAGTTTTGAGACATTGTCTCGTTAATACTGTCTGCTGTAAGCAAGTCTCTGAGACGAGTACCCTGTAAACAGTGCATGTGTTACTGTGCATTAGGGGCGTCTCATAGTGCTTCTTTTTAGTGGCTTATGCAGCCACAGCTCCTATCGCTTCAGTCACCATGAGAAGTAGGTCCTGTTTATAGTGATGCAATTCTAGGCACCTTTGAGAAGCATCAAACTAAAATGCACTGCATAAACACGTACAGTGTAGAACCTCGGTTGTGCATGTTACTTTTTGTTCTCTACCTAACTGGAGTCCAGTGTAGCCCCATTTGAAGTGTGTCAGCTCTTAAGTTTAAATTCTACACGCAAATGCTTCCAAGGCTGATCCCTTGGACGTTAGCCCAAACAGCTGCTGTCATGGAAATGAAAGCTTGTCCAACTGCTCAGCTGTTCCTTGGGGTCTTCAGAACTGTCCTGGGATGAGCTTTCTGTGGTCAAAGGAAATATTAACTAGAGACGAGTGTGTTTCATGAGTCCGTTCCTGTGCTGTAAAGGATTTGAACCAGAGGGCCTCTGAACCTGGTGAATAAAAACATCAGAGGTGGGTAGAAATTAAAAAAGCTAATCTTAGAGCTATGCAAGAAAAACAGCTGAGTGTTGATTATTTGTTGTGGTCTAAAATGGGATAATTTGGGCAGCTGCAAGAAAGGTCTGATGTAAGTAGTACGAATGGCTAAAATAAACATGTTTCTTAGAGGCAGAATTGAAGTAACGAAAAGGCACTGCAACTTGAGTCCCTTGACTAAATGTCTTTTTCCATCCCATATGGAGCCACGTGAGGTATGTTGGTCATACATTTAGCATCTCATAAAAATAAAACCTGTGCTTTATTTCTCACCAGTGTTTTCTGCATGCAATAAATATTCTTTGTGGCTATGCCACAGATTTTAAATGCCTAACATGGTAATTTAAACTTCCAGATGTGTACATGACTAGCTTGCTCTAACTTTCCCTCATATTAACTGTGTTACCCATCACTCTTGCTCACAGTGACCTACGAAATGCAGGTTCTACTCATGCCTTATGCTACAGGTTCTCTGTTAATTGCAATGGGAATAATACTATATACATCATGCAGAGCTGTAAACAAGTGCAGGGGAGGGTGTTATAAGTCTTCATAGATCTTTTGCAAAAATCTCTTGTGCCTGGAAACGTGCTGTGAAATAATGAATAGTACTAAAGCTTTCATCCTTAAAATGCGTAAGCATTAGGGAATGTTACTTATTCAGAATGCTTTTATGCGTATTAACTAACACTTGAGATGACGTGGGGAAGTGTGTGTGTATGGTTGCTATGTTACATGAAGAGGAAGACAACGGACCGATAACCTTTCAGAAGGGAGTCCCACTTTGAACACTTGAAGTGTAAAAGCAAAAATACATGGCGTACCTGAGATGAACAGGGAAGTCTGTGTCACAGCTAGGATATGAGCCCAGAGTTCTGCTCTTGCAAATAGGCTTAATTAGTGCATATTGTTTATAAGTCACAAATTTCCTCCTAAAATACGTCTACATCAAAGACAGTCAACTTTGCATAGGTCTTTTTGGTGACCATTTAATGTTCTGCCAGATATCCTTCTCTTGGAAGGCCATCGTCGTGCTTCCAGTTCACTCAGAAGTGATGTATGTGACAACAGATGGATTATACACGGCTATGCCCATAGAATGCCTGGTCTGCTTGCCAAGTACTTGCATCAACATCCAAGAAAATCCAGATGTTGCGACAAAATCCAAGAAACCCAGTTCTGATTAGGGTTGATGCTTAATCATCTATTTATAGGAAGGTGTCATGGTTTAACCCCAGCCAGCAGCTAAGGACCACACAGCTGCTCGCTTGCTCCCCCCCAGGGGGACGGGGGAGAGAATCGGAAGAGTAAAAGTGAGAAAACTCGTGGGCTGAGATAAAGACAGTTTAATAGGTAAAGCAAAAGCCACGCGTGCAAGCAAAGCAAAACAAGGAATTCATTCACTCCTTCCCACCGGCAGGCAGGTGTTCAGCCATCCCCAGGAAAGCAGGGCTCCATCACACGGAACAGTTACTTGGGAAGACAAACGCCGTCATGCTGAACGTCCCCCCTTCCTTCTTCTTCCCCCAGCTTTCTGTGCTGAGCATGACGCCATATGGTGTGGGATATCCCTTTGGTCAGTTGGGGTCACCTGTCCTGGCTGTGTCCCCTCCCAGCTTCTTGTGCATTCCCAGCCTACTCGCTGGTGGGGTGGGGTGAGAAACAGAAAAGGCCTTGACCCTGTGTAAGCACTGCTCAGCAATAACAAAAACATATTATCGACACTGTTTCTAGCACAAATCCAAACCAGCCTCATACTAGCTACTGTGAAGAAAATTAACTCTACTCCAGCCAAAACCAGCACAGAAGGACTTAATTGTGCAGATTGTTTTACTAGGATTGAAGAGAATCACTTAATTTTTCTAGCTAACTCTAAGGTCTTTTAGTAAAGCAAGAAGAGGAGGCTGGCTATGTTCTAACACTTTTTTACGTCTGTTCAGTAAGGGTAAAACGCTTTTCACTTACTCAAAGCAATCACTCCGCCTGGCTTGATGAGCAGTTTTGCCAAATCCATGCAGGTACTGAGAGACAGATCTGAGTCTGTTCAAGATGTGATTACTCAGTCAGGTGACAAGTGGTCACTGCCAAATCAACAGAATGAGATAATGATTTTGTGTCAGCATGAGGTAGCTCTGCTGCCTGGTGTTTCTGACTGCCCTGCATCTAGCCCTCTGTTAGCTTTCTAGGTGTGTTCTGTGATGCCAACTCTTCTGCACGGTCGACTTGCTCGGTGGATCCCTGCTAGCCTTGCCTTCTGCCTCTGCTGTCTGTTGCTGTTGATTACTAGAAGGCAGCACAACCGGGCATGGCCACTGTGTGTTTCTGACCCTTGTCTAGGCTGCGTTGGTCACAAAGGTTGTGGGTTTTGCTGCTCTGGATCCTTACCTGGCTGCAGTTGCAGAGCTCATGTCATTCTCAAGCACAGCACTGTTGGGAGGACAGTGCACCTTGCATCTGCTTGCTGCCCATGTTTGCAGTGGCAAAATACTCCAGGTTTGGGAAATCATAAGACACCCAAAGCTGGAGTAGTTAGCAATGACGTTCGGGAAGTTCCAGTATCCACACAGATGTCTCTTACCCAACTGAGTGATACAGAGGAGAGCTTTGTAGTCTCCCCAGCTGTGTTACATACTCGTATCATCTCAATCCATCCTCCCTCCTGTTCAAACAGTAATTCCTCAACCGTGAAGCCACCTACTCTGCTGTACACCAAGGCGTGGTAAATCGCAGCGGCAACTTCACTGACATTCATGCTGGCTGGTCTGGGAAGGTGCATAAAACCTCACCTTGCAGCCGTTTGAGAAGGCCAAGGCTGTGCAAGGAGGGCTGCTTGCAAGTGGTGCAGGACCTGCTGACCTGGCTGGAGGCTTCAGGCTGGCGCTTCTGCTTGGCGGTCTGCCAGGACCGCAGTTTTAGGAAGAAGAAATCCTCAGCTATTGTCAGCTGTGCGTATTGGTGAAACGCGCTCTGGGCCTCTAAAGAAGGAGGAGGCCTGGCAGGGTGGGACCTGCGGTCAGCGTGTGGGTTGCTCGCAGAACTTTGGTTGCTGGCCGTGCTGTACACGGCATCTGCGGGAGGAAAGAGGAGCAGATGGCAGCAGGATGGGACCCATGTACGTCAGGGGAACACATGTGGGAGCTGAGCAGGCTGAGGTGGCTCAGCTGCAGCTGAGGAATGAGGAAGCTGTGTCCCTCAGGCTAGTCTCTGCTTACAGAGAATTTGCTACAATTTGCTATTTGGATATAACATAACTTTTTGGATCAGAGGGAGGAATAACTTTTTTTTCCTCTCCTGTTTTTGACCTACAAATTTACATGCTGCTATTTCTCTTTCCTCCTCTTTCCTCATCCTAGCTATGTTTTGGGGCATATTCTTATGCAAAGTTTTGCAAAGTCCCCAGGCATTCAAGGGGAGGGTTGGTAGTGGGTAGGGAGTGCAGTGGGAGTGCTGGGACTCCCAACCCTCCTGCTGTGAGTGCATTGCAAACTGTTGCTGGCAATGGCAGAGCATGGGGCAGAATGTTGTGTTTGGGGAATTGAGCATGACATGGATGGGAGAGCTCAGTCTGTAGCATGGGAAAAAAGTAATTAAGGAGTGATTGAGGTGGACTGGAGAGGTGGTGGCTGCTGCCAAGTCCTTTGTCGTTGTGCTGCCAGTATCAGTTGTGTAAGTGCTCAAAGAGATCTGTGCGTTTCGGCTGGGTCATTCTGTCTGTTCCTAAGGCAGGCTGGCTCTGCTGAGGCTCTCAATCAGTGTGGTGGCAGTGTAGCCCAGCGCAGCTTGTATGTGGTTACGCGGCGTTGGGGGTGACATGAAATGAGGAGCAGCAGGCTTTTTGCAGAACAGGGGGGACATCGCAGCTGCCACTGTGCAGAGAGGGGGGAAGAGAGCGAGGCTGGAGCTGGCTGTAAGAGCGGGGAAGGAACGACCAGGAGAGGCGGTGGACTGAGAAGCAGCTGCTGAAGGCGGCTGTGGGAGGCACAGCAGATTGCCAGTGTGCACGATCGCTCGCTCTGCCATAAACCTTTGTCATAACCTTAGCCCAGTAAAATATTACAAACAGATTTTAAACTGACATAGGTGTTTGCTCCTGTTCTTTGTGACTGAGCAGCTTGAGTTCATCCTGAAGGTGTACAGACAGCATTGTTTTGGGTCTGGAAGGCAGAGCCTGCCTTTCCTGCCATGCTGCACACGGAGATTTGCAGAGCTGGTGGATCAGCAGGGTTACAGTAATCTGTCTCGAGGAGTAGGAGGAGGAGAGAGGATGAAGGCTGATTAAATTACTGATTACAAATACTAAATTAAATCCACTTGCAAGGAGTCTTTGACTTCCATGAAGCCATTGCTCTGTAATTGTGTGACAAATGATTTCTGTGAATATTTTCGACTTTTAGGTGGTCACCGAAAGGTTCTTGGTACTTTTTTTTACTGGTTTGTTTGTATGGCTGCTTGGGAAAGTTTTGCTGCATGGTTACAATATAAAAATAATGAACAAATACTGACTAGTGGATAATGCATGTGTTCATACGCAAATACACTCATTCAAGGCAAAACCCAACCGTTTTACAAGTATCACTGAAAATAAAAATTAGTTGGTATTGCTTGAGAAAATCCTCATTAGTAGTTCCAGTTTAGTTTGGAAGGAAGAATTTTCTGAAGAAGCAGGGTTGGACAACGTCTTTACCATCAAAACCAGATTTCAGTGTCATATGAGAAACTACCAGGACTTAGCGTTTGACTCCGGGCAGACAGGCAAACGTGCCCCGAGTAGGGTGATCTGGACTGACGTTTGAATAAAGGAGACCTCTGGAGCTCGCATCCTTTCCCCAAAGCTGTTTCCCTGCCCCGTATGCCCTTCAAAACTCCTGCCTGAACAAGATCACTACTTTTTCCTTTATAAGTTCAGGCTTTGTAGCCTTTCTGGCTTCTGGAAAGGTCTGAGTATTTTTATGAAGTCAGCGTTAAAAGCATGAAGCCGACTGAATTAACTTTCTGGGATTATTAATTTTGTTGAACATGAATAAGGTGTTCGTCTGCGCGGATGTAGCCGGGAAGGGAGCGGGGAGTCGAGAGAAAGAGCGGATGGGGGCGGCGGGAGCGGTCCCTGCCCGGGCGCGGGGAGCGAGTGCCACCAGGCGGTGGCTGCCCGCCATGGCAGCCGGTGGCCCCCGCCGCGGGAGGTTTGCTTCTGCCTTAGCTCCGTTTATGAAACGGCACGGTACCGACAGCGTTAAGTCATGCCAAATTCGCTTGTGATTTTTTTGCTGTTGCACTGGCGTGCATTTTATACATCTGTGGTGTGGGACGTATCGTGCGCAGTAAGTGCAGCGGTCAAATCTGGCGCTTCAGATTCCTTTCAGGTTTTTGGCATTTTTAGGTTCTTCAGGTTTGCTCTTTAAATAGGGAGAGGAAAGCAGGGACAGTTGCTCAGATAAGACATTTTAAAATTATGGACTTTGGACTCACATTTCAGTCTGTTTTCTCTGTACTGCCCCAGTTGCATAAAATTAGTTTGTAGTGGCTAGACATTGTCCCAAGAAAGATCTGCAATGTAGGAGGTTTTCTGTGGGTCAGAGCAGCAGATGGCTACATGATGCCTCCTTTTGAACCTTTCCATCTGAGAATGTACTGGTTTGTAGACGGCATTGCAGGTCAGGCCTTGAGCTCTAGTGAGGCTGCCAGAAGCGCTCCTTGGACCATTTGCAGTCCAGCTGTTATTGACTTTCTGAAAAACCTTGTTTGGCTTATCTTTTAGTCGTGTTTGCCTGGGGAACTCTGCCTTGCTTTGTTCTGCTTGTTTTGGTAATTCCATTCAGAGCACTGGCTTTCAAGTATAGGTTCCTTTTTAATGAGGAATGAAAGAATTGCAGAGATTTATGATTGATTGTGGCATTGATGAAGGGGTTAACTAGAATGAATTAAGAGAGTCTTGTGGGAAAGCAGGTGGGACAGCCCCTCAGTGGGGATAAGTGGAAGGAAATGCTGTTTTTCCCTTTTCTTTCAGGTCAGGCAGGAACAAAGTCAGGAAGCTGAGGGAGGTCAGCAAAGATCCATGGGTTTTTGTTGCTCATAACAGAGTTTTGCTGGTTTTGTTTTCTTTTCCTTTTTCTGATGCAGACTAAAAGGGTGTCTTTGCTGTTTTGTTTTCTGTCATGCTTTTTCTATGGTCTAGATTTAGGCTAAATCAGTCACTTTGATCTGATCAGACTCTTATTCAGTTCCTGGTGAGACTTCATGCCTTGTGCTACAGTAAAATTGTGATAGCTTCTTAAATGAGAAAGATAGCACCTTGGTGATTTCTTTCATTCCAGGAAGCATGTGAAGGTAAAACCACAAGAGTTTTATTTCTTCCTCCCTCAAACTTGAAGCATTTATTAAAAAAAAAAAAGTAGGAAGGGAGAATAGGTCAGGAAAGATGGCGATTATTCTTTTTTTCTGTTCTAGCCCCACCTGAAATATAATGGAAATAAGTATAACTATTATTTCTAGCCAAATAGGATAGTATATCTGCATGTTTACTACCACCATGAGCATTTCCCCTGCTTGTGACATATGCATAGGAGTGAAAATGTTTAAAATAAATGTATATAGGTGGATCTGTACTCCAAACTCTAAGCTCCAAAAAACCAGTGTGGCTTGTCGTGACTTGCTCACTACAGGTAGTCCTGGCTGGATGACAATACCTGTGCTTGAGCAGGTCCGATTGCCGGGTTGGCTGGTCCCTTCTGGTGCTATTCTAAGCTGGTGTTGCTGAAAGGAGAAAAGGGAAGAACCCACTAGTTGAAGAGCAAGAACTCAGAAAAGATTTTTTTTTTTTCCTTTTATAACTAATCCTTCTGTTTTTGCTGGATTTGCTTTATATTCTTCCTGACAGTGTGTCAGTAGTACTGGAATGTAACCAGATAATACCTGATACAATTGTTCTTTCTTTCTCTGAATAACGGAAATTTGTTTTGATAACAGGGCCTTAGCTCACCTGACCTATCTGGGAGGTGCGGCAGTGTGCCGGGTGTTAACAGTCAGACAGCTTTTCATTGCTGCTTTGATACCTATTGAGGATTCTGATCACAAGTCATTGCTTCATAAAAATTTCTAACAGGGTGGGAGTGAAAAAGCTTTATTAAATGGCATGAACTTCTGCGTCTGAATGTAATAAAATAATAATTTATGATATATTTTTAGGGATAAGAGATTAAAATGCATATTAATTAAATGAATAATGAAAACCTTTATGAGAATCTCTGCTACAAGTTGCAAGTAGCTGTTTAATCAAATTCTTTCTATGGAAAAATGCATTTCATTATAACATAATTAGCACATCTATTGTGTTTTTAATACAACTTGTGCTAAAGTGTGTTTGATCTGGAGTTTGCTCATGGCAATTAGCAGTGAAGGAATTGAACTTTTTTGCTTTATTCCAGGCTTTATAAATTATAAGTGCCATATCTGGGGAGAATTGATGTGAGTTTTTTAAAGCGCTAGGAATAATCTTGGGAATATATTGGGGTAGTCATTATTAGTAGTGAAAAGAAATGGTAAGAAACTGTGCTATCTAAACCTGCAAATTTAGGGGTCATTTTTTTTTTCTGTCACAGGTGTGTACTGTTGTGTCATGCCCTATCTAAACCCCAGACTGTGAGAAAGCTGGAATATTGTGTGCTACAGGGTAATCCTGCTTGGATATGTCTGTAGCAGCAGATCGGAGAAGAAGAAGACAGCAGGTGGTGATGCTGGGGGTGTCATCCTTTTTTCCCATTGAGGTAACACTGATAGACCGCTCAGGTAGCGGGCGTATGTGTAGTTCCCCCGCAGGCGGGTGGTATGTACTGTCCCAGGGTGTTAGTACTTTCTGTTCTGCAGTGTGTCCTTTACCATTTGAGGGAGTACTTTTCCAGTAGGAAAAAAGGGCAGGATCTCAGTAAACATGGTGGTTCAAAATCACCCTGATGCCTGGCTGCTAAAATACCAAACATCTGCTCGGAAATTGAACGCATCCTGTAGCACTGGCAGGCACGAGTCCTCCAAAGTCAGAGGGTTCAACCTTGCCAGCTGCTGAAACCAGTCGGCACTGTTGAGGCTTTTCTCTTCCTTGCCCCAGGAGCTTTACTGACAGCTTTCCAAAGAGTGGGAGAAAACTTCTTTTACAGAAAGTCCTTTGGTGAATTTGTGTCTAGTCTGAGTTCGCTTAGAGCGTAGGGACCAGTGTTTTTGTGGTTGAGTTCACTGTGGTACAAAGCCTGGTATTGTCTTCTGTGTGAAACTCATTAATGCACAGAAAATGCAAACTTGAGATTGGCTTTTATGTAGTAGAAAAAAAATACAGTACAGGAATATAAAAAGAAACCATCCAGTGCAAACATCTTTATACAGTGGAAATTGATACAGTGTTCCTTAAAATAGCTTTATAAAACAGGCTTAAAAATAGCGATTACAGGTAATACTATCTGGATGATGCTTACCAAAGTACTTTACTTACTGCACTAAATAATTTCATAACTAACTTTACCTGTTGATAGCCAATACCTTAGTTATTGATGAAAACCTTAAACTGTAAGTATTATTAGTTAGTATTCTTTATAATATACTAACATGTGGAACCTCAATAGCATACACTGTTGACTGGATTAAGCAAAACATAAGAGAATGAACACATTAAAAACAAAACCAAGGCTGTCATCCCAAAATGTGCTTCTTTTATAAAGGATGTGATCCAGAGCTGTTTTGACTGATGGACAGAATTCTACTTAGTTTTCCTTTAGTTCATATTTGAAAATTTGAGTGATTGCATTATTGATGATAGTAGTCATTAGTGTCCGGCTAAGTATTATATTGGACAACTTTTTACAGTAGCGAGAACTCATGTGAGACCATATTGTAGTACGTTGCTATTTCCTGCCAAGAAGGCAATTTGGGGGAAGGGAGTGTAAATTAGAGATGACATGGAATAAGTGAAAAGCAAATTTGTGAGGTTCCACTATACTGGTTTAGGAAAAGAAAAAGATTTAGTGTTATTTGGTTAGCTACCAAATTTAAATAATCAAATCAACTAAACTAATACATACAGCTCCAGCACAGATTCTGCAGAATTGAGTATCTGTGTGGTAGGGCTCTGTTCCTGTTGAAGGCAACGGCAATCTGCATTGCCAGAAGCCAGAGACAGGCCATTGTCCTAAGAGACCCGCTTTTTACAAAACGTATTTGGCTGAGTAACTGCCTTCATGGGAAGTTTCATTCTGTTCCTTCTGTGGCTCTTCATCAGGCGAGAAAATAAAACACACGCTTACCAGGGACATAGTAGTTGCAGCTCCAAAACCTTACTTACATTTGCAGTTCTTTTATGCAGACAAGTGTGTGGGTGTGTAGCATTCTGGTTTGGAAGTCTACAATATTTTCCTAGGTGGAAAATACCCGTTTTACAGTACCTGCTTAGAAAAAAATCAAAAGAGTTTCACAGTAATGAGGCCCTTCATTTGTTTGTCCCTGAAAAAATACAATTGCTTTAATAATGTTGAATAAAAAACCTATTCAGCCTCTTTAGAAATCTAGAGAGACCTATGTTGCCATCTAGAGAGATTTACAGTATTGGAGTCTTAACATTCCCCCGATCTCCACATTTCCTGCCCTGCAGGATGTGTTCCATTGTGTAACACTGAGATCCTAATACAGAAAGAAAAAACAAGTTTGCTGCTAGCTAGAGCAAATTCTAGCACGCCGGAAAGGTGCCTGAAATCATCATCACGCTGTTAAAAATTACTGATGAAACCAGACTGTGCATGTAAAAATCCTGTCTAATATTATCTTTAGTAACTCATACATGTAGTAGAAGACTATAGAGCAAGAATAATTGATAGCTTGGAAAGAAGGAAAAATAATGCCTCTTTTTGAAAGTGATGGAATAATTTCTAATATTAAGTGATAGACCATATGTTCCTCCTCTCCTCTGCTGGGTAAGCATAAGCGTGGAATATCAATAAAGATATTCCAAGAGGGCCAGGCAAACCAGCTGGCTGGAGATACAGGAGGTTATTCAAACATTCCTTCCCAATGCCACTGAACCTCTCTGTTCCAGCGGATGGTGACCTTGAATGCATGTTGATGAAAACAGTACAGGAGGAGAGGAATGAAGGAGAAACTGGGGACAAAACCACTTTTTAAGGAGAAGTGTCTATCTGGATAGGGAGAGGAGTTGTATCCTAGAAGACTCGAGCGGGTCTTCGAGCAGCAATTTTGGGGAAAGAACTGAATGTTAGCAAGGATAGCAGTGCTGGGGGAAGTCAATATGCAGGATCTGTGTGTTTCTTTTTAACCCTACTGCTGTCAGGTTTTTTTTTTCATGTCTGTTTGAAATCCTAGTACGGCTTGGGTGAAGAGCTGTGAGTTCTTCTTTGGCCATTGGCAGGCTCTTGATGTCTATCTGTAGTGGGAGGGAGAAAATTCATGGCTAATTTGAACTCAATACACAAAATCTTCATTTGGTTCTGATCCATACAGCTCAGCTAACATTTTAAACCTGGGTCCCCAGTCATTTAGAAAGTCATAATCGATATCTGAGTCTGAGGAGCCTGATTCCAAAGAACTGAGAGATTCTGCAATGGACTCAGCACCTTCGTAGCCATAAATGTGAAGTGTGTCATATGGCAGCAAATCCCTGTCATTGTCAGCTTCATCCTTCTTAACTTCAATCATCATTTCCATTTCTCCAGCACCAGAAGTTATATTTCCAGGAGGCTTTTGGACTTGTGCATATGAAGAGGGAACTGCTTCTGGCTTTATACCGTTCTTGCGGACAGAGTTGAGTACAGATACATCATAGCTGGTGGTATCCATTTCACCACCACCTTCTTCATCATAAGTGACAAGCTGCTCATGAATCTCTGCCACATTCCTCCCAAGACCGCTCAAATCCTTCTTGTGTCTCTTTCTTAGAAGAATTAGCAATGCGATTACTGCAAAGAAAACTTAGATGAGCATGTGTAAATAGAGAAGGAAGTAAAACAAATTGCATTTAAGATACGTAACACAGTCTGAAGTGTTGGGTTTTTTTTCCAGAGTGAATTTTTTTTTAACACATA
The DNA here is from genome assembly GCF_047370975.1 of Nipponia nippon. Lineage (NCBI taxonomy): Eukaryota > Metazoa > Chordata > Aves > Pelecaniformes > Threskiornithidae > Nipponia > Nipponia nippon. The sequence continues at coordinate 43,991,680 of NW_028262391.1, forward strand.
TTTATTAAAAGAAAGAAGTTTAAAATACTGTTTAACTGTAGGATTTGTATGTTCTCAAAGCAGTTCAGTCTGTACAGGAATTGTACAACTGACTCTTGAGCTGGAATCACAAGTACAAATGCATAGTGTCACAAGTTCATTGAATCAACTACTGCCTTGAACTGGTAAATCTTTTAATGCCAGGCATCAAATGCTACTTATGTGGTAATTCCAAAGGAGGCCTCTTCTCAAGGAAGAAAAATGTTGCCCCTTCTCTGATAGATTCCAAATACAGCATATAGGTACTGGTCTGCTGATTTGTTACAGATTTATTAATGTATATATGTTCACTGTACTGTTTAAAGAGTTTCCAGACTAGTTCAGCCTTTGGAAACAGGAATCCTATTGTTATTGCCCCAGCAAAAATTTCCTTTTTTATAGCTGCCTGCGAGCCTAGTAACAATAAATCAAGTGTATTATGCATACGTGCAATAACCTTTCCAGTGACTCAGCCTTTCCAATAGAATGAACAGCTTTGTAGGTGAAACTATGCTAACAGGCCAAATAGAAAGAGCAAGTGCGATGAATCAAATAGTTACAGTATTTCCGCCTTTTTGACCATTTTATAGCCACAAAGCTTTTGTAGATCTCGGTTAAGAAAAAACAAAACAAAACAATCCCCACATTTTAAGTCAGAGAACATTACAAAAGTCAAATACTTACCAATGATTGTGAAGATACAGATAAAAATTGCCACCAGTGCTTGTATACTAACTCCAACTTGTTTAGCTCTTTCCTCACAAAAAGTGAAGTTGCCTTTTTCATTACACTTGCAGACACTGATGACAAGTGTATTTGTGCTGCTGAGCTCAGGATCACCGTTGTCTGAGATGATGATAGGCAGGTAGTGGATTTTGGCAAGTTCACGATTAAACTGTCCGTATTTGACAGTGATATTAGCTGTGTTATCTGGAAGAAGTAATGACATCTAATTAAGTGATAATCTCTACCAGATTTTCCTTATAGATTATCAGTCAGTTGGCACATCTTCCCCTTAGACAGAGCCAGCCTTTAGGGAACCCAGTGAAACTCGGGTGGCAACAAACAGTATTTTTTTTCAGTAAGTTAAGCCTTTAAGAATAAATTGTTACTTAGCTCAGCTAGACCAATCATAGGTCATTGCTACAGCTTTTCTCCCCTCTGTCCTAGTGTCTCACTTTGGCTAGCTGAGAAATTGCATTGCAGGGATACGCTACCGTAGTTCTCAACCAAGGAGAAGTTGCTATCTTCTGTGGCCAGGGAGTATTTGAAGAAACCTCTAGGTGATATTTCATCCTTGTCAGTAGCTGAAATCCTGATGATTACCTACAAAGATGGAAGAGGTCATAATTTTCAGTATACATGGCCTCCAGTGATAAAACCGCTTACAGCATTTAAGTTAGGGCTGGGCTGTGTATCCTGTATAACCCTTCAGTAAAGGGCAGGACAGAGATATCTTGTGATGCTCCTCTTCGAGTTCTTTCAAGGCAAGTAATTTCCTTGTAGGTCTTCAAAAAGAGCAGTCTTGCCCCTTAGTTCACAGGTGGGAAACAAAAGAGGAAATCTTGTGTAATTAAAGCATAAAAAAAGTCTTATGCTGAAAGACGTGGCTCATTTAAATACCGAAGATGGCTCTCTTCTAAGGTGTTCAGCTTACTTAGAAGTATGACTCTCATTCATTGAATGTCATTGAGACTGCCACTCCTGAATGACATGCTTGTTTTTGAAAACCTCAACCTGGGGTAGATCAGATGTATAAAATACAAAAAATGTGTATGATTATGTCCCAAACGTATTTTAAAAATTAAATTAAAGGTGAAATAATACCTTGTGTGTTCTAACAGATTCCATCAGAGAGTCCAGTCTGTGACAAAGTCTCTTAATTAAACAAATGTTACATGTATTGGCTAAATACTTGTGTCTGAGGCCAAACATCTAAACCCACAAATACTAACACTGTTTGTGCAGGCAGATACTTGCACTCTGATGAATACTACAATAATGTTATATGCAGCGATATTTCTCGTAGTATTTTGAAATGGTTTCATTCTCGGTATCAGGTATGAACATTTGTGTGATAAAACTGAATTGCTAATTTTTGCTCTGCAAGGCTTGAGTGTACTTCATGGTTCAATTGCTAATGCACTTACATACTTGAAAGCCTGGAGGGAGAGGAACTGTGCAGCCCATGTGTGTAAGCAGATAAAAGTCAATATTGCAACAGTGTAAAGTCCTGAAGAGAGATTTCTGACCACTGATATTTTGGAAATCAGTGAAATGATCAGGTGCTTGGGTATGAAAACTGAGACTAACTTTTATTAAAAGACATCTTTCGCTTGAGCTCGCAAGTAGATAATTCATGTTTAAGGGAAAAACTCTCCCTCCTGTCTCACCTTTCCTGGTGCAGCATTTTCACACACTCTGGGTTCCTCGGGATAAACCAGTTCTGGAGCATTATCATTTTCATCAGTAACTATTACGTGAACTTGGGCATGTGATTCTCTGTCAGAAAGACGGCCTGAAATGACAACAACAAGAGTACAGGTCTCTCAGATGTCTGGCATCTCAGTGCTGTCTAGCCCTCCCTTTCCACTGTTTGTGTCCACCTCTGGGCCTCCTGCATGACGAATATGGAGAGTTTCTAGCTCCATCATTAATTTAAGCTTTTCCTTTGACAGATTCAGATATTTTCCTGAAAACTCTCCTATTTGGCTAAATCATCAAGGATCTATGAGGAAGAAAATGACAATTGCTTATGGCTTCCTGATTCTTCACACTGTGTGGCTATGGGATCCAGCATCGTTCTCTGACACTAAGGCAACAGGCACAGAACAGGCCACGTCTATATTATTAAATATCTTTCACCCTCCAGAAAAGACCGGCCTCCCCCAAACTGACTTGACACTGGCCCCTGGGCCTGCCCTGCTTCCTGAACCTGAGCAAAGCTGCGCGGAGGTGCCTGTGCAGCGATGCTGCCTGGGCGGCAGCATGGGAGGGGGATTTTGTAACTGTGTAAGTGGGTGAAGCTGGCTGGGATGTTTCTGCTCTAACCACAGGCTTAACCCTATTTCCCAAGCTGCTTCCTCTCCTCATGCCCTTTTTATTCCTTGTAACAAACTGGATGCATTTTCATAATAGCTAGGGGCCAAATCTTAAAAGTGTATTTGACCTATTTGTAGGTACTCATTTGATTTGGAAGATTATTGTGCAAACCCTGCAAGCATCCCTTTCATTTGTAGCTTAGTGGAAACAGGCCGTCAGGTTGCGGCTTTCCTTTTTGATAAGTTACAGTCCTGCTATAAAGTTGTACACTGATTTCTTTCAAATAGGGAAGTGGGTAGCACTTACCGTCTTCAAGGATTTCCTGAGCTGCTACAGTGATGTTGTATGAGGAACTGAATTCTCTGTCCAGAGGCTTGGGAAGTTGAATAATTCCAGTATCGGATACCCTAATATAGTCTCCATTAGGGCTAGCTCTTCGTCGAATAAATCTGTTTTTTGTTTAAAAAGAGATACGTCAGTGCAAGGGTGATAATACTGTGTTTCACTTCAGTTCTTCATAGTGGAAGGTCAGAGAGTTCTTGTGTGACAAATTACGTTAATATTTTGACCAGGCGGTCTCGGAATATTTGCCTAAAATTATGCAAGCTGTGAGAGTGAAATGTATGCGTCGGAAAAGTTTCCAGATTATAGTCTGGAAACTATTCAGAAGTCCAGAAGTTTCAGAAGTCTGTTTTCTTTTCAAAGCACATGCTTGAGAGAGTTATTACAATAAAAAATGTAACAATAAATTATAACCATGTAAAGATACCCAGGATTATGCATTTTCCTGTAAATGTGCAAATGTTTTATCAGTAAGTTTATGTGGTAATTACATGGGTAAATGTAATTTGTGTTCGTATTTGTTGGTTACCATATATTTAGTGGTGGACTTGGCAGTGATAGGTTAACGGTTGGACTCGATGATCTTAAGGGTCTTTTCTAACCTTAACGATTCTATGATTCTGTGATTCTATGATTCTATATCCCTGGCTGCAGTGCCGGAAAAATCAAACAGGATTATTTTTTTTTTTTTTTGGCATGCAGATTCTGAAAAATAGGGCCAAAGTCTCAGTTCTTTGTCAAATTCTTGGAATCATTAACGAATTCTTCACTTTAAAATAGAATTACTAAAGCTGGTGTTGTGTTACCTGATTTTCCGTTTAGCTGCGTCAGGGTCGTGTGCCCAAACTGAACCAAGTGTTCTTATTTCTGGATCATTTTCCCTTACTTTAAATTCATATGGTAGTTTGGTGAAGACAGGAGGCTCATCAACATCAGTGACTTCAATGGTGACTGTTGAAATGCTTCTAGAGCCACCGGATTTAAAATAGCGAAGATCAACTGTGGGATCTGTTGCTTCAATGTCAAACCTGTATTCTGCTACTTTTTCGAAGTCCAGGGGCTAGAAAAAAGACAAACACAGATATTCTTCCTTTGGAGTAAGTAAACTTTGCATTAGCTATCTATGCAAATTTAAGCTTTGTGCTCTAATTCATGTTTGGATATATTACCAAAATGCATCTTAGCTAGACTCTTGGAGAGCATTTCTGAACTGAACTTCTCTTTCATAGAGTGGTTTGAGCAGCGTCTGGTTTGGAACACATTCATCCAGTATTCAAAGTTCAGCAAGTATTTCTTGGTTTAAATAATTTTCTTCTTATAATTCTGTAGCTACCAGAACTTGTTTAGCTCCTTTTTCTCAAAGGTTGGGGACCAGATTCTCCTCTTGGCTAGGCTTTCTGTTCTGAAGTCATTCAAGGCAGACTTCATAGCTACACTGACTGATAGCTGGGGCATTTAGTGATAAATGACGTCCTCTTCCTTGTTTTTGCCATTGACTGAGATTGTAAAAGGAATCACACAATGGAAGGAAGGCCGGGAGCTAGGGCGGTAAGAAATGCCCAAGCTATCGCTCATTTCAAAGTTTGGGTCCCTTTGCACTGTCGCCTGTGATTATAAAAGCACCGTGAAACACAGGGTAGTTAATTGTGTTGACTCTTGTTTTTCTCTTTGAGTAGACATTGCAAATGGAAGTTATAGTGCTTATCTAGCAGTTGAAATTTTATCTCACATGGCTGCATATTTAAAATTATGACCTGTGCAGGGCCAAAAGACCCCATGGACAAAACAGCGCGGTGAACTTTGCCCACTGAGTGTTAAAAGATGAGCTGATTCCAGATCACCTGGGTGTATGTGTAAGGTCTCTTATTGCTCCTCCTCCTTGGGGCAGAAGTTGCAAGCAATGCATTCCTCAGGTCCTGGAAAGGCCAGGGGAAGGACTGCATTTGGTGAAGGAAAGCTGCTTACACCTAGTGTGACCACAGCTGAAGATTTTACTGCTGGTCTTGGAATAATTGGTACTCTTTTTTCCTTAAAGTTTTCTTTTCTTCTTAATAACATTTCTAGTCTTAACAGTTAGAGAGACATTTGGAAGTGAAAAACATGTTCCTGTCAATGTCAGGATTACAGGAGGTGATTTATAGTCCTCCCTCCTCTTTTTTTTTTTTTTTTTTTTACTGTAAGTCAATGAAATCAATGAACTCTTGGCTTGGCAGTGCTATGCATAATGGAGGAATGTCCCTTGGTACAAATCAAGTATGTCTGAGAATTAAAAAACAAAGAGCAAACCATAATAAAGGCCTTGGAGAGTCTGGGCCCTCTTAAAGAGTTATAAGGAATTAGTGGGGAAGCTCTGAAAACACCCTGAGGAAAGTAAGGGAGCAAGTGCCAAACTGTAAAGAGCACTTTTAGAAGAGCAGTCAGGTGGACTTGTTCACATTTTCTACTTTGGTTTCACTTGGGCTGCAGAAGGGAAAGATTCTTTGACTTGGTCAGTTGGTTCAACTCTTAATCCAAGTATCTGAAGTTTGAGAGGAGCCTGAAGTGCGTAACCTGAGTATCTGACATAGTCGCCATTGCACTCTGCAGTAATTCTAGATTTTCCCGGGACTGGCAGTTGAAATGGACTAGTAAATCACCAGCTCTTCTACTTACAGAGCTCACAGAACAGGGTTTTCAGGATGAACGTATTTCATGCTGACTTCCACGCATTTCCATTTTTTCCTGCTGCTAGTCCCAAACTGAATCAAACACTTGTTACACATGGAAAAACAAAATAATCATCTTTGTTACTGGGAAAAGTACCTTCTTTGGCCTAATAATTCCTTCATTTGTGAATGGATTTGCTACAATTTCAAAGGTGTCCCTGTAATCTCCTCTCACAAAACTGTATTTCGTATTTCTATGTTGTGGTTCATCAATATCTTCTACTTTGACTCTGCCAACTTCTCCTCCTACTGAAATGTTTTCAGGAACTTTAAAGTGAAATGAAGCTGTTAAAAAAAAAAAAAACACAACACAAAAAAGACATAAAGACTGTGTACATGCAAGTTAGAACTTCGTTAAAAATTGGTCTTAGTTTCTAGACGTACAGAAAAATATTTCATTGAGAATTCAGCATTATATACCTCTACAGACAGCACTTTGATGTATTTTTTATAAAAGTATAATTAATTCTCAAAATTGTCAAGATCTTGTATGAAGCATTGAAATTAATACTAATTTTTATTTTCTCTTCCAGGTGTACATCACCCAGGAAATGTGGCTAGGGCTGAAATACAGAAGACCTTCTGAATATGTAAGATTCTTTTGTCCACTTTTAAGAAAAGTTGAATTGTGATGAACTCTGACATAAATTCGTTATAGTTGTGTCAGCCTTTGGTTTCCAAGTGATACAGTGCTTGCAACGCTTGGATGCTTGCATTATACTTACGGTGTTTGAATACTGGGAAGTTGTCATTGATGTCGGTTAAAGTGATAATGACTGTAGCTGTGCTTGAATCCCCAGAAGACCCTGGAGCATCTTTTGCTTTAACAATAATTTCATATGTTGATTGACTCTCTCTGTCTAAATCAGCCCTTGTTGTAGAAATCACACCTTTGAAAAAATAACACTGAATATGATTAGATTTTGCAGCATGTCCAACAACTCTTACTTTTGACAGCAAATTTTTGTCTTATGCCACACATTCAGCTTTAGGTAGCATTTTTACAGCAGTATTTTTCTAAGGCTAGAAATGTTAGGAATCTTTCTACGTGAAGGAATATTTGGGAGATTTTGTACAATACATTCCTTTAAACTGATCTTTGCTGCTTAGAAGCAGTCTAACAATGTCTAAACGTGGTCACTACAGCATCCAGAGAGTTTGTCTGAGCACCTCTTTATCTGAGTTATTTGCTCCAGAAGACTAGTATGGTTACAAGAGATACTGACATTATTTTTAAAACTGGGCAAAATTTAAACCAGGAAGTTTAGGAAAGCAAAGGATTGAGTTATTGGTTATTGAATGTTGCTTCAGAATTTATGTATTCCCTTTTCCCGTTTGGTCAAAGGAATGGTATCTATGCTAAACTGAAAACATGAACTTATATTAGCTCCTCGTCAGTCTCTTCACCAGTGGGGAAAAAATGACCTTTTATCTTCTCATTTAGTTCATGGCACCTGATATCCTGACTTTATTAGTTCATTTCCAGATGCAGACAGTGGCATTGTGTGTTTGAATGAAAAATATTTCTAAATTATGGTGAAAATTGTATTTTTGAACTATTATCCCCCTTGTCCAGAATGAAAAAGGCTTAAAACTGTGTTTTCTTCAAAGTGTAAGGTAAGGACAAAATGTAAGCATGTTTGCGTATCTGACCTACCAGAGTCATCAACTGTGAAGTATTCGTCTCCTTTAATGACTTGGTAGGTAACTGTGGCATGACCTGTAACTGTTGGGTCATCAGCATCGAAAGCTGTCACTTTGGTGACTGAGGTTCCTAGAAAAGGATTTTCAAACAGCATATTTACTATAAATTCTGCTTTTTAGCTAGAGACATAAAGGGAAATGAGTGATGGAAGAACGTACCTACTGGTGACATTTCTGGGACAGATCCATTGAATACTTTTTGTTCAAACACGGGGACATTGTCATTAATATCATAAACCTTGATAATGAATTTAGATGGGGGTTCCAGTGACTGGTTGTTTCTTCTGTCAATAATGAGAGCTGTCAGCTCATACTCTGCTTTCTTTTCTCGATCTAGCCTCTCAAATGCATACACATCACCACTGGTTTCTTCCACTTTAAAAATGGTGTTGGCATATTCACCTTCAATAATATACTTCGCGTTGTTGTTCCTTACACTTGATGTGATCTAGAAGGAAAGTATAATTCAAAGAAATAAAAGGGGACTTTGGCATCCAGATGCAACACAGTTTCTACCAGAAGATAAACACAATCAGGACTTCTTCAGACTCAGTTTGAAACCAGAATAGCCATCAAGACTTTTGATGTCAGCTGGAGTATTACTGAACAAACAGCACCACAGCAGATACAGCCATGCAGGGTTATAGGATGAAACTTGCATCCAGACTGAAACTTGCTTATATATCAAGAAGCATTTTTTTTAGATAATATCTCATATTTCCTAAAGATATAAATTGCTCATGCAGTTAACACATACAAATCATTAACCTCATTATGTCTGAAATAACACATGCCACCACGTTCAGTTTGAGCTACTCTTGTTTGCAATTAACCTTCTGAACTTAGCAGAGATTTTGCTTAGATTTCACAGAATTACAGAATCAAATCTATGTTCACAGCTACTGACATTATTCAACGTTAGTCTCTATTTCTTAGCATGGAGCAGAATTCTGCCATAGCTGACAGCTTTCTTATGTTTAGTCACATTCAGTTTTTTTATAGTCAGTCTTTAGCCTCATGCTATGACAGTAGGATTAAATTTCCACCCCATAGATTTTAAAATTTAAGATTATATGCAACGAAAAAGGGATGGGGTAAAAGGAAGGAACATTAATCTGTTTTAAAATATAATATAATCCAATCCCAAATGGTTTTGAACATTATTTAATCTGCAGATAATCTGATGCTTCTTCCCTTTCTATACCTTCACCCATCTGAGGACACTGATAGAAGGTCTAAACCACAATTTTCCATGCACTATATCGGATTCTTATTTCAGCAAGCTATTTATCAGTAATTGCGGGGTTTGACCAAGAATTTCTAGTCTTTTGTTACTGATGTTGTCATAAATTGCAGCTGTTTGGTATTCAGGATTTGATTTATCTTATAGTTGTCATTTACTGTTGAACATTCTTTCATTTCTGTTTTCTGTTTTGAAATGTGTCATTAAAATTTTCTTCACTCGTTCCATATACTTAATCATGGTTCTGGCTGCTGGGGCTGCTGAAGAACTGTTTACAACTCCGGAGATGTAACACGAGAAATAACCTCATCCTGATCTCAAAGATAGTATAGTCTGTGCCTTTTTTCTCAATTTTTATTTACTTATTCAGTGCAAAAGGTATAGACTTCCAAGATGGCCTTTTCTAAAACTGAGGATGAACATACAAAGGAAAGCATCCAAGGTCATGAAAGATAAAATCAAAATGTATCAGCATATTCCTGCAGCTGTCACTCAGTTCTGCCACGCTGCTGCTGTGGCCTTTTTTAAAAGGTTTATCAAGTGTTCAATCCTGCAAGTGCAATGCACTGAACACAGCCATTGCAAAAGTAATCAGAAGCATTCCACTGTTGAAAGACCACAGAGCACAGTACAAAGTGAATTACTCTTATTTAGGACAGCTCCAGGAATAGAAGCGTTCTCCTCAATCTGCTACTGAATTGGTCTGAAATGAAACAGAGATACCCTGTGTTAGCTGAGAGTACCCTATGGCCTCTTTTCTCTCTCTCTCTCTCTCGTGCTTTCTGCCAGCGAGCAGCGCTGATCCGGAAAGGTCTGTTTCACTTTGCCGAGACAGCCTTGACAGATGCTGATTGTTGTACACGGGAGGAAAACGTACAACTGCATTTATCTGAAAAGTGTCAAAGTAGTTCAATTTGAAAGACTAGATTGGAAGAACTTTGTCTGGGTGATATGCAGTTAATCATAGGATTTTATGAGCGCTGCCCTGAAGAAAATGAGTTTGCAAGCAGGTCAATGCTCGTTATTATTTTTAAAAATTATTTTCTTTCACTTTGTGAAACAAATTTTTCGATGGTGTAACAGTATTCCTAAACATAGCACTTTTGTTTTGTATCCAAGCTGAGAGATGTAAACTGTCTGTTTTTTAATGCATATGTTTTTATTAGCTGATCTCCTAGGATTTTGAAAGAATTGTGAGCTACCAGAAAAATATTGACATACGTCAGCCACCAGACTTCCTTCCTAACTCTGCACCTGCATGCAATGCAATTGTTTCTGCACTGCGGATGCTCCATACTTGCCATTCTCTAAAATTTATTTGTATTCTTCAAAAGAATTAGAATCCCTTTGACATTATTCTTGATTTACTCTGTGTCCACATTCTTAAGATTTTAACACGTTAGTATGTTGGTATTAAGTCCCATTTCTATTTCCTTTTTTTCTCTTCTATTCTGCCTAAACTGCAAACCAGTAATACTTTTCAAGATACTCATTTGCTGTCTGCATTTCTAATTATACATTGCTAGCAGACTGCTATTTACCTTGCCAACATGGTGTGGTAATGGTGTATCAATCTCTTCTTTAATATGCATTTGGTTCCATATCCAGTCTCTCTTCAGTCGTTTATGACTGGCATTGTTTGAAGAAAAGTTTTGGCTTGTTTTCTGACTTTCTTTGTCAGCAAATGCTATAGCCAAGAACAATGAGAAAAGTAGAACGAGGTGGTTCATCTTCTTCTGTAGCCTACAAAGTAATACAAAAGGTGAAAACTATATAAATAACAACAGAATCAGATTAATCGGAGAGAGCACACATAGAAGTGCAAATGGGCTTTTCTTCTCTAGGAAAGTTTGATTACTTTCTGTATTTCTTTCCATCTGCCTTAACATCAAAATTTGAAATATCAGGCTTCTTTCTTCCATGAAACAGTTTTAACTAGATGACAACTGTAAAAACCACCAAAAATATTTTAATGAAATAAAAAATGTGCAAGTTTTGAAAGCTAGCATAAAAGCCAGCATCCACTTGAGCTACAACAGTTAATCTGAGGAGAAGATTCAGTAGCAAAGATGACCCGTTCTGCATTACAGAAGCGTAGTCCAGCTGCAGAGCATAGCTCATGGGGAGGGTGGCCATGGGAAGCAGCACCAAGGCTGAGCCAGTTCAAAGTTTATGTTAACTCAACTTGAAATGAAATGTTTCAGCTTGACAAACCCAAATGCAGTGTTTTGACTTGCCCTGACACAAAATACGCTGTAGTCAATATCTTCATATGGAAAATATTGATTTGGAATAAAATCTGTTTTTTTGGTGGAAAAAATGATTCATGTGAAATTTTCAATCAATTCCAAGTACAACGTAGCAAATTATCTTGCTCAGAGAGCTCATTTATTGATTCAATTCCTTGTCTTTTGAAACATTTGAAGACACATATAAAGTTCCTTTATACCCTATTCTCAGGTTTTACCATCTACAAGATGATAATTTGTGAAATTATTCTCAGGTGAAACCATATTTTTGCATCATATGTTAATATTAGCAAACTTTAGTCCTGACTTTCATATCAGATTGAGAAGTTATTTTAATGTAGCAAAGCTGATTCAATTTCTTACTAAATTTCCCCTTCCCAATATAAAGGACTGTCAGGTAACTTTAACACTCAAATAATCAGACTTTAAATTACACATAAATGACTTTCCATTAGATTTTAGGAGCTGTCAGCATGCACGTGAAAAATAAAACCGTTAATTGTGATAGAGAAGTTGACATCACACAGGTGGCTAGATGTGAGATTAAATTAATATTTTCAGCAGGAAGGTCCTGAGACGTTTCCAGAATTACTTGTTGGTAACTAGGCAATCAATGTTATCCCATGGTGCGGCATCATTGTCAGTAAAAAGATTTTATTTATGATAAAATTTTGCTTTCCCGTCCTTGTCTCTCTCCTACACCGTTGTACATAAGCTGAGGAACAGTCCTTCTTCTTTGTGATTGTGCAGGAAATGACCAAATATGGTGGCTTAGAAGTTGCTTTTTAATAGCTAAGCTGTGTTTCATACAGTTTTATGGATTCATAGAAAACTTTTTGATTTAGCTAGTTTTTTGTATTCTATGCACTTACTTTGGCTCTGAATATTTTTAGAAAAATGAGGAAGATTTAGTTGTTTTGCTTTGTTTTATTCGTGTATGTGAGCGTTGTACAACTGGAAACTGGAAGGCATTGATATGATTCTGTTGTGATCGCGTAAGTCTGTCTTTTATTCATAAAATTACAAAACATGATAACCAAAGGAGACCAGTTGGTTAACATCAACTAGTACAGGCTGTAGTTTTGGAAAAAACAGACTGTAGTGTTTAAAACGTCATTTTCCCTTGTTGCTCTGGTACAGTGGAGATCTCCTCTACTGCTGTAGTGAAGAGGTTAGTTGGGAAAACTGAGGACAATACTGCCCACTTCAGTTGCCATTTACAAACATCCTTGCAGAAAGTATTTTTAACTTAAATAGTCAAATCTCCACTAAAGCATACTGGTCTAAGTGTAAATCTACTTTGTAAAGAGAAATTTTGTGTCTTCCCAGTAATATTTTCCTAGTATTTGCCTCTCTGTTTATTAATGCTCAGGTCAGAGCCTGCCATGCCCTCTGTCAGACTCCTCAGGGTACTTCTCTCGCTGTTGCTGAGAGTGATTACTAGTACCAGCAACTCCGGGACCTTTGGTATCCTCATACAGGGGCACTGCTTATCGGAAATTGAAGGCTCGAATTCGTAACGAGTGCATGGTTATCTGTATAGGAGCTCTGGGGCTGTGATAATATCCTGATTCTTCCTGAGGATCCATGCAGCAAATGTAAACTCTCCTTTGAAGTAGGTGGTCTGTGTGTGTTTCACAGTTCAGGCCTTGTTTGAAAGCTTGGCCATTAGTACAGAAAGCACTAGACTGAATCTTTTTGAATATATGCACATTTCAGCTGAAACTTAAGCTACCCCTTTCACTAGGCAGATCCATCTTTGTGTTCTTAGATTTTAAGGTGGCTTCACTTCCTTTAATTCCTCATTAATGAATTCCTTGTTAATACTTGTCCAGCCTCCTTGGTAAGTTAATGGTTCCTTTGTGAGCAATTTGGTGGAGTTTGGTCTGCCCTCTGGTATGCACTGTAGGTCAAACACAGACTGAGACAGAAGAGCCTCTTGCAAAAAACGACTTCTGCTTTGTCTTTGGCATCTTTCAAAATTTCTCACTTTCGTAGAAGTAACACCGCACGCTCGGGCACTTTGCATGCTGTCTTTACTAGGGACATTTGATGTGCATTGCTCCACAGGACAGTCCGACTCTGAGAAGACTTCCTCTATGATACCATGCAAGTTTTCCATTCAGCAGCTGGAAGTCCATTTGCTGTTGAATCCATAGCTGAATTCATCACAATATTTAAGAATGCCCTTCTTTGGCAGCACATACAAACACTTCAGAAGCAGGACCCTGCTGAGCAGTAACTGGATAAGGGCACTGTCCTGGTGTGAAGGCCACGTTCCATGGATGTTCAGTCTTGACAAGCTGTACTAAATGCTCTCTCTTTTTCTGGCCATGATAGTTTTCCTTTCCAGCAGACCTCATTTGAAATCCCAGAGGTAGTAGCAGAAGAGAGAGATTCCCATGCCTGAGCAGGGGAATGCATTCCCATGGAGTCAGAAGCAAGAAAGTTTCTGAGAGATGACAGGTGGGTGACATGTAGGGATTGGCTTTTTGTTTCTTTTCAGGTCTGCTGTGGCAGTCAGGACTGAGAAGAGGAAATAAGATGCACCCTTTCAAGTAATGACCCCCGTGGCCACGTGCTTCTGGAGAAGGAGACAGCAGAGCATGGGCTGTGACCAGTCTGTCCCATGTGTGGCTCTCCCTGGTATGCTGCCATGAAGTCCAATCGCTGGTCTACCTTCATCTACAGTTTCCAGTTACCCCTCTGTTTCTAACTGATTAGACCAATAATTCAAACTTTTTTCAATTTAAGCAGGGATCATAAATGTTCCTTGAAGTTAGCAGGGGAATGGTTTATTCAAATAACTAAGTTTCTTTCTTTGCTCTTAAATTTTCTTTCAGCAAATGATGGGTTTTTCCACCAACGTTATTCATTTTATGTGTTGAATTATTTTAGCAAATAACTCTTGGTCTGCAGGGTACTATAGACAGTTAACTGAGAAATTCTGGTATTCAAACTGATTTATGGGACACATGACTCATATGGTGTAGTTTCTTCTCGCAGATTGGGAGTAATTATTAAAAAAATGTCAGGTGGAGATACAGACAATACTGTACTGATTAAAAGTTTGCATTTTACAAGTTGTTTTGGTAAGTAATCAACTGTAAGGTTGATGAACAGCTAATATAAATAAGGTCTCCATGTAATGAAAACACATTTGATGAAATATTCTTATGAACATTTGTGTTTTTTTTTTTTTTCTGGTATTTGCCTCTTATCTGGTTTACTTCTCACTCTGAAAATGTGTATTAATGCTTATGCAAGGTTTGCTTAGTTAGCAAAGAAATTTGTTCTGTGCTTGCATGTTTAATAGAAGTTAAACCAGGTTTCTGCATGGAGACTCTGGTAAACGAGACAGTTGTAGCTGAAACGATGTGTTTTTCTGGTTGATCGGATTAAAATCTTCTGCTAGTCTTTGAGAATTTTTGTTTTTCAGCATCTACAAATCAGAAATAGTGCTAGAAATAGTGATAAGGAACATCTTAAGAGAGAAAATTGCTTGAAGTGGTTATCATACACCAGAAAAGAAACACATTTTAAAAGGCTTCTGTCCATAGTGTTCAGATGATTTGCATACCTGATTGTCAGAAAAGCTGGAAACAAAATTATTATTGATGAATGAGCTGGAAAGTTAATGATTATTTTTGCTTACAATATCTTGGTTGGAATCTGAACAATGTAAATGAAAATTAAAAATCCCATGCAAAAATGAGAGTTTCATCAAAGCAGAAAATATTAACAAAATGACTAATAAATCAATACTATAGGACATAATCTATTCCATTCCCCCGTACTGGAAATTTTGGTGTTTCTGGTTGTTAATCAAACCTCAGCTGTCAAGCCTGCAGCCATGTAAATGTAAGAAATACTAAATATCTGAAATACTGTATTGAATCAATTGGGAGAAATATGGAGCCTGAAGAGGGCATTTGCCCAGCTTAACCTGCCCTTGCTGCGGGTGTGGGTGCGGGCCCTGGCCCTGCGGTGTCCTGGGGAGCAGGGTGCTGGGATGGGTGCGTGCCCGTGGGGATGTGCTGGCTGGGCTACAAGAGAAAGAAAACTAAGAAAACATTCTTCACAAAAGTTTTTTCAGGAAGGTTGACTTTAGATAGCTTTGGTTTAGTTTAGTAAGTATTTTCTGACTATCTTTCCCCCTCCTGTCTGCTGTACCCTCCCCAGTATTCCTAAGTAGCTCTGTGCAAAAAATTCAGTTGAATTTGCAGTGGATTAAACCCTACAATACAGGTAGACAACACTTCAAAATTTTTTTCAGATGCAAAAAATTTACTTTGATACAACAGCTAAACACCTCCAAAATTACTATGTTCAGTGAAGCCATGATAGATATAAAGAGAGCAGAATCTGACCCAATGTCAAGTAACAAAATGACCCTCAACAACCCTGCAATCCAGAATCCATTTTTAACATTAATTTCTCATCTGTATGATGTTTAAGACCAAAGGTAAGTGTGTGAATGCAGTGAGCGTTAAGAAATAGAAAGGTAACGCACCAAACACAGGAGGGGGATAAATCGTCTTTCTCTTTGCAATGCTTGTAGTTTTGGTAAGTAGGCAAAACATTATTAAAAGAAAATAGTCCTAGCAATACTTAACGCTGCCTTTCAGGAACTTTAAGTGGCTGTGCAAGCATGAATTGATAAAGCCTCCTCCTTTCTCTGTGAAATGATAAAAAGCAATATCCCTTTCAAAAGGTACATTTGAAGCACAGAGGACTTAAATGTGTTTGCCATCTCCTGACAGTGGACCAGGGTCAGGAGTAACAGGTCTCAGATTTTGTTCTCCCAGTTTCTTCATGTCATAATTAGATAACGTTGCTCTAATGAGCTTCTGACAAACCCAGAGAAACACGGCAGCAAAGTAATCACATAGGTATAGTTGTTACCTTCACTCCAGTTTCTGCTTGGCATCTAAGTTGCAAAACTGTGATCCTCCTTCGCTCCCTTGAGCTTACAATGTGAGAAGAGTTGAGGGCACATAGTGAGTACAGTGAGAACGGGAACTAGGGTAGGTCTGCAAACTTTAGTAACATCACTTAAAAAAACTGTCTAAGTAAATTGTGCAACATTCGGCTTGGAGCAATCATTTTTTTGTTGTGTTTTCAGATATAATTTGTTTTGGGTGGTTACTCGGTGTTTCTCTTATTTCTTATTAAAGCTGTCTTGTCACATGTCCTCACCAGTGTACAATGATTCATTTTAAAGTAGGCCTTTCCTGAGAACACCGTGCTGCTTTTTGTTTCCAGATTATTGAGCTGATTTAAATGGGCCTAGTGCCTGACTACCTGGTATTACATTTTTGATTGTCCTTATGTCGATTTTATACATCTGAGAAGTGGCTTCCACTGACGACTAAACAGTCTGGAGTGCAAATGCCTACCTGAAAACTGATTATAAAATGACTTTTTATACGCATGATAGTACCTTTGAATAAATAGCCACTTTGATGACTAAACAATCTGGAGTGCAGATGCCTGCCTGAAAACTGATTATAAAATGACATTTTATCCTTGTGATAGTACCTTTGAATGAATAGCCACTTCAGCAATATCTTAACTAAACTTGCTGCTTTAAAAAAAAAGCACACATCACTCAGTATTGTGAGAGCACTCTTGTGTGCATTTGGTGCTGCTCAGTTCTTGGTGTTGATGGTGCAGCACTGTGTATCAATATAGCTGAGGAGATAATTCAGGACTTCTGATTTTGGCTCTGGTTTTGGCTCCTCATGTTTTTCCCAGAGAAAAAGAGAATAATTCTAATCTGAAAGTTCTTTGTGATTTCAGCTCCAAGTTGCTGGTAGGTCTGGGGAAAATGTATTAATGATTTTTTTGCCTGTCTGTTCAACTCACGAGAAAATTCTCCTGGATGATACAAAATACAGCTTCATCTCATGGGTGGATGGAGTCCTCAGCCAGGACAGATGCCTCTTTCAGAAATGAAGAAATTTGATTATAAAAGATATATAAATAGTTACTATGTATACGTTGAAGATTTATTGCCTGGTGGAAAGCAGGCAGCCAAATTAATCGGTCTCCCAGTCTTTCTGTTATCTCAGATATGGAACTGGCTAATAGTGGGGGAGGCAAGCACTGGTTTGGCTTTTGCTTTTTTTTTTTTTTTTTTTTTTTAAAGAAAGCAAGCCACCCTCCAAGCTAGTGAGTGAGAGTTTGTGCAGTGAAGACGGGTGAGCAGCAATAATGACATCTACCTGAATGTCCTCCCAGAGCTTCCTGACACCCCTGCTTGCATTTTAGCAAGTGACTTGCTGACTCCCGGATTAAAGTGCTGCAGTAAATACTGAGAGAAGGGCATATGAAAAGGCTGTGAACTGAAAATAAGAAATATATGGTCTGAGAAGACATTTGCTGTAAACAGAATGATTTTAGAGAAATGAGTGAGGAAGAAAGTTGTAAGAGGTCACAAAGATCTCCTTTGTTCTTTGCCGAGAAGCTTTTATGGAAAAGGGATATATAGATTTGCAGTTTGTTTGCTAGAAGTCACCTCATCACAGATCTGAAAGAGAAGCAGGATGAGTCAGGTGCAGGATCTGATCTTGCATCAATAAATTCTCCTGACTTTACTGTGGTTTGTTTTACATCGGTGATATGCCTGATAATCTTTTAGCTGGGTAGATTAACAAAAATTAAAATGTTGGCATGAGTGGGGAAAGACTAGCCCATAGCAGGCTTTGCTTATTTTAATCTATGAACAGTGCAGTACTACAGATTCAGCCAGCCACCATAGTAGGCCAGAAATATTGTGCTTTGTGCTCTTGTGCATTTTGGCTCTGAATTGCTCTGAATCTGGCCCGTTATATACAGTCGTGACCTCCGGGACAAACAGGGAAATAATTTTGTTGGTGGTGCTACTGCAGCTCAAACACTGTTCCTTACAGCACTAACCTTCAAAGGTATCCTGATAACTTTATCAGCAGGCTCATAACATTTACTGCCCGTTAGCTGGGTGTGCAAGACATAATCGTGATCTTGCTTTGGCTCACAAAAATTCTTCTCTGATAAATGCTGATTTAGCTGAGAGAATTCAGAGGCAAGTCTATTGGACAGTCAAGCACCAAGGCCCAAACTATCGAAGGTAGGAGGACATTTAATTTCTGTTGATTTCTGTCAATTTCTAATTAATCTTATCTTAATGTGTACTTTCCAAAAACTTACAAAAACATGTTTGCAGTTTGGAGATTGCTGTCTACATTCCTATATGACTCCTATCTGATAAAGAATGGATTAGTTATAAAACTATGGAATGTGTGTTGCTGGCGTAGGTTCAGATTCAATTTCCTGTTCACAAATGCACATTTATTTGACTTAGATCTTGATTTACCTGTACATAACACCTGTACAGCTCGGAATCAGCTCTGAATTTGGCTTCTGTTAGAATTCAAGAAAACCTCAAACAATATCTTTTTCTGGGAAAATTTGGCAGAGATGGGCTGATAGATTGAGCCTACTTGTTCTGTGTTCTTTAGGGACTGATAGCCTTTTGTGGATAGTGTTACTTTAAGTACGTCTGGGGATTTGAAATATTTCTGTTTGTGGAAATGAATCCCATACATGATCTAATAAAACATGTGACTGTGTTTCTATGTACTTGTATAGTATGTACTAAAGTATGCAACTTCCACATAGGTCGGAGAGAAGCTAGGGGTTTTTTTTATGCCACATGTCAAAAATCTTATATAGTGAAGTTACCCAACCAAGAGGGACTGCTTCTGTGTTTCATGTGCACAAGCTATGATTCCTATTCTAATCTTTAATTAAATAATTCTTCTATCGATCTACAGTAACCTGTTTTTTTATCTGCGTTTCTTACTTGCAAATCTGATAATTGAGAAGCAAATTAAATACATGTTTTAGTTACCGGGCTGGTCTCTTCATGAACTTTAAGGAAGCATTATTGTTGGGCTAGATAATAATTCTTGAACCGCTTCTGTTTTTGAAATGACAGTGCAACTTTCTCCTGTTCTCATCAGATCAGTTACGCAGTCTAATTGTTGTTTTAACGGATGACTGTTTTCCTTTCATACGAGCATCCTGGTATGTCTAGCAAGTAATCCACCAGTCTTAGTAAAACTGCTGGCCTTCTACCTCGCCCAGGAGAGAAATACTTGTGAAGGCTTATCAGAGCCACACTGAATCATTAGGTGAATTTTAAGAATCTTTCTCATTTCACCCTCTCAGCATGCAGATCACGTATCATGCCAGGTGCAGAATCAATGTCTTTACTCATTTTTCATGATAATGTTATTTGTCATCACAGATGCTGTAGAGATACTTGAGAGCTGATGATAACCAATTTGAAACTGAACAGATACAGTACATGAAGCACTGAAATATATATGTTCTGGTGCTGCTTAAGAGTTCTTACTCTGGCCATGCTACTATAGTCATAAAATGCTTTACTACAGAAACTTTCCCTGAAGCGACTCCAAAATGGATTAGAGTGCCTTAAAGAAGAAGCAAGTGGTATTGTCCAGTCTTTCCATGCATAAAGCCTTTTACTTCACATACAAATATGTTAGTACAAAATATAACAAGGGGTAAAATGCTTAAGCACAGTGCCCAGTATAAACCCAGCCGCTGAAATATTTTGAAGCTCATTTGTGATTAAATTATTAAGCCAATTAAACAGAAGATTTTTGGCTTTCTCTTAGTTGTTGACAGCACAGACATCACTGAGTTTAAGGTCATAAGCTTGTCTCCTATATGCTCCTGAGCTTTGGGAGCATGTATATGAAGGCTAAATGACTCCTAAGGAGCAGAAGTATTCTGGTGTTTAGTGAGTATGCTCAAACCCACAAGCAGAGCTTGGGTGTTGGTACAGAATATTATCACCTCATCGTCATCATGTCATACAGATTCTGTGCTCTGTTGATTTCGAGCATTCCATTTTTTAAAACCAGGAAGCTCATAGTACGTATGAGTAGTATGATTTATTTGCTTTGCAGATGTTCCAGAGGTGAAACTAACAATTAAATGATAAAAAATGTGTTCTTGGCCACACATCTTTTGATGACAGTTGCCAAATACTGTTGAATTCTGAGCTATTTTGGGGGGTTAACTTTGCATTAAATACAGCCCTTCTGTTCTGAAGTGAGCTAATAAGATGGGTGGGATAAACCCTGCATGCATAGTTTGGAACTGCCAACATTTTCCCTTATGAATTTTTGTCCAAAACATAAAGCTAAGAAGAAAATCTTTCCCATCCAGATTAATTGTTGTTAAGGACAGATGCTGAAAATAGTGATGAAGTGCTAGTGTTACATACAGGCAAAGAACTTGTTCTCTTCCTTGTATCCAAAAAGTTGTTTCAGGGATGATCTTGCAGGCAGGTGTACTCGTTCCTGCAAAGGGTCTCATTGACTTTGAAGAATGATTGAGGCTCTGTCAGTCTCAGTGGCATATTTATGCGGCTATAGATCCAGCTTCTTTCTCGCTTGCTTTGAGCCGATTTGCTTAGCCCAAACTGTGGTGGCTCCAGTAGGAAAGACAGAGGTTAAGGTGTCTCAGTGCTGAGCCTCCCTCATCCCCAGCACCTCCCACACTCAGACGATGTTTGATTTTTGGGGAGCGGGGCTTTGGGTGAGAAGGGGACAAGGGAATCCTCCAAAAATTATTTGCCTCATCCCAGAGCAGAAGTGGAACAGTTCAGGTATATTGGAGGTGTTTGTGATCACTAAAACGGTTTCTCAAGCATCTCTAACCAGAAGCCTTGTTTCCTACAATAAATTGTGTGCGCATTTCAGAATTGATCTGTTCTGATACTGCCCCCTGGTTAGCTCTGGCTGTACACAGAGATTAGCTGAAGCTGTCACTGAATGTTTAAGAGTTTGGCCAAGCTGAAACAAAATAAGGTACACTATGAGAATAATGTATTATAGAGATTTTTCCACTTCCCCTTTGTTTCCAGATAAAGCTTTAATATCAGAGGGGCTTCCTAGCACAGAGCTCCAACTGAGTAGCTTTGATTAAGGAGAAGTCCCCATCCTTTGAGGAACTGCATGCAATAAATATATATTTTTTTTAAAGTACAATGTAGCTGTGTTTACAGCAGATAAGATTTTTTTGACATTTTGCTTCAGCAAAAGCTCAAGAGCAAAAGTATCTGTCTAGAACACAAGCATCATGCACAGGTCACAGTAATTGATATTTATTGCACTAACAGTAATCTGAAGCAGAGAAACCACGTTTAACTGTGTGTTCCAATTCCCTTGTCCATGTTATTCTACTGGGTAACCGAATGCATTAGTATTTTAATTTTGTGGCAGATAAAGAAAGCATGTACATGTACATAAATCTCTTGTTTTCTGGCTGGGCAAGAGGCTAAAAAAGCAGGGTGTGTCTGGATATATTTTGTTTGGTAATTAGTATTCTGTATTTTTCGCCCTTTTTAAAATGTCTAATTCAAATGTCAGTTCATTCTTCTCTATTTCCTGCCCTTATTCAACTAGATTTCCAGACCAGGCTTAATTAACCTTAAGACCTTTTCTGCCCACCCCTATAGTTACAGTCTTTTCCTGGAACATTTCCATTGTTATAATATCCATGTGTTGTGAGATGATACAAATGATATTATTACTGCTGTTATGAATTGACAATGAGCCTTTCAATATTTTTACTTACAGCTTAGCTCTTGTCAGGAAAATCTCATTTTCAAATCAAAATAAAACTAGGGGAACAAATTTCCAGCTTACAGTGCTGATAAAAGGAAGCTGAAGTGCCTGAAAATTCAGGCTTCAGGCATAGAGAAGCTCAAAAAGATGGGAAAGCTGTTGTAAATTTTGTGACTTTTTTTACAGCTAGACTTTTTTTCTATATGGATTTGTTTCCATGTGGGAGTGATTGTGATTTAACACAGTGTTGTGTTGTGTTTTGCTCCATTATCTATGCACTGACTTAAGCAAGTCATTAGTCTGATGAATTTTACAACCCCAGTCCAGAGGCCATGAGGGCACCCGCACCCAAGGAGAGCTTGCTTCGTGAAACAGATTGCAACCATAGCAGGTGACAGTTGAACATGTAAGACAGGACTGCAGGAGTGACCCTGTTTCAAGGCAGGCCATGCTTTTGTTTACATGTGGTAACAAGTTTTTGTGAAAGTGATAAAAGTGAGAGCTGTGGGCTTTCAGCTGGCTGACCTGGGGGACATTTCTGCTCACAGGTCTTCTCAAGCCAGCGCCCAGGATCTAGGCTGGTGGCTGCTGCTGCTGCCCTGCTGGGGCTCAGCGCAGCGAGCACTGGGCAGCAGCCTGCATCCCCCCAGGAGCTGACGGCTTTAAAGTAACCTGACTGCTTGGGAAGTTCTTATTCACAGCAGTCCTGCACTTGCGGGTTTGCTGCCTGAATCCGAAACACAGCTGGAGATATTTCTTAAGCTGAGGTGGGAATTTTTTTTTCTCCTTAGTTAGTGGCTGTGTAAGTGGAATGTTTATTTCTCCCACAGCTCATGTTTCAGTCATGCCCACTGAAAACCCCTTTCTTGTGTGAATGAAGCCTCTTTCTTCATTTAAAGAAGCTGAAGATCAATCCATATAAGGCAGGTAATACGGCTCATCATTTCACAGCAGGAAAATGATGCAATATATTCCAAAGAGAAACGTGCCCCTTTCTTCCTGTTTGAAACTTGAGTCATCTCCAAGTGCAGTTACTGGAGGATTCAGTCTCTATTCTAATCCTCAACTTTTACCAAGGCTGCTGCTGGCAAATCAAGTGTACAAAGCAAATGTGTTTGTTAAACGGTGCTACAGATGATAGAGCTCTGCAATAGCTTTGTCACTGTCAAGTTCACATTATTGTCTTTGTAAAATGAACCCATTGCAGAAAGCATTCCTGCCTTTTGTCTCTCTGCTTTCTGCCCTCGCTTTTTAATTTCTGCGCTGGATAGGTGTTTTAGGTTGAGTGTATTAGTAATCTGGATGATACTAAAATGTGCATAGTGTAGCAATATTTGTTTATGTTTTACTGACAGCTTAAAAACCTAAACCAACAGTACTGAGCAAATACACAATATATACTATTTCATTGTCGGTTTGGATTCATAGATTAGGTGGTGAAAAGTCTGATACCTTATTAGTAGTATTGATTGGTTGGCCTAACCCTAACATGAGTAAACTGGTTCTTTTGCAGACAGATGATATATATCTGAAAGACAATGACAATAAAAGCCGGTAAGATAATGCAAATCTCCTCTGAATTCAGGTCTAGGACGGGAGGTAGGGGGAGGGAGTATCCCACAAAAAAGAATGGAGAAGCTAACCTAAAACTCTGTGCCAGTGGAGATTCTGCCAATGAAGCTGAACCTATCACAGGAACAATTCCCATCAATGGCAGGATTTCCTATCATTTGCATGAGAGCAGCATTAGGCCTTTAGTCTCCTCAAGCAGTATGTTGTAAGGTAGACTTTGCACTCCTAGAGGATTTCCAGAACACAGATTCATAGCCGATAGCATCATAAAAGGAAGGGGAAAAGGAAGACTGATCCTACCAAAGCATTGCTTAGAAATGTGGACAAAGGCAGGAGAAGGAATTCAACTGTATCTTCCAGACACTGTGGAAGTGGAATTTCCCTTGACGCTGTCATACACAATAAGGACAAGGGCCTGTGTGTGCTGCAGATAACCCACCTTGTGCCCTGTGAACTTTGCCAGGTGTCAGGAGGACCATTCCAGAGCTTGCTGGTGGGCTCGGGGAGAGGGGAGGATGCAGAGAAATGGATGACTTCAGTGGGGGCAAAGCCAGATGGGCTACTGCTAATTTGTGGAGACTGATAGTAGGCTCTTTAAAAGAATGTGTAATAGAAACAGGGGGCTTTTTCTCCTAAAGTTTTGGCAGAGGGTGGTGGTGAAATCCCACAGGAACAGGAGGATTTTGATGACAACTAGACTGGGACTATAAAACTGACCTCTCTGGATTTTGAAAAATGAAGCATTTAAAACATTTCTGCTTTTGGTCTACCTCTAACTATGGTGGTGCTCTGTAACTCCTTGCATTTTAGATGACAATGTTAGGGCAGAAGAATACTCTTTCCTCTCCACTGGTCTTTTGGAGGGGTCCCTGTACAATTTCTGCAGCATGTCCCAGGTAACCGTGCTTGCCTTTTCTCTAAAATATCAGTCATTTTTCACTGTAAGTTCTGGACCCTTTCGTGGATGATACTTTCACATGCAGCTCCTAATCTTTTGTAAGACAGTTTTGCTGTCTATCTCACACAAAAATACTTGTCTGGAGAAAAGTCTATCAGACTGTCCATCCACCTGCTTGATGCTTTCTGGTTTACTGATTGTAAATCTTTACTTGGATATACTCACAGTACCAAAACTGAAGTGTAGGCAGTGTGGACACCTGCAATGGATGGATAAGTTTCCCCTTTGCCCTTCCTCTGTCTTTGCCCAGCCCTGCAAAACACAGCTCTTGAACTCTTCGAGTTCCCCTGAACACGTGTGGGCTTTAACTAGTACCTAGGAGGACTGGGCCCCAAATCTTCTCACTGCCTGCCCAACAGGTTGGTAGAGCAGTATATGTACAAAACAGACTCATGGCACAAATAACATCCATCTCAGAAGCATGTTACGGAGAGAACTTACTTAAAATATGCAGCAAGGTGTTACATTCAAAATATAGCTGGTTCCATGCTTATTGACAAATTTGAAATTCAGATCAAGATCAGTGAAGCTCAGGTTCTTATTGAATGAAAGGGCTAATATGTATTCTTGCACTGAAGCACTGTAAACAGGTTCTTCACAATTTTTTATTATTTTTTTTTATATTTGAAGATCAGACTCATTGCAGAATTTAGGAGGTAGGTGGCACACGTGTTGGTGAATGATGTGCATTCATTTTGCACGTCATTATTCCCAGCATTAGTCCTGTTGGTAGGATTCCTGGGTTTGCAGTGGGCTCTGTGCTTGGGCCGAGGACAGGCCCTGGAGCAGGATGCCTGCAAGTTTCTTGGCAGCAAAAATGGTGGCTCCTGATCTTGACTGTGGCACCAGAGTGGTGTCTGCTTTCTGTGTTTGCAGTGGAAATATACCTGCATAGGCCCTTGGAATGGAGCAGGATGCTGAACTGAAGTCCATAGATGGATCAAGCAAACTCTCATCATGGATCAAACTCTGGATTTGCTAAGGTCTGTTCTCCTAGTTCAAATTCTGATCAGCTCTTCAAAGGCATGTGTGGGGAATTGTTTTACCTCAGTGATTGTGAGCTGGGCATCTCTCTGTCCTAGCAAACCTCCAGTTCACACAAATAATCACTGTCTGCTGTGCTCTAGGGTAGAAGGGAAAGCAGTCATGTCAGGGCTAAACTTTGAGGGATTTTTGGTTTGTAAACCCACAAGGACAAAAAAGGGAAAGACATTTGTTTTAAAAAAATACACCAAAGTATCTTCATGGCCAACGAATTTCTCACAGAGACAGAGAACGTCTTATTTTCTTCTTGGCACTAACATTTGAACCTCTGAATTAAACTTCTAGAACCTGAGCAAAAACCGGAATTATGAACGCATGACAAAAATAACCATGAAGATTCTTCACAGAAAGCTCAGGTGCTGGAAATAATCAGTTACCTCTATTCTGTGAACCTCTGCTTTTTTAGCAAATATAAAGTATTAGCTGGCCTGATTTAAGCCTGTAGTTCTGTAGACATGTACCCTGACAAAAAAAAAAAAAGAATTTTTAAAAAGTTTTTCTATTTTTCATTTGAAATATTAATTGAAGTAGTTGATTTACGGATGCACAGTGAAGTCCTTTGTTCCGTAAGTGCTGTAAATCAGAGGAGCTTCTAAAGCATCCCCAGTGACTTTTACCTATATCCTGTTTTCAGTTCTGTTTCACTCAACAGAGGCAGGATGCGAAGCGAACCTGGCAACAAACCTGGTAACCGCGTGGGTGGAACCTTCTCTGCCGAAGCTGCCTCCTTAGCGCTGACCCCTGCATCTAGCGCTCTGCAAGCTGCAGACTGCTGAGTGACGTGTAGCTATTTCGTGGCATAATTTCAGTGTGAGCGTTTGTTTTAAAATGTTTAAGAAACAGTTTTATGATCTTATGTTAAAGAGTAAAGCTTTGGGAAATACTTCTTGTTGCAACGCAGTGCAGCTGTAGCACTCTGAAAAATAAAGCCCAGGTTTGTGGACAAAGCAGGAATGATTTGTTAATTGAGTTTATCTTTTGCTTTCAGATTCATTTGTTTTATTGTTTGTAACTTCACATTCTTCTCTGTAGTATACTGTACTATTCTAAGGCTTTCATATGCTAAATTAATCCTGTGTCCTTTTCTCCTGTTGGTCACCCTTTATTTAAGGATAAAAAGTAACTCCTGGAGATACAGCAGATAAATTGCAAGTCAGCATTTCTGTGATGTGTTTCTGGTTTATTGGTTGTTGTTACAAGGCACAAATTAACCTAAGATGAGAAGCTTTTGTAAATCATTGGAGTATCCTTGCTTTTGTCTAATATTTTTTTCTACATGAACATCTATAATACTGCATGCTTTTACAAATGCTGATATAATGATTTATAATCAGTGGAGGCAGGAACACATTGATTAACTATACCTTTGTTAACTGCAGTAGCAACCAACTTTTAATGTTTTCTGTAGCTAAGAATGGAACAGATTTTCTCTCAGAAATTCATCTTCTTCCATATCTTTTTTCCTTGCAGTTCTTTCCTTCCTTTATCTTTATTACAGCGTGACAACCAGCACAGTAAGGTACTGCGCACACTGACAGTCCCACTACTGCAGAATAGAGTTCTCACAGAAAAAGCAGTATCAGTTCATCTCTTATGCATAAATGCTTTGTCTCTGCAAGCTGTACAGCAAACTTGTTAGCTCAGGGACTTGCTACACTGTCTTTAGGATAAGATAAAAGCCTTTTCAACCAACTTTTTGTATCAAGCCACTGCTCATAAAATACCTCATCAGAAAAAATGGTTCTTTTTGGACCACTGACATCAAGAAACTTCTAAAATAAGAATTGCTGGTCTTTTAGAAGAGGGGCTGTATTACCTGGTAGTCCAGGGTTAGGGTCCTAAAGTCACTTTAAACTTTAGAGTGAGGAGACCAAGTTGCTGATGTGTTTATGTGAACTCCTCTCTTAGCCTTAAACAAATCTCTTAGCAGGAGAGAGATGCCAAAGCTGGCTAGTATACAGGCTGGCTTTCACCTCTATTGGTCACAGTAAAGCCATAGCACCTTAAAGACAGATACCAAGTCAGCCCCCAATTTGATAAAATATATTGCATCAAATCATAGGACAGCATACACCTGCTCACTCAAAACAGTACTAAGCCTGTACCTGTCCACACTGCAAGTGAAATCCTTTCCTAAAGGGTGCTGTTTTCAGTATCATTTCTGTCTGTTTTCTGTTATGAATGAGCATTGGCAACCTAATCTAAATATTACAAAACAGAACTATAAAAAAGCATAAAATGTCTCTTCTTTTAAACAATCTGGGAATATTGTGGTATAGCCCAAGAAAGCCAGAGATTTTCCTCTTCCAATGTCAACTGTAAACAGCTTTGCTGCTGTCTGCACTTGATTTGGTTGAAGTGCCGTCAGCGTTAGGCCCAAAGGATTCTGTGGATATGTATAAAATTCATAGCCTGTCTGCAGGTATTTCTTAAATTATTTAAGACATTAGAAGAGATTTTTGGTGGAGGTAAAAAACCTTTGCAATGAACTTCATAGCTGAAGGACAGCAAATACTGTTTATCTCTTACCTGAGTCAGAGTTGGTGGAGCTTCGGTTTGTTCCCAAATCAGGCAAACTAAAATCAACAGTATCCCAAAATGTTAAGCAGCATACAGAAAATGAAGATCAAATAGAAAAATCCACTTCTCTTTTTGTTAAGCAATACAGGGAGTGTTCAGCTCTCCAGTCTCCAAGGTTTTCCAGCTGGGAGTCAGCCTTTTCCCATCCTGCATCCCGGCATCCTGTTATTGTTCCAAGTCTTAGTAATACAGTGAGAAAAGGGAGTGGAGGAAACAAGATAAACTTAGCCTTATTATTGCTATACCTACTTATTTGTTGCTGACTCTAATGAGGGAGCTGAATAAAAGGAAATTGGCTCTGAGAGAAACACAAAAGTTGGTTTGTTATTTAGTATCATTTCATAAAGAGTTTTAGGTTTTAGCAAACATCTGAATGGTACTTTAAATAGTGTCTGATATTGGATCAGCACAGACTATGCCTGTTTTGCACAAACAGGATTTTCAAAGCAACTTCGTATTAGTTGACTTGTTTTATCTCTACTGAAAAGTTCAAGGAAAGAAGTGAGAAAGTTTCTAAAGCAGTTTGGAGATGTCCTATCTGTAAGGATTTTTATACCTGCAAGCAAAAAAGCTAGAGCCCTCATATGAATGAGACCGGGTTCCTGTAAAGCTCTTTCAGCGCTGGATATAAAAACGAAATTTAACAGTATTTTTCACAGGTAAAATTATGACCCCAGAAGCAAGACAGTGTAGGGTCTTCCAGAAGGCGAAAATGTTTGTAACATCTTGATTATGGTTAGTTTTAAGTCTCGAGGCCACCAGGGCAGACAGAAGGGAAAGGTTCAGCGTTTGTGTTACGTTCCTGAGCCTGACTTGCTGGGCAGTGGCAGCCTGGGGTGGGCTCACCAAAGCGCTGGCGTCAGTGTCTCTGTCTCCCACGTAAAACTTAAGTCAGGATATTGTTTGGTGAGCCCAACCTGATGAGCCAGCGGGCTTTTCTACAGCCCAGCCTGAGTACCCGCTCCCTTCTGTGGGACTGCGATGCATTCTTCAGGGCCACCTGCCGTTTTCTGCCCCCTGTCTGCATGTTAAAACTGAATGCAAAGGTATATCTCTGGCACTGTACGGTACAAATGGAAGAGGAATTTTTTTACTAAATAGTGCAGAAGAAAATCCGAGAAGTGTGGGGCTTAACTCAAAACTCACTTTTTTTGAATGAGTTTTAATAAATGTAGGCAAATGTTCGATGTATCTTAAGTAGGACTTTAAATAATAATGTTCCACAGTCAAATACTCTCTTGCCCCTATTTGTCATCACGGTCCAGCACAGGTGATGGCATTGATTTGGTTGGTTAGATTATTTCACATTTTTATGATGTACAGCAGCAAAGATGAGTGGCTTTTAAAAAAATTTGATACGTTAATTATTCAGAAAAGTTAAGCAGCTAATGAGGAGACATTTTTCAAAGTCTCACATAAGGAGACCAACTAGACTTAAGTTTCCTTACAAGAAAATGAGCTGTTTCTGTGTCATTGCTGAGAGAAGAGCAGGGAGGATGTTGATAGGAGTTTTCCAGGGAACCGCAGTTATCTGGTCAGGATGCAGCTCAGTGATAATCTGGTACCCACAGCAGACAACAGTCCCAGATATGATTTACTTTTGCAAATGACTTCAACTGTATTTGCAACCGTTGCATAGCCTTTGATGTTCATATCTGTGGACTTGGGAGTAAGCATGCTATTTAGCTAATCTAAACAAAGGATGAGGATAAGGGAGCCCTTCACGTCCGCTGCTCAGAAAAGGAAAAGAGAAAACCCCTATGCTCTCTATATATGCCTTGAGGCAACAGGCCTAGATTATCAAGGTCTGTTTTGATGCCTGCTAAATAAACTTTGTATTATTAGTTGACTTGTTTTATCTCTCCTGAAAAGTGCAAGGAAAGAAGTGAGAAAGTTTCTAAAGGCATTTTCAGCATGCTCTGTTTCAGAGCTCAATAGAATAACTGAAAACCATTTATAAGCTCGGAGGAAGATACTTTCATTTAAATTTTAGAAACCTGATTTAATATCTCACAATCTTCCGCATTATGCTTTATAGATTTCATCTCTGCTGAACTGATTCTTTAAGGCTTCTTTCTGGCTATGAGGAAATGTCCATTGAGATTTTACCGAATGAAGAACCTGTCTTTGCAGCCCTCTCCAACAGGCAGCAAAGCTCCTAATGGTTCAGACCCCCCCATGCCCTCTGGTTAATCCCAGACGTTTGCACTGCTGTGCTTCCTAGGTAGTGAATTTCATCACGTTTTCCAAGCTGCTGACTAACTAGCAAGCAGGTTTTCTTGTAGATCTTAGACTTTCAGACTTCTTTATCATTAGGGCCAAATCATAAGACTTTGGAAATATTCCTTGGTGACTGGTGTCTTGTGCAAGCAAGAGGGTAATGTTTTAAACCAAATATTATTAATTGATGCTAAGGTTTGCTAACGAGAAACATCCTGTGCATGATTGGACAACATTGGCAGGTATACTTACCTTTTAGGGGCCTCATTTTATGTATGAAATCTTATTTAATAGTCAAACTTCTGGAACTGAAAGGAATAGGTAGAAAATGAATAGAATCCTTAGCATCTAACAACTTCGCGCTGCTCTGTGTGGCTCATGGATGGAGCTGGTGGCACGAGTAAAAGGAGTGATAATTATTTACTTGGCATTTCACAGTGTTTGTCTGCCATTCCTTTTTCCAGATGACACCAGGCCTTTTTCATTGGTCTGTTCAGTGCTGCTGTACAAGTTTTCTTCCATGTTATATCCAGCTGTCCCTACTGGATCATTTGCTTTTTTCCCTGAGGTTTTCCCACAGTTGTTCATTAGCTGCTCTTTTTCGACTTTGTGGCACCTGGGTTAGATGTGTGTGGTTCAGATCAGCATCTCTTTCTATGAGAGTTTATAATGTGAGCCTGTGTTATTTAAATGCTGGTGCCTGAGCAATCTTCCAGACTACTTATGCTAGTAAAGTTTAAAATAGTCTTTCCTTTCTTGGATAAAGGGGGTAAAACTCAACTTTGCTTTGAAAGTGCTTGTGCATTGTTTGAATTTGACATTTCTGGGAATCTAAAGTAATAACTGTCATCTTGCTACTGCTGAAAGGAATAATGCGTTATAATGGGCAGAAACAGAGCCCTCATTTACTATGCTAAATCTATTAAATTTGACTGCTCTCACTATACACAGATACCTGTGAGTGGGTTAGTATAAGTTAATGGAATTGATAACTGCGCAGAATAAATGCGAGATTAAAGCTTGCATCTTTCTTCAGAATTATATTTTATCTGTTGCTGAGGAGATTGGTCAGGTGATCTGAAACTCCAATTTCATTACTTTCTGCGTAGCCAGCAAAGCAGGCTGACTCTTACGATAATAGCTTTTGGTTACATCTTGTTTCAGTTTTTCACTGTAGCGCTTGTTCGCTGTCCCATCTGATCAGTGGCCTCTGAAGTTCTCCTCAAAGAATTCATGGAAACCATAGTTGTAGGAACAAGTTCATTGCTTTCCTAACCAGCACAAATTCCAGCAAAGCTGATGAAACAGCCCATGCCTTTCACTGAGTGAGCATGGATTTATTTTTTTTTTTTCTTCGCAAGTAATTCTAGTTACGGTGAAATTCCACATGATGGATAAGTCCTTCTTAATAAACAGAGTCATCAAAAGCAAAGACAGCTATTGACACAGCTGCAACTAATGGTGTTTTAATTTCTCAGAAGCAATCGTCCTAATATTTGACTCTCACTGGAGTCAAATGCTTTACACTTGGCAATACAGCTCAAGAATGCTTTTGTAGCAGTTTAAAAAGGTTAGACCTAGTAGTCTGTCTTGCTAAAACTAGCACGTTATAGGTGCTGTGCAAGTGAAGGTCTGCCAAGATTTGAAATTCAGTCACAGCAGTAATACTTGTGTCAGTATTTTTAGGACCAGCTAAGAATTATGGTAGGGGAGCATAAGCTTTCCTTTGGTTATAAAAATAAACCTGAAATGCTAATTTTGAGCAGCTCAGATAATCACTGTAAAATCCCTCCCATTTTAAATGTGCAGTTGTATCTGACTGTTGTCTGAAGCCTCTCTGGAAGAAACATTACTTAAAGTTTAAAAAATAACAATTACTGCTCCATGTGGAAAGCATAATCTCTGCAGAACATTGTGTTGTTATTTCTGGGACTTTTAATCAGGGCAGTACAGTGCTTTTAGTCATTTCCACTTGTTAACTGTTTTCCTTTTTGTCACAGATTGAGGTGCATATCCTGGAGTGAGTCTGACTCAGCTTCCTTTTGTCAGGTTTGTTAAACAAAAGAATGTAGCTCTGATTTTTTTTTTTTTTTTTAATGTGAGGTGTATTTAAAAAACTGCTGAGGAATTTGAGTTAAAGCTGGTGGAATTGGATGTTTGCTGGGGACATGCGACAGCATTTTTCTGGAAATGTTTTCCAGAGTACCGTTATGGCTGTACCTTACACATTCCTTTAAACTGGATCTCTCATGGAAGGTTAAATCCTATGCGCCTTAATCAGGCAAATCTCTCACCATATATGAGACCTCTGGCTGCATAAGGACTAATGACTGCAGGATTTGCATCTAAAATGTTCAGCAGGGAATGGTCCCAAATGATCTTGCTTCCTTGTTTGGAAATGACAGAAAAAAATAGATGGTAGAAAATGCACCCATATTGTACTAAAACTCTTAGTAGCACTCTGAGCAGGAGTTGTAAAATGAAACTGCCTCACCATTGAACTGAAAGGAAGGAATCAGGAATCCCTTTGATATGTTCATTGAAAACACAATCCACAGGGATTTTAACAAGCAAGCCTGCAGGCTAACTCAGGCACACTAACCTTGACATGTGATTTGAGTTTGGAGAGCAAGTCTGATGCAAAGGTGTGAAGCTGATCAAAAATTTTCCAGAAATGTTTTTGATAAACAATCTTGATTTCAGTGAAACTTTTTCACCCAAAGAACATATCTGCTTTAATTGAAATGTCCCTTAAAATAGAAACCCAAAGCAACACAATCTCTTCTTCTTCCCACTTAAACAAAAATGTTGAAAATCATTACCTTTCATTCATTAAAACTGCTGATGGTTTGTAGAAGCAGTCCAGCTTTCACCTCTGACTGGTAATGTAAATGGGAAGCTCATGTTTTGATGTGGGAAAGTTTCTCTCTCTCTCTCTTATGCCAGGTCTGAAATGAGAGCGATAACATCCATCTCAATTTTTGGTAAAGTTTGCAGTGCAAACACTCTCTATGTCTGTGGCATTAAATTAAAAAATACACAGAACCAGAGTCTGCAGTAGGCGATGGAGAGGTAGTGCTGTGGAGCTGCTGGGGCAGGAGGGACGGGGGAGGTTTCCTTCTGTTTGAGCCCTGTCTTGCGTTTCTCTGGACACTGTGCTCGTGTCCTGCCTGTGTGCTGTGATTCCTCGCTCTGTAAGGGATGCAGCGTATCAGGAGCAGGGAGCTGGAGAGAAGCAGGGATATGGCCTCCTCTCTTTCCTTCTTACACTATTTACATAACTGATATGCCCATCCTGATACTGGCTTTCATCTAACATTCTCCCCATTAACTGATCAGATGTTGCCAGCTGAAACGCTTGGCTGCAAGCTCCTGACTTCAGTGGTAGGGTGACCAAGGGTAGCAGATCTCAGACCCTGTACTCAGCAACACTGGCTGTTCGACTTATTCTGAAGTTGAATGCCTGCTAGGAAGCTCTAAAAGAGAAGAAGATTTTAGATAAACTTTAAAAAAGGTTGAAATAATGTTGATTTTTCTTTCAAAAAAGACTGAAACCTGATTTTTCTGCCTCTTACTGTTCTGTGAGAGCCTCAGGAGAGATAAAAAGTCAGATTACTGCTTGAACTGCAAGCTATATACCAAATAACCATTCCAGACATCGGAGAGATGTCATCCCAAAAGCTGCAGCACACAAATAGCTCTGGGATGCTGGGATTCGTGGCTAATCAAGTGCAGAAGCAGTTTTATCTTGAGAGTAAGATTTTACAGTATTGGGGTGAAAAGAGCAGGGTGCAACAAAGAGTAGGTCACAGACTTGGGGTTGCTTTCAGGGCGATGTTGGGGTGCCATTCACCTCAGTGTCTTTCCCGACACTGATGCACCGTATCCACTTGCAAACTTGCCAGAGAAGGGATGTGTCTCACTAGCGCTTTGTTCCGTGCCAGGTGAGTCTGCAAATAAACAAGTTCCTGGAAGGGAAGCTGTGCTGGGTGTTTACAGGACATGAGTTGACCCATATCTTAAATGCTTTCCTTGATGCCCCTTGAAGTCTGTAGATTTTCCTTTAATCTTGTTACATTGAACTGCCAGCGCTCCGGTGATTAAATCTCCATGCATGAAGTCATGCCATTGACGTTAGTGTCTCCTGCACCAGGTCACGGATCGTCCCCCCTCCCCCTGGTTTCATCACGCAGGGGTGGGCAGAGGTGCTCTGCTGCTGCGCTTGGAGCATCTTCCAGCAATGCTCTGCTGCGCCCTATTAAGGCTCACACACGCGCATGCTGTCTCGCTGCTGCGCAGCCAGGGCCCTGCTTGGAGCACGGTGTGCCAGCCCCAGCTGGTTGGCAGATCA
The DNA here is from genome assembly GCF_047370975.1 of Nipponia nippon. NCBI lineage: Eukaryota > Metazoa > Chordata > Aves > Pelecaniformes > Threskiornithidae > Nipponia > Nipponia nippon. The sequence goes on from NW_028262391.1 coordinate 44,026,354, forward strand.
CAGTCGGGGCCGGCCAGATCTCTCTGGCATATGGTTTCATGGAGTAGGAGAGCGGCTGCAACACCCTGCTATCGATGCGTGAGGTGCCAGTGAGGGGATGGAGAAGCGCGAGGCGTGGGGTCCAGGCTGCGCTGCACGGCACGGACTGTGTGTGAGACTCCACAGGCTTCTGCGACAGAGATCAGATGGACCCAAGTCTCAAATTGCTGCCACCCTTTTCCCAAGGGCACAGGATTTCAGACTGGGGTTTTGTTTTGTTAAAATAGCACGTGGGAAAAGGGAAGGAGGTACATGTGCTTTCTATAAAAGCTGTTTGTGGATCTGTCCGCTGGGCTGAGCGTGTCTGAGCGTTTGCCAAAAGGAGGGTGGAGAGAGCTGCTCTGAAAGAATTCTTGCTGAGGGGCTGAAGTCTGGGAGCCAATGCACTAATGCCTTGTAAATTGGTTCAGTGACTTTTACTCATTTATATGCGCTCCCTTTATTATACCCCTAGACCCTATGCTGCCTTATTTCTGGTTTTGCTGCCAAACACTGTGCAAATGCAGATGGTTTAAGTGTATCACTGACAGTCCCCCATGTATTGTTCCTGTTCTGCAGTCTGCATTGTGCCTCTTTTAGCCAGTGAGTATATGTGTAAGAACTCCTAATGGCTTGGAAATCAGTCAGTATAGATTTTTTTCCCCCAACCCGCTGAAACTGAGCCGTCCGTGTGGAGGCAACAGCAGCTACTATTTTCTTTTATTTAAACACTGGAGGCCATTCTCTGCTCTGATGCTGTGTCCTTCTCTGCAGTGAAGCTGCTCTGATTTGCACTACTTTGAATTTAGCCATTGCAGTGGAATGTGGAATATAAAGTTTCAGTCTTTCCCTAGAACAGATAAAATAGCATTTAATTCTTAACAGAAGAAATATATGTATGATTGCGTAAATAACTTCCTAGCTTCCAACAGCACGGGGGCAGTGCAAATCTGATGGAAATCTGAAGATCTGGGTTTGGGTTTTCTTGTTTGTAATTTTGGCATAAAGAAGTACCCTGCAAATAGTCAGGGACTCTAGTCAGAGATGTTCAAGGGCTTGGTCTATAAAATGCCAAATTTCAGTGACTGTGATCTTAGCAATGCAGTGGACAAGTAATTTTTAATCTGCTGGTTACCTGTGAATTGCTCAGTTTGATAGTGCTGAGGCATGGGACTGCTCTCCCCAGCTACACGCTAACACTTCTGAGCTGTAAGTATCTCATTGCAACTCTGCTAACTAAGGGAATAATGCAGAATGAAAAATGTGTAATGAATAATGAAAAGACTCAAGCTTTAGGAATTAATGATTCATGTTGAAATATATCTGCCCTGGACAATTTTCTTTTGCTGATATTTCATCTTGAACGTACAAATGGTTATGCTGTGCCCATCCCTGTGCACTTTAACAGAGATTAAAAAGAATAAGAGTTGGTTACTAACATCGAAACAGAATCTCCAAGGAGAGAATATGTATATTTAAAAGCACAATGGAAAATTTAAGACAGTTAAATCCTTGCTTTGACTTTTCAGGATTTACATTAATTTTGGAAATTCAGAGAAATAGAAAAATGATTGATCTTGCTAGTTTGCAAAGGTTGTGCATGAACACTTCTATTAGAATCTATCTTCCTGAACGCAATCCTGAAAAAAATACGCTGCTAAATTAACTTATTGTGTAAAGATATATTTACAATAAACAAGAGGAAAGATAAATGTTCATGAGTTACTGCAAGTAGATTTGCAGCTATTTTGACTTATCACCAGTTTAATGCAGGAGAAAATTATGCTGATTTAACTTTAAAAATTTGTTTTGAAGAGCAAGAGTAATTTTAAAACACTTGATTTAAAAAACCCCCACCTTCTATGTATTATTTGCCCACTAAGTGCAATATTTTTAGATGTGCTTCAAGTATCTATGAAATAAAATGGCTGATAATTAATATTATTGGTGTTACAGAATAACTCATAGCCTCCTCTGAAGGCTGCCTGAGGTTAAGCCAGAGCAATAGATCCCAAATCCAGGCCCTTCTTTGGTGGATGGGGCAGTTTAGCCAGGGCAGGTCTGACCCAGACCTTGGCCCTGCCCTCCCCTCAAACCAGAGTTCCCTGGCTGTTTCTGTGCTCTGAAGCACAGAAACCTCTGTGAACCTGAGGATCTGGCCTGTTTGAGTATTGGACTGAAATAGCCAGGTGTTAGTGCATTTATTCCTCAAATCTATATAGAATAGAATAGACTATTTCAGTTGGTGCGATCGGCTTTATTTGGCTTCTGCAAGGCTGGGCTAAGATCTCACTAGAAAATCTTTCTTGTGACGCTTTCAGTGTTTCCTGCCCGCCTTCAGATGACAAAGGAACTGGCTTTCTTGAAGAATTTTGTTGTTTCCTCTGCTGACCTTGACTGCCGTCTGCAGGTGTACAGCAGCACAATGAGAAATGCCTTCTACGTGTTTCCTTTACATCTTCAGAAGGGTTGGTTTAGGGGAGGCCTGGATGAAATATGAGCCGTTTCTAATCATCCCTGTGGAGCATTATCACAGCTAGGGCTGCACGTAGGAAACGGGTGCAGAAGTGTTCTGAAATGTAAGCATTAAATCTGAGCAGATTTTTAAAATCTGGCTTGTTGGAAACGAAAAGGCACTTAACCCAATAGCAGTGAAATGCAGTGACTCAACAAGCTGGAATGTGCTGTTGGCTGCGGGTGATGCTCTTTGGTGGCTTCCATCTGGGTGGGGGAGAAAACGCGTGTGGTGTGGCTCTGGAGAGAGTGTTTCAGTTCAAGTGGGAGGGAGTCCTGACTGCGCGGGATTTCACTGCGGGTAAAAGATGCCTTCGCCAGCCCAGCGTGGGACAGCTTGTCTAGCGCTGAAATAGAGAAGCACATCTGTGTGTCGCAGAGTATTTGTTTCACATAAGCACATAGAAAGCATAAAAGATGTTACTGTTATCATTACAAAAAGTAGATTTGTTTTGAGAGAGGTCAAATTAAGACTAAAACGATGGGTACCTGAGCATGATTTAACAGTGGTGCTGCATCTACGGGCAGGCTGAGATATTTAATACCCTACATGAAAGCCTGTAACAAAGTAAGGTTTTTTTATGATGAGTCAGTTTACACTATTGGAGTAGACTTGATCTCTGACAATTATACAAGTGTAAATATAAAGAGCTTCTACTGAGACTGTAAACAACAGTTTAAACACTTACTTTTTACAAGAACTTGAATAATAGTTGAAAGTGTGGATTTACTTCTTTAGCAGTGATTGACCAGTTCAAGTGTCTTGGGTTATATTTGAAAAAATGCCGTGCTTTATTTTGACTTGACGGTCTGGAGGTAGAGAGGAAAATGAAGAGCAACTGTAGTCACGGAGCTGAACTATTCAGTAAGGGCTTAATGCATCACAAATCAGGAAACTGAGAAATTCCAGGTTTTGATTTGGCTTTACAGAGCAAGAGACGGACTAGCATATGAGAAAATGAGACTGCTGTGTCACGTGCCTTTGTTAATAAATACGAACAAATATAGTTTGCAGCATAAATCTACGGTTTGTGTAACCAAAAGAATTTAGTCACGGAACAATCTTTGCTTCATTCTGCTTATTGCTGGAGGGTCGGAGACTTTCTTGCTTCTGTAGGAGAAGTTGTGCCTATGAGGCAGAGGAGCGTATTTGCATGCACCTTTATTGATAAGGTGCAGCCAAGAGCCTGGGGTGCTGGAGAGATTCCTTGGCTTGTAGTGCTGTGGCGTGCTGGTTTGAAGGGAATTGCCGAGACTAAACAGGTGGTGATGGTTGGGTGATTGCAGATATTCCTGTCACAAAGCTGAGAATTTGTTTTTTCTTTTGCTGTTTAGGGGTTCCCTTCTCACCCCCACCTTTTCCAGCCAGCACATTGCATTTCTGCCTTTTTCCCTGCCAGTTCACAGGCACTGAATATCCTTCTCCTGCTCCTCCCTGCAGCTCCTCCAGATTTTCTCTTGCCCTGCTTTCTTCTGTAGTGCCTCCAGATTGTTCGGCACTGCAGATGAAACCATGCCCCTCCAACCTCTGGAGAGCAGAAGGGAGCAGTCCCCCTGCCTGCGATACCAGGGAGCCTAGGGTGATTGAATGCGGCTCTCCTGCTTTTCTGATTTTTCCCAGCAACAATAGATACGGCCTATCCAATGCCAAAAACGTTTCCAGGGATGACTGGATACACGTGCCATAAGCCACCCTACTACAGTGTGATGTAGGAGCTTGTACTGGTGCTACATGTTTCAGGGCTAAAACACTTCTTTTCAGCTTCATTGATACCTCATCTACAATAATGTATGCAGTACCACAAACAAAGATTAGACCTGCTGGGACCATTTGCTGATGAAGTTTATTATGATGTCCAGAATGAAATAGGGCCCTGTTGTGCAGATCATTGTGCAGATGGCTTATCGGTTTGAAATCTTCAGTTCAGCCTTGGCCTGCAAAGTGCTCTTTTCTCCACTCCTGCAAAGGGATGAAGGCTCTAGGGTAACATTTTTATTGACTTACCCAGCTGTAGCTTAATTAAGTTTTAAAAGCAGGCTTACTTTAAATTCTATGACTGAATATAGATGAAGTCCCTTGAAACAAATTTGTTTGTGAATGAGTCAAATATTATTTCCTATTGATTTCCTTATTGATTTCCTAGTTCTTGCAGATCATATCTCTTTAAGAATGGCTTAGATTTTTTCATTCCGGATTCTGATCTATGACCCACAATTTTATGATAGTACAACTAACCGTGTACCCCATGTTGGGAAGAATTGTCCCATTTCCCTTAATAGTACTGCTAGCATGAGTAAGGTGATCTGAATTTTGGATTTACTACTGCACGTTGATACAACTTGGAAGTGTATCTTTCTAAAGTACTAAGAAATACAATGGTGATTTTAAAGACTTTTATTACCATTTAAAATCAAATGCTGCAGTAATTTTCTGAAAAGCAGAAGCTGACTTCTGATTTTAATTGGATTGGTAACATTTCTCTGCATTTTGTTATATGCATTATATAACTGTAATGTTAGCTACTTTCAGTTACATAAATGATGCAAATACTCACAAAGCACTTCATCAGCAATAAAGCCCTAAACTGATGATGCTGCAAAGATGTATACTGTACACGTATTGGACTCTTACTGTCTCTTCAGGGGAGGCCTGCTTGCTATCAAGGGTTTCTTCTTCATTCCCTGGTTTAACGGTCGTTGTAGGGACATGTAGGGCCAAAGGATCTCTGAAGCTCATGAGAGCGAAATGTGGAACCTACCAGATGAAGTCAGGTGTGAGGTGTTCTTCTCCCTGATGGCTTCTTTGTCACTACCTCCATCCATCCGTCACAGAGTGAAACTGGGTTGATGTTGCCAGGAGGTGCTGTGGAGTTCAGGTACCCGAGGCTAGTGTTTCCCATGGCATTCATTGCATGGATGACTTATGAAATGTCCCCCTTCCTTGGTCACAAGAGGAGATTTTTTTTTTAGGAGAAAATAAGCAACTAATTTCTCAGCTTTTTGAAGGCATTCAGTTAAAGACACATATCACGGTGGAAGGGGAAGATGCAATCTGGATGCCCGTAAATGCTGTCAAGTACACTTTGAACAGAATAATATGTGGGAATGGGAACTTTTTTTCCTTTCTGAATACAGTAGTTCTGGTTTGTTTTGACCCATCTATGCTTCTATCGAAAGGATTTCCGTTGTATAACAAAGCTTGGGACAGGAAGCACATTGTGTTTGGACTTTTGCTGAAATAAGGTATAGACTGTTTTAAAATGTTAAACCTGTACCTTTAAAGTGGGCTTTTCTCTATTGGCATTGTTTTTTTCACACTTTAGAAACTGGCTATTGGGGAAAAAAAGCAAAATTGAAGGAAAAGGAAAAAATCATTTTTCTCTGTTGGTATAGCATTTCAATGCTAATAAGTTTTAGAAATAGGAGATCTTGGAGGAGGAAAAAAGGAGTCCCGTTTTAAAAATAAAGCATACTCCCTTTGCCACCTGTCAGCTTCCTGCAATAGATAAGGGCTGTGTCTCACCTTGCCTACATCTGAAATCCCCTCCTGAAGAGCTGTTGTAAGCCAAGATATGGTAATCACCTTGCACGCTCATCTGACAGACATCTTCTGCCCTGTTAGTGTCTCCTCTGTGGCTATGACATCTGTCTGTCTTTTTTCTGTAGTTAAGGACAGCTTTAAAAAAAAATATCATTAGCATTGGCCCATTAAAAACAATGATAGCACTGGTAGATTAAATAACAGATCATGCAGATTAGTGATACATGAAAATCAACAGCAGTAGAAAGATTTCATCTTTAGGGTTTATTTTTTTTCTGTGCCAATAGTGCAATGGTGCTTTTAGCTCTGAATTCAAAATGTGTTCTGGCATTTTGCATGTATAAGCAACCTAAATTTTAAAACAGTCGGTTTGCTTATGTATACACAGTGCAGTAGTAACTACTCCTATAGATGAAAACTACATTCCTTGAGTTTTATGACCTGTCCCAAAGTCATAGCTGTACTTACAATAGTCAAATCTTCCATGACTGAGAACTTTTTAATAAGTATGAATCCCTCTGATTTTAAAAGGAAATTTTCTCAGTAATCTTACGAGTAGTTTTGTTATTTGATGTGTGTTAATTACATCCTAATTCCTCTTGGTTGTAACGTGAAAAGTAAACGGTGAGACGTATCTTACAATGACATGTACGACTTCAGTTGTAGCGAAAGCTGGTCTGTATTTTCTACAAGATCTTCTTTGGCAGTTATATGGGAGACTTAAGAGGATGAGTGTAGAAACCATGAAGCAGAAAATATGTATGGAGAAAAGTCATTGTCTATTAAAAAGTTATGTGGAAAATACTTGTAATGATTCCTGTCTATGAAGTTGGGTTCATGTAGACAATACTAATCCAGGCTGTCTATTGAGCAGTTTTCTTTCTAGGTGCCTTCCCTGAATAGGCCTCAAAGATGAGAAAAAATTTTGAAGTTTTTGGGGTGATATTCCAGGTTAATGGTAATAATCCTTAATGCATCATAATAATTAGAACATCAGTTGAGACTTAGAGAGTTTTTGAGGGGGAGATGCAGTGAGCTGCTTGATACAAGGTCTCGTGCCTGGTGGGAGAGTTTTTTGTGCACTTCTGTGGACTCTTCCTCAGTACTACCTCAGGTCTGTTTTCACCACAGTTTTATCTTTCATGCATGTTGTTTTGTGCTGACCAGCTCTCATTCCAGTGCTTAAAAAATGTACCCCACCTAGTGTGATGAACGAATCAACTTTTAAGAACAAGAGGAAAAACACATTGTATTCGTCAGTGGTCAGAATCCCCTGGGAAGCCAGGAGTTCAGGAAGGATGCAAGAATGAGAACTCAAAGCCAGAGCAATCTTAAACACACTTTTTTAACCTTGAGAGGGTAACATTTAAGGTTACCTAGTGGATGGTTATCTGTGGCCAGAGGCTACTGAATTTCTGAGCAGACCACAGTGGCCGTGAAACTTATTATTGGGGTAGGGCAGTACTAAAGATAGAAACAAGGGTTTCAGCTTCTGTTGCAAAAGCTTTTCACAGAGAGCACCAAGCACAAATTTAAACAGCGTACAGCCTAAAGCAGCTAATTGTAAACCAGTGTTTTCATGTATAATCTTTAGCAGCTTTCTAATCCACATAATCAAATAGCTCAGGATGTTTGCAATGGACTGTGAAGCTTTTTTTTTTCCCCCCACTTGTTCTAGCATGTGGCTGAGGAACAATGTTCAGTGCTCAAGGAAAAGATGGTTTCAAGTATGTGGGCCATGTAGCATCTGCTAAACCTATATTGGCAGCCTTTTCAATGAATTAAGGGATGAATAGGGCATGGTGGAACTAGAGCTGTTGTCTTTCCATAAAAAGAAGGCTATTTGGGCAATTACAGTTTTCCTTGATGAGTGAAGCCAGCTTGGGGTTGACATTCCTGAAACGTTCAGAAGCTCAATCAAATTTCAAGCATTGGACTGTGGGAGATAAATCTGCACCTTTGTCCGACATTAAGCTCACTTAATATGAAAAGAAGCAAGCACTGTTTCAGTATGAAATGCTGTGTAGTCAGGATGATATTTAAAAAAATTAAAAATAGTCTCCTGATAGGTGGAGAAGACCTGAAATGCATCACTGAAAATCTAACAAAAGCAACATTTTCTTCCCCTTCTACTAACAGAGATGTTTCTGTGAAATGCCAAAATGTTTACAGAACCAAAGTTGTTAAACCAATGTCGTTCCCTCTTCTGACATTTTCGAAGCCTTGATAAGAATCTCTTCCTCATCATTTTTGCTTAGCAGGTTGTTGTTCCTTTTTGGAAGTAGTGTCACACTGCTGTAACAGTGAAAACATACTTCATTTTCAGGCAGACATACTCGTGTAATTTACTGTGGTTTGTATTGAAACTAGTCCCTTAATCACATTACGGGAAAAAGAGATGAATTACAAAGTTTAGAATTTGTAGGTTATCTTTCATTAGAAAAGAAATTTAAAAATTGAATGCATCCCACATAGGTCTGTTGTTGCTGAACTGCTTCAGAGCAACTCCTTTGAAAGGGTAAATCAAAGTCAAGATAGTAATTTCTGTGCTTCAAATGTCATGCAACTCTAAGCATAGTTCAAGTCCTGGTATAAAATGCTGACAACTGAAGAAAACACTTCAGATATTTTCCCACAAACAAAACTTGTCTTTTGGTACACACAGCACAGGTAAACTTAAGAATTATGCAGGCTTTCTGAAAAGATGAGAAATTAACCCAGGATTTATTTTGACCTGTGTTTTTAAGTCTTTTGCTGTCCTGAACTTTTAGCTTATTTTTTGAATTTTCAGTTCTTGGCTTTTTTTTGCATTCAGTGAGTTAAAGCACATGCTAAATGATACTGACATAAAATACAGTGCAGATCAGTTTAAGACCTTCAATTAAGAGTTATTAAATGACAAGACATACAAATGAAGTAGACCAGGCACTGAATGCAGGAAGCAAACTTCTTTTTCCATTTCCAACAATGAAAGATTTAAAAAGAAATTATTTTTAATAAAAGGATTTTAAATTATAACTCAGCATGGGTTTATGAAAAGCAGGTCCTGCTTGACTAACCTGATCTCCTTCTGTGACAAGGTGACCCGCTTAGTGGATGAGGGAAAGGCTGTGGATGTTGTCTACCTGGACTTTAGTAAAGCCTTTGACACCGTTTCCCACAGCATTCTCCTGGAGAAACTGGCCACTCATGGCTTGGACAGGTGTACTCTTCGCTGGGTAAAAAACTGTCCGGACGGCCGGGCCCAAAGAGTTGTGGTGAACGGAGTTAAATCCAGTTGGCAGCTGGACACAAGTGCTGTTCCCCAGGGCTCAGTACTGGGGCCAGTTCTGTTCAATATCTTTATCGATGATCTGGACGAGGAGATCGAGCGCACCCTCAGTAAGTTTGCAGACAACACCAAGTTGGGCAGGAGTGTTGATCTGCTGGAGGGTAGGAAGGCCCTACAGAGGGACCTGGCCAGGCTGGATCGTTGGGCTGAGGCCAGCTATATGAGGTTCAACAAGGCTCAGTGCTGGGTCCTGCACTTGGGTCACAACAACCCCATGCAATGCTACAGGCTGGGGGAGGAGTGGCTGGAGAGCTGCCTGGCAGAAAAGGACCTGGGGGTGCTGGTTGACAGCCGCCTGAACATGAGCTAGCAGTGTGCTCAGGTGGCCAAGAGGGCCAACAGCATCCTGGCTTGTATCAGGAATAGTGTGGCCAGCAGGACCAGGGAGGTGATAGTGCCCCTGTACTCGGCACTGGTGAGGCTGCACCTCAAGTACTGTGTTCAGTTTTGGGCCCCTCACTACCAGAAGGACACTGAGGTGCTGGAGCGTGTCCAGAGGAGGGCAACGAAGCTGGTGAAGGGTCTGGAGCACAAGTCTTATGAGGAGGGGCTGAGGGAGCTGGGGTTGTTTAGTCTGGAGAAGAGGAGGCTGAGGGGAGACCTTATTGCTCTCTACAACTACCTGAAAGGAGGTTGTAGCCAGGTGGGGGTCGGTCTCTTCTCCCAGGTAACAAGTGATAGGACAAGAGGAAACGGCCTCAAGCTGCGCCAGGGGAGGTTTAGGTTGGAAAAACTTCTTCCCCAGAAGGGTACTCAGGCACTGGAAGAGGCTGCCCAGGGAAGTGGTTGAGTCCCCATCCCTGGAGGTATTTAAAAGATGGGTAGACGTGGTGCTTAGGGACATGGTTTAGTGGTGGACTTGGCAGTGCTAGGTTAATGGTTGGACTTGATGATCTTAAGGGTCTTTTCCAACCTAAATGATTCTATGATTCTATATATTTTATAATTCAGATGTAATTATTACTTAATATTATGTTAAACTTAGACTATAACCTATATAAAGTAAAATAAGTTATATAGGAAAAATAAGATTCAGACAGCTTATTCCTTAACACTTTGGTGTGAAAGCACAGCATGGGAAAGTCGTTATCTGTACTTGCAGTCAGCAGCTGCTGGGGGCTGTGTGGAAACGGAAAAAGTCCTCAGCTGTTTCCACTCTAGGTATTCAGCTTCAGGGCAACTTAAACTGATCTAAGCCTGGGTTACTCTGGTCTGATGTTCTGCCCCCTCTGATCTCTGGTACCTCCATGACGTTCACTGGGTTGGTTCAGGGAAGTGGTCTGACTGAAAACAGTTCACCTCTGCTAATGCAGGTGAGTCTAAGAAGGAATTCCTGTCCGATGCTGAAAAAGAGTTGTCTGTCTTTAGGTGCTGTAAGAGTAACATAGGCAGCAGGTTGTTCAGGTGCTGCATAGAAGCCACGTTAAGAGGCATCCCACTAAAACCTGGAATATGGAGTAACGTTTTCCACTTGCTAGATCTATATTTTGGTACCGTGACTGACTTTGGGTAGCCTCATAACTGGTCCCGTTTAGTTGGGACTGTTCAGGAATTTCAAGAGAGTAATTTTCCATATGAGAAAAGATATGAATTGGTCCCATAATGCTGTTCGCTGGTGTTACTCATAAAGCTCGAATGGTCTGGATTGGTAACTGCTAAATCATTGTAGCTCTGTCATCTTTACTGATAGATTTTCTATTAATGTGACAGTTAAGTGGCACATTAAATATTATAGCCATTATTTAATCTTCTTTTTAAAATATAGTCTCGCTTATTAAGTGTAATCTGACTTCAGCTATACTTGTGTAACACATTATGCCCATATAAATGGCTTTACTGCAGGTGAAACTGAACTCTTAGTGAGGTCAAGATGTATAAAGTTTAGCTAGCTGTCAATTTTTATGAATCTGTTCTGAAATACTTATGCCTATGGAAAGGCAGCCCTTCAACAGAGAACAGAATTTACAGCTTCAAAAAAAATGTAACCAGAATATGGTAATGCTATCCTTAATATCGGGAACTTAAGAATCTGAAAATTAAAACGTGGTAGGTTTGCAAAGGTATGAACAAAACGGTATTGCTGTTAAGAAACCAAATGAATGTAGTAGAACTCTTATCCTTAGAAATAATAACAAAACCAGCAATAATAGCAGTGATAAAGGAACATCTTGCATTCAGGAGTAGCATGCAGCTCCTGTGGAGGACATAGGATAGTTGTTATCACAAATGCTACCTCATTTAAAAGTAAAAGATAATAAGTATGACTCTAACCCATCAAATCCTGTGTAGTTAGGCATTACAACTATATGGTATTAATTCTTGTCCTCTTTTAGTGATGCCGTCACAGTAACTCTTAAGTGCATGTAAGTGCACCATAAGCTTATGCCTCACAGTGCAATTAGGAGGTGGATAAATAGTAAGAGTCCCGAAATCTCCATTTGGGCTGGGAACAGCTCAGTGGTGATCACAAAATGGCTTGGGAATGACCAGACTGAAAGATTAGAGAATGGGCTAATTTAAAGCTTCTGAAATAGGCTGAATTTGTATGTTTGGTAGTGATTTAAAAAATCAAATAAAACCACACCTCTGCTCCTAAAAGGAAAATGAAATGAAATGACCCCAGAAAGAGGTTACTTTGATGAAAATGATTTTCTAAATTGAATGCCATAACTAAAATTTTAAAAGCTTTACCTATAGTTACTTATTTCTCTAAGAAACCAAGTATCCTTTTTGTGAAATGGCATTTTGCTTGAATCCATTATTCCATTTTGAGGTCAGGCTGCTTTTACGTTATCATCACCTCTAAAACATAATGTGATATACAGACAGTCATAAATTGCCTCTTGTAACATGAGAAATAAAAAAGTAATGGATTCCCATTGGATTATAAATGGCAGTGGTAGGAAGACCTTCATAATTTTGTGGCTTTACCACATACGAATTATAGGCATGATCTCTCACGAGCAGGATGCATATAAATATCTGGAATCATTGTGCATTCATTTATGTATTCTCCATTATGCTTGTAATGTGTCTAAGGGTAAAAAATATGGCCATGTAGATGACAGCAGAGTTCATTGACATTGATTTACTGGCCTCGCCACTTCCAGCTCTCGGCTTAATGATCTTTAAGGAACATGGTGAAAACTCCCATCCCTTTGGCTTTTCCATTCAGGTTTTCATAACTTTTATGTAGAAACAAGTGATTGTTGTTCAGTCTGAAAAGTGATAAATTGTCAAAATGAAAAAATCTACAAAGTTGAACCAAGTCCGTGACTGCTATTGAAAGCCTGGTTTGTAGTTAATCTCTTTGCTGGGTGCTGATGCCCAGTAAGCGCTACACAGGAGTTTGTTAGGGCTCATGCTGTCCTTGTGGCCAGCTCGAGGCTGGCGTAACATTTCAGTGAAACTGGAGACCAGATATGAAGTGTTTATAATCTTGCCACTGTTTTGAAAAATGTCACCTGGTGTAATTCGAACAAGGCAGTGTCCCTGTAGCTGTCAGCACTAACAAAGACCACCAAAATGTTACGAAGCTGGAGTTTCTGTACCCAATAATTTTGAAAAATCCCATTGCTTCTTCTGCAACTTCATTTAGGGAAAATATGCTTGCCACACCTGTGCTTCCCACACGTGGTATGACCACAGCAATTCCTGCTATGTATGTTATAACTGCTGATTAATATACAGGATATTTCTCTTTCCTTTTCCCCTTCTTTTTTGTGCATATATCTCATTATCACCAGCTTTATGTATTTTAGCTAATTTACCTCAAGAGAAGACAATACTGAACTAATAGCTATTAAAAATAATTTCATAAAAGCGCCCCATCTAACAAAAATATCGCAGCCCAAACGGAGGCAGGAAATGGCGTTCGCTCATCGATGCCAGTGGTGGTGGCCTTCCCTGGGCTCTTCCTCACTGTGGTTGCAGACGCTTTTCCCCCCATGCTGGCTTATGAGTTCTGACAGTTCTTTCTGCCCCAAATGGACGAAACCTTTTCTACATGCTGACAAGGTGAGTTTCTGGGTCCAACACCACAGTCGTTCACGGGAGCACGGCGTGTGCAGTTCATTTCCTGCTCTGGTTTAATGAGCTTCCCTTTACAGTTTTGTGGTGGCTTCAGTGTTTTCGGTAACATTGAGAGATCTGGGTGAAATGACAGTGCAGACTATTGTATTTCCAGTCCGTTAAAGGTTTGTTCCAATATGAAAATCTGGAATTAATCTAATTATAAGTACAAGAAAATTTTCTTCTTGTGCTTATGAGAGCCATAGAACAAAATGGTGTACAGTGGACGTTGCTGGTTTGAAACCTTAAAAAAAACCTGGGACAAGAAAATACTGTTTTGTTCCCAGTTCTTTGTTAAATCTCCACTGCTTGAGGATTTGTTTTAATGCAGTTACCTGTGGAGTTTTTTAAAAGCACTTTCTGTTGCAAATCTCCTCAAAAGGATTCTGCAAGTGCTACACTTAATTATATCACAGAATGAAAATTACCTTTAATATGTTCTCCTGCATTAACCTTCTTCCCTGTAGTAAATAAGATGGTGTAAAGTATAATTTTCATGTAATGGACATTGCATTAAGCAAATAGATAAATGAATATTTCTACAAGTTATACTATATAAACATATTACGGCAAGTTGCCACTTTAGTAATCTGGATAATGTTTTTTCCTAACTTTTGTGCATATTACTGGTAATTGTTTGGATCATATAAGCTGTATGTCCTTTGCAGCCAAGATAGGCAAACATTTATTGCTCCTATTTACAATGAAATTGTTGTCAGGATTTGATGGAAGGGATAACATTGTGCCACAACTCGGTTGTCACTCTCTGAATTTTTTTTTTTAAAGCAATACACTGATGTTAGTTTGACTCTCTGAGAAAATATGGTTTTTTACATGAGGCAAGTATAATCTTGGTTTTAGAGAAAGACACATAAAGGGTTTTTTTTAAACTGAGCCTATGGGTCCCCAATTCTTTCTCCAAAAACAACTCCATCCTAACAACCTCTCCATTTGAATGTTCAACTAATACAAATTCTGCTGTTTCCGAAGTGCTGTTTCCACAGACTCTGACATTTCTCTGCTTCACTACAGTTGGGAGGGATGTCTGAGTACACGCTAAGAAGATCACTTTTTGTTTCTGTATGACGGCGAGTATGTGCTCATTACATAGCGCAGTTGTGTCAGCCCGAAGGCCCAACGTTCAGGGACTGTAGAGCCCTGTGGTTCCTTGAAGTGACACGTTCAACTCAACTCATTTAGCAATTTTAATTCATGTCATTACTTAGACCTTCTTAAACAGTGTAGAAATGCTTTAATGGCTCATCTTTTTTCCTGGAATGATTGTTGTTTAAATTATACCTAAGACCAGAAGACAGGCTTTGGAAAGCTGTTCTCTGTAACTGTGACTGGGGACTCGCGGGCACAAAAGACGAGGCGCGTAGCCAGCTTCTGCACCCGCTGAGCACACGCCGGCATGACATCTTTGTCTGCTCCCTCGCACTAACCTATTTACTGGAACTGCACTGACTGACTGCATGCAGGGATCTGGGTTATGCGAGGTTGAGGGGTGAGCAGTTGAGTGCAGGGATTAAGCAATTGCATGTGCAGTTTTGAGCATAAAAGCTAGAAGCTGTGAGTAAAACTGGCTGGAAATATGATCATTAGTAACTCATACAGTTAATAAACTATATAGATATGCAGTCATCCAGCCATCTGTCTGACTGCATGTACAAAGTCTTCCCCAAAGTATATGATACAATACGCTCAAAATCTGTGTCATTAAGGATGCTGCAATATTTGTAAAGCCATTCCATTTCATATTCAATGCCTTCCTAAATAAGACCGATTAACTCTGTGGCTAATATAATGAGAAATCGTTCTGTGATAGCCAAACTGAACCAAGCCTAATGTTTCTTGAACTGAGCAGAGACGTGTTCCCGTACAGGCCGCTGTTAGTCTGTTCCAGCATAGCTGTTCGTGGTCTGAAACATTGCTTCAAAGATGAGGAACTGTTTTCTCTAGAAGTTTTGGTGAGATTTTAAAGTAGGTTGAGGAAGGCAGAACTTGGACGCCTGGTTCCCCCTTTTAGGGATCATTCATGTAAATCGCTTCCTCAACCTGGGAAAACACTGGTAGCTCTTAATAAGGGTCAGTTAAATTGTAATGAGTGAATGTAGGCAAGTGTGTGTGCATGTTAATTTTGTATGAGCACAGTTGCTGGTATTTTAAGTCATGAATTTAAATGCATGCAAATTCATCTAATGCATTAAATTGATAGTTTTCGGAGTCTGAATTTCAGAAATAAATCTGTCATGAAAATGAAGTGGTATTCAGAGACAGTTTTCCTCTACTGTAGCTATAACTTAAGATTTTTCTTTTTTAAACTATCATTGTCATTCTCCTATTAGCTAAAAAAAAAAAATCAAGTACCCTAAAAGTAAACTAAACATCCATATGAAATGATTACTTTCTGAAGCCTCTGTTAAATGTTACAAAGTTAAAAGTTGAGAAATAAAGCTGTCAATGCAATAAACGTGATTGCACCATTATGTGGTCTTTGCTGATTTAAATGCTGAGGATTTACTGTCTACCTTGCATTTTTGAGTTGAAAGATTCACTTCCTTCCTTTTCCTTCCAACTTTCTTGGAAGTTCATCATTTCTATTCTGAACTTCAAAACTTCTCTGTTTCCTTTTTCGTGCCCCCAAAAATAAGGCATAGCTTTCACCTCATCAGAATACTGAGAGAAAATTAGACATAATTTTTTATAAGAAATTGGACTTACGCTTATAAAACTTAAGTCTTGAAGAGTTTTTGGACAAATTGCCTGCCAGAATTTCATAGCTAGCTGCTAAAACTATCTGGAAAAAGAAGGTAACACTTCCATGCAAGCGATTAGATTAGTAATTCAAACTACTGTTTCAGCACCTTTCATAGTAGCCTTGCCATGTCTCAGGTTGCACGTATTGCAAGTAAGTTATCAAAAATTGAGCAAAAATATTGTTGTGTAGAAACCTTCTCATTGGACATGGGATGTGGATGCCTGTTGCAGTTCAGTCGTTTGCATTTTATTTCTTAAAAGATCTAATCTGGTTTAACTGAACTTGGTCTCTTAGGTTTGTCTTGGTCTCTTTAAGCACTCCAGAAATGTCAGGCTGGTATTCTGCCTGCACATAAAATATCTGGAGTTGATCTAGTTTCCCCACTATAAGGAATATCTTTAGGTTGTTCTGCCTAATAACCTTGAATAAAAGTATACCAATTTAGTATGATACTACTTAGTGTTCTCATTAGAACCTCTTATTCTTCTTCATTCTCCAGGCAGTGTTGAAAACAGCCTACCACCAACATCCTCTGTGTGCTTTTAAAAATATCACAGCTTTATTTTGAAAGAAGGAAGTATGGACAATTTTCCTTGAATTTGCCTCAGGCCTTTTTCCAATTAGAAAAGTGAGATGGGGTAAGGACTTAATCTGTGTGCTAAATCAAAAGTAGTTTGCACCTAGAAGTTGTGCAATGGGAGAAACAAAGCATCTGTCAGTAACTCGGAATAATGGAGCCACTGAAAATCATCAGAGCAGGAGGAATGGCCTTGTTTTCCTAAGTTACTCACTGGGAAAGACTTAAGCTGTGATTGATGAGATGCCTTAGAAATGCTAACAGTATCAGTCAGCTGGTGTTTTGTTACTGCTGCAAGCGATTGAGAAGACAGCTCAGGACTACACCCCAGGGAGGCTGGCACTTGGTGGAAGCATGCTTTCTTCCTGCATAATTCAACCATGGTTTTGGTGGTTTCATTTTAGTACCTTGAAAAGATATGCTTAGTGCTTCACCCAGCCAATGCTCACATTAGTAAGAATGGCATAAGACAGCAGGAGTTAAAAAAAAGATACCAGACATATGGCGCTCCTTGGAAAAAGGAAACCTTAAGCTGCCCTCTTAGTTTTGTTTAGCAGAGAGTTCCTTAAAGAACAGTCCAGAATGTGACAGAATGAAGTAAAGTAACAGCCGAGACCTGATCTGCTCATCTGCAGAGGGAATTTAATTACACTTTTGTTTTGCTTATGTAATTTCCTTCTTCTTCCCCTCCTGTCAGGCTCTGTTCTCATCAAGGGATATCTGACAAGGAAAAGAGGTGAATAGGATGCAGCTGAAAGCTTTTGAGCTCTTGGGACTTAGGTAGGGAACACAGGCTCTGATCCAAAGCCTCCTCATCTCCTTGCTGCCAGATTTCTCTCACTCTCTTTGAGAGAGGGAAGATGGCCAGGAAGGCAGCTGTGGGGCACAGAACCAGGACAGAGGCAGCTGGGTGGGCCTGACCCTGGTTTCACTGGAGAGGGTCTCATGCTTCCCTGTGTGCTCAAAGAGAAAAGCAGTCAGCCTAGTGCAGCAAGGCTGGGAGGCAGGTAAGCTTTGCCTATCTTTACAAATTCTCTGCATAAGAAAAAAAGAAATCCTGCTTATTCTACCGCCGCTGGTGAAGAAAGTGGCCACAGCTCATGGCAGTAGAGATATCTATTTGGGCCTCAGCTGCTGAGATCCAGCTCACACCCTGAGGAAAGAGAGACCGTCAAAAGCTGCCCTGATCTTGGATTGCAGGGTTACCAGGGGACTGCACAAGCTAAACTAACTGCATAATGTACTAATTGTTTTAATCAGCTTACTAATTATGCTTACTCATTTTTTCCCAATTCCTAAAATAATGAAGGTGTCTGTATCCCCACAATGTGTGCTAAGGCTAGAGAGAGGACGTGCTCTTTGGACATGTACTCTGCTGCTCACTTACCCAAAAACTCATTTGCTTTTCCTTCCCTTTCAAACAAGCCCTTTCTCTAGGTGGTTTGTGTCCAAACATAACCTTTGCTCCTCACCTGCCTAGAGCCAAATCACTACTCGGGTAGTCCTGATCTTCCTACTGCAGGTACTCAGCTCACCTGCAAAGCCTCATATACAGTCTTCGCCTCTGTTCAGTAACAATCTTCACTCCTCACATCATCCACACTTCTTTCTGGGCTCTTCAACCAATCTGTCTTTATTTTACTGTCTTTCTGGCTTTCTGTTGACACTCCTCTTTGTCAAGTGAGTGCTTGTTTCCCCAGTATATTGCTTCCTCATCAGTTCATCTGGGTTTATTTTCGTACTGCTTGTAACCAAAACTTCTTTTTTGGCTTTTCATTCCTTTTCCTGTTGATTTCTTTTTTTCCTTAGCCAGTCCCAGCTATCTCCAACTCCTGATCTATCCTGCTCTTCCTGATTATTTGGCACTTACCTTTTCTAATTTTAAACTGTTGTCCTTCATGGCCCCTAGAACAAGCTAGAGTAAGCAGGCAAAAAGAGCACAGAGGAAGAACTTTTTCCATGAAATGTCTTGGCTCTGCCATATCCTAAGGAAACATACTCAATGGACGGGAACTTTATTTATGAAGTTATGTCAAAATCAGGCAGGTTGTTGTGAAAACTAAAGTTGTTTATATTTTATCCCCTTGCTTCACAGCACTGAGACACTCCTGCTCTTAAAGAAAAAAAAAAAGCTTGTAAAAATTTGAAGTTAACCTGGGCAAAATTAGCTTGTTCTTCCTTCAGGGCCCTTCTCAGAAATGGCAGAAGTATTGTGGTTGCAATGCTTACAGAAAATGTCTTCCTTTGGAAATGCCCTAACTGGTTAAGATTTGACAAAGTTTCCAAGTGAAGATGGTGTTCTGCAGTTACAAGTGTCAGACAACTGCAGCGATAGCCTCTGCTCTGGCTGTGACTGAAGGACTTTCCACAGGGTTATGATTTGCTGTGTTTCTATCCCTTCTGTGGTTTAGTGCAGCTGCTTTGCTCTGTTCATGCTTCAGGTCTGCCAGCTAGATATGTTTTTGTATACCATCCAGGCACTGTTATTCTTCTGCAGTGTATTTAAATTCAGTAGCACCAAGAATCATAAAGGAAATCTGTTGATAGATTTGTTAATTGTCGGTACATAATGGTATCTTTAGGAGAACAGCACCTGGCCAGGCTGGTATGTGCTGCCAGTTGGCTTTATGGAGATAACCTTAAAGTCAGGACAAAAACTCTCTGTAATGCCTGCTGTATCACACACGTTTTCACTGTGCAATGTACATAACGACAATATCCAGCAGGAAAAGGCTCTCTGCAGCATTTGAAGGGCAAACAAAGGGGAAGGAGCCTTGATTAGTGAGCCTTGTTTGTATTACACAGGGATCAAAGGAGATAAAACACAGTCTATTGCGCTGTTTGTAAAATAAAGATTCCAATTACAGAAGGTGGTGCTGCATCTGTGCCTCCCTGACAGCTGTGAGGAGGATGAAAACAGCATCTCTCATTGCATTAAGTTATTAATAATTAATTCTTCCTTGGAAATCTGCAAGCTTAGGCGTTGCACGTACATTGCACAAAAGACTGGTTTGGGTTAAGGCTGAAATTTTCAAAAGTGCCCCCTTCTAATTTTCAAAGGACATGGGTATTCAGGAGCCCAAGGGTCTGTCTACAGTGATGGGTGCAGAGAACTAAAACAAGTTCAGGGGTAGACTGTAACTTCAGCTACAGCTGGGGAACAGGTATGAAACCCTCCTTATCCAGCATGGGCTTTTTTGCTGTTGCATTGGGACATGCAGGGAATAGGTGAAGCAATTCAGCGCAGCTGATGTGGCAGCAGTGTTACTGCGTGACGGCTGGGGCTATACCGTGTGACTGGAGGTTACTCTTAGCCCCCAGGTGCTCGATAGCGTGGCCGTTCCCTTGCGCCGTTCCCCGTGGGATTTCCTGAACAAAGGGAAGGTGGGGCAGAGTTGTTGCTTTGAAGAAGAACATCCGAGGCATGGCGTTTCTGAGGATTGCTCTGGGAAACAAGCTGCATCTAAAAGGAAAATACTTCTTCAGCTCAGGCGGAGGCTAACTTGAGGCATCTGAGATGCTCGCTGGTGTCGGTGGGATGCGGGGGGCTCAGTGCCCCGGCCTTGCAGCCGGCTTGCCCCAGGGCAGCAGGGAGTGTGAGCTGTGTGTGAACTGCCCCCTCCGAGGGGCGAGGGGGCACAGCGAGCCCTGGTCCTGCACTAGGTGCAAGCAGGGACCCCAACTGCAGCCTGCTGCTGAACTGCCCTCCTTGCTAACGCGAGGCTGCCTGCTGATGAATGCCCTCCTGCTGCTCATTTCTGCAAAAAGCAACATGCTCTAACAATGTATTACATGCACTGCTGAAAGTGTAACAAAGATTTGGATGGATGCTGGGTGCTGTATGGAGAACAGCTTTTTAATTTTGCTACGTGGTGCTAGGCCAGCCCAGCAGAACTTGCCTGTCTTTGAGAAATGCTTTTATTAGTTGGCTGTGATATGTTGGCAAATTAGGCCACGCCAAATGAGCTTGCAGCCTCCTGCTGTGAGGATGCTTCACAGATTCTTGTGCATACCTTAGAGGTGTTTGCACATTATACAGTATTTGCAGTCTATTTGTCCTAGCTTTGATCATGTCCTTGCTGACTGTATTCTAGTTGCATGCCCTTCCCTCTATCAGCATCGATCCTTTTTATAGTATTTTGTAACAACTTGGATATAAATGGTCTTACAGTTCTCTAACTAGTATTCCTTTCTTACACTACTTTCTTATACTACTAAGGCAAATCCTGGGTCTGTTATACCAGCTGATAGTGTGGCTCAACATATACTACTTAATACATGTACGTGAGCAATATGTAGTGCATAATATGTAGTGCTTGTTAAATTTGGCATTTTATACATGGTTATAGGTAGTATAGTTATACAATAGAAGCAATATCTGGAAGGTATGTTTTTGATGCCTTAGATTTCAATCATACAGACTGAATTTGCTTATTCGTCATAGCAGGGGATAAAATTACATTTGATGATAAACTTTAAACACAGGGAAAACCTGAATTTTAGGGTAGGTGTATTACCCCAGCAGGAAATAATCCACTGGCATGTGAGGGGTTTGCTCTGCCGGCTGATGCCACAATGAAGGTATGATCCTGCCTGTGGCTCTGTCACCAGCCTTACTCCCTGCGTTTTCCGGCGTATCTTGTGTCTAGGCTGACTGCATGGGAGCGGGATTGGCTCCCGCGCCTGCTGGCGGGAACAGAGTAGCCGTATGGTGTGCTTGCCAGAGATTTACAATGAATATACCAAATATCTTTCCTCAAGCTGTGCTAGGAGACTGTGTGTGTTTAGACACATGCTGGATAACAGTACACCATCCTATGTATGCTTCCAAGTTCTGTAAAATATCCCCTCAGCTTTCATTTTGTTTCCTGGAGAAGTTACCAGATGCTTCATTATTGTTTTGCAAAACAAACTGCATATTACCCATATGTTTTCCCCCTTGTTTTTCAGGAGGCAAACTAAACGTTGGTGCCCATTTCAAATATTCATTAAATATTTTAGATAGGTTGGAAGTGAAGCGCAAGAGCTTTTCACAGCACAGAGCAGACAAAAAATCCATTCAACGTTCAGCTGGGCTGGTTGCAGAGTGTCTGGCGATGGGGGCTGCAGGGACCTCCCTGCCACCACAGGCTGGAGTCAAAAGCTCCTGGGTGGCACAGACTTGATGGGAAAAGATTAATAATATTCATACAGTTGCAAGAAAGGGAATATTTCAGGGCATTAGCCAAACCTCCTGGTGAGAGGTGGTAAGAGGTTTTTGATACTTTAATCTCCTTTTTGAAGAAAAGGATATAGGTTTCTTGCTCTGAGTCTAGGAGGGGTTATCAGCAGACACTGAGGTGGTGCAGGAACGAGAGGGAGATTGGGGCAGGCCTTGTGTCTTATTTAAAGCCAGGCAAAGGAAGGGAGAGGGGCTGCTCTCTGGGGCTGCTGCAGCAGAGGGTGGCTAGGGTGAATGAGGCTTAATTACAGGTCTCTGTTTTATATTCTGCCACTTGACAGAGTCTCCATTAAGGGCATAAAGCTGTAGCTAGATACACGTCCTGTAAAAATGTGAATTCTGGGACAAATACTCCCCTGTTGTCATTAATACGGTGCAGCTATTCAGGTGAGTTTAGGTCTATGCAGAAAATGAAGACATGACTGAAAGTGAATTATTTAGAAATTAAGTACATATCCCAGAGTAAATATTAGTCGGAACCAGGGGATAGATTCCTGTGAATAGTGCCTTACTTCCCAAGTACTCCCTTTGATGCTAATGCAGCTGCGCTGATACTTAGTGATTTGGAAGAATTTAGATGGAAACTGGCAGATATCCATGCTTTGCTTTGTTGAATTTTCACGAAGAAACTACTGTTTCAAAGTTTCTGATAAATATTTTGCTGTGTAAAACTCAGCCAGATGATGCATAATTCAACACATTTCCCCTCTTCAAATTCCTCAGTAATTTCTACTTTTTCATCTTGATTTGGTAAATGGCTTTTTGTTAAACTGCTTTGGGGAAGGGGGACTTCTTTGCCATTTTTTTTCATGAATCTTTTTGCACCTCTTCTTCTAATGCAATGCTATAATAAAAAGTTTGCCTAGCAACCAATGGATGCACTATCTATTATGGAAAAACTTATTAACGTCACTTATTGACACAACCTCAACAATTCAGCTGTCAAAAGGTTGATGCTTCAGTGGGTGACAAGTGCAAGAGATTATTAATAGTGTAATTTCTGATTTGTTTCATGTCAGAGTGGAAAGATCAGTTGCTTAAGAGCTAAATTTTGGCTGCTCTGAGATCAGCTGAAGGGACCAGAAGGAAACCAGAAACCATAGACTGACCATGGGTTAATGTACCGGCTTTACATTTACAAGTGAGAGAAGGGCTCACCCAGTGTGGGATTTCTTTGGAGAAGAAAAGGCAGTTCTGTGAGAAAGCTGGAGGTTTCCCTGGTACCTCACAGGGGTTTATAGTTGTGACTTGGCCTTAGCTGGAAGGGGAAAGGTCTGTGATCTGGTGGCTTCTCTGCCTTTAGAAGGCTACAGACATTTCTGCTTGCAGCACGATTTAGAAAGGAATGACCTTTCCGCAGAATACTTAAGTAACTTCCCGAATGACGATCCATGACTTTGGCTCCAGCTGTCTCTGCTATTTTACTGTAAGTGCCATAGATTTTTTTTTTTTTTTTTAAATTTTAACTCTATCCTGATTACTACATACTGCTTTGTAAATGGAGGCATGATCATCTTTATAAAACTACCCATACTTTGCTTCCACGCAGTCCTCGGCGTCCCCCCCCCATCGAAAGGTATGCTGCAATGCCTCACGTAGTTGCTCTGTAGCGATTGCTGACTTTCCGCTGGCAGTAATTGCTGTAGTTAGCAGTATGCATCTGTGACCTCCCTCCAATATCTGGCATAATAATGCTCCTGTTCCAGTTTGGCCCCGTGACACAAATGAGATAGGAATATGAAAATGAGGAACCGTGCTCTGACACTGAATTATTGTAGAAGCTGTGAGCAGGAGCTGTGACCAGAATACGGCTAAGAGGATTTGTCCCTGTCTCTCAGAGGCAGCCCACACGCTGCCTGCTCTGTGGGGGGTAATAAAGCGCACATTAAAGCTGATGAAAATTCTGATTGCTGAGTGCTCAAACTGAAGGGCTCTGCTCTGCCTTTCCTGCCATGGGGGAGTTTTGCAATTTAAGGCCATGATATATGATCTGAATGTTTTATTGTGGTGTTACTGACTTCAGCCAGTGGCCACCCTGCACTCTTACCCGGCCTGGTTACTTGTGCTTTTGGCACGCACAGCCCCTGTGAGCAGCTGTGAGCTAACCATGGCCAGCCAGGATCGAAAAAAAACTAGGAATGTTTGCCTTCTAATGCATTTGTATGTGAGTTGAGGGCACTCAGAACTGGATGGCGTCAGCAGACATAGGTCAGTCTTCCCCTGATTTTGTGTCTGTTCTCCTTCTATAGGGTAATGCTAGTCTCCTTCTATAGGGTAATGCTAGTCATGCATAGGTATAAAATATATATATATGTATAAAAATAGAGGTTTGTAGTGCCTGTACTGTGCAGGTCTGCACGGGAAGTTGCACACGTGCCAGGGCAGTGCACACGCAGTAAATCTCTGCCCTGCATTGCATATAAAATAAGCTATTTAATTACAAGCTACTAAGAGTTTACAAGCAAGTGAATCTGATTCATGCATATCATAACTTGCACGAAAATAATGCCTGTACTTCAACAGATGAGCATATAAATGAAAATGTTAAAAATAAAATACTTTATTTCGTCCTTAATTTGTGGTGGTTTAAGGCAATAACTGTCATAGACAAATTAATATGCTTTATTAGGAAATCAACATGTTGGAGATGTAGCCTAATCTGTTGTGCAGGGGAATCATGCCAGCATGTAATGACAATATATAATGTATACAATTCCTATTGACTTTTTGCTGTTTAGCACCTTGAATGAATAGTAGCTTCTGAACTGGTAAGTGGAGAAGTATTGCAAAACTCCTGAAGTCTTTGCAGCTAAGAGGAGGCAGTTTGGAAAACATGTAATTGCTAAAGCATCGTTAATAACAAATTTTAGCTGAACAGGAAAATACCACAGGGATGCTAATCATTAAATATGTTGAAAGTGTTATTTACATGCCTACTCATCAATTTGGTCAACATGTATACA
Organism: Nipponia nippon; assembly: GCF_047370975.1. Lineage (NCBI taxonomy): Eukaryota > Metazoa > Chordata > Aves > Pelecaniformes > Threskiornithidae > Nipponia > Nipponia nippon. Next base: position 44,051,351 of record NW_028262391.1, read on the forward strand.
GACACTTCTCAGTACAAGTTAGGAGATACCAGTTCTTCTCGATTATCCACAGCTTGTTAGACCTTTAAACATTGCACGATAAACACAAGAAGCTCGATTTCACAAATAACTAAATGTGCAATTGTCAATTAGTGCTACGGTCTCGGTGTTGTAGTCCATTAATGCTCTGCTGTATAATGCTGTGGCATGATACTTTAGGGTCTTGTCTTGTATGTGTATTTAAAAAAATGCTACTACTTATTGCTATTCTGCACAGTTGAAGTAGCTTTCTTAACTAAACGTGGAGAAAGTTGATTAGAACACCTAGACTGTGGTTAAAAGAAATAGTCATAAGTTCCCTGTTAATTGATGAAGTGTTCCATATAGCAGTAATGCATGCCGATATATTTTTTTTTTGTATTTAAAGTGACTGGCAACAGGCCAAAGGTACTGAGGCTGTGGGGTGCAGTCTGTGTTGAAAACAGCAAACAGGATTTTAGCTGCATGATGCCAATTGGCTTCTAGCTTTTAAAAAAAAAAATGGATCCATAGCTCCAGCTATGAGTGAATTGCTAATACTTAACTCTACTAATTTAATACACTAAAAGCTATTTAGAAGTGCTGGCTTGATTTGATCATTGGCATTCTGCAGGAGGGGTAGGTGGGTGATAAAAAGCAAAGCAGTCAGCAGTCGCCTCCCCTAGAGGTGTTTATTAGCTCTTTCTTAAAGGGGGAGACCATAATTCACTATGGCGAGGCTTATTTTACTTGTGGTTTACTCTTTGATAAATATGGGTCTGTAAACTTTGTCTGGCAGGGTCTGGGGCGTCTTCTGTAAAGTAGCTCTTGGAAAGTGACCCAAGAATCAAATCTTCCCACAAGATTAGAGGCCATCCTAAATACTTATTTTGTGCATGTGTGTACATAAATATGGGTAAAAAGGCAATATTGTCTATCATTTGGATAGTAAATGTCCCATTTCCTACCTGCTGTGTGCTGTCATTGCTTGACATTTAAAAGGTAGAGTCATGTACGTTCACTATCTGAATGCCTAGGTTATATTGTACAACGATTTCCGCTTTTTCTCATTTGATGATATCAGTGGTTTTTGTATAGTCATTCTTCCTTTTCTTTGAAACTGAGTGACCTTAGATGGTATTTCATAGCAGTCATGATGCTTCCTCTGTTAGCCACATATTTTAGTAGATGAAAACCCCTGTGTGACCACTGGTGACACGGAGTCATTGTCGCTCCGGAGGTGCCGAACTGCCACAGTCCGGGACTAGCCACGCTAGGTCATGCAGCTGCTGTCACACACTCCCAGACTGGTCTTCCACTGGGTGAAGATTTACTTTGCACTCTAAATAAATGGCAACAGCACTGGTGAGTGGTAATACCTCAAATGTCTTGTCCTCTCCCTCTCTGCCTAGGAGTACAGAGGAGCATAAACTGCCCCAGGGAAGAGAGTATAGGAACTAACCTGACCAAAAAGAAAAAAAAAATAAAAATCATCCTTTCCCTGTGATTTTCAGTGGAAGGAAATATATATATTTCAGAGGGAACTATAGCAGAGTCTCTCATCTTTTTTGTGTGGCCAGCTCTGGCTGCAGTATTTCGCAGTGCTCCTTGATCAAGAAAGAGTGCAAGACAGCCATCTGGTCCCTGCCCATCAGCACTCACAGTCCTCCCAGCAATTTGCATTCTTAGTTTGCTGTGGAATTAGTGCTGTTTCCAAGACACAGGGGAGTCTAGAGAGACTTGTGAAGAGACCATGTTATTCCTTGTGATGCCATTTATTAGGGAGATAATTAAAAATTCACCATAAATGTGCTTTAATTAATACATCAAGATGAGAATGTAAAGCCCTTAGGGTAAAAGAAGAAACTTCACCTTTAAATATAAAATGTACCTTACTTGCTTTAAAGTAGACCTTTGAGAACAGCAATTTTACTTATCTCAGCTTTTTAGAAAGTTGAAATCTCTTTGTAACAGGTAGATAATGATTTCAGTTGCTTTTTTTGTAGGTAAGGAAATAACAGCACGTATTGAAGCGGAATACTGATATTTTCATAGCTGGGAAATTATCCGTTTTACACTTTTGGTAGATAAATTATCTGAATAATTGTAGAAGAAATTCGGTCTTCATGTGTAATATAAAACACTGAAGAGAGTTTTTAAGGAGAAGAATGCTTTTCAGACTTTATTTTCTGGAGGTTGAAGAAAAGGGAAAATTCTTAAATAGGTACCTTACATATAAGAGGCCATATTATTCAGAAAAACACAATAGGATTATAAATAAATTCTGTGGCTTTTTTCTCTCGAGATCTCACTTAGTATCTGAGCATTTAATGTGTGCCTTCTCAGATTGTCAGATGTGTTCTCTGGGTTTGCTTGCAACTGTATTGACATTAAACCTACCTTATAAATATTCACAGGAAACTGCTTGGGAAAACATGAACAAAACATGATACCTTTGCTTCCCTCGATACAGACAGCAAAACTTTCTGTTGGTTTTTGTGGAGGCCTGAGATAAACCTCTGGGGAATAAACTGGGGCTGAGCCTGCCCTGGCCATGCCAGAGCACTCTGGTCCAGCTGTTCCACTTCCAGGAACAACTTTGGGCTACGTCTTCAGCGGCTGCCGGCTTGGTCTGACCCAATGAACAGAGACAAGCAAGTTCCTCCCAGAAATATGAGTGCAATAGCAAATTTGTGTTCTTACTTGATTATACTCAACACTAGGTGGTGCCCTTAAAAAGTGAAATAGAACTTTGTGCTTTATTTTTAATTAAGATGCAAAGTAATTTGAACCTGAATGGAAAATTGCTCCCCCCCTTTTTTTTTTTTTAATGTTCTGGTTGCAACTGGTAGAGCATGTAGGAAAAATAGTATAACTCACAATGAAAGATAATGCAAGATACTATGAAAAGTTAGTTCATCCAACTGAACATCTGCCTACTGTACATCCCGAGGCTACTGAGACACTGCACTGCTGAGATGGTGCTAGCTCTGGAAGTTGAAGTTGCTTGGAGAGGTATTAACTTGCCCTGTCCATCTTCAAAGAGAAGAAGAAACTAGAGGAAGTGTTGGCTGTGCATGGAAGAGCTGTTATATAGAACTTTTGAAAAACTATACATAGAGAGGGAGAGAAAGGGGTATGACTTTTTTGAAATATCATGGAATCATAGAACACCAGGTTGGAAGAGACCTCAAGGATCATCTGGTCCAAACTTTCTTGGCAAAAGCATGGTCTAAACAAGATGGCCCAGCACCCTGTCCAGCTGAATCTTAAAAGTGTCCAATGTTGGGGAATCCGCCACTTCCCTGGGGAGATTATTCCAATAGCTAATCTCATTGTGAAAAATTTTCCTCTTGTGTCCAATTGGAATCTCCCCAGAAGTGACTTGTACCCATTACCCCTCGTCTTTTCCATGTGACTCCTGGTAAAAAGGCAAGTCTCCATCTTCTTTATAGCTGCCCTTTAAATACTGGAACATGGTGATATGGGCTCCCCTAAGCCTTCTTTTCCCAAGGCTGAATAAACCCAGTTCTCTTAGCCTTTCCTCATATGGCAGGGTTCCCAGTCCTTTGATCATCTTTGTGTCTCTTCTCTGGACCTTCTTCACCCTGTCCGCATCAGGGACCAAACCTGAACACACTATCCCAGGTGAGGCCTGACAAGCACTAAGTAGAATGGGATAATGACTTCATTATCTCTGCTGGTGATGCCTTTGTTGATGCAACCCAGTGTCCGTTGGCTTTCTTTGCCACAGCAGCACACTGTTCACTCCTGTTGAGCTTGTTGTCCTCCAGGACCCCCCGGTCCCTTTCCACAGAGCTGCTCCCCAGCTGGGTTTTCTCAAGGCATTAACAGAAATATTTTAAGAATGTAGAAAAAAAGCATATTGTATGTGAGAGAGAATGTTACAGTGTCCATTATTTGTTTAAGCCTGGGTAAAAACAGTAGAGAGAAAGGAGCAGGCTGGAGCTGTACAGCCAAGCAGGCAATGAAAGCTGGTGTCTCAGGCTCGTCAGGCTTGGTCCTGAACCAAAGGCAATGAGATCTAGAGGTTTTGTTTGATGTTGTAAAGTAGTACATGAATCATATAAATCCTTTTGTTGTTTTTAGCTATAAAAATACTTCAAATGGTTCAGATTTTTAATTTTTTTTTTTTGAGACCGAAGCAGAGGTAAAACTGCATTACAAATTACTCCTCAACCCTCAAACAGTCTTGTTCCAAGCCTGCTGAACACTGCCATCCTGCAGAGATGGCTGTAGTGACAAAGTCTGGGTTTTGATAGCAAGGGCCGTCCTCTGCTTTTGGGTGCACGCGGGGCTCCGCATGTGCGCGGGCTGAGGGTGCAGGCAGGGCTGGGGAGGCCAGGCTGGGGCTGGATTCAGCACTGCAGCGACCGCTGGCTTCAGCTGCTTGCAGCGAGGTGAAAGTGAAGTACTGAGAGCAGTGAATCAGGCCCATAATGTCTCTTCAGCCCGTAAGGTAAAAGAATTAGTTGGGAGCTTTGGGTGATTTGTTGTTTTTCCTGAAGCTGTGAAACGCAGAATATGTGCAGATGACATTTCTGCAGCCTGTGTTCTTTACCCATGAAAAAGCTGAGCCTGTCTGCTGCTGGGGAGGAAGGGGATCATGCTCATCAAATGGCCTTCCTTAAGCTAAATGACATATTAAAATCAAAAGACACAAAAAAACCAGTTAAGCCTTGTATTCGATAGAAAGCAGAGCAAGCTAAACATGGGGATCAAATGATATTAGACATGTTTATTTTATGCAAAGGGAAATGAATGCATTGAATATATATATTGCTTTTCTGGACTTTTACAGCAATATTGGTCTACTGGATAATCAAATTTGAAAGAAACTGGGAAAGCAATGATTGTGGCAGCAAAAAGCAAAAAGAACAGACAAACTGAAGGTCCTTTTTGGTTTCATATATGGCTTTGTCATGTACCCCGATACCGTTTTTTAAAAACCAAAGGGCATTAACATGTAGTGCAGATGTCAATGCTAAAACTCAGGTAGGTTTACTAGGTTTATATATGATATTACAAGCACAAGTAGATATGTGAACTACTTTTTTTTTTCCCCTCTTTTTTTTTTTTTTTCCATGCTTTTCCTCTATGTAGCTTGGCATATGAGTTTCTAGCATTGAAGTGTTAGCAAAAAAGGACATACTTTTCTTCTTTGTAGAACAACCAGTACAGGACTATATAGAATTGTCTGGTTAAAACAATTACCTCCTTCTACCTTCAGTGTTTCAACTCATTTATCTCTATTCTCTCTGAAATTTCGCTCTGGGTTTGAATGATCTCAAGTCTTAAAAACTGAACTCGAGTTTAATATTTTAGGATCGATATTGAAAAATTAAACCAAAGTGTGTTGTAAAATGGTTGTGCATGCAGACTTACCAGAGGGTGAAGTGCTATTCAACTGAAGTGTTGAAAATGTGCTTTGTTCCTGCAGACTGATGTGGACTGGGCCATGAGTTTTAACGCAGGATTCTTGGTAGCCCAGTGTGGGTTTTTTTTCCCCGCTTTGTTTTGTTTTAATAGAACTGGGCTCCAAGCATAAAATGATGCATCCTTTCTTCTTTAGATCTACACTTGGCAACTATCAGAGAGGGTTGTTTTGTGATCTCCATCTGTTATTGACTGATGATGTTAGCTACAGGCTTCAAGGTGTGTTTTATTTAAGTGTGTGCCTAAACGTTTAGCCTTCAGAATACACATTTTCTGTTCTCTATTGTACATTGTTCTGGTAATAAAAAGTTGTATATATGTCAGGAAAGTTTGATTTCTACCTCAATTCTGATATAAAGTTTGTTCTTAAGTGACACCGGTAATCTGTCTGCAAATCACTGTTGGTGTTGAAATTCCTAACAGAAGGGGAGGTGCTCAATGTGCTTTTTATGACCACCTTTGTTCCAGGGAGAAGTATATACATAATTAAAGCTAATGTTGCTTAGAGTATGCTCAGGCTCCATCATCGTGCTATCTTCACGTGGCCTCAAATACCTGCCCCAGCTTGCCAGGGGTGCCAAAATGGTGATAATTCACTCTTTCACAGGCCTGAAAGAGTTTCATAAACAGAGCCAGCTAGTATATTCCTGTTTTAGCAGTGGTGAAATTGAAATAACTGATTGATCTAATAGTTTACTTGGGTCAGGCTTACCTGGCTCCTAGCCCCTTGTCCTGCCCTCTTGGGCCATGCTACAGAGGCTATAATTTTTTAGTATTGAAATGAAGAAATCTTTAGAGTCACCAAAAAACCCCATTCTTTAATTTAAATGAAGAAAGGCTGATGCTCTTATGTCTGCAGCAAACACTAGATAATGAAACAGGCTCCATGGGGTTCTTAAAAATGCTTTTGACTCGCATTTTCAAAGTTGAGACCTTACAGCATATTCTTATTAGATACAATGATATAGCTGATGAATTACTTTTTAGATCAGAGAAGAATGCTGATAAGTTGGATTTGGTATTGTAGCTGTCATTGAGGTAGAAAACATTATCTTTACTAGAAAATACATTTTGAAGAGTCTAGCTTGCCTTTGCTTTTGTGAGTGTCACACATATGATAAAAATATGTATTCAAACATCAGGATAAATGAGCTTTATTTGTGAGTCATCAGACTCCATACTGTCGGCTATATGGGGTGAACGTCTCTGAAGGGGACACTGTGCTGTTGTTAAACAGTGAAAATATGTAACTGAATTATACAGGCCAATCTTTTTTTTTGTTCTTTCTGAACTAGATGTCAGTTTAAAGCTGCTCTCTCTGTCTCTCGCCCAGAGCACTTGCTGAGGTTTTGCCTGGCCACCTGAGGACAAACAGCCGGAGAAGGAGACGCCGTGCTGTGCAGCTCTCCTCTCTGTAGCATTACCCCTCCACTGTTAACGTGAAGGGGCAGCTGGCACGAGCTGCTCGTTCCAGCACTTTCCCTCTCTTGACAGTGGCCTACTGTCAGTAACTTCAAAAGATGTTTTCCTCAGATTCCACCCCACTAAGGGTAAAGTCAGGCTGAACAGGGTCGGAGTATATACTTTTCTCACACAGTTTAATTTTCCTCCTATACCTAAGAATAGACTTGCTGAATGCAGAGTATGACACTTCTATTGAACATTGTTCCTGACTCATCTCTGGGGCAATGTGTTCAAAGCGAAGTGGGCTAATTAAAGTATGGGTCTGTGTGCGTCAAAAACTCTTTGTGGTGTAATCATGGAATGCCATCTGGGATTTTTAAAATACGAGATGTGGCACGATCTGATAAGTACAGAAGAAGAATGATTTGTATTTTATGCTGTTAATATGCTGCAGAGAGAGGACAAGCTCCGCAGCAGGAGAGTCCTTTCCAGCATAGAGGGTAAATGTTAGTGATACCTGCAGACCACTCAGCACCTCCTCCCAGGGTGTCATTCAGCTTAACTGGTTTTCCTGAGGAAGAAGTATTACCTGTAGTAATTTTTCTTGAGGAGGGATTGTTTGCCGTGGTTGCCAGAGATTGTGGAAGGCAGTGGCCGGTGTGACAGTCTGAGAGTTTGGTGAGAGCTTGGCTTGCAGGTGGATTGATGACTCAGTTGCTAAAAGGGCTCAGCCTGTTATGGTTAGTGTTGGGGCAAGTCTTCAAGTTTGAAAGGCATATTTGGGTTCAGAATTTGCAGCCCCTCCCTACTGCCCCCCCTGACTTTAGAGATATGAGGATTTCTCTCTCTGACAGCTAATTAAACTTAGTTCAATATGTATGTTGTAATCCGTGAAAAAATAATCATCTTCTCTAATGGCTGGAAAGAGCTGTTGTAGTTAAAAAATATTAAATAATTAACCTTTAGTCCTTAGAAATAAGAAGTTTAAAAATTACTTTAGTGCCTCAAATTTCAACAGAGGGCAGTGTGACATTGCTGTATGCATCTCCGGAGCATTTTCTGTTGTGATGATTTATGTGAAGACTCTTCCACTCAGTGTCCTCATTAAGCTTATTATAGGAGTAATAGCATTGCTGAAAGCACGGGGAAGACGTAAAACAGAAGAGATTTTTTTTACAATGGCTAGATGTGATAAAGGCAGGATAAACTGGAGAACATTTTAAGGTAATGGATGGAGTCAATTACAGCAGCATCCCGGGATCCAGGATAGCAAACAGGGTTCTGCAGTGAGCCACGGGGAGAGGTTATTGTTATGGATCAGTTCCTAGTCGGGGAATATTTCAGTGAGTTTGTTTGGTGTGCAGACCGCAGCCAGAAGGTTTCGGGCTATAGCTTCTTGTTACGTGGAGCTGTTTCTTCTCTCCCGTTATCTGGATGCCCCGAATGGCTGTGGTCTCCAGGGCAACAGAGAGCTCTGTCAGGACCAGCTGATTTAAGTGGTCCCCCAAAAGGATGCTGCATGTCTCCTGTCAGCATCACCTGCTACACAGGTTGCTTCAGACTGTTCTCTTATAGCTAGTGTCTTACAGCTGTTAGTAACCATGCCTGGGAAGTAGCATTTTAGCAACATAGGACCGGAACGGGGCTTTCTGGGTCGTTGAGTTCAGTCCCTTGCTATCATAGAAAACCGTATCATATAATCCCCTTCAGAAATTTATCACACTTCATTTTAGAGCAGACATTGCCTTACTCCAGGGGTGACCTAGCTCAGAGGGCTCGGAAATACAGAAACCCAACCTACTTTTCTGTTCATCCACTCCAGTTTTCTGCCTGGTGGAGCTCAGGTGAGGAGACCCTGCCCCAAAATACCGAACAGAAAGTGTAACTATTTCATCTGTTAAATGAAACAAACCCAAACAATAAGTCTTTCATTGGGATTTTTTGCATAAGAAAAATAATAAGTATTTGTGTACACCCTGTAGGAACGCCATGTTTTGTACTCTGCCTGCTAGCTCTACAGCAGCAGTTAATTAACAAACACAATTCCCAGAGCTGTGTTGACATTAATCATTGTTGCTGGTGCACAAACAAAGATGTTTTGGCATGAAAAGGTGCTCTGGTAGTTGAAGTTCTTGCTGTTGCTAAACAGAACAGCAGCATTAATTTAAGCTCAGCTTAAAACGTAAGGAAAGAACTGATGTTTATAAATGGAAGAGAGCAAAGCATCGTGGAGAAAGGTGCCTGCAAGAAAGGAACAATTGTGAGCATAGAGGTTAAAATATTTGGATATTACTTTGGTAACAGCAAGTATTACATTGCTATAAGCAAGGAGTAGTGGTCTACTGAAATGGGGCATAAACATGCAGAATTGTTGTGTGGGGAGTAGCTCTCCTTCATGGTCTGACCAGTCCTCTGGCTGTGGGATCTCCTGGGAACTCGGTGAAAGAGGTGGATCCTCAAGACACAGTACGAACTTGTGCCCTTTTCTGTCTATTAGCTGTCTGCACTGCAGAAATCCTTTTAATTCAAAAGCTTTTGAACTTCTTGTATGTTAGAGCTGCAGCAAAGACTTGTTGGCCAAAAGTTGGCTTATTGTCATCTTGTTCTCCATGACCCATGATTTCTGTTTAAATAAAGTTATAGTGTGTATCACTCAATTATAGTGTATCAGCGAAGGAAAAGTGCAGTGCTAAGCATAAAGAAATGAAACTGTGTTTTTAATCGTCCCTTAAACTCGCTGTCCTCCAAAAACCGAATTGTGTGGTGTACATGTGTCCTCATGAACGCCTGGAAGAAAGATGGGAAAGAACTTGTAACCGTTTCCATAGGAATGAGCTTGTAAAGCAGGGCTGGAGCCGAAATCAGGAAGTCAAATGAGAGGGCTGGGAAAATATGTGAATAGGGAAAATGAGGAAAAAATTATTTCAAGAGACTATTTTATGATAGACAAAATGAAGATAAGCAGTATTTAACTGGCTTTATTGAAAATTAAGCCTATATTTAGCCTACTAAATGGTTGAAACGGCTTTTAAGGGAAATATACTATATATAATTTGGATCCAGATTTCTGCCATTGAAGTTTGTTGCATGGTGGAATGATGTATGTGGTTGCATTAGTTCCAGTCACAAATGGCCTTCTCCCTGGCAGCTGGTCGGTATACTTATTATGACTATTCCAGAAATCACAGTAATTATAGATGTGAATGCATATGCATTTTCCCCTTCTGGGATTATGAAGCAGCTATGCATTACTGTAAGAGCGTATCTTCAAAATTGCCCCGATGTTATTTGGTGGAATAATTCTTGCACTGCTTGCTCTGGTGTAGGAGGGCAAAGCTCTCAGGTCCTTTTACAGACCTTGTTTTGTCATCCTGCAGCACACTGGATAAGCTCCTGCTCCTGAGAGAGAGGGTTTTCCTGCAGATCGCTGATTTCAAGTTGTTCTAATCGTATTTACAAGAAGGTAACCTGATGCAGCACCGTTGCTCATGTTCCGTCCTTCTGGAAGGATCCCCAGCTTCTTGACCGTTGCTGAAAATCTGCGCTTTTTATCTCTAGCAAGGAAAGCCAGAGGACTGCAGCAGGCAGTGGTATTCATGGGTTAGGCTTCTCTACCATTTCTCACTGTGGCTGCAAAATGACAAAGTTTATCCCGCGTGCCTGAACTGCACCTGTAGATACTTTGCCTGCTCTGTGGCTGCACTCTGGAAAAGGCGGCTGTTTCCCAGCCTGCCGAGCGTGCCGCGGGCTCGGGAGAGGGCAGTGCGGCTCCAGGCGCTGCGCCGTGGCGGCGGGAAGCCTGTGCCTCCTTTCCTCCATCCATCAGCAAATGGATGACAATGTCAAACTGTAGCATTTCATGAATGTGAACAAAATACAGTTTAACAATCTGATTTCACCGCATCTCCAAACTGCTTGCAGACATTTTTTCTTGACAAAATGCCTGTTGAATCAAAATTCACTTTGCGGTTTGATTTAACAGTATGTTTTGTTTGTTTTTTTCCCTCCAGTTGAGGGGCAGGAGCCCCTACCTCCGAAGTAGCTTTCTAAATAGTTGTGTTGAATGACAGATGAATTGTTTCGTGGTATCGTACTATGCCGTTATACTGTGGTTTATTGTGTCTGAATGCTTGATGCCCAGCACTCGTATTATAGTTTTATATCTTAGGCATATGCAGTCCCTATGCTTTATGCAGTAGCTAATGGTATGAACAAAGCACCTTCTGAAGGTATTATAAAAGCAGTGTCTACTTGCATATTGAGCAGAAGGAGGAGAAGCTATTATTAAATGATTGTAGTGAAGAAGAACATTTCTTTCCACCCTGAGGCTAATATTAAGTATTCTCAAGGTCAATTGTAAAAGAATATAGAGAAAGACAAGAAGCATAGGTGCTGTCAGTTGTATTTTCTGTTTTCATTTAACTGTAGCCTTAAAATGAGAATTATTTATAGCTGTGATGTATCTCCCTGTGACCCTGGTTCCTCTAGTTCAGGAGTGCCTGTTGTTTGTGCTCAAAAAGAAACTCTGAGTTCTTCTTCGAGTCACTCCCTTTTGTGCGTATCGGGCAATAGGAAATGCCTGGAGTTTTCTTGGCTTCCAATTTTAATTTTCTGCTGCATATGTATTTGGTCTTTTCTATACCTGGAGAGTCCTATATACTGAGACTGCTCAAATATGACTGTTTTTGGACTATCTATCATGCATTGATTGCATGGATGTATACTTAAAAAAACTGAATTGATGTTCTAAGGAAATATCTGGTGCAAACATAAGAAATTTGAACTTTAAAGGCAGATTTGCGCTTCTGACTTGCTTGTGTTGAAGACAGAAATAGCTGGGGTAGGGCATTCCCTCGGTTGGGCGAGTTGCTGATGTTCTTTAGGTCTGACTGCACGCAGCGGAGGTGCTGTCCGCCTGAAAGGTAATGCTGTGAGCTTTAGCACACGGTATAATGGAACATGTGGAGGTTAGATGATAAAGCTTATCTTCGAATTTGTTTTAAATTATTTAGTTCAACATCACTGCTATCAGAATAACTTTTAAATGTTTTAATGCTAAATATTGCTTTTATGTGCGTGAACTTCTCTGCTGGTGGTGGAGGGTAATAGAAAAGAAACATAAAATGCTGGAAAATTCCAACGAGCCGTTTTAAAAGTAAAGGGCCTATTTTTAATCCATTTCAGTATACACACTTATGGCTTTAAACAAGGGGCTATTCAGCCACTTTCCTATTCATCATTCACAACAGCGTCATTTCTAACCTTTCAGGTGTCCTTCAGCAAGTCACTTAACCTTCTTTTGCCTCAGTTTCCCATTTGTGAAGTGCATAGAGACAATAATACTTGTCTGTTTCGCATGAGTTCTAGGACACAAAGTGCAGCATGCACTTCAAGCATAAATGCCAGCCCTGCTGAAGTCAAGGCAAAATAAACTGTATGATTTTATACTAATTTTACACTAACCTGATAATCTATTTTATTAAATAGTTGCATGTATGTTAGTTAAACATAGTGGAATGTATGTTAGTCTTACGAGTGGCTGCAGAAATGGAGATACGTGTGCACACACGTAAGATGTTTTGGAGGTTTTATGTCAGCTGGCTGTGGGTAGGCATTGCTAGGTATTAGTTTTTAAAACAAACATAGGAGTTTGCTAATGTATGGGTTACAAGTGCCTGTGTAACTCTGTCGGTTCTGTTGATAGGTTTGTGAGAAAAGTTGTATAGGAAATCCAGCCTGTGAAAAATGGCTCCTGTGTACCCGCTCTGCAACCTGAGAGTTAATTTTTGGGTGTCTGAAAGGTTTCAAACCTTTTAATAAATGAGGGTGAATTTCAATCAAATCTGAGTCAAATTAAGCGTGGCCTTCTTTTGAGCTTCCTTGGGTAATTCAGTTTTCTTTTTGTTTGAATTTTTTGCTGCTGTAGATTGTGTTTCACAGTAATTTTTGGATAGAAAATTCTGGTCCGGCTAGCTACCTGACTATGTGCCTGTTCATGACAAGCAGTTTCTGGAAGTTCAAGGTACATTGCCTCTTTGTGTTTACCCCTGTTTGGCAGAGTGCTCTGGTATATGCTGAACTTGACGTACATCCTGAAGCTGCATCTGTTTTGAAGCTAAGCATGTGCTTGCATACTTTCTTGAAAATAAATGGATTTCAGCAAAGTGGTGAACACATACTTAATTGGGACTTCATTATTAACTTCCACTTTATTTGCGTAAAAGGCATTATCAAATGTATCATCGTGATGCATTTTCCTGTCTTGGTCTCGTAACTCAACATTCACTTCTAAAAAGATGATGTTTTGTTGCAAGCTCTTTTCCCCACATTCTGTTTTACAGAGCTCCATTCCTCCTCACATTTCCATGCCAAACAGCTCAGTGAGAACCAATCAGGGAATGTGACAAATGTTGAGAACGTTTCTATCTTCCTTCGCTGCCAGTGGAGCACTCATTCTGTTTTCAGGATGTCAAATGATGTGTGCAGGCAATAAGCGTGCCTCACTACCACTCAGTAGGGGGAAAGAAAAAACTAACAGTGCCTCTTCTATGTCTTTATAGGTGAAGCAAGCAAGTAGATGTCTCAGACACTATTTTCCAAAATTCATTAGAATTTTTTCTAAATAAATAAATAAATAAATAAATGATGTCTTTCTCACTTACAAGCTTTTCTCCCGTCGTTTCAGAGCCTGATTTTAAGGCGTTATGTGTTTTTATGTAACCAATGATGAGCTGGTTATCAGCTGTATACTAATCTTACTCCTCTTATTCTAAGGCAAATTAGTGTAGGAGGGCAGGTAATATGGCAGTATTATGAAATGAATACTATCATGAAGTGTATTATTTGCTATTCAAGGCTTGATTTCATAACTCATTATTTATGTAGGTTCAGCTATACTGAGTTCCCTTGGGCCACTCAGGTTTTATGCTGGTGCAAATGAGAGCAGAAGCTAGTCCTCTTATTTGTATATTCTCAGCAAACATCTCCACTTTCTTGAGCATCTAGTTTATGTATTTGTCTGTGCTACTCCCCCCGTGCACCCCCTCCCCCCAGCTTCGTAGGGGCTGTCTCTTACAATGGAAGCTCAGTGTCAAAAATAATGTCCAGATGTTGCACTTCACCCCTAGTGCAACTCATATCAAGGGTGTGTAGTGCCCCAAAATACAAATGTCTTGATTACCATGGGTTGGGCACCGTGTTTGTACCAAGACGTGCTTGCAGTTCTGTCTACAGTGAACACAAGCATGCTGAGGAAAGCCCTTGCTATGCTTCAGGGGTCCTGCAGACTGTTTCGTCTTCAGCTTTCATCAAGAGTATGGTACCTGTGCATATGCTTTGTCTGGAATTTTGTAATTAAGGTCTAATCAGGAATTTATGCTGACTATTTGTCATAAAGCTGTATTTTAATAAATTCATGCCGAAGTATAGTAGATGGACAAAATTGTGAACACTAGCAGGTGGCCTGTAACTCCGTGTGTGTGAATGTCCAAAATTGAACTTTTGAACTCAGGTAGAAGCCTGGTATGGGTTGGCTGTAGATTCTGGTAAAGCCTGAATCACACAAGTGGCACGTCCCAAGTCCTCCAGTTGATGAGACACAAACCAGAACCACTGATTAGGAGGCATGTGTTGGGCTTCTGTACATAGACTAGATAAGGAGAACTGAGGCCTTGGGGTTCTGGAAAGTAGAGCTGGTGTTGAAAAAGAAGGGTTCCCAAAGTAAGAAGTGGCCTCAGAAAGAAGAGGGGCCAGAAAGGAAGTGGTGATGATTCTGGCTGGAGGAAAGATCCTGGAAATATCCTGGGTATTGCATATGAGTAGGGGGACAAATGCCAGGGGATGCTGATGCACCTTGGCCAGGAAGGCCTGAGAGGGATAACTGTGTGCAGCTGCGCAGCCAGAGCAAGACAACTTCCTGCCTAACCGCCCTGCTGGACAGTGAAGTCGAGACCTGATGACCAAAGATAGCACTGAGGGGGATGAGGGTAAAAGCCCTAATCTCCTTGTTTGTGTGTATGTTGTGTGGGGGTTTTTTTTGGTGTGTTTTTTTTGTTTGTTTGTTTTTTTTTTTTTAACCAAACCCCAGTATCCAGATCTACTACAGGCTTACTCTGTCTCATCTGTGACACAAAGGGGAAGAAACCCCTTTGTGCAGCTTCAGAAACATCCTTTACTGTATCTGTTTGAATTTGTGGACCTTTTTAGCAGTTGTCCATTACAACGTACGCAGACAAAGCTTATTGCGATAACTCACAAGGGCAAAATTCTCTCTTGGGAGCTTCTGGGAAGTACTCGGCTATGTTACATTGCTCTTCTGTGTGTTTGGAAATATCACTGGTGTCAATAGGAGAATCACATCATATTACACTGTACGTATGAAGGACACAATCATTCTAGCAAGATATTTTCAATAAGCCAGGTCTCAAAAAGAGATCCAAACAATCGTTATGATGAGGAACAGAGAGGATATTAGTCAAAAATATTGGTTTTGAAGATGCTCAACTTTGGAGGGGCTACCAAAAGCAAATGTCAGTTGTTTGGCTGTTATACAAGTCTACACCATATTTCTTTTGCTTGACAACAGAGAGTTGGGAGAGATGAAATCAGCATTCATAAGGGAGCTGGGAAATGCTTGTTTTCTCTCTCAGCAGTGTGAGTGATGTTCAGGTCTTCCTCATGCTAGCACAAGTCATTTTACAGAACAAAACTCCACTCTTCTGCTTTATTATCAGTGTTCTTCCAAGAAACAATCCTATCTGTTTTATTATATTAGTATATTATTTTCCTGTTTCTTTTTCCCAGTAGCCAGAAATACACAGGTAACCTTCCTATATATTATAAGGTTTCCTTGTGCTTTATTACAATTTTTAAAGATAACGTTTCTGTTGCATAATTTTAGTTTAACATCAATTTATGTGAAGGATAGCGAGGAGGAGTAAGGTATCACATTAGTTCTTCCAATTTTTGGCTTGGATTATGGGTCCAAAGGAAAGAAAAGAGATTCTGACTCTGTCCCTGCATAATGGGATGGTAAAGGGAGTGGGTTTGGAGGGACGATCAAGTCTGTCCATCCTGCTTGATAGCTGCTGTGGTTTCTTCCAAGAAGTGCAACAAAGTAAATTTCATCTTCTCTAAGAGGTGATGTAACTGAAGCCTATGTTTCTCATTTGATTTGGAAAAAATCTCCCTCTGAAGGGCCCTTCTTGGGATAGTGTACTTACATGTTGCCCATGTAACTAGACTGAGCCAAACACTTCTGTCTTATAAAATTAATGTAGTTGCTAGAAGACCACCTGAATTATAAAACAATCTAAAAATATTTATGAACAAAGAGTTCATTCATGCTTGCTCTCTCATCCAGTAATTTATACTGGGGAGCTTTTCTGCCTAGTTGTTTTGTTCAGCTATCTGGAAGAAGCCTGTGTGTAGTATTGATGTAGAATTGATATAGTAAGTTGCATAAAGTTTCCCTATTGCATCTTAGGAAGAAAATAAATATTCCAAAGAGTAGAGGTTATGAGTCCCAGTGAAAAACAACACTTTAGCCTAACTGCACATACAGGCTGGTAAATATACTGCCTTCTGTCAAGGAAGGAGAACTATAAATGAATATTAGCTGAATCTATGCCAAACAGTATGACTGCAGTTGGATCGTCTCAGTGATAGAGAAAGTACTACTTCATGTCAACATAAATTTTTAGATTATTTTCACGGTGGGGAAAAAAAGAACTTGTTTTAGACCTACTGCTACGTTATATATCAGAAATACAAAATGCTGATTGTATAAATTTCAAACCCAGGACAATTTAGAAAGATGAAATGTTCTAGATATCTTGTGGTATCTGTGGCAATTACGTGCATCTTGTTTCTCAGAGAGGTTTGTTTATGTTTAGTTTTAGAAATGAGGAAAGAAAAGGAAAGGTATCATACCAGAAATTCAAACTGCCAGAGGGTTACTAAAAGGACTGTAAGGGCAATTCAACTTCATTATTTTCTACTGAGACAAGTACAGAATAGAGAATTTAGAAAGCTGGTTTATGGTTTCATTTACACAGAGGACAAGTGATTGTGAATGCACCTCCGTGAGGCTTGCCTGTCTGACAAGAAAAAAAATACCTCCAAAAACTGGCCGAGCTTTAGGTAAGACTAGTCTCGTGTCCTTTACACCTGGCCTTCAGCAGCAAGCCCTGAAGATAATCTCAGAGCTGTCCTTAATTTAATTTGGGGCGAAATACTGGGGAAGGGCTTAGGCAAGGATTGTAATTGCTCAAACCATTAAGGTTGAAAATAGCTGCTGACGGGAGTTAGTCTCCTGTATGACAGTATCTAGGAATTATAGTCTAGGGTGCAATAGCCTTTCATTAACATCAGCACCCAGGATAATGATACAAGTAAAACTGTTGTACTTTATTACATTCTTGCTGTCATTTAATTGCTTGATAATAGGTTTTCATAACAATGGAGGCCCATGGAAAGTTGGCTGGAGTAATCCCAACTGCTGTATTAACTGTAGCAAAGTTGCTATTAACAAAGCGAGTTGTTTGGGGAGGTCATTCAGAACAGATGGCTATTATTTAGGGAAAATAGCTGTAGAGCTGTGTCTCATGAGAGAAGCTAAAGTTCCCATATTTAATACGAACTATATGAAAATGTGCAAAAGAGTTCCCAGGACTGGGTAGACAAAAGAGTGCTATGCTGTAAAACTTCACAGCGGAGCCGCTGCGAACAGTAAGTGCCGAGAGGTGGAATGGGGTTTTTTTGCTTTGTTTTTAATATGGTCATATATTCTCTTCTCTTAATGAACTTAACCATAAGCAATCTATTTTTGTTTTCATTTCATGAGCCAGTTTTGCGGGTATATATACAAACCTCACACAGAGCGTAGGCAGACTACTACCTTTGAATAATAATATTAATCAATATTAATAATACATAATGCTTACATGGAAATGTGTGCTTACATATGCAGACATGGGGGTTCAAACATGGTGATGCAAATGTTGAAACGCTGGTGTTTGTTACATTTGATGTTAAGCAACTCTAGTGGGATTTTCTTCTCATGAAAGAGCTCATGTCTCATTTGATCACTCTGGGATGCAGTTTTAAGAAAATTAATTAGTTGTAGTGGAGTGGACTATGAATTTTATTTTCACGAGTATTGGACAAGCTGTTTTGTAATTTAGTTGTAATTTCCAGTGTGAGGATGGGTACGCAAGAGGACAGCAAGTGTAACCATCATGGTTTTGTTACTGGGAGGTGAGGCTGAGACAAAATAAGGATGTTTTCTGGAGAGATTTCTCATACAAATTGAAGTTGTAGCTGCCAGTCAAATCTCTTTTCCATTTGTAACTCCCAGCTTTCACTTATAAATTTCAATGAATAACAAAGGAAGTTAAAGTCCTGCAAAAGACCATATTGAGCAACAAATTTTTTGAAGAGCCCTTTTCCCTCCCTCACATAGATGGGAA
The DNA here is from genome assembly GCF_047370975.1 of Nipponia nippon. NCBI lineage: Eukaryota > Metazoa > Chordata > Aves > Pelecaniformes > Threskiornithidae > Nipponia > Nipponia nippon. The sequence continues at coordinate 44,069,677 of NW_028262391.1, forward strand.
ATAAATACAATTCCAGCTTCCTAAATCATTCTAAAATTGCCAGCTACCCAATTTTCCTCCTATAAGAGGCATCTTAACCTCCCAGAGAAGGGATATATTACTCTTTGGGATTCTCTTACTTCTTTTGTATCAGTATTAGGAGCTATTGTGGAAAGCACGTGTCCAACAGTGCAGTTGGGTCTGTTAGATTGGAGAGCAGACTTCCACAGCAAACTGGGGTATAAGGAGGGTGTCCAGCAGTGTAACTGGCCTGTCTGTACTGTAGGGGCTGTGTGTGAAAAGGCTGAGTGTACTGCTGAAATGATATGTGTTTTTCCAATAAATATAAATCAAATACTGGAAATTGCATAGTCAAACTATACACACCTCAGGTCTTCGCTCTCTCACAGGTCTGGAAAGACCAAAGCTTGTCTGGCTCTGATCTGATTGAAGGGTGACTTTGCTAATTGAGGAGGTGGAGCTGCAGCCCCAGACTTGCTGCTGGCCGTGCACTGGCCGCTGCACAGCTTTTCCTTCTGGGCTGCAGGTTCAGGTCTCTTCAAGCAGCTTTTCCACGCTGGTGCCAGAGTGGTGGAAGGCAGGCACAGAACTGAGAATTAAGGCCACTGACTTTCTGAATACGATGCAAGATGCAGTGTTCATTTCTGAAACTTACAGGTCTGCAGGCATCACGAGGGATGGCTGTTACACACGGATGCAAGTCATCTTTAAAAGAAAGTTGTGCTGCGATTTCTAGGTGACTTTTCCTTTCAGACACCTTCATCTGCTCCCATTTCCACCCTAGTAGAAATGGTGGTTTAGATACTACCAAGAACTTTGCTGTGGGATGCTTACTGTTTTATGTGTAGTTTAACAATGCAGGTTCAATGCCTAATGGTGAATGTCTGAGTAGTTCCAACTGAAATAATTGGATGACTTACGTGCTTTTATCCCTGCTTGGGAGGAAACTGTACACAACTGCTCCGAGAGCTTCCTCTCTGATCCGCTGCTAACGGAGTAAGGATGTTACTCTACAGAGAAGATGCGCCGCCAGCCTTTTCAACTACGGGGCAAGGCAACTTGGAAAAAATCAGTGTAATCACTACATTAAATATGATGGAAGTTTGTAACTTGCTTGCATCTGCTCTGGAACAAATGGCAATTGTAACATTAGTGAGCTGTTGTATTCACTGCTTTGGAGATTATGAACTGACTGCAGTTTGTTCATCTCTTGGAAAAACATGTAAATTGTTCACGTGGAAAAACTGACTTTTTGTTTAATTTTTTTTTTTTTAATGCAACCATAAAAGTTTATCTATTGTAAATTGAGGGTTTTTTTTTAGTCTTGTACTACAAAATTCCTCTATTAAATGCAATCAAAACAATGCAAAATATTTTTCAGCAGAGAGCTAATCATCTGCAGAAATGGCTCAGTGAATGTTAAGGCTGGACCAAATCTATCAAAAGTAAGTCATGGAAGACAGGCATGTAAAACCTACTCCTTGGAGAGGAGGACATGTCAAACTGAGAAGAATTATTACAGCAATGAGTACTTTTTTTGGTGTTTATTTTGTTTTACTGATATATTACCAACATTGGGGGAGAGTAACAGCAGGGTGTCACTTGCTTTTATGCAGCCAAGGTTGTATAACCCCCTAATAACCAGTGTTTTGTATTAATACGGTGTCTGTCTTCTGGGTGACAAAAATAATATTGTGTGATGGGAAAACTAGCCATGGGATATCTGGGGGATGCCACCCATCAGCTGTGGCTAAAGCAGCCGTAAGGACGGACTCCTCCAGAATCCACTGAAACTAATGGAGAGAGGCTCAGTGGGCTCTGGATCAGACTTGGGATCACAGAGTTTCTTCTATGAGAAGGGTGATCTGTTCTCAGATGAGAAGTTTGGTGAGCATAAAATTTCTCTCTTCATTTACACGGCAGGCCTTTCAAGCTAAATTGATGGCAACTGCCTCTTGGGGATGTAAACTCAGAGGAACTGAGTCTTGCTTCAAACTGCCTGTACTTGGCTGGATTTGAAGTGAGCACATTTTCTTAGTTTTGTTGCCTGTTTGCAATCCAAAAATCTAACTAATTTTTGTGTTATACAAACCTCCTCTGTGTTTGTGCATGAAGCGATGCCTTTAATCAAGTTTTACTCTAATGGTGGGGAACGTTATTAATAATATATAAAAGCTATTTCATGTAATTAAAAGTGGGGAAGAAAGTATTATTTTACAATTATGCTGACAGACTGTCTTTGATCTTGGAACCTTTCTCAAGGTATGTTAGTAATAAAAATGAATGCCCTCTCATTTTAACCTCAGAGTAAAGCTATGATTTTGTTTACTAAGCCAGAACTGCCCTGTGAAAGTAAAGTACTCTGTTAATTGTACTCCAGAACGGAATCGGTTGGCTTTTTTAACCTCCCTTCCCACGTCTTGTCACTTCTGCATTACGAAGCTCAAGTGAATTACCTTAAAAAAGGAAGTAAGTGGTAAAATGACAACAATTTTTGCAAACATTTAAATAATTTAAAACATTAATAAAATACCAGCGCAGGGAGAGCTGGATTTGTCAGTTTACAGTGGTATTGTGTGAATGGTATGTTTGTAGGTGACTTGAAGAGAGCACAGCACTCTTTCTGGCTTCCTTGCATGCCAACTTGGCTTCAGAGCAATACAATAACTGTATCTGATAACAGGATTTGGCACTTGTGTACAGATGCTCTATATTCAGCTATAGCTTAATGTCCTCTGAAATCGAAATTTCTGTTATTTTGCTTTAGTAAAGCCAGTGTTTTCAGACTTGGACATCAACCAAAGGGTTGTATATACATTCCTGTAGCTTCTGTTTTCCTTCTCCTCTGCTCCTCTTTCCTGAGTTAGCTCCAGCTTACTAATGCAGGTGTTGGTAGCACAGGACCTTTAGGAACTTGGAGAGAGCGGCAAAAGCTACTTAAGAAGCTGGATGGATATTCCAGCAGGCAAGCCATACTAGCGGCTACAGCTATTACACTAGCAATACCTGAGCTTTGTGACTTAAAACTAGCTGATATATTTAGCCTTGGCTGCAGGTTGCATTAATTCTACATGGCCCAGTGCTGAGAAGATACAGATTTTTTTCAGGAATGGATGCAAGTTTCTGAACGTTACGCTGCTTGTTTAGGGGTGGCGTGAAAATTTTACCTGCGTCTGTATGTGTTAACTCCAAATACTTAGTTGTGATGCAAAGCTATTTTTTATTTTTAGCCTATTTTTTAAAAAAAAGTAAATTTGTGATTAAATAGTTGACAAGAAAGCGAATGATGTTTTCCTTTTCCTCCTCTCAATTTCTTATATTTAGTGTAAAGACTAGGAGGCAGCTTTGGAGTATGCTTTAAGAGCCATCATTCACGTAACGCCAAGGTTTCCAGAATGTTTTAAAATCTAAATTAAGCATGATGGCAACACCGCCTGGAAATTATTTTGCTTACAAGTGAAAAGAAACAAAGACTGTACCGTATGTGTTGTACTCCAGAGGGGAATTACCATTTTGGGTGGACGGATGGATTTGAGATTGCGGAAAGCATTCACTTGCCTCTTGTGTGTGTTTGAGTGACTAGATGTATGCAAGTGGGAATCACAGCTGCCTGCCCCTGCTGCACGATGTCACTTGTACAAAATCCCCTAAAATGGGTCACAGAGTTTCTGGTGTGTAGCTGGTTGTGAAGACTTTGCATGGCCGCACATATTCTACCCCACACGTTTACTGTCTTGCTTGGATGAATCTTGCATGCATGCTCTGCTCCCTACTGAGATTTTGCAAGAAAAATTCTTTCTTCCTCCGTTAGCCTCCAGATAGCAGCAGAATACCTGCTGTCGATAAGTTACTACTTGATTTCCACCCCCCCTGTATTTATCATGTTATTAATTCCCCTTCATAATATTAAAAATGTTAATTCAGTGTTTGCTAAGTCTCCTGTCTCCCAGTGAGAATAAGACCAAGCTGTTTAATCTTTCCACACAACCTGCTGCAATTTTTGAGAATTGTTATCATTTTGAGTACTCTGTAATGCACCTCCCAGAACAATTATAAACTCTGTAAACTGAAGCTGCAGCAAGCTGTTTGTCGGAGATTCGGGCCCTGGTGAGGAAGCCTTTGTAAACTGGCCTTGAAATCCATGCTTCGTAGCCAGCCTGTGTGTCAAGTGTGCTTTTGTTTTGTGAGACATCGACACACACGTCCTTAGGTGAGGTTCTTTCAGGAAAAAGCAGCTTGGACAGGGTCAGAGCAGACAGTGAGGTGCTCTAAGGGAGGGTAGCTCTGATCCTGTAAAGCAGTGGGGCCTGGTAAAGGGCCCTGGGCAAAACTTTTGAAAATTAAAGTTATATATGTAAGGGAGAAATGAAAATGGTCAGCAGGCATGAGAAGGGCTGTTCCTGTGGGATACAGCCGGTCGGGTGGCAGGTTCTGTGGAGGGGCTCAGATGATCGCATAGGTATGCATGTAGGACCTAACTTCTTTCTTGTTCTGTAGAAGCTGGTCTGTTGACAAAACATTTGAGTTGGTTTAGCAGGAATATTATTTTGCTTTGCTAATGGCCATCTCATACATGCTCAAATGGGAATTCTGAGGAAATGTCCGTCTCCCAAGTAGAACTGGGGAGTACTTTTTTCTTTCATTTGGGACCTTGCAACATCTGAAAGAATTTCCTGAATCTCTCCCATGTTCTTGTATGTTGCCTACTGTTTTCCCCACTTTAAAAAATTGTATTTTTTCAATTCTTTCCCTGTTTGAAGTAAAATCTAGACATTGTTGTGACCATTGTTGTTTGTTGTTGCTAAAAGGGTTGCTTGTTTTCCTGTGTAGACCCTGGGGAGAGCACAGTGGAAGATCACCCTTTTTCTGTGAGGAAAAAGCTGCTGGGTGGAGGATCTATTTCTTTCATACTCCTTGGTGCTGCCGTCCTTTGCTTTCGCAGGTGTCATGGATTAACCCCAGTCGGCAACTAAGCACTGCACAGCTGCTCGCTCCCCCCACCCCCCCTGCCCCGTGGGATGGGGGAGAGAATCAGAAAAAAAAAAAAAGTAAAACCTGTGGGTTGAGATAAAGACAGTTTAATAGGCCAGCAAAGGAAGGAAAAAAATAATAATGATAAAAGAATATACAAAACAAGTGATGCACAGTGTAGTTGTTCACCACCCGCTGATGGATGCCCAGCCCATCCCTGAGCAGTGATCGCTGCCCCCGGACCAACTCCGCCCAGTTTCTATACTGGGCATGACACCATATGGTATGGGATATCCCTTGGGCCGGTCTGGGTCAGCTGTCCTGGCTGTGCCCCCTCCCAGCTTCTTGTGCCCTTGGCAGAGCATGGGAAGCTGAGAAGTCCTTGACTGGTGTAAGCACTACTTAGCAACAACTAAAACATCAGCATGTTATCAACGTTGTTCTCATCCTAAATCCAAAACACAGCACTGTACCAGCTACTAGGAAGAAAATTAACTCTATCCCAGCTGAAATCAGGACAACAGGTCTGGTGAGCCATGTCCCAGGGACATGGTGGCATAGAGGAATTCTTTTTATTTGGGTTCCAAGCGTGAATTGCTCCAGTAAAATTAAAATGTAGAAAAAGTAAGTTATAACTACTTAACAAAGGAATAACAACAGGATAAAAATAGAAGAAGTAGTATTACAATTGTGTCTGGCTATGGGGTGGGCTTTGAGATGAATAGGTATGTGGGTGACTTGAAAAACAACATCAGATACTTTGTGCGGCATGAGTTAAAGCATATACGTTGCTACCCACAGTGACTTATTTCAAGTGGCTTATATTTGGCACAGTATGCCTTAAGATTACAGAAGGAAATTCAAAGCATGGAGCTCTTATTGCTCTGCTCAGGCTTAGCAATTATGAAGAATAAAAAATTTACCAGAGCCTAAGCTCTTAGATAGTTACAAACATGGGGAGAATTAAGGGACAGGAAAATTATAGCAACCCAGCTAAACCACTATAATTAAGGCTGAATTGCTTTTTGTATTATACCATTCATGAAGTAGAATGTTGAAATAAGTGAAAAGTAAGAGCTCAAATACTGTTTCAGACTTAAATTTTGGTAGGACAAATCCATTTTATCTAACAATGTGTGCAACTTTCAGTTTCTGTCGTCCTTCCCCTGTTCTTACTGATGATGCCTTGCCCTCCAGATTCAAATGTTTCCTGAGCTTCCTCAGCCGGGAAGACTGGGCTTGCTCTTGCGCAGGTACAGCCTGTGAGCACAGGCCGCGCCATTTACAAAAGGTTCCGAAATCACTTGCGTGGGTTTAAAATCCCATGTGTTATGGAATTGGAGATGCCCTAACAATCCTTCACATTCAGATTAAGAGCCAAAAGATTGTAGGTTTTTGCTGTTGGGGTTTTTTTGGAGGTTTTGTTTGTTAGGTTGTTTTTTTAAATTTTAACTTATTTGTTTCATACTTTTAGTACTGACATGCTTTTATGCAGTAGGCCTTCCTCGGTCCCCTGCTAATAACTTTTGAATCCAGTGTCTGGTTTCCACTGAAGCTGACAGTAACGTAGAGGCTTCAGAGATACTAAGTTCCCCCAAGTTTGATGAAAATCCTCAGCTCGAGGAAAAAGACCTACATTAAAGCTCCTTCAGGGAGAAAGTCAGGCAGAACGCAATCCATGTTCGTTTTGAGAGGCAGCAGCCAGACCAAACCAGAGAGCCTGTGGTACTAGCCGGGCAAACGGGGGACGTGGGGAGAAGCTGAAAGCATGTGGAGAGGAGGTTAGCAAATATAGGACACAGGTCTTGCTGTTTGTAAGCTTGTTTGGATCAGCAGGTTCGTAATGGGAATAAATTCCAATGTGTGAATTTCAAAGGCACCCCTACAGCTTAGGTAGAGAGGCTTTCTTACTGACGGGGAAAAGCACCACATAGAAGTAGTCTGAAGTCTTAGAAAGTGATAAAATATACAAGAAAACAAAATGGTCTTTGTGGAGAGAATTCTCAGGCTGATGGTGATATTATACACATGTAGACTGCAGTAATTTAATTACAGCTATACTCTGCATTATTCTGACACAATGAACTAGATTAATGGCACCGCTTACACCCCCCCACCCCCATTTCATAAACTATAAGGCAGTTCTTTGGAAACCATAGGACTGACTTAAAGATCTTGGTTACATTAATTTGGGACTCCCATTAAATTGTATCTTGAGTTACGAAATGACAAAACTTGGAAACAGCTCTGAATGCTGTTCATGTTCATGGTAAATTGGTTTCATGAAGGAGGAAGCGAGGCCGCCTGTGAGTGCTTCTATAAGTCCCAACCAAACTGAACACGGATCTCGGCGCATTCAAGAGAGGGGGGAAACCATGATTTTGCCCTGAATAGGAGCAGCAGTGAACCTTTTTCCTCTGTTTCTAAATTCCTTTTCATGTAAGCTTTACTGTCTCTTTGTAACCATCTGCTGCAGTGCTGTGCACTCTGAGCTTGTGTAACATTTAAGATTTTTTTTGTTTGCTTCTGTGGCTGTGGAGAAGAGCTGGAGGATGTGAGCTCTGAAAGTTCAGAAGCAGAAAAGCAAATGAGGCAAAGGGCATCCCAATTTAAGGGAATTCAGATTTTGTTGTTAAAAACATAGCTGGTTAAAAACTCCTGAGAACTTAAAATGTAGTTATTAGGCTGTTGTCTCTACCATCTTCCAAGATCTTCATTTAACCCTAAATATACCTTCATGATGTCCCTGGCTTGTTGGCTGCTGGAAGGTGGATGTGTGACACTCTAAGCTCTCTGTATTTTTAAGATGAGGAGCTATTTTGGATTATAAAAAGGGATTGTTCTATGAAATAAGTTTGGGTAATGCTGACAAGACTTTCCCACAGATGAATGATATGACAGGAAGGTAGACTTTAACTCAAAGCTTGTTAAGTGGAAGATAATGTATATTTCCAAGGGCCAAGAACACGTTATACCTAATTTCTTTGTGATGTATAGGCCAGTGCTGCCTAACAGAAGTTGGATTGGAGGGTGTCTTTCCATTGGCTTTGGTGACAGTAGGAATAGCCCCAAACAGATTTTAATTAATAGGAGTAATAAATGTATGTGTCTTCTAGAAATCTGAACAGGATATTTTAATTCACTTTTTATACATGGTAACTTTTTTGCTTCAAACATGTCAGCTTCTTTTTATAGTTTTTATTTTAAGCAGTAGATAGTTGATGTTTCTTTGTCTTGTTTTCAGATGGGTCAGTCTGCTCCAGAGGTCCACAGTTCAAGTCATTGGGCTTTTACCCAGCAGCGCTTTTTGACTTGTCCAGTGCACACTGGAATGTGATGGGGTAAAGACAGAGCTGTTTTTAGGTATCCTTTGAACTGTTAAAATGTTTACTAATTCTGCATTTGTATAATTATGCATCTGCTAGGGTTTGGGGATTCATATAGTTAAAAGCAAAAGCCTATGTTTGAAAAGCAGAACAATCATTTGGAAGCCTTTAGCCCGTCCAGACTTAGGGCTAATGCTGACCACCAAGTCCTGATGCATTCAGGGGTATAGGATGGGTCTGCTGAAGCAGCTCTGATACAATAGTCACAAAGTTTTGTGTGTCTTTTTGCTAGAGCTGTAATAGGAGCTGTTACTGCCGAGTCGAAAGCATCTCCAAGGTTATGCTGCTGTAGTGTATTGGACTGAAGACAGCTTGAGCTGAATCTAGTTGAGTGGTTTTGTTTATTTTGTCAAGAAAAATAACTATAATGGTTGCCAAATGACCAAACAGAAACGAGGAACAAATGTTTCCAGGACTTTAAGTGGTGATTGGAAGCTACAGCAAATCTAAAACAAAATTACAAGCTGTAGATTATTACTAGAAGGTTCTATAAATATGATCTTTCTGCAAAGAAATTTCAGAAATCAGGAATGTTGTTTAACTTCTGTGATTTTGCTTTGAGAGAGACAAACACATTACATGCATGCCAGGTGTGCAAATTTTAAAATGTGTATGGATGTCCCATACTCTTTGCTACTCCATGTTTAGGTCCTACGTTTGAAACCTCCAAGCTAATGAAAAGTTACTTGGTATGAATTTATTTATGGTACTGAGAATTTGCCCCAAATTTCTTGAGCACTATGCGGGTAGACACTTTATGAATTCTCAGAGCAAATATATTTAGGTTCTTGTTTAATTCATGGATTCTTATTTAAAGTGTAGGGCTTTTTGTTGTGGTTTTTTATTTTTATCCCCCCCCCCCCCCCCAAATAAATCTGTTTCTTCCATAGCTGGAAGTCATCTTGTAGGGTGTGTTTCTAAGAACAACAAACAAAGGCTCAGCTTGGTAAGATGTCTGCAGTGCACTGCTCTGGACTACAGACCAATGTAATTGCTTGATATCAACATTAATGGGCATAATTCTGTGGAAACCGCTCATTTTCCACGCGACTGAAGTGACCTGCCATATTAGGGAGGATTCCCAAGGACTGCTCTCATAGAGCAGTAATTGCTGAATCCTGAATTATCCTGGGGTTTGCATTTTGGTGGTCTTGAGTTCCAGTCTCTCCAAGACAGCTGCATGAAAGTCGTAGGGGTTAGAAAGCTTACAGACACTTAGGTAGGTGTAGACATAATGTATTGCTCCAGCAAGGCTAGTGCTGTCAGCTAGGTTGTGAGATCAGTTCGAGTTATCTCACTCCTTTATCTGCTGTCAGTATGTACAGAATGTTTCTTTTGGCTTGATGCAAGAGATTTGAGACGGCAACATCAATAATGAGGTCAAAATTTGGAAGAAGCAAACCTGGGTGTGGATCCCTGGGTGTGGAAGCTGTAGAGGTTACAAGAGTAAGATAAAGCCTACCACAGACCCAAGGGAACACAGATCCATGTAGAAGCATCCCCTAGGATTGACCAATAAATCTTATTGATAATTGACAATTTTGCTGGACATTTAATTTCTTACAGGAAATATTTTCTGTGTTAAATGTCATTAAGCTTAGAGTAATTTAAAGTAGTCTATAAACAGAGAAATAGTATGAATGTTTACACAAATGAGCACTGGTTTTGCCTTCACTTAATTTTGTATGAAATGTAGTATGAAACTCCAAAAAGAGCTAGCTGTAGACGTGATTTGATGCCTAAGTAGGTTTATTTTGAATTATGACTTATGTTAAAAAATAAAAAATCCTCTTCAGATGTAAGACAAGAAAGAAAGGAGAGAGATATGCTTATTATATTCAAGAACTGTGATACATAAGCATCAATGATTCCATTTGTTTTATATATTTGCTTGTCATTTTAATAGTTTATTATCAGGGATCCAGTCAAAATTGGCAATAAAAAGAACATAGCTTTACTTTGATTCAAAGTCTGCAGCAGATATGCCAGCAGAAAGGATAAATAAGGCATGGAAAATATGCTGTTAATAAGGGAAATACAAGTAGTTCTAAGCATATGTCGCACATTTTTTCTTTATTTTGATTTCAAGCAGAGTGTTGAATGCACTTAAGTTATTAAGTCATGGTGAATAGTACCTTGAACATGGGTTGAAATATTCCATTCTAGAGCAAACTTGGGTTTGCTCTTGTAAATCTATTCTTATAAATCATTTTGAGAGAAGAAAGAAAATATATGGTCCTTTCTGATTTTGTGTACTTTACAGAAAGGGAATATCTTCTTTATAAGAGCCTCATTGCTATTCGCTGCAATTCTCCATTCCAAGGGAGGAAATATGCTGGAGGATTTTGTGGCATCAGGGCTCTATATTATTCTGTCCTTCAATGGCCAACCACAATGTATAGGTGAGAGAATGTAATGTGACTAAATATAGTTCAGCACTATCACTTTTTTTGATGCTGAAAACACGTTGGCTGGCCAAGCAATTGGCTGATGAAAGGTCAGCTGGCCCTGGGTCAGGCAATTAAACCGCGTTGTGCCCTTTTGGACCAGTCTCTTCATCTAACTGTAGGAGTGTTACAGGAGAAAGTCTTGATTAAAAAGTTTAAAGTATCTGTGTGTACAACTGGCTTCTATGCCTCAGGTTTTCTTTGCTGACACCGTTTTTCTTCCCATGGAGGAAGAGAAACGAGAAATCAAATTCAGCAATTTTAAACAGTGTATTTGCTATTTTAAGCAACTGGAAAAATGATAGGGCTGAGATGACTCTTCTCTGGGCTTTGCTAGGTCTGTGGTCACGTCTACACCCCTCCTGCATGTCCCTTCTGAAATTGTTTTGTTCTTTTACCTACTCCTTTTTTCATATCCACTAAGGGTGTAGCCAAATATCTTGATATCTTTTAAGACAGACCTAAAAAACCCCCAACACTTAAAAACTTGAAGTGAGAGAAAAATTCGTAGAAGCCATGGCACCATCTTACACTGTTTTGCTTGGGAGACTGTGTTTGTCTGTACCATGTTAACTTTTCGTGGACGTAATTGCTACTTTTCCTTCTTATTCACCAGATTAAAAATGACTGCCTCTGCTACAGTTCTCTAGGACAGATCAACCTGGAGACCGTGGCAGAGAGAAGAAGCTAGCTTGCTCTGTTTTATTTAGTAGCCTAACACAAACATGATCAGGAAATCCATTGCAAGAAGGAATCCATATTCCTTTTAGACACAAAGCTGCTCTTACCCATTGATCTGGAGCTCCAGATGTCGCTGGGGCTTGCGTGTAAGATCCTCAAACCCATAGTGCAGCTTCTGTGTTAGTGCGGAGGAGCTCGAGCAGCTGCGCAGGCGAGCCGGGGGGGTTCCTGAGCCGGGAAGGCAGGTGCTGCTGCGGTTCAGGGATCTCCTCAGAATGCATCGGGGAGAGTCAGCTGAACAGCGGGGAAAACAACGGTAAACTTCAGAATAAACTGAAGAGGGGATGGAGTTAAAAGGTTATTAATAGGCCAGGCAGGTATGTTTTATATGTGATACCACTGGCATAGAAATCTGCTGAGGGAGACCTTGTTGCTACCCCATTGATTTCAGTTGAATTTGGGAATACTTTGTACTTGTATGAATAATGCCTGCCTGGAAGTCCCCAGACAAAGTGGAAAAACATATTTAATACAAGAAAATGGAGAAGTAAGTTTCTGTCTTCTGAAGGCAAGTGTGTGGATGGACCTCCTGATCTTTCCACAAAGAAGTCAATAACATCTGGAAAGAACCTGTGACAGACATTTGTGGGGAGAAACACAGGAGAATAAAAGGGGAGAGAGGAAAGATTTTTGTGGCTTCAGAAAGGAAGAAGAACTGAACCAGGCACCAATATAACACAGTGAGGCAAGTTAGCAGAGGCGAGGCCTTGTGGTTGCTCTCTGGAGCACGTCTTTGTGTGCAGGTACTCAGTCTTGCAGTTGGCAGGTTTGTTACACAGCCCCGGCGGAGCTTTTGCAGTTGAATTGTGCTTCCTGTGCTGCATCCAGATCCCCAAACCCTGATCTCATGTGCTTTTAATCATCCCGTGGCCTGAGTTGGCTGCAGTAAAGGCTTTCTTTGTGGTCGTTCTGTTGGACTTGACCCCTGCTGCAGAAGCCAGGGCTGCCTTCTACCCGATTTTCTTGACCTGCTCCTTTTACCTCTGCCTGGAGTTCTGGGCTGGAGAGATTTGAGATCTGTCACATATAGCTGGGACTTCTGAACACCAAATTGTATCTGGCTGGAGCAAGTCTAGATGTCTCAAAGCCTGGGCTTATGTATAGCACGTGTGTAGATGAATTAACTTTGATGTGTCTAGGGCATTCTGGACTGACTACATGGGCTCATAAATATTACACCTTCTGGCCACAGCAGCAGTCCATGTACATGAGAGCTGAAGTGTCCAGGCATAGTTCATATTGCAACTCAATGCTTAAGTACCTGTTCAGACACCCCAAATATCTAATGAGCAGTCATTCATATTACCTGTCTCCAGATCCCTGAGATTTACCATTTGCTTGTTATGGGATATATTTTAACGTGGCTAAGAGACCTAGGCTGCCATAGAAACACATTGCTCTCTAATTTAAGAGTGCTGCCTTATGTGAGCATCTACTTGAGCAGGAGTCATCAATACGTAGTGACCTTCCATTGTCCCTGGGTGGACGTGACCTGTTCAGCTCTCCCGTGGTTTTCGGAGACAGTGCAGTAGGGACATCAATTTCTGTGTAGGCAGATTTCCCAAATTGTTACACTGGAGTAAAAAAAACCTGAAAGTTCATTTTAAAAGCGGTGTTAGGAGGCTGTTAATGTGTTCATTGTGGTGTTCAAGACTGCCTGTGCTGACTGGAACTATAGGCTGGTGTGGAACTGCAATGGGCTGAGTACAGACAAACACATACTTGTATGGAGACCTCCAAACTGCTGGGATGGGGTTGCATTTCCAAAAAAGTGGGAGTGGTGGTGGGGAATTCAAAGGTAAAAGGCTATGCATCAGGAAGGAAAATGGCTTTATGTTTTAAGTGCAATTCATCACTTCACTCTGCCCAGTGGATGGGATATAAAAAGCAGAGTTTATGCTCAGAAGAATGTAACTGCCCTTGCTTTGCTCCCCTTCCTAGATGTCCCCGATCCTTCCCCCTCCCCATTGCTCCAAGGGCTGTCCCTATTCTGTGCTCTCTGTTGCTTTTGAAATCTCAAAGGCAGCATGTGTGAGGGAAAATGGTATTTCCAGAAGAAGGGAGGCCAACTTCTGCCTGGCAGTATCTGGAGCTTGTAACACTGCCTGTGGCCTGGAGCCCATTCTTTGTTCTCTGGATCCGCTCCCGTTTCTTAGGCTTTTTCTGATGAACAGCTGAATGCATTAGATGGTCATGCTTGAGTGCTTGTTATTTGTGGCAATTAGCGGAGGGTTGAACAGTATGCACATGTGCCGGAGAGTCCACTATAGCATCCTGTGCTGCCAGAGAGACACACATATGCCCTTTGAAACCGGTTTGCTCCTCGCAGTCAACACAGAAGCGTAGCTTCAGCCTTTTTAAGATAAGGCTGCTGCTGATATGGCTGAAAACATCCTATGCAAAAACGGGGAGCTGGTATCCAGCTCCTGGGCAGCGGTGTTGAGACCTCTACTTGGGAATAAGGCAAAAGAAAATTCCTTGGAAAGAATATGGCTTACTTTCACAGTATACAGAGGCCCGTTCGTTTTGCATCACTAGTTTCCCAGTTATTTTTGATTATCTGGCTAGCTGTTGCAGCTGTGAAAATGGTGGGCTTGTGAATACTTGCCCTCTCTTAGAGTTTGGGCCATACTACAAACAATGTAATCTGAAAACCTTAGTACATTGCAGACAAGAAAAAAAAAAATAATTGTTAGGGATCCATGTGTACAACTGTGATTTATAAGCAGCAGTATATTTTATGGTCCTTTTACCTGGATATACAACTTCTACAGGGTAGTGATGTGGTCAGCCAACTAGCAAAAGGCATGCTTAAGGGTGCTAAAACCAGAGCGAAAGGAAAGATATTAATCGCTGTGGGTTTGCAACTGTAAATTTGCTTGTATAGGCAAGGAGGTAGTCAGGGAGCCAAGTGTCAGGGCAAAGAGGACCTTTTGTTTGACTGTGTGGAGGGAAAATAAAACAATGAGTTAGGATATTTCTGTCCCTTGGAAGGCAAACTTCCCGCTCAGCCTTCTGCTCCAAGGGCAGTGTGACACGGCACAGCTGAGCACAGAGAAATGACTGAGCTGTTTAACCTGGTGACCCTCTCAGTGCTTAAACGAGTCATTTTCTCATTTCTTCATTTACTCATTCTTCACAATAGGTGGACAAGGGAAAACATGGTGGGTTTTTTTTGTTGTTGTTTGAATCTACGCAGTGTTTTAGCTACTGCAGTTATTCTGGGATTGACATTTTAAGGCAGTGTCTCATTCTTCTTACTATTCAACTCTATTTTAGAGAATATTCTTGCTTCTCCAAATTACATTGCTTTGTTAAAGTAGAAGGTGACAAAGACTCCTGCCTACCTCTGCATAATGTCCTGACTCCGATGGCTGAACATGGAATTTTTGCCTAACACCGCTTTAACACTCCCTAGCCAGCACAGCCTGATTTGCAGGCACGGGAGCAATCTGGTGTTTCACTCCAATGCAGACCTCTGTAACATGTGCAGATCAGATACTCATTAGTTAGACAGAGGAAATACAACATCTTAATTAGAAAGGGAGTTCTTCATGGTTGTGTGTGTACTGTGTGGAAAATAACATGTTAAAGAAGCAGCCTGGGGGGGGGGACGACGCACACACTATTTTAATTTTGTTTTTCTCTTTTTTTTTAACCTATGAATTTTATTGCCCATTTTGACCATAAGCCTAAGTTGTTGTGGTTTGTTTGTTTGTTTTTCCACTCCTTGCTTAATAACTGTTTGATCC
Organism: Nipponia nippon; assembly: GCF_047370975.1. NCBI lineage: Eukaryota > Metazoa > Chordata > Aves > Pelecaniformes > Threskiornithidae > Nipponia > Nipponia nippon. The sequence goes on from NW_028262391.1 coordinate 44,084,974, forward strand.
TGGTACGACTGTCAGCTACAGTTCTGCACTTGACACTCTGGTTGTGTATTTGCCCCACAAAGGTCAAGGATTTACAGAAGCTGATGGGAGTCTTGATTGTATAAGGAATACAGGATGAGGCAGATACTCCACACAGTTTACCTTGTTTATCTAAGAGTGAAAACAGTTACTGAAGAGGGAAGAAATAATGTTTTATGAGCTCTGAATGACTCCATCTTTCCATGAGTCTGTAATTCTCTTTCTCCCTGTCTCCTTAGCTGTAGGAATGCAACGTTTCTAATTTGCAGTGTTGTAAGAAAAAGCATCATATGATAGAATCACTTAATTACAACATCATTCTTTGCAAAATAATAATTTCCATGTATTTTCTTGAACTGTGGGACAGTAAATGCAGTGGAGACAGCTGGCATCTCCTTGGCAGGAATCCTTTTGAGATGCATTGCTTTTTTCTGTGTTCCTCTTATAACCTCTACTCGTTCTCTTTGATGCTGATGTTCCGTTTTAATAGGGCTCATCCTTTTACTGTAAGAACATCAGAGTGCTGTGAATAAGAGTTTGGCTGTTCAGCTTTTGTTTCTTCTTGCTATCAACTATGTGTACCTTTTAGCTCTTTTTGTTGTGGGTTCCGCCCCCCCCCCCCCCCCCGACCCCATCAGAAGATATGTATCAGCAAATATGATCTCTCAAAAGCTTTATTTCAGAATTTAAACTAAACACTGCTGTCGCTGTATTTTTCCAGCGCACTGGGAAGTTAGGGTGTTTCAGCATTGCTAAATACCTAGGAAGTGCTACTATTAGTTTACAGACCTGAGATGAGAGAATCTTTTGAGAACACTACTCCATCCTATTAATAGCAATGGTGGAGTTGTTAGTTGGTTGAATTTTTCTTGTGGTTATCAATTCAATGGTATTTATTTCTAACTTAATTTGCTTTCTTCTTGATACTTGATTTTTTCCCAAGACTCTTTCAATACTCAAAATCTTCTTTACACTATGTTACAGGTAAGATGGTGACTTGTAGTTTTTGATTGCTGGGTCAATGTCTTTCCCCGCCTATTTTTAGGAAAACAGAGATTAAGAGCAGCAGTGCCTTGGCTGTCCTCTGGTAACTCATCAAAGGTAGCTAAAGAAAGGCTAGTCAGTCAAGTAGTCTGGAGTAAGGATGTAGTGCCATACGGTGCTTGTGAAGCAGGGAAGTTAAACACTGTCCCATGCACTGGGAACATGCATTTCTCACCTCTCTGGCCACAACATTTCAGTCCTGAAGTTTCGAAGTGAAGATGCTCCTGCAGCTCTTTAAGCAGTCCCTGCTCCCCCCCTAGCGCGCTAGTGCCTACAGGCAGAGTTGGCAGAGTCATTAATCCAGAGCTGGAAATCAATCCCTATGTGGTGTCACAAAGCAGAAGTGAACTGAGTGTGCATAAAAGGAATGTTTTTTTGCTTCTTCATCCATATTCATTTTCAGCATATATTGCTGTGTCATAGTGCTGTAACTTTCTACAAGCCAGTATAACCACTCCATTCCTTTTTCTTCACTGAATCCTAAAACTTGCTGATTTTTATAATTTCAGATACCAATTAACATCTGTGTCTCTACACATATGAACAATTAAAAGTATGTCCCTTGGCAGATATAGTTAGTATCTTCTGGGGGAATTTCATGAATCCTTATTTTAAAGAATAATAATGTATTTGGTTTTACTTACTGTGTAGCAGCTTGCTTTTAAATTTACGTTAAAAAAAAGAAAATGTTTTTGAATTTTGGTGGGAGAAAAAATAAAGGGAAGAGAATGGTGGGGATAATTATTGAGACCAGCCAGCTCAGTTTTCTAAAACCATGCACCAGAGTCTCTGAAAAGTAAAAAGTGAAAACAAATAACAAAACAAATAAAAGCTTAAAGCAGAAAACAGATATTTAATAAAAACATGTTGATGCTAAAAATATAAGCACTTAAAATGCACTCTAAACAAAGTAAGTGAATTAAATATTCAGAGCAAAAGTTTTCTGTTTCCTACTGGAATCAGATTTTGTGTGAAAGCAGTAATTGCTCGCTCTACTCTGGGATGTTTGCTTATACCAGAGCTGCCTCCCTTTCTGCTGGGAGGGCTCTTAGTTTCCAGACAGATGTGAGAGTGGCTCTGGTTTGTAAGGCTGCGTGTAAGAGCTGGCTCCAGATTTTGGTGATCCAGATTTACACCCACAATTAACTGCAGGTGTAATTTATAGATGTTTGATTAGGCTGTTTCGAATGTTTAGCTTTGGGCCAGTTTAATGAGCTGGCTCAGTGTTATGAATCAACTGTGCAGTTAATCACAGGGACAAAACTTTGGGCTGTTATTGGCAAGTACAAAACGTATGTTTACAAGGTCAGACACCAACTATAAAACCCAGGACTTCAACTTTTAAGGAAGAATGATGTTTTTCTGGCTTAAATGCTTGTAATAGAAGCCTTAGTACCCTTTTCCTCAGTTGAAGAGAAGAGGACAGCATGATGTATCCCTAGATAAGTGTTGAATTTCTAAATTTTAAATTTGTTAAAAGATGTATTAAAATAAAAGTAGCCAGTGTTTGTTTGCATTCAAATAGCACACGTAGAGTATCAGTGAGGTCTATGATCACACAAGCAGCTAGTGTTGATAAACTGTCACGTCTGCATGTGTTACAACTAGGAATATCGTTGTAGTAGAGAGCAGCCCACAAACTTTACAGGGAGTTAATCTAGCAAAGATATTCTTCCAGGATTATCAGTTCATCTGAAGTAGTATTGAAACTCAGCCCCATAATATAATCTATTCAACATTTATTTGTTTCAGGGTTACAAGAAGCATTGAGTCCCAAAGGAGTGCTATGCATAACGGAAGACTTGACTGGTAAGAAATACTGGATGGGGTGTTCAGTTCCTATTTGGTAAGAGACAAAATACATTTGGCATAAAAAATGGTAGCAGCACACCTCCTCTAAACATATCTATAAATTGTCAGGGATAATTCATCAGCTGAGGAGACTGGTATTTTTGGTGGTAATGAAATCTTATGGAGTCATACATTTAACAAACTACTGGCTGTTGACTGATAGCTTGTACAAAAGAATCAAAATGGACCATCGCTGTAGCTATGAGATATTCTGCCTTTTCACAGAAATGTTGCAGGCTTCTTCATAACGTTACGAGTATGCCATCTCCCTCCCACCCTGAAAAAGTAGTTTACATAACTTATTCTTCATGTCAGTAGAAAGCTCTATAAGAGCTGCGTAAGAAGACACTTAATGACTAAAAACACTGGTAGAAACCTTGTGTCACAATGTGCACGTGGGTATTGAAGCAGAGAAATGACTGTTTTGTGTTTAAGCTTGCCAAAATGCAGCTCTTTCTGTCTGGATATGTGTGTGATACATTCCCAACAGAATATTAAACAGTTAATCTGAACAGAGACACTGGATCGCTTTTTCTTTGCAGGAAAACTGGTCTGTAATATAGAACAGAATATTTTCACTAGGTTTTAAGTCTTATTCTTCTATATGCCAGCGATAAGCACAGCAGCAGTATCTTTCTTTCCTTTTTCTTCAGACTGTAATTGAGATCTTTGGTTCTAGATCATAGGGATAAATTGATAAAAAAAAATCACTATGTAAAACTTTGATTTAATGAAAAAAAAATAGATAATTCCTTGATTATATGTTAGAGTAGATAGGTCTTCAGTTACCCTCTTTAGGAAACTCTTGGTTAACAAAACCTACAATCTGTTTGCTTTATAGAAGAGAAGTTCCCTGGTGGTTCATTTCGCTTATTGTTGCACTGTTACCTACCTGCAGTAACAGGAAACTTCTGTGATGATCTTATGAAATTACCTGAACAAACTGTCTTGAGTGATGTCATTTATTTACCTTCTGAGGGAACTGTTGTTTTAACGGGGACTGAGCGAGCACAAACTGGGGATAGAAGAGTGCAAATATATTTCAGAGGGGGCTGATGGAAAACTTCCCATCAGTAAAAAGCGGAAGGCTTAATTATGACAAAGAATACTGATTTTTACCTTATACATTCTTTCAAAGAATTATCGTGTTTTGTGTTTGGGAAATACCACTGTGGTGGTGGTGATGATGATATTGCTGCAAAGTATGTGAGTTAATGCATCATAGTGTTGAAGTTCATGGGACTTCTACCAGTCCTAACCCCTGTAAGCCCTGCCTGCAAGTGTTGTGTGTCCAGGAGCAGTCTAAATATTTATGTAGCAGTCTTTAAGAAATGTTTACAGTCTATATGACACTTCACAGGCACATCTTTCTGTAGTCAAAGTCATGAAAATTCAGAGACTATTCTGATACTTGGTGACTTTTACCTTAAAAAAAAAAAAACAAAACTAATAAGTTTTAACAACCTCGCGATATACTCTTGTGACATTGCAGGTAAATATTACTAATTAGCTACTAGGGCTAAACATTTTTGATCGTGGGCAATTGAGATGGCTGCTTATTTAGTTCATCATTAGGTTGGAAAAAATACTTTTCCCTGGAGTAATAAATTGGTTGGCTGCATCTGTGAAATTGGATTAATGCTATGGTTTTATTGACTCTAAAGTAAATCCTTGTTTGAGATACTCACTTAAATATAAGTCAGAATGTGTCTAGATTGACGTTCTCATGCTTGGGAAAATGAATCTGTATTTGCCAGAATTGATGACAAAAGATGGTTAGTTAGTAAAATTGAGCTAGATGAATTTTTAAGTGATGAGTCTCTGTCCTACAAATGGCATGTTAAATTCTGCTTTGCGCTGAAGCTTTCTGTTGAATTATTAAGGGTTTACGCTATAAATACATTGTCCTAATAGCAATTTTTTTCCCCCAACCCACCTGAAAGTTATCTTATATTACAATGCTAGCTTCTCTGGGTACCTTGATACTTCCTGCAGGGTAGATAATGGTAAGTTATTGATGCATTTTGACAGCTTTTCAAACACGTTGTCTGCGTGAAACAGAGCTGTATAAAATTTAGCCTTCTAGAAGTTAACATGTAATTTGTCATTATAGGAACAGTAAAACAAGACTTGAATGTTTCTCAATTTTCTGAGCAGTAAAAGACACCTTTTTATCTCTGTGAGACACTTCTTGCTTCTGGCACAAAGGAGGAAAGTTCAGCCACTGGAAGTCCTAGTGGGAGCTCTGAGCTTCCAGATCTGAGAGTGTGCGGGCATGTGTGTGCAGGGGGGTGGTGGGAGCAGGCGAATCGTCGCTGTGCATCTCCTGCATTCTTCTCCAAAGGAAACACATGGGAGATGAGAATGATGAGAGGCTCCTCTGATCTCCTCTCAGTAACAGTTTCTTCCTTGGCCACCCAACTGACCCAAGATATCTGGCTTCCTTGTTCTTTCTTTTCCCTTGGCTCTTGCATTATATTGAATGTGCTTGCTGCTAAGGAGTAGATTTCAGCAGTAATTATGTCAACAGAAACCATTGCAATCTGCAGTAAAGCCAAATGCTACATTGTCTGGATATTCCTGCTTTTAATTTCCTAGTGCTTATATTTGGCTCAGAATTGACTGTAACAAGAATCCTGTGTGTAAGTGAAAATACTGTGTATACTGGATATTTTAAAACTGAGCCTGGGATATTTTTACCCTTTTTTCAGTGCAAGCTATTAAACCCTCTATCATACAGGACAATGTTTTTTGATACAAGGTCAACATAAAAGCTTTTCTAATATTAACCCCAGTATCTCTTCTTTCACTGTAACAACCTTTATGAAAACTGCTTGCAGTGATGTCCACCAGAATCTTCCAGATACTCTAAGCCCAATAGGAGGCTATTTTATTCTACCTACCCTGTGTAGTGAGTAGCACCCATTTTATTTCCCACATTAGAAGTACAGGAATTTAAGCAATGCCTATATTTAAGCAACTGGACTATTTCCAGCCAATATTTCAGAGAAGTATGTGGCTTAAATGAACACTCAACAATAAGTGGACAAATACCTGGTGTCTTCAGTGGCATCAGAAGGACTCAGCGGTATGTTCGTCTTTTTATTCACCAAAAAGTGGGTTTAGCCTCTCGGAGCCACCTCACTGAAAAGAGAGCCCTAACAGAAGACAGTGACTGGCACAGTAGTAAATCTTCCGCTTCAAAATCCATTTTACCTGTCCCAAAATCTGAATAGTTTAAGGGCTTTGGTCTAGTACAAATTAATTTATCTGAATGGAGAAATGTGAATGGATAAAGAAGGTAGTGGTAATAACAGGGAAGGGAGTGTCTTTTTAGTTGAGGAAGAGAAAGAGAAAAATGATGAGAGGTTTGGAGTCACAATAGGAAATGTAACGTTTGCATGAATGGTTTGAGAATGTCTGGTGCAATCTAAGAATTTCTGGTGCTTTTGATTAGTGGCCGTGAAGGGGAGGGAGGGAGGGACAACTGAGTACAAGCGGTTGCAGGAAGGATGAGAGACAATCGGTTATGGAGCACGTGAAGAAAAATTAGGAATGGAGAACAGGGCAAAAAAAGGGAAAGGGAACCTTATGGAATGAGGAAAGGGGGAAACAGAGAAATTATGGCGAGATGGGAAGGAAAAGGTGGGAAAAAGGAAAGAACTAAGATGAAGAATGAGAAATACCTAAGAAGTAGTAAATAATGAACAATCTTGAGAAATAACAATGATAAAGGAGGAGATACAAATTTATTTTTGTGGAGCTTTTAAAACCACATATATTTGTGTCTTAGTTTATCTTTTAGCTGTTACAGGCAGAAAAAAGGAGCTATCAGATTAGCGAAAGGGTGTTTTTAAACTTAAATCCGGATTTATACCGGTGGAAACCTTGGCCTGTTGGGTCAGAGTTTACCAGCCTGACTGTGTGCCTGGGGTAGCAGCAGCCATTTTCAGTGTGAGCGCCAGTGGAGGTTGGAGAACGATCCCATGAAACACTTTTTCAGACTGGTGAATACCAGTAATAATTTGCAGATATGATATGGTATTTTGCTCCAACATTAGGCAGACCGTGACCATCGTAGAAACATTTTCCCAGGTTTTTATTGTATTTATGATTGCTATTTAGTTCTATCTGCAAGCATACCTGAAGCAGCTTTTCTCATAGCAGCCAGAAATAGATAGAAAATGCAAATGAAGCCAAATGATGTTGTACCGATCTCCTTAAGGAGTTTGACTCATTGAAATTATATCTACCCCCCTTTTTTTCTGGGCTGCAATGTTGTGGGTTTTAGCATGGTTTTTAGCATTTCTACTGACTATGTGCTGCAACAGATCTCTGAGGGCAGAGACAAATACATAGAGGCAGATACGCCAATGAGGTGTGGAGGTTCATGAGGTACAGAGAAGGGGAAAAAAGCTAGCATACGAGCACACAGTAATCCTGGCAATAACAGATGTACTGGGAATAATAGTGTGCTCCTGAGAGTTAATAACAGTGATGCCAGTGACGTTTTTTGGCATAGGAAAAGACCCTCTGAAGCCTGGAGCGACAATGGCTGCTGAGTCTTCCTTTTACAACTTAAGCTCTTGCAATCCTGTACAGCAGAGACAGAAGGAGAAAAAGAGAACTTAAACAGTTCAAATGCTGACAGTTGGCATTGCTAAGAGAATGGATGTAAATGGCATAAAATTAACAGATTACGTCCTGCCAAGTTTCTTCTTAATTGATGTCATTCAGACCTCCTCAGCAGGCATTGTAACAGCAGAAATTCAGTCTCCCCAAGGTTCTTCGCTGTTTAAATAAGACAATGCAATTCCTTAATAAGTCTGAGAGCTGGAACTATTTTTTCCTGAAATCTTGACTTGATAATGCCTTTGGGCTCAATCTTGCAAGGTGCTGAGTGTCTCAGCCCCCACCGACTCCAGAGGTAGGTGAGGCACTCAGCCCCCTTGCACAGCCAGGCTTTTTGTTCCAGCAGTTCATCTCACACAGGAAGGTGTGTGTTTTCCTCATGGAGCTTGGGATGAAAAGGTATGTGGGTAAAATGTGACAGCTGCCTGTAATTTCCCCTTCCCATTACGGACTGTAGCATCACTTTTGTTGAAGTGAAGTTGGTGGCAATTTACAAACCCAATAATACAATCTTGTGATTTCTCTTTGAAAATTATATGCCAGATCTAGACCTGCTTTTCAGCAAATAAATCTGAAAGAAATGTTAGTACCTGGAATTAGAACATAATCACGGGTTTGTTTAAAAGAAAAAAAAATCCCCAATCTGTTCTACACACTGGCTTGATGGATACGAAGGGAGCCATTGTGGTTTATTATGTTGCTGACCTGCTAATTAAAGAGCCCTTAAGAAAGAATTGACATAGAGGATATTTTGTGGCTTATTCTGTGTGAGTCCCTGAGTTGTCTTTGACAGAATTAAATGTAATACCTTTAAATGTTACACAGTGTATTTGGGGTTGTATGATTAATGCAAAGGCTTTGAGACTTGAATTTTACTTTGCTATGGACTTGTTTGACCTCCCTGTCTCAATTTTTCTATCTCAGAATTAGTTAAATAAACATGTTGTAAAGCTTAATTAATATTTTAAATGTTTTAAAATCCCTGAGTGAAAAACAGAGATCTGTGAAGCTACCACTTGAGAGCTTAAAATTCTTATCTAAGTGTACTCATAGTCACCATTACAGGTGTTACTGTAGTACATAGAAATCTTAATCATGGATTGGTTAGGCTGGGCGCTGTAAAATACAAACAAAACATCAGTTTACAATAAACTTTTGAAAGTTCATATAAGAGATAGAATATGTTAATCAAAAGCCACAGTAGCATTTTTCTGTATTTTATTTCCTGAAGAAACAGTAGAATACAGGCAAGAATATGGGCTTTGGTCATATGAAAATATTTAATGTGACCATCTCAATGGCTGCCTCATCCCTTGTAGGATTTGGATGTACAGGTTTGAAATAAAGAAAACAGAACAGTACAAAACAGCCCTCTCCTTGTGAATGTTTAGCGTTATTCAAACAACAGGGAGGGAGGGAAACTGCACTGAAAGTTTTCCACCTTCAGCATAGCTCCTTACTCTTACCAAGGCAAGTAGCAGTAGTGAAATCATAGGGTCTTTTTACCTGTCAATTCAAAGAAAAATAGATTGCTTGCTAGGGATGGATTACTGTATAGTGAGATTTTAATCAAAGTTTCTGACTCACTTGTATGTTTTTAAGATACTGCCATAAACATTGCCTCTAACATAGCCAATTGCAAAGTGCATTTCTTTGATTTACCTCCTCTAAAATAAGGGTATAATAATTTCTTTATATGCATGAGCAACACAAGCCAAAGTCCCTATCAAAACAAGACTTTCCATTGCTTTTATCTCTCTGTAGAAAAGACAGAAAATCAAATCTGTCAGTAAAAGCTGTTAACCATTTAACTACTGGAAGCTATCACATTGAAGTGATGTTACATATCACTTTAATTAACATTTTAATATGAGCTGATACAGAACAGAGTAGTACTTTTTTCCTGTAGCATAAAGCTTGTCTTATATAATCATTACCCATTAACATACTTGTGCTCACGAAAGTATGGTATTTATCATTTCTCATCCTATTCCAATAATTTACTGCCTCAGGAAAAAAGGGCATGAAGATCTTGATACAGTGCTTGGTGTAGCCCAAATGGTATTCTTTCCTTTGATCGGAATAGACTTCAGATTAAGTCCATCGAGAAATTTCTTACTCTCATCCACCGACGACATCTGAAGGGAAGAAGGATGCCACTTCAAAGGATACTAGTGATGGGCAAATTGTTCTCTACATAAGTAGGGGCCAGCATATGGTCTTTTGACAGCCTGTGAATTACTGTAAAACATTACATAGGACATGTATTGGCCTAATTTTCTTCAGGATTTTCTGAAATCTGTGTTCATCTTGTGCCTGTGAATTGGGATTTGTACTGATGGTACTTCCTATTTTTGCATGGAAAATGAATATTCTAAGCAAAGCCTTTGAATACAGTTAAAGAGCCCAGTTAAAATGACAGCTATAAACAGCATGATTTGAAGGTCATCTCCCCATCTTCCCTCTGTGAGAGACAATTAGAAACACTTTCTAAAAATGCAGATACCTGTCACTTGGCTTACAACATTTTGCTTTATTGTAATTGAGTAAGAAAGAGTAGAGAATTGTGAGGGACTCTGTCCTTGCCTAAGAATTTTGCAATTTAAGTTGAGGTGTCAAAAACCTGTTGATGTTATCTGGTACCTTTCCTTTATGATGAAAATGTTAGCACAGCAATTTCTGAGAAAGACAAACCTTCTTGGACCTGTAAAACAAAATAATAACAGTCTTGTAAACAAGTGTCTGTATGATTGCTCTTGACATTTTAATTTACGACTTGTTAAAAGTCCATTTTCTTGACCTTAAGAGGCTAAATTTGAATGAATTTGAACATCTTGCTGCAGCAGGATTCCTGAAACTCCTTATAAAATGGCATAAATGATACTGGCCTAGAGGAGGTATTTAATATGCAATCATCTTCAAATAACAATCTTGTATAGTTTTTTGTGTTCACTATTCTTCCAGAGCACGTTTCCAAACATATCTCTATATGCAGGTTCTCTTCACTTTTGATTTTCTGTGGTTAGTTAGCACAAACTTACTCTCAGCTTGTTTTTAATGGCAGTGCAAAACATGAGTGTATCATGACCTAGTTGTGTAAAAACCTACAGAATGCTCATAACTGTGTACTTAGTTAGCCAGCCCAACGTTTGTTAAACGTTCTTGGTGTTATTTTTAATCTGCCCTGTTTTCAAGAGGGATTATGCATAGCTGTGCACTTTGGAAGTCAGAGAAGAACTGTCAGATGTCAGTTAGGGAAGTGACTCTCGGAGAGTCTCTCCATGAATATGTATGAATTGAAAAGCAGCACAGTGATGGCCCTGGAGCCTAGAATTCTCTATCAGATACTGCATAGAAGAGAAGCAGAAATAATTCAAACGTTCACTACCTGCCATGGTTTCATATGGAAGTGATCAGACAGGCCCTCTGCCGCTCATATGATGACTCTGCATTTGGGTAATACTTCAATTGTCATGTAAATTTTAGAGTAAGCAAATATAAAGTCCCAACATGTGTTTGACTTGCAGAAGATAAGCTTAATTTAACAGTAGTTCACTGCTTTATGGTAGGAAGATGTATTGTGATGGCTGCGTTTTCTCTCACTAGCTCTACTTCCTTGAGACTTCTGCCTTTGCCAGCTAACTCTTCCATTTTCAGAATTCACTGAGAAGCTGTGTTTCTGGTAAAGGTAATCACTTTTGATTACTGCGTGACAATGTAATGGCTTGGTTAATTGTATGTTGTGCAAAGCTAAAAGAGAGGAAGATGTCTGTATTGTCCTTATTCATGCGGTACGTGAACCTGTATCAGTTGTCTGTGTTTCATTTTAAATCGATAGTTCTTTAAACGTTCGGCAGAAAGTGTGATTTAAAGTCAAATTCATCTAGATACATTTAACAGTGCTTTAAAAAATTTATTACCAGCTGAACTGGTAGCAAAATGGCCATACTGCTTATGATTTGGCTGGTATCCTGGCTTTCTTGCTCTCCAGATTATTTTTGGGTAGTTTGGCAAATCTGTACTTTCGGGCAGTTCAGCACATCTCCTCGTAATACAACATAAATTGAACTGTAAAAACTAATGGATTGGAATACATCAGGGCTTTAAAGACTTATGGCCAATTCTATATATTTTGTGCAGTGAAAGAGGCTATCAGCCTCAGGTTTGTCATGAAAACTCAACCTGAAGTTGAAAAACTATCCAAGCTTTCATGTAATGGCAGTCTGTCTTCACTGGAGAATGACCTGACTTTTCTTTAAATGCGATACTTACAAGTAAATTCTGATTTAAGCCCCGTGTTGTTGGGGGCTAATGTTGTTCCTCTTGCTGAATGGTACTGCACTAAGGAGAAGAGAGAAAGAAAAAAGGTAGTAGTTTAGTGAGCAATTCAGCAGAAGAGGACAAGTGGTAGGGAGACCTTGCCAAGTTTCTCAAGTGGTCAGCAAGTGATTCTGAAGTTGACTTTGAGCCACCTTTGTTCTGCAGGAGCCAAACTTTTTTGAGAAGCAGATGTCCTCTTCTTTCTTCTGCACCGCTGCTTGTTAAAAGTGCTAATGTGTCAATATTAAAGAATGTCATCTCGCTGAGCCATAGCCTGCCCAAATGCCAAGTTGGCTCTGCTTGTGCTTTGAGAGTTGGTCAGCCTTATTTTTTTAACTTGGTGGCAGTATTTCCTTGGGCTGCATGAATCTCTAGAATTGGTACTACTGTCATGCTTTATTTGTACCTCCAGAGCATGCTAGCTACCTCTAACCTTTCACTTTTGCAAACCACTTTGACAGAACAAATGCTCATAATTCCAACCCAATACCATCATATCATTTCATATCATATCATTCCCTTATCTTGAAAACTGTGAAGGACATGAGTGTGAAGGAATTAACTACTTCATTTTGGGGATGATGTCATCTCCCTTCATTGGACCTACCTTCATTTGCCTACTGTATTTGATGGAAGTCCCGTCTTGACCGTTTCCTTCCCAGTCTTTTGCTACGTGTTTTATTGTCAGCAGTCCCTGTTATCTGCACCCCAAGGGCAGTAAGTCAGCTTGATGTCAGTTCTGTGGAAAATTGAGGAAAGAGATGGCCCCTGACCAGAGTAAGATGCGTGCCATCCGTTCTACAAGATTGAAGTCTGCTGTCACAGTTACAAAGCAATTTTTTGTTTTGGGATTTTTTTTTGTGTGTGTGTGTGTGTGGCTTTTTTGTGGTGGTTGTTTTTTTTTGTTGTTGTTGTTGTTTGTTGGTTTGGTTTTGGTTTTTTTTCCTTTTTAAAATAACCTGAACACTTTCCAGGAGTGTAAATGTCAAAGACATCAGTAGAAGCATATATTATTTTCTACAAGTGTAATCGAAACTTTTTTATTACTTGCCTACTGATCATTTATTTGTACATTGACTTGGTTCAGAGATCTGAGTATTTCACAAGTGTAAATGAATTCAGGCTGACTGCTTACTTTTTAGATAAATAGTAATTTTATTAATTTTAAAGAGGCATGAGTAGTTTACCACTACTGTTTTAACAAGTATTTTCCTAAGCACTAGGGCTACTGGAGGCAGGTTTCCATTCGATTTGTGTCTGAGCTGGCTGACCTTTTAAATTCAATTATACGAAGGCATTTGAACCTAAACTTTGACACAGTGGAGGATTGACAACAGCACAATAGACTTGATGTCAGCATTCCTAATATCTTCTGAATTATGTGTGGCTTTAATGCCCTGCATCTCTTCTGTGAGGACTTGAGCACAGTATACACAGCTGCGTACCTCCTCTTGCACGCGTTTGGGGCGCTGAGGTTTAAATTACTGGGGGCTATGAATGTGCTGATTTTCCAGGATTGAACTGAGTTAAATGAAGGAAATGTAAGTAAATGTTGTTGCTGTTTCTTGGGCAGTAAATGCAAAATCTGAAGAAGAATGGATTCCCCAAATGTTTGTGTCACCTTTTTGCCATCTCTCCATTCTGTACCAGGAGGCCGGGTGGAAAATGTCTTCATGTCCTTCCTCCCCTAAAGATGGCCTGCTCCACTCTGACTCCCAAAGGAGACTCAGTCCACCATCTCTTTTGGGCATACATGTTGATCCCATTGTATTCCCCAGTCTTTTTTACCTTTCTTGTTGAATTATGGATATGATTGTGACCTCTGCAGCCCTTCCCCTGTATGCCTGCTCCCCTCACAGGCTTTGGCCAGAATGACTTGCTTGCAGGAAGCGGGGGAGTTAGTGTGCTGCTTTGCTGCTCAGTGGAAAAAATGATGGTGAAAGGAGGACTTGGGTGTAATGTGCTAGTATGATCCTCTGTAAGGAACTGGCAAGAAACAGAGTGATTGGAGTAAAGCTGAGGAGGCAGTTGTTAAGGCTGAAGAGCGGACAACCCAGTGAGGACTGTAGAGGTAAGGAGAGAGCTAGCTGGCTGAGGCCTGGAGGATAGTGGGGTTCAGCAAGGAAGGCTTTAAGCAAGAGCTCCTTCTCCTCTCTATTAGATGAATACTTTTGTCTTTTCACTATCCACCTCCTCTCTTCGTCTCTTCTGAGAAATCGGCCAACTCTGCGTGCCTGATGCTTTTGGCCCAAAATACACTCTTCAAAGTGGAGACCATACACCCTGCACCATGCTCTGCAGTCCTAGGAGCTGTACCTCCTCTACCATGCCCAAGCACCACCAGGCCGGCGCCAACCACCCTCCCTGCATGCCAGGACTGGAGACAGCTACTCAGTGAGTGATGGTCCTTCCACCGTGCCCCTTCCCAAGCACCCCCAGCATGGCCTCCTGGAGCATCTGCTGCCTCCAGTCTGCTGAGACAGAGGCCGAAGGGGTGACTGAAGCTTTCCAATGAGCGTGGCATTTGTGTGAGTGCCATGAGCACTCACTGGCTCATGTTTGGAGGCTTGAATTTGTACAGCAGCCTTTCTTCAGCGTAGGCATTAATAGATCACTCTTCTCTGTGGCAGCGTTTAGAGTCACAAATGTTAGAAACTCAAGATCCCTATCTGAAACCCGCCAGCAGGCGCGGGTGTTACGGTTGTAGAGAGGACTGGCAGGCAGCAAGCAGGCGATGGGACTGCATACATCATCTTAGGAAACCAGCCTATAAATGCGTTGTGCTGTATCTGATCTCTCTTCTAGCCAGCAGCTCGCACATATTCAGGGAGAAGTGTAGAAACTGCTTCTTAAAAAAGCCTTTGTGTTCTTTAGTCACGTTTTACAAACGGTTTCTTCAGCTATGTAAATTATTGACTGTGAACAACATCCATCACGCAAAGCGCAAGTTAAGCAATTATAGGTTCAACTTGATATAAAAACACACAGAAGGCTACTTACAGATACTACAGAGAAAAGTCAGCAATTTCATTCCAGATTTGTGCATTACTTGGGCTGTGAACCAAATTGTCTGAAGGTTATAATGGCCCTTACTTCAGTGTTACCATGGCACAGCAAGCCAGAGCCAGGAGTTTGCCTCAGCTGTTACAGAGAAGGGAAAGAGTCACCAAAAAAGCAGAAATGTTGCCCCCAGCTTACATGTTCAACAGACAGATTTAAACCAGGGGTAGAGCAGGAATATTTTAATATCTAGTTTAACATCTTAATATATTTTGTATAGCTAATCTTTTGTATTCAGTGTACCTGCCTTGTACTAAGTGTTATGGCTAGTATGAAACACTAAATATAAATTGTGTAGTGTATTATAATACTAATACATTCTGAATTTATTAGTTCTCAGTCTATCCTCAGAGAAGCTGACAATGAATATTAAATAAAACTGCTGTCACAAAAGCATTTAACATCATAGTCTTGGGTAATTCATAATATACTGAACATTTTGTATTTAATGAAAAATCATTGGGTTGCATCTAGTAGTTCAAAAATGAGTTTTGAACCGAGATAGCCAAGGCATTAAATGACTTCATTGCAGTAAGTACATATGGGTATTTTTTTCTGTAAATTCTTTATTTGGTGCAATTCAGACATAACTAATATTTATGAAAGTTACTTGTGCAATGAGCTGTTACTATTCGAGGAATTCTTTTCTTTGTCTTTATGGTCCATAGATTTGTCTCACTTTTGAGTTTTTTTTGTGTAAATAATTCAAATTATTCTTTTCATTTTAATATGACCTAATCAGTATGTATCATGCATTTTAATGTAATAACAGTTTCTAATTATTTAGAACCATTATTAGTTTTCTGAAATTCAAGGGAATTAAATCAGGATGATTTTAGTTCCCTCTAGCATTGCCAAGGAAGTTCTTAGCACTTAAACCCCATTTTTAAACTTTATTTTCTTAAGGTGTTTTGCAGCCTTGAAACTAAAACTTACTGATTATCAACATTTTGTCTTTATTTTTGAGAACGCTAGTAAACTGCTATTGCTTTGTACCAGTCTGATTACAAGGAATGGCTTTTGACTTTCTTTTTTTTAAACCAGGGTAGCATGCTTTAAAGGTTATTTCTGCCCCCACCACCTGTTTTTCCTTTTTGTGGTTTTAAATTTTATGTTTGGTAAGGTAGAATGTGGGAGAACGAAGACCAGATTTTTAGGTGAAGTTCAGTTAGTGGAGCAACACAACCTGAGTTGCAAAGTGCTGTTTATGCAAAGTGCTGTTTATCTGCAAAGGCAGGGTTTTTTTTAGAAGTAACGTAACAGTCTCACCCGCTTGCATGCCTTTGCTCTGCCCAAGCAACACTGTCTTCTGTATGTGAAGCCTTTCCTTCAAAAAGAATCTTCATTTTGCAAAGAAAAATATTTGAAAATTGTAATTTTCCCAAGAACCCTAATGAAGTTAAATCTTCACTTCTTTATTCTCAGTTGGATCTGCATATCTAATTCTTAAAATGTCCATTTTCATTGTATAGCATTAGAATATTGTAAATGTAAAAAAATGACATGAGATTAAGAAACATTTGTGAAAGAAAACTGCTTTCCAGACTATAAAGCACAGGGAGACCAGGGACTGTAGAAGTCTATAAGCTGAAAATTAGTAGAGATGGGGAAGTATTCTGGGGATATGTTGTCCTGTACTTGGCACTGCCTGAAAACTGGCCGTAATTATTCACTTCTAGAGATAGGGTGGAGCTGCAGTCCAAAGCTGTGTGGCCTTTCATACATACAGCAGGGTGGCTCCGACCCACACTGAGCATATGGGGGTGTAGGGCTGCATGCTGTTGTTTCCACAAGCAGGCCAATTTTTATGACATTGATTTTGCAGGAGAAAAGTCTAAACCCGAAGACAGGTTGTAATGGAGTGACCTTTTTAGTGATCCTGAAGAGGCAGACTTTTGCATTGAGTGGAAGGCTTGAATGGTTGAGAACATATTTAGAAAACTGGAGTCCGCAAGATCTGACTAGAGGAAAAAAGAAGCCATTTATTAGGGACTCAACAGGATTTATCTGTATTACAGCTGAAAAAAAGTGAATGTATGCCTACAGTATATAGCCTCGGATCCCTCTGGTTTGATTTGGAAAGCTGGGGAATTGAGCAGAGGTGTGAAGGCAATGTGTATAAGCAAGTTAAACCACCAGTATGCAACTCCCATTGGGACGGTAGTTGCCTTAGATCACTGTAACTGAATACTTTGATAAGGATTAAGCTACAAGAATTTAGGACCACCAAATAATATCTATATAAATGACTTAACATACTTGAAAATCAGCACTGGATTAACAGAGTAAGTTGGTTTGCCCTCACTTAAGTCCTCCTGTAGAAAACCCTTTGGAAGTCCTATGCTCAGACTTTAATCCCAGAAGGATGCTCTTTAGTTTCCATGTACGTAGCAGAATTCATACTGTCCCAGGACACTATTTTAATACCAGTTTGTTTAATGTACTTTGGATGTGGTTAGAATTGAAACATACTCTCTCAATTCATCAGCACTGTTTTTCATTTGTAACAGCCTGGAGCTTTGGGGATTTCAGAAGAATTTGCTTTAGCTTTCTTTTTCATTAGAATTTATTCGCAGCTGAGGGAAATTTCAACAACAGCCAGGAGCATCACCATATAAATACATGGGTTGATCCCACTCCCTGACCTGGCACAGCTTTGATGCAAACTTGTTAAATCCTGGCAATATGGGTGTGCCTCTTGCTTCTGATTTTCCAGTTTAATAATGAGAAACTTTGAGGTCATAATTTACAAATGCAAAACACTGATTAGCTCTTTTAATTAAATGAATAACACCTTAATATGCTTTGTATGCTTTTTGTAGAAAGACTCTGATTATTTCATTGCTTCAGGAAATGTGAGGGATTTCTTTTTTCCTTAAGACAGTACTGTGTGCATGTGCTAGGAATGTGAATCCTGGGGGTGAGGCTGGCAGATTCGTCAGGCTCTATGAGAGGTCTAGTGACTGCTTCAGGTTTGACCTCCGCCAGCTTCTCCTTTCCCCCTCTGTTTTATGGCACTGTGACTCTGTTGAACTGCATGAATGAGGGATACACCTTCGCCCAGCTAGTCTACCATGGATCTGCATTTTGCTGACAGGAACACTTCTGTTTGGGAAATTTTCCAGGTGAATCAGAGAATTTCCACATTTGTCCAGGATGCCTGGCAGCCCAACTGGAGCTATTGGGCAGCATTATCTGAACAGACCTGGGGAAATCCCAGGCATTTCTATACTGTGCATGCCTATGGTTTCACCCAACAGGCTTCTGATTTCCTCCTGGAGGGCTTCATCTGTAAACCCTTCCCTCTTGCAGACCTGCGTTTATAGGGCTTGGACCAAAGCCATGGAAGAGGGGAGATGCCTGCAGTAAGGGCTTATTGGGTTTAGCCAGTGTGCAGGGCAGAGTGGGAAGCTTAACTGGACTGTTAAAACTTTCTTCAAAAAGTCTGTGCAGTAACGCACTTTGTTCTACAAGAACGTAAATGTTAGTTTATTCATGCAGTTTGTTACTGTGTCAGTCCACAAAGTGCCAAGGTAGGGTGGTCTGGCTTTAAATCTTCACCAAAATTTTAGGAATTATTTAGCTTACAGTACTTACAGGCGTTCTATACATATGAAAACTTAAAGATGTTGCCAGCTGCAGTTCTTTCAGAACTCTTCCGCATCTCCTCGTGTGGTTTTTCAAAAGCTGCATAGCATCAGCTCAGCTCCTCTTACGTGGCAGTCCATTAGACTTTTAACAACCCTGAGCATTTTTAAACCCCATTCATTCTCAGAAAAAGCTACTTTGCTGATAGCATCCTGTTTTCGAACATCAACGAGGCTGAAGTAATTTCATTGCATAACCTGTCACTTAATGGCTACAATTAGCTGAATGAAATTTCCCACAATGGCTGGAGTTAAAGTTCTAATGATTTTGCTCCTGGCAAAATGCACACTTTCCCCCTAAGATTCCACAGTTGATTATTAAAAACCTAAGCCATCATTTAGAGTTCCCTGCTCATATCTATCATAAAGAAAAATAACATTACATATGTTTACTGCTGTCACCTGCTTCCTTCCCACAATACATGTGTTCTGCAGGATATTAAAAAATCTATGATGCACAAGTGAGTCGTAACAAGAAAAGCAATTACATCTCTATCTTTATTCAGAGCACATAAGGTATTGGGCTGTTCAGACAAGGATATGACATTTTCAGGCAGACAGTATTATTGTTCCACACACTGTGCAGTTTAGGATTTTTAATAAGAGCTTTCTCTTGAAAGCCTTTCTAAAATATTTTTACATCTGTTCAGCTGAGCATTCATGTGTGAAGGTACAATGCAGGTGAAGAACAGGGTTACCCAGAGCAGTAACTGCTCCTGTCTATGTAAAAGGGAAGCTCTCGGCTTTTGGGGCTATTGTTTGTACTGTCCCATTCAGAGATGAAGCCAGTGGTGGGGCTGTTAATGCAGGGAGAGTTTCTTTTTTTACTGGGGTATGTTCTCAGATCCTGATCATCCAGACTTCATTCATCACTTGAAAGTGTCAGGGGTAGGGGATTATATATGGGAAAACAATCTAAGTATGTTTTGCATGTACAGACATACTTTTCTGAGAGGCATCCACTACACTGGGTTGATGTCATCTGGACTCATCCCCTTCAGCTCTCAAGACAATGAAATCAAGGAAGACCAACAGCTCACAACAGGAGCAGACCCTCTAGCTGTTGAATCTCCTGTAAATCTGGATAGTTCAAATGCAGCTCCCCCAAAAGGGCCAGCAGTAGTGGAGGGGCTGCTGAGTAATTCACCTCTCTAGTCTGGGGAACACACAAACCAGAAAATGACTCTGAAATCATCTCTGGGTTGTGCTGACCAGCTACAGCTTTAACTCCAGGAGCAGAGAGGAAGAGTGGAGAGCTGTGAATGTAATTTTTCCATTATGTGAAGCATTTTCACCATTTCTGGAGCTGTCTCTGCTGTCACCTCTCTACGGTCGCGTGGGTGTTTCGTGGCACTTGGCTGTATGAAGATGATGTGTGGTTTTCTATGTCTGGAAACTTGACCGTCCCAGTCTGGTACCATGAGGAGGATGCTATGGCATGCTTTCTTCTGTAGCGTTCCTCTCTGCATCATGTGCTAGGGCCAGGTATCTTTCTAGTGAAAAGTCCTGGGACCTGAGAAAGCAAACAGAAGAACTGCATTTCAAATCTGTATTTTCTAGCTGATAATGTATTAGTTGTCTTGGTTGGGCATTTTCATTTTTGGAGGGCTAATACTTTAGCTGCAGAGAAATGTAACTGTCAATCACAAACTGTTTGCTAATTCAGGTAAGTGAATAGTTCTGACAAATAACAAAGTGGATAAAAATATATTAGAAGTCTGAAAAGAATTACACATTTCAGAAATGAAGCATTCTGACTTCTTGTGGGAGGGTGCAAATATAAAATTCCTTATGAGATCAACATCCAAAGTAAATAATGAGTGCATGTCAAATGAAGAGTTTAGGTTCAGAAGTCTTTTGCCGTCAAATACTGGTGTGATATTCCGTTTTAAGGTAAACCACCTGACATTTCATAAACTTCAAACCAGAATGTGTTTGTGTGTGAATGTTAGCAGAACAGTTAGAGGGGAGCAGCGATAGTCCTTCCTTCCTTATTAACTTAAAGTTGTATTGATCGGCTCAGGCCCAACCACACACTGTACTCACAGTTTCAGATTTCTTCTCTTCCTCGCTGAGTGCGCCACCAAAGGAATACATGAGAACCCTTTTTATAATGCATTTGAGAGACTACAGCTTTTATCTTTGTCGTATTTGCTTCTCTTTATTTTTAAACCTTTGCTACATAGTGTATATTAGCTTTGCCTGTTTTACTTTTAAAGTCATACCTCCCCTCTGGTTTTGGTCTCTTTATGTTCAGACTTCTTACTATATGTATGTCTGCTTTCTTTATGGTCCTTAAACTTACCAGGAGTTATATAGTTTTCTAGATACTGAAGCAATCTGTGAATTATGACAGTGCTTGGCATAGTCCAGTGTAATGTGGGAACTTCTACATTTTAAGTGACCTGGCATTTCTTTTTCTTTCGCAAGACAAAACTGGAGGTTCTGCAGGACAGCGCAGATGTATTTTTGTAAAATTTGCATAAGGTTTGTTTTCAGTGGGCAGGGGAGACCAAATAAAGGGACCTGTGTAAAATATACCTGTTGACAAACATCAAGAGAATATTTCCAATTTGTTGTGTAAAAGACTGTTCAAATTATTATAATATTCATTCGTATAGCTATAAGAAACTAGTGGGAACAATTCTCAAGTGTTCTTTGAATCTCCTAAGGACTGACAGAGACATTTTGAAGTATTTTACTGTGTAGCTATGATGCATCAGCCAAACAGTCTAATACGAAAGCCAGAGTTTTTATATATGTTTGGGTCGGTGCAGGTTAAGCCGTCAGAGTCTGCTTTTGAACTGTATCATTACTTACAGCACCAAGTGTTACTGAGTGTTGGCTAAAATTGCTGTTAGATGTTGAATTAATAGCAGAAGCTAAAGGCGCTAGTTTATCATGCGGACATTAATGGCTTGGTGGGATCATATTTAAAAATATATGTGTGTATAAAAAGAATGCTTCTATGCTTTTTATGCAATTTTCAAAGCAGCCTGTAGAGATTGGACTGTGGTGCTCCCCAAATGGGGGGGGCAAACACCAAAACTAAACAAAACTTGCTTAAATTGTGGTGTTATGCATAAGCATTGACTTAAGTAGGGTATAGAGTGGAAAAAATAGCCTGTATGTGTATTTTGCCCTTTACAAGTGAATAAATTAAATGCCTTACTGCAAGCAGTTTTTTGTTGCTCTTAGGATAAAAAAAAAAAAAAATAGAGGGGAAAGTAAAGTCCAACATCTGCTTGGTTTGTTAGCCAAGAATTTACCTTTAAAGCACAATTACAGGAAGAAGCCCAAGTGCTAAGGCCAGCAAGAAGAGGCATCACTTCCCAGTAGATGTGTAGGTGTACTGGTATTTTAAGAATACCTAAATCTCTATGTGAGGCCTCTTTGTTTCTGCCAGATACCAAGATTTTTTAAATGAAGAAATTGTATGTTACATTTTTCCATTGCAGCTCCTAAAATTTGATTCTGTATTTTTCACGTGACTGGAGGACCTACCCTCTTTTTGTGTGGTGGCAGGGCTGGGGGAAGCGCTCTCCCTCAACTCTCAGGGCACCATAGCTCTCTGTGCGACCACTGTTCAATATGAGGGAAAGAAAAGTAGTCTTGTCCCTAAGTATAAAATGCTGTGGAATTCCCCTTTCAGTTTAAACCTTGCTATTAGCTGTTCATCAAGGCCAGGGTATTCTGGTCTTCACAGGGTGACTTTCCCCGTGGGGTGGGCAGGAGGGCGGCAGAGGAGAGCGAGGCACGTTGTGTACTGGCCAGGGTCATTTCTGAAAGCCTTGTGAGAGCCCACCAGCAGCGTGGGCGTGCTGCTCAGCGTGCCGGCATGAAACACCCTTACATGGGGGCACTTTGCCAGTTTAAAAGACTGTCCTCGAGCAGCACTGTCTAGTGATGAAACCCGTTTGAGGGCGTTTCAGCTGGTTTCTACATTTGCATTTAAAGCATCTTGTGGCTTTGAAAGCGTGATGTGAACATAAACTATGAGTAACTAACTTTCTTTTTCTCCCCATAAAGTCACAGCAATTGATGGAAGCAGTGGGGTTTTAATGTTCTTGCCAACTGGTGTTGCTCATAAAACAGCGCTGCTGTTCAGCTCTGCCTGACCTTGAGCAACAGTTGTTCAGGCCTTCCTTGCTCCGCAGAGTATCCGAACGTTGCAGGGCGTACTGCTGCGCGCTGCTGCACACCCCGATGGGCGCTCGCCAGTTTGATTTGGGAGGGCCCTGTGGAGCTGGGGATGGATTTTCAGGCAGCCGCTCTACAAACACCAAGAGCTGAATTAGAGGAAGCTGCTTTGCATCTCTCCAGCCCTTCTAATGTTTGTGGAAAACCGAACTTCTATCAGGTGCTGGTTTTACAGATATCATCTTGGAAGAGAGAGGCCGTACACCAAGCCAAAAAGCAGTAAGTTCAGCATTAAGCATATTTGCTGTACAGTAATAACAACAAAAAGAGATCATAGTCTGATGGTGATAGGACTATGGTGACCTTATGTATCTATTGAGTACTACACTTGGAGCAGTTTGAATCTCCTCTTGGCTTAGTAATGCCAATAGTGACTATTTTTACATTCACTCCACCCTTTGAGTTTAATGCTGTATTCACAGTTCAGCAAGCTACTGGTAATACAGAGAGAATACAGTGAGTAAGTGACAGAAACCTCAGAGCAATGAGGAGACCGTTCATATCGACAAAAGAACTATTAATATGAAATCGCCTTATGAGAATAATTTATTAATTTAATTTAGCTTTCTTAATTTTTACAAGAAATTAGTCTATACATGTTTAATATAGGTCTAATTCTTATAAATCATGTAGCTGTATTTATTTTATGATATCACAAGAACTTGATTTTAAAACAAAACTGTCTCTTCATAAAATACTATACTGATAATCCATGCAAATATGAAGTTGTCATCTTTGGGGAAGAATCCAGCCAGGTGGATCTTAGGACTGAAAAACCTGCTGTATGAAAATGGCCTGAAATCTGCTATAGAAAGCTTTATCTCTTGGTGAATTGGAAACTTAGTTTGCAAGTGAAAACTGAATGTTTTTAAAGTCTGTACCAAAATTATTCATACTGAACATAAAAAAAAAAAAAAGTTCTGGGCACTAAACCCTAGAGCTTGCATTTTCACCAAATTTGAATCAGAATCCAGCTCAAACAATTTGTGTTGCCTAAGACTTCTAGCTCAAGTCTTGTTGATAGTTAAAAGGATATAAAAATTAAACAAAAACTTCATAATTGATCCTTTGGGAGACGTTTCTTCACATGGCCCTCATAGGAACCTAAAATAGGAAGAAAGGTCTATTAAACATGTTAGTTGATATAAAAAAAATCAAGGCTGGAAGAGTGAGGAATGGAGATATTGAAGAAAAAATCTAGAAGCTACAAATAAAGTGGGCATTTTCCTACTTTTTAAGGACATACTTTGTCCGATCAAATGGGGACACTGTATAAATATGAACCATGCCCCAGGGAACTGCTCCAAAGACTACTGAAGCATGGGTACTGTTTTGACTTTATACAGCTTAGGGTATGCCCCGTGAACCCCCCCTCAGGCCAGCTAATTCCTATTTTTTAAATCTCTTTATTTTCTGTGTTAGTGACAAAGACAGATATTGAAGTTTAACTGTGGTGCTGATGCTGACAGATTTTTAGCTGTGAGGAAATTGCTGCTCTCGGATTAGTGTTGCCTTAAGAATCACAAAGCACTCAACAGAATATCAGAAAAGTAAGATGCAGACTGATAGCTAGCTCAGTATTGTTGTTTGAAATGCTTTCAAGTATGGAAGTTTCTACAGCAAGGGCCATAGTGTGTGTGGGTGCCCACACATGCATATGGGAGTACACCCATGGGTGCATCCAAAGTGACGTTTGTGCATTAATTAGTCTCCACGTTTAACTAAGCATATGGCGCAAAAATTCTGGCAAGGTAAATTATGTCACAAAGTATGATCCTGCTTCAAAGCACTGACACCTGGTCTGCAGCCCACTGGGGGAAAACCCCTCGGAAATTACATTAATGGACTGAACAATAGTCAGAAGGAGAACATCATTTATTACGGCGAGAACTGGGTAATAGTATCTTTCTGACTTCCTGCTGTCACGCTATTTACTCTAGCCTGTTGGTGCCTAAGTGGTGATCACTTGAGGCAATACATTAAGACTTGAAAGGAACAATATATTTTACAATTAGGTTAGCAAACACAAGCAATGGTATTTCTCCCTGTTGATAATTACAAATCAATTATGTTATATGTTTTAAAAAATGATAACTCCCACGGTGTTCTCAGAAAGATATAAGATCTTTAGGGCCAAGTACTAGAACACGTGCAGTGGTTAGCAACAAAAGCGTTTTAACCCTGAAGCAATGCTTCTGTGAAAAATAGATTAAATTAAGGTCAGCTGGAGCAAACTGCTGCTAAACATGTTAGTGTAAAAGAGAGCGTCTTCAAGGAGGGAGCTAATGGGACTGAATTGTTATTTCTAATGAACTGAAGATCCAGGCTCTGATGCAATGTTTTATAATCTATTTATTGTACTATAGGGGGTTTTCTTCAATTCCATGAGCAACGTTGCAAGTATGAAATAAACTGTTTCATAATAAACTAGTGACTACATGAATCTGATTTCCACAAATCATTACTTCTGTTACAAGTAATGGCTGAGTTAGTTATTTGTAAAAAGGAAGAGCACTGAAATTATTTACTTTAGCACTATATGTAGGCTCATAGAATTAATTCTCAAATAATCATAGTGAATGCATTCTCTAGTATTCTATATGGAACCGTAATAATGGAGAGATGAGAAAAGATGAATAGTCTCTCTGAAAAATAAAGACCATTTCTTGTAAAACAGTTGTATCAGGGGTGCCTGAAAGGAGCTGAGTGGGTTTCCTGCTTGTAGAGCGTGGCTAAGTAGATGTGTGTGGGGTGCGCTTGCTGGTCACCAGTCAAAACCACCGGCCAGAGGAGCTGCCTTATGATGTGAATATGAGAGGTTTTCGATATGTTCCTGAATATTTCCTAGCTTTTAACAGGTGTAAATGCTCCATTTCACCCATTTTTAAAATTTTGATTGTACTTTTAAGTGTTTGGTATAGCTGCTATGACTCAGTGTCTCGTTTGCTCTTTCAGTTTTCCACTGCTGCTCAATTGTTATGTTTCTTGAAGGAAGTGTAGATGGGCTAGTTACACATGGTAGTGTTCCCTTGCCATTACTGTGAGAGTATGCTAGTGATTAATCAAAAAGTTGGATTTGTACTGGAATTTAAATAAACATGGACAATGCATTTTAAAAAAAAAAAACAACCAAACAAAAAACACATACCAACTTAATTCATATATGCAAATATCGTGCTTGCAGGTGCAGATGGGATAATTGTGCGTGGAAATAATCACAACTCATTTGCATGTATAATTTGTATAGAGAGTAATGGCATATGCATATCTACTGGTGTAAAAACTTATTTGGAATCCAGGTAATTACTTTTGTATTGGTTAATACCTGGAAGCATTTTCTCTTTTACACTGTCTCTTTGCCCTAGAGGATCTCATAATAACACAATGGGTGCATGATTGCATATGTGATATTCTTTCATGAACAGAACAGGGAAAGGTTGTGTCTGCAAATCTCCCCCATACTGCAAATAGTTCCTTTCATTTTCAGAAAAAGGAAAATATATATGAGGAAAGCATATATATATATATATGCATATATATATATATATATGAGGGAAGCAAATTATCTCCTACTTTTGCTTGGGAAGTGAAGGCAAAGAGGAAAGAGGAAGAAGCTCTGAAACGGAAGAGGAAAGAAACCCAAGCTGATAGGGAAAGTGGCCCTCAGGGACACAGCATTCCATTTCATGATGTAAGCTGCTGATATTGCAGCTTCATGGCATTTCCCATCAAATGTGACAGGCTTTATAACAGTTCTAAATTAGAGTATGGAGGACAGTACAAATGGTTAGAAAGCGAGTGTAGCGGGCAATTGCTGTAGAGCTTGTTGTCACTTTTAGTCCTAGTGAAGCCTAAATACTATATTACTGTCTGTTTTGTTGACAGCACCTGCAAAAGCAAATTAAAAAAAAGTCTTTGCTTTTTCTTTGACACTGAAGTATTATATGTGTTAATTTTCCATGTTTTGCTTCAAAGGATGGATATAAAACTGTACTTTCATACTGCAGCTTTCAACTGCATCGTTATTGTCTAGCGATTAGAGTTTGGGATTAAAATGAGTCAAAAAATGCACCAAAGTGCTGCTTTGGCTCCTGTTATATCTACGCAAAAAGAATGTGAGTCCTTTGATCATTTCTGCTGATTAGTAATTTTAGATCTGTTTTGTGTGTGTGTGTCAGAGAGAGAGTTGAAAGCACAGATCTTCCTTAGTACCTAATAACATTATGCCTTATACTTGTGATAGAATATGATATATTAAGTGGGGCTTATACTAAATACATTTATTTCCATAAGTTCTGCTGCGTGGTTACCTTATGATTTGTACTTCTTTTCTGGTTGGGAAAATAAATCTAATGTAATTAAATAGCATTTAGAATAAACTGTGGTGATCTGATATACGACATTTGGAATGAAGTGATCAACACAGCAACCGTGACCCAGTCGGAGCTGAGCCGAGCTGGGAACAGTGGGCAGCACAATACATTTGAAACCAGCTAGGGATATGCATTCAGAACAGCAGAGGATTTGCTAGCCATAAAATAGAAATAACAAGAGCATGGGTATAGTTGCTCAGAACCTTGTTTAAAATGAGATCCCCACAAAAGCACAACATTTCCATGCTTGCTGTTACTTTAAATAAAATTTTCTACACTAATTTTTAATTGCAGAAGGGGCTTCCTTTGGGTACTGTGGTTCTGAAAGATTATTTATGCAGCTGATGTCCAGAATCAGTAGTTAATACCTTTAATGTGCTTTTTTTGACGTGCACATCTGTTAGTAAAATGGCATCTTTCATGTGGCATGTGTTGTGGAAAGTAAGAAGAATCTGTCAGACAGAGATTTGAATCTTGGTGGGGAAACCTTCCGCCATAGCAATAGACTTGACTTTTTCAAGGGCCAAAGAATATCTTTTAGGCCGATGTGTTGTGTGTGTTGTTGCCTTTTAAAGAGTTTTTAACTTTCAGTTGTCTTAGCAGAATCTGGTGAGGGTTCCTTGGCACATCAACACTCTCCTGTTCCTTGGCTTCAAATGCAGGCAAGTTCATGGTTTGGATCAAACTGAGAAAGGACTCTGTACATAATTTCATTTATTTATTTCTCTCTATATTATTATGTTTCTGTGCCTACTACAGTTTATAGACTACATAAAATACAAAATCTGGTAAACTTTATGATCTAGCATAAAGTCAGTGTGTCAGATATGTGAGATGAATGCAGCTGATTTGTGTAGGAACTCAGAGTACGCAGTGGGAGTACTAACAAATCTGAATGAGCAGAATTCACTTTAAAAGATCTTTTCCTCAGAGTATGGAAAAATCTAGAAAGTTTGACGTTATGAGGAATTTGATTATAATTCACTCTTTCTGTGATAGTTGACTCACAGGCTCCCATCGTGGTCTTGCTGTGCTCGCTGAAGTTTCTGTGTTGCTGCGGCATTTGGAGCAGTGTATGGCGTGAAGCGACACGATGCTTGCATATGCAGGTCGCATATGTGCAGTATTTTTGCAGCCTGTATTCTGTGCACTTGAAATTCTATATGGGTGGATTCAATTCATTAATAAATTACTCATCATTTATGGTCAAGTGTAGTTGCAGGTCCCCTAGAGTTTACACTCAGGAAGCATAGCAGACATCAAAAATAAGCCAGCTGGACAGTTTCGCTATTCATCTTTTCCTGTGTGTCTGCAGCTGAACAGAAGTGTAGAGTTGTCCACAAAATAAAACGTTGTTTTTTATTTATGTTAGCCTCGGAGGTAAGAAGCCATCTCTGCCAGCATCTTGGTAGAACAGAACCCTATTTTTCAAGTATGAGAATGAGTCCCTGGGGATAGCGTACATGAGGAAGAGGAAGGATTGTAAGCAACCCTCCTTCGCTCTGGGATGCCAGAGCTCTGCTAGCACGTGTTCCTAGCATTTGGTGGAGAAAAACCCATCCCTGGGACTCTGGCACAGCAAAGCACAATAAGATTAGAGAAGTACATATAGAGGGCTTAAACTAATATGAGGCAGAAAGCTGATTATGGGCTCTGTTAATTCATTGGATTCAAATCAAAACGTCTTAGAAGCTAGAAGACCTGCTGGGTTTAGTAGTGTGGATTACACTGAAGATTATTTCTAGCAGTAATATATATAGTCTGGATCTGTTACATGAATGCCCACTTTGTCATTTCTCTAGAAATGACAAGTAACTCCGGGAAGAGTTGAGTTATGTTATCTATCTGCTCAGTCTGACAGGATCAAGAATACAAGTGTGTGTTTTGGTTGGTTGGTTGTTTCTTTCCAACTGAACATGTGACGTACAAAAATCAAATCCAGAGTTGTGTAAGGAAGTGCAGTAACAGAAGCGCATCACTTACATGCATATGCACTTGGCGAGCAAGCTTAACATAGTAAAAGATATGTTACTGAAAAGACATCAACAAAATTGCTCTTAACTAAGAGCTGTATAGTCAGTAGAGTTCGCTATTTCAGCTTGCCAAAGGGACATGTAGTTTTCAAATAGGAATAGTGTTATTGTGGAGACCAAAAAGGTTCCCGTGAACTGTTCCTGTAATTTCTCAGAACTTTCTCAAGACCAGTCAGTTGTACCCATTACTATAGGTTTCTTTCCTCTTCACTGACAACCATTTCTTTGCACTCAGAAAGACTGTTGAAAATACAAGTTAAGTGACCTCTTCTGGCTCTCAGTCATATTAAATTTCATGCTTTTATCAAATAAATTCATTACCCTTATAGTTAAGATCTAAAGAATAACTAGCAGCTTTTTGGACGTAGGCAGCAGTCTTATGTTATATCTTAGACTGCACTTTAAACTTGCTTTATATGCTTTGACATTTTATTTTATTTAATATTGTAGGGTGCCCCAAGGTGCTTTAACCTGAAGGCTGCTATAAAAATAAAGTGATAGATGAAATGCTTCCCCAGGAGCATTTTGGGAAAACTAGGCTATCAGGTCATCGGTACATAGGGCCAATAGTTAAAATACACAGTAAAAGCAGTTTCAGTAACCTACTAAAAATGCATCATTTATTCTGGCTTATCCATCACACTGTGCAAAGAGAGTTCCTGAAACCACCACAGCGCATCTTTCTAAAAATGCGCATGGAGACATTCTGCTTCCAAAAGTGAGGGGCCCGATACGGCGTGACAATCGTTTGAGGGTAAGTTAAAAGCAGAAGGGAACTATGATTCTTTCACAGCCGAGAATTGTCCTGTTTATTGAACTTCTATTTTTCATACATAAATTGGGGCAAAAGATGAGTTGAACTAGCAGTAGTGCAAGGATTGTGTGATAGGAATCTATATCAAAGCCTAAAAGGTGCCTGTGAATCCTGTGTGATTTTTTGAAGCTGTTTTGCTCTTGATTTGTCTCACCCAGGATGCAGCATGCAAGCTGCATCCAGTGCAATTCTGCAGGTGGCTTGTGAAGGGCCAGTCTTTTCTCTTGTGCCCCTGAAGCCTTTTGAGTTAGTCGTGCGAGATCAGAAGTGCAGCTAACCTCCAGCGTGCGCATAGGCTGTAGAGAACTTGTGCATGGCCGAAGTCTGCAGATGTCCTTTTACTACGGCTGCAATCAGAAGAGCACTTGTGGTTATCTAAGAGCGGTTATTTCTGCTTCCCAGCTCTGCTAAGATAACTACCCAAAAGCACCTGGCTTCTTGTGACACAGGGCACCACAGGTTTGCTTGACACGTGCCACCCCTGCTTCCCCTTAAGATTTCACTGGGGAAGGGGACTAGAGTTTTAGCTTTCCAGTATACTGCTGCACTTACAAGGAGATATTTCTAGGTAAGGTGAAGGGCGGCTAATGTATAGAGATAAGTTGTCTTTTTTTCTTTTTTTAATCATTTCTGTATGTCTGAATAAAACAGATTACTGAGCCCTACAGTGCTCTGTAAGAAAGAAAATAGCCCAGGCCCCCAAGGCCCAACCCTAAATGGAGATTGTTCTATTGTATTTTTACAATTAAGATAATAGTTTATGATTTTCTCCTTGTTAAGGAAAAATAACTGTTCATGCAAAACCTAGTTATTAAGAATCCTAAGTGCTATCATTGTTGTATAGCTTCTTATACCCTCAAAATAAAAATGGGAGACAGCATTTGTAAGTTCTTTAATAACTGGTTGTCACTTGCTGAAGAATGGACACCAAGAATATCAGCTATTCCTATACAGAGTCACTGAAAAGCTTGAGAATATATGGTTGTTACTAATTTCAATCTAAAGAGCCAAATTTACTGACTGGTAATGAAACCAGCTTTCTGATCCGTAAGAAACAATTGTTTACCGTGAGGATACAGTGTTTCAGATTTGGGCAAATCCTCTGAGGTAGGATTATACACACTCTGTCCTCTTAAAATAAGTTTCTCCTCCATTCCATGTTTATGTCACATTGTTGTGTAGGTGGAGATAAAGCATATTTTTAAAACTGAAAGGTTATTTTATTCAAAGAAACTCATTGAGTCACAATACCAACTGACTTCTGTTTTATTAATTCTCAAATCAGTTTGGTAGCATCATCTCCAAAATTCCTGCATTTATATACTTTCATTTTTTGGTTATGCATATGATTACATATACCTATATATGTATAAATAACTTCTAGTATTACGTTATCATCTAATAAAAACCTTCTGAAGGCTTAAAAATTCAAAGTAGCACTTCATTACTCATGGCAAAGCATTTGTCTCTTGCATATCTGAATGCTGGAAGTTTCATTACCAGTGTGTGAATTTGGTCCTTTAGATTTTCTTTTAAAAAAAAAAAAAATTGAATCAACAATGTGGAACACTTTGGAACAAGCTTTATTTTGTTTTACAGTGTTGTTAGTGTATTGTGAAATATCACATCATATTAACTTATTTTTTTTCTGGCTCACTCGCTTTAAGGTAATAGGACAAAATGCAGCATAACCTGAACTTTAAGTGCATTATATAGTTTGAAATCTTTTTTTCCTATAAATAGTAGCTATCACCAATGCACAGTATCTTAAAGTGATGCAGTAGTTCATTTTGGATTCTCAAGGGATAGTTCGCAGTGATTGGCTTTCTGCATTACTATCCAAACATCACAAACTATGATTCAGATTTTGCTTTCAGGGTCTTGCCTTTACAAAATAGCCTATCCCGTAGACAGTCAATCAATTCTGTGTACTGTAATTGTGTTAAGACAGCATTGCAAAAATCTGTTTACAGCTATCTGTCCATCGATCCAGAAACAAAGCAAGGACTGAAAAACAAGAACAACTGTCAAAGTCTAAATGCTTCCTTGCTGATTCTTACTATACATAGGATAAGATCCAGAGATACTGGTAACTATTATAAAGATGGTACCTGCAAATTCCTGTCAGGCAGTAATGCATTAAATGGCAGTTTTAATTTCTGCTCTCACAATATGAATGTACTGTGAGAATTTGTATCTCTGTATATGGCATTACTTGATGAGATTTTTAGAGATCTTACTCTGGAATCTGTAGCCCTGGTTGTACTTCAAGCTACAATATTTATTGAATTTCACCTACATTGAACAAAATGCAAATTATACGAGCTGGGGTAGGCTGGACCTTAGACCCTTGAGAAAGCACACACATTTAAATTCTTCTTAATTTGCATGGTGGAAGTAATGTATCACAGGTGATTCTTGTGGGGGAGTCTATCATTGCCAGGTGCTGGGAAAGATGGGAAATATGCTGAAAAGGAGATGGAGACTTGCATATTGGCCTTGCAACTCCAAATCTTCCAGGTTTCCTTTCATTTGCTTTCTTACATTTGACTAGGATGGACAGAAGACTCCTATAGCACCTGCATGACCAAGGATCCGTGGCTTGAGTATGCAGCAACGAGCGAACAATTTACAGGAAAATGCAAAGGAACAGTTCTTTGATGCCATTTTCTCTGTCCTAGTCAAAGATTCTGCAATTTCTCCATATTTATTCATTGTTTTAATATATATTATTTAGTGGTTTTCCTGACCTTCATCCTTTGCTCTGAACCATGCTGCTTATTTTGTGCAGATGGACTCAAACACTTCTCCTGCAAATGTAAAATGTGGCTTTGACATTTTCTGGATGCGGATGCTCAGATACTGTGATGAGAAGGCTAGGCTGACAGACCTTTCATATTTCAAAGGCTTTTGATAGATCTAGCAAAACTGTTTTGGACATCTAAACTTCATCACTGGAAGTTCATGGATTATACACAGGTCTGAACAGAGATGTGCCATCATTAATCAAGTTGGGTCAAGAATAGTTCCCTATTTTAATGTCTGGTGCCCCACCCTTTGTTTGGAAAGAAGCATTCCCAACTTCGTCTTTTCCAGCTGTTATTCCTCAGCTTTTCCTACCTGGAGATCATGAAATCTGTTCCATGCAGTGATGCATCCCACGTGCATCCTTATGTTAATCCAGCTACAGCAGTGTGTGTTAGATGGAGACCTCAAATCTTAGTAAAATCCCTATATCTACTCACCCTTGGACAAGATAGCTTTTTATTTTTAATCCAGGAAAAACTGAAGCTCAACATTACACCTCCTTGAAGAAAGCATTTGAATTCCTAAATAAGTGTTATATTAGAGGCATTACAAATATAATCAATGCCTTCTCTTCAGAATAGTTGCGGATTATATTTCACTTTCAAATTGAATTTGGGAATTAAGGGTGCTGCAGTTGCAAGTGGAAGATAGCTGAATTTTGACTTTCTGCGTTTCGAAACAGAATATTTCCATGAGAGCCATTTATACAAATGGGCCAAGACATATCATAGTCTTATGTAAGTGCTGCTGATGCTCAAGCCTTGTCAGGTTTGTGCCTCCTGATCTTCACTACAAAGAAATTGTGAAAACATGTCACTTTATCACTTTGAGGAATTAATTTGTCATCCAGGATTTTTTTAATCTCTGAGAGCATAACCATTTCCGAATTGTTTGTTTTATAACTCCGCTCTGAAAGAGAGATGTTACCTGCTTTGATGTGCCTGTTGCTCTCACCACAGGGGAAAAAATAACATGAGAGTAACTAAAGCATTTAAAGTGCCTGAGGGTCCTGAACGTCCTGCTCGGGGAGGCTTCGCTGTGACCAGCGCCGCGAGCGCGCTGCAGCGATGCTGACGCCGCCTCACCCGGGAGCCGCCTCGGCCACGGGCTGCCCGGCTTCCCACCAAAACCACTTGGGGCTCTTACGTTGCGTGGGTGCACAAGTCACTATGTGGGTCGCGTTCGGAGGTAAAAACAAATGGCGTGTCTTCCATTGTGTACAATGTGTCTTTCTCCTGAGGTGACATTAGAGAGATTTCTGACAAGAGAAGTCATATATTATTAAATAACATTTGGAGTCGCCTGTTTTCGGCAGATCACTCTGATCTCTGCTTTCCTTTTCTTGCTTGGAAAGTGAGAGGTTGGAGAGACATCACTACTGAAGGCCTAATTTCTGTAAGTATGGGAATTATTTCTCAGTTAAATAATTTAAGAATCATTATGTGCTTTATTTTCTGTCCAATACTAAAAAGTCCAATTGAAAAATTACTGGTATTTTTCTCCTCAGAGCGTAAGCACTTATTGTCTGAAGGTATCTAGTGTAAACTGCCTAATTGCCAGTTGCTCGGTACAGCCCCCTCTCCCAAATCTTGGCAGCTTTTTCCAAAAGAAAAAAACCTTGATGCCTCCATTTTCTTTGTGCCAGCTCCATTCGGTGTTGCGGATCCTGATTTAAAGTTTTGTTTTTTTTTTTTTTTTTTTTTAATTCTGAAGCTGCTCAGGAGCTACTGTACGTTTAATGTGACAAAAACCTTAAAAGTCATTTCTGTTTTTAGCTATGTATTTGTGTATACATACATGGAAGTATAAATAGAACATTCTTGATAACTTATTTATGAAGGTTGGAATATTTAGATCATCAATATCATACTGCAATAGTTAAGGGTTTCATCAAGATAAAAAATTTAAAGGGAAAACCAACTTTGGTCACAGATTTGCTAATGCAGTAATCAGTAATAAAAGCTTTAAACTGGAACTGATGGAGGTCAGAAACATAAGCCGGAGAGGTAAGACTCACAGTGACATGGACAAAAGCCAGATATGAGAAAATATGGGTACTTATAGTAAGGTCACTGGAAAGATGGGTAGGAAGAAGACTATATTAAATGTCCATATTTTAATACAAAACCCATATAGAGTATCCTGGAGGAACTGGAAGTTTTAAATTACATTTTACTTGGTTTATTGGTAAATCTTTTGGAACAACTTGGTGGCTTATGAACACAGGAGTTGTAGTCGTTGCTCTGAAAGATGCCAGTGGGTAAAGGAAATTTGCCTTGAAGGAGTATGCTGCCTTGGTTTCCAAATGTGGTTCAGGAACTTGTTGAAGGGCTGAGAAATTCCCAAAGCACAGGACTTCTTGGTAGATATCGTCAGTGGAGACTTCAGGTGCCTGTTGGGAAAGGTTGTGGTAGCACGGAGAGCAAAGTTCTTGCTCTGCATCTTTTACTTCTGAAGTCATGTTGCTTGACAGTCTGTCACTGCCTTCCTGTGCTTGCTGCCTACATAAACAACTGAGACTACAAACTTAAGCCCCAAAGAGCTAGGTGCTTAAAGATAAGCAACCTGCAGGATTTACTGCCTAAGAAAGCCTAGGAATCAGTTGAGAACAACTTAAAATTTGACAGTAACATGTATTTAAATATATGTATGTACACACACACTTTATTTTACAGGCTACACTGCTCACCTCGAGTAATGAAGCTCAGCGATGCATCTTCCAACACTCAGTTCTGGGCATTGTTTATTTTTAGAGAGCTGGAAGTGTTTGCTTTTTGTGTTGGGTAATCAGCTGGGCTTCCCCCTGCCCCTTCCTGCTAACTCATGTTACTCTCCTAGAGGACAGAATACTCTACAGCTCCTCTGAGCTCTTTGCGCTGCACAAATCGTCTTTAACCTGAGCAGGCTACTCAGGCTACTGTTGGGGTAAGTGCCCATACCTTCCCAGAACATGCTGCTGTTGTAGGTGGGCTTTGGTTGTGTGGATGCAAAGCTGGGCACTGTGACCTCTGACTGACAGGCTTCTAGGAAATTTTTGGCTGTATTGGCAAAAGATCCTTAGGATTCTGGTACAGCAGTTAGAAGAGAATGCATTCACTTGTGCACAAGTGCAAAAATTTTGGTATACAGTGATAAGTTTATGTTTACATATTCCACACCTGTAGGTAGGAACATCAATATGTATAATCATGTGTGTATATGCATTGCTTGAGCATAATTGCCCTCTGAAAAAACCCTGTCATTTAGAATTCCTCTAGTTGTGGAGGAATGCAGAATATTTCAGGCACCCATATCAGAACCAGTTATTTCATGTAGGGTCCTTTTGTTATCTTCCTGATTGTTGACTCTGTTAGCTAAGGCTTAAATCAATGGCTGTGAACATGAAAAAAAAATCTTTATGGACAACCAGTCTGTTTTGTCCTGATTGAATTTATGATATGCTGTGGTCATCATTCAGTGAAAATCAAGAGCTGGGAATAGTGGCTTCACATCAATACAGTCAAATCACTGCTTAAAACTGGAGTTATAATCCTTTAAATTTAATTTTACGGGCAAATTGCAGCTGCCAGCTCCTCAATTTGATTGGTTCCAAAAACAACCCAACATAAGAAATTGAAAATGCCAGGAGGCATCAGTCCTGTAAATATATTAGTGTACCATCTGGAGTGTAGTGACCTTGGACATTTTGCTTGGCCTTAGTATCTTATTGCTGGAAGTAATTCAGCTATTAATACTTGATTGAGTTTACGCCTCTGACTAGACAGAACTCGATCTTCACTTCTCACTCAAAGAGCAGGTGACATCTAATTTCGTAACGTGTTAAATGTGCATTGTAATAATTTGTTAGTTTTCTTACAGAAAAAGACCAAGCAAATAAATACAGACTGTTTTGAAACCTACTGTATGGTGCAACACAGGAAAGAGAACAAGCTTTCTGGGTTTCATGACAGCCTCAGTGAAGCAAAACAACTAATTTTAGAGATGTCTGCCTTTGATCTATTTATCAGGTTTCAAAAAATTTCTAACTGATTGTACCTTAAATCATTATCAAGTTTTGTGGAAACAATTTCTAGATTAAATTACTTTAGTACTGGTGAAATGTTACATTATTGATAGAGGGCCCAGTGAAATTACTGGAAAGAATTCTATTGATTTGAAGTGAGCTAAAAATCAAGGGCTTCACAAGCTAGTTTACATCAGTGAGGTGAAGAGTATCAGATCTTTGGCTTGCTCGAAGTTAAATGTCGTCCAAACCTCACTGTATCCCACTTGCAGCTAACATATACCTAGATATTTAATTGTGCGCATGTGGATGGGCTTGTTAACGTATACTCTGAGCATGTGGATGCTCTTGTTGTAACATTAGAGGTGCCTGTAAGGACTGGTGCTTTAGGTTGTAAGTGAGTATCAGAAGTTTTAACGCCAGCTGCCTTCTTACTAATATAGTTGTTCATTAGAATAGCAAGAGTGTCATAGAGAACTCCGCACACAAAGCATATTAATAGTTAGTAACGCTTATAGAAATCTTAAGTAAATTAGTCATGAGCAAAATGGTGGTGTTATCTCGTCTCTTAGCAATGTCTAAGGTCTTGCCAATCTTAGAAAGATTGTTTTAATTATAGTTTGAATCTGTCTCAAGGTATGCGCTTCTAACATGGTTGTTGGAAAAGCCTTTTAAAATAAATAATGTTTCTCCAAAGCAGTGACATATCAATGAATATTTCAAGTATTAAATGCACACCACAGAGGGAAGTTAACAGAAGGCTGTAGAGCACTCTAAGGTTAAGTTCCCGTACAGTTCACATAAAAGGAGCATTTTATGTATAATATGCTTGCTTAACCTTGCTCATAAACTCAAATAAGCATATTTCTGCATGCAGGCTGATCTACAAAATGAAAGCAGTTTCTTTGTATGCCAGCATTTACATGAACGTGTCCTTCTTGTGAAGGTGAGACCACTGTAGGGTGGCTGCACCGTGGAGGCCTGGTCTGCTCCCCCGTGCAACGTTCTGCACGAGGCAGGAATAGAGCCCAGACACTGAGCTATGCCATTGGAGCTAGAAAATAGAATCGATACATAAAACCAGCAGAAAGCAAAGTGTGAAATGTGGGGAAATATTAATTTTAATTTCATATACATGATTTGCTCAAAGTATGAAATAATTGAGAAACAAATTACTAGCAAATTGCTAGAGCTGACATATGAACTGCCCTGATGGAAGAAGGCCTGGAAGGATGGCACTTGAAGGGGAAGCCTGTTTTGGATTGATGGAAGGGTCAGGGCTTCCCCTGATTAGAGTGGCAGATCTTCCATCAGGCTGTCCCCACACTCTGTTCACTAGGGCCAAATTTCATCTATTAGAGTTACTTGTGCTCTCATAGTGCTGTGAATTCTCACAGTAGCAGGCTTTAATGAATTAAGTTCAGAAAATGTAAAAGACGGTAATTAGAAATTCCCATATCTACTGATTTTCTTGAAGGACAGCCTAAACTCAGGCAGTTTCCGGTGTCATCTCTGCCAGATAATAGTACCACTAATAGTTAGCTGTTGTACAAGGAATTTCAAAGCCTTATCTTGTTATTACTTATGAAGCACTTTAGTAAATCAAATCCATATGAGCAAAAAATGCAAACAGGTAGGTTGTCCGTGTCTTAACAGTGACATTAATACTAAAATCTGAATAAAGGCTGACTGTTGTGTCAGGCTGGTCACTTGAAAAGGTAGAGTGTGTACCTGGGTATCCCTCACAAGAACATCACAAACACTTTGTGTGCAGGTCCACAAACCTTAACGTTGACAGAGAAGAGGGTAGTGTTTCTCAATGTAACTAATGATACTCAACAGAAGAAGTACGGAAAAAATTGAACTGTTAAGTTACCTTCTTAAGAACCATAATGAAAACAGGCAATAGCGGCAATGACTTCTTTTTCTTTTTTTATTCTTCTTTTCCGGTCTCAGTTGGTGCTGGACAGAGGGGATCATGGAAGCATAACTTAATTTATCCTTTAGAGGATTATTAAAGACCAAGAGGATCTGAGATCCAAGCAGATCTGTATTACTGCTTCCTTAGAATTTTCCCTTATCCATGGGTTATGTGCCTCCTGTTGGATTAAATCTTCTCTCTAAGGAAAAATGTTGTTCAGAATAAACTTTGAATAATCAGATGATCAAATTTAACTGCAAACTTCCTTTAATTTTGCACAGAGTTGTTCTGAATCCTGATGTTTCATACTCCATATTTTAACAAATACTCCTACTTGCATTGTCAAAAGCCACATAAAGAAGGATCAGTCAGTATATTTTAGGTGGTTAAAGGTTTCCCTGCTTTCTCTCCACTGGGATGGAGAGGGAGAGCATTTTGACAAATCTTTGGAATTCTGAGATCTGTTGTCTCGTGAGTCTTATTGATATTCCTTACAAAAGATGTTTTGAGAGTAATCCTTTCTGCGTAAGCAATGGGAATAGCCAGTATGGAAGCTGCCTCCATCCAGACCATGAAAACTGAACACTTTGAATCATAGTGGTTTAAGGATTTTTTTTTTTTTCATTGCTAAGAGAAAAACATACTAGAAAGATATAAAAATAATCTTTCCCTTACTTGCCAGGGTTGCCTTCTGCCAGCCCTTACACTTGTGAGGTCCTGTTTCTCTCACAGTGTTGTTGCTGCTTCCATCCTGATGAAGAAAAATAGGGTCCCTGGTTTGTGGCTGTGCTTGCAGAATGGGCTGATACGCTGTCTGCAGTGCCTCCCACCAAACCGTTTGGGGATTTTGAGCATGAAAACTATTGCAATGTCTTTGTTTCCAGTTCTCCCCCATTTCTTCTTTAAGCCAAAGTAAAAGCAATGTGTTACACACTGGGAGAGGCTGTTAATGAACTCCAGGGAAGTGTCTGGGCAACGTGGTTATTCCTGGCACTATGAGATTGGAGATATGTGAAACTGAGCTTAGGGGTGCTGACTGCAGGCGGTGCAGTAGGAAACAGGATCCGCAGTTGATAAATAGCACGGAAAGGAATGGTTCCAATTAGTGGGAGGCTTCAGCATTGCTGAGTGGCTTGCTTTCCTTTGTAAGTTTGTGTTTTCAAAATTAAACTTTGTTTTCTGAATCTCTCTGCTTATATGGAAGAGTTGATGTTTTTGTTCTCTAAGTACTTGCTGAAATGGCATAAATACCGAGACGCAAACACTCCAGTGTTTGTTAAGGGTTGGAGAACAGAAGTACAAACTTTCAGCTTATATGACACTTCAGAAATGTGAGTTTGGGGCCTCAGATAGAGACAGACAGAACCGGCTAAAAAGTCATTCTGAAACCACAAGCACTCCATTGAAGGAAGAGGAATAGACTTGGCAGACAAAACAAACAATGCCGAGTGTGCTGTGAAGCCCAGTGCTTTTCTTTTTATTTTCCAACTCAGCTGGAACACCACTGAGTGATTTATAGCAAGGAGAGATTCGTAACTCTCACATCCCTGCTTTTCAGTCTCACAGCCATACCTGAAGCAACCTTTTCCCCCAACCTGCTTTATCCAAGTTGTTTTATCTGCTGGTGGCTTTCATATAGCTGGCACTGACACTTTGTACAAATGTGGAAGTTCCTTGGGAACAATTTTTTTTTAACTCTTAAAGACATGTCCACGCAGCAAAGTTGTTACCCTGTATACCTTTCCATCTAGAAACCGTATTCCAGAATAAAAGTGATTAATGCAGACTGGAGTTAATTATCCTGGAAAAAAAAAAAAATTCCTTTTGTGTGCTATGTTTGTACTGGGAGTCAGACCAGAATAAAATAGCAGAATTGGCAGAATATAGTTATGACTGATGGGAAATTTCCCGTGTAGACAAACCTCAGACACATGGCCTAAAATGCCAGGTTTTAAAGAAACTACTGACACTAAGAAGAAAGCGCGCTTCCCAGACACTCTGCCAAGTTTTGTGTACAATGAAATTCGAGGCTTCCCCTGCCTCAACGTGGCTTTTTTTCTTAAATAAATCCATTTCCTCTGCTGAAGTTTTCTGCTGAAGAGGCATCTGTTCAGAGCACAGGCAATGGTGTGCTACTTTTTATATGCTTCATAGGCCATTGAGCATCAAGCCATTGCACAAAGGATTCAACATTTGAATTACGGTTTTTCGAATTCAGGAAGGAGGCAGTTGTTTTGCAAAACTTTAGGTAAAGTGCAGTGCATCAGAGCTTGTTACGTTGATGGTCCTTTACTCTGACATTTTGATTTAGTTTAAAATTCTGTTTAAACTCTACTTCTAGATAGTGGTGCTTAAATTTTTTATTGGCAGTCTGTTTAGAACTAGTCTACCCAATTTGTTTTCCTTCTGTGGATTGGCTGACAAAAATACAAAAGTAAACAGTAGCTTGGAAATCATTTCTGAAACTTAAAAGAAACCAGGGATTGACAGAGGAACAGGTTCACTAGGAGGATTCAGCTCTGGTAATTCTACACTTGCCCTCTTGCTTAGAATATGAGCCACCCTACCGAAAATATCAGGATTAAATGTCCTATATTTAGGTAACCTCCTTAGGGTCTGAAAAATCTAATTAAAATGCTACACTATTGTAAATGTCTTTTTGCTGGTGGTGTTTTAAAACAATGCCTACATGTGCACTGTAATTCCTGAAGAGTTAAAAATCAAAGTATCTTACAAATTTTGATGCTAGTTTCAGTAATTCTTGCAAGCCTGCAGGTATCACAAATTCTTCTATACCACGGTGATTATTAAAGATAAGAATTGGTATTTCTGCCTAAGATAGATATGTTAGAATTCTACTATTAGGTCAATTTAGTGATTGTAAGGAATGACACCAGGGTTTAACTTGGTCCCTTCTAAATTGCAAAGTATGTAATTTTCTCCTGAGGTACGGGTTGTGTAATCAGATATCCAGATAGTTTTGTCATTTGTCCAAAACACTTGAAGCCTAAGAATGGAAGCATCCAATCTGATATAGTGACAATCTTACAGTATAAATTGACGGTTGCTATTGTAGAGAAGAAAGGATTAACTGCTCCAAGAAATTGTGCTGATCTTCAGAAGTTTGTGTTTTCGTTATCTGAAGAGTTA
The DNA here is from genome assembly GCF_047370975.1 of Nipponia nippon. Lineage (NCBI taxonomy): Eukaryota > Metazoa > Chordata > Aves > Pelecaniformes > Threskiornithidae > Nipponia > Nipponia nippon. Next base: position 44,126,848 of record NW_028262391.1, read on the forward strand.
TTAGCTTGAAATTCATTTTGTTAAATAGAATTTTGGTCTTTAAACTGCTGTCACATTTATGCTAATAAAAAGCATAATTTTCAAACCTATGAAATGAAAACCTGCTTAAAGCATAAATCTATCCAGAGCCACTCTGCATAATCCTATAGGCAGGGAATTTCTAAAACAAATACCGGGGAAGGAGCAACCCTTTTTGACAGGCACATTTGCTAGGCACCAAGGCAGTTCTTTGAGAAATTTCCTCTGAATGAAGTTCAGCAGTTCTCACTGCAGGGAGATTTCATTATTCATTTAACTCTTTTGGGAACAGAGGTGCAGATCTAAAAATCCCTACCCTGAAAGATGCTGAACACCCTCAAATGTCTTTGCGTATTATGTATCACCAGATCAGCCTCAGCTTTAACACAGAGCACCAAATGTATCCCACATGTGAATCTTTCAAATTCAGTGAAACTATGCTGAGGGTGAACTTGGCTATCAACAACTTTCTAGATCTAAATATCAGGGTCATTGCTCAGATCCTTTAGTCCTTGATGTAGGTGTTTTACAGCTTATGAAAGGAGCAGGGCTATTTAAATATTCAGGGAGCAAGTAGTGCCTGTGAGAGCAGCAAGAGGCCTCCTCCTTTAAATGGGTAAAGGGCCAAAGAGTTCCAAATGTAGAGAGGGAAAGGAGGTGAGAAACCTGCTGTGGAAGAGAGTACGTGGCAAAATGCAAAGACAGACATTTCAGGAGCACAAAACCCAGGAAAATCTCAAAAGTTTCTACTGCTAAAAATCTAGGAAAATTACCTTTTTTTTAAGTAGCAAATTGTAAAACGGAGCAGTAATGCAAAATCCCATTGATATGCCCAATCATTATGGCCCCATTTCTAGTTAGAAGGAACCAGAACTCATCTTCATACCACTCAATCCTGGGTTTTTTTTTTTTTTTCCTTCTTCCCCCCCCCCCCCCCCCCCTTCCCCTCCTCCTCAAAGGATGTTTCAAGTTATAGAATTAGGTTTTAGTACTTAGACACAAGTACAGTAAAAAAAGAATCAAGGTAATTTTCTTCCTTTCTCTCATTATCAAATTATTATTCCTGTGGCTTTCTACACCTTTAGTTGAGTGGGGAAAGTATCCAAGTCTCCACTAACTGTTTGTGCTTCCTACTAATCCATCACGGTGTGTGGGAGGGAGCAAGTGGCTGTGGTGAAAATGAAGTCCAGACTGAATATGTAGAGATATAAAGTAGATTCATAGTTGCCTTTATAAGGACATACCTGAGGAAGGCTTTGGGCTTTTAATAGAGTGAGCGAGCATTTCCCTTTGTACCAATGCAACTTTAATCTACTTAAGGAACTTCCTTAAATTTTTTTATTAAAATGCAACTGTGGAGCCTTAGAGGATATAACATTTAGAGTTCACATTCTACCTGTTTCAGAAAATCTGGCAAGCTGTTTGTCTCCTGGTCAGAGACAAATGAGAATGCCTGCTGGCATACTGAGGTGTCACACTGAAGGAGATGGTCTGCGAGCATAGCTGGGGCAGCAAGAACTAGGACTGCCAAGGAACTTGCTTGTTTTGGATCCATCGTAAGGCAGGTCTGGGTGATTTTTGTTTAATTTTTTATTTTAAGTGTGTAATTTCCTGTCACGAAGGCATTTGCAGAATTTTTAAGTGAAACATTTAAAAGTGCATCATTGAAACTGTCAGGCCTGAAGAGCCCCAGGGAGAACTTTTCCTTAAGCAAAAGCTTTCCTACAGCTGGTAACTCCTTGAAGGTATAACGTACTTGTCAGACGATCACATTTCCCTCAGGGTTCTCCTGGTAGGAGACATGGGGCTCTTCAGTACGTGGAGAAAGGCAATGAAATACTTGACTTCCTGGGAAAGCACTCGTCCTGCAGCACAGCACTAGCTGCAGTGTTTCTGGGTTGTACAGACAGCTGCCCAAATTGTGCCCTCATCCATTATGTCTGTTGAGCTGCTAGATTTACACTCCTTCAAAGCAAACATCCTTTCCTCCTCTCAGAGTTGGCAAATAAAGCAGTCTGTGTGTATGAAGGAAAGTTACAGATATGGTCGAATTGGCTGCAGTTTCAATGACCGGTTTGTAATCATCGTCCAAACTAACTAGGCTGGCCTTTTGAAGAAAGTGAACGACTTTCCCTAATAATGCATCTATAAACACTATTAGAATTAAACACCGGAAAGTCATCAAATTGCTCAGGTCCATTTCAGTTACTATTAAATATGTTGTTTGGATTGTTCGTAAAAGTCTCTAGAATTGCCTCATCTTTCAAAAGGACATTTATGGAGTGGTTTGATATATATAAAAGGGTATAGCTTTCCTAATTCTTGCAAAGCAACCATCACTCTGAGCAGACTTAGCATCTACCAGAGTAATTGAAATAAAAAGAAAACAGCATTATAATCCTCTAAAACTTATCATGAATAACAAAAGGCTGCAGCACTGATGATATAACCAGATGCACAGTACAGAAACTATTTCTCTGGCCAGCAAAGTCTTGTTCTCTCTGTGCATTAGAAGGCAGAACACTGAGCTGAGCCGTCCTCTTGACCTCTGAATAAATATGCGCCCAGTGCTCTTTCTCCAGACAGCGTTCTTTTCCAACCACATCAGGAAAAGTTCCCCGAAGTATTTACTTCTGATTCCGGTTTCTGCTGACTACAGCTCTGTCACACTTTACACACAAAACATATGTTAGTACATCCTGGTTTTAGCGTGGAAGCCCTTATGGAGCAGGACTTTAGATTGTTGGTTTGTTTTTTAAAATCAGTCGTCTCTAAAGGCAGAAATACGAATTTTTCCAGTGAGTTGTATTGTCAGGTGGGTTGTGCAACCTGTGCAGTTTGTGCTGTCCCATGACAGCCTGCGATGCATCGCAAGTATGAGATGTGTATATTGTACTGTAAAGTTGAGGGAAAAGAGTATTTTACATGTGTAAATTACGTAACACGTAAAGCATGTGGCATACATACACCTAGTGGCAGGTCAGTAAGCTGCTCTATATCAGCTTCCCCTGCAGTGAAGAAACCCAAAGGACTGGGGTACCCAGAACCTAAGAAGTCCAAAGAAGGTAAATTGCCTACTTTGTTAATGGACTTTAAACAGTCCTGAAATGATAATCCAGAACGTTACCGAACTGCGTAAACCCAAGCTCCTATGTCCCTGGGAGCTAACCAGCCTTTTTTTTGTAAGAGGAACTGGATGCCTGACTCCCTAAGCTCCTTGATCTTGTTGATATTGAAAAGTGCCACGTGGTCTTGGAGAGATGCTTTTGGCATGTACAGTTTTTCCAGTGCAATGTCTGGATATGAGAGAAATGTGAGTGGACTCGCTTTCTTCTTTAGCCAAGGCTGTGGTGAGGATCAGATGAAAAGTAATTCATGAGGGCAACACCATCAGACCTTGTTTTCTAGACAGACAAGAACCTGGGTTTCACAGTCTTTGCACTTATTATGCTTTCAAAATGTAATCTTTAATTAGTGCTTGTCTGTCTATCTTATCTTCCTTTGCTCTTGAAAACATAGACAATATTTTGGAGTCGCTTTCTGTACAACTCATTCAGCATGTTTTTCTTTCAGTATGATTATTTTGGAAAATAAGTAAGTGCACAGTTTGTCTGGGAGGACATGAACTTTCCACATATCTGCGCGGTCAGCCCGATGTGATTGTCACTGGAACTGACATCAAGCAGCCTGTATCTCATCAGCAAAGAGTTTTCCTCCCCTTTTCAGTGTTCATTTGATTTCCAGTGAAGTACGCTGAGAAGACCGAAAAGCTCTGTTTACCTGCTCTGCTTGTGTGCGCTGTCTTTTACTTTCCTGAGCACTTACAGAAGTGGAATAAGCAGCCTAGTGTCTGGCCTGCTCAAACCTTGTACCTCAGTTGAGAAAGCCCAGAGTTGTTACTGCTTGGGACAGTCTTTTGGGGATGTCAGCACCTGCCCACTCACGCTGTGGATTGCTTTAACTTCTGCCAGATGGCAGAATTTTCTTTCACTATGAGCTTGCTTTGAATTTAAATTAACAGTCTAGAGGCTACAAGCTCACACGTCAAATATATTGAGCATACAGTTTTAAAGATGTGTTTTCTAGTAACGTATTTTCAAATTTGAAATCTTAATTTGTGGTTGTAGTAGCACAAGCCACAAGAATACAGCCTGTCATTGCTAACTATTATTATGGGGAAAAGAGTTACCATCTTAGGCTGGATATTTAAGATAGAAGGAACAGTGAGTGAGATCTAGAAAGAATTGGATTTAGCAAAGTTAGACTTGCCTGTGTCTAAATGCTGAATATCAGGCTTTACACCATACACTTTGCAATGTCTTTTACCTTGAAAGCACCTTAGTGCTGAGCTTCAGTAAATAATTAATTGAAAACAGTGTTTTGTGAAGGCACTTACCTTTCAGCATATTTTAAGCCTGCCTAGCGCAGTTGGGCAGTTCAGGCTGTAGTCACCTGAGCACTGCATCAGAAGCAGTTGGCAGAGGCATGGAGACACATAAACTACTTATGTTGTTGCTTTATCCCTGCAAGAGTAGCTCAGAGCTGGAAAGCATTTAGTACAATGCTTGTGATAAAATTTAGCTTTTTTTGCAATTTTCTGTGGTGCAGTGGACCAGAGTGGGGAGTCTTCTGGAGCAGTGTCCTTAAGTGTTAGCTGTGACTATTTAGCCTTTGGAGGATCTCGAGTAAAGCACAGATTGACTCAGTGTTAGTAAAACTGAACCACCTTTTCTTTAAGTGTTTGTTTGTATTGCAAATGGAAATGTGTATAACTGGGCTGACTTTAAACTACCTTGGCTGGGCACTAAGAGCAGCACAGTGGCCTTGGCAATGAAAACCCAAAGCTTTTCAGGTGAGTTTTGCAGCCCGCGCTGAACTCCCCTACTACTGGTGAGAGACTCCCTGCAGCTTGTGAACTGGTTAGCCTAAAGCAAACTTGTGGGGTGGCCTGCCAGTCACAGTAATGCTTTTGACTGCAAGGTTGGTGTACCTTAAGAAATGATCTATAGAAGTTGTGTGTTGTAGTTGTTAGAAACAGACTGACTTCTTGATGGTTCTGTACAGATTGCTTGCATCTTTCCTTTCTAGCAAGAGTCTCTTTTGTGTGTGTTTATGCTTTCTCCTGTGTTTTAAAGTCTGAGAGATTTTTCATCCACCAATTTCAAAGCATGTCGATATTACGCTGCCAAAATGCAGAGCTTGAAGCACAGAGTAAGGAAGTGACTTACTGCAGCCTTCTTAACAGCTTTTAACAGCTCGCAGGTCTCCTAAATCCCAAGCCAAAGCTCTGTCTGGTAGGCTACTCTGCATTTTCAGATTTTGTACAGATACAGCAAGTACATATTAAAAAGCCTACACCAGAACACAGGATTAAAAGGCGATATGCGAAGTACAATATCCTCCAAGTATTTGAAGGGAGGGAAGCAGTTGGAGGGTGACAGTCTGTTCCCTGGCAACTTCTGACATTTGTGTTAATTCTCTGTTGGAAGGAAAAATAAGCCTTTTGAACTCTTCATGTAAATTGAACTGGTAAAAAACCTGTTTTCAGATTTAAACCAGTGCATAGGAGCATCTGAGTTCATGGAGGGCTCTGCCATTTGTCCTGGATTAGATGGTTATTCTGTGGCTCTGGTACATGAGGTATTCTCGTCCAGTTTCCTCCTTTATTTAATTCTCGCAAAAATGGAGTAAGTTCTTAAAGCATACTTTGATTGTATTACAGCCACAAGCCAGGCTGCAGAGCTGTTACTATAGTGTCAAGGTTTGTTAGGAGGTAGTGCCATTTGTGGGCTTTATGTTTAAAGAAGTTTTCCTGCTTTCATCTTTCTTCGACATCCTTTTTCCATCTAAGGAGTAGGAAACTGTAACCTTTGCTCCTGTTCTTTATACAGTCTGGCAATAAACCTCATCATCCGAGTAACTTGGGCCTTGATCTAGTCAGACATTCATAACTAAATAGGTATGAGTTTCTATTCAAAATCGGGAGGAATTCAGTCTATTCACAGGCTTAAAGTAAAGTATGAGTTAAGAAGGATTGAAGCACAGACTGGCTGATGTCATAGGTGAAAGATGTCATATTGCAGGTTATGTCCCTGAAGAGAAGAATAAGAAGGGCTTTCTTCCCTTTGTTTTTTCCTCCTCCACTCATTTTTACTGCTCCACAACCTTTCCAAAGTCTGCAGGTCTTGACTGTATTGCACTCATACTTCCTGGTGGCAGAATTGTCCGAGCTATTGTGTGACGTTTAGCTAAGTTGCAAGATGTCTCTGTTTTCAAAGAGTGCATACCTAGGTGAGACAGAATAAGACGTATTGATATTTGGGCCATTTGTAAAAAGGCTTCTTGGTCTCGAGTACATGAAAGCAGAAATGAGGTATTGTGTGAAGTTAAAAGCAGAATGCATTCTTTCCAAAATCAGAAACTGCTGATACTTCCAGATGGTATGCCAAAAAAGTTTTATTAGTCTTCCATAGGCTTTTCGCTTTTTGCAGATCCCTGCAAAATGGAGAGACCTCTCCCTCTGATTTTCTTGCCAAGTTTGAATATGAATCTACTGTTTATCTAGATTGCACTGGCTTTAGCAAATGATTTACATTGTCTAGTTTCCTTTTGTCCGGCATATCAGAGTTAGTGCCTGTTGAAGTGGAGTCAGGCTTTGCTGGAGAATGACATTTGTTTCAAACTTGCATTTTAGGAACTAATTCTTTTAGGAACAGCAGGTAAGAGGAACTGACCCTGTTAAGTGACATCTGTGGACAAAAAAAAAAAAAAAAAAAAAAAAGGCTTTTTCCTTAATTTGATCTGCTTGAGTGCTATTTTGGATGATTTGATTGCCACTTCTTGTGCCAGGTGACAGCTGTCTTAAGAGAACGACTCAATTTTCTTGTTTATTATGCACAGGTCCTTTCCCAAGGGTGGGTGTTTATCTATTAGAGATAAGATAACGGATATGAAGTTGAAAAAGGTTATATGACAGTAATTGAAGCAATATGTTGGCCTTGCATATTTAACTATGAGATTTTAGCTGCATATTGTTTTAAAAGCAACTTGACAGAAGGAGTAGAAATTGAAGCTGTTTATTGATTTGATTCTTCTTTTCCTTAGGTTTAAGGAATAGAGCATTAGTGGAAGAAGTGGTATTATTTCTGGCCTAGTATTTGCATATCAAAAGATGACATTTTAAAACAGAATCTTTAAAATATGCTGGTGGTTTCAATTCTCTTTGCCATATGTGAGATTAGAGGAATGTGCAGAGCTATGTTTCATTAACTATTCAGGGAAAAGTAATTTGTCTAATGGACCTTTAAAATGCTGTGGTTCGAAGTGATTTGGATGTTTAGGACTGAGCAGTAGCAGCCAGTGGCTCACAGCTAGAAGGCATGGTAATCTGCAAACCTGTGAGCATTTGAGTTTTGATTTTTAGTTTTAATACTTTTCCCGTTATTTGAAAATTTTAGATAAATGAAAAGTCATCTCTTCCCAGCTCCTGAATGAGCTCACTGGAGTTTAATCAGGGCCTTTCTTATTAGTGTTACTTTCAACTCTGTTAGGATTTTTTTTATCCCATAAAATATTTAAGATTCATTTTAGTTGTAGCATAAGGAAAAAGTGGTTTACCCCCAATCCTCTGCAAAAATCAATATATCTTTCTTGAGATTTCTTCTAACTTGTAATGTGAATTTGTGAATTTGTCAATTTAGACATTGCAGGGAAAAACTGGTTTAAAACACTAGACGTGAATCCAAGACAACTGCAAAAATTCTCTTAATCGATTTTCCTTTTTCTCTGTTCATCTCAGAAAACTATAGATTGTAAATTTCTCCTCACTTCTTGAGCCATACAAACCCCAAACTGTTTCAGACAGAAATGAACAAACAACTTCGGTTTTAGCATCGTGTACAATGAAGCCTTTCCCAAATCCAAGTTAAGTGCCATACTATTCTCTTTTTATTACTATTTAGAAGTATGTAAAGGGCTTCTGTTATGCTGTGTAGAGACACAGAATAAAAAGGTAGCCTGCGTTCCTGAAACCAATGGTTGAAGTATCGATACCAAACCACTTGGAGAAGAAAGACAGAACACTATCCACTGAATTGTATAGAGAAAGAGAAATTAATCCCTAGAAAAGAGAAAAAAGGAAATCTTCTCCAAGGGATGAAGGCAGAATATTTATGCTTGCCATCATAATGGCAGCAGAATTTTGCATTATCTGGCATTCAGGTACTACAAAATGACTTGCAGCTTCCAATGGATTTAAGTTTGCAAGCTTTGTGTGAGGTACATGTGTGGTATTAAGTCCTCCTCCTCAGCAGTGCTGGATCCCACATGTGTCCAATCTGTGCTACTTGTACACTTTGAATAGGTACTGAACGTTCTGGCTTGAGCTTTTGCATGCTGTTTTCAGGCAGAAGACGTTCTTGCAGAAGGTGTGATGTCAGATGCTCGGCAGCTCAGGGTATGATGTCATCCTGAGCACACTGCAGCAGCCAGCATAGAATATGCATGAGACCTGACAAGCTGTTAGATGGTGGCTCCCACGCTCTCTTACACTTTTAATTTCTGAATTGCACAACCATATGATAATTTTTGCTATGAGTGAAAGAAAAAGACTGTTTTCTTAACTAATAAAAATCATAAGAACCTTACATAATTAGCAAGGTAAGAGAAGGTGGCCCTTTCAGGGGAGTGACTGTCTTCATAAATACAGGTCTGCTTTCGTAGGGAAAGGAAATGTCTAGAAACCACCCACTCCTTTGTTCTCTTTCTATCTTCAAGAAATGTTAAGTGTGTCATTGCAGCACTTCTGCTTCCTCTTTCAGCTCTTCAGCACTGTATTGCACAGAAAATGATTTCTCTTGGTCCACTCTAGTCCTGGTCTGCTCTGTATGTTGCTGTACTCTTTCTGAATAAGAGCAGTTCCAAGATTTTCTTGTTTCCTGACTGAGATGCAGAAATTCAGTTCACATGGAGAGCTAATTACCCCTCATTATGCATGCATGAAAAGCAAAACAAACCCAAAAAATTAGCAACGTTTCTCATACGTGCTTTTTCTGCCCCCCCGTCTCTCCTCTCTCCCTCATTCTCTTCAATTATATGCATCCTTTCTTTGGCATTCGTTCACTGATTTTTAATGTGCCCTTGGCCTAGCTTACTTTAAACATCAGACAAGCCTTGTTTTTCCTGCACTGCCTCCAGTAGCTGAGCTCCCTCTCAAATTGAGAAATACATTCCCAGAAGTGACCTTTAGCAGCAGCAGCAGCATTTTGATCTTCAGGGAAGCCTCCTGTGGCTCCATAACCCAAGGTTTGATCCTATCATTCAATGACACCATCAGAGGGGAGGGAAAGAGCATGAAGCTGAGTGAAGTTCAACATGTCACAGTGCATTAAACAGCTCTCTGACAGTGACAGTATGAGCTCTTTTTGTTCTGCTAGAAGATAAATAACTTTCTCAGTGTAATTAATAACCGTAACTGTTTGTTCCAAAAAATGGAATAATAACAGGATTGAGTAATCAAAACTATTGATTAATGTATAAGGCCCCTAGAAAAGGTATGCAACAGTTTTAGCACAAAATGTTTAGTCCTTCTGGGCATGGTTCCAATAGAGACTGTAGTGATGATTGAACAATAGGATTATTGTAAAAAGTCATTGTTTCCAGAATGGAAAAATTTTTAGTGCTTTTTTTTTTTTTTTCCTTTAGCAATTCATTCATCAAATAAAAAATACATTTTTGAACAGTGGCATTGCATCCACCATTCTTTTTGCAGCTGGGCTCAGCACTCAGACAGAACTCCCACTGGCAACACTGGTGTTTCTGTGGTGCAAATTAAAGGAGAATTTTACCCTTAAAAGTAAAATCCTGGAGCCTTCATTTGTCTTTTATGCCAGGAGAAGTACGGATGATGTTAGGAGAAGTACCTACCACCCTCACCTCTTTTGTGCTTGAATACTTTGCTTTGCAAATTGGAAGTCTTGGAGCAGGAGGTGTGGAAGGAAGAGATTAATTTCCTTAGAGTTTAAAATAATTCTAATAAAAATTCTATAAAATGTAGCTCATAGGCCTAATAGTCTCTATAACAAATAATGCTTTGGGGAACAATAAATTGTGTAATGATAGTTCTGCTCAGATTGACTAAATCATTATGTGTTGCAAAATGTTGGCCACTGAGGAAATCATAACTAAGCACACTGCAAGCCTGAAATCTTGTAAAAGCCTGATATCATAAAAGGAAAACTGGGACTGAAAACATTTCAAAGATGCTAGAAGGAAAAGGCTAACAACTGTCTGGTTTGTGGGGTTTTTTTGGTTGTTTTTTTGTTGTTGTTGTTGGTTTTTTTAATATTTTCAAATGTACCTGTGTTCCCCAGGAGAGCATAAAGACATAATCAATCAAAACAAGGCTTTCGTAGATCCTCCTGTGATTAATCTAATTATTTTGGAGAGATCAGATGCATTTGCTGTTGATATAAACAACAGTTTGATTGAAGTATCAAAGGTAAATCAATAGGCCCAGAATGTGGATCAAAACATTATAAGCTAGGGAGCTTAGAATCAATATTTTCATGAGGAGAGTCAACAACTGGGACTGCTGTGCTTAAGCTCATTGAATAAATGTACTATTTTCAGAAGTCAGTTGTCACAAAATCAGAATCACTGTATCTGAGGCATTTGCCTTTTCTACAGATGAGCTTCTCAAAATATGTAACTAAACTTTTTAAACACAGAAAGCGGCAGTGAAGCTATGCAGAGGAAAACAACTGATATTTGGAAATTGCTCTTGACAGTTGAAAACCTTTAATCATCAAAGAGCAGCAGCCCAGATAATCCCCATTGCCTCCCCTTCCTGCATCCCTGCCCTAGAAGTCCTTGATTAGTGAAAGACTCCCACCCGCTGGCATGGAGGAGAGCAGAGCCCATTGGTAAGGTCTCCTCTGCAGGTTGAATGCTGATGGTGCTCTCGCTGTTGCAAGTGGAGCAGGAAGAGCTCGGAGCAGGCAATGGAGCACACGTCTGCCTCTCTGTGCACATGGGATTTGCGCCAGGCTCCTACCACTGCTTGCAGACATCCCTGATGTGGATACAGGGGCAATATTTTAGTTTTGAGGTAGAGATGCAGTTCAGGGTACAGGGTCTGGTCGTAGGGGAACTAGAGGCTTCCTTCCCAAAACTTTCACAGACTAAAGGGAGGAGATGATCAATGCCAATATCACCCATTTTCTTTAATTCTGCAGGCTTGCTCTGGTTCAGTTTGGGTTCTGATGTCTGCATTGGTCTTCCCTAAGCAAACACTGTTAAAAGGATATCAGAAGAGGATGCCGTAGAGGGGGTGGCTATAGGAAAAGACTTCTCTATGAGACTTTACTAGTAAGGTAGTATTGGAGACAGTAGTCCTCTCTTTTCCTTCAGCACCTTTCCTACCTGTCTTCTGCCATCAATACTGATGCAGAGATGCAGCACATTGTTGTAGCTGTTTTGGGAGGGAAAGGTAAGCACGGGATGCTGATAGGAGGCATTCCTGGTCATTAGTACTGTGCTGACCCTGTGTGTGGCTCTGAAACTGATAACAGCTGATAGGGTGGTAGAAAAATTTCCCATAAACCAGACCTAAATTTGCCAAAAGACACTTCTACACTTTGTTTTTAGAGTTCAATATAAGAAACAATATAACACTTGTAACAATTTTCTTTTGGTTTCCAAAGAGATTGTGAAGAGCTCAGAGCTTTAAAAAATAGTTTTAACCTCTCTGACTCTTCAGTTTTTAAAAATCTTGGAAAAGAGATTGAGAGCACAAACAAGAGCTCACCAACTCCATAGGTGAACAGTGTCAGCTCTTGGCCTCTGTGCACAGAATAATTTATGTTCCAGATTCTCTGTGGATGCAAACATGTTTAAATGACTCCAAGTAAGGAATACATCTCAAGAAGGTGGTTGAAACATAATCTATGTCTCTTTCAGCTACGTTACAGTAGCTTTCTAGTCTGTCTTTTAATTTCACCTCACTAAAAAGGTTTCAGGGTTGCATTCCAAGCTGCTAGGATCCACCCACATGCACTTGCAGCATAGGGTAGCATACAAACTGTTGTTATGGTATTATTATGTAGCATACAAATTCTTTTGAGATACTGAAGATTCAGGTTGTTACACTTGCTCATGTCTCCTTTTTTTCACAGGATGATGGAATCTATAAAAGCCAGATTTTTAGGCTAGAGGTAGAAATAGGTGTCTCTGGGGAATTTTAGTAGTGCCTGGGTGGTTCTTCTTGGCAATTAGGTGTTCAGATACTGTTGGAAAAAACACTCAACAATGCCTAACTGCGTCACGAAGCACATAAGTATCAAAAATCTGCCTGCAATTCCAAAATGAAAAATGATCATTTCAGCTGTTTTTCACCTTGCATTTTAAATGTTAGCCTTGAATTCTTTCTCAGCCAGGCATGCATCAGAATTTCAGCTGAGGCTAGTAGCTCTTTTACTATGGTTGTCCAACCCTTTTCATAAAGTGCATTCTTTGAATTTGTTTAGTATTTTACCAAACTTGTGCTATTTGGAAACCTTCAGTAAATTTTAAGCAGAATCAGTCTGGAAACATGTTAACTGATACAGGCCATGTATTTCTGAAAATAAAGCAGGAAGGAATATTAGACAGTAGCTCATCCAGCCTAGAGCCTCATTTGTATCTGAGTGCAGTACAGTTCCTGGTAGGTATACCTCTGTGCCACTTCAAGTGTTTCCATAGACCTAAATGAAGCTTGTTTGTTATTACCTTGTAACCTTTCCAGCCTACTCGTGAACCTGGATTGGCATGAACTAACTCAAGCTTATGATTGGAGTTTTCCAAACAAAAGGATACTCAGGAATTACATCTGGAAATTAGGTAGTACTTTTTCCTTTGGATTTCCCTTAAGCCCTGGAAGCAGGAAGTTGTATGGTAGCTGCTTGCCTTAACACTGAAGGAGGGGAAAAAAACCAAACGGTCTGTTAGGCGTCACCTAACTGTCTGTCTGAACTGTACGAGAAAATGCAGATTTTGAGTTTTGAGGGAGAAAGTGGCTTAATCGTTACTGCTCTAGTACGCTTACGTAACAATTTGAACAATAGCTCTAAATCTTCCTTAACTGAAGGAAGACCTATGTAGAGATTCTTTCATGCTGTGTACTGACTATACAGCTTTGGACTTAGAGTTCTTCTTTGTTATAAAAAGAATGAAAAACAATAAAGCAAAACTGTATTAATTTGTAAATATACAAAGTTCAACATAAACACCATCTGGTTTCAAACAATGGTTTCTTTTCAACACTTCTGTCTCTTGACAGGGTTGAGCTCCCCATTTTAGGGAGGATTCATTGCTCTTTTCTGTTATTGCGTAATGGCATTTTCCCCATATATGCACCTCAGCAGAATGCGTGCTACAGTGCATGCACACGTATCAGTCAGGATCCTGCTGCATATATTGAGATTGACTATGTATTAGGTATCAAATAATAAAAATAATTTCAACAGGATTTCAGCTAAGCCAACACCAACAACCCCTTTTCACCTACTTTAAATACTCCTTTGCTTGTGTTTCCCCATAAAGTTAGGTAAATCATTGCTATTGTGTGTAAACATCTAATACGAAATATAGTTAGATTGCATCTTTAGATACTGGTACTAACTGAATTCAAGGTACAATTAAAAAAATTCATTGCTTGAGTATGTCACTGAAGAAAAAAAAAATCCTGAGTTCTCAGTGCTTTCAGCACTGTATAGTTTGAAATTTTGGCAGCAACTGAAACCTTTCTAGCCTTTTTTTTTTTTCCCTCCCTTGCCTCAGTAATGGTTTATTGTCAAGCTTAACCCAGGTAGGTTCTTGAAAGTATCTCCTTTGAACATTCATTTAACAGCCAACAAAATGAAAGAAACTCACTATGCATTTAGTATTATACACGCACTTGCTAAGAAAAATTAGCTTTCCAGAGTAGAGACAGTTAAGTATGATTTTACATGCCTTCTCTTTGACTTCAGTGAACTGTGGATCAGACCAAAAAATATGCTTCCCTGTGAAACTTTGTAATTCCATTTAGCAGCTGCTTCCAAACACAATGGGAGGTTTTCAAAAATATCTTTGTCTGGAAGTGTTCATCTGTAGGCATAAAAGCAACCTTGATAACATTAGAGGGGAAGATAACAGTGTCTATCTCTGTAATGACATCACCTTATCTTTAATTAATGTAGAGTACTGTAAGATCGTTTCTGAGATATGAACCTCTTATTTGGGTAAGATTCTTCCTGAAACAAAGTGTTTGAGCCAGCATAGCTATTTTCAACAGAGGTTTAATGTAACTTGTTCACCAGGCTCAGAGGCATCCAGGATCAGCTCTGGTTGTTTCCTTTGAGGCAGGAAAAATAAAAAGGCTCCTGACAGAAAGATGGAGCTATCTATTACTAATACTGCAGTGGTTTGATTTAGAAACTGCCCTTATTCCATGGAATCGTGTGACCTCAGCTGAGAGTGTTTTAACTAGAAATGAGCCCAAATATATCCCCTGGATTTGAGGTCTGAGTAGTTTCAAATTCCAAACACTGTCAGAATTCAGATACCTCAGACAGCTTTTGTATCTGTAGTTCACACCCACATCCATAATAATCATATCATAAAAGCCTTATAAAGGTCATGGTCCCACCCTCAAAATATAGGAAATACCAGAAATGTGGTTTCCTGTACAGTCCAAGTTTGAAACCCTCCTATATCCAAACAATGCAATCTTTAAGTAATACTCAGTGTTTATGTCTTCCATTTCCACTAGTGTCTCCAGTCTTACTTTGCTTCTGTCTTTTGATTCCTGGTCTGATCAGCAGTGAGGGTCTCTGCTATGTCCAGCTTCTAGCTGTGTTCTCGTCCTCCTTGCTCCTTCTTGTCTCCTTCCTACTCCACACTTTTGGCACTGCAGCATTTTCCCTTATCCTGGTTGCCTTTCTGTTGCCTGAGGCTGACAGAGAGAAGTGGGGAGAAACACCAGCAAACAGCCTGCTTGTGTTCACTGGGCTCTTGGGCCCAGAACTGGCATGGCCTGAATTTCCATTTAAAGGAAGGTCCTGATCAGATTAGGATTACATGCTCTGGACCACTATGTCCATGGACCGCAGAGTAATTGGGAAGTTTAGTTGTCTCTGTTACGCTGTTTTAAATGTACCGTTTGTCGTGGAACTGACAGACTAACTGATCAAGCATCACAGCTGATAGATATCTCTCACTTTTAAAAAGTTCACCTGCTTGGCTAAGTTTTGATGACTAATACAGATCTTTGAGTGGAAAGTAACAGCCAACCTGTCTAGTGTGATTGCTGGAAGAAGGCATGGTTCTAAATCTGAGTGCCACTTGGCTGAAATGGTGAGGAAGGAAGAGCTTAGAGCCAAAGCCAGGCCATTCCTAAACATTAATTCCCAAGAAGTAATCTACAATTTCAGGGCACATCCTCTCGTATACAGCAAGGTAGTCCTGGCTCCCACTTCTGGGACCTCCTTTGTTTTGTACACCTAGTGCTGCTACATAACAGTTTCTAGACCTAATGAACAGTGTTGCAAACAGGCCTTCTTCTCTAGTTTACCTTTGAGTGGAGGACTACGTGTGTAGTCATTTTAAATATTTTCCTGAGTTGGGGAGGTAGATGGTGTGAAGTGCTTGGCGTGTGTTCTCAGCCTACAACATACTGTGCTTAGTGTCATGTAAATACATAACAACTTTCTTCTACCTGAAATCATCTTTCCTGTGGACAACCAGGTTGCCATGAAAGTAAGGGAAAAGAAATATCACTTTTCTCTCTGGTTAAACAACAGATTTGTCTATGAGTTGCCAAAAGTGTAAGCGTCAAGATAGCTGAGTACACTTTTACGCGTACAATTTTCTGTGCATATGTCTGATACTCCTTATTTTGGAAAGGCTATAGTAGGTTTATATCAAACCAGTCCATCTGTTCAGTGATTCAGTAATTTGAGAGTAGCTAAACTTTCACTCTGCTCCCCTTGCTGTAGTCCATTCAGACTATGTGACCGACTTCAGATTTTACTGGCATCTTTAAAAATATTGGTACGTGCCAATATTAGCTGTCTCTTGTGTGTTTGACCAGTTATGTCCATGATGGCCTAGTACCACACTGGATCTACCTGCCCAAAGAAATGAGTTCGGATTTGCAGAAGATAAAGTTTGCACAGCCCTTTGTACATGCATGTAAAACTCACTCCTACAGAGATCAGCACAAATGTTTATCAGAGAAACTGTCTGTATCAGGGACTGAAAAATTGAAGCAATTAAAGCAAGCTACAGTACACCCCCTTGAAGGTAAGTGAGGGAGAGGCATTTTATGGAGTACTTCATATTTTTGGAGAAAGTGCAGTGCTTTACAGATGAGTGCTGTCTTGGGTCTGGTGTGGAAGCAACATGGAGTTGCAATGTGATCATAATGACAAGTTCAAATGAGTCAGTTTGTTCCAGGAGAGTAAGCTGCCAGGGAATTTAGTGTTATGGACAGTATGGCTGGTGGGTCAGTGCACGGTATGGTTGTGTAAATACTAAACAATACTGTGACTTGCAATGACATGCTGCTCTATAGGGGGGTTCTTGTGTACTACAACTAAAAGAGAATTTCTGATTATTTGTGTGCGTTAAAGGTGCTTGGGGTTTTGTTTCAGAAGTAAAAGGCTAGTTGAAAAATCCAGGCCAGAATTCAGTTTTGGTATTTACCAAATGCTGCCTACTGAAAATCCTGCCTGCAGTTTCAGGTGAGCCTGGAGCTCTTTGCTCTGAACTGGTGCCTGGTGCTGCTGCGTACCACTGAGCTGCTGGTGCTTCCTTCATGAGTGACATTTCTACAATGGGTAGGATTTTTTGGGAGTAACTGTAAAGAGTTCATGTGTAGTGTTTTGGGATGCATTTCCATTAGAAGTACACTTAAGTGTAATATAGTAAAAATCTCAAGATGCAAATGCAAAATGATATCTAACTATATGGAGCAGTGCAGTGCCCTGCGGGAGTTACCCCATGACCAAGGGAAGTGGAAACAGTCATGCCTGTTAGCATGGCTCTCTGCCAGTTTAATTTATCCCCTGCCTTTTTAAAGGACCTGATGCAAAAAGAGGATGGTAGATTCTCCATGGTTTATCCTTGCCCATATTTGTCCCTTTGTCAGGCATATCTTCATTTCATGGAGAGCTTTATATTCAGTTTTGTGAAATGCAGAAAATACCATGGAGTGTGCTGTCTCTTTAACACTTTCTGTGAAACAGAAGCTGGGTTGAAGTGCACCAGCATGATACAAGCTGTTTTAAGGCTTAACAGCCAGAGACAGAAAGAGTCTCCTCCCTGAGGATTTTAGAATAAAAATAAAGAGGACAGAGCATGGGAGGGGAAGAAAAAGGAATGAAGAAGTGCCTGTCCAAAGACATATCATAGGTTAGTGGCAAACCCATGAACAGATACGTGCTTCCTGATTCCCTCTCTGGTACCCAACCCTGACTGGATCTTTTCTGTTCTAAAAAATGGGCAGTGAGATATTGTTCAAAGGATAGATACTTCTTCTGTGAAAGCCTTTTGAGTATTTCATCAGGACGCTTACTGTGCTGTTTTGTGCACATACACATGCACTCATATATATATGGGGAGGGGGAGAAAATGTAGAGAAGAACATCCTGTGGGATTTCTTTCACCATCTGCTGAGTTGTGACTGCCATCTGTAAAGTAAAAGCGTTTATGTTGTTTAGCCTTTGTTCAAAATGTATTTTTTGTCACAGTGGCTTTTGGCATTACCATGCACGACTAGAAGAAATATTCAACAGTTTGGAGCAAGCAATATAAAACACTGACAGCTCAGGAATCTGAAACATCCAGTTTATACAGTAATTTGACAGAACGTTTTGACATCATGCCTACTGTAATCGCCACTTAGGAGTTCAGACATAACCTTTCAGGTTCACAGGAGACCAGACAGCAGCTTGTCTGAAAAAGCAGAGGCTTATTTAGCAGAACATGGGTAAGGTCCAGGTAACTAGAATCATAATTACCCAAGCAATTACTGTGCTCATCAGAAGTCCCCTTGGTTAGATGGTTTGTCCATAAGCAATCAGGAAATGCAGAGTACCTTTTTTGCTGCAGTTCAGGCAAAACAGAAGATCTTTAGTAGTGCTTCTTCACCTATAAACCTTGTTGCACAGCTAGTTGCCTACACTGGTCTAATTGCTGACCTGTTGAGCTTATTTGTAAGTTTGCTGAGCATATGGTTGTGCGATAGGAAGCCACAAAACACAAGCAGCGTAAAGGGGGGAAAAAAATCAATGCCTGATTTCATAGTTTGGAAGTCAGAAGCATGTCTTACGCTACTTTCCTCTTACATGTATGTAACTTACCTGCAAAGTTTCCCAACATCAGAGGCGTGATTATTAACACAAATGTGTATGCTTACTAGCCTGAGCTGTAGGTCTACACTTCACATTTGTTTGTGGTCAAAAATATTTGGCTTAGGTAAGAACAAAGGGAACTCTCTAGTGGACCATCATCATCTAGAAAGATAACAGGAGGAAGAGATGCTATGTTTAACCTAACATAGGATCAAGCTAGAGGACTTTCCATGGGTTGGGTGGCTTTTGTAGATTGAACTTTTGTGAGGAGGCTCATCCAGCTGCTGGAATACAAGCTGTTTACAGCTTCGCAGCCATAATATGAAAGATAATCCTATTATGTCCCATAAATTAAAAGAAAAAATTATGGAAGTTTGCAATTTTTCTCACTGTCTCCAAATGCAGCCTGACTTCCTGAAGCACATATATAAAGGAAAAATTTATGCTCTGGGTAGCATTCCAGAGACCTTTCTAACTCAGAAAGAGCTTTCATATATAGTTGTAAGCAGAATTATTTGAAATTATTTGAATTATCTTAAAATTTATAGCTATTCTCGCTGTAAGAGAGAACATAAGGCAGAACATAAAGCATAAAGACACCTGCTCTCTCCCTAGTTTTAAAGACCCAGGAGAATCCAGTAAAGACTTTGCTTTGTTACCTATTTCTGAGGTAGTTTCACAAGCCCCATTTATTGCTAGATCCTAAGGCTTTTGCAAAGAGATGGAGGATGAGTGTTCAATGGGGGTGAAGTTAGACGGGGAGTTACAATTAGTGTTTGAAAGTATAAAAGCTTTGTAAGCTCAATTTATTACTGTATTCTGTAGGCCTGTGGCGTTAGGAATAGGGTCAGTATGGTCTAGTGCTTTGTTTGCTCTTTTAGTGTAGCGATTAGACCTGTGTTTTTTATTATAGTTGGGGTGAGGTTTGGCGCTTGGGAACGTAAACCCCATGAACCAAGTTCACTGTTAATTTCTGCTAGGTCTGCAGGCTTAGAAAGCTGACAGATGTTGACATGGTGCTGTTTATTATTTTCTTTCATTATCAATAGATCAGTCATCCAAGTGTAATTGCATTTGGTTAAGTTTAAGGATTGGGAATCCTAAGGTTTATCTCTACCTTGGTTTGATTGCTTGCCATTTTCTGTGAGTGATCATTTCCACATTGTGAATAGGCCTCCTTCTGGAGGAAAAACTTCATGATGAAACCCACACACTTATCACAGCATTTTTGGATCCAGGGTCCTACTCCAGGCAAGTGGGCATTAGCTGAAAAAGCTTTGCCTCCTGACCAAGATAATTCATGAACAGGATTTCAGCAGACCTTCCATCCAAAGTCCTTCATTCCTGGCACACGCCCTGACAGCATGCTAGGAAAATAAAGCTCTTGGGAGCTGTAGCCCAACTGCCTTCTTTATCTTGAGTACACTGAGCTGAAAAAGCTAAAAAAATTAGTATTATTATTATTGTTTATTATTATTATTGTTGTTGTTGTTATATCTCGTGGATACAGGACTGATCTCATTGTCTTAGACTTGAAGGATACCTTAGCCAAATACTGTGCAAAATGAGTGTGGTCAGACCACCCCAGAGGAGTGTGGACACAAGCCAATTCCACATGGTTTGGCTGGAAGGTCCGTGCTCTCCTCTGGGTTCAGTCCATAAGACAGCATAAATACAGCATCTGAGATGCAGCTAAACAGTGGTTTAGCTGAACTGTGGTTCTAATGCTAAAATAAATGGTCCTATCTTTATTGTTCTCTTGGCATGGATTACCCAAGGAAGTGTTGTATGGCTTCACTCAGCTGGAAGTTATGGGTGTTGAGAATCAGATCAGACGTAGAAACAGTCTCTCATGTGGAGAGAAATTGAAGTGACTGAGAATGCTCACCGTACAAGGATGAAGAATAAGGGGAGCAAGATAAAAGCCTATAAAATAGTTGAGGATTCAGAGAAATTGTCACCTAATAAAAGAACAATAGAATAGAAATATTGGAAATCTTGAATGAATAAAGGAGGATATATATTCAAACCATGCTATCAAACTGTGGATTCCATCATTGTTTGAGCCAAGAAACTTCGGTTCAAAGTATGGTTATTTCTATATGAATAACAAGAATTTTGCACAATGGGATGCTAATAAAAGTACTTTGGAGAAAAAGAAAGCCTCCATATCTTAGTGATTAAGCAGAGTGACCTTTTGTAGGCCAACTTACATTTGTGTATTGCGTATTTATATATTTATTTTCCTGGGAACATCTGGTGCTGGCTCATCCTGGAGACAGGTTTCTGGACTGGGCTGACTGCAGGTCCAATCCAGTCAGGCAGTTCCTGTGTAGCAATTTCTCCTTTGATGCAGATTTTCTCCAAAATTACTGTTAACAGATTAACTAGAAATCTTGTGTTCTGAGAAACTGCATTTTCTGCAGGAACAGCTGTGAAATTTGATAAAATCACCATGGTCTGTTTAAATGGTTTTATAGCAGTAGCCCTTCGGTTAACCCTGGATCATTTAATAGCTGGATAAGTCTTTCAAGAGTAATTAAAATGATGTTTTCAGAGAATTTAGTATTTTATACATGATTTTTTCAAACAGGAGCAGTGAAGACATAGATGCCAAAACTGAAAGCCTGGCACTGGACACACAATCTTGCTCCCTGCTGCATAAATTTGCATACATATTTGGAAAGGAACAATGCCTGACTTAAACAAGCAGTTTGCTTATAAGCCCCCTCCCATCAAGCCAATTGCAATAAAAAATATAAAGTTGCTGTTACTTTTTAATTATCAGATGGGATCATTACTGAAGTGGCATATGTTATAGGTATGCAATTATGATGTGTTAAATACTTTGGCACTAATTATTTCATCTTCCTAGGAAGGGGCTATTATACTGCATTATGTAAACTTTTGTTTCGACTTTGCTTATAGTCTGTTCTGGCATGTAATATTTGGGGCATTTAAAAATAGAGCTTTTGGTTCCAATCTTGTCTTCCCACAGGAATTTCACCTAAATCAGAGATTAGGAATAGGATCTGTTTGTATTGCAAAATGATCTTTTTTAATAGTCATTTAGTTCAAAGAACCTTATTATCTGCACCCAAATGGTAAAATAAAAGCATACTTTAAAAGGACAAAGTACACATTTTAAACACCAACCCATGTATCAGCAGCAGAAAAATAATTAAAAATTAAGTATACTGTGCTGCCATAGTTAATCTAGAAAATAAGCTGTATGTAGTATGATATATCTCATGAGTAAAAGTAAAGCCATAAAGATAATATGGAGGATTGAACTGGATCTTATGGTAAAGTATTATAATCAGAGTACTTTACATTTTTATATTGTGTTACATAGCATACCTTGAGTATCTCAGGTTTTCATCAAGTATAAGCACGGAAAATTCAGAAGTAGATCGAGTGAAGGATGAAGCTTTGTGATGAACCTTGGAAATAATAAAATGGACAGACTATTAAAACTATTAATTAGTTTTCATAGTCAGTTAAAAACTTTACCAGTTACTATGCTACAAATGGACTATGTAAACTGGCAGAAAAATATGACTTTAATGCATGCCCATCCGACTCTGAAATAATTTGCCTCCCAGAAGTCTATTCCCTTAACTAGGTTTAGAGTTTGCCTATTTACCTTTTTTACTGTTAGAATCCATTGTTATTATAATTCATTAAGCCTGTTTATATGATTACCAATACTTCTAAGTATGGATAATTGTGAGTGTTTGAGAGTAGTAATGAATAACTGACATTATGTATATCAGCCATATAATTAATTACCATTACCTGATGTATTATACATTCCATTTATTTCAACAATTAACATGTTATTTTGTCATTTTATTATTATCATATCCCTCCTTTTGACAAGTTAATAATAAAAAGGCAAAACAAAACATTATCTGCTGTTAAAGTAAATGCATCTTCATTACACAACAAATAAATTCTTCAACAAAGGCTGCCAGGTACCAGTGTAGCAAAAGGTTGGAACTACAGTGAAAAAATGTCACAGTAATGTAGCTGATCATTCAGAGGTGACATATGTCCAACTCTGCTTCTCTCTGTCTCGTAAAGAAATTAATGTCTTGTCATTCATTTCATAGTTAATCTCAGGACACCTCATTATTAGTTGGATGATCTCCATCTTTACCAACTGTACCTAGCAGAGCTGAGGGTTTAGATCAAGCCCTGAGATGCATTTAGATGCCAGACTGCTGTTTGCACTTCGTGGGAGGTGGTTTGCTTACCCATCCTGTTTAATATATTACAATGCATTAGCATCTGTACTCTTCTCCGTTCCTCCAGCTGGTGCTATAACTTTGTCTTCACCCTCTTAACACAGTCGTCTTTCTTTCTGTACTCCGCCATTTGGTCTGATAGAGGATTTGGTACCCAGAACTGTGTGCTCCCGTCAATATTTACTCATTCAAGATGTAAGCAAGAACCATTAAAATATTATAATTAGTATAATTTTGTCAAATATAAGCAGGTGAAAACCGTATGTGTCACTTACAGAGTTTTAAGCCAATTATAATTTTTGTGCCCCAAAGCATCAGACCAGCAGAGTTCTTGAAATAAAAAGCTGTAAACATTACTTTTAATGGCAAAAGCTGATTGTTTGCATTCACTGTATACTAAAAAAAAAAAAAAGCCATTTTCGTAAAACTTTTCATGAGGTTAACAGCTTATTATCTGTAGCTCTGACTATATACCCTATATATTATATCCCAATGGCCAAGTGTGTATCAATATGTCTCATAGTGTAATATCTAATAATAAAATTTAGTATTGAGAGAAGATATAAAAACATTATCTTATTTTCCTACATCTGCAGCTTTGATTTGATAAAGACTAATAAAAGAAAATGTAATAAAAATGTCCAGGTAAATGCCTGGTTTGTGATCCTCATAGTCGCTCTAGAAATCACAATTCTCTTGTTTCCACAGCATAAGTAATATCTAGTAAACAGAATTATGGTTTCATTCACTGCTGTCACATAATGCTCTGCTTTACAACAAGTGCAATTGTATTTCTTTTGGAAAAGGCTAAGAACAGTGTGGAAGGTGCATTCCCTGAGGGGACTGGAGTCTAGGATAATAAACTCTTCGTCCATTATGTGCCAATGAGACTACAAAAACAAATTCTTTGCATTCAGAACAACAGAATATTTATTTTAGAAGTGCTATGTTAAGAGATTTGTTTTGGGATACATTTAAGGAATACATTTTATGCACTGCATAAGCATAAGTACCCAATGACTTGACTATATCAGTTGAGCAGGCATTGTAAACTGTGAGCAAAGGTCCCTCAGGTTTTTATAGTACGGTCGACCAAAAGGAATCATTACAACCTTTCATCATTTGTGCTTAAAAATAAGGGCTTGGGTGCTTTTGTGTTTCTTTGGTGTTTTTTTGGGTTGGGTTCCACCCACTCCTTCCCCGTTCTCAAAAATTGTAAGTGCGTTTCTAGGGTTCTGTGATCATTACAACTTGCCAAAGGCCAGAAGGTAGTTTTCTTTCTAACTGCGACAATATGTTCTGGTAGATAATCAGGGTGTGTAACCCATGTAATTTCTTTTCAAAGGATTGCAGTGAAATAGAAACAACTATAATTTTTATGCGACAACTAAAAATAAACAAATCCATAGACCCTGCCTCTCCCTTTGTTGGTCCCTTACCTAACACTTCTGCAACCTGTCATTCTACCTTTCATAAATACCTTAGTCCCTTTGTAGTACCTACTCAGGAACTGAGCCTTAAGCAGATTTAGTTATGTTTCTTTTCCTGAGGTGCTCTTTTTACTGCTTATCTTATTTTTCTTCTCCAGATAGCTTTTGTAGACATGACTGATAGTGCTGGAATTTACAAATGAACATGGGGAAGGGCCTCTGCCAACTTCAGGAAAATCTGGGTGTGTAATTCACTTCAGCTCTGTTGCAAAATCCAACCTAGATTTTTTGGGGGGTAAAACATTGAAGAAGATTTCTTAACTATGTGTTTTGAAAGAGGTGTACTTTATCCACTTTTCATCTTCGCAGACACCTGTCAGGTAGCCGATATACCGGCTTCAGTGATTGCTATTGTGCAGGGTCCTAACACAAATAGAGATGTGATACATGATGGTGGGTTTTTTTTACTATAACCTGTTTTGCTGTTTGTTCTTCCTGTTCATCATGCAGAGAAAAGGATCTTTGAACTGATCTAATGATGAGTAGAGAAACCACCCTGTATTAGGCAGAAACAAGTCACCAGAATACAACCCTGGTCGTTGATGTCTTTGCAATTTGTTCATCCTGTATTTTCACTCGTCAGGAAATGCTCAGTGCACCAAAGCGTTTTCATTTTGTTTGAAGTTGGTCACACTTGAAAGGCTGGTATATGTGGGTTTGATAAAGTCAAAAGAGTCCTTGAATCAATAAGAGTATAAATAATACTAGACTGGTGCTGGGCTATGGGTGTCAGACCTTATGTTGCCTTTTCAGTACTTGGTATCATGAACTACCATTCATACAGTGTAGAGTCTCCTTTATTTTTAACTCATTTTATTAAACATTGTTTGAATCCTGGGAGCAGTTTCCAGTCCGTCTGGAGCTGTAGATGTTTGCTGATTGTACTACAATTCAGTGGGTTTTGGCAATAATTCTACCCAAGATTGTCCTTAAGTAGTCAGAACTTTTGGAATAGAGAAAATGGCAGTATATATACATTTTCTTGTTTTAACCAGTCCAAGAGAAAATTAAGTAACAATTTTTTTATGGTGCAATGCCTGAAACCTCTACAGCAGCGGAAGAAGGAGCTACTGTGGAAGCAGTGGGATGAACTCAAATGAACTAAAGTATGATGGACATTGCTCTCTGCTCTCTTTTCCAGCTGTCTGATAATAGCACAGTCCTTGTAGATTGCATATAGACTGTGACTGTTTAGCATTCTTTGGGTACAAGTGACCATAGCTAATTTAACTCAGCATTATGAGCAATAAAATACTTCTGTCAAGCATGTGATCTGGATGTGATTCAGGAATTGTTGTTTTGTTTCTCCATATTGAGATTATAGATGGAAAAACATAAAAATAATGAAAGTAATTTTCTAGAATTTTGATTTTATGATGTTTTATTATTGAAACAAAAAAATATTGTTTCCTTTCTATTTCCTATTCCTATCTATTTCCTATGACAAATAAGAATCACACTTTGTTGAGAAAAACAAACCTGTTCCTTCAAAGCTGTAAGTTCTTTCTGCATTGGACAGTGATACTCAGTTTTATATCATGTAAAAACCTAACCTAGGACATTTTACATACTGAGTAAATTCAGAAAACAGTTATAATTTAATTATATGTTATATTATAACAATCTATTCTTGAGAGTAATTTTTTTCTGGCTCAGATTCATAAGCATTTGTCTCTATAAATAGCACTGCAATCGATGCAGAAGAAACATTTTGGAAAGCTGAATTTTGGGAGATAGAACTTATTTAAAAATTCAAGCTGATTAGAAAACTAGACATGTCACTTCAGTAACATGTAATAAACAACAAGCATTTTTAGCAACTAATTGTAAGTTTTAATTTATTTATACAAGGTAATTGTTAAAGGATCACAAATGATGAACAAATTAATGAAATTTATAGCCTGTTTGCAAATAACTTGTTGACAGAAAGCACTATACTTGTCAGTTGAAATTACTCATTGCCAATTCTTTCAGCAACTGAATTCAAAGTTACGGATTCCACAGTGATGGCTTTTGAATAAACTCTCTTACTCCAGCTGGTTTGCAGGCACTCCTGCCTTTAATTTAAATAATTGATATAATCAATTACTTGCTAACATTGCTCTTTGCACCTTTTGCTAAATGCATCCAGCTGGTGCAATGCAAACACCGTTGCTTTTGACCCATGCAAGAGAACAATTCCCTCTAACTTTCCCCACAATCCTGGTACAGTATAGCTGAGGTGGATGACAGAAGTGAAAGCTGGAGATAAAGGCCAGCCCACTGAGAAACCCTCTTCCCTCAAACAGATAGGCAGGGGTGAACTGGCAGATACTTTCATAGATATATTCACTCTCATGAATATGAAGAGTCATGCATATGGACTCTGACCTGACAGAGTCACAGGTTAGATACTATGATTATACATTTCTTTCATTGGGTTTTAGGCTAAGATTTTAAAATGTAGCATCCCCTAAAAGCCTTTGTTTTATTCTCCCTGGTAAGAGTTGTGACTTTCAGCCAGGAGCATGGAGGTGATGTCAAGATGTCAACATGTCAATAGGTATTTATTACTTTGAAAATCAGGGCATTTTCAAGACATGTGTTCAGGCTCTAGCACTTTCGCCTTACATTGTCCTTTGGTACCTTTGAAATCCAACATGTCTCTTTCTGATCTTCTGCTGCTATCTCTTCTTTGACTAATATTCTCTATTTTAAAGCATCTTCTTCAACTCTTTTGTACTGTTTTCTTTGTCCCATGCTTCCCACAGGCATTACAGATTGTCTGATGAATTCTGTTTGGTTATGTAGTCAGGTGAATATGGAGGGAAACTGCGGTAGAATTCTTTTCCAAAACATTTTGTAGTTACCACTAAATATTGATCATTTCCTGACTGTAAGTCGTTGCAACCAGTAGACAAGTGCGGTGTTGAACTCTAGGAAACAGCAGTGCAAGCAAAAGGCCATTTACATTTATATTTGCAATATACTAAGAAGATTTACTTCAAATCTTTCCTTTTTCTATGTGCTTTTCTTGCACCTCTTTGCACTGACAGTGTTCTACTTCATCGTAATTTTGGGAAGGTCCTGGTATGTTTGCAGAGGTATTGGTACAAAAATGCATAGTGGAAAGCTGGGAGTTGGTTGTATAAAAGCATTAAATAGTTTTCAGTGAGCATAAAACTTTTCAAGGCCTCCTGAAGTGAAGAAATTAAAGCAGGCTGTGAATAAAGGATAATTGTCTGCATCCTAATTTAATTGTAAATTTTGAAACTGCCTAATTTATTTGTCAAAAGATATAAAATCTACTAAATCATTCTTCCAAACAGAGGAGTTCTCAGATAAGTTTTTCTTCTTTTGATAAGATAGAAGGGACTGTTGATATGTTTCCTCCAACACTGTCCCTGTTTTACTAGCTGTCTGAGTAGGCTCTCAAGG
The DNA here is from genome assembly GCF_047370975.1 of Nipponia nippon. Lineage (NCBI taxonomy): Eukaryota > Metazoa > Chordata > Aves > Pelecaniformes > Threskiornithidae > Nipponia > Nipponia nippon. Next base: position 44,154,394 of record NW_028262391.1, read on the forward strand.
AAAGTCTGTTTCATACTGTGGTAACTGGAGGTACTTTGCTGATCCTTGTCTGTCTGAAAAAGAATGCCCAAGCTCTACACTTGCTGATCTCTCCTTCTCACAGAAACACAAAATGAAAGATGGGTGAAGCAACAGAGGAAAAGAAGGGACAGATATCACCTCGGTAGAAAGGGTGTATGTGAGGGCTATGAGGCACGTTAGTGCTGCCACATCCAGCTACCAGGGGAGCGTGAACCCACCCTCCCCATGGAGACAAGAGGAGGGAGGATGCGGACTGAGAGCTGCGGTAGCACTTCCCTGCCCTTCCTTTCCCCAAAACGCCTGGGCGTAGCCCCTTTTCACATTCTCTTTTGCAGTCTGCATTTTCCTGCACGATCAGCAAGGGCAGCAAAAAGGAGGAATTGACCTAATAAGTTATTTTGATCTCTTCTGCTGTGATAAAAAGAAAGCTGTAAAAATCAGTACATACTAGTTCCAACTTGAAGACATGTAATAACATCTAATATAGTAATTTGATTAATGTTCTATGTTCTTTCTTTAGGTTTCTCTCATGCACCCTGCTGAGCTTTCGTAAGTGTTCACAATATACACAGGAAATTAAATGACAAAGAATATGCTGTGAACTGTTCATACCAAGCAAACCAGAATGAAATACAGTATTTGTCAGTAGAATAATAAGCATCCACATGTGACTACTGCATGCTGGCTAACAATTTAACAACTGCTTGAGAAAGGAGATTAACTATATTATGTACCACTCTTGACTGTAACTGCTAACTCATTACATAGCAAAATACGTGCCATCTCAGCCAGGCTGAGACCTTTAAAAATCAATATAACTCTTTAAATGCAACTTAGAAACTTCTAGACAACAAACTCAAACAACAGCATTGCTGCATGCTATTTAAGTGGTAATCCACAGCTAAAACTTTCAAAAGAAGTCTTGTCTGCGAAAGTAAAACGCATGATACAGGTCTCATTATTGGAAAGCAAAGGTCTTTCCTTTCTCATCAAACTCAGATAAAAATCAGTCTTCAGTAGAATTGCTACTGGGGCATGGAGGGACAGCTGTGAGGATCTAATATAGCCTCTGAACTGAGGTAAGGAAAGAAGATGTACTCTTCCATCAAAAGGTAGATAAAAATCTTTTCAGCTGCTTATTTCAATCTACCATTATTACCATGTTGTTGTCTGGGTTCAGTCTAAGCTCACCAGCAGTAATCTAGATACAGTCTTGATCTGCTGCTTCATTGTACATACAATTTCATGAACTGGGTAAGAGAGGATAAAAATGTAGAACTGGATTTTATCAGCCAGTTAAAGATCTGAGTTTTTTCAGAATTCAATTCCTTTGGTGAAATAATACGTTCTTTGAACAAGAATAACGGCCTTTATGAAAATACACGTGGTTAACTCCATCTGTTTCAGCACAGGACAAGTAATAGATGCAACAGTAAAATTTCATGGTATCTTACGAGTAATGGGGATGTTCCTTTCTGTCACTCTCAGATACCCTTGACTCACCTTGGCTCTTCAGATATCCCTGGCGCTGTAATTTGGTATCAGATATGAATATGTGAGAGACATTGCAGTAGTGGTCCAAGTAATACTTCTCCTTGCGGCAAAAGAGAAAGATTGGGGTACATACTGATTCTTCTTTATCCAGATGTGGACACTGCCTCTAAGCAGAATTGTGTTTTATTTTTGGATTTTTAGCATGCTAATAGCATAGGTCTCTAGGGAGCACTTGTTTAAGGCCCCTATTAAAGTGTTTCACATATGAAAATCATAAAAGAATTCTGGTTTCAACATTTTAATTGAAGATCTGCAGACCATGTATTTCAGTCCATCTTTGCTCATTTTTTTCTTTTTAGTGTCATAACTCCCACGTATCTTTTCTGAGTGCTCTTAGATGACCTGTAGCTTCTGCTGTTTCAGCAAGAGGTTGCTTACGTGTCTCATGAGCATCACAGATTCTCAGTCTGTTTATCAATGTTTTTTTCAGTGTCTCTTGATCCCTTTGGCAGTCCGAATGTTTGTTTGGAATGATTCTTAATATTAGGAAGTCAATCTGCTTTATTCCAGTTCTAGGATATAAAATTACTCTGGTCAAGAACACTTCAAGACTGGGAGCTGCATTCAGACAGTGGTGTTCACCAAAGCATAGTGATGTGCTAAAGTCTCCTTGCTAAGCTCCTTTAGTCTTACAGTTTAAAGAAATTGTTAAATAGGTATGAGAATTGTCATAGAATAAAAGATTCTATCAGTGATGAAATCCAGAAGGGCTTTTTTCAACAAACTCATTTTTTTTCCAGCAAACTGATAATTCAAGCTTCTAACTGTCAGCAAAACAACAGGAAGTCTATAAGCTGGGTTTTTGCCAGCAAGGTCCACTTCTGAAAAGACTCTTTGCTCTTCTCCCTTCATCTGCTGCATTTGCATCAGTGAGAGAATTATGTCAACAGTTAAAGATAATCTTATTATATGGGTTTACATAAGAGAATAAGGAAAAGACTAAGAAAATTGTTCACTTTCATTGACGAACTACTGAAAAAATGCAAAGTTACAAAAAGCTAATATCTGAGAATAATAAAACAAAGAAAATGGACCTAGAAAGAAGTGCACAGGATCTGGAAAGGCATTACATACGGGACTCTAGCATAGGGGCAGTTTACGTTATCCCACTCTTGTGTTAAATGCATACATTTGTAGAGCGTTGGTCTTCAGGCATCCGTGGGAGAAACATCACCAACTAATCTCAAAAGGAGCAGACATAATGAAGATTATTGCACTTGAATTCCAAAAAGCAGCAGGGCACAGTTTAATCACTCCTGTATTTCTAAAAAACAGGAGTGCACTTAATTGCTTCAGAGCTAGATCTCAATTCAACAATATGCCTTCAGTAAGAGCAAATATTGCCCTGACGTCCGTGGGGTTGTGCACGTGTGTGGCAGGATCGGGGGAAGGTTAATAGAGGGGGGCAGCAAACGTTGCCCGCTGCTGCTGAACAAGGTGCTCCTTGCCTGCTTAGCTTACTAAGCCACCAGAGTTCAGAAAATGAACTCAGCAAAAGAAAAAAGTTCTCTGTTGACTTAGTGAGCTACTGATGGCAGCAGGGCTAGAGCAAGGGATGGGACAGGGTGCTGGGAGAGCTGAGATGGCACGTTTTGGGGCTGTCGGGCTGTTAAACCAAGACAGCTGCCTGAGGTACCAAACCGCAAGATCTGCCCCAGACAGTTAATTGCCACACGGTGTTCTTAGATTACTTTGTAATCACTTGTGAAGTGTTTTTTTCCTGATTTCTTAGTAAAAGAGATACTTAAAGTCACTATTTTCCCGGTTATGAGTCACTGTTGTTCTCTTGTGGTTTTTCCTATTTGCATTTTACAGTTTTTACTCTGATTACAATTTGAAACCTTGAAGAACTGCTTTAAGCAGTGTCTGTTTTACTCAGGTCGTGGTATTTCAGAGTGCTGCACACACTCGGATATCCGCTGCAGACTAGTAAATGCATGGTTTTCTTTGCCTAAAAACTAGATAGAATCAGTACTCTCTTTCTTTGCCTTCTCCTCCCTCGAAACTCTAGCAGATGATGGTTAAATTATTACAAACCTTTCAGTGTGGTAGCCCTAGGCACAGGATAGAAAATGAAAAGGCCGAGAAAGTATCTGTGAACTGATTATCTTGTTTAAATTTTCAACCAGGAGCTGCAGTGAATTTTTCAAACTATTTTTAATATTGTAGAGTTTTTGTCATATTTTTGTCATCGCAATGTTGTAAGTTGATGCATTTTATTGGCCTGAGACAACAATAAATAATACAATTCAGTTTTAGTTAATGATTTCTGGTTTCAGTGGTAGGGAAGCTTTGCCAATTTTAAATTAGGTCTTGGAGTAAATTTAAAATTAATGAAATTTAAAGCTGTGATTTGTTTAAGGATCCAGAACATTCACTCTTTCATCTATTCATCAAGCTCTTTAATTACCTAGTATGCATGAAACCTGTATTATGTCTTATTATTGAGAGATTAATTTTATGAAAACCTCTGAGTGATACATCATTAGAATGACTCTTGGATAATGTATAGTCTAACCTTTTCTACTAATCCCACCACAGAGGAAGAGAGGGAAGTTGACAACTCTTCTGCAGTGTTTTATTCCTACTGTTCCCCTGCAGTATTATCAGCTGCTAGCAGATAGTTCGTCTCTCCCACTCTTTTAATTTCTAATCCTCACTTGTGTATAGCTGTCCATCATGTTCATCCCGAGCTACACGTATGTGCGAGTGCCATTTGAAAAGGACACTTATTGTTATTCTGTTACAGTAATGTACGGAGGCCCTGCTGCATGAGACATTGCAAACAGGGAGTAAAGGAGCGTGCCTGCCTCTGAGGTTGAAATACTCAAATGGTCGGAGTCCCTTGTCCCATAGGGAAATGAGAGATGGAGAGACTGCTTGGCAGACCTAAGTAGTCTACAGTAGACTGGAGAACTTCAATTTAAATGTTCTGAGCCTCAAGTCCAGTGCCTCAGCCATGGTAGTATCTTTTTCCCTTGTCTAGCTTGGAGCGTGTGCTCTGTCCACACTTGTCCAAAACAGCTGCTCAGGGCAGCAGTGCAGAGCTGGGGAGGGGGTTGCTCCTGCGTTGGGCCATAGCTTGGTGGTCGGTACAGCATCACCTGTGCCCAGGGCAGCAGGCTGGTTGTGCTCATCCTCCAGTGCCTCAGCCCAGCGCTGCTGGCCCCCTGTATTACGTGAGCCACAGCAAGGACTGGATCAGGGGCTGCAGTGGATTTCAAACTACCTGACCTGAAAAGCTGGGGCAGAGCTTTAACCTTGCTCGGTTCCTCAGCCTGGCTGGGCATGCAGCTCAAGGGATGCAGTAGTATGAACAGAGAGGCAAAGAAAGATGGACTGCTGTTGAAAGAAATGATCATCACATTGTGTCCAAAAATTTGTATTCCTCAGGTATGTTTTACCTTCTCACACTGTGAGCTCTCTGCTGCCAAAAAGAAATTATTTTTTCCATTTTTTTTCACAGTGCTTCCATGCCAGGCTAAATCTCTGTTCTTTTGAAAGCTAATATATCCACTTTCCATATTAATATTTGTGAGAGTAATATTAGAAATGTTTTATTTCATTATCTCACAGCTGAGGACCATAGTCACACTGTGTTACAAAGCAGCTAACTACAGTGTTAGTGACTTACAGTGTGCCATGCCTGCAGTGCAGTTTGTCAGAGTTTCTGAGAATTTCTGAAAAGAAAATAGTTTACAGAGCACTTTGTTGAATCTGGTTTGAGAAATGTTGCATATCCAGCATCTTTGCAATGCTATACATCTCCTAATCAAAACCTTTCACCTCTAAGGGCATTTGCATTTCATGGAAAACTTGATAAATTCAGTTTATTTGACATATGTGCTTTTCCTCTGTCCTTGCTTGTTAAATCAAAAATATTTAGGATACTGCAGGGTAACAGAATATTTGTATGCAGTGAGCCCTCCTGCTACTCCTCTGCTGGGTTTGCAGTCATCAATACGTCATAGTAATCAGTTGTGGGGTTGTGAAGCTATAATTAAAACTTCAGATGAGGAACAATGGATAAAAAGGACACCTCTTTCCCCTACTCAGCCTTCATTAGTGTAAATGTCATTAATGATAAAGAATAAAGGAGAAGAAATGCCAAATTCATAAGCATATGTGCAACCTTTTAACTATAATGTTTTCCAAAACTTAGTCTCTGCTTAGGGGGAACTTGTAAAAATAGCTTGCTTTTGGGTTTTATAGAAAGCTCTCTGTGGTCAGTATGACATTGCATGGAGCGTGCTTTCTATTTCAGACAAAATCTATACTTTTAGAAAGAAAAAAGCACAGGTGGCAATGAATTCGGTTACAGTGATGGGATTAACTAACACTGCAGAGGTCTGGAGTCTGCTTGTATGGAAGAACTTGGAGTGTTTTAGCATTTTGATAAAAATCTATCTGGCCACTTTAACAGGATACACGTTAAAAGCAGCTCAGAGGTATTTAACTGCCATTCAGGAAGTCCTGCTGATAGCTTCATGAGTCCAACAGCTAACTCTCTAATGCATTAGGTCAGAAGTGTTTCTCATGGAGTTTAGAAGCTCCACTCTGTGTCTTTCCTCTGGTGCAAGGAATTAGTGATCCTATTGTTGCTTTGATGCCTGGCGATTATGGATTGAGTCACTTGTTCTGTGTGTTGACACACTGACATACGTGATTAGACTCCGTCTCTGGTTATCACAGAAATTCTTATAATAAAGTACATCGCGTCACTGTGTTTTCCTGATGAAGGTATATTTTAGTGATGGAAATGGAGTTACATTCCCTGTGTTTCTCATCTGATTACTGTCGCTATAGTTCTGTAATCTAGAGGATCCAATAGAGAGTGGGAGGCTTCTGTGGCAAGTTCAGCAGTCTCTACCCTCCTGCAGTTTGCCATTCTAATGGACTGGGCAAGTGCAGGGTGCAGAAGAGGGAAGTGATTCCCCTTTGGTCACACAGCAGGTTAGTTCAGCTTTGAATTAAACCCGCGTTTCAAGTCCCCATCTATTACCTTGCTCACTAGAGGCCACTGGCTTCACTGGTATTTATAAATTGAGTTTCTGTGTCAGAATGGTCTGTTCTTTACCATTAATGAAGGTACTCTTTAGGTATCAGAAAACAAGCACTTCTAGTAAATAGTTAATGAATATTAATATATATGTTTCCTGTACACACACATAAATATATATTGATATCTCATGGCCTTTTAAATAACATATACTTTAATTTCCACTCAGAAAGACATCTTTTAGCAGCAATAGGAAAAGCACATTTTTTTCCCAATGATTACAGACGATGGGTGAGCCTGGAGTGATTATATTTTATTGAATCTTCTCATATCTGTCAGCATTGGAGATGCCTAATGTAATCATTCAGAACTAGCTTCTGCAGAACCTATTTGTATTGTGCATGTTTGAAAAATACCAGAACCAGAATTAACTTTTAATAAAGCTATACTTTGTGCTAGCTATAACATGTGAGTTTAGAAGATGTGTCCAACCACCTAGACACCGTGGGAAGGGGCAGGGTTTATGAATACAAGGTTCTGTATTCTAGCACATTCCATTTTATTAAACAAAACTGTACTTTCTGGGTACCCAGAAATGCCTCCCAGGAGATGCTCCAGAGCAAATCTGTAATTCAAAGTGACTGTTCTATATCGTTCTCTCTCAGCACTTTTTCTCCTTATAAATTGTTAGCAACCAATATATACTTTTTATTTTTCTCTGAATCATGTCAACTAACAAATCTTAATCTGTATCTGCAAATTAAAGGCAGAAGAAATCAATTACAAGTGCTTGGTTTACCTAAATTGAATTGCACTGGCTCTTTTGATTGAACTTAAGTCATGTGGTTGGTGTTTGGTAGCTTGGTGACTATAAAACTTCCAATTTGATTTCCATCATTAATATCTGGTCTTTCTGAATTATGAACTCATTTTTTGCAAGTGCTCCAATATTTACTCAAAACTTGCAGTTTCTGCAGACATTTAGTTGGCAGATTTGTTTCTTGGAGCATTCATGAGATGTAAATGTAAGAGAGGTGAGCACAGACTACCTAAATGCAATTGTAGCTTCAAAGAAATATTACCAGACTCTCTTCCCCCTTTTGCTTCCATAGTTTGCCATTTTAGGCTAAGAGCACTGAAAGGCAGGAACCTAAGCTAAAGTATACTGCTGTCTTCTCATCACATATTACGTATCTGAAGTCATCACCTCGTGTTACTGTCCTGAGTAGAGATAATTGACTGATGTTACAATATATCGGCTCAGCTGTGTCTGTACTTGCTTGCAATGTTTTTGTAGTTCACAGGTTACAAAACTCAAACTCTGTTTGTTGACTTACTTGCAGAGAACCATTCCTGTGTTTGGCTTCCTTAATGAACTGAAGATTCGTGACACATGCTGGACACCAGCAGAGTGGGCTATTTTGAAGTCCTCCTCCTTCAGACGGACTGCTCTGCCTCCATGCATGCATTTCTCCATGCTGAGAGGGTATAGTGCTATTTGTTTAAGTTCATATTCACTGTGGTGTATAAAAGCTAATTGAGACAGATTTAGAAGTTACCTTTATGCAGATGAACAAAATTAGAGGAGAAAGACTTGCATTATAGGGAAGAGCTTGCCTCATTCTGTAAGACAGGTTTTTTTCAGTGCCTGAAATACATTTAAGTCTGAGGGAAGATGGTATGATACAATTTAGCATTAAAGGATTTGCAGACATAGTTCAGCAAAAATACTGTAAAGGTACAATTGTCAAGATAGATTGTACAGTCCTAAATATCCAAAATGCAACATTGTATTTTTGTTGTAATAAACTGATTTGTAACCAGTTCTTATTTAAATCAGCCTACCAGTCATAATTAGTCTGCACTTTAAATGTCTTGCTCAACGCTGTAGAGCAGAAACAGTCCTGATATTAAAATATTAATAAAAGTTACATAGGAAAATAGATGATACTGTACACAATACTAATCTTTCCACCCTAGGAGTGATTCTCTGAAACAGAGAGGTCTATTATACCAGCTGGGATATACAGTTTGGCCTTGTACCGGAGGAGCAGAGCACTGAAGCTCATCTCTCTCTGTGGACACATCTGTGATGTTCCTTTTGCACGTACAGTTGTTCTCCTGCAAAAGAAGGCTGGGCCACCTTCCTGCAGCATACAAAGAGCACTTATTTGAACTCGAAATTGTTATGCACTGAGTGTAAAAATACACGTGGGCTTTTTGGTTGCCTTGCTTTGTAATCCTTATTGGGTACATTTGTTATTTTAGTGGCACAGCATCTAATTTGACTCTGTTATCTCTATACTTAGAACTCTGATATTTGTGGAAGATTCAAGGGATACTGCAGATTTCTTTTACTGCTGCTGCAGGAAGGAAGTTTAATGATGAGCAATATTATGTATGGCTCGCTAGATAGTAGTAAACATTCTTCTTCATTGCTGTGCTTTGGGATTATCAAAGGGTGTTGTGTTGCTAGTTAGAATTTTTCTGGATTAATGAAACAGATCGCAGATCACTGCATAGCAACGTGCCTGAAGTCTGTGAAATGTTTTCTGAATAAGGATTGGATCAGGCCCATTGAGAATATAAAGTGCTGGAAGGAACATGGTGTTATTTTACAGACCCCGCATTTGGTTGTTTTCTTGTAGCAGCCTTATAGCCTGACTAATTAGAAACTTGAGGTTTCTTTAGTTTGCTCTGTTTCTTTCTTTCTAACAATACACTGTTAACATCCAAATCCTCGTCTTTACTTGGGCAGTTCTGACTGTCATTGACTTCAGGGGCAACTTTGTTTGAATATGGACTGGTTCAGATGGAATTAGGAAAACTTAACAAAGTTTCAGAGCTTCCTGTAGAGAATTACGGTCTGTACACATCCATGCTGAGATTATACATCAGTCTTTGCAGACTTCAACAACAGGATTTAAGATGGAGACTGTCTAGTGTTGAGCCTAGGACTACTACCTGTCTATGGAATTTAACTGTGAGAAGCCAAGGGAACGTTTTAGAGAAGTTTCAAATGTCTATCAAAAACCCCAGGAGATTCTGTAACTTAATAGGTAATTTTATTTTTGCTCTCAAATTCCATAAAATGTGAGAAAAATGTGCATCTGAAGGGCAAGTATGAGCAGCTAGAGAACTAGTCAGATCCCTACCACAGGTTCTGATTTTAGATACAAAAATACCTGCCTTTTCTGGAAGTCTCTGTACTTGTCTCTTTTCAATCAAGGGAATAGAAACATGTGACTTCGCTGGGGCCAGAAGCCTGCTTTTTAGCTCTTGGAATATATAACTTTGCTGCCTATGGTAAGTATTATGAATGTGTCCATAAGCTTATTTTAATGCCTGCCAGATGATCCTTGCATAAATTTCTGTTCAGTCATATTTCTTTGGCTGGAAGCTTTACTTATCCTCTGTTTTTGGAGCACAATAGTTCTGAAATCAGGTCTCTGAGATGAGCTCACACAAAAATTGTTATAAATGCATTGATTTTCCCTTTTTTCTCATAGATTGTTAATATCTGCTTCTGTTTCAACTCAGAATGTCTTGAATGATGACTTTTCCCAATAACTTAGAAAACCTAAGTCCTCGTGCATATAACCCTTTAGATTTTGCATTTCTCAAATAGGAGAGTCGTTGCTTCTTATACTTGGTCCTGAGAAGGTCCAAGTCTCTTAACAGGGTTCTTTTGTTTATAATGCATGAGTAATGAATGATGAATGTTTTTTTTATGTTAAGGTGCCTTGGAATCCTTATGTGAGGGAAAGGTGCTAAAGAATCTAAGTACCATTTATGTTCCACTATTAAAATGATGACTGAATTTAAGTGCCTTATTCATGAAGATTTTGGACTGAGTCAGATTGTGAAAGATTCTCCTGCAATCCTAACACAAATGCGAAGTTTACCTTGTCTACCCTTGATTGTCTGTGCTACCTAGTGAAGCTGCTTTTGCAGTTGTATGGCTTGAAGTGTGTGATTCATGACAATATTGCAATTGATGAGATGCTGAAACTGTGAATAGGTCACATAATTATATTCTGACTCACAGTATGTAAATCCAGATGGTTATTCAAGAGCCTCACATTTTTACATTAGGGTAAAGGTGAAACAACTTCATTAAAATTATTCTGCCAGTTGCATCTTCTATTACCTTTTTCTTTTTCTTTTTTTCTGGCTGAAGCTTCTGGGCTACATAACCAGATCCGCTGTATTATCTTCCTTCAGGGATGAAAGATACTGGTATATTAACAGAAGCCCAGGTTCTCCAAACATCTTAGGTTTGCCAATAAAGGTTAGCTGTATTTTATGTGCTGTTATAGCAAGAAACGTGAACTGCTGTAGGGAATGTGTTTGTCTCCATGGTCCTACCTAGCATATTATCTTTAAATCATATAAGAAGTTCATTCTAATTTCAATAAAGGCAGAATTCAAAATTGAAAAACTGTCTCTAAGATAAAAATAGGTCACATTTGAATAATTGGGCTGCTTGCCTTGTAACTAATGCTGAATTGTGATTGTACTACCATAGTAGTCTTGTGGCATGAAAATTCTTTGAGGTAATAACCAATGGAATACTCTTTATTACATTTTAAAAGTACGCTTGTTTTGGTAATTTAATTTCTTATTTTAAACAACCTTTTCGATTTATTTCTGAGTGTAGCAGAAAGAAACACTGAAATTTATATCTGTGATATTTCAAGACATAGTTAACAAGGAGTATATCAGCCTAGAACATTTTCAGAGCTTTGCAGTTAGAACTGCTGTTAACAGCAGAATTGGTGCCTGACGTTGCACTCAAAGACAAAAATGTGTAGGTGATATACTATATGGGATTTAGTATTCTATTTGATTTCATTGGTAATTTACTACTTATGTTTTTTGTGTGTGTGTAATGAATTTTCTGACAGCATTTGATATAATGTATGAAAATTCATGGCTATATTATCAGTTGGATCTGGGCAGTTGGTGTAGCTGCATTTTGTACCAGCTGAGGATCTGCCTTTCAATCTGGAACAAATTTTATACCTGGTCCTCTTTTTTTATTAGATTTGGACTCAAAATAGTAAAACTGGAATAGCGTTTCCCTCCATTTTCTACTTCTGTCTTTCTTAGTTTCTAAACTTGCTGGAGGAGGGGCCATCCTTTTTCTTTCCAGAATGAACCTGTCAAGTAATTTATAAACAAACAAATAAATAACAGTAATGGAGTACAAGAAAAGGAATACTATCCACTATTTATGTACATAATTAAATAGAATCCCTGGTCATTTGAAAGTACAAAGACCAAACTTCACTATGGGTGTATTATGTATATAAATGCTGAAGCATTTAATGATGGTCTTACATGAGAATGCTGCCTCTATTTTCACTCAAGCAATTACATTTTGTTTCATTAGGTAGCTCTCAGTTTGCAGCTGTAGCTGCACACCCAATTTCCTAGTCAGGTTTGTCAGAAACACAGCAATTAATGGTCAGGGTTTTGTTTTGGGTTTTTTATGTCATTATCACGCAGTACATCGAAAAACAGATTTGATACAAATAGTGCCATGCAAGCAAATAGGATGGCTTAAGCCCAGTGACATATGGAGCAAAACCCCTGCCTTCAGGGCACAGGGTGTGAGGGTGTGGTCCAGCAGGAGGGGATGGAAATAACAGCGTGACTTCTCAGTTGGGCATATGGGAGGCTTTGCTGGCTTGGAAATGTGTGTTTATTTCATGGGATGGAAAAGCTTAAGCATTAAACATGTTTGCTCAATTAAGTTATTGAACCACTGGTTGAATTACTCCTACAGTATGTTGTTTAATCCCCTGGTGATAGTTGAAGCTGCTAATGCAAACACCAAGAGAATATTTTTGTTTAATTTTTGGCATTGACATCAACAATGTTACTTTATTTTTATATAGTTCTCATTTTCTCTTTCGTTTTATGTTGTGCCATTTTGCCCAAAATAATAATACTGTCATTTCATACACAGAAGAAACTGGGACAAATTAATTGAGTTGTCTTAATCAAACAAGGAGATGCTTAGAGTTAGAACATAAGGAGCTGAACTCAGAGCTCTTAATTTGGTCTGCCAAATTATGGCACCCTCCAAAGTGATAGGTTAGTAGGTTTTATGAACTGTTCTTTTTGTTTCACCTTACTGTTCTCTGTGAAATTTAGAAATTCAACTCTCTACAGGATAATGCAGTGTGAAGCACATAGAAAATCACTCTGTTTTTAGGTGCCACTCAGTTTACCTGCTTACCATGGTGCTACTGCCAGCTAGGTCTCAAGGCATTAAATTCTTGACAAAGCATGGCTCTGCTTCTGAAGGGAGACGGTGTCCAAAAGTGTGCCATGGCTTTGAGAGCCAGGGACTGTGTTGATGGAGGGGAGCCCTGCAGTGTGGTGTGAGGCTTAGCACAGTAGCCTGGAGAATGCCCAGCAAAGACCTCAACGAGGGCCATGAAAATTAGTTAGCATAGGTACTATGCCAGATCATTTGAGAGAAATGCCAGCTGGCTGAGCTGTTCATCTCTCTCTTTTCTAGGAGGGATCCCTCTTTCTAGAAATTTGCCCGTTGCATATCTAGTATCTCTTCTCAGTTTACTTTAAGTGCTTAGAAAATAAAGGAACTCACCATACTACATAGTAGATTAGGATTTTGAATCCCGTAGCTAAATATATGTGTATTTATATATATATATATATATATATAAATACACACATATATAAAGACTCTGTAGACAAGTTCAATGATGATTTTGACTTTCTAAATTCATTGCATTCTGGTTAGAACTATTACTTCTAAGAAAAAAGAAAATACTTTTTCTACCAGGAAAATATGTGTAATCAATATTTGTATTGTACAGCAGTCATCAAAATCCATTGGTTCTGTCAGAAATACACCTCATAATTTCATGAGATAGGTCAGGAAAATGAAATTCGGCAATGAGTTGCCCAAAGGAAACCACAAGCTAGCACAAGGTTTTATGACTGTGAATCTCCTCAGTTTTGCAGCAAAGGCCTAACAAAGTACATATTTCACTCTCCTTTTTTGAATGTTTTTCATTTGTCCAAGCCAGCTATTCTAGCAATTGGCAGGGACAGTTGGTCCCGTTATGAGTATTGGCTTGTAGCACATGTTGTAATCCAAATGTCTCAGCTCATTCATAGCAGACATTATCAGATCAGATATAACAGAGGCTACAGTTGCCTTGTAATGTCATAGTTTTGTGATGACCTTTGGTTTGCAAAGCACGCATAGGAAGTCCAACATTTTCCTGTTGTGTTGGACATACATGTGGGTCACAAATAGAGCAGATACACAGCAGGTCCTGTGTGCCCAGGAAGGTTTGAACATATGCTGTGTTACATCAAGTCCTGTGTGTGATGAGTAGACAGGGTTTACTGCACAAGCACCAACTGACGTTTATCACCATCGAGTGGATCTATGTGTGTGCACTAAATGTTTCTGGTGTTTCTAGATGTTCTAGTTATTTGCCTGACTGAGCTGTGGGACATCAAGACATTAGGGACGAGTGTCCCAATTCTTTTTCCATCCAGTCAGGATTCCTGGGTGAAAAGGAGGAGCATGTCTACATGTCTATGGCTGTTGCAGAGTTGTTTCTAGAGATAATCTATTCTAAAGTCAGAAGAAAGCAATGACTGCAGCTAAACAATGCAGAGGAATAGAGGGGGACAGAGAATGATTGGAGGAAGCAAAGCAAGCATGGAATTCTAATGCTAGATTTTATCAATTTGTAAAGTTTAATTACTTATACTTGTGCTACCTCTGAAGAGAAATGGAATCCAGGTTAATCTTTGCAAGATATGCAATAAAAATTATTTATTAAAATAAAGCCCGTTACTGTGATTATCAGATACGTTTTTAATTAAGTCCAAAGTTGCTTCAGTAGTAATTTTACTTATATTATCTCAAAATGTTTGGACTTGTTCATCTTTCTGAGCTTTACTTCTCTTCTATAAAGATCATGCACTTGGCTTAATTAGAAATAGTAGTTATAATGTCAGAGCAAATTAATTTCAGTCAACTGAACGGTCCCTTTGAGGATCACAGTCTCCACCTGTTGCTCTCATCTGTAGCTTGGAAATACCCATGCTCTGATGATGAGCGAGCTCTCATTAACTACATGATGAGAGTTGCTCCGCTGGCTCAATTAGTGATGAACACTAATGTTAGTAATAGAGACTTGTAACATCACTGAAGGAGGCAGGACACAAGTTTCATTTCCTCCATGTTTCTCTGTATCTCCAAAGTTTCTTGACTTTAAAAGAGGTAATTTAAGGCTCCTGAACCAGGTTTGTATGCAAGACTTTTACAAGATAGTTTATGACTGTTTTCTCTCAGGAATGCCTCTATGTAATATATCCAGTTTACAAGTTAAAAAAAGACATACATTTAGCTACCCTTCCAACACAGCCAGGCCTAGATTCTCAGCTTGTGTAAGCAAATCAGTTGATCTGCGTATTCATTTTTACGTCAGAGTCTCTTTTAGGTCCCAAGCACAAAAAACCATTTTCTTTTCAGACATTTCACTCAATGTTAGCTTTAAATGTCTCCCTTTAATTAATTTTTTAAATTGAATGCCTTTCTTTTGAATGTTACTACGCTGGTTTTATATCTAAAATGGCAGAGCAGTCTTACATTCTAAAGGGAATTTATTTGCATAAAAATAAACACAGTAACTTTTTCTAGGTGTTAAAACATAAAATAAAAAGATAAGTTAATTGTAAATCATTGCTTAAAAATGCATTTTGGTACAAAATTCTGGGCTACTCAACGTTCTTAGTAGGTTGTAATGAGCTGAATTCATTGGTTAAATTAAAATGCTTTTTCTCATATTCAGTAAATGCAGTGTGTATGCAACTGAACAAAAATAAAATTGAAATTTACATTTTCATCAAATGAATAACCACATGCTGAGGATTGCTCAACTGCAATTTATGATTATGCAAATGAAGTAGGTTTTGCAACTAGGATATGTACAATAAATGGGAGTTCCATTATTATGTATCAAAAAGCCATTAACCTTGAAAATTATATACAATTGACATGAACATTTCTAAAATGTGTCTAAAAGCTGTTAATGTTCTCTCTTTCCCTCCCATATGTATAGGTACTGTATATTAGATTTAGCAAAATAATTCAGAATGAATAATTTATTAAATGAGCTCTGCCACTTTTTTGTTTATGAACTATCTGTAACAACTTGCTGGGTTCTTTATTCATTATTTAAAATCAGTGAATACTGCTGAATAATTCCTCATCTACTGACAAGAACATGAGTTACAAAAGCCGTTCACAGCTAGCGTTTGCTATTTTGAAAACCTGGAGAGAGAGCGGAGACGGGGCAGTGAGTCACGTGGCAGAAGTTTCTGTGTTGTGAATACTCACCTCGGTGCTGTCTGTGTGAATTTTTGGTATTTGATGGTTCTAGATCGAATTCTGTTTTTTCTGTTTTTTCTCAGCCCCAGTGACAGAACTACCGGTACTGGGAGGGAGAACAAAATGGGGCCATCTCTGAACACACTATCAATGACATCTTTTGCTTGGGACTGGCAAGGGAAAGCAAACAGCCTATAAGCTTAAAGTGATAAGCTTTCAGATAATTTTCTGCGTATTTCATGAAAGATGGTCCCTTCCTTAGTACCACTGTGGATTTTGGCTTTTGGAAGGAAACCACCTCACACTAACCTTGGGACAGTCAGAGTGAAAATATAACTGAACTGTTCCAAAGTGTAGCTTCAGTCCCAATGCATGTTTAGCAATTGTCAGTCTGCTGCAGTACTGAGGTCCCTGTCTGTACACACCAGAGGCTGCATTCTTCATATCGTTATGCTGAGGTTGCAGTGAATCTCTCTGAGGCACAGAGTTCCCTGCCATGTATTGCCAGTTAATGCCAAAACTCTGAAAAGAATGAAACAAATACACAAAGCACAAAGCAGTAAAAAAAAAAAAGTATTTATATAAACTAGTTCTCAAGAGGTACCTCAAAGCTGATCTGTTCTTTCAATGATTTTTTAATAGCTTTGTGGAAGTGTTTCAGTTATATCTCTGTGTTGGTTTATAGCTACAGAAGGGTTTGATATCCTGAGTTATTTTTATCATAGGAAGTGATGTTATGATAAACAGTGTGTAGATCTGTCCGTAGGAGATGGCCTTATGTCAGTTATCTATAATATTTAACTTGCAATAATTTCTGATATTCCTTTTCCTCACATCCTCATAGCTATTGGAGGAGAATGCTTAAAATCTTTTATTGCAAATAAATCAAAATAGTACTAAACGTGGTCCTCATCACCCCTAAATCAATGACCCTCTTTGGCTGTCCTCTTCTTCCCTTGTCTCTGTAAGAAAGTGAATGTCTTTCCTTGCCCAATACTCACTTTTAGGCTGGGGTTTACATCAAAACCGCTACCAAAAAAGTGTTAGTGTAGAGCATTGCAGTGAAAGAAAATATAGATGAAAGTAAATGGAAGTGTCATAGATGGGAAAAAGGGCATGAGGAGCTGGGAATCCATGTATGTTCAGTTGAATGTAAGGGTAGATACTGACGTTTTGAGAATTCTAAAGTAGAAAATTAAAAGTACAAGTGATTCCATTGGCAAAGCAGACAAGTTACACTATAGACTTGGAAAAAATCTGTGGGAGAAAGGGACAAATGGGTATTTAGTTGTAGCTTTTCAAGATTGGGTTTGACCATGGGAAATAGTCCTGTGACCTCTACTGAGGGAGTCTATAGCAGCTCAAGCTCCTAAGAACTGCTTCTGACGTGTACCCTTAAATACTCCTCTATGTTCAAGTAGAAAAGGAGGATCTTGTGTTACTTTTGAACTTGAAAATGATGGCCAGAGTACATATGTATTAGTGGCAGGTGGAGGAATATGCTTAAAATGGAGGTGTCCAAACTTTTCCCTAAACTGGTGGGATATGTCTTTGAACAGCACTGTACAATTTTACCTGTTGTGCTATAAATGGGAGATGCAGATGTATCCTATAGGGTTAGCAAAACTTCTGCTTTTTTACTGTTAAGTTGGTTAAATGTTTTTATCCTGTAAGAAGAATTAAATTACAGAACTTTAAATCCAATTTAAAGTTTTGGTTTTTTTCCTAACATGGATAACATATATTTAGCAGAGGGCATGCATTTATTTGTAATATTGCTCTGGCTTCTTAAGCAGTATCAGCCATTCAGTAACTCTTCTTGGGGTGAGCACTTAGGTAGCGTTAGCCTTTCTAGACAGCTTGACCCATGAAAAATGTGTTCTCCTGACATTGCTGCTTCCACCACAAGGATGCAGCTGAGAGCTAATAGTGTGATGCTGTTTACTTGGAAATACAAAAGAAAAGGGGTATTTACTCACACTGGTTGTTTCTTACATTACAAACTACTGAAACATTTTTGAAAAAAACGTTATTTTTTGTACTTTTTAACTCCTGCAAAAATCTGTCACAGAAAAGATTATGACCGAACATCTCATGTGCTGCTCTTGCTAAGTTTGCCAGAGAAGAACAGAAAGCTAGATCAGTGCCTTATTTTTCATGACTTTCTGTAAACACTCTCTAAATTAATCTCAGTAAATACCAGAAATGCTAATATCTCGTCTTTGTATATGCCCACAGAACAGATTTAGGGCACTTATTTGAAGGATATATATAAAGCGAGCATTTGCCATAAGTTAAAAGCATCCTTTCTGACATCTCTAGAGCACATTTCTGAAAGTACTGAGCAGTGATTGAACTTTTAATTCCATAAATATCTCTGGATATGTTAACAGGAAACAGTGCAGAAAACCACAGCTTCCAGCTTACCCCTGTGTGTCCCAGTGTTGTCCCAGAGTCTGTAATAGAACAGGGGAGGGCCCAGCAGACAGTGACACACTCTCAAACCTACCTTAACATCTCCCAAAGTCTTGTCAAACTAGGATATTTCTAATATGATCTCCCTGCTGTGATTGACATTCATCCTCTCTTTCTTGAGTGTAACAGTTGGTAGTGATTTAGGTACCAATTCCTTAATTTAAAGTATCATAAGTTGTTGAGGCTGATACCCCATTGGGGGTAAACTCTTGTTTTCCTTTGCTGGCAAGTACCACTGCAAGGGTTTATTCTGGGGTCCTATCTACTGTAAATGTTATGTTAGGAATAAGACAATTTTTTTTTACATGAAAACTTAGATGCTGAAGCAGAAAATGGCTGCTGTAAAGTAGCCTTGTTTGATCCTTTCCTTAAAAAACAAGGAGCCCCACTAATAAAAAAAAAAATCTCCATGAGGTACAGGACTGTTAAGCGTTTTTATTATCTGTAACTCTGTAGCCACTAGATGGTGGGAAAGTTGCAATATGAGAGCACTCGGGGACTTGATCTGCCCTCCCAGGGTTAGTCCATGAGCAGGTATGACTGAACACAGCACTCCTTAAATTGTTGTGAAATTTTACCATGAGGTGGCATCTGGATTGTGGCATTGCTTGTACATCTCTATTCAAATCAACTTTGTACTGGAGAACCTTGTCCGCATTACCAGGGCAGCTGTGATGAAAAGAATTCCCTTTACTTGCAAATTTCACCTAAGAAACTGAAAAAAGTTATCAAGAGGCTAGTTCATACTAAATTCAAAACTACCATAGCCACATTGCTGGCTGTGCCTATTTTAAAGCTAACTCTTGTATGCTGTCATGCCTGCATACCCACTGTTTCATTAAATAATTGACAAAACACCTAGCACACTTAAATACGCTGTGGATTGAGTCATTTTTCTTTCAGTAGCTTCTGGGGTGTATTGTGTGAAGAGGAGGTGTGCATCATTCTCAAAAAATATCGCATGCATAGGGGGCAAATCTTTCTTCCACAGTGCAGTGGAATTTGCTAAGGTATTTTTTGTGTAGACATTTGGGCAAGAAATAGTTTGATTTGAAAATATCTTTAACAGGTTTATTACTCTCTGTTTTGTTCTGAAGCACAGCTTCATAAATACTTCTGTCTCTGGGATCCCTTGCCAGGATCTCTGCTGTAATGTCATATTCATCATCTCACCAGCCAGTTCACCTCCCCTTTTGATCTTGGAATTAAATTGTAGTCCCGACTTCCAATGCAAATGGCTGCAATACCAGCCCTTAATGGTTAAGGTAACTTCAGTGCAGACTTTAGGAACATCAAATGATGACAATGCCTTTGATTTATATGCCACCTTTCATTCCTAGTGATCTCAAAGCACCTATAATTTCTGGCAAGCCTGTGCTAAGTTAAATGGGTTATTTCAGAGTCTATTCAGCAATAACTGTTAAGTGCTCAGAAGGAAGACTGACTGATGGGTGAGATGGCCCAGAACTTTAATTATCTTAATGAATAATTTTTTGGACTTAACAGGAAGGCTACCACTAACACAAGTGGAGCTATGAACTTTAATTCCACCACTCATTATATTAAACACTGAGCTTGGTGGGAATTTGAAGAACTCGTGTTCTGTGTGTGTGTATTTTTATAGGAGCCTACTTAGGCATTACTGGTACATAACCACTTCTGCACTGGAACTTAACACGTTGCACAGAGTGGTTTGGGACACTAAGCGAAAAACAACACCCTACCCATATGAAGTGGTTAAAAAAATTCAATATGCAATTACTCGAGTTTACCAGGATGCTAGAGACAAATATTTAAAGGATTAAGAAAGGTTCTGGGAGAGCTATTAGTAAGCAGATATTCAAGAATCTGGTTTTACACCTGGTCTGACATTTTGCCTATGACAGAAAACAGAAGTGGAGATTGAAATAACTTTGGTAAACAGCCGAACAGGGGTAACAGGAAGTAGGAAAATAGCATGAAAGGCAAACAGATTGCTGTTGAGGAGATGGTTTTAAGATTATTCCAGTGTGAAAGTTCTTTTTAAATTAGCAGTTGTGATCGCACATATATTGTCTCATGTCATCTACGCCCCCTTGTACTCTTCTTACACCTCTTTGTTATTGTACTTTTAAACCTTAATCATTTTTCCACAGAAACAAAAATTGTTATTAGCATCTGTTGTGTCCGCATAATTACTGTGCCTGTTAAAAGGCTTATTTCTATTATTTCCAGATCTCTTCCACAAATCCTTACATTGCTAATTAGTGTATCTTACAAATACTGGTGCAGTGAAAAGGATCATAAATTTTCAGCATAAATCAAGAATTGCCTTCTGATGACTAATACTATAGTGGGTACCATAAAAGTAATAGTATTATAAAAAAGCAATAATTCCAAGCTGTGTTTTACTGTATATGTTGCCAAGGAGATCAGCTTTGTGAGTGACTTTAGAACCTGGACTTCTCGTACCAACTACAGCAGAAATGTCAAGAATGTGATAATTTTTTTCAGTTAGGAAAAAATTTAATGTGTGCAAATTCACCTTGTTATACCTGTATTCTTGTCACTGGAGATTGAGGAGAGGGTTAAAGAAGGCTGCTCAATTTTCAGCTGTAGGTGAGTGCTTGTGCTAGTCACTCTTTCTAAGCAACAGGGAGAATCAAGTTGTGGAAGATGATGTAGGGGGTGAAGTCATTGAGTGTTCAAACATGGCTTTCTTGCTTTGCACTTTGTAGTCTTTTGCATGTGCACATGATGAGTAGCAAGTGACACACATCCCCAGAATAGTGCTTTACACAAGCATGTGTTTGTATCAGTTTTTTCAGAAGGCGTCAAACAAGTGGAGAAATTGCCGGAATGCTTTGCGAAATCTCCAAACACCACAGAGCTGCTGTAGTGATTCCCATGGACTACTCCCCGGTTTCTGACTAAGTAGGCAGGGCTGAGTAAAAGAGGGTGTAGGGGTGACGCTGCTGTACCAAAGTGAGTTCAAGCAACCTGTATCCCTTGGAGAATTAAATGTGTGGGCCTAAAGATGTCTGTCTGCACAGCTTCTCCGCTCTTTTGTCTTTCACAGATAAACAAATGTTCTCAAAACCTATCCAAGTGATGCTCTTCCATTCTCAGGCCTTAATTCTGAGTATTGATGTATATTCTGGATAGATATTTGCTGTTGTTTCAACTTCTGATATCAGAAAGAAGCTTAACTGCTTCTTACATTTATTCCCAAGGAATAATGGCTTAATAGTTTTGGAGCCCCTTTTAACCAGGTTTAACCAGTCTCATAACGTTTTCCCTCATAAACCTGGTGTGAGTTGTATCAGAGGAGCTTAAGGAATGGTTTAGAGTTTTTCCATTCTCTCTCACCTCTATCAGCTCTCATCCCTGCTATGGCATTGCCCTTGTCTCAAAGAGGTGGTTATAAAGCCATGGGTTTCACTAGTACAGGATAAACTTTTGCAAACTGTAGTCGAAGGAGATTGAAAAGAGAGATTTGAATATCACTACGAAGCTGTACAAGTCAGCAAAAATGTCAGGGATCTGGTATCAGAGTTGGGCTCCATGAACTTTGAAGCATGCAACTTCAGGCTTCAAATGTTATGTTCACCTAAAACTTTAGAAGTCCAAAAGTAATTATTTGGCTGATAGATCTCTCAATATAGATAACACTATCATTTGCCTATTGCTGTTTGCCATTTTTTGTTAGTGTCTAAAGGTATGCATCTGTGGTCTGTCTCTTTGGTTTCATGCGACATTTTCATCATCCCTAACTCAGAGCTAAATCGTTTTGCTACATTGGACAAGTGTCTTTTTTAAAAAATTCATTTTTCCTAAGCAATGTGACCAAAATGATCTCATTCTTTGAGTGGCTAGACTGTGTGGAAGAAGTTTGAAAGAGACAAAAAAGCAGTTTCTGGAAGAACTGTTAAAAGATATCCATTTTTCACAGCTATTATAGAACCTCATAATTAATTTAAATGAAATTTGTTTTCCATAACACAGATTTTTGGGTGTAAAGTGTGTCCTTTGAGAGAGGCAAGAGGAAACAACCTCTGTTATTTTTGATTACCTTTGTGTTTTGCTTTTTACTCATTATGCTAATTTTATGCTAATAACCTTCTTACATTAAGTTTCACTTTATACTGCATAAACTGACAAATAGAGCAATATTTATCAAGCATAAATATTAAAAACACTATAAAGACTTCTAGACTTCTAATTATTATGCTAATTTATCTCTAAATTATTCTTGTATTACCACCCTACAGTTCACTGTAGAACATGACACATGGTAAAAATACCAAAATTCTGTTTCTTAACGCTATTAATTATCACATAGGAAGCCTGTCTATGAATTTAAAAAAGCTCTAGTTACAGCATTGTGGATGTAAAGATAAAGAATTCATTTCTTCTGGTGAGCTGTTGAGCCTTTGCTTATATTATCATAAATACTAAGGAAATCCAAAGTGCTTTTTTATTTTAAAAGAACAGGAAAGCCGAATATATTGGATGGAAATTCCACGTATTGAGCCAAATTCTTAGTCTTTCTTTTCATACCAGTGTATTTATTGAAGTCAATGAGACTGTTCATATGGTTCAAGTGTGTGAGTTTTGGCATCTCTCCTGTTTTTGTATTCCATACATGGGGTCAGGTAAAATCCTCGGATCTCAGATATCACATTCATTCTGGTGCCATTATCAGTCTGCGATAAGGGGCAAAAATCTTTCTAATGCGTAGAAGGGCTAATTAAATCTATACAAAGTAACTTACAATTTTAGAGAGTTCCTAAACATTTTGGTATTATTACTGGTGAGTGGGTTATGGAAGGGCAGCATGTGGATCAGCCAGGACTAGTGCTCCACTGAATGAAAGCTGCTGCATCAGAGCTAGCAAGTGCCTTAAGCTGTGTTTTATTAAGTCAAGTCCTGTTCCTGGAAATGGGCCTGGATGGCTGGAGTGTGCTGGTATTCTGGAGCGCTCGTTTGTAGGCTCAAAGATTGTCACCATTCTTATTTTCAGGTATAGAGGCCCCATTTTGCCTGTAGGAGTGAACAAGTTTAATACAGAAAAATAATTCAAGTGTTAACAATTTTTTTTTTATTTTATTCCCAGTATCTCTCTTTTTCCACCCAAATATGTAATTTTTTTTTCAGAAATTCTGTTTTTTAATAAACATTCCTTAGGTTTGGGTTTTTTTTTTTTTAAACTTTCTTAAATTTGGGAACTAGAGATAGTAACAAAAATGCTTTTATAGCAGTTATTTTGTATACCTGATTTTTCATTTTTTCAAGCTCTTTACTTGACACATCTACAATGAAGCAGGCTTTGTATTAAAAGGATCCTTAATTCTCTACAGCTAAATTTACTGTATGTTTTTGGTAAATGTCAATAACAATAGGAATAATAGTGGTCTAAATGTTTGGCCCTCCTGGCCAGCATAAATGTACTGTCACAAGCACAGAACTGGTTCCCTCCAGTGGAGGGTTTCATACATGCAAGCCATGGTGAGTCACTGCGCTACAAAGAATAGCTTTGATTCACTCACTAAAAGCCTGTGCCAATCATACTGTATTGGGGGATTTTGTGCAGTGTATTATTATTAAGTATCATTTTTTAACTGGAAACAAATTAGTCTGCTGGGATAGTGCTCTTGTAAAGACAGATGCTCAACTGACAATCAAGTCTTTAAAATAATGCTGTAGTGCAAAATCAGTCCTATAAAGAAGGGAAGGGTAGAGATCGTGTTTCATCAGAAAACAAAATTTTCCAATAGAAAATAAAATTACACAGAGATACTGAGCAGCAGGGAGGTCCACTGTTAAACAACTGATGGCTGAGGAGTGATGGTACTGTCGAAGTTAGGCATTGGTAAGTGGAACGTGGATTGAGTAATGAGGGTTATAAGAATAAACGGGTGGCAGCGGAAAGAAAGCACTATGGAAACAAAGTTTCAGAGGATGGCATGCTCATATCAGGCAGCTCACTTCCCCTTTCTTTGTCAGTCATCTATATTTAAACATTATATACAGCAATCTTGGAAAGACACAGAGTCACTAGGTCTCATTACCTTCTTAAAATTGAGCATGGGCGTAAGAGTTTGAAGGATAAGGGTGCCTTTAGACAAAGAGCTGCGTATATGCACACCCATATAGAAAGATACATATATACATATATATATAAAAGAAAGTGTCGCTAGATATATTGCTCAACTCTTTCTATATTGCTTATTTGAGCTGTTTCGTGCTAATAGTTTGAAAATACAATCAAGTTTCTGGTGAAAAGGATTTTTTTATTAAAAGCCAGTACCTATTTTTCCCCGTGTAAAAATCCAAATAAAAACCACTTCGATGTTTTTGATGTTATAACTGCCAATTAAGTCTTTAAAAATAACAAGAAAATATTCCTGCTGGAAACATTCAATAGCAATTTTGAGTAACGACTTGCAGTCCGAAATCTTGTTTTTGCAGAGAACCAACTTTTTGTCTCACCCAGCGAGGTATTGATTCCTGTATTCATCAGGGGAAGTCACACTGACCTTCACTCTCTGACACCACAGCATCCCTCCTTAGCTCTGTTTATAATGAACAGCGCAGAGGCAGAGAGTAATGAGACACTGGACACACCCCTGACTCTCCTGGAGTCCTGCCATACCAATCCCAGACTGACGTTAGATTTTTCTTTTTTCTAAACCTGCATTAAATCAAGAGGAGAGAAGACTTGTAAAGTGGATTGAGCATTAATGAAAAGGGGGACGTATTTTCCTGATAACTGCACATATAAAACCACAGCGCTACAGTACAGGAGGCATCACTTTTCAAGGGTGTACTCTACCACCGCTACTGTTTTTAGCATCATTTTTATACTTCATAAAAGTACAGTTTATTGTTAGGGCTTGGTAGACAGTCTTAATTTCACAGATAGTGGACAACTTATCCTAAAACACTGTAAAAAAAAAATGGATGACGGACAGAGAGAGGATTTAAAGTCATTTGTCTGATGATGCATCTGGTATGTGCAGAATTCTCTTCTGTTTTATAAAAATATCTAGGAAGCTGAGGTTTTTCCAATCTGAAATAATGTGTGCTTAATTAAATAAACTCTGTCTATATGTGTGTGTGAGAGAGAGAGAAAAGGGGATTTTTTTCCTCTCTTTTTACTTTTTGAATATTTTGTGTTCGTTTTGCAACAGAGCGCTCCACACAGATGAAAACAACCCATAGCACAAAGTAATTGTGAAATCAATCAGTAATCCAACAATCCTGAGCTCTGGAGTAACCTACTAGGACGAAAAAAAAAGAAAGAACACAATATATTAAACACAAATCCTAAAAGATAGGTAATGTGCCAAAGAGGTTATTGCATTCAGGAGACTTGATAAGGGTGATTTAACAGGGTGAAAAGATCACCTCTGCAGATCATAGAGGGAAAGGACTGTGAAGAGATAAAAAGAGGCATGCACAATAAAGAGATAAGTGAGCGTTATCTTTTTTAAAGGTTTGAACTTACCTCATGATTGTTAGCATTTTGTCTTATTTCCATAATCAAACTTCTAAACATTCAGATGCAGAGCACTCTAGCCTTTGCTCACTTCTCTAGTCCAGTAGAAGCAGAATAAAATTAACAGAGCTGTTTAGGTAATTTGGCTCTTGTTTGTTTAACAATAAACAAGTAACAAATACAATCTTAGACTAAATATTTGGGGGTCTATTTGTAAATTGTGATAAATTCCAAATGTTTGTTTTTTTCTGCAGGCAGAAATTGAATACAACATTTGTAAATGTATTTCTACATCAGACAATGTCTGGTCAGTGGACATCACAATATTGGCTCCTTTAGAAGGCTCACTCAAATTTATACCCCATCTGGATGCCAGTTTTTAAACTATGTCTCCTATCTACCTACAAAGAGAAATTTGCCTTTCTGATGAAGTGTCTGTTTCTGTCGCTAGAAAAGTCTGTTATTGCCTTGGTCAAAAAAGTTTTTTTCCAGCTCCAAAGCATATGCCATATGCCATAAATTGTCTATTTCACACTTACTGTCACTTACAAAGCTGCTATAATTCTTTGTTGTTGTTGTTGTTGTTGTTTTTTTTCTCTTTCTCTTTCTTCTTTTTTTTTTTTTTTTTTCCCTAAATCCATTTTTGTGAGATATTTTATGAATTTTGCAGTCTGGAAAAATTCTCAGGGAACATTTTTTTTTTCTTTTTTTTTTTTTTTTTTTCCAGTTTAGCTTCCTGGGAATAATTTGAAATGATTACTGTTCTTTCTTCAGGAAATGCTTTACTAGAAAAACAAGTTTAGTCTCCTGTTTGCTCATTTTAAACATTCATTGTGTACCTGTAATTTAAAAGTGTAGGGGGCAGAAAATAACTGTTTAGAGAATATTGATAAAATGAGACAGGTCTGAGTTAAAGAATCAGAATCCTATTGTGCTTAAATGCTGTAACTGCCTGGAGCTTCATTCTGGGACTAAATTGGTCATATACAGAATAGAAATGAATGACTTTTTTATAAATACAATTTGAAGCCATGGGCTTATAATCAAAATATATATAACCATTTTAATGGTCAGTAAATACCTATATCAATGTTCAAGTGGGCAGTGCTGTCAAATAACAAATGAAATGCAAGTAGTAGGTTCACCTTAGGCTGCTGTCAACCACATTAGTTAACTGTTGGGTGTAACACATTTATTATGCATTGAAGCACTGTTGCTGTAGAAAAGAGAAGCTTAGGTTTAAGTTTGAGAATCACAGGAACAGTTTCTGGGCAGGTTGGTGGAAAGGATATTAAATATGATGCTGAGGATATGGGTCTAATCTAAAGAATCATTTTCTGTTGCACCCACAACTTTATTCTTTCATCTTACTGACAGCACAAATGTTTCCATCCATTTCATTTCATCTTCTTCCTTCTCATCTCAGATATTTATATGTTTGGATGGCCCCATCGTGATAAAATCCAGCTGCCTCCCAAATAGAAATATCATTTACAATTTCTCTTGCTTTCTTCTTTCAGAGTCTTCAGGGAAATAGCTTGATTAATTCATAGGTTTTCATTTCTTCATTTGTTTGTTTATGTGCGTGAGTGAGTGGATGTACTGTGTAAGGATGTGTGTGACTAAATTATTGAGGGAAAGCTAAATCAAAGAGATTAAATTTGCCTTTAGGGTATATTTAAAGTGCAGACTGCAATACAGAGATATGCATGCATCTGTAAAGGAGCAGGTTTGGGGTACTGGAAACTTAGGTGAAGGGAAGTTTCAGTCCCCTCTGTGTCAGTCTCTGCAGGAGGGCATTTCTGCTCTCTGTGGCAGTCTGAGAGTCTGGGATTTAGGGATCAATGTCCCAGGTTTCAGTGCCAGCCAGTAGCTCAGAGAATTATGCACCACTCTCCTTTTTCAGACAACTTTCATAAGTTTAAAAACAACAAAAAAAATTTTTTTACTGAATCTGCCACATCTCTCTCTGGTTTACAGAAATTTGTTCTCATACTACTAAACTCGGGGGGGGGGAACGAATCTTGGACTATTCAAAACCTTTTGAAAGGTTCCTTTTCTTTTTTCCCTACTCCAATTAAATCTGGTTTCAGTGATCATATGAACAAAGCAGAAGAGTTGACCGGGTCTTACGGGTGGGCCTGCCAGGATTAGACCAGTTCTAAAGATCTCAGCGAATGTTTCAAACTTACTAGCCCTGCCTTTGCACTGGTATGAGACCATTTCATCCATTGCTGTGCAAGAAGGAAAAACTCCTGGGAACCTCCCTGTTCTTGACAGACGACAAAGCAGGGTGGAGAGAGCCAGAATGTTGATAGGTTCTGTGCTTAAGTGAGAAAAGAAGCCATAAAATATTTCTGTCATCTCACAGTTGGTTTACCAGCAAGGAATCAACTGCCATGCAATACCCCAGACTTCATAACCTCCCTGATGCTACCTGAGTCATTCTTGTAAGTCCCCATTGATCATGAACCTGGGAACAGGGATTAAGTGATTCAACCAACCTTCTTCAGAAGTTGAGTCTACTCTTTTTTTAGTCTCTGCGAGTCATAGGAGACCACTGGATGTGCTTGAGGGCAGTCGTGCACTTTTGCACTCAGACCTTATGCAGTGCTACTGAGCACCATGTTTTTCCTCTGATGGAACCCCTTCTATTTGTCTCCAAAGTTTTAGCCTACTATGACTGGTAATTTGCTCTATGGGAGCAGTCCCATCTTATAATCTTTCTTGAAAGAGTATTTTCACAACATGTAAAGGAGATAATTTAAACAGGGACATAAAACAAGGCCTATTAATAAACACAGAAGGCCTCTCTGTGTTTAATTTCTTTCCTCACAGAAATGTTTTCATATTAGGTTTCTTTTTCAATGATTTTCTTTGGTTAGACCTCTAACATGTTCATATGACGGGTATTTTTCTGTTGTGGAAGCGGTCAATCTTCAAAGCTCTTTGTGAGCAGTAAGCCTGAGCAGAGTTGAGAGCTCACTGCCCCTGCCTGCCCTGGCGATGGGCAGGGTGCTATCGTGAAGGCTGATATAGCTACTTACAGAGTGAAAATGATCATTTGTAGCTGAATTTTCCGTAGCCATTTCATTAAACAAAAACTACCATGATTGTTTCTTCCCCTGAGTAGCTGCAATTCTCTTTCTAGAAGACAGTGGTTGTGAAATTATTATAATGTGTGTGAATTGGTGCTTGCTTTTCCACTCTCACTAGATTTATTAAGGGTTGAACTAACAGAGAGAGCAAAACTGTCTTCTTAATCAACTCCCTTTCACAATTAGCAATGCCAATAAAAAGAAGTAAATGTGTATTATCCTGAGTCTATGCTGTTACTGTCAGTGGGAGCAGCATTGTAGTAATCTGTTTCAACCATCAACATAAGGAACTCTAGATGTGCAAGAAGAAGCTATAATGTGCCATATTCCAGCAGTCCCCAGCTGGAAAATGTTTCCTACCTGGGGAAATTACACTCGGATACAGATAGATAGTACCACTAATGACAGTGTCCTATTGATAAAAGCACGTCTTCTAAAAAATTATGAGGGAAAAACTTTAGATACGTATCCTGCATGAGGAAAAGGAATTAGAGTTGGCAACTGGTCAGTGAGGCAAGGAGGAGAAGCCTCTCTAGGATGTTAGCGCAAGAAATGTCACTGAGGTGACTGCTGGCCAGGTCGCTAACAAAGCAGGCAGATTGGCACTCAGTATCAGGGCACAGAATGGACTGCTTTGATTGACAAAACTGTAGGGAATAAACCAAGGGAATTCTGAAATGGCGCTGGCACCGACAGCAGCCACGGCAGCATACCTGCGAAATGCCATTAGCATGCAAACACTGCATGCTGTGCCTAGTGGGCTGGTCTGCACCACCACAAACGACTTTGCCAAAATGAATGGCTCTGGTCTGACATCTTCAGGACCAAAGGGCTGACAAAACCAAAAATGATACCGTTAATAGAAAAATAAGACTGTGGCTTCTCTGTTAAAGCCTAGGGATCTAAGGCTTTGTCTGATGCACGCTAAAGAATAGGAAAAAGTCTTCAGGAGACGAAGAGATCTCAGAAAGCGAGAGAAAATAAACAGAGAGAGATCTGATATTTACATTGTGATTGTCCAGATTATTTGCTGCGTTATTGCATAAGTTTATTTACTGAACTCTGTCTTTTACCAAATAGATTGTTTCACCACTTCTCAAGAAGTGGTTTATTTTGATATTTAAGCAAGCAGCCCACAGGAATGCCTTCTAAAGCATTGAAGCTACTTTTGTAGAGTTGGCGCTTGAGGCCTTCAACAGCTCTTGTTTAGAATGATCTTTTTTTGCCCATTGTAGGGCTCTGGTTTGGGGCAATGTTTTAGCCAATGCTAACGATAAACAGGGAGGAAGTTTAAATCCCTATATGTAGGAGAATGACTATGTTCATTTGTTTAACTGGCAACATGTGGTAACTTCTTTTCCTTGTTCAATAACCACAGGATGCAGTACCACCGTAGATGTGAGTAACTATCTGTTGTGTATTTAGAATAGATGAGTTCATGCCTTTAGGATGGACCTGAGCAGCAGATGGCTGTAAATTTCACTGTAACAAACCCATCATACAGAGATTTGGACTCCGTTTCCTTCCTGTGTTCCCTTTTGCTTCCAGTGTGATAGCAATTTCTTTCTGGTCTTATGCAAATAGCAATTAAAAAAAATTCTGTACATACTCGCAAAATAGGATGGTGCATTGGGAGTGACAGCATATAGTCAAAGCTACCCATTACTCTGGAGGGTGATAGCCTTTCTACCATATCTGTACTAGAACACAGCCACATCACCCTGCTCTATTTCCACTTGGGTGGAAACCCCTCCCTTTTTGACAGATGACATCTGTAGTGTCAAGTTTCAGGTTTCAGATCTACCCAATCCTGTCCTGTCCTATCCTATCCTATTTTTGACAGATTCCTTTACTGCAGTTCAGTCATCCTTAGCAGCTCATCAGCTATGAGTAGTGTTTTCCCATCCTAGCACTGCAAATACAGAGGAAGAAGGATGCTAACTTCAGCTGGTGGTTTAATTCAGGCTGGTAGAGACCTCTAGAGGTCACCTAGTCCAACTCTTACTAAAAGTGGTTCCAGCCAGAAAAGGTTGCTCAGGGCTTCTCCAGCTGTGTTTTAGTAACTCCAGGGATGGACACTCCACAGCCTCCCCGGGTCCCTTATGGTAATTTTTTCCCCCTTGCATTTAATAAAAATTTCCTGTGTTGGAGGTTGGATTCAAATTACAAAACAAGTCTTCTGAACTCATTCAGCACCAACAGCTGTTTGTTCTTCAAATAGCAAGAACTGATTTTGCCCATTTTTCATGAGAGGGCAACTGTGCAACCACGTTTATCAAAAAAGTCTTTGGCTTCTAATGAAACTTTATAAGAGTTGGTTGATTGTGAAGCTCTTTGGAAGGCTTTGAAAAGGTCATAGCCTCAATCCTCAGCTTCGAGGAGAATGTCAGAAGGCTTTAAAGGGTCATTTTATATCCAGCAAAGCACTAGATGATACGGCTACATAGTTTTAACTCCTCTTGGGCAAATATTTTCTCTAAGCTGCAAAAATGTTGTATTTATACTTTTAATGTATGCTGTATTATTAAGCTCTGACATTAAACACCTTCATGCCAGTTTGGAGGCACTGAACTTTGTTAATCATACAGTAAAAGGAGGGGAAGGGGAAACCTAGGAGGTCCTACAGTACATTTCTTTCTTACTATTAACATCAGAGGTCCCTTCCAACCTCAACCATTCTTTGATTCTATGACTGTACTTAATGTTGAACTGATCAAAACTTTCAGTAGACAAAACTGAAGACATGGAAGCTCATTGATTTTAAACTACAATAGCTACATATATAATCTGCTCTTCACACAGTACAAGGAAAATCTTGGGGACCAAGATTCTCTATTAAAATATCTTCTACTTCTTTAACAGGAAAAGGAATAGCGTTGATGATGCCAACAAAGAGACCCAGTTTTGATGCAAAACCATGCAGGTGAAGCCTTACAAAAAAAAAAACAAACAGAAAACCAAGCAGAGACCTTCATCTGATAATGCCCTCTTCCCTGGGTTATTATTCCCATAGAAGAACGTGTTCTTGTGGAAATGACTCCACTATTCAGCTGATGTCAGAGGCCCGACAGGAAAGTTAAACATTTAGAAACTGCATAAAAGTGGTCTGTGGAATACAGTGGGGCAAAATAAGTTTAAGTGCATTGAATAGCAAATTCCTAGAAAAATGAAGTATTGTTCAGCTTGAGACTACTTGAGCCTGCCAAATAAATTCAGCTGGGAAAAGATGTTAAGGTCAAGACTAAGGGAAGAATCCAACAAGTCAGCATTTAGGGCACTCCAGCATTTATTGCTTAACCCACTAGACTGTACAGGATATTGGCTTTCAGTACTCTTAAACTCATCTGTTGAAATGGTTTCACTGTATCAATTTCACTATAAATGAAGGAGCAGAGTTCTGGGACCTGCTTCCCATTGCCTTGGTCTTTTAGCTAATTCTTCCTCAAGTACAACCTGGTCTACTTTGCATGGGCCACTTGGGTTTGTCTGGATCCAGAGAATGAATCTTGCAGGTATATAGTAAGAATTCTCACCTAAGAAGTAGAATACTCAATTTATAGTTTCTGCTCCAGTAAATGTTTGATTGCCTAAGAAAAAAATGGCAAGATTATAATCCCTTAAACTAGCAAAAATGATGATTAGAACACTTTTGTGAAGCTGGAAGCTCTCCTCAGGCATTCAGGATTCAGTCTCTTCAGGCAGAGAAAGGAATTGTCCTAAGATTGGTTTGAGCTGTGAATCTGTCTCATTTTAAAATAATCCTTCAAGATGAGTCATACTTTTTTCAGCTCCCAGTGTAACTTAACTCTACAAGTAGGAAAAAAGAAACCCAGCAATAACTCCCACTCCTTTCTTCCTCCTCCTCATGCTAAATCCCCTCAAACTTTGGAGGAGCACTTCTGGCTGGCCATTGGCTCTAACTTTTGCTAGCTGGTCTCCCAAAGACAAGTGTGCAATTAGCCTTTGCCTCCTAGGCTAATTGACCTTTAGTCTTTGTCTTTTCAGCTAATTACCAAACCAGTCTAGCTGGCTGTTTCTCAAAGACTGACATAGTGTTAAGATAATAGGGAGGCTTCAGGCTGAAACACAAACGTGAAAAGGCAGTTTTTCCCACTCCCTTTTTTTATCACATATACTAGTTCTTTAGCAGATCACCCTGTCATAGAAATTGGTCCTGAGTCTATAACCTGAGGGTGTGAACTGCTGAGCCTGGACTAAGACTACTAACTTGACAATTCTGGCATTTAATTTCCTGTTACTTCCTAAAATGAACTTTTCAGGATTTCTACCTCTCTCTAGGCAACTAAAATATTGTGGTTTAGTTTTTAATTTCAGATTAATTTTTTTCATAAGAAATGTTGTTTGATTGGCATAGATTTCTCCCTCTTCTGTTTTGTCTGTCAGGCAACTAAACTGAATATGGGTAAATCTCACAACCCTGTTCAATCAATACAGTGATAAAGATTAGGTATCAGCCTTGTTCAAAAGATGGGATTTTCATCCTAATGGCTCAACCTGCTGGAAAACAATTCTCTTTTGGTTTTGCCAGATACGAGGGCATAACCTTGTGCAACAGAAAAGCCCTTTCAGTCCTGTAAAAAACAGGTTCATATGAAAGTAGCATTGGAATTTTTGTCATTATCATGAGGGGTTTTGCTTCGGAGCCTGTCCTGAATGTCAGAAAAAAGATAAAAGCAAAAAGAGTTGCTGTAGTCAGTTATAGTCAGGCTTGTTTACATTAATATTATTAGAAAAAAACCAATTACTTCCCATTATTACAATTTTCCAAAAATGAGCAGAGGTTTTGTGTTGCATGGCTAATTCAGGTTGCTGCTGAAGTGCCCTGTGATGAATACATCTTTTGAATCTTAATAGCTTTAGATGGACTCTCCTAGCAGTCACTAGTAAAGTAATTAGAAGAGTTAGACATATTCATTCTAAATTAGTAATTTCTCTTGATAAGACAAGTAAACAATGTTTGACATCTATTACATTTCTATATTTTATAACTTCTGGCAAGACCATCTTACAGTAAGTATAGAGCATGTCTGGCATTTTTGGTTTGTACTGCTAAATAACAACGCAGACATTCCATAAATCCCATTGCTGTAATTTTCACATATCTTTATTTTAGACTGAGTTATTACCATGATGAAGTCCCAATTGTTAAACATATTGGAATGAATGTTTACATACCTGTATGATTGCAATTTGAAACTAGCTTTTAGATTTTTCTATCTTAGAACTTTAAGATTATATACTAACATGATACATAGTTTATTTGCACACTGAAAATGTCATGGGGATGTTTGAGTTAGCTAAAGAAGATCTAGTGGGAGATGATGTTCAAGAGATGGATATGTTCAGTGTGGGGTATGTTCAGTTGCCATGGTTATTTCATGAAAATATATGTGTAGTTGGTTAAGTCCCTGTGTAGTTCAACTTGCACAATAAATAAAAATACATGGGTGCAAAACTTGTCGCATGAAACAAAATCTTTATAATCCTAGGGCTTATGATAATAAATTGAAACTGAAATATATATTATGCACAGATACACAGAAGCAGTGGCAGCTAAGGTAATTCATCTTTTTACATAAATAGCAAAACAGGTCAGAAATGCAAAACAGGTCAGAAATAAATGAGTTTCTAGAAGCTGAAGTGATGATGTGATAATCTGAATTTTGGAAATGATCTTGTGACATTCAGAATTACAAATAATGAACTTGGCTCTCTCTTACCTCTCATTTTTTGTGTCACTGAAAGAGGCAGCAGAAGGAAGGACTAAAGCAATAGAAAAGTGACCGTTCTGTTGTGCAGATGAGCACTTAGAATTAGTTGTTCAGCTGAAGGTAATTTCTCACATGATCTCTTGAATCTTTACTGACTGTTTGTATTTCTGTTTAAGCACTGAATAACTTGACAACAGAATGTGAATAATGCCTGAAAGGGAAATAAGTCTGTCTAGTTATTTCTTGCTGCTGACTGCTTAAAGATAACATTACCTTTGCTATGCTGTCTGATGAAATGCATTAACATGAAATATATATGCTTATGAGCCCCTATTTATAATGCCTGGTTCTCTCCTGTGGTCTAAAGCAGTAAGGCAATCCATTAAATAGCAGAAGAGGGACAACCTTCATCCTCTTCTGCTCCCTCTCCATTTCAGTATTTAACTGTTTGAAGTGTTTATGAATGTGGAAGCCGAAGCCTCACAGGCTAGAGTAGAACTTGGGTTTTTCTGGATTGTAAGAAATTTGGTTTTCAGAAATGATGTTTTTATTCTGATTTGGAAAGGTTTGACCAAGTGTGAGTTCACAGAGTGTGGTGGTCTGCATAAAATAATGCAAAAATACAATTTTCCCTGAAGGTGCAATAGAATTTTAAATTCGCTACAAATAAAGGTAGTATGGCAGAGCTTAATAATGTCAAGGTTTTGTCTTTTACCTTTGGACACTTTAAACACAGATGTAACATTCCAAATATCAGGTAATGTAGAACAGATGTAAAAAGTTAGTGTTGTTCATAGATGGGATGTGTAAAAAAGAATGTGATGGGCATTACATATATGTGACTACAGGGCAATGTGAGCAGCACGGCGTGGCTCTGAGGGGGAATGGATTGAATGGTGTTTAGTGAGTTCAAATCCAATATCAATTCCAGAGCAAAGGCAGAGGTCCATGTGTGAGTTCTGGTGATAATGTGGGTAATGATTCTGTCAAGTCAAATGCACATGCTGACCGATAGAAATGAGTTATCAAGGCCTTGTGAATAATGTCCTGGTGATGAGCCATAAATCAAACTGCAATCATCAATCCATCTGTAGAGGGAAGCCTAGCATAGTTTAGTAGTAACCCTCAAGTTGGTACACATATTAATATGAAAAATAATGAGTCTGCCAACTTTAAGCAGTGGTTTGCTTTGGATAAACACTCTGTTAGAATTTGGGCAGGCTGGTAAAGCCATTTGACAGATTCGTTTGTCATATGAATAATATCTCATTCAGTGCATTAGAACAACTGGCAGTCCCTTATCAGTGATACCAGGTCAGTGTGACGAGTACTATATGATTCTAACAAGTATCCTGCTCAATTGTCATTTTATTAATATAATTGCTATATATTAATTGAATGAATACGGTATTGTGCTATCTGGTCATAGACATGGATGTTTTTGTTCTTGCTGCGGAAACAAATGGGGTAAAAGAGTGATCTTTATATCAAAGGGTTTGCAGTCTAAATCCAACCAAGACGAGGCAGTGGACAGACAGACAAACTGAAAACTACAAGAAAAAATGAGGCACTTTTGGTCTGTGAGATAAGCAATGGTCTCAGGACACTAGCAAACTAATCATTGTCAGGTTTTTTGTCAGCACTGCAGAAAAGAAGAATGTTAAAGCAGGTTTTGAAGGGAGATAATGCATTACTTGGGCAGATGTTTATGGAAGCTTCTCTCAACTGTGGTAGAATGGGAAGACAGTTGTGGGTATTTTTAAGTCTTACTTCTTAAGGAATCAAGTCTTACAACGTCTCACCCCGAGTATGGGGCAGAGGTAGGGAAGGTTGTCTATCCAGTCCACTAATTTGAACTAAATTTAATAAAATAATAAGATTATAAAAACTAGCAAGTTCGAAAGATGTCATGAATTTAAGCATGGAGTAATCAAGAAGCCTGTGTAATGCCACCATGGAGGGAAAGGCTGAAACAGGCAGGGCTTCAGACAAGCAAGCAAAGCTTTTGCTTTATTAACCACCAGAGAATCCAAGCACACAATTTAAATCTATAAAAAACAGGGTTCACTAGTTCCATTGCTCATGTGATCACTTGTTCCTGTTATTAATTTTCCCAGTGGCACTTATTCCAGTATAGTTTCATGGCTGTACAAGATGTGTTTCATCTACAACCAAGCTCTGAAAACCTGAATTTTCTGTTTATTCCTTATTTTTTTGTATCACATAGACAAAAATGCATTTTCACTAAAGTCAATTTTGCCATAAGGCAAAAGTAGTTTCATCTTTCCCGCTTCCTCCCATCTTATTTTCCCAAACTGTAATTTTGTCTGTGCAGGATAAGAGGTAGCGATAACATACTCTGACAATAATCACATCCTTGTCTTTTAGTGCTTGGATCTGGGCGGTCGTCTTTGACATCTCTCTAGCCCAGCTAGCCCACTGCCGGCTGTGGAGCAGCTGAACAGGTCAATTTTCCTTCCTTACCTCCTTCCCAAGGTTTTCAGCGGCTCCCAGTGTTAGATTCCCAGGGAATGTGCCCAAGTGTAAATAAAATATTCTGAAAACTCTTTTTAATAGTTCCTGTAGTATAGACATTACTATAAAGCCAATATTTCCACATAGTGAGTCCTACTCACTCAAACTCTTTCTTGTTCTTACACCCAGAAGTAGCCTTATTGACTTAAACAGTGTGGAAACAAAACCCCCCAAACCTAATGAAAAGCAAAACAGAAAGCAAACACGACAGTTAGATTTTTGAAATTTAACTGGTTGTTCTAAGTTATTCTGTATAGGCAATCTTCTAAAAAATAAGAGGTGTTAATACAGACAGTGGATAAACATTCCTGCAAATAGATTTTGTTTTAAAATACCTATTGTTATCCTTTCATGTATGCTTTTATTATGAAAAAAAAGATTTCTGTTGCTTATGAGGTTACTACATTGAGAAAATTACCAACTAGGCACTGTAATTACTTTAGGAGAGCACCGAATAAGACTGCTTCACATTATTTAGACAATTTGATTACTCTTACTCACGATTTCAGAATGTGATAATCTAAGTGTTGCTTTAACTTGAGTGCTCAACTGTCCTCCACAGTGATTTATATAAACAAATGAAATGTCAAGATGAAACGTTCCAGATTTAGATCTCCTGAAGCTCCATGTTGCTGCTCTTTGTTACAGACACTCTGTAAACCTCCTTGCCAGCTAGTGTATATTATTACAGTTTTGAGTAAACCATCAGGTTTCTGCATTGTCTCTAAATTTAAGGCAAGACCACTCAACTTCTCTACAACAATAGAACTTCATAAGAAAAATAGTCTTAACATTAACCATATACATAAAACCACCTGCAGTACTTTTTTTGTCTTCTGGAGGAAAATACAAATTTAGCTAATACAATCTATTCTCAAAAATGTCCTCAGACCTTCCTCCTAAGGGAAATGTGAATTAGCAACATAGCAGTGAAATAAATGGCTGCATATCAAAACATTACAAGGAAACGTACAACTAGGAGTCTGGGAAAATGCTGTTCTGCAGTTAAAAAATCTGAAGAAAAAGCTTGGGTGTTACAACAATTTATGGCTAAGAAGAGCAGATGCATCTTTTTCAAAACAGCCCGGTATTCATAACAGGGTGATGCAGTGAAATATGCATGATCACAAGTATAGAGAGCATCTATATACAATAGGAAAGAACAAACAAAATTTTATTATTCGTCTGTCATTGTAAAAAGATTCCACATTTGCTGTGAAAAACATTCATGCCAATACATGAATGTATTTAGCTTCTTAAGAGTCAGATTTCTATACTTCCTTGCTTTCCTAATGGAGTGGGGCACTGGATTTCATCCAAAGACTAACAGAATCAGTCTGACTTTTGTTTATCATTTGTAACTACAGGTCTTGCACTCTTTTTGCACATCTAAAACTGAGCAGGTGGTGTGAAATGGGGCCCCAAGCCTAGTCTACCTGTACTACATCCTGTCTGTGTGAAAAAAGTGGGATATTTCAAATGCTGGCTGCCAACTAGACAAGACAGGTAAACATATCTTAACTGGATTATTTTTTTAATTCCACTTGGAGGCCAAGGGAAGAAACTTATGTTTTTCAATCAGCTTCCTTTTCATGCTGACAGATACTTGCAATTCCAACTGTGGGACAGAGCTATTTGAGTTAAAACTGTCTTTTGTCCAATGTAAATTGTGGCGTAATTCCAGAAGTACCTGCAGTTCCTAGCATATCATTGAAATGGGATGTTGCTGCCTACCTACTGAAGCTTCAGACAAACAGTATTGAATTAATAAATTAATACCCAGAAAAGCTGTATAAGCTCTCAAGTGTAATGCACATTTGACCTCTTTGTCTCCAGAAATGAATTATATCGAGTTTAGATTTCTATGTCCCATTCTTTCTTACATCTAATTAACCAACCTGAGCTTTAACTTCTATAGTGCACAACAGATTGGAAGAGGATTTCTGTACAGGCTGTGTGGATGGGTGGTGATCAGATATTCTCAAGGTCAGACAATAGAATAACAAATCAGCAATATCCATATTTTATTGAGCAGTAGTGAAACACTGCTGCTAGAATGCTGAGGGACTTACATGACAGTTACAGAAGTTTTAGTCTGCTTCACTCTTTGGAGGAAAAATTTTGTGTGTTTTTTGTTTGTTTGTTTGGTTTTTTTTTTTTTACAATATGCATAGAATGCATTGAGATTATATTTCTGGTCTTGCAATGGAGAGGAAGAGGGGGCAAACTTTGCACTTGCCTTTGTTGAACTTCACAAGATCCTTGTCAGCCCATTCGTCCACCTTTTTGAGGTCCCTCTGCCCAGCAGCCCTGTCCTCCAGCATATTGCCCTCTCCCCGGTTTGGTTCCACTCACAGACTGGTGGACGATGCACTCTGCCCCATGCTCCAGATGAAGATGTTAAACAGTATCAGACCACTGTGGAATACCACTGCTAAGCAGCTGCCAGCTGGGCTTCAAACCACTGACCGCTATGCTTTGAGCCCAATGATCCAGCCAGGTTTTACAGCCACTGTACTCCACTCCACCCGTCCAGTCCGTATCGCCCCAAAAGGATACCAGCCTGTCATAAGGGATAGGAAGGAAGGGGGCACGAGTAGCACGGTGGCATTTGCACCAAGAGGATGTGGCCCAATGGAGATGCGGAGCGGTGGATGCAAGGCAGTATACTCCGTGACTGAGGGCAGAAGGAGAGCAGTTTGATAGGCAGCTCGATAGGCAGTTGAGCTGAAGAGGCTTTTTTGTAATGGGGTTATAAGCCGGTGGTTGTAAATACAGACGTAAATCAGAAGAGAGATAGAAGTTAAAGATCAAAGCAAAGAGCAGGGAATGAGGGAGTATGGGAAGATAGATACGGGACAGAAAACAAGTTAAAATGAATACATATCAAGGAGTTAGGCAGCTTCGATCTATGATAAATAAACAAGGTTCAAGACATATTGAAATTGAGAAATCATTAATTCCAAATTTCTTCTATGTAATGCAAATATGCAGAGACCTGTGTGTAAGACATTTTGCTACCAAGTTGCCTCTTAGGACTGAGTATCTGAAACTGGATGGGATTTATCTAACAGAAGTTCAGATGCTGCGTGGCATATTAGGTGAATTAATATGCACAACATTGCATTTTCTCTTCAAATTAATCAACAGCACGTTCATTTCTTTTCTACTAATTGAATGTTTAACTTGTTTGTCTAAGGCCAGTGATAGGTCAATAAGAGGTTAGGAATAGATATTGCTTGTTTTCTCCAGAGCCCTGAACCATCGCTGGGTTTCATATTTCCTCCAGCCTGTCTCATTGTGATACGATTTTGCAGACAGATGAAAGAGTTTCTTTCATTATTAAAACAAAAGGGCAAGTAAAGAGTTAGGAAACTGATAATTATATACAAACATTTTCCCCAAGGGCAAAAGAAAAAAAATGAATGTGTTGCAGTTTTTTTCAATATAATTAGTGGCTTAATGATGAGAAAATTAGTATACATATTTTCTTTTCAGGACTTAACTGTGGATGGAGTTTATAGCTAGAGGATGCTTTCTTTTTATATCATTCTTATGGCTGGCTAGGGCATCTGAACAATGGGAAATGAGGAAATGACTTAGCGCAGTTTAAAAAATTAGATCGTTCAAGACGTATTTCTAGGCTGCTTTATTTGTGGGCTGGTTTTGTTATTGTTGCTTGAATTTCTTGTTCGCTTAGGTTGAAAATTCTTGAAGACCAACAGCAAAGGGGTGATTATAATGACTACTGAACTAATTTAGGAACTACCTCTGAAATTTTGAAGTGATTTTGGTACTGAAGTTGGAGATTCTTTTCACTTTACTTTAGACACCTAAAGGAGTCTTGTTTTCTTATGCACTGTCAGTAGCCCCTGGAGAGAGAGTGAATCCTTTTGCTAGCAGAATATGAATTTGGCTTGCAGAATATGAATCAGGTTTACGTCATTCTCTCTTTATTGACTACGTAAGTTATGTGTAAATTTAGATCAATGTCTCTTATTTAGGGAAGAAATTAATCCCCTTGCTTAATGGCAAACTTCTTAACAGTACTTAGCAGGATAGAGGCAAAATAGCTGCCTAGAGGGATTTTGGAAGAAATGGGATGGGTATGACTACAGAGTCGGGAAGTTCTTTCTAAGGGCACCAGTGAAAGTCTCTCTTAAATACATTTCATATGAAGGCACCTGGATTAACCACATGGTACTGAGAAAACATCTCATGTATAGTGAGCAGAGAGCTTGCTGAACATTATTTTCTTACTCCTCCTCCTTAGGCATGCTTTGGAGTATTAGCTGGGTGCCTGTGATGCAGAATAGACCTGTTGGTGAGCAAACCTTTCTATTCATTGGATAATCCTTTTTATGAGCTGCACAAGGAAGTCAGGAGGAAATACTTGTTCTACATTTCTGTGGTATCTGACAAGTGCACTTTTGTGACCTGGATGGCAGGCTCTCTTTTGAGCCACCTGTGTTCACTATTTCTGTCTGTATCTTGAGCATAGAGACTAAGCCACTATAAGCTAGCTTTGAATTAATAATCCTTTCATATCCTCTTTCCTTTCTCATCCACTATCTGCCAATATTGTCTCTTGGCTTCCCTGCCAATATGTGAAGTTATGCTACCATATTGCTAGTTCCAGACTCTGCCCTTTCTTTGCACTCCATAATCCCTTCCTGCATCCATTTCACCAGTTCTGTTTGGTCTTGCACAACTTTCCCTCTTACCGTTAGAAACTCATCTTTTCTTCTTTCTCTTGCAAGAGAAGGAAGCTTATTTTTATCCCTTCCTTAACTTAGACATAATTCCATCAGTCCCTTTAGAAAAGCCTGGGCTGATGCAGAAGAATGAGTAGTAGTAGGCCCTGAGCCCTGCCCAGGAAGGCCAGCAGTCATTGTTACAGAAGGAGATATCACGAGGTACTCCTGCTCAAGAATAGGCAGGTGAAGGTGTGTATATGAAGAGGATGTGCACCTGGATATGCTCACTTACAGAAGGCAAGTTCACCTAAAAGTTGGCAGCTGCCTAAAGGAATGGAGGAAGGCAGTGGGCAACGTGCACTTAGTGCAAGGTGAAGGCATCTCATAATGCACAGGGAGACAAGCAGTGACAAACTTGATATGCAGAGAAGTGTTAACATGGTCTGGTGTGTACTGGTTTTGGCTGGAGTAGAGTTAATTTTCTTCACAGTAGCTAGTATGGGGCTGTTTTGGATTTGTGCTGAAAACAATGTTGATAATATGTTTTTGTTATTGCTGAGCAGTGCTTACACAAGGTCAAGGCCTTTTCTGCTTCTCACCCCCCCCCACCAGTGAGGAGGCTGGGGGTGCACAAGAAGCTGGGAGGGGACACAGCCGGGACAGCTGACCCCAACTGACCAAAGGGATGTTCCATACCATATGATGTCATGCTCAGCATAGAAAGCTGGGGGAAGAAGAATAAGGAAGGGGGGGACATGCAGAGTGATGGTGTTTGTCTTCCCAAGTAACCGTTAGGCGTGATGGATCCCTGCTTTTCTGGAGATGGCTGAACACCTGCCTGCTGGTGGGAAGCAGTGAATGAATTCCTTGTTTTGCTTTGCTTGCATGTGCGGCTTTTGCTTTACCTATTAAACTGTCTTTATCTCAGCCCACGAGTTTTCTCACTTTTCCGGTTCTTTCCCCCATCCCACTGTGCGGAAGTGAGTGAGTGGCTGTGTGGTGCTGAGTTGCCAGCTGGGCTTAGACCATGACATGGTGGCTTGTGAAAATTGCAGTTGGTTGATCCGTACGTAGTCAGTCAGTGCATGGGAATGTGCAGTAAGTCAATGAAAAGAAAACAGCAGTTGAGGGAAGGACAAAGCGCAGAGTCTGGTCTGGGCTCTGACTCTGGCACTCTGACACTTTAGTGTCAAAGATCCATTTGTAAAATTTGCTAATACTGAATTCTTTCTGTTGTTTCCTTTGCTTTTTTCCATTGTGGTTACAGCTTCTGGAAGTGAAATGTGCTGAAACACAGAGGGCAATAATTTGAGAAAAGGTTCCTTTTAAAGGGTAATCTAGCAAAACGTGAAGGCCAGAGATGTTTTTACAGGTTTGATTTACAGGATATGTACTATTACTTATGGGGCTGAATCCCCAAAAAGGTTCAGTGACGTTTAAATAAACTAATAGATGAAGGGTCATTCCTCTGACTTGAAAGCAAATGAAAAGCACGATGACAAATGGACATTTTGTGCACTCCAGTAAGAGTACAGTGAGGATATTTCATTTAGACAGAAAGAAAACACCGGATAGTCCATGAGCTAAGCAGCGATGCTTTGGATGTTCCTTTCTACAGGAAAGTGGATTTATGACTTAAATTAATTCATCTCATGAAGGGCAATGGTAATTGAGACCCCTTTGTATGTTTTATAGTGTGAATACTGATGTAATTAAATGCTTAAAATTAAGAATAGATAAAAACTTGATCTGACAGTAGTAACTCTGTAAAGACAAATTGCAGTGCACATAGCCAGTGTATGAATCTGTGATTAATTTATACAGCCGTTTATAATGCACTAAAGAGCAGCATGCCAATTATTATGGAAACAAATTGTGTTTATATTAGCATGTCTGAGGTGATCATTGATCCCAAATAGCATTATTTGAAGACTAATAGAGAGAATAATGAAGGAATGAAATTCTGCCCTGCAGCTGTCCAATGCATTTCAAAATGGAAAGTGAAACTGGCACATTTTGGGTTATATTGATTTAATCGAGAAACAAACAAAAAAGCTGCCTCACTTTTCATCAGTAAGATTTTCTTGTTCTTGTCACAAGCAAATAGCTTCTTCCATCATCGCCAACAACAACAAGAAAGTCTCTTGGAGGGGCATGGAACAGAAAGTAGAAAGGCAAATCTTTCTTGTTCTGAAATAAAGTCATTAGCTGGGCTCCCGCTCCTTCAGAAGACGGAGATGGACTTCAGTGGAAATTCTTCTTTAAAAACGAAAGAAATTTACTGAGGAATGATTTATTATTGAAAATACACATATGCTTTTCCTTTGTGTATTA
The DNA here is from genome assembly GCF_047370975.1 of Nipponia nippon. Taxonomy (NCBI): domain Eukaryota; kingdom Metazoa; phylum Chordata; class Aves; order Pelecaniformes; family Threskiornithidae; genus Nipponia; species Nipponia nippon. The sequence goes on from NW_028262391.1 coordinate 44,198,710, forward strand.
TTTTCACTCAAAGTTCCCAAAGTAATACAGTAAGGCTTGTTGCTTATGATTTTATTTGCTCCTTTTTGTTGCTAAGATCTGGTTCAAGTAATTACTATGACAAGTAAAGGTTGCAGTTACTTCTGATTCTGAAGTAGTGTTGGAATAAAGGTGGTGTTTTAAGAGATCTTGAATTAGATCCTGTATAATAGAAAGAGTGAATATATACATCAAAATCTGATTTTGATGGATATATTAAACTGTAGAATAAACAGGTGCGGCTGTGATATCCTCTCTTCCTTTTCAATTTTTGGTTTAACTTTCAATACTGGAAGCCTTCAGCTCATAGCAAGAAAACTACAGTCAGTTTATTCCTGATAAAATAAACTACAGAATTCAGCAATGATATTGTTGAGTGCAATGATATCATGACTATGATACCTGCAGAATATATCCAATAATAGGAATGTGTCATAGATGTCTGAAAGAAGTGATGAAGCAGCTGCAGTTCCTCCACTGGAGAGAAAGGAAGCAGTCAGAAAATACTGAGGAAAAAAATGAAGCAAATACAATTGCCCTTTTAAAATTGCTATTCCCCTCCCTATGGGCTCAAATAGTCCTAATTGCTTAATGGAATGGGCACATTTGCATTTGAGTTTTGAGAGGAGGCCTCAAAACTGCATCAAAATTTAGTTTAACAGCTTGTTAATGTCAACCACAGCTTAACACTGAGGCATTTTGTAAGGTAACTTTAATTAATGAGCACATGAACCAAGCTATGATACAGTATCTTCAGAACCACCAGTGGGGAAGAGTTTGGTCTCAAGAGATATGTAATGTTAGATTGGTCAGAGAACTAGAAAATACCTGTCTTGCGGTTTGGCAATATATGGGCTGGAAAACACTAATTGACCTGTTTTAAGATGGGCTTATGCAGCCTTCCAGTTCTGGATGTGTAATTGTATGTTCACAAGAACTTGCAGTTATGAGTCACTAAGAAACCAGATTATGATGATCAGGTGATTAAGCCATAAATATTATTCTTGGCTTACAGTAAATAACATCTGTGAGATGAGACGTCATCTTTCAAAATAAGGCCTAGTTACTGAGACCCTTGCCAATTTTCTGAAGTGCTTCACATTTCCTATGGAGGCTGATCATATTTTTTAGACTTATCTTTATGTTTTGGCCAATGAAATTCTTTCAATGATATAATATTAAGTTGGTTAAGCACTTCCTAGGGAGCCATGCTTAACTATTTTTTTTTTTTCTGATGGCAGTTCTTTGCCCCTCTTCTTGTTGCCTCAATAAAGACTACTCTTGAACAATTCACAGCTTATCCGACTTCAGCGATAAGCAAGAAGGGAAGAGACAGATTCTTTTGCAGACTACAGTTTCTTGAAATAATTATCCTGACTTGACTGATTCTAGTCAAGTTTGCCCTGACATTTTGAGAATATAGCATGGGAATTAAAACACAAGGGGAATTTTCTTTTTCCCTTAATTTTCTCAGTAGACCTGTGGGTGGGACATCAAAACTGTTTTCAGAGACCCAGTTTCTTACTGTTGAAGTTCTTAGTTTGGGAGCAGAAATCCCTTTTTGGGGTGCCTTTGTTTTTAAATAATTCTTTAATTGTGAACTGCCAAGAACTGTACTGAGACATCATGGTTTTATCTGCTTTAGCCCAGCTGAAGAGATGTGATAAATGCAACCTGTTAAACGCCACAATAAAACATAGAAAGCTATAGAGAGAAAAGACTGAAATGATAGGCTATAATCAAAGGCGAAGGGAAATGTAGTGCCACACAAATACCTCTGAGCAATTTGTTAAACAAACTCAAGCTCTTGTATAATTAGATGACAAGATTTATTTTAAACTATGAGGTATGAGTGTGACAGCACTATAATTTGTCTTAAATAATTTCTTCACACCCAACAAGACACGGTCTTCAGAGTTCAGTCCTGCTATGCATTTCTTAAAAATAAAACCAAACATTTTTTACACCTAAATTGGGTATGGAAACTGAAATAAAGCTTGCTAAAAGGCAGGTTTGAAATTTCCTTTTAAGATTAAAGAGATTACTTGATTTAGTGAGGTAATTACTCATGCTTTGCTATCTGATTTCCTCTAAAATAATCTTGTTGACAGCTCCTGTTTTATTTTTTCATTGTGAAGGGATGTGTACACACAGAGCTAGCTTAAACATTTTGGGACAGGGCATCTATATCTGGTTCTCCCTTCACTCCCTGTGTAACCCATTGCTGTCCAGAATAAACAGTACAGAGTGAAAGTTCTCTCCTTTACAGGGGACAGTTAGAGGGAAGACATTTAGAAGTAGTACTGCAGGTACCATCCTTCTCATTTTCCCTGTTCTGAAAGGGGAAAGAGGGATGACAAGAATGCCATTAGATCTGGTGGTCCTAAACTCTGCCATGCTATTAACATTATTATTGTAATTTCTGTGAAGGCTAGATATCAAAATCCGTGTTTACTACATCTATTCATTTGCTGTACTTGTTTTAAATTAGTTTTCTAGGAATATTTCATAATAGCAATGTCCCAGTATGCTTTGGCGCTTGCCTGAACACAAATGCAAATGGTGGTAATGCATAGTTGCGTTGCCCTCTTGCTGCTTGTGGTGTCTGTGGCAGAGGACCAGGAGTGAGATGTCTGTGTCGTATTGTATACTGTTGCACCGATTCTTTACAATGACTGACTCTGCGAACAATTCAGGGAACATACCCAGGCAGATGGAGTTTTGTTTCCATGGCTCTGAATTGCTTTCTGCAAATATTCATGCCAGTCTATTGAATGCTAATGGCAAGGTGAGTCAGTGTGACCATAGCAAATGTCTATAAATATCAGAGTGAATATTTATGGTAACTTTTTGCTGTATTCATGCAGCCTAATTATAACATATGCCTACATTATTCATGACATTTTGAGCTCTTCGGTTTATTTCCTATTGTTTCCAGATTCTAGTACATTTTAAGCAAAAATACTTGCTGGCAGTACAAAATTCCTCTGTTTTCAGTGATCCATCTGCCATTTGGAATAGTTTGTTCAGACATCAAGTCAGAGACCCCTTCTTTGTGTGCCAGCTTTTTTCTCTCTATAAGCTGTGATGAACTTTTCCTTTCACCTTATACTCTGAGTGCTTTCATTCTTGCCACAGGGTCTTTTAAAAGCTCTGCATCCATCGCTGATATGTCATGAGGAATTTGAAACTTCACTGAAAGGGAAGGTAATCAGCTTTATGTTATTTGCTTATATTTTTGGTGTGTTTTATCCTAACTAGATAGAGCTGTTCTGAACCAGTGTCGATCCCAAAGGAAATCAGCTGATTCTTCATGGTGACATAGCTGGGTAGCCTTCCTGACAAAATAAAGCATCACTGCTCTGTAGCTTAACTCTCTGGAGGTAGTGCTCATACTTGCAACGCTAGAGCTGTTATATATTCATGAAGCTTTGAATTCATTAACTGTGAATCTGTTGTCTTGTCAAGTCCCTAGTAAGAAATGTTAAAATTCAGCCAGATGTCTGGTGTTATCTCCCCCTTTAAAAAAATAAAAAAAAATCAGAGAAAATCTTTAATCTGTGAAGTTGATAGTCAGTCAAGTTCAGTACTTTTAAAGTCCATTCAGATACCTGGCACTTCTCATGGCTTTGAACATAATTATTACGGTTGGGTCAGGAATTTACACTCAGCAATTTTTTTCTCAGGAAATGGTTAGAAGGACGTCTGTCGTTTATTGGTTGACACCATGAATATATGACACATTTGCTAGTACTGTAAGGCTGCTATTCTGTCATGCTTGGTAGCGGAGTGATACAACTTCTGGTAGCAGATTTTATGGGTGTTCTTATCAGAAGAACGTCAAGACTCAGAATTTCTGACCCAGTTCGTTGTTCTGCATGGAAAACTGCATTGATTGATCTTGCTGTCCTCTTTCTCAGAACTTACAGCTCAAGGATAAGATTGTAAAAATGGTTGCCCCAAGCTCTAAGGTTGGTAGCCCAGAAGCCTGGGAGCCTGATCCTAGTTTTACATAAGGAATCTTGCACGCTGAAGAGCCTTGTCTTCATGTTGAGTTTACTGCCTTGTGACAGTGAACCCAGCAGCTCTTGGACCCCTAAGTCAAGTTAGGAGCGTCAGATTTTCTTCTCCTCAGCAACAAGCCCCAAAGCCTTGGATTTCCACAAATTTGCTCAGAGCTTCTTGCACCATTGTGTGTGTGTGGGGGGAGTCCTTGGCTCTGGGGATCGTGCTCTCAGCTTGCTCCTGTACCTCCAGGACAGCCAAAGAGCCCCTGAAGTTCACAGCCAACGGCCATGGCATTTCTAAATGGGAAACAGGAAAGGAAGTTTTCTTGGTGTTCTAATATTTTTAGTGAGTTTTTTTTTTGTTGAACGTTCTTTATTTAGAATCTAACCAAAAATTATGTGTGATGCAAAATCTAAGCATTTCAAAATGCTGGCATTTTCCTCCTGAAAATAAGCCAGTTTGCATCTGTACAAGCAATAACTGGCACTTCTCAGCCGCAGACTGGGAACTCCTGTATCGCCAGCGCTACAGAGATCCCGTAGCTTCTATCATGACACTTTCTTCACTTTTCTTTTAACAGTACCTTTGTTTGAGGGGCAATAGCAGTTAAATGACTAAGAAAGATTTCCTTAGGAAATCCTGCTCCTCAAGAGCCTGTTGAGATGTTAATCTTCAACCTCCTTCCTTATTTTGGACTCTAGACAGACACTGTAAAAGCAGACTGGGATACCTTACTTCAAAAGACATTTTCAACACCAGTGGTTGCTTATTGATTCAGCTGTTCATAAATCATTTAGAGATCCTCCTGCTGAACACATCTTTCAGACAGGATTCCTGATGTTACTAAACTCAGCTATACAAGCCCTCCCAGGCAATCCACCCCAACAATAGCTTGTTTGATCAAGTGTCTGCTCTAGATTTCTTTTCTAGCATGAAACCTTTATGTGTTTTCAACAGAGTTTAGGTAGAGAATCCTAGATTTGTATTTTGAAGTAAGTATACGTTGCATTCAGCTCTATTTTATTGCAAACTACAAACCAAAATCAACCAGTGTTTAAAAGAATGAGGTAGTTTGCAAAAAAACAACCAACACAAACCCCTCAGAACTTGGGAAATGCGAGATATGCAACCTTAATTCAGTCACCTGTGCTTCTGAATTATGAAATACAAGGCTATATGATATGTAGTCACAATGCCTACATGCAGGGGAAAGCTGCTGCTTATTCCTCAGTTCTGTCACTCCTGACTTCTGAATGCTTCAATTTGCAGCATTAGCAATTCACTCTTTTTGAAGCATGCTATCTGTAATTCTCCCCAAACTTGTAAGTTGTCTAAATTTGGATAAATTTTCCAGCTTCTTCATACATTTACTTGATGAAAAACATCGGGCCACTGTTGTAAAACAGAGGGTACTAGAATTTCTCAATAAAACCGGCAAAATTTACCATGGTAAGAACAATGTATTTTTCACATAAATTATTCTCTAGAAAAGCTGAATCATTTTTGCTGAAACGTAAAAAAAAAAAAAAAAAAAAAAAAAAAAAAAGCCTGAGGCAGACATCAGCCTGGAATGGAAAATGTCAGTCAGAGCAATTAAAGTGTAGAAACCTATAAGCAACTAAAGCAGAGTCTTATGACAGAAAGTATCTCGCCAGTCTTGGCTGAACACCAGAGCCAGTATCACTTACCTTTATATAGGTGTTATAATCTAAGTAACATATACTAAAGCAAAGAAATGGTCAGCTCCTGCAATGTCCCATACACTTAGGGAAATGGGTACCTAGTTCAAACTGATGAACATGGGATTAGTTATTGCTATTACAGCAGTGTGGACTTAGAGCCACTCAGTTCAATAAACGATCCTACAACAATTGCACGTGTGGAATGAAGCACACTATTGCACAGCTTTTTAGGACAGGATGTGCAACAGATACTGTGCTATGCATTTGGGATGAACTGGACGTGGGTGGACAACAAGAGGTGGCAAAAGGGTAGATAACTAGTGAGAATAGTGAGTTACGGTGATGCTGAAAGTGTCATTGTAATAGCACTACAAAAGAATGTATGGAAACCTAAAGAATAACACTGAACAATTTTTGAATCAGAGAGAGCTTGTGCAGTCTACAAGGAGATACTCCTATTTGATTTGCTAAATTACACGGAAACAGATTTCTTCTTGTGAATGTGTGTAGGTGATGAAAGGTTTTATGGTATTGCGCAGGTATCATTTCTGCATATTCTGTCTTACAAATAATTATTTTGAAAAATAAGTATTTGCATTTAATTTTGCATTTGAAAAATGCAAAACAAGAGAGAAAGTATCTCGATAATTTAATTCTATATAAATATTGCAAGTTAAAAATACTAAAAAGCAATTAAAAGCTATTACAGGGAAGCCTTGTTACATGTGCTCTATCTAAGCTCCCCAAGACACTGAACCCAAAATTGTCATCGTCTCTACACTGTGCACCTCACTGTCAAAGAAGAACATGACTCTTACTCATACCCCTAATCATTTTCTGCTGTCTGAGGTGGAAACATGACAGGCCAGTAAGATTTTCAAAAACATTTAGAAAATGTGTATAATTGTGGGGAGTTGAAATAAATAAGACCTTTTCTTCCCACTGCCTTCACAGAGACACTTCTCCCTGCTGCGTAATTACCTCTCTGCCTAGCACTACACTATGCATCGAAATAAACCTAGATATTTAATAATCTAAAGGTGTTTCCTCTGCAAGAGGTGATAAATGTTTTATGGCTGAGTACTTTTTAGCACCAAAGTCTAATTTTTAGCATTGCTGTCAGTGTTAGATCTTTCTAAAATAGGAACAAAAAGGAATTTTCTTTAAATAGTCTGCTAACTCAAGTTAATTATTAGACTTTGGAACATCTTTTATCACATAGTAGAGACAACTTTACCAACACAGTAGTTGTTCTTATCTTACTGTAGGTATTCTTCTGAATAACAACATTGTTAAGTTGTATTTGTGCAAGGTGTTAAGTAGTGGTTTATATCATGCTAGCTCACTTGTTTGGAAAACATAAATACGACAGAAAATGTCTTTGTCAATACCCATCTAGACAGATGCCATGTTTAGTTGGTTACATCTGTGTGAAGGGAGTGTTGAGATGCTGCCAAATAGAAAAGTGATGTTAAGCAGAATGCAAATCCCAAATTCTCAGAGTGCAGACCAACGTGCTTATCTATTCTAATTATTACTTAACCGACGTTCATGTGTCTTTTTCTAATTCCTTATTATCATCTAAGTCTAGTAAATCCAAATTAAAGAGGAGAAAATTGAAAAGGCTGGTCTGTAAAACCAACAAATGACAAAAACAAGAAAAATTTTGTGCAACATATCGTTAAGGAATTGTTCATAAATCTTGTCTGGTCAGGCTCAACTTGTACTTGTGACCGTGCAAGTTTATTCCTTTTTTCCTCTTTTTCCCCCCTTTTTTTTCTTCTCTTTATTTCTCACAATTTGGAGCATCCTAAGTGTAAAAGACTTCAGAGTCTAGAAGTGCCATTATAAATAGAACTGTGTGCCCCCTTCCACCTCCATAATAATTTTATTTCAGTGCTTTAAATAATCAGTATCCTTCCTTTGGATCTACACTTTGTAGAGAGCTGGAGGTTCTGTAATGTTTCTCTGTAGCCATCACTTGACTAGAAAATATACTCTAAGCATCCAGAAATTTTCTGTTTCTCTTGATTAATGCCCAGAGTTGGAGTCCGTCCCTGACCTACTATAAGGTCTGGGTAAACATGACTTCAAGATTCAGTGCCTAGGTTTCTTTTGGTTTTGATGTTTGTTTTGTTTCCCCCCCATGAAATATATATAAGGCTTGGGTTTAGATTCAGGATTATGTTTCCTGAAACTGTAGCTTTTGAGAATTTTTACACTGTGTACAGAAGACTTAAAATAAATTTATTTTGTTTGTGAGCCTATGATTTGTGGGTGGGTCTAACAGTTTGACAACTAGGTGATCAAACTGCATTTTTGAGGCTGTAAAAATGAACCAGACACCAGTCTAAAACACAATTCAGCATTTTATCTTTGTAGAAGATTTTGTCTTCAACAATTTATTTTGCTAGTTCCTGTTGTGTTTAGTTGCAATGCATTTATGAACCTCTATTTGCAGCATGCTATTTTAACTTGATGTGCCAGAATGGGTAAATCTGAGGCTGTACAGGATAATGACAATGTCGTTTTCAAGGCGCTCTAAATGATATGGAAGATAACTTGAACAAATATTAGTTTCCCACTGTGCTCAGTTGTTACACAGTAGCTAATTAAAAGGCAGTTGACAAGCACATAAGACAAGCGATGCTTGTTGGAGTCCTTAGCAAGCTGAAAAATAATCTAATAACCCTAGAATTAATTTAGACTCAAATGTTTTCATTGCAAATGGTTAATAGGCTGATGGTTGAACTGGTGTGCTCAGACACTTTTCTACATGAAGTAGTACATGACCAGTTTAACTTTTCTCCTATGTAATAAAATTATACAAATCTAAATTATACACACGCTCCCAAGTTCCTAGACTTCATTAAATACTAGGGGATTAAAAACTTGTATAAATTAATCAATGTGCTATAATCCTAAAAATTATAAAATGAACCCTTGAGGAAGTAATGTAATACTAGCTTTTTAATTAGTGTGACACCAGAGATTCATTGTTCTATAATGTAAGTCATATGTTTATGAATTGTATTATCATTTTAAAATAGAAAAAAACCACAGCGGTTTTACTGTTTGCGAGTAGGTGGTAGGTGCTTATGGATTTTGATCCTGTAAACACATCTTCATCTTCATCTTCTGCTCACACAGGTAAACCTAGGCTACTGAGTATAGTCTTATCTTTACTTTCATGAGTAAATAGGTATCTTATGATTCCTGGGCCTATTTTATCACGATCTCCATAAATAATCGTTCTGGAAGCCAGAAGCCCTACTGATAGCAATGAAGTACTAGCAGTGCTTAGAATATCAGGTGCAATTTTAGTATGAAAATGTCACTTTGTTTTTTAGAGGAAGGTGGAAGCCAGTGTTAGGTACAGTCAGTTTTGAGAAGTGCTTCCTATGTCATTTGACATACTGTATTCGTTCAAGACACAAACACTTTTTCATATAAAAATATTTTTGAAAGTCTTCATTCATATTCTCAGTTCATCTTCATCCTACAGGCTGTTGTCATGGTCATTGTTATGGGAATAAAAAGCACTCCCTTCTATTACACAGGACTGATTCTGATAATGTTAAACATCAATGAATCACTCAAGCTTTTAATTCTGTCATGCCAGACCTGTCAATAAACCAAGTGACAAAATTTGGTGAAGTTAACCTTCAGATGTCAATGACCATAGGAAAAATAATAGCAGCAAATTTTACTGTTGTTCGTATGAAAACATAAAACCACTTTGATTTTCCAAAGGTTATTATAAAAAACACAGCACATGGCCAATTACAAAAAAATACTTCAAATTTCTTTAACAGTATCTATGATGTAAACAGAAAACTGCTATGTGACAAATTAATATGGGAGAGGGGATTTTGAAATAGAATTACAAATACAGCTTTCCAGTTTCAATGTAGATCTCATATTTTTTTCGTCAATGTAAAGCTAGAGTCCAGACTTTCCACTTAACCTCAAGAGAACCCATATGGGCTGTATTCTGTACCTACATGACCAAATTACACCTGCTGAGTATTACTTGTACATCTGGCAATGTTTTCTGAGCAATTTTGAAACTCCTTAAGTTTGAGAATTCTTCCTCAGCATATATATTTCACATTAGGGTTTATAATTGTTTAGAGACTGGTGTTGTCTAAATCGTATGCTTTGACGTTGTGTGAATTCCAGTTTGTAAATTCACCTTAATCTGGTTTAGAGAATTTAATTTCCAAGCAGAGCAAGTGCCTGTGGGCACTGTGCACAGCAGGATCAGTGCAGTGCTGGAAACCTGCACAGACCGTATTTAGCAGTGTGATTTAACAGCGTTGGACAGGGAACACTGCTTGAGATTGCCCCTTGTTTCAAAGGGTAAAACAAAACAAAACAACAAAAAAGAGGAAATGCTAACTCTGTCTTTGGCAAATTTCCCCAACATTGTCTGTTCTCATGAAAATGAACAAGGAAGATCAGAGGTTTGAGCATTTTTTCATATAATTCCTGTGGAGCTTCTGGAAGAGAGACAAGTTTCCTATGCAGAACATAATGGCAAAAAAGACTGTGGCTCTTTTGTTTCCACTCTATTTTTTAGAAATCTAAAGAAAAAAAGTTCAATGAAATTTGAATAGTCCAACAGTATCTGAGTCTTTTATATGTATTATTTATTGTACCAATCCTCAGCTGGTATAAATAAGCCCACTTACAATGATGCTAACTGTGGATTTGCTCAATTACATCCTCCATCTGGGCAGTGGAGCCATGCTTTAATAATAAAGAAGCATTTCTCTATTTCTTCCTTCCTTTCTCGCTTCCTGTTAGAGTATTAAAATAATTCTGTGTAAGCAAACTATCCCCAGGATATCCAAGAATTCTGTTGTTATGTCTTCTTCTGTTACTATTTACATTTACTGTAAATAACCCTTTTGCATTAACAACAGAAGACTCATAGTTATGGGAAATGTTCACTATTAGCTAATTTCTGATTCCATCAAATTTCTAGAATTACATCGTGTTATGAAAGGCAGATATTGCAACATTCTTTCCTTTTCAGTAGGATTTTCAGCAATTCAAAAAAAAAATCTAGCATTGGTTATATTTTATTTGCAGAGGCCAATTTTCACATTAGATCTCTTTTATGTTCAGATACTTCAGGGGATAAGCCAATACTAAGTTTTGAACTACAGGACTAGATTTTGAATATAAAAATGCACCTCTTATTATGAAGTGATTGCCAGAAGAGCACTTGAAGGAAACCCAAATTATGATTTTTTTGGTTTTCTGTACTCTAAAATAGCCTCACTACACTGTTTTTTATATGAACATGAAACATTGCTTCTAGGCTACTAACTTGTATTCCATGTTTCAGGTCAATGCGTTTTGAAGCAGATGGGGCAGTAATTAATGAAAAATAGTGTTTAGAAAAGAAGAGGTAAGTCAATTTTACAGATACTGTAATGTCTATGAACTGGCTTGACTGTGGCTGGATTGTGAAGGGGTCAGAGTTGCTCCACAGCTAGTTAATTCACTTGTAGGGAAAAAGGGAGACTGTAACCACGGTGAGCCGGATGCCAGAACCTAGACTGGACACCCCACCTCTGTACATTTCCTGATTTTTCCTCAGTCTAATTGATAAAGTATTTATAGATCAAATGAAGTATTTTGTTTTTAATGACATTTCGTGGACTCTTTATACCATTTTGCATTTTATTTCCATGAAAATCTGGTAAATTGCTGAAAGATGCATTTAATGAAACAGCAATCATAAGGGAGAGGTGCAGAATGGTACCACTGCCTGTGGATGGTGGTTTCTGAAGTAGCACCTCCAAATGCTCACAACTTCTGACAGTGACACTTGCTGAGGAAGAGAAATGCCTAAATTCCATTTGTCTAGTCCAAATAGTTGGAATTCCGAGTGCTAAAGAGCCTCCATATTAGATTAAGACCAATACCTGAATAAACAAGTGACTGAAATGCATTTATAAGAAGGAAGTATGTCTTTTACAATTTCTAGAAGAAAAATTGTTTAGTGTCAGTAGCTCCTTGGTGCAGTATTTGATCTCCTCAGTTCTAGCCAGCTTTCTCATAACATAAAAGTATTGGAGAAGTTTCCGTGAGAATTTGGAGTAGTGCTTGTCCTCCATTCAATGTCCTGCCATTTCCCTAACCTCCCTTCCAAATAGATCTGCCCGCGTGGTAAAGGTCTGTGAATTGGCTTTGGCTGTAGCAAACTTCATCAAAAAGTGTTGCTTTAATTAATACTTTTTTAAAAAAAAAATTATTTCTGAAATGACTAGGAATCTTAAGTGCAGACATGCAGATCTTAGCAGGATAGACATGCTTTACAAACAGATGATACAGTTGTAAGGGACAAGTGTTGACTGCTATGTCTTCTTCCTCCTATGACAAATCTGGGTTGGTGAGGTACATCAAGGAGCGGTTATTAAGTAAGCTCCATAGATAAATGGAGGTCTTCTGTTCCTGCTGCCGTTAAGCTGTCAGGTAGGGCAACATGTGGTAAAGTTTTGTTGTTAGCATACTTCAAAAACCTGCTTGTAATTCCTCAGTTCATACACACCATTTAGTGAATAATTCGACTCACTGGCTATCTTCCAAGCCAATAATGCTGACCAAATTATTTCGAACATGCAGATGGTAACAAAAGGGCACCAGGTGTTGTTTTATTGTAATAAAGATGTGCAAACCTTTGCATCTCACTAAGTTATTTATCCACATAAATCATCAGGATGCTCAGCTTCCTACATTGCTTTAGTAAATTTTGAATAAGAAGCATCAGCTGCTTTCAAAATGTGCCCTTCTCTGTGTGCCACAGATATTTTGCTTTGGGCTTATCTTCCACACTATGACCCATAGAGGCATTCAGTGGATCCTCTTTTTGATTTAAATGATTACTGAGTGATCGGAAGGCCAGATGTTCAGTGGCTTAATTGCTAAGTGTTACCCTATAAAAGAGAGCAGGCAGTTACTATCTGAAGGGAGGATTTTACTGCATATAAATGTTATTTGGTACATTAAGTGATATTATTTACATCCAATTTCTCTTTCTAACATGGTAACCTGAGGCAGTAAGTTGCCATGATGGAAAAATAGCATTTGGTTTCATATAATTCTATGTCTACCTTTACAGATTCAGAGAAACAAAACAAGCAAACATAAATGGAGAGCAATAGTAAGACAATATTGGTCAGCAGGATAAGGAGTACGCTAATACACCAGCAGACTAGTGATTGCCAAGTTTTCTGTAGGCTTTGGGGAATGACTACACTATATTGTCTATAGGAAGGATTTAAAACTCAACTGTAAAATCACAGAATTGAATATTGTAGCCCTCGAAGAAGATCAGGATTTGGTGAGATCACAAGAAGGAAATTTCCATTTCTTTCTGTTGTCACACTGATGTATGAAAAAGAACTTAGGCACGCAACATTGATTCAATATCATTCAGAGCTCTGCAGTAACTGGAATTTCTTTTTGTAAGAGAAGAAATTAAACGGCTACCTTAAGTAGTACAATAATGGGGGTGAGGGCTCTCTGAGCAGATCAGAAACGGCTAGTGATAGCACAGCTCATAACTGTTCAATATTCAGATAAAACTTACATTTACCTCCTTTGATCCCCATTCAAGTTTCTGAGTCCTCAGGGTTGGCTCATGCAGGAATCAAATACACAAACTGATTTTCTTTTTTGTAAATCCCTGTCACCTGTTGGCAATGTGAGCTGGCAGTAACCATTCTAGGCAACAATGCAGCTCTCCATGGTAAAAGAAGTGGCCTTCCACTAGGAAATGGAAATTCGCCATTACCGGAAATAAGTATTGACAGTGCAACTCATCTGTGGTGGACAAGGACCATGGAATCAGGCCCTCTGCAATACGTTTGATATTGTAGCTGATGGTTTATACCGCTAGTGCGTATTAGGGTTTTTTTAAGCACGTAAATGCTTGTGCCAGTTTCATCTATTTAAATGCCTTTTTTGCAAAATTGCATAGTTACTGAGAGTATAGAGCACCTGCAGACATCGTTAACTGTGATTCTCTAGCATGTCTTTGTCAGGAAACACACTGTTTCTGCTAAGATTTTATTATATTATGGCATAAATGACAACCTGAGTAAAACTGTTGGGGGAATGCTAAGGATAGTGCTTCTACCTCTGCAGGATGTGGGCAAAGAGTTAATTAATGTCTATAGTAGTTTTTACAAACAAGTCACACTGATTGTGAAACCCAGTTTAAACTGTAATGATGATTTTAACTTAAGAAATTAGAGAGTTTCCTGACTTAATGCATGGACCATCCATTCTTTTTCTTAGTCCAGGTCTATCATAATCTCTGGTATTGCTTTTTTTCCCCATAGAAAGGAAGGCTGAAAGATGACCCATTACTAGTCACAGCACGTTGCTCTCACTGATTGGAAAGCAGTCACACACCACCAAGCATTTATTCTGTTTACTGAGATGTAACACCAAGGAACAGCAATTCACACCTGCAGTGAAGTTGTTATACTTCCCATTTCTTTTCTTTATTCTATTTTTATCCTTCTTCATTTTTCCTGTTTCATTTTTCTTTTCTTTTATTTTATTTTCTTTTCTTTTTTTTTAATCTTCTCTGTTTCTCCTTCCCTCACTTCTGTGATGGGTGTCAGTGTCACCCTTGACACTTCCCTTAAACCTGAAGTATAAATGGTCAATGGTACTTTCTCAGCTATCAAATGAGTATTACCCTAGCTGTAATTGATGACTTTTCTGTTGGGCAATCAATTTAAATGTATCTGGCTAATATATGAAGTATATATACAAATGTATGTGTATATATTCACATATGTATAGCTTAGACGCAAATCACATCACGAGCTGTGAAATTTAAAGAGGAGAGCTCCCTTCTTATACACAACCTGTTATATGATATCATAGTATCCTCCAAAATATGGCATATGACTGGAGACCAATGAGGGACAATACTGTGAACTAACCCTTATCTGTGACTGACTGACTCATTCACAGAATCATCAAACCACAGAATATTTAAGACTCTTTTTGCAGAATATCTGTGCTAGACAAGAGAAAACATAGCTGGAAAACATTGAAGCAGTGTAGTAATCTTGGAGCAGTCCTTGGAAAGAAAGTAAGCAAGAGAGCAAGTAACATAGCTCTCTAAGGCAGCACAAACTTTTGTCTGAGGGTTCCAGGATTATTTTACTTTGCTTGTAAGGACCATAACCTAAATAAATAAATTTAATATAGAAATATCCCACCTGCCCCATACTTATTACAAACCAACCCCAGAGGTTTAAGATTACTATTCTTAACCTCTACAAACATGACACTTACCAATATAATGTCTCTCAGAGGGACAGGTGGGCATAGAAATGGAATTGCTAAAATGATTTTACTGTAGAAAGAAATGGAGACCTGGGTGGTAAGAAAATATTACATTTGAATTGGTCTCAAGTGTTAAATAATGGATATGTGTGTATGTAGGCTATTCAAATGTTTTTGATTTCTTATGCTGAAGATTAAAATTTCCATTAGTATTCCACCTCTTCAGTTTTGCCTGGGGACTGTTAATTACATTTCTGAAATTGCAACCAAATAAAAACTTAACAAAAAAGTAACAGCCAGATAACATAATAAGTAGTTGTTTTCCCCTTTCTTCTTCCCTGCAAGCAATGTGCTGTCCTCTATAGAGCCCTGGCCTAAAAACTTACCTGCATTAATTCCTGCACTCTCCATCTCCCCATCGTATTTACTACTGAGTAGAAAGAGCCCATTTCAATGTTATTATAAGCACTTTCATCAAAATGCTGGTGTCCTGAAATGCTACTGATGGTAGCAACTGTGATGTCTCAGGAACAAACCAATGGAGATTATCTTGGATTTAATCTAAACCTCCATAAAGTCCTATGCTCAGTGATGACAAGATTCTCTAACTAATGATGAGGTTCTACTCCATAAACCAAGACACTCAGTTGCTTTTTGGAAAATGTTATTGATATTTCACTTCTAATAATTTCTATTTGTGAGGGTGTTTGAAATCTACCGTTTTACGCAGTGTTTTAATCTGCCTGAGCATTATGGGTAGATAGGAATATACTGTCATGGCTGGTGCCCAAAATTCAAGGCTTTGTCTATTTTCAGAACTGTTCTCTGGTAACAGTATAGGTTCCAGTGGGAACTAGGTCTTGCAATGTGATGATGGCTGCTTTCATGTTTATAATGTGCAGTTGCATGAATACTGCATAAACGATGACTTTTTTTTTTTTTTTGTAGGGTTTAGTGGAGAATTTGGTATAAAAACATAAAGCATAAAGGCTAAGCCTTTTTGTTCTGAGTCTGCTGCAAAGCTGGATCATGGCACAGCCATGACTCCCCTGTGTGACTGGGGTACCAGTGAACCTCCTGTTTATACAGGCAATGACTGCCCAGCTGCCTAGAAGGCTGCAGAGAGCTGTTACAGTTTCATGGCAGTTGCAATGAGTAAAAATATACATAAAGGTAGTGGACATAAATGTAGACCTCAAAGTACTACTGAACTTTCTTTATAGCTTATTTCTGCAATCTTAATTGCAGTAAATTTTGCTGAACTGAAAGTAACTTCCAAGGGCCTACCTCTGCTTCCCTCCTATGAGCTTTAAATTGTGTTTTTATAATTAAGCTATAAATTTTAAAGCTATTTCAACTACACTTTTTAATATGCCACAGGTTGTCCACCTGTCGTAACTGTGGTTCGATTGTCATAGATCATTTTCTTTGGTGCACTGCATGACAAAAAGCTCTTAATGTGGCAGAAAAATCCTTCCTAAGTGAATGGCGTCTCAAGTTCTCTCTAAATAGGGGCATAATGCATGTTTCTAATACAGGTGAAAGCAAAAAAGTTTTAGTAGTGAAATGATAGAGTATCAGCGTAATCTGAGAAATATTATGTTTTCTGAGATTATTGATACTGATTTCTGATACGTCAGTGAAAGTGTTTGAAGATGTAACATCAATAATAAGCTGTGGCACTTATGGTGGCTACCATAATGCAACATTGAGATGGTACCATATGAGTTTTCAGCTACTGTATTAACAATTTCAGGGGTTTTCTAAACTAGGAATTACATGTCACTTACCAACAGATAAATGATAACTCTGTTAGGAAAGCAGTAAACCTTTAGCAGCTGTCCTAATGATCACTGCATATGTAGAAAATATGATGTAAAACTTCCAGTTAGTATAAGGAAATAATACAATTACAAGTATGGAGCTTTTTGAAGTAAATGGCCCTGGCTATGATGTGGATTACCTTGATTTTCGCCCTGTTACATCAAAAGTAAGTAAAACTTTTAGTCAAAATATGCAGAAATTACCCTGTGCCTTTCAAATGCTGTTGTAGGGTTTTGCATTAGTTTAGTATACAGGCTGCTGGTCACTGGCATGTGTTTTCTGGTTCAGAGAAGACATGAACCTGTTTAATATGCTTTGATTGTTCTGGTTTTCTTTCTAGTTTAAGGAAGGGGTGGGTTGCAGAAATGAAGTTTTCTTTTTTTCTGACCATTTTCTTTTATTCTTATTATAAATAAGGTTATAAAAAATGTACTTTGAATTAAAGCTATCAGTTTAGACTTAATGGAATTGGGCTAGTACAATGGCTGGGGTACAGATAAGGAAGCTGACAGTGGATTTCCAGTTTTTGTGTACTTTAGGGAAGGGAGTTTAGGGACATCTGTGATATATCGGCTCCTCCAGTTTCAGCATTATAGACAACTAAAGTAATTTGCTGTTATGAATACCTCTGGAGAGTCAATGTGTGCTGCACTGAATTAAATATCTTGAGCTAAGCAAACACAGAAAGACAACCCTAACTTAAAACTTAATTCAACTCTGAACCTGTGGATTCAGGTCTCATGCTTCTTCTTATTGAAGTATATTTCTATTTAATCTTTGTTGGGAACGATTGCTCAGTGTATTCAGTATATCCTTCTCTTTTTCATGCACAGAAGCCTGTGTGTATTTTTTAATTATAATCCACAGCTAGATGTTATGGAAGCCAATTCAGCATAAAATCATTCTTGTGATGTCTGAGCTTTACTGAGTCAAAGCATAAGTACGGCATAGCCAGCCTTCCACCATAGAAAAAAAAAGAAATTAACAATTTTTAATATTATGACATTTTCACCACTTTTTATAAATGTGTAAAACCAAAGTATAACGCTCTAGAGGAAGCAATAATTTCTGTCTTTGAGAGCATACACATGCCCTTACTGGCTTTGGGTTACAGGCATATGTATTTGAAACTAGAAACTTTTTCACCATAAGAATACTTATGGTGAAGAGCACATTCAGCTCTTACCAGCCCATTCCCTTCCCTTTATATCAGTGTAGAGTAAATAGGCTCAATTTCTTTGCATTGGCCTTATGAGAAGTATTTTTTCTCGGTCAACCTTGTTTTGTAGAGTTCGTCTTTTCCTTCAGTTTCCAAAGGCAGTTCTTAGAGCCTAGACATTGTAAAGGACTCGGGCATTTCTCTTATTAAAGTCATGGATGCTCCCAGATTTTCCTTGAGAATTAAGTTTCCAACAGCACAGGGACTAATAAATGTCTCTTCTGTTGAGAGCGCCCCATTTAGCATTCAGCCCCGTTTACAGTACATCACTGTTGCAGGAACATCGACATCCATACTTATTCATACCAAGGATGCTCATGCCATGTCCCTTGATCATTCTGCACTGTGTCTTTCTCATTTCTGCTGATATTCTTCTCTAAAGATAATTCCAGTGATTGTTGTGTTGGTTTTATTTGCCCCCAAACTGGTAACCCAGTGTCCACTTGACTGATGGTGTTACCTTATTTTCTTTATGGACTTCTCACACTGTCACCTAGATTATTAAGAATCTACCTACCTCATCTGGTAACCCCAAAACAGATCTAGATGAGGATATTTTATCAAAAAGTCAGGCTCTGAGGGAGCAGAGGAGCAATTTCATCATTCATCATGTAATCATTTTTTAATCAATATGAGTCTGATTGCATGAAAGACTCCAAATCCTAGTTCCAGGATATTGCAGGGGATACTACTTCAGGCTAGATTACACATCTTGAAGTGCTCCGGAAGATCTTTTTTCTCCCCAGATAAAATCTGTGTTGTCATCAAATGTATACATATGAGAATGAACCATCAGGAAAAGGCAGTCTCTGTCCTAATCCAAAGCCTAGCTGTGGGATGGTAGGAGCAATTACTCTTCCAGCCGATGCCCTGAAAAAAACCTGCAGACAGCTGTTTTCCATGTTCAAATCAGCACGGGTCCTAGATCAAAACAATGCAAGAGTCATTCTGTCCCAAACCTAAGCCCAGACTTGAACCAGGCAGTGGAGAGACCACCTCCATGAAGCTGGTGATCTTCTCCGGCTGTTTCGGAGCCTGACTGAGCGGCCGTGCGGCCCTGGGGCAGGGGAGCCAGTGTGAGCCTGGCGGTTGCTTGCTGTGGGGTGGCTTCGGCAGGTGCAGCCACTGACGTGCCCCTCGGAGCATGGCATAAACGTTTTCTTCTGCATGGGGAAAGGTATTGTCAATGCACACTAATTGCTTGCAGACAGCCTCTAAGGTGGCTGTTTATTAAATGCTGTAAGTTAGATCCGCGCAGTGTCAGAAATGCCTCTTTTTGCATGCTTGTTTATTATCAGCCTGCATTGTATTCCTGTCTTCAGTGAGAAGGATGAATAATTTCTAATCTGTGTGTTTGGAACTAGAAATTCAAATTTGAGCTTCACTGTAAGCTTATAGTATTTTAAATTCCTTCCAAGCTACGTTTGGCCTCAACTGCACAACGTATTTACTGAGACAAAAACAAAAGGACGATAATTTTCACTACAGCACACCTGCAATAATGGCTCACAGCATTTAATTTTTCCCTTGGTTTCCTAGTAGACTTTGTTTTGACACCTGCAAACAACCTTTTCTAAATCAAAGTGAGCTTTTTCTCTCCATGTCATTCTGCCACCCAAGTTGAGCTGACGAAGTCCAACTAAGAAACAGAGCAATTATAAACACAGTTTCCTCTGGTGCTTGTGCTGTTTTTAGCTTTGCTGCACTCCCAAGGAGAAACCTGTGCCTAATGTTTCCAGCTTAGCATGCAAAATTAATAAAACCTGACAATTAGACTGAGCAACATAAAATACAAGTAAGGGATCCTTTCCGATGTGATCGGACTTGAAGATATTAAATTGGCTCCTTATCATAAAACTTTTTTTTTTTTTGTTTAACACAGTGATCATAAAATGTGTATCTGGAATGATAAACAATAATTGGCTCTAGGCAGCCTTTTCTCACAGAGACAAAAGAACAGTTGTTATTGCTGTACTTCTTTCAATAAATACATTTGTAAGCTGAAACTCAGCTAGCCTGTCCTGAAAAGAGGCACACTTTCGTGAGAAACATAAAAGAGATCAAATTTATAAGTGGGCATGTAGACTGAGGGAAAGATTTTATTATATTAAAAAGTGTTATCTGTGCACATAAAATGCCAAGAAATATCTTGCCAGGAAAAATGCAGTCTGAAGTGAATCCTGTAATATTCTATAGGAAAGAATGGATTTAGCTTAGATGTAAATTAGGTCCTGATTCAGCCTATAGATGGTTTGGGGATTAGAATCATAGAATCATAGAATCATCAAGGTTGGAAAAGACCCTTAAGATCATCAAGTCCAACTGTTAACCTAACACTGCCAATTCCATCTATACCATGTCCTCGAGCACCACATCTATCCATTCTTTAAATACGTCCAGGGATGGAGACTCAACCACTTCCCTGGGCAGCCTCTTCCAGTGCCTGACTACCCTTTCACTGAAGAAGTTTTTCCTAATGTCTAACCTAAACCTCCCCTGGCTCAACTTGAGGCCGTTTCCTCTTGTCCTATTGCCTGTTACTTGGGAGAAGGGACCAACACCCACCTGGCTACAGCCTCCTTTCAGGTAGTTGTAGAGAGCAATAAGGTCTCCCCTCAGCCTCCTCTTCTCCAGGCTAAACAACCCCAGTTCCCTCAGCCGCTCCTCATAAGACTTGTGCTCCAGACCCTTCACCAGCTTTGTTGCCCTTCTTTGGACACGTTCCAGCAGGAATTAATATTCCTTATTCCTATAAGGTTGTTGTCTAATACTACTTGGGCTCACTTTTGGATTTCAAGACTTACACCACAATATTTCCAGTT
Organism: Nipponia nippon; assembly: GCF_047370975.1. Lineage (NCBI taxonomy): Eukaryota > Metazoa > Chordata > Aves > Pelecaniformes > Threskiornithidae > Nipponia > Nipponia nippon. The sequence goes on from NW_028262391.1 coordinate 44,219,607, forward strand.
GTTAGCTTGCTTTCAGTTTGTCTTCATGGGAAGGATTCAATTCATTTTCAATGTATTGATCATTAAACCTCATCACGCAACTTCCTTCTCTGTTTCTTGAAGTGCTGAATGTGTATTACAGTGATATTCTCCAAGATTATGGATAGCTCAGAAGTAAAATACTTTATTTAAGGATAAATATTTCTTTATTGTGTTGCTTTTCTTTGAATAACCAAGAAAAACAAGAATCCAGTTGCAGATGTGTTTCTTATATTTTTTTGTATGTGTTCTTGTTGGTTTCATGACATAGTGTAAAATGTTCTATTGCTACTGCAAACAAAATTTCAACCATTATCTAGAGCTTCAAGGATTTATTCCATAAATTCTAGATGATCCCATTTGATGCAGTACAGTTTAGACTGTACCAGACTTTGAAATGGGTATGTGATCATTCACCACGCTGTTTGGGTTTATTATATTTCCAGATTATTTATTATAATCATTGGTAAGTTGCTGCAATTGGAAGTAAAAGGAATATATAGGATACCAATTTTTACAAGGTGTTTTCCTTAGAGAGAGAAATATTGAAAAATGATGTCAACCTTCCATTATTCCAATTAACTAATTTTATTCATGGCTTGCTTTCTTACAGCAAGACATAAAAGCAAGTATGAATTGCCTTTAAGAAATGGCTGTATCATTTGTTTGAAAAAGAAGCGATTGTTCTAAAGGATTGCAAGTTGACAGCCTAATTTATTGACTAAATACCTATTTGAACAAAGGCTATAAGAGACTGCAGAAGAATCTTAGGAGTAGCTTTTAAGATTGACTGGGAGTCTTAATGAAGTCAACGTCCCTTGCCCTTGGCCTGTATTTCTATTGACTTCAGCAGTCACTAGATGAGTCCCATGATGACGACCACTTGCAGTAACAACAGCTTTCCTAAACTCTTGTGAGTAGTATTTTATTAAAGGAATACGCTCAGCTGATTGTGGACCTGTCCTAAGCATTTTGGAGGCCCTGTACACAGCGCTAATCAGTGCCTCTGCATTCCCAGAGGCTCACTTCATGAATCATATACCTTTGCTTCAAGTTTTATTTGTATGTGTGCCGCAGCCAAGAGTGGTCAGAATCTGGAAAAGTGGTTGGTTCCTCTTCAAAGCAAAATAAAATTGCATCTTTTTATGCAGCCCATAGGATTTGATTGCATAATATAGGAAATGCCCTATCGTGTTCACATCCTAAGTCTTCTGGCAAAGCTCGGTCTGACCAACAGATCTTGGATGGTCCTGAAGGCATAACACCTATGTCCAGCCACAGGGCATCACTGAGTATGAGGAAGCAGAGGGACAGCAAGAACTGGACTGACAATGAGAAAGGTGGTATATCTTCCATACTTTGTGTGGTCTTTGTAACTAAGTTTTGGTTGAGTTTGTTCATTTTAGTGTACCTGCATCACTCTTCTGTAAAGCACAAAGCATGAGTACTGTGTTCGGTTTTGGGCCCCTCACTACAAGAAGGACATCAAGGTACTAGAGCATGTCCAAAGAAGGGCAACGAAGTTGGTGAAGGGTCTAGAGAACAAGTCTTATGAGGAGCAGCTGAGGGAGCTGGGGTGGTTTAGTCTGGAGAAGAGGAGGCTGAGGGGAGACCTTATTGCTCTCTACAACTACCTGAAAGGAGGCCATAGAGAGGTGGGGGTCAGTCTCTTCTCCGAAGTAACAAGTGATAGGACGAGAGGAAACGGCCTCAAGCTGTGCCGGGGGAAGTTTAGGTTGGATATTAGGAAAAACTTCTTCACCGAAAGGGTAGTCAGGCACTGGAAGAGGCTGCCCAGGGAAGTGGTTTAGTCTCCATCCCTGGAGGTCTTTAAAAGACATGTAGACGTGGTGCTTGAGGACATGGTTTAGTGGTGGGGTTGGCAGTGTTAGGTTAACAGTTGGACTTGATGATCTTAAGGGTCTTTTCCAACCTTAACGATTCTATGATTCTGTGATTTACAAAATACGTAGTAAAACACAACCAACTTTCACATTAAATGATTAAGAAGAAAAATAATAATAAAAATATACAGAAATATTGTATGAACACTTGAACCACATATTTATAAGCACTGACCCTCAGCTATTCAGGAAAACATAAATATTTATTTGAGAAAATTACTATAAGAAGGGAAGAAAAATCTCAAATGTTTGATAAAGATTGAATCATGTTAAACAAATTGATTACCTCTAATCAGGTGTATGCTTGAATATAAGGGCCAAGGCCCAATAAGCAGACCTGAAACTACTGTCACCTGACATGATCAGCTTGACCTTATTAGTGAGTCAGCAGTTAGTATTAAATAAAGGAGACAACAGGATTGGTAAGTAAATGAAGACAGAAAGTCAAGTTAACTGCCTGGGTTTGTCTGATTGATATCTGATTTATTTTTAAGATAACTGCCTTATTTTGTCTCAGTGCAGTTGTTACACTTTAATATAGAGTGGTGCCTGCTGGTTAAGATATTAAGAAAAGTGCTATTTGGCTTATCCAGAGTGTTTTTTGAAGTAAGCACAAATGGTAACTTTCTGATTTTAAAAAGAGCTTGGAATTTCTTTTGCCTAAATGTTACATCATCCTGTTCCTTCTTGGTGTTCCTCAAAATACGATTTTTTAATATTTTTTCCTCATAAACTATCATAGTGAACTTGTACAATGTTAGGAATAATACATTACTTCATAATGTCATTTATTAGCATAAGTTCAATAGTTGCCAATGATCATAACATGCCTATTTTTGACTATTGGGACTCCATCTGTTATGATACTCTAGACCTAAATGAAAGATTACGTTGTACATTACTGGAGTGAGTCTTTTTACACATGGGAGGTGCTAGGAATTGTTATATACTTAATTTCTAATTTTTTTAATAAGACAGCTTTCATTGAAGGAAATCAGTTTTTTCAGTAATAACAAAAATACAATTTTTCTTCTGTTTTATTCTTCTGGTATTCAATATTCTTAATAAGCTTGTTTTTTTTTTCCTGAGTGGTAGGCTGATGATTAACCATATTCTGTGAATCCTGGATCTGTTAATATCCATGCTGCAATTTGGCCAATGTTCTCTTTTCTTCTTTCAAAAAGAAGAAAAAAAAAAAGGAAAAAAAGAAAAAGAGGAGGTGGCTTTTAACTGATACAGGTATTTGGAGACTCATTTTTAATTCTGCAGCTAAAGGTGACACCTCTGACCCTATTGTTCCTACACTACTTACAGGGTTTTTTTCCCCAACCTCCATGTTGAATTTCTGTGTGTATTGAAAAGGAAGCCTACTGTCAGCTCTTTATTTCCTGTTTATTCTACTGAGTCTGAGAGCTTTTAAGTAAAGCAGTACTCTAAGTGCCTGTGGAGATTGTGTCTGCACACTCTGTATACATTAAAAATTTCCAAATGGTGCGGGAATGGGAGGGACAGAGCTTCAGGGACTGCATTTTGGTGACTTACATTGTTACCCCATGTCCTTTTCTTTAATACTGTGTATTTCCACTCAGAAGCGCTCTTCATCTTTCCTTAAGGGTTCCTAGATAAAACATTTGCATATTAGAAGTAGTATGCTTCTGGTAGCCTTTCAATAAAGCTACAAGACTGACAAAATAAGAGTGTCTCCTTTTTAATGCTGATCTGCAACGTTACTTACTTAAAATGTTAAATGTTTTGCACTATTGTGTAGGTGCATCATGATACCGTGTGGCACAGCATATTGACATATCTTTTCTAGCTGGCAAATCCTAGCTCCCCAGTGTCAGGGTAAAATAGTGTTTACTATGGATGTATTCTTATAAAGAAAAGGTTGCTAGTTCTTGTCAATTGCTAGTGATTTGATAGAGGAATGTGTTGTGGTAGAGAGGGCTGAAATTGGGAAGGGTGAAAAAAGGAGATTAATTTTGAATCATATCATATATGAGCAGGCATCTACAATTGGTCCTTGAACTGGATATTTAGGTAACTGGATGCTGGATAATTTTTAGCTCCTGCTTAGGCATACAAATGAAGATTTTGAAACTTCAATTGAGGATAGGAGCTGGAAGCTCAAAACCTGTTCACTTCATTGCTGAATGGGAGCTGAACTTCTAAAAAGCGGTTGCTTGTTTAGTATCTGAATGCATTTTTTAAATCTGTTCTTGTACATGTGATTTTAAAATAATAGGAAAAGCCTTTTGGCGCTGCATATTATAGCATTATGACGTTGAAAATTGTTTGTGTTGAAAATTTCCAGCATACTAAAGGAAAATTTTGAGAAGGTGGCAATCTGCACTTTCTCAAAGACCTCTGTCATGTTAGACTGCTTTTGTAAACCTGTGCCAAAACAGATCATTACCAGCTGTCTTGTCAGAGCTGACAACTTGCTTTAGGTATACTTCTAAGATACTGTTAGCTCATCTTGTTTAAGGTCAGCTTATATGTTCAAACCAGTATGTGCTTATTGGCCCAACTTTTATTCTTGCATGTTTAGTTTTAATTAACGTCTTGTCATATGCTCAAAGATCTGTAGGCATGAGCTATGGTTATAATTTTTTTTCCCCAGGAAAGATGTCAGAGTGGAGCTAGTGCACAGACCTAGGAGCTGTTGTGTCCCCTCCATAATGCAGGTTAGCCCTTTAGTGCACAGGTTTTGAAAGCCTTTTCAGAAGAGTTGACAAAATGGGCTCTCTGAGGCACTTGAAAGATTCCAATATCTTTTTATCTGAAACAAGGACATAAAAAGCAGCTGGGAATAAAATATAGCTGAACAGATGAGATACACAGTCTGTTTTCTCCTAAGTAAAAATAGAGATTACTGTTCATTTTGAGACTATATGATACAATAAGAGTTCACTTGCAGTGTAACTATAGCTTATGTTCCAGAAGAGTTACAAAGATGAGAATGCTGCATTTACTCACCTCCTTTGCCAGTCTTATTCCAAGAGGTGTCAAGTGAAAGAGCAGATGTGTGTGCTAGGATATTATCTAGATTCTTTTTTAGCGATTATCAAGACTTTCTTATGTAGTAGACCTTATGTAATGAAATATATATATATTCCTCATTCTCAAATAAGAACACAAATCAACGCTGCAAAGATCATACTAAAAACATCAACTGAAAATTCCAGTAAGTATAAATTTTTAAACTGTTTCACTAAACTACCAATGTGTTAGGCTTAGCAGATGTCTTCAGTTTTTGTAAACATTTACAGTTCTAGCAAGGTAGGTGAACACTTAACATTAGTGAGTGTTCTGTACTTACAGCCGTAAATTATTTGTGATTCATGTAAATATCTTTACATGCCAAGAAATGCTGCCAAGTGAACACTGGTCAGCTATTTAGAAACACCTTGTATGAAAACAGACGGCTTTAAAATTTTTGTGTTTTTTTTCTTTTCTTTTTTTTTTTTTTTTCGCGTATGACCCAAGTTAACTAAATCTTCTCCTTGGCAAGGAATGCTATGTCTTTGATACCTGTCTTAAATTTACCTTTTATAGCTGTAAGACAGATTTCATTTTGTGAAGTCACAAACTGTTCTTCACTTCCCTGAGTCATCCCTGAAATAATTAAATTTAGGTCAAGCCTTTCCTCCAGCTTTGACTGCTGTTAAAGCTCCATGTGTCCCTGACGCTTGCTCCCTTGCTCTTTCTGGATCAGTGTTGCCCTCAAGAGGGTGGACTAAGAAGCTGGATAGCTTGGCAGTAAGCAGGCACACTTGCTTTGTGCCAGCAGAACCTGGGAATCCCAATGTGCCAGCAAAGTAATGTGTTTTAAGAGGCAAATATTTTCCGAATACCTTTTGTTTATAAAGGTGTGTTGCAAAGTATACAGCTTTCTTACCATTTTTAAATGCTGTATTTTTGTGGTTGCAGAAGAATAAATCATGCCAATAAGTAACATTGCAGAAATTAAGAAAATTCCAGAGAACAGAAAACTTCAGAGAAGTAAATAGTGAAACATATGCACCCAGTTTTAAGAAAGTATGATTCATAACTTCTAGCTGCAAACTTTCCATTTGTTCACCGTTTTGCTGTTCTAGGTTTGATTCAGAAACTAGCTCTTGAGCAAGGATCTTAATTTAACTTTGAGAGTCTCTTGGTTGTAAAAATGATGGTATTATGTATATATAAAAGATACCTATTTTAGTCTTTGTCTATGTAACAAACTACCACCCAGAAACATCTGAAAAGACAGCAGATAGCTTTATTTTTCCAGTGAGCCATAAAAATGACTAAAGAGCAGAACAGTTAACATTACGAGTTGCAGTTAGGTGTAGTGATACTAAGCGGAGAACATGGCAATAACTTTTCAGGATGTCCAACTTATCGATCAAGTGTACACTTTTATACACTTGTATACACTTTTATATAGTTTATTGCTTTAATATTATTCTGCTAGATAGTTCAAATCATACTGTGATGAAATTCCTTTCAAGGAAATTCTGACAGTATAATGAAGAACACTGTTTGTACATTGCTTAATGATACATTTCTTCAGCTTAAACTGAACAATTGTACTTTATATTTTGCTAGCTGAGAATATACAAAAGGAGAATAATTTTGGTCACAAAAAGCAGCTTGTATGTTTTTGAACTACACGCATGCTTGAGGGCAAAACCAAAATTATTTGAGTTTAGTTTTGAAACTGCATATTACAAACAACAGTAAAGAGTTTATGTGGGGAGTAAGAGATTCACAATGCAGTATTGTAATTCAAAATATCTTGGTGTGTAATTGCTGGCCTAGATGCTCGTTGCATGATTGATGACTCTGAATTAATGAAAGCATGGTTAGCATTCCTCAAAGTCCATTTACAATGCTATGAGAAAACGAATGGTGCAACAAAATCAAACACCATTTGTTGCACTTAAAAATAAATGGGGGGGTGCGGTGGGGAAGTGCAGTAGTGAGTTTGGGCTTACTTTCAACCATTCTGCATGTCATCTTCTCAAGCCTTTCTACTCTTGGAATCTATCTGTCTGTAGCTGTCATAAAAACCTAAAAGAAAACGGCACCTTTCTTCACAGTATTATAGTCTAACAAATATTAGACTGAAATCTGTTTGGTTTAATGAATGTTTTAATTAAGTTATTTTTGAAGTTATATTGATGGTATTAGATTAGAGAGATCATTTCTTGGAGAAAAGTGTATTGCTGAGGCAACAGAGGAGTGTAATGAAGTGAGTTTCTGCGATTTCATTAACAGTTCCCTTGATTAAAAAAAAAATAAATAAACAAAAAAACAAACATTGTTTAAATATCACAGTTCTTGTTCTAATGAACACTCAAATGGGAACAGATGAGTGTGTTGCATATTCTCTCTTAGTTCAATTGTAGTTCTTTCAAATGGCAACTGAAAAACATGGGAACATCATATTTGTCTCTTCTTCCAAGTGGAGAGCCCAGCATTGCTTACCCAGAAGCTCTGGCATGTGTAGACCACACACAGGGTCATCCGTCTGTTTATCTAGACAGAAAGATGGCTTTCTGAAAATCCTGGAGACATGAAACTGCAGAGGTACTCTCACCATTTCTAATTGTCTTACGGCTGTTTGACATTTTCACTTCCTGGGCTAGAAGTTGGAAGTATGCAGCTGGCAAGATGAGAAACAGGAAAGACAGATCTATCCACTCTGCAAAGTTCATGACAGGTTTTTCTCAAGTTTTTGATGGTTTGAGTTGGTTTTTCTTGTTCTGTACCAGTTCTTCCACCGTCTGTGCAATTTCCATTAATAGTTGTGAGTGATTTGTGTGTCTAATTCTTCATGCAGAGTGTTGAAAATCTACCCTAAAGCTATGAAAAAAATAATGGAAAAAGCATGTATAATTGAAAATAGTCTTAATCACTGGAATGTTGAAATCCACATGGCTTCGAAGACTTAAAAGATTTCTTGGTTTAGAAAAGTTGAATTGAAAAGCGCTGTCATTTTCTTTAAATACATTCTTTTGAATAAAACATCCATTCCTGGCACCAGCAGCAAGCTTCTAAACATGTTCAAGATGACATGATTGATAACAAGAATGCTCTTCTCAAGATGTTTCTAATTTCATCTCTCTGTTTCAAGAATGTTAAACTTCCAATATGATATATGATATAATAACAAATATTTAAACCAAAGATTAATATTTTTCTTAGGACCGTACAGTGACTGGAACTGAATGGAAGTCTGAAAGCTAGTTGCTGACTCCAGAATGTGGGTAAATTCTAGAAGCTACTGCCTGAGTACAAATTATTTCCCACTTAACGCTGCAATGGTAGGCACATTTCCAACTTAAATAAATGAATTGACTCCATTTAAGTAAGGGCCTTTCCAGTTTGACTATAGCAGCACATAATTTCAGGCTTTAATGGATTTATTGAATTTATATTGATATGATAGTCCATGTAGTTTTCACCTGATCTGAGGAAGATACCTTTCTTTTGCTTGGATGCTAGTCAACTCTAGTTGCTATCAGAAAACTAGAATCAAATAGTAATAAATATTCTCTCTCTATCTCCAAACCTCAAAATTAAGTAAGGAGTGTTGACTTTCATGGCTTCTTGGTAAGTCTGTACCAGAGAGCTTCCAGTTTTTGAAACTTTTAATGGCCAGCATCTGATTTGAGATGAGATTCCTCCTCCAATTCCAAAACTTTCTGTCATTACACACGAGATGGCCAATGCTAATCATGTTGTCTAGGTCAGCAATGGTCCATTTCTATGTGTAGAGAGCCTGTACCCAGGAAGCGTGTCAGATTTGTCAAGGAAAGAAGTGATGCTGCAGCCTGTTGAGACAAAGGGTAGCCTAAAGCAACTTAGCCTAGCTTTGGGAACCAACCAAAGAAGTCTTATTTTGTAATCTGGAGTCAGAATCATCTTGGAGTATGAAGAGTATGTTTGATCTTTTCATAAGGGTGTCTGAACCAGACCAATTCCCAAGGTTCTTGGCTGTTCCCAGTAAAGAATTGGGTTTTTTGTTTTTCCATCTGAAAAAGGTGATCTCTCAGACGGTTGAGGCAGATACACGTGTTTGAAGGTCAATGTCATTTCTCATCTAGTGCTTGCCAGCTGGCAATCTCCACCTGTAATTCTCTGAATTAACGTGATGGTTTTAAAACAATTAAATTTCTGGAACAATATGTGGCTGATTAACGATAGTGGAACTTGGTATGGGAAAGGACTAGCTGCTCAATTTTAATTTAAAATGTGTCAAACTACATGACGTGGTGTTATATTAATGTATATCAATGCCAGACAATGACATTACTGTAAATAGTATTAACTGGCTGGCTTAGGGAAAAACAAGAAAATTTAGAGTTGATGTATCAAATTATAGCTCAGATTCCAGCTTCAAATTATACTCTTGTCAGAAAACATGGCTAAATAAGGAGAGTGAAATGCTCATTAGTTTGAGATAAAATGGAAGTGGTACCCTGGATATTTAGCAAGTCGCAGTTTGTGTCATACCCTGAAAACTTCCTATCGACATCTCATAGAAGACTTTCTGTAGTACCTCTAGACCTCTTCACTGGTTTTCAGGAAGAGGTAAAAAGCCTTTTGGGTCAATCAGAAACCAAATTCCTTGCAACTTTTCCATTCAGTCAAAAAATATCTCCAAGGGGCAGAAATTGTTAACCAGGAACAATGAACTCTGTGAAAGTCACACACAGAACTAGAAGGAGGAACAGGTCAGCTATTGCTCTGATATTTAGGAACAGGGCCAAGTGTGTTATTTCTATATGATTCACTTACTGGGCTATACATGGAAGCAGGCTTCACTCTACTGAAGTACAATCTGCTGGGCCCAGGCTTCTACAGAAACTTTTTTTTTAAAAAAGTATCTGTATTTTTCCAGTCCTCCTTTCCAGTTGTTGAGAGTTAACCCTCTTAAAATTCTCTTCCTGCTAGTAAAGCCCATAAACAAAATGCAAAATCTCACTAGAAAAAAACCAAGCCACTCTTTTGGAAAAAAAACCCAAAGAAAATGGCTTCTATATTAATCAAGCCAGCCTGTAGAAACGTATTAATAATGTAAGAATATGCATGAATAGGTTTATAGAAATGTGAAAAAAATCTCAACTACCTATATGACTCAGACTAATAACTGTCAAGAAGGAAATACAGAAAGAGGAGAAACAGCATCTGACACTATGCAAAAATATAATATGCTATTCAACTTAAATAGGCCATTTATTTAAATAGTCTCCTTTAACCAGATGCAAGTGACCTGCAAGTATTTGAACAGACAGAAGATAAAATACAATCACTGTCATAGGAAGTCAATAATTAAAAACAAGATCAAGTAGAAAGCCACAGTTTAGGCTTTGCTACTGTTTATGCCAGCATGGCTTCCCGTCTCCTTATTGTAGGTTCCTTCTTCCCATTCCTGGAATCCCCCAGCAACGGGTGGCTGATGAGCTGAATCTCAGATGGGCATTGGGAATGCAGGTCTGTTCTTCTGCCTCCCCTTCACTCACCGCTGAACAGTCTAAATGAAGAGTTTCAGAAGAACGACACTCTACCTGATACTTGGCTTCTTCAGGCTTTTAAGTAATGTTTGCAGAATTGCCAGAATGCTAGGGGAGAAATAATACAAAAATGCTATGTATATATAGTTATTAATTATAATTATTAAGAATAATTTTTAACGAACTGATTAATATTCTTTCTAAATCCCATGCTCCTAAAGAGGAAAATTATGTATCTTAGATAACTGGAGAGTAGATAAAGCTAGAGAGTTTGGACTTGCGGCAGAACTCACAGTGATACAAAAAGCATCCTCCAAGTCATCACCTAGATGGGTTGAACTGTGCCTCATAGAAAATCCAGATTTAATGTTATCTTTATTTCTCAGGGGGAAAGATTTGCTATTGCAACAGGACAGCTGCACAGAACATACTCCAGTTACTCACAGGTTCACAAAAGCAGCGCTTGCTAGACCTTGCATCCAGGGCGACTGCTAAAGTAGCTCACTAGGGAAAAGGCGATTAACAAATTTTATGTGATTAATGTGGTAGGTCCCTTTGGCAGAGAGAGCTGTGATCTGGCTGTTGGAAAAGTCGTCTTTTGCATCTTGGAGCATAATCAGCCGGTAGCTAGTGAAGCCTGCCTGCATTGGCTCAGGCTGGACTGTGCCCTTGTCCTCCTGCAATGGGGAGTGTGGGTCAGGGCTGTGTGAGAGGACAAGCTTACTCTGCACGAGGCTTGGGCATCCCTGGGAGGCATTATGCAAAGTTCATCCATCAGCTAACTGCGGTTACTAACAACAACCTTCATTTTCAACAACCTTGATAATATTTTACCGAAATCCCAGAAGGTTTACCCAGAGTTCCTTTTAGAGACAATTGCAGCTGTTAAAATAATTAAATTTAATTTGCTTTGCCATGATACCAATTTGTTGTTTGTTTTCGTGAAGGTTTTAGCTGAGAAGCCTTTATAGATTTCATCTACTATTATCTGAAATGTAGAATTGCAACACTCAAGATAATTTTAGAAAGGCTGTTCATTAATTCAGCTGGGAAGGTTTCACTGCACCAAAGCTATGGCTCCATTTTTCTCTCATTGCACCATCTCTTTTTCTTGAAATATGGCAAAAAATTATTAAACCATGAAAAGTGCTGGTTATTCATTTGCAACAATGACTTTTCTGGGGGCTTCCATTGTCTTTCTTGTATCTCAGTATGATAAAAATCACAGATTCTTGGCCTGAAAAAAAAAAAATCCTTCATTTTTCTGGTGCATATTTCCATATAAGTGCAAAATGTTGGGTTTTTTTTCTGCTGTCCTTTTGTAAAGGTAGCCATGGATTCCCACATGAAGCACAACTATGATCACTTTTAAACTTGAGTAATTCAAGTTAAGGTGAAATTCAGATTCAATTGTAACTTTCTAGGGGACAGCATCTGGAGATACTATTCGTTTGTCCTGTCTCCGAGGAAGATTCTCTTGTAAGTCCATCCTTTAAAATGCATCTGTACTCTCTGCAGTGGATCTTCTCATGTCTAGCTTGTGGCCATTACTCTTGGACTTTTCACCTCAAACCACCTCAAACAGTTCCTCCCTATCCTTGTTTTGTTGTTATATATACATTCCACTGATACATCTCCTCTGTGCGGTATCATTTTCCACTACCCACTTCTTCAAATGTGATGGCCTCAGATCCTTAGATTGTGTAAATTAGATTAGCTCCTCTCTGGCTAGAAGTAAATCAATGGGACTGCCGCTGATTTACACCAGCTCAGGATCTATCCTGGTGCTTTTAATCATTTTTATAGCACCTCTTCAAGTAATCAATGGCATGTCTGTACTGTACTGAACTGTGGACTGAGTTCCAGCCTGTCGTGAATGAGTGGAATGCACCTCACTCAAAAGAGAGAAGCAGAAATATGTTTTATTGAGGTAAAATAATAATTTGACAGAGTTCAATGTATTTGATGGAATTTAACAAAGTTTAACAGGGGTTTGCCAAGGTTCAGTAAGTTTGATGGCAAGGTTCACTCTATTAATTACTGTATGGAAGAAACATACAAAGGACAACTGAGTTAGAGTTGAGTTAGAATGAATCACACAGAGACCAGAGATGAAAAGGGTAAGGAAGACCCTCCTGTTGAGTCACAAGGTTCAGAGTGGGCCCCTTTCCTTTCTAAACTCCTTATGGAGCTTAGGTGCAGCTACATCCAATCTTAGTCTCAGACTCGGACAACGGTTTATGTCTAATGGAAGAAACACAAAGAGTAAGGAAGACCCTCCTGTTGAGTCATGAGGTTCAGAGTGGACCCTGCTTGCTTTCTAAACTCTTGATGGAACTTAGGTGAGGCTAGGTCCAATCTTAGTCTCAGACTTGGACAATGGTTTATGTCTAATGGAATTACCTATACAAAGTTTATATTAATTAATATTTAATAGCTACATGGATTAGTGATGTTTCGTTAGTATTAATGCAGCATGCTATCAGTCACTTACCAAAGATCTGCTATTGGTAAAAGGTGTCTCTGCTTCGAGGAGCAACCTTGAGAGGTGTCCCAGCTCAAGGGGAGATCACCACCATGCAGCTGTGCTGCCTAGCAGGCATTGCTCAAAGAAGGCTCACTTTGTATGTTGTATTTATGGAATAAAGTGATTGGCTTGTAGTCAAATTACATGTGATGGGAAAGGTATGCACGAGGCTCCTTGTACCCACAACTAACTTTGTTCCTTGATAAACGAGTCGTGGAAAAGCCACCTGCTGTTTATGTGTCAATCGCATGATTGGTGTTCCAAGCTCATATGCATTGATGTTCACTGTGCCACTTGGCTCCTTTGTGGGTTCTCAGAGGACAGACTGGAACTAGGGGAGTTTTTGGCCCAGCCATGGCTCAGGCCTTTACCTCCTTTGCAGCCCGTACCACACTACTGCTAGTTTGGTTAAGGGGTTGAGTATATCCGTCACACAGCCTTAGGAGAAATTCTGGTCTTGGTTACACTGATTGAATTTTGTTTAAAATGAGAGTCCCACATGTGTACCTAGGGGCACAACTTGGACTTTCTGCACCTGAATACAGACGAGTAATGATCCTTCTAAATAGAAAGCTATATCTGTGTGTCCTTTTTAGATGTTGGCTCTCGGGAGTGTTCATTACTATTCTCTTAGAATGCATTTAGCGAAAGAGGAGAATTATTAAAAAGCAGATAAATAAAATGAAAGATGGATTCACAAAGGGAAGAAAAGTAAGAGTTAACTGGGTTTTAATTGCTGCCAGATTGCATCTAGTTTTCAAATGCTTTCTGGGGGAGGATACTCAGACTTCCCATCTCCAGCTGGGTTTGGGTTTCCAAATCTCTGTCAAACTAAGCCCGTTTCCTTGGTAACTATCTCTCTCTCCCACCTATGTATAAGGACAATTACTTCTTTCTGCTGAGCGGTGATGGTGGAGCCAAAAGAGAAGGAATAAGGTGAGTCTACTGCACAAGAACCCTCCGCACAGATTCCAAGTGGTTGGGTCTCTGTGGGGTGTGTAAGGATTACATGAATTAGGTAAGGACAGGGAAAAGACACAATATACAGCATGCTTTCCTCCATACTTGATACTTTTGCTCCATCTGGGTGCAGTTTTACATATTAACAGTTGCAATGATAAATGAAGAATGTGTCTTACATATGTGGATGCTCAGGAAGTTTGGGGTTTTTTTGTCTTCTCGAGACATTTTCCTTTCCCCTGTGATTGCGCTTGACTAATCCCTAAATCTATACCTAGAGTCAGTGGTTGGTTTGAGAGTAGTGGCCATGTTCAAGATCACTGGAAAGTGTCACTATGAGACCAATATTATAATTTAGAACTAGTATTGTTTTCTTCTTCATTGTGCTAAAAAATAAGGATTCGTCAAGGTTTTGAGAGTCATCCCTGAAGATTTTTCCATATTTTTGCTTCAGATTTTCGACAAATTTGAGGCCACGGGAATCTGTCCATCTCAGTAGAAATTATGATTTTATTTCTTCTGTGCTGTGACAAATTTAGAATTTTGCTGTGAAGACCTTCTTTATCTCTACTATTGAAGTTCTGCTTTAATGGATGTGTTTGTCATATATGGTGATATATATGATACACACTGAGTCTCAATGAATGGCTTTTTAATCAGTCTGGCAATTCAATCCCCTTATACAGCCTCCTTCCTTAGTTTACATTGCATAAAGGAGCTGACACTTCAATTATAATTTTTATAAAATAGTAATAGACTGTTCAAACATGAGGAAGGCTAAAAACTAATTCTCTCCTTCCTTGTCGCAATTATTCATCTTTCAACAAAATGGTTTTCTTATTTACTGAATTGATTTTCTATTACTTTTTTTCATATAAGGCCACAGTAACTATTTGTGATACTGTTACAGATACTACATCAATTATTTCTTTTAATTGCTTCATCCACCCATCTGTTTTCATGTATCTTTCTTCAGTTTTTCTCCTTAGTTAATGGACATTTTTCATACAGAGGTAAGATAGAAAGTGAGCTTCTACTCATACGTCTCCCAACTGGATTGTCGTTTCCTGTAGGTTTTAGACTATTTCTAAGAGCTTGAGTCAAAGCCAATGTACTGATGATGGAGCCATCAGCATTTTCAGTGCTCTATGGGAGGCTCAGTTTAGTCTCTATTGTGGAGAAACACTGTCAGCTACACATAAACCTAATGAGACAATTGTTAACAAGGTTGGTCATTGGAGGCTGAATCTTTAAAGGTCAGCCTTAAAACTTGCAACTCCTTTTTTCTAAGGTAATCTAAGTGTTATATCTATAGACTGAGACAACCTATAATCCAAAGAACCATACAGAGACTAAACAGGAGACTAATGATACCTCTAGTGAGCACATAATGTTTACTTTGACTTTTATAAAGAGGTAATTTGCAAGACTGGAGATAATCCCACTATACTTTATAATTTAAATGTCATTCAGAATGTATGCTGACATGCAACTGATTAACAGCAAACTTTGGTGGCAAATTAATTAGTATTTAATCCAGAGGCTCTATTAAGATGTGATGTGATGTGATAAAAATACCTTTTTTTTTCCAGTAGTCATTCAATTAAAATGCACAAATGATCTCGACCATCTTCTGAGTTTCACATATTTTATTGAAAAGCCTAATAACCATGTCTCACGTGTATGAAAGTTGGCACATACACAACAAACTCCCAGGATACAGATTGGATTAATGTGAAGTGCCTATGATAAAAGAGCAATTGTACATTTTTTAAAGAAAAACTAATGCCAATAAATATGGCTTAGATGAGTCTGTTGATTTCAGCATCCTTTGTATACTGTTTATATTCCTTATTCTTCCCTTATTTTGCTAAGTGCACTGTATGTAGTTTTTAGACTATCATTTATCTTTCAGCACCTCTTTGTTTCTTTTCTGAAATCAATGGATTAAAAGAATGTGACTTTAAAAAAAAAGATTTTTGTGCTCCTAGATAGAATTCTGTGTAAATAATTTATCTTCTTGCAGTGGTTTTCTGTTCTTTCTTCAACATCCTTCCATCTACTTCTTTCTTATTGGAGCCCATAATGATATTCTCTTTTGCAGATAAGAGTTATTCTCCTGCAAGCTCTCTGTTAGAACAGTTGTGCCTTTATGGTGAGAATATTAATGCAGAGCTCTTGTGACAATGGCCACTATTCAATAAGAAAGAGCCCAAAATTTATTTGGGGAAGGAGGGAAGCCATAGGCTGTAGGCAATAGAGCTGTATCTTATTAAAGTCTATGTGTGCCTTTCTTTAAATTTTTCAAAGATTTATTTGTGTGTCTCTTTTTTTTTAAGTTCAGTGGAACCCCATGTTACTGTTATAATGTCTACAATCATCAGATGTGCATGTGTTTTCTCACCAGCTAGATTAAAAAAAAAAAAAAAAGAGCTCCTCCCTTTTCAGTTTTTATCTAGCAGCATCCTTACAGCCAAGGAAGATGTGGCTTTCAAAATCTCAGATTTTGTCAGGTTTCCTGTTCAGGTCCTCACTGACATTTTTCAGAAGCCTTTGCTCACATGTCAGGAACAGTGTCCACAATGAATAAAACAGCCTACACATAACTGAAACAAAGAAAAGAAAGTTATCATGGTAAGTCAACCTAGATCAAGCCAAGAAAATTGCCACTCATTTGGGCTGTACCCAAATTACAAATCTTTGTAAATTATGCCTTGAAACCAAACAGTGGTAGTGGGTTTTTAATACCTGCAAAGCTGTATTTTAAGTGATGGACAACAGAGTGGTTAGCTGTAGTAAGCGTGACTCTCTGGCACTGGGAATAGAAATTTCGGTACTGAAACTGAAAAATTGCTCATGAAGGTATTGGCTCATTTTTTGTCACATATTCATAGACAGAGAAGCCTTTCGTGTATTGTTGTTTCCCACAGCACCTGTTTAGACATGAGTAGACAGTATCAAAATGGAATGGGGGAACATAAATTACAGAATTTTTGTTTTGTAGTCTCAGACATGTCTGTTGTGTTTGCTGGCTTGTTTTATCATTACTTGCCATCATAATCACTGTAGCTATAATACCCTTCAGAGATCAGGAGCTGCTCTGAAATTGGATTTATTTATTCATTTTAACTTTTATAAACTGACTTATTTCTGACACCATGACATATATCTTTTATCTCTGTAAATCTAATAATGTGCTAAGGCTACACTCTTGGATGGTGTAAATCAAGACAGGTTCACTTAGGACCAAGTCAGCACACAAGCTGAGAATCTGGTCTACAAATTTTCATAAAAGTACTGAGCAGTAGGCCATGGCCTTGATTTGCAATCATCTCCTAGAAATGGAAGAAGTTCCCGTAGTTACCTTGTTCCAATCATCTGTTTGTCATTTAAATAGCAATTGCTGTGTTGCTCTGCTTAATATTTTAGTTTCTGTCTTTGCAATATTTCTCAGATACTGGAAACTTTCTTCTGAGCCTTTCTGGCTCACTTTCAGCAATGAAAGTCAGCCTACTGTTGCTAAATGTCAGCAATACAACTACCCACGCTAGGACTCAACACCTCCCCTCCCTCTGTCTGTCTCCTTTTTCCATGTGGCAAATGACAAGTTTTCAGGAAAAGCACAGCAGGTGCTTGTGCTCTTGTGTGTCTCGGTGAGCTTCCAGGACCTCCTAATATTGAATGAAGGTGATATTTCCCTAGAATACCCTCTTCACCCGATTTCCAATATAAACTGAGCCAAGGGATTGACATAATCTGACAAAACATTATTTCTGTTAGGCTTTTAACCTTATTGTTTGACATAACTAAGGCAAAACCTTGCCCTGGAGTCAGTGAGCATTTTCCACTAAAGTGCCTGAGCTCTCTGTGAGGTTTCATTCCCAAATAAGTTGTATGTTTTAGCATATGTATTTAATATGAAATAGTACGTCCTTGTTCTTAGTGGGAATGTCCTCAACCTTTATCTTAAACTCTATCCCCATACCTTTTTTTTTCACGTCCTTCTGCTTTTCCTCCCTCTACTTTCTGCTTGCGTGCAGTCTTTTGAACAGCTTCCAACTAACAGCAAAATTGTCAAATGTGAAGTGAACGTCTGCTTTGCCAGAATGAAGCACATCTAGGCTGCGGCTGAAGTGGGGGAAACAACCTCATTGTTGTGGCTTTGTGTGCGGTAGTGGCTGATTGTTAGGCTGTCACCACTGCAAGAGGCAGCACCCGCCACGGTGCTCGGAGGAGCATGGCAGGGCAGCATCCTTGGGAGTCCCCGCACCCTGCCGCAGTGGCTCGGGGCCAGCTTTCCTCTCCTACAGAGGAAGAATGTCATTATTCAAAGGGAAAAATGGTGAAGCTCCCTGTTGTCACACTGTCCCACTTTGTAGCGTAGCTACAGGAGGGACTAACCTGAGACAGCTTTAAATGAAAATGTTTGGGATTCAGTACCATAGTAACTGCAGGACCACTGAGGAAAGCATGGACTGGAAAGCCCCTTTGGGATTTGAATGAGACATGCAGCTAGGCTGCTTCTTTTCGTGATGCTTTTTAATAGATTTCAACAGTATCTGAACTTGATAGTAAAATCTAACATGGATAGAGCTGAGCCCTACCTTTGACTGCAGTATTGTCATTCCATCTACAGCTTGATTTTTAAGAAGCAGCTGTTTTGCAGGCTCTGGATGTGATTGGAATAAGAGCTCAACATCCTTAATGTATCAGGTTACCCTATTGCTTTCTTTAATGTAGCAGTTGGAGGCATAAGGTAATGAAGGATCTGATTATCAAATGTGCTAGAAAAATTTAAAGTTGACCTGGACGTCCAGGTGAGCAAAGATAGAACAATAAAGTAGTTCCATTTGCTTTGTCTTTGCTGCACTTATATGCATAATATGTTGATTATCAGAGCAGCATAAATTTGTACTGCAGGAAATCTGCAGGAATACTGGTCAGAAATATCCTAATTTGATAATTTTTCTTCTTATTGAGATTTATTGCACTAAGCAGATATTCAGAATTTGTTTAGTCATGTAATCTAGAGATTTTCTGTCATGGGGAGTTCTCAAGATCATCATTTTAGAAGTCTCATCCTTCGATAGAACAGTGCTGTTTGATTAAACACTTGGTGGAGTAATTCCTTTCATGAAACAAAGAAATGCCTTGATCAGGTATTCAGACTTCAAATTTCATCCCTATTACCATGCATGTGAGTATAAGGCATGCCATTTCTTCAAGTAAGGTTATAGTATTCATCATAGCTTGAGTTTATAAAAGGATTTCCATTGAGTTGATCAGATGCCTGTCTGACTTTGCTGACAGATTAAGTCAAGTATCTTTTCACTTGCAGATTGATTGGAGTGTAAGATTAATTTAGTGTCTTCCAAATCACTTTGCCACAAATTCTTTTATTTTACCCTTTGTTTGCCCTGAGAAAACCTTTCTGTCTTTTTAATATGAAGCATAATAGAACAGTTAACCTATATTACTTCCTGAGAATATTGCTACCAATCATATATTAAAATATGATCAAGAGATATATAGAAGAAAATATACTTTATTGATAGTAGTCAAGATTAGAGGAAAACCACTCTTCTGTAATCCTATTTGTGTTTTCATAGTTGTATTATTATTTCAGGGAGCTGACCTTTTTTGGCTTTGGATAAGAAAGGGGAGGATCTGCCGAAGGGTGTATACAAGTGAGCCCTAAAGTTATTCAAATAGTATTACTAGTATAGAATAGCTGTGAGAGTGCTGCCGTGCATTTTCCTTGAGGCTATATCTGATATACTTGAACTAATGAGTTTCTGTTTGACCTGCTAAAGACAGAATCACAGCACTAGATTAGGAGGCTGGGTCTTTAACACAAGCAGGAAGCATCTTGTCTTGTGCGAGGTGCTAATGCTGGGAATGGAAATAATTTACAATAAAGATTGTACCTTCTTACTGGTGATGTGTTGAACACCAATATTTGGTATAAGTAAATGACTGTATTTTTCTACTGGCTTGAAGAGCTGAAATGTTTTAAGATTAAGTTCATTCATTTCGGGAGCTTCAATTACCTGAACTGATACAAGATTCTTTATACCTATTTTTCCTGTAGCACTGGTAAATATTATCTTCATTATTCATAGTGAACAAGATTTTCTGGTTTTGAGTAGTTTGTTCCAGTATCTGAAATTATTGTTTATGCAAGACAAGGAATAAGGACATTTTGTTTGCAATTTTTTATAGTTTTTGCATGCTATAATTCTGTAATCTGCTTCTATTGTTTCAGTTCTTTAATTGTTTCTGCTAACACTTATATCCTGTACAACCTCTATGAGGAACGTAGCTATTTTAAGAATATACATAAAAGCTGGCAATTACATTGTCTTATCAAGTTTTTGCAGCCTATTAAGTTGTTCAGTGGTACTGGAAATGATTAGACTCAATACTGTAGGAATGAGAGTCTAAAACAGGAACCTGGGCTTTTAAAGCTGTAATGTATCAGAACATTCTACCTGTTGATTAGGTTTAAAAAACACTGGCAAGGATAAATATATCCAGGGTGGAATTTAAAATGTACGCAGGTTTTAATAAAAGCAACCATGCATTAAATACGCCTAGTTGTGGAAGGTGAACCGGAAGGCTGGGTAGACCTCCCATTTAGTTTGGGAGACTCCGAAGTAATGCTCCTCTGCTTTGTTAAAGAAAAGACAAGTTAACATCTTCAAGATAAGTTAATATACTGTGGCCTCCAGCCACACTAAAGGAAAGTGCAGTCCTTGGCTGACAGGCAGCAAGTGTGATCCTGATTTCCTTCCTGGACAATGGACCAGCAAGATCCTGTGCCAGGAAAGGGAATGGCTGCACTTCTGTCTCAGGGCAGAAGCAGCAACTTAATTTTAGCAGTCTAGTTTATCCTTCATTCCTCATCTTTTAGCTGATCTAGAGTGGACTTAGTCCAACTATTTACCACTAAAGGATTTTGTGAGGCCATGCTAACCTGTAAGGAGTAGTGGAAAATTAGAGACATTAAAATACTTTTACAAACCTATCAAACTTAAAAAAGAAGTTCTTTTAATCAAAAAATCCCAAGCCAAGTCCTGGAGGGTTTACCATGAAAAGAAATTATTTGGCTTGCAGAAGAGACTCTGACATCAAAAGAAGCAGACCTGTACAAGCTGTGAAAATATGAAGCAAAGGGAACTCTTCTGCATATTATTAGAACAAAAGGTGCGGCATTATCTGTAGTCTTGGCAGTAGTGGGAGAAAGGACAGCTAGTAGGACTGTAGGGAGAGATGCATAACTATCAGTTGGCCTTTCAGTTTTATCAGTGCCTGAACGGCTTGGAGCTTTTCATCTGCACAGCTCCTGAGTTTATTATACCTCCTTTTTATTTTTTCTCTCTCTCTTTTTAAAAATTAGATGCGTCATTTCTGCCAGATGAATTCTGCTGAACAAAGCTGGGATTCTGTACAAAAAGGAAAACATTTCTTCAGGGAGGTAGAATTTTAAGTGTGCAGGACACTAAGGAGCTGAGGTTAATATGCTGATCCTGACCCACTTAAGTCTTTTGCCTGCAGAGGAAAAACTTTACATATTGTAATGTTCTGATGGCAAAATAAACTACTCAAGAACTTAGAGACGTATGTTGGACAGCTGCTGCGAGTCAGACCAGCACGAGGGTGGAACAGTCTGTGTATACTCTCTGAGTAGCTATTATGTTGCTAGAGTCCAAAAACTATTAAAAAGTTGGATGTTGGTTTTAGCTGGAAATTTTCTTTCCCTAAATTAGTCTTCCCAGATGCTACAGAATAATTTGGTGAAGATAAATAATGTACTGAAAGAAGAGATGCTTCTAAAAGAATTTTGCAGTAAATTACTTTCAAATGTGTGTGTATAAATATATATATATATATATGAACTTAACCAAACATTTGCAGACTCTTTCAGAGTAAAGTATTTTTGAGTTTTCTTGGAGAAACCTTCATTATAATTAATTATTGTCAAAGCCTTGGTCTGGAGAGATAAATAGATATACAGTTGTGTATTTGTACAACATCTGATTTTGCACAGTTTATAAGAACTTATTTCTGAACATCCCTGTTTGAACTTACAAAAACTCAATCTCGCTCTTCCTTTTTAAACAGTCACCAGCTGTGTTATTTTCTTTCATTCATTCAGCTAATTTTTTCCATATTTAAATAGCTTGAGAGCTATGTTAAGGCTTCATTCTGTTCAAAACTCAAATTAAAATTCTGATTTCTGCAGTGCCTGGCATTTCTGACTAGCACTTTAGTGACTAGCTCTGATCTTTTTCCTAAAGAGTTTACATGACAGTTGCAATTTTAGGGGGAAAATAAAAATAAGCAAACAGCCTTTTCCCACTGACATGGCTGTTTACAACACAATGTGGTTGTCTTCCTCATGTTCATGACGTAGTCACACACTTTTCTTTTGTGGGACATCAACTTTTACTTAGAATATATTTTAAAGAGAAATAGTTCTCAGGTATTTTCACTACACTGGATACTATGTTTTTACATACATATGGAATATGATGACTCTAAACAACTGCCTTTGCTCTCCAAGCTGGTTGAGAAAATGCAGATAGGCATATCTGTTTTGAATTCTCTTACTCAAATTTCACTTACTGGTTGCCATCTAGGAACCAGAAAGAAATACAAGGCTTGTAAAGTGTGGGAAAGCAGCTGCCTTTGACAGGCAAAAGGTCCAGTCCAGGTCATTTTCTTGGAGTCCGATAAGATTTGACTAAGACACGAAGAGGCTAGTATGCAACATGGAAAAATCTATCTTTGTTCTGAATGTAGTTTAAACTACTGACCCACGACATTTGCTACAAGGTATTCTGGAGCAGTCCTGAAGCTTTCATGACCAATGGTGTTACTCCCGTCTCTCCCAGATGTCTGTTAAATCAGGATAGATTCTTTACTCAGTTTAGAGAAAATGAAGTGCTAACACAGAGCGGAGGAAGACAAGATTTATTTAAAGCACTTGTCCCTCTTTGGAAGACAAAGCAGTAGATTTAAGTTAAAACTGCCAATATGGATCGCGCTGAAGATAAGCAACGTTCAAACCAGCACTGTCAGCCTTTTGCAGACTTGACCTTGGGCTTGTCTAAAGAGTGGACAAATGGCTCGGAGATCCTTGCCTTGTTTCAGTTTTTCAATTCTATAGATTTCTCCATGAAAGGAACTTGCAGATAACCTGAGCCTAAGATTATTTGTCAGAAGGTTATGGTTGTTTTTGTGGAACGCATCTCTGGAGGGAGTTACTTATAATGCTGATACCTCTTTCATCTGTTCAGACCCTTTGCCAACCTTCAGCTCTGTGTGCAGAGGTTTGTGCTGAATGGAAGGGCACTCCTTTCACCTTGCTGGAGGGAGCAGGTGACGGACTGAGAGAGGATGCCTGGCCTAAGCTGGGTAAGTCGCGTGTATTTCTGTCTGCGCATACAGGATCTGTAAACACCTACTTATCTAAAATGATTTGAAGGAGACAAGTAGTCTTACACAGAAGCAAAGAAAGGTCTATGTTATCAAGCCAAGATTTAATCTTTCAAATTAGATTTTGATGTGGCAGAAACCCATGGAAGGACTCGAAATGGCTAAAATGACAGTATGAATCTTTAAACTTTTTCAACCATCTCATTTTCAGTTACATGCTTATTAGCCACCAGTCTCTGCTAACCTCCACTTTTCCTAGCTCCTTCCTACCTTTTAGCCTATAGTACCTCCTCTTTTTTTATCTGCCAGTTGCTCAGCTTTTGCCCTTCCCTACTCTGTCCCCTTTCATTCAGTTCTTTTTGCCTTCAGCATTCCTTTTTCTTTCCTGCAGAAGCCCACTGGGAATAGATTTTCATGGTAGCTTGGAAACAGTCATTTGGGAAGGCCTTTTTATAGGTGAAATATGAGTCCATCAACATCCCTGCAAAACCTTTTTCAAGTTACTCTGATGAAGGGTTATGCTCATGACCAATTTATATGTAAGCTATGCTACCAGATGTAGTACAGATCCCACAGGATGATGGTTTGTCATTGGCCATTGCTACGGTTCCTGATGTTGCCTTGAAAGAATAAATTATGCTGTCAGTTACTAACTGCTCGTCATACTGTTAGAAAGGATGCTACCCCAGACACAGTTTAGGTTCCTTACCTTCTTTTAAACCTGGATGATTGAGACAGACTGGCTGCCTGTTTGTTCTGTCTTGTTGTCCATGACTCCTCTATCTGTATAATGTGTGAAGACAATATGATATATGTTAAAAAATAATAGAAGCTTAAATTTCTGTACATAAAACCCTCCTGAGGTGATCTTCTAAGAAGAAGGAGGGAGTAAAGACAGAACAAGAGGAGAATGTGTAGCAATATCATGACAAAACAGTATTATAAGCAACTTAAGAAACTTGTTTCTCATTCTGAATTCTTATGCCTTTTACTATTGGAATTGTCCAAAGAAAATACATATATAACATAACCAATTGATTCTATTATATGAAGTGATGCTGTCAGCCAAGTTGATCTGATTGATCACAGGTCTTACAATACAAGCAATGACATTTGTTTTATCTAATAGAAGGCAGAAACAAGAGTGACTGTATCACATCTGTGCTTTTTATGATTTAATTTAAAGTTTTTATATGTCACTGCTCTTGTTATGATGTGCTTTTACTAGTAGGAGAGGGATTAAAGGAGAGAAGAGAAACTGTTTTGCCTCTGCCTTTTGACTATCATCAGGCTTGATTGGCCCCTGAATCACATGGAGTAGAAAATTCTTAGTACTGTATGCATTTTAATACCTCAACATTTTATTCCAGATTCTTCCTAACTGGATTATTATTTTTTGATGAGAAGTGTTATCTGCATAAGCACTCTAGTGACTTGCACTGGCTCACAATGATTGCTGGCAACACAAGGCTTGCTCTAACACATCAAAGCTAATATGAGACTTGGCTTAGCAATAGTAGGAAACAAGTTCTAAGTGTTAAAAGTACCGAGCTCTTGCCTATCCAGGAGACAGCATAACAGCTTGCTTTATTCGTAACACCAAAGGAAATTCTCTGGATCTTAAATTGGATATTCATTTAGATTGTAGGGAGGCAGTTAAATTGGGGAAGCTGAAAAAAAATGCACCCAGTTGTTTGTGCCTAAATGCATTTTCTTCTGGAAACTCTTCCTGAATTATTTTATATTTGGACTTCTGTACCAGTATAAGATGAAACATTAGTATGTGGGTTTTTTTTCCCCAACCATAGCAAAGAAGATCCATTTTCCAGGCGCCTCTGATAAAAACTATAATTTAATCTGCAGTTTTGATAGCACCAGAAGGAAAGATCAGAAAAAATATGATCATACTACCTCCATTTCCTTGCTCTGATCCATCAGTTCATTATGTCAAGGTCAAAGCTGAAAATTTTAAACTCTTAAACTCTTTTTATTTTACAAAATGGAAAATGTCAGAAAATGCCAGGATTAGGAACAGTGTTGACAGAATCAATGCTACAAAGCATCATTTATGAGACCAGCAGAACATATAAATGCTGTGAAGGTCTTAGGTTTTAAGAGAGGAACATGCTCCTCCCCAACAGAGCAATATGCATTTATATTAATACCCTTACTAGGCAAGGTTTTATGGCAGCTTAGTTTGCTACCAACATATAAATCCTTCTGATTTAGGTTGTTTTGACTTCTCCTTTTCCCCAGTACATTCCTTCTTTCCTGGGTTAGTAGTTAGAGATCAATTTAAGCAACCTTCTGCCCTTTGAACTTACTTTCTCTCAGAACTCAAGACAGTCTAAAAGGCTTTTCCCCAGAACGCAATGGTACTATAAATGATAGCCACCCTCTGCCCGTGTGTCCTTTCAGCCTTGCAGTGCTGCTGCAATGAAAAGAAAAAAGTTATATATTTTGTGGATGATGTTTTGCCTTGCCCTATTGCGTGCTTTCCGCTCCTTAATTGAATTAGTAAAGTTTTCTATGTATTTTTTTGAAAAGCAATGAACTGAGTTCAGTACAAGTCTATAGTAAACAAAAAAGCAAATAGCCGAGTGACTGTTCCTTTCATTCCATTAAGTGCTAAAGCACATATTTAATTTTATTTGGAATTACAGTGAGACCTTAGCAAATTTTTAAATATCTTTCTCAATCAGTTAAATAAGTTAATAAATTAAAAACAAAGACGACAGAGGCAGCCCAGAATTTTAAACAGCAGACCTCATCCCTTGCCAGTCCTTCTACCACAAAACCTGCAAAACAAACACATAGTAAAGCAGATGTCTGAATTCTGAACAAAATATTTTTAAACATAACTGTCTGGCTGAAAACGAGGAAGGTGGCATTGATCCCAGGAGAATTTTTTTTGTAGTGAGTTTTTTTTCCCCTTAAAATTTCATCCTGATTTAATCATAATTGATTTGCTGAAACTCAACTATTCATTCAACTTCCTCACAGCCATAATGCGTGATTTTTTTCTCCCAATAGTTAATGAGTTAAGCATTTCTTAGGCTCTCTGTTTTTCCAAGCTGAGGCTTTTGTTTAGAAAAAGTACCTTCAGAAATACTTGTTAATTTTTTTTAGGCAAGTAACACTGTTGTGACAGTTAAAAACTCTGTTGTCAAAAGCCTCTCTCATACACTTAGATATTGATCTAATTCAAATTTCCACTTAGTGATTACAATGGTCAAATTTGAATCTTTCTTTTGTGTTCTGAATAACATGAATTTGTAACTTCACACCTTTGTGATGCCTGTCCTGCTTCACACACGTACTATAGCTAACCTAGCCCGTATATTTCTCAAATCTGATGTTGCACTGTAGGATAGCTGTGGGAAGCTCGAGTAGTTATAGACTCAAAATGTAATTTAAGATACAATGGCAAGAATGGCACTAGTCATGTGGGCTTTGTGAGAAGTACATTATGTGGGAGCTGTGTGATGCATCCCCAGCTTGGGAATTACCCTTTAGACTGAATGGAATTTGGTCCATAGCCATTAATACAATACAGGGAAATAAGGATAAAAGGAGAGGCTGCTTTTGCTGACATGAAAGCACCTCCGTCCATGTTTCCTTTTTTATATGAGCTGCTTCTGCTGCTGCTGCTGCCAAGCTCATAACTTCAAAGTCCTTTCTGTCCTTGTAAGCCAAAATTCTGTGTCTTGGTCTCCAGTTCCTATCTTCCTAGCTGCTCCTTTGCTACTGTTGTTTTTTTTGTTCTTATATCTGCCTATATCTTTTTGGTTTGCCTCAAGCAGATTTTTATTCTGAGTGAGTTTGTAGTCTCTCTTTGTAGCTTTATGGCTGTCCTGTTTCTTATGGATCTATTAAGATTTTTTTTTTTTTAATATAAGGCTGTTTTGCTTCACAAGATACCTAGTTCATTCCCTATGAGATTCTTCTGCACATATGAAAGATTTTCCAATTCCATGTTACTATTTTAATTCTTGTTTGTTCAGCTTGTTATTTTATTTCATTTCCTTACGTTCCCACTTCAATTTACTTCTG
This sequence comes from Nipponia nippon, assembly GCF_047370975.1. Lineage (NCBI taxonomy): Eukaryota > Metazoa > Chordata > Aves > Pelecaniformes > Threskiornithidae > Nipponia > Nipponia nippon. Next base: position 44,247,017 of record NW_028262391.1, read on the forward strand.
TCTCTTTAAGAATTCATTCAGAAGGTGGGTTTGTACAAGATATCACAGCTTTAATCCATGGACTCCTGCTTAGGTATTTGCCTATTTCTACTGAAGACATTAATCGTCCTTTACAATAAAACCACTTAATAAGCTGCAGAAAATTGATAAGGCAATTTAATTGCTAGTGCTTATGTATTTTCTTATTATAGCTAAAATTCCACCAAAGGTGGTGTACAAATGTACCAGAAGCTCTCAACTAAAGAACTAAAGTAATGGGAGCAGATATAGAAAATACAGTGTAAAAAAATTGACAAGACATCTTTACAAAGTTTCTTTTATTTATTCAACTTTTAGAAATATCACAGAGAGTGATAACTTGGTTTATAAATTGAAGGCATAAAGCGAATGTGCCAACATGAAAAAATATAAACAATTACTTTTTCTGTCATTTTTTGAATTATTCATTTGAAATATCTTTTAAGAGTTTTTCATTGCATCTGTAAGGCAAAGAAACAGATTTATAAGAGTAAAATGTAGTAAATAATTATTGAGGTATGCATCAAAGAACTCTTTTGATTATTTTAGAATAAATATTCCAAACTGCCACTTCTGATTTTATTGTCAAGTGTTGGAATATTTGATGTTTTCTATAAGGTTTCAAACCTGAGGCAAACAAATTTACAAAAAAGACCAACTTTTATCTTTTAAAGGAAGTGTATAGCTGTTGTGACTGACTCAGAAAAATAGAAACATAATTAACAAGTTGACAAATAACAAGGTAATAAAAAATGTATTTTAATTAAGGGGAACCAATTCCAAAATCTGAAAAATTAATCTTTGTAACTCCACGTCCTCTACTACTTGCCAGATAGGACATTATTTTCAGCCCACCCTAATTTATATACAACGTCGTATTACCAGATATTTAGGATACTTACGAAAAACTGCCCACTACAAATACACAGATCATATTCTTTCTCCTTAATGCACATACTCATTCACCAAAGCAATTCTCAAGGTCTGTATGGGGGAAAAAAAATGCAGCTTTTGTTGAGGGCCATGGAAAGTTAGTTTTCACTAGTCAAACTTGGATAAAAGTTAATTAAGGCTAGCTCTATAATCAGCCAATCAAATTACATATCCTCAATACTACTTTTTTAATTAAAAAAAAAAATACTAGGGAAGCACTTGGAAAATAAAGGTAGTACACTAGAAAAATATAGCATGAAATATAGAGAGTGCATAATGGAAAAATCAAATACATAAATTATTGTAATATTAAAAGCTCCATAGTTTTTAAAAACTTTAATACTTGTCTAATAATGGCACTTTAAGAGAAATGTGCAATAGAAATATCCAGTCCATTCTAAATTTTCAGAACTAGGAAAAGTTTCAAAAACAAGTTGGGGGGTGAATTTGAGGCATTTTTGGAGAAAGGAGTGAGAGAAGCATTAAACATTCAATCGGAAGTACAGGTAAGAAAAAATAATAGCTATTTCAAGTTGTCTCTCGGTGCAAAATTAAGTCTTATAATGAAATATTCAGAGCACATTCAATAGCTGTAACTGAGATCAGACACAGTCCCAGGTCTCTCGATCCCTTTGCTGTTAACAATTAACAGGGTCAGGATCAAGAGACCCAATTAATAAAGAATAACTCTCAAAAAGAAAAAAGATTTTTGCCGTTGACTTCAGTGGGATGAACATTTACTAACTAGTTCAATAGATAGCAATGCATGCATGCAATATAAAATATTTGAAAACCATCATAGAAATATTGTGTAAGTATTAAAATGGATAAAATAGAAAATTATCATCACTGATTCCCAGGTTTTGACTTGTATTTTTTATCCTTTCAAAGTCATGATTATTTGCACATTTGTTACCAAAAGAGAACTCAGTATTCTTTTTTAAATGTAGTGAAGTTGGTGAATTGAATTTTTTCACTTTCAATTATATGGGTTTGGATATAAAAATGCTTCGAAATATGCTGTTAATCTGTTACAGTCAAAATAATGGGTAATTGGAACAGAATGTCTTTTTTTATCTGGCTACATCTAGCTATCAAACAAATCTTTCTATTAATTGTTAAATCATAATGACTTCCAAAGACATTTCTCAAGTCAGTGTTGGAACTCTGATAACCTAATCTCCATTGGGCACTGTGACTGCATTGAACTGCCTTGTCATTAGTCTTGTCAGCTCTGTACCTACTTTTATTCCCATAAGTTAATGAAAGACTTTATATTTTTTGAGAAAGTAACCTTTTCAAAAGTAGTTTTACAGGTAAGGTTTTAGAAGACACTGTTGTTTTGTAATAATAATGATTTTTCACTATCAGTTCCTTAGTTTTAGGAGTCGTTTCCTGGTAATGCTCAAGTAGTGAAAAAATGAGTGGAAGTGTGATGCAACCCAGTTTCTAAACTTTCTCACTTTTGTGGGAGACAGACTGAGGCAAAATCCTGAATAATTTGGTCAGGCAAAACACCATCTGAGCAAAGAGGGAGTCTGGTTTCAGAGTTTGATCAAGCAGAGCTTGATCTGTCGTGTTAAATGCTGAAAGTGATTGTGCATGCAGAGGAGTGTGCAGACACGTGTGGAAACCTGTCACGTCTCATCCAAAATTGTAACCGTCTATTTTAGCTTAAGTGACAGACTCCACCTTCACATATTACACTTCTGAGAGCCTCTGGAAAAAATGTGGAGTGCCATTGGTGAGCACTGCGTCTCTGGGTAAACGGGCTTCCTGCGGCTGTGCCGTTGGTGTGGGAGGCCGAGGAAGGGAGGTGGGATTTTGCTCTTTCTCGAGGAAGAGCGAGCAGCAGCACAGCAGCAAGACCCAGATCTCCATTCAGTAGCTGGACTGGCTGCACTCACGTGCGCAGTCAGTGCTGCCGCTGTCAGTTGTTCTGAGGAATCACATTTTAAAGAGAGTGAGAGCACGGGCCATCACGACACCGACAGAAACGTGCGCGGAGAAGCCTGTGAGCATTTTCTTGGAACCAGCTGATCAGCGCCAAGGCTGGCTCCCATCAGCTTAGTTCAGTTGGAAGGATCATAATATAGCATCATACTGAGCAAACAGTAGGCTGATAGCTCTCACGTTATTTATCAGTAGCAAGCATTAATTTCCCATTATTTGCTGATATTAATTAAATTTGTTAAGACTTTATGGCAGAGCTACAGACATTTGGAGGCAAAAGTGAGAAAGACAGTTCATATGGCTTCAGCTTCATATGGCTTACAGCTCCAGAACAAAGGAGAGGAAGGCAGTGGTATTTTACAGTAGGTAACAGGGAAAGTAGACAGATGTGTGAGATGGTAATTAAATAGCACTGTAAGGCACTGTGGGAAAGATCCAATGACAGTATGTTAAAGAGATCATATTTAGATACAATTCAATATATTTGATAATGAGAACAAATACTTCATGAGCCTGCTATGATGCAATATTCTCCAAGATTTGCATCCTACATTGCCATACAGATACAGACAGGGTATGTTTGTTTCACGGAAGACTTTAATCAAATTTTCCAAGACCATTTGCCTTAAAATTTAGCTAGGGTTGCCTGAGTTCATTTGGCTAAAGTCCTTTTAAGACATGTATTATAAAGAGTGTTGATTTTTTTTTTCCTGACATATTTAAGAAGTAAAAGTGACTGTGTTTTCATATAGTATATTGGAAAACAAAGGGATTCTGTCATTTGGAGAATATCAGTCTCTTGTCTACATGAAGTGCATTAGAGATCATAGCACAGTGAACACTTAAAAGATCATCAGCTTGACACTGTCAAGAAAATGATTTTAAATTTTTGCTTGAACTTGTCCCCGCAAGCGTCTCTTTCTGCCTGTGCCTCTCTTTATTTGTGAAACCTACAGCTGTGGTGCTTCACTTTTGTTGAAAACCATAAAAATGCAACAACAAAGAAAAAAGCGCGAATCAAAAACATTGAGAGAGTACAAAATAGCTGCTATTTTGTTCCCTGGGCTCTCTGCTTAAGAGCTCTATTCACTTAAAACATTTTCCAGCTTCTGAAACACTTGATTAAAGTCAATTGGGAAAAAGATAAGCTCTTAAAAGTGCTAATTTGTGACTCGGAAAACTTGAATAAGTCTAAATATGAAATTCTCTGTTGCTCTGTGTTCATGATTATGGGGCTTGTTTGGAGAACATTTTGACATTTCTTTGCACACTCTCTGTGCCTACCTCTGCTTTGTGTTGTGTATTTTTTTAGGCATTCACTAGTACAGTGTGGCAGTTCAGCTATAAGCTCCCCTAACCTCCTTTCAGTCTCTTGAGGTTTTAGAAAATCTCCTTCAGATCAGGTGTTTCTTTTCCTTTGTCTTTCTCTGGTCATACAAGCCCATACGGAGTCCTTGCTTGACCTCATACACTAGACTAAGAGTTGAACTGATTATTCTTTGACTAATATCCTCTCATTCTTAGGCTGTGGTCACATGGATGAAATTTAGGAATAGAACCAGAACAAGTTGCACTGTGATGGATGTGTGCAAACAAGCAAGCTCTGCGTTGAGAAGGTAAGAAAGGAGGAGGCCAAGCACTAGAAGGTAACTATTTGAAGCTGTGACAGATCTAACTGCACCTCCCAGAAGCATGTTTGCTGCCATTGCGGCAGGGTGACATGATTTTTAGGGAATACACCCAGTGTTCGTAGCTTTTTCCAAAGTAAGATAGCTTATCTTTCAGTGTCTTAACTGCTTCGTGTGTCAAACCTAATTTATTTTTCATACTGAAGGCATCGTCTACATACTCTCTTCTTTCCTACTTTGAAGGTTATTAATTATCTTCTAATCTAGTAATTCCTAACTCTTCTCTCTTTTTGCAAGAACAAAATTATCACTGCATATCTTACAGATAACCCTATGCCTTGTCTCTCACACCTCCCTTCTCCAGTCACCCCCTTGTTCTTGTGGCATATTTGCGAGAATCCTGATATTAACAGAAGGTACGTGTTTGCCTTAAGAAGAGAATTCGCTCCTTCAACTGTCAGTTTCTAGTCTGCCCTTGAGCTGCTAATATAGTCATGTTGTATAATACATAGACGCTTACGTACAGCCTACAAGGTGAACAGCAGCAGGCTTTTGAGCACTTGAAAGCCTTTTCAAAATCTTGAAAATGAATATTTAGTTATTGGGGCCTTAGACCCTGTCTTCCATCCATAACCATGTCATGCATACATCATATAAAATTAAGAGCTGTTTCTGAAATTATTCCTATGTTATGCTGGTCTTGAAAAGGGTTTTGTTATTTCCCTCATGCAGTTGTCATCTCAAGTGTCAAATCTGTTGCTTCAGTGTTGGTGATGGTTTCAGAATTGCCATAAGACTTTCGACATTTTAATTTTTGGCAAAGCATTGGTGGGCTACTAATGCAGATGGGTTGACACTTGAAACTACCAACTGCGTGGATTAAAACTCTTCCAGAGTCCCTGGATTTCCTAACAAACCGATGTACACAATACAAACGGCAACTCTACATTGCCAGGTTAAAGTAAGTAGCTGCTGGACTTTTAGTATTTTGTATCTATTTTTATTTATAGGTATATAAAATAAAGAAAAGTCATGTGTGAAGTGACGTATGAATTCACTCATGAACAAAAGAGCTTAGCTGTATAAAGCACAGGCGTCTTCCAAAGATGCTTAAAGAAACTGAAATAGCTGACAAAAGCTGTTAAAAAATGAATCTTTCACACCAGTGCCAAATAACAAATACTTACATGATACAGGCACAAATAAAAATATAACTTTGGATTATATTAAATTTATATTCATAACAAATTAATTCCAAGGGTTATCTGTTTATGATATGATTTCTGTTTGGTTTTAATAGTGCATATTTAGGTTCCTGTTCTGCCCTGTTCTGTAATATTTTCATTGACAAAATATGGGACACGGGAAAGAATCAACTACTTGAGGGTGTTATTGGACAAAGGAGGATGCTGAATGACATCACTTTTACTAAAGGACACTAATGGGGTGGTATGGAGTATAAAAAAGAAGTATTGAGGAGCAATCAGTATTTCAGAGGATTAGGTCCCTCTGGTAATGCGATTAACAGGTTGAAAGCCTTTTCAGAAATACGCACTTTCTTTAGACTGAGAAATCAGGGTAGCTAACTTGCCTCATTTCTATTCCCATGATTGTACTACACTGTTCAAAAGAGTGACCTTTGTAGAAAATCAGCCCATTAATTGTGTTATGATAGCTAGAAGAGGAGAGTAATTACTTAACAGCTTAAAATAATGAGGAAAGCAAGCATCTCAAAATATAAAATAAAACTAAAAAATCTATATGACCTCCATCCACTAAGAGGTAGCACAGAATCAGGAAATAAAAGCACAGACGAATGGGCTACCACAGCTTAAAGAACACCAAGAAACTGCTCTGGAAGAACAGAAAGGAACAGAAAGACTTCTGTAAGTGAGAACACAGGTCGAAAAGCATAACAGCGACAAAGAAAGAATTTAATAATCAGAACAACAGTAATAAGAAGTTACGTATATGAAACAATCAGAAATGTTATGTTGTGTAGTTGTAGCCAAATACCTGCATGTTTCTTTTTATGCTTTAAAAAGAAAAAGTTAAACTCCATTGAACATGCTCTGATATTGCACATTGGTTTCTCTTGTCTCGGTAAGGACTCTGAGCATATCAATGTGATCATTAATAAAGTGGTGATGTAAAATATGTTACAGATTGAAAGGCCTAATTTGGCAAAGGACCAAGAATGCTCAGGTAGAGATTCGTCCCTTCTACGTGCACAGGTTAGGAGTCTGATCATCCTCCACTCACTATATAATCAATGAAGAGACAGCCATCTCCAGAAGGTAATTCAGGCTTCTCTAGAGAGTGATTTGTCTTATCATAGATCTGAATCAACCTCTAAAGTTTTCTCGGTCTCTTAACTTACTGCGTATGGACTGTAAGGTCACTAAGCTATTAACTTCGGGCTTCAGCTCTGTTTGGGCAAATACAAGGCCTAGGAAGTTACAGAGCCTGATAAATTACAGCACAGGCAAATGTGATTTAGTTCAAATGTGTAATTTGTAGATTGCAATGCTGTGTAAGATCGCCTCATTAATTCTAGTGATGGACTAAATTCTGAATACCTTGCATTGTATAATAATTTCTTTCATGGCAAAAGTAATTGTCCTGTAAATGTCCGGAGTTGTTATTCTTTTATGAAGAAATCCCACCTAAATGCATGTTCTGCTATTTTGTGCTCTGATTGAAGGCGTGTTCTGCAGTGAAGGTGGCTTATTTAGGTAAACACTCTGGATTTGCAGGTTCCTCTGCCAGGTGGTACCACTCAAAGTGTTGATGGATGAGAGGCCTGACAGGTTACAACTGAAAGGAGCACCACTGAGATGCAGCTTTTGATGATGTGAAAGATATTCTGCTAGTCCCACAAAATCACTATTCCGGGGCACATTTGCCTCCTTTTGCAAGGTATAGAGTCGCAACTCCTCTCTGGCCCACCCATCTTTTCTGCTTGTGGGTAGAGGCAGGTATGAATGGGGAATTGAACTCAATGGGAGCATCTGTATGAATTTTAATGATTCAAATTAGTTGGGGAACTTATTTACTAATATTTTTTGTTTGTTTATTTAAAGATGAAGTGAACTTCAAATGACTTGGAAAAAATAGTACTCGGTTAATACAAGCAGGAAATACGCCGTCGATTTTCCTGTTTTTACCTGTCACTTCAATGTGTATTGGCCAGTAATACTCTAAGCAACATGAACCTCTGTCGTTAGTACTGTCTTTTGCTTTCAGCCCCAGGAAAATATTGTGTATGGTGCAAAATATGATGTTTTAGTATATATTTACAATTCTTATGCTGGCATCTTAGAGGAATTTTTAAGTAATCAAGATCCAGTCAAATGTTTGATGTTGGATGAGGCACTCAACATGTGTGTACACCTGGGTCTGTCCTATCTGGAGCTTCCTAAAACCTGACAGTTTCCGTTTCCCATACGATACATTGCAATAATAAACTTAAAACCAAGTAGAATAATGAAGTACAAAGCCTCCCTATTGTGTCTTTCCAGTGTGATACAATACTTCTACTACAAAAAATGCCAGGGAAATGTGGTTTTCTATTCCTCCTCTTCTAGTGTTTTTGGACAACTGTCATATGTCAGCTGTGTTCAAGACCTGTAAGTATAATATTTACTGCTTCTAGTGAATAAAGAGTATGTGGAAAGAGATGAATGTAATAATGGTAAGGGGATAACAATGTAGTAGCAAGGTAAATTAATTTTTGTCATTCAGACCTAACAGAAAGAATTTTGAGAAGGCACCTTTCTTTTCATATTAAAAGAAAAAAAAATAGGTGCTTTTAGAAACTGAGATAGCAAAGTGAATGAACTTAGGAAGGACAGCTGAGAATGTAAGTATGACTGATCCTTGTCCCTGATGTACTTTTAAATTTGGGCAAAATTCATGAGACTTAAACACTTCGATTTTATTAGTCCCCCCTTCATTTTGATAGTCAGATATAATGGATTCTGTTGTCTGAATGGTGCAATTCTGTGTCTCATGAAAGAGGAGCTAGCCTTGAAAGCAAGTCCGGACGGTGTCCAACAGCCCAAAAGGAGTGAGGCTGCGTTCATACACTTGAATGAATATGCCCCCTCTGACACATGCGCAATGAGTAGCGAAGGCAAGTAGAAATAGGCTATGGTTACAGGGTGTCCTGGTTTCGGAGTTAATTTAAATAGAGTTAATTTATTTAAATTAAAATAGAATTATTTTATTTAAACAGAGTTAATTAAAATAGAGTTAATTTTCTTCCTAGTGGCTGGTATAGTGCTGTGTTTTGGATTTAGTATGAGAATAATGTTGATATCACACTGATGTTTTAGTTGTTGCTAAGTAGTGCTTACACTAAGTCAAGGACTTTCCAGCTTCCCATGCTCTGCCAGGGGCACAAGAAGCTGGGAGGGGCACAGCCAGGACAGCTGACCCAGACTGGTCCAAGGGCTATTCCATACCGTATGACGTCAGGCCCAGTATATAAGCGGAGGGGAGTTGGCCAGGAGTGGAGGAACTCTGCTCTGGGATGGGCTGGGCACTGGTCGGCGGGTGGTGAGCAATTGCATTGTGCATCACTTGCTTTGTATATTATTATTGTTACTACTACAACTACTATTTTACTTTATTTTATTTCAATTATTAAACTGTTCTTATCTCAACCGACGAGTTTTCTCACTTTTACTCTTCTGATTCTCTCCCCCATCCCACCGGGTGGGGAGTGAGCGAGCGGCTGTGTGGTGCTGAGTTGCTGTGTGGGGTTAAACCACGACACAGGGAAATTTAATTTTGTTCAACCTACCTACGTTTAATCTGAGGAAAATGTATCTCTTTTGCTTTATGTGAAACAAGTTTTTATACTGGAGACTACTATGCCACAAGGATGGTCTTTGGCTGATCTTGCTGTTTTTTTCCTATTTAGTCCAGCCGAAAGACTGAATGCACTTCCTCAGTATTCAGACATGACAATCCCTAGTAATTAGCTGTCCCAGAGCTAGATTATTAGTAAGCTATAAAAAAAGTCTCTAATTTCCATCAACAAATACGGTTTTCAGGCATTATAGTCCGCAAGAATAGCATCAGTTTATTTGAGATTTTCCTCTCCTAAGCACTGGTAGGAAGAGTTATTCCCATATGAATTTAGAAGGATGATTAGAAAGAGACTTTTTCAAGATGGCTTCAAAATAAAGCAGCCAGACATAAGAATGTAAATCATGTTCTATGGGAAGAAAAAAAAAAAAAAACAGATCAGGCTAAGAATGCAAATCGTATTCAAGGGGAAAATTCAGATCAATATTAGAATCTGCCTTGTGTGACTGCAGTAGCATAAAATTATCTGCTGAGCTGCCTGTAAAAATGACAGTAGAGAGAAGAAAAAGATTTCAAGCAAAAGATGGCCTGCTGATAATTTGGCACAATTAAGCTAAATTGTAACCCAAATTGGGGGTAAAATATTATATGAAAACAGATGCAAAATACTTGTGGAAAATGTCAGGTACATTCTTATTTCATTGTTACAGCGACATGGAATATGAGATGTTTGAGAGGTGGGGAAAATTACTTGACTGGTATTGAATTCCTAGGCAATGGAAGCCTGATTCTCCAAGGTTCAATTAGGAAACAAGTCAGTGAACTCATTTTTCCAATATAGTGTCTCGCTTCGAAGGAGAGATCCCAAACTTTGGTAGATATATTCTGGGGAAAATTAATTTAGGAAAGGTTTTCATTATGATTCACAACATTACCTGGAATTGGTAAGAATTTTGTAGGAGGAACATTTAGAATAATAGGTAATAAACCAAACCAACAAACAATTGTACAAACAAACCCCTAGCTACTTCAGCTTTAGTTTTCTGAACTGAAACAGAGTTAACTGATTCCAGCATTCACGGGCTTCTTCTCAGCCTCCAGTTTCTGCAGATGCTAGACACTTCCTCAGATTTCAGAGGATGTTTTTTCTGTGGATGGAGGATCCTACAAGTCTGAGAGTCTTGGCTCCCATGTCCTTGGTGATCTCGATGACACCTTTCATTGAATTCATTGTCAGACACCAGATCCTGAGAATCCCAGTGCAAGATTTGAGGTTCAAATTCCTTGCTTTAGAGCTGGGCTCTGACCTCCTCCAGCTACCTGCACAACATGATCTTTTTGGACAGGTAGGTCTCCCTCATTCTGGAGTAAAATATGTGATGGTACATCCTGAAGTGGTAAATCTGCTGAAATTAAGATAGTGCTGTGAAACATTTCCTGAATAAGTATTTTCTGAGCACCTTGTTGTGAGTTTTTTTGAAAATTTGTGAACAAGTATAACGATAGGAGCTGCTAAGTGTAGGCAGTTTTGAAGGTTGTACAGTTTCAAATAGGAGACAAGATTTTCAACATATTTGTCTAAAATTTACTTGAAATGCTGTTTAAAATTTTCTATGCGAATAGAGTGGAATAAATAATTTGTTTAGTAATCTAGATGAAAAAAGAAGCTTGTTCTTATTAAATATCCATTGAGATGACCTTGATTTTAGCATTTTAACATTATGACAGTAGCATATTAATGGAAAAAGATAATAAAGACCTGTTCTGTGCAAGCAGTCAGTGGTTGCTAGACAATTTTCTTCACTAATGACTAGTGAAAAATCATGGTCGTATGACACTATTACACTGGATTAATAAGTGTGCAGATTCTGCTTGTACAAATTAAGATGTGTGTCTGAATTAAGAAATACAATTTCCAGTTTCTCTTTCATGGAAAATACTCAGTTTCCATTGTTTAATAAATCATTTGACAAAACTAAGTAACAGGGGCTTTGATAGTTTGAATATTGTGTAAAGAGCAGGATGGTTAAAAACGTATTTTGTTGAGCAAGAGGGTGTGTTTTGCAATTATTTTCATGCACTATATGTGATGTATGAAGCAGTAAGCCATAGTACAAGGAAAGGGAAATTAAGAATGTCTAGCTTCTTTGCAATTCCACACTGCTGCTGAATGATCACCAAGGCTGGACCTACGAATTTGCTGGAGCAATTATTTAAAACTTCAACTACAGGCTTAGAATTAAAAAGGTATCTTTTAAAAGCTGAACTTGCTTCACAGCACATTGCTGCTCTTTTTACTTGTTTACTTGGAGACTGATGCATTTGGAAATTTCTGACTCTGGCAAGTGCAGGGCATGGTGGGAGAGTGGCAGGGAACACAGAGTCCCCTATCTTTCCTTTCCTTGGCAGACCTTTGTTTTTAGAAGACAGAGAGATGCAAATGAGCATAACTGGGAAAGTGACTTATTCATAGAGAGCTCCATATAGCCATAGACTCAGAAAATACGATGCATGTGAAAGATGTGGCCATCTAAGACTAGTCTTCACACCTATCCTTAGAGAATCATAAAGATTGCCTCAAACGACCCTTGTTTAATTTCTCTATATTGACAATAAAGGCTGAAATGGACATTTGGATAAATGAACCTAGGGAAAGCTGATAGGTGATTCTGTTTAAATTCTTTTGATTGCAGCAGAAATCAAATTTATTTTGCTGGAGGGTGACTTACCAAGCAAAGCACATTAAATCACTCTGCTTCCAAGGGAGAGTGAAGCAGCAGATATATATCCATGCTGGAGAGGTAAGATGTCTGTTACATGCTCATTACACATATTTATGTCTCAGCTGCAAACTGAAAAGTATTCATGAATTTTATATATTTTAAAAGTGTTTCCAGGTATGCCTTTAGCTTTTTAGTTAAGTCTGAGCTTGTACAAACTGCAAATTCCCTCTATGCCTGCTATACTGTTTAATTTTTCACCTGTCAAGAAGTTGTGGGAGTTTCACTGCAAGACAGTAGTGTAGAGATGGCAAGGTGCAACCAGGCATATTAAAGGATATGTATTCTGTGCTAATGGCACAAACAGTTACTGTCAGGTCTTTACAGCACGAGTCCTGGAAAGTGTCTGATCTGGTTTTGTGTAAATTGAGAACATCTTTGTAGGTTCACATTTTATTTAAATGTTGTAGGACTTATTGGCTTGTGTTTTGTTGTCTTGTTCTGTGGCTGTTAGTCTCCAGCAGACCTTTAACAAGAAAGCTGCCGCAAGATCTGCATTTTCATGGTGAGGAAAGTTTTACTTTAGATTAGCAGTGCTGATACAGCAAGGATGGGAACAACCTTATTTGGCTCAAATTTGCCTTAGGTTTCTTGCCTTGTACAGGTCTGTTGTTTGGACACAAGTCCATGCTCAGACACACATGTGTAACACAAACAAGCATTTACTTGTGATATGAAGAGGGTAGGAAATGCTGGGGCTGTACATTCCTGGCTACATCTTCAACTATACAGCTCAAACGTCCAAAATGCAATTATATTACTGCTGACATAGGGAGAGCAAGTTGCTTAAGTTCCCGTCTCTCCTAGAGAGCGGGTTGTGAGGGTGCGCGATGGGACGTGGGGGTAGCTGAGCACTGCAGCGTGGATGCATGCAGCCTAGCACACGTTGGAGATCATATCTAGGGCTTTGCCCTTCTTGCCCGTCATGACGATAACCTTTTGGAAGTGGTATGGGAAGGAAGGAGATGATGGGCAGTAATGCTAAATTTCTGACTAAGGAATATACTTTGCTCAGCAGTGAAAATATTCATTTAGAAACGTAGGAGGAACTGATCCTTTTGAAATCCAGAGAAGGAAATCCGAGCTCTTTTTGCTATGCATTTACTGCAGCAAATACATTTAGTGAAAATGAGAAGATGCACACCTTGAGAGTAAATTTGGGAGAAACAAAGACTTGTTTCAGCTTAACAGTCTTGAGCATTCAAGAGGTTTTAATCCCTAATTAGAAATAACAGCTTCTACAGTTCTCTATCATATTGAACGTTCCCTTCAGGTAAATGGAAATTTTTTGTTTCTACTTTTGAGAGACATAAGGAGTTTTACTAAAACAACAGGACATTTTAAAATAACCTCAAAATTTAAAATTCCGAAAACCAGAATTTGTTTCTTTCAGACAGCTGTTTTTTTTTTTTTTTTTTAAGATGTAATGAAATTAATAGAGTTTATAAACCATCCCTATTATGTTTTTTTTCTTCTGGAGAAAAAAAGTTTTGTGCAGAAAAGTGTCATTGATGTGTCTTAGGCTGCTTCCTTTTAACGACATACAGAGGAGAGTGATATCTGCACATGTGCACTGCTTGATTATATGGTCAGTTGATGATAAAACTGAATCCTCTGTGCCCACTCAAAACTGTTTCTTTGCATGTGCAAATATTAGTATTGTAGCTGGCTCTTAAATAGTTAATATTATTTGTATCACCTGATACCACCATGGTGCATGCTGATTAGCATATTATGAAATAACTTAATGTCCTTTCCCAATGTTTTCAAATGATGAAGCCATTGAAGATAATCTGGAATTTAGTTTTGATTTTCTAGACTGCAGCTATGAAAGAAATAATGAAAACATCTCCAATGGTGACACAAAAAAAATATTAGAAGATCCCAATCAAATCAGTGGTAGATCATCCGCAGGCATAGAGCCACTGCTTTCTGTCACTGGAAGGAAGACTTACCTTTGCAAAAAAATCTGAATGAAAATGCTTCTGAAATTTGTAATGTTTCCACATTCTTCTCTCAGTCCACAATAAGCCAGGTGTTCTTCCAATGGGGTATCAGACTACGGTCTATCAGACTTACTTGTGTAAGAAGAGACTAGAACCTAGTGTCTTTAAAATCTTTTTGTCTAATTTTCTGTAAGTATTCAGAGGAATAAGATTAAACTCTGCGAATGTGGGCAAAGCCCACAGTATTAGCCTTAGGTTATTTGAAATCACGGAGTCCTCCTTTCTTTACTAAGAGTACTGTGTAATGTATTTACAGATGAGGTGTTACTTTGAAGTCAGGATCTTGTCTTTGATCAAAAGCATACAGCTTCCCTCATGTCTCTCAGAAAGAGACAGTAGTAATATAGCACTGGTGTGGGTTTTTTTAATGTTTTGGACAGCAAAAATGACATTTACATGAAACAGTAATCCGGGGAATGTATAAGATAAGACAATTTCAACTACGAGTTGAGAGAAAGTCTCACAAGCAGACTTTAAATCAAGCAGAAGTGATAGTATGCCATACTCACTTTGCCTCCCTTACCTGCTGCTAATTAAAGTACTGATAAAGGAGGTCTGTCAACATTAATATGATGAAAAGTAAAACATGTGTTTAAAATTTTCTAGATGAAAGTACTGTTAATCAGTATTCCAGAAAAAAGGTTTTGAGTAAATGCTCTTAATTCAGCATGCTTCTTTAAGAAGTGTAAATATACTACAGTAGAGCTTTTTAATCCACAAAGGGAAAGGGCATAGAGACTGACAATGCAGTATTTTCTCTGGCTCCTAAGGAGGACAGAGAAGGCACAATACAATTACAAGGAAAACCACTTGAGTACTCGCTTGCTTAGTCCTTGTAGTCACTCAGGGCACTAACTTTATCAGGGCTGTGTATTTGGATCAATGTTATTTTTCTGGTGGTTTTATATTGACTGGCCATGGGTTGTTATATGTTTTTTTTAAATGTAAACTTGAATGTGTCTATCCTGGGAGGAAAGAAGGGAATCTGGAAGAATAATATGCTGCATACACACAGCAAGGAAACACCATTGAGGCATCTTTTCTGGCTTATCGTACAGCATGTAGTAGACTTGAATGTTGCGGATGGGCCAAGCATTGCAGCTCTCTTTATGGATACATAAGTAGTGTTATCTTGGCTAACAGTGGGAATAAGTAGCTCTATTGTTTTATTTTTGTGGCATGTTAATGTAGCACGGACATTTTTTTAAATGATTCTTTGAAGCAACCAAAGCTTCTTTACTGAGACCTGTGATGGCAGAGCTATGAAATATGTTATAGCACAAAGCACATTGTAACACAAAGATTGCTTTATCCAGGCATCATGTCTCTTTCAATATGTGCTGTAATCATGAAGTGCCCATGAAACACTTGCTGTCCCGAAAAGGGGTGTTAGGAAGCTATTTACTCTGTTTGCATCAAGTCTCTTAATGTCACCTAGTAGCTCTAAATAAGCAAAACTAGTGCTGTGTGGCTAGTTAGGTGTTTATCGGTAAACCGTAATACTAGAGAATACTTGTAGCCATCGGGAAACAGTGGGTTTGGACATGAAGTGCCGCTGTTGGGAGCTAAACGAGAATGTCAATCACAGCCCATGCCACAACCAGCTTTATACTTTGGGCAAAGCTTGGATTCCCATATGAGCTTGCTTCCTGTTCTAGCCTGGAGGGAAAAAGGGACAAAGAATGAAGATCCATTCATGTTTCTATATGATTTTTTTTTTTTTTTAACTAGGAGAAAACAAAAGCATTTTCTTTTTAATATAAGTTTTTAGGATTTAGTATTCTTAAAATACTGAAACCAAAATGGTGAAAGTATGATGCCCACCCAATCAAATGACGGTTTGTTGAAAAAGGCAAGCTAATATATAATACTAGTAGAAAAGTGCAGGTGAGTAAGAGAATAAGGTCCAGCTACTTAAATTTCTGGAGGAAAAAAAAGGGCTATAGCCATGAAAGAGTGCTAGGATCCTGTTCTTCCAGTTCCTGCATTGTGCTGGGTAGGGTTCCATGAAGTAGATTTCTGCTGGTGAAATTTCTGTAGCAAAACTGGATTATCTTGTTTTCCGTAGTAATGCATGAGCCTTGTATGTTATATGAAGCTGCATAACTGGAATTTTCTGCATTACATAATTCTTAGCCTTAAAACAAAATTATACAAAAGAACTTATAGTTAAAGAAGTTCAGTAAGGAAAGGACAGGTAACCTTTGTCACTCAAATAGCATTTGAGCAATCTGTAAATCGAACTTCTAACTCAACTGTTCATGTTGTATGTTACCTTTATGATATGAAGTGATACAATGTGCTCAATATTTTTTTATGCTTAAATACAATTACAAATACTTAAAATACTCAATATTCCATGTACCTTTTTAAAAACTTTGTGGGCTTCCATCATGAGTCTGACTTCAGATGGAGTTGTCTATCTGGAGCTGGGAAGCACAGCTGTGAAAGAGGATAGTTTTGGCTAACCAAAACTATCAGGGAGGGCATAGAGAGCATAGCCTGATTTGAGAAGTAACAGCAATACTTTTGGGGATTTTTCTGGACATTCTCCCTTGTGCTGACCTTAACTACTGCTTCCACCAGCCTTCCTTAGAGTATTTCTACCTCAAACTCTCCATCTCCTTCCCAGGATCATCTCCCTCTCTTCCCAGTGATTTCAGTTTTCACTTTTTGAATTGTCTTTCTATCCTCTTAGTCTCTGTTATAATAACCCCATATAAATAAGTAAAATAAAGGAAAAGTAAGGTTTTTTTCCCATTTCTGAATTGGCAGCACTAACAAGATACTTCTGTTTTTTATCATTTTACTGTGCTTCACCTGTTCTTTAAATTTTGGAATGACAGCTACCTGTTGGTCTAGGTCTATTTTGCACCTAGCATAAGGGAGTACTGATCTTTGTTAATTTGTAGTGATACTATTATATTTCAATTTAGTTTGAATAGGTGTTTCATCATTTTGAATTCAAAGAACTGAATAGGAAGAAGTATCATTATTCCCAACTATAATTGGAAATAAATAACAAAGAGAAAATAACTGTTGTTATTATTTATCTTTTTCTAAATAAGCTGAAATAATAAATTGTTCTTCCATCCTACACCATAGCCTTCCCTTGAGGGAAATAGGAAATGAAATGAGACATCAATAATGTCAAAAATCAAGATGCAATTAAAAAACCTGGGAGTGTAAGGTCTCAGAAATAGAGGGCTTTGGGGCCTTCACTTTGCGCTTCATAAGCAGGGCACGCAAACTTTTACTCCAAAGTTGTGTTCACCTCTACAACTTTGTCATAAGATTTCACGGCTAAGAGAAATAGCTTTTGATATTTTCCTTTTCCACATCAATCCTCTGTCTTTGTTTTTCTTCAAATGCTGATTTCTTTATGCTTCTGGTGCCCTGAGAAATGTAGAAGAGCAAGATGTGAAAAGAAAACCCTGGAAGTATTTTAAAAAGCAGCTTTGGTGTCTCACATCCTGCCCAAATGTATGGGAATATATACAATGCAAGTACCGTCTTTGCATTATTAATAAAGTTATTAACTGAATAGCGTAATGCTTTATAACTTTATAACCTTCTTCCAAAATTAATTCTGAATTCTATAAAAATTAAACCAGTATAAATCTGTACCAATTCAGTGGATTCATATATGCCAAATTTTTTTCTTATTTACACCAGTGTAATTCCTCATGTAATTTATCATGAAATTTATCTTTCAACCTCCTGTTGGTCTTAAAATAAAAATCATCTAAGGTCTGTTATAACTGCAGAATGCTGTGTATGTGTGTCCATCCATCTCTAGATAATATTTTTTAAAAGCTACTCCAAATATTTGCACTTCAAATGTCAAGTAACCCATTGTTTGCAATTAACAGTACAGAGTCCTATAACTGTTTAAAGAATGCACATTCACAGGACAGCATGGCCTGTGCGTGTCTGTTGAGGACTGGTTATTTCTGTTCTGTTTGTCGTGTTTGTAGTACGATATATAGAATAATTTCTAAAATGTGAAAGGTTTTGGAAAAGAGACACAATGCACTTAGATGCAATAGGATTAGATTTATTTTGTGTAATTTCTAGCAAGTGCGTTGTTACAAGATGCATGCTGGAGAATGCTCGTGACCTACGCGCACCTTGAAAATGAATACAAGGCAAATTAGCAGAGAGCCACAGAATTTGCCAAAGGCATTCTTTTTGAAGTGTTTAGAGAATTAATAAAAGGTGTTCAGTGTAGATGCTGTATGTATAACGTATAACATGCATAACATGCTGTATGTATAACATGTAAGCATTGTTCTGTTAAAATATGGCTGTCCCAGGCGTGTACTCTGTTCATGTCTAGAGACAGTCTTAAAAATTGCTGGGTTTATAAAATAAATAAAGCTCACTTGCTATTTAAATCCATTGCTTTTTTTGATTTTTATTTCGGCATCCTGAAGGTTTAAGAAGAATCAGTGTTTTGGCCCTCGGGCATTTCCCTTGCCTGCTTAGGAGTGCCTACAGCCAATACTGCCTTGGTTGCAAATGTGAAAGCGCCATTTGTATGAATACCACAGATGCTCTTATTGCTGAGGAACGAGAAGCAATTCTATGGCCAATTCTCATGATGCTGATTTTTAAAACAGATCAAACATGGAAAGAGCAGGGGAAAAAAATCAAAGATGTCTTTCCTATTTAATATAGGCTCTTGGATGGAGTAACCATCCAGAATTAGATTTCAGAAGCATGATCCCTTTTCTTTGCAGAATGAAACATTGTAGACTTAGGATACCAGGGGAAAAAGCTGGCTTTCCTAGTGCATGCTCTGCTATGTAAAGTACTCAGACAGCTGATTAATCTATGGGAGTTGGTAATCATTTGATTCTGGATATTTTGTTCAAATGTTTTTTTTTCAGTGATTCATGAAGCCCTTATCGGAATTCAAAAGGCACTTCACAAATCAACTAGGAGCTTAAAAAAAATAAAAAAAATCAGCAGTAATGAGCTCATTTCCATAGAAATGGACCAGGCTCGCTGGTGGGTCAAACTGTTTTCTGCACTTCCACTTTCCAGTATTTTCCTCAATTCTTCTCCATTTATTTCATGCATCATTATCTTCCATTATCTAAACCATGCCATTTGGCTTTTTGTTCTCTAACCAGCAACTGCCACTTCAAGGTATTTCAAAATGGTGGTAAAAAATTGTCATCCATATGTCACTCAAGAAACTTTAAAATTCATTGTCATCTTGAAAGCCATTATTCATGACAGTTTCCTCAATAGATTACAAATGATAGTTTGAAGTAGTATTGAGCAAAAATTTATAATGCACAAGCCTCTCTATTCCTGCTGGATTAGTAATGTGTTTTAATGATATTGCATTTGTATTCTTTCAGTTTTCTTTCAGGAAACATCAAAGAAGCAACACAATGTATCTTTCATATTCCAGAGATACCACAATACTTTAGTGTTTTCCATTCCTTCAGATTCACTGCTAACAGAGATGAAAGCTAAGGTCTTGTGAGCAAAACCTAAGCCATCTGAAAAGAAATGGTATCCCTTTGAGGTTCTCAATTTGTTGAAAAGAGGGAATTACTTACAGTTTTATACACCACAGCTTAAGACTTGTTTTGGCAGGTTCCGGAGAAGTAATGTTGTGGTCATGTTCAACAGGCCAATATAGAAGGTCACGCACTGGTGCTGGAGATGTTCAGATTGTTTGGTGGGCTCTCATCCAGGAGATGAAGAAGGAACAAGAAAGAACATTTTATGGCTTGAAATCACATACACAGACTTCCAACTGAAGGCTATGCACATTGTTAAGGAAAAAACCTTGTGATCCTGAAAAACAATGGAGTTTGAATAGGAAAATAATATTATTGAAATCCCTTACATAAATGAAGTAAAATCTCTTCAGGAAGTATGCCACTGGAAAGGTTTGCCTTTTTCTTAAGTTGCATCAGGTGAGTCCACATCCAGAACTGAAGATGAAAGACAAGTTCTGCATGCAGTAGAGTTGTGTATCTCCTAGGATGGATACCGTTGGGTTACACTGTGTGATTAAGTGTAGAAGTGAACTATATCTCGGCTGAAACTTGCATTCGTCTCCGTTCTGGAACAGGTAGGAATTGTATGCCAAAACAAATGGCTTCAAAGAGGAAAGCAAAAACTTGTTTTGGAAGTAGACTTTCTACCAAAGATGGTGGAACCGTGACCAGAAATCCTCACAGAGCAGAGACATGCCATGGAGTAGGAATAGGAGGGTAAAGCATACAAGGTTCATCTCCTTTTCAGGAGGCATAGTATTTTCTAAGCGAATACTACAAGTGGCATAATGTAAGGCAGCCACTGCTTCCTTTCAGGAAAAAGAAAGGGTCTCATAGTCTTTCCTTTTTCTCATTTTTATCATACATAAGTGTACATCAAATGAAAATCTGGTCTGCCGTCTCCTGTATCGCGTTTTCTATGAGAGCAACACTACTGGGACCAATAATATGCATATTTTAACACTAGGCAAAAGTGCAAATGGCTTTAAAAAGCAATTAGACAAAAGCACCGAGCATAAGGTCATTAGTGACTGTTAGACAAAATGGACAGGATAAAGCAATAGGTTTAATCCTCTCTAACTAGTGATTGCTGGAAGCTGCCTTCTCTGGAAAGTATGTCAGAGCAGGGTCATGCTGTACGAGCCCCATTTCTTGCATGTATCTGTGGTGAATACTGCTGGAAAAAGGAGGTCAGCTAGGCAGTGCTGGGCTCTGCCGTAGTGGCAGACCCCCTTCCTTACTGAATCGTGAAACGTGGCAGAATCATGATTCCAAAGTCCCCCAGGAAATGTAATATTTTTAGAATATTTGATGTATATTAAAGGACATAATAAAGCTAGCTGCTTTCTTGCTTTTCAAGACTTATATAATGAAAGTAGGTAAACCTTTGCTGGAAAAGAATAAGAGATCTTACAACATAAATGAGCACACTCTCGCATATGATTTCTGTAAGAGACAACTCTGCTCTCTTTCTCATGATAAGTGGTACCTTGTTTTGTGAGTAATGGTATTGAAAGCCATGGTGGTGCGTGCGTAATGGGTTGAAAATGAGCGCATACAACAGAGATAATGAAAGTACAAAGTACAGAGATTTTGATGATTTCTTTATTTCTTGCTCTCGTTGTCTTAAGTAGAGATGACAGTAAAGAACACACGTCTTTTTGAAAGGGAGATTTTTGCTTTGTCTTTTAGAAAGTACAATTGAGAACGTACAGGATGTAAGCTAATGGGACAATGCCAACAAAACCCAAGCCAAACAATTAGTTTTATTCTTGTTTATTTCTATTTTGCTTCCTGAAGAAAATTCTGTCTGGATGAGAGTAATCATACAGGCTTGCTTTTGCTCCTCCAGGCTTCTCCCTACTACAAATCATCCTGGGCTTTATAAAAGAAATCGGGAACTCTCTTGTTGAAACTTTGCAGTGACTAGTTTTCTGGTTAATTGTCAGCTGATTTTTCTGACACTGATCTGTAATGCCATCCTTCTGTGGAGGAATTATTGAGGATGCCTTACTGAGCACAGATGAAGGAAAGTTTCCTTAGCAACAGGAATAACATGGAATGCTGAAAAGCTCTCTGGTGACTCTCCTTGTTTCTGTACAACAAAAAAGGCTTTTTTTTTTTTTTTTTTTTTTTTTTTAGTATAAAGATTCAGACACACAACCTGACATTTTGTGCCTACTTTCAATTTTTCAAGCAAATGAAGTTAAGAAACTAGTAATCCTTCAGGCATCATTCGAGTAATTCTCTTAGTATGCCCAATTCCTTCATTAATTAATTTGCAAAAGCCTATTAGCATATAGCAAAAAAAAAAAGGCATGATTTAGCCTGACTTGTATCCAAGGAAACATGTATACTTAATAACTGAGATAATACTTTGCACCTCTGTAGCACTTCTCTAGCCATGCTTTACCATCCTGGAGGACTTTAAGGCCAGATTTTAAATGTGTTTAGACATCTACAGGTGCAGATAGGTGCCTGGAGAGTTTTCAGAAAGTGATTTCAATAATCCATCAGTTATCTGCTAGCTCCCTTGTGAGAGGCAGCAAAATACTGTTTCCAGTGGTGCAGATGAAGATTAGGAAAAAACACAATAAAGCTTTGAAAGACTGAAGAAAGAATCCAACTTTATGATTCCTACCACTATGCTTTAATGACTGACTAATGTTCCCTGCAAGGCAAGACTGGGTAATTAATGCAATTTAGGAAAAAAAAAAAAAGAACATTTTGTTTGAAGCCTACACCTGAGTGGTAAGACATCCTCTGGCTGTTGTCCTGCAGAGGCAGCTCACCTTGAAACTGGACTCTGGCTCAGTCCACTCCATTACCCACCGTGACCACTTCATCACTCAGCTCTCCACTGTCATGGCAAGGGACAAACACTGAACTACCAGAAGCCTTGTGGGGCAATAAATCCATTTGCTGGCAATAACTAGCAGCCACAACATCTTAGCTGCTTTCGTAACTGACTCTAGCTCCACCTTGAAAGTATAGTATTTGGAGGGCTTGGTTTCATTCTTCCAGTCAGATATGACTGCCCTCTATAAATAACACTCTTAGCCTTTGATTGGCCAAGACTAAGCATGCCAAAGGTTTTATTTTCTACAATAGCTCCTCCATCATTCTGGTATTCCTTGTCTCTGCTTATTTTGGTTTGAATTCATCTTTACAGAACATGGGGTTAAAGTGCGTTAGAACTCCAGTACAAAAAAAATGGGTTTACGAAAAAGTAACTTTTGCCTCCTTCTCAAATGGGAGTTAGCCAGAAATTTCTACATATCTAGTACCAGAACTATTGGGAAGAAAGGCTTGGTATCAGGTCCAGTGAAATGAATAGTTTTCTTTATTCTATCCCTTGAAAAAGAGTTTTGGTCTCAAATCTTTTTGGCTAAGTTTTTTACTTATTTCCTGCTTTTTGCTAGTGTAGACAACATAATATATTAAGGGAAGAAATTAGATTATGAAGACAAAAACAACAGAATGTTAAATAATACTTGCAAAGCAGTATTGCTAGCTGAGGGTGTGAATTCAGATATGCTATTCTGCTAGTACTATAATTTCATTGATTCTCTCAACTGGGAAATGACAGTTAAAAATTTCCTGCCAAAGCTCAAAGTATCTATTAGATAAAATATCTAGTACTGGAATATAACTGGAAATCAGTGGGCGTATTGGTCAAGAAATACAAACAAAGAAAAAAAACTTTTTTGTGCGAAATCTTTGTATCACATATTTTTATGCCAGTTTATATTTCCAAAGAACAATGTTTAAAAGCACTTAAAACAAGTGAGTATACCTCATTACATTTTCATGTAGGGTATACATGTATTTGTACTTTTCACTGTGCAATAATAAAATGGCATAACAGGAACATCATTATGGTCAGAAGAGATTTAATTGTAATGCAAGTTTAATTGCCATGAATGATTTACAACCATATTATTAACAATACAATGCCTTTGATATTTTCACATGTTTGCGGGGTGCAACTCTGAAATATATTTGCCCGTAACTGACAAACTAAATTATGGCTCAGAGAACAGAAAAAGATACTCTCTCTCATTGTTAGGTGATGAACATTGAGATATATAAACCACTGCAATAGAGCATTAGAGTGTTTTACATCAAATCTCTCGTGACAAGATGACATTTTCCACCTGTTAAAAAAAAAAGAGGATTGCACACCTGCTAAATCTCAGATAAAGAATACAAGAATGACAGCATCATGGTTAGGATTTCACCTTATGGGCCTGGGTTTTTTGTTTAGACATTGTGCACGCGTGTGTGTTTGGCAGCATTCTGCAGCTACTGCCTGCTGGCATTTCTGATGTGCTGGCCATTTAAAGGAAGAGACAGTCATCCTGGGATAGTGGTTTTGAAGACTGATAAATAAGGCCTGGGGATATAATGGAGCTCCATTGACCCAGGAAGTGAAAAAATTGAGAAGAACCTGGCCTGCTGGTAGTTGCTGGATTTTCAGCAGGTCCCTCTTCCTGGAACGCTGCTTTTCAGATGTCCTCGGCAGGCGCTGTCTGTGCACGTGCAGTGTTGTGCGATGCAGGGATGGCAATGCACCTCCGTGTGCTAAGGAACGGAGCCATGTGAATTAAAGCTGTCACGCGGTGTATCCCAGGGTGCTATTCATAGTGCACAGTAAACTCTGCATTTACTCAAACATTTCTTTCCAAATTTCTCAAGTGGAAAAATGGGAGCGCTATGCAACCCAAAATCTCACAGCGAGACCTCCTGAGAAAATGCACCCCTGAGGGGAAGCTGAAATTACAGGAACAGCGCAGGGAGCTTTGGAAATAAAATACAACACCGGCACATCGGTTCTGAAGCAGTTCTGTGGAAAATTCATGGATGAAATTCCTTGGACAGAAATTTCCTTTTGATACAAGTCAAATTACACATTAAAACCCCATAAGCTTACCTGGCTCCGTAGCTCATCTGTAGCTATCAATGATTCCACTGCATATGCAGTACTTTGCTTAGGCTCAGCAGATTTTCCACCTCTTTTAATCTATTTATTGCATATACCGCAATGCTATCACTAACTTATTAAAGTCACCACTAGTTTATGATTACCTAACAGCCAAGTTTATTTGCTTCAGATGCACTGAGCCCCTGTTAGAGTTACAGGAACTGCTTGTGTCACAGCTGTTGTGAACAAGGTGCCATCAGGATTTCACTGTTGTCCCTACTGCAACAGGGATGGCTCGGGGAGGTGTTGTCTTTATAAAGGCAGGCTTTTGGACAAAGAGGGAGTCTTTACTGGCTACCAGCAATGTGCTGTCTATTTTATGTACATGCACTGTTTAGGGTGCTGTACCTGTGCTGCCTATAAGTAACCAAATGCATATACTTATTATTAGGTTATTATTTGACTAGTGTGCTGAAGAGAGGAGGATGTGTTGGCTGGAGTGTGCCTCTGACCAGAAACTCACAATTATTTCACTCAAAGACTACAGGTTAAGGGTAGATGAAGATATTCATCGATTTGTATTAAATTTGGCTGATAATTTGGCCAAAAGAAAATGCAACCTACCCCAAATCTTGCAGTTTCCAAAATACTTTAGTTTTGTTTGCATTTATAATAAAAGCAGAGGGATAGACTGGCTCGATTTGCACACTCCTGTGGATGGGATCTGGGTTGTTTGCTGCGTTACCTGTTTCACCCCCTAGCTCTGAGCTCCTCTTGAGGAGATTTTTTTCTTGTTGCGGCTTGCGGCGGCGGGGAGGTCAGGCGGCAGAGCCTGAGGGGGAGCGCTGGGCTCTGTGGGCATAGCAGGGCCGCCCCGGCGGGCGTACCAGGCTGCCACGCAGCCCCCGGCTAGACTTTGCTTTGGACCACAGCGACTGTGGGTGTGACAGTAATCCCAAACCTGTTGCATTTTTTTTATTAAACACCTTGCTTTGTTCAGCCTGGAACCCCTCTTTTGCATTTGTTTCCCCGGGGTGAGAAAGCTGGGCTCTTACCCCACCCCAGCTCCTGATTTCAAGTCAGGGTCACATGTGCCATCTAGCAGCTGTGCAAGATTGGGTCCCTCCCAAAGGCTGGGAAGCCTAATGCCTCTCACCTGCGGCCATCCTTAGATGAAGGCGTTTGCAGGAGCCCCTGCCCTGCCCGTCAGCAGGGCTGTAGCCTTGTGGTTCTCGCTTCCCTCGGCGGGGTGGTGGCTCCCCCAGTGCAGGCCCTGGGCCAGGCCGGGCCTCCCCAGAACGAGCTTGCACTGCTGAGGTGGCTCTTGGTGTGCGCTGCTGCCGCCTGGCAACTTCAGCATCTCCAAAGGCGGTAAAAACAGTTTCTGTTCTTGCCTGAAGCTGCTGTGGAAACTAGTCAACAAAAGTCTTCCTGTCAGTAATAACTGTGGCCCTAATCAGCTCAGGTGCTGATGTAGATGAGTCGCAGCGATAGCCATGTCAGGAGGGCGATGCCTGTGAAGCTGTTGTTTCCCGAGGACACCTAAGGGCATGGAGCAGGCCAGGGTTTTTCTCTGGTTTATAATGTTTTTGCGGTTCCTCGTGTGTGTGCTGTGCCAGTCAATCAGCGCAGCCCCATAGCCCAGAAACTGTTTTTTTCGTCTCTCCGCTGCTTGATGACGGTGTGTGCGTACCGGACGGGAGGACAGACCCTGTCAAGATGCTGCCACTTGTGTTGCTTTCTCCATGCTGACCCCTTCTGTCTTTGTGTCACCGTGTGGTAAGTGTTATTTATTAATTATACTGACAGAGGCAATGAATTTTTTTTTTTTTTGTCAGGTTGGAATATAACATCTATCTTGGCTTATCGTGCATAGAAACTGATTCCCATATACTGCGCTCTTAAAGCTTGTTTAGTGCTTTCAGATCCCATAGCCAGTATAGGCAATTCAGGTACAAGAAATAGATACTCCTGTTAGTGTATTTCCAATAATATTTAACTTATCTTTGCATAACTTATACAAATAAAGCTCTTCAAAGAGAGGAAAACAGGTGCAATACAGCAGTCGAATAACAAGCTCCTTCTGTATTTGGCTGCCCCTGAGGAAAATGAAGGGGTGGTTCCCAGAGCTCTGGTGCTTGCTTGGGTCAGCAGGGAGTCTGGAACATTTGTTTCCATGACCCTGTGCTGCATTGTAACTGCTGGAGATTGCTGCCCACTAGTGATCAGGGAAATCTGTGGTTTAAAGACCTTGCCTTGGTGAATTTTGCATTAGTTTGGCCTGGAACAGAAGAAGAAATCTGGCTAACTGTTACAGAGTAGGATGCCTTAGAAAGCACCCCCTTCCCCCAAGTGCAATTCACAAAATTGAAATATTTTAAGTTGTTATTAGAATGTTAAACTAATTAGAGTTAAACTAATCTTTCTTTTGAGCAGTCTCAGTGTATATGGGTTATACTTCTGGTGTGGCTCTAATGATGAAGTCCTTTGATGGTAGGGTCTGCAGGATTATTTTCCCTTCTACAGATCTGTCACTACATATTTTGAGTGAAAGGCTGCAATAGAAGGTGTGGCAGGACAGATGCTTCATTTCTTTCCAGCTAAACCAGGGAGCACGTGTGGGTTCTTTGATGCTCGGCTTGGATGGTGTGCATTACGCTCCTACTGTGGATTTTAGCTTTTTGGGGTTTTTTTTTCCCCCCCCTCTTCTAAAATGCATTTAAATACTTATTCATAGCTACCATTTTAATGCTGAAATTAAGTTGTGATTCTAGTAGATCAAGATAAATATCAGAAACTAGGTTTTAAGACTTTTTTTTTTTCCTTCCTGTTATCTTTCTCTGCCTAGTCACTATAAACATGCACCTGTTTGAAGGTGCTTTAATTTGCTGTGCTTCCTTCCTAAGGATGTTAAATTGCAGCAGAATCAAAGTGTAACTTGAAGAAAGCTTTGGCAAGCGTGTCTGTGTGTTACAAAGATGCCGCTAAGATCTGCAGCAGGTAGAGCCAGGGTTAGCCGTCCGACAGCCCAAGGGAAGGGGAGGCAGCGGAAAGTGCTGCGTGAAGCACTCAGTGCTTCTGAGAGGCAAGAAGGCTGAATTGCAGAAAGGGTTCTGGCCCATCAGAGGTGGGAATGCAGAGCTTGGCACGACAATTCTTGCTCTATCAATAGTCTCTGGCTGGTCCCTTGATCTTGGACTTTGACTTGCTAGCAGAAATGTCAAGACTATTCAGCCAGACTCAAAGTCTCAAAGGTGGAAAGGGGAAGCATCAGGACTACTTTTGTCTTTTTTAAGAAACTAATCCTAGCTGTGAAACATCTTGCTGCTTTTCATCACTAGTTTTAAAAAATGCACTGCCTTTAGAAATGAGTCTCCCATTTTAGGGCCAAATTATCTGCAGGTGTAAACTCATTTACTTCAGGGAAGAAGTGCCAACCTTACTAGTTATCTTCTAGTGTTTACCATTATTTCAAAGCATTTACCCTCTGAAAAGCAAGAGCAGCACGATCCTGCTTGTTCCTCTGGCATCTTAAAGATTTCAGTCCTATCCCTTTTTAACCTTCCTTTTCTCTAGTGAGTGCAGTGGGTTTTTTATCTTGAGTTGAAAGAGTTTGTGCTGAGTGGAGTTCAGAAAGGCTCATTTTTCTTCAACACTTACAAAACTCTTTTTCAATAATATTAATTATTGTTAACAGGTCTCTTAAAGATTCAACTTAGATAAGCTATTTTGAAACATTGGTTATCCTATTAACTGATTATAAGATTGTTTTTAAAGTGAAAACTGCATGGTTTTCTGGTCATTCAGGTTCCCAAAATGAATGAGCACTTTCCTTTGATTTATTGTTATTATTTCTCAAATACATTTAACGTAGTAGATAGTGCACGTCATTCTGTAAACTGCTGGTCTGAGCTGTTGTTTATTTTGTTGAACTATGCTTCTGTTGCATAATTGCATTTGCCAGGTGGAAGTGAGAGCTGTCTTTTTGAAGTCATAACTAATAGCATCTTGGGAGTTTACTCCAGCTAAATACTGCCCCAGTTTGTTCATCTCCGTGCATCCAATACATATCAGTCAACCTCCTACAGCAGCTTTCAAGGTTAACAGTCTGCATGCCCAAGGATAGATGGCCTACTTATTTATTAAAAAAAACAAAAAAATTGCTTTCAGTGAGTGACAATAGATTCAGTGATGCTGGGACTTCTGGAGAAAAAAAAAAAGAAGGGTTTTAATCGGTTAAAATAGGAGGTATTTTATACAATGTTAAAAACCTAAGACTACATACAGAAAACTATTACTGTGAAATAATTTCTTCTAGGTCATATTAGGATGTAAATGTGATTTAAATTAAATCAAGGAAAGTGACCAACAATTATAAAATCCTATTTCTGAAAAATGGAATTTAGGGTTTGCACTATTTCTCTATCAGACCTTTATGCTATCTCTGTAATAAAAGGTGAAAAGGTGACTTACGCTATTTAAAAAGGAGGTTATTGCAAATTGAAGATAGAGCTATAATTGGGTCTCCTGCTGATGCAAGTGAAGAAAAAACAATTAGTGGAACAGTCTAAGAAAAAAGGCTAATCTCAAAAAGTGGTTGGAAAACAGAAAGTTCTTTCCGTTGACATGCTGACACAGATAATGATAATCAAGGCTCTGCTGCAAAAGTTGCTGGGCTAGACAACTGGGCTTGTGTGACTGACTTCCCTGGTACAAGGCGCTTTTGTTTGCGTAAGTATTCGCTGTACACCTATGCCATTCTGAGTGCTTGGGTTTTTTTGTTCACTATGTTTGCTAATTAGGAATATTGTAGTTTTGCATTTTGATCTATGTTTTCCTTTTTTTCAGTGAGGTATAGAGTTCTTGTGTACAAAATCATTGAATATCTACACACAATTGAGGTAACTGCTATCATCTTCATTGAGTGTCTTCCTAGTCAGTTGATAACTATACCCTGGTGTGCACCCAGGCTGATGAGCACAGGATTCGTAACCAGAGTATCTTTAGAGATTATTTGTATGCCCTGAAATTCTGTCTTTTCCTTAGGACAAGACTTTAAAGATAGAGCAGATTTAAATGCCACTCGGGCTCTATTTACCAGAAAAATAGAAGGGTGATCGTAACTATTATAGGTGTCATCAAGCTAACTTCAGTTATTCACTTTGGGTAGTGCTTGAAATCTAGTTCTTGTAGCACCAAGTTCACTGGGGTGATCTGCTAGCTGGTGGTTAGTTAGCCAACAGGTCCTAAATCTGCTGCTCCAGCTGTGGTGCTGCCAGCATGTGAGATGACCTGTGTTTAGCTGAGCTGCAGTTGTCCCTTGTGTTGCAGAATAGACAAGAGTATCACAGGCATACTGCAGTTCTTCTGAGAAAAAGCTGCACTTTCCTTACCAGATTTGTACTTAATAATTGGTTTTATATTACTGAGTTTTTTGCTAAACTTTTTTTAAGGCCTGCCTTATCAATATTTTATAGAAAATGTTCTTTCCTGAAGTCTCATATGAGTAGCAAAGGTCAGGTACGATGGCAGTCTTAAAATCCACATTTTTATTTGACCTTTATATGCTTAACAAGTGTATAATTCTTCCCCCCCAGCCAATGGGAAGGATGATGTGCTGTGTCTTTGATGCTAAGGTGTCTCAAATTCTCTGTTCCTGCTTCAAAATCACTTTTGTGAAATGCTCTAGCTGTGAGACTTGTAACTCTTGGGGCTAACATATCCTTTTGTTGTTGTTGTTTGCTGGATGGTGGCTGGGTGGGGGGGAATCCTCAGCATTTCCAGCTTGCGTTCTGATTTAGAATAAAATTGTTTTTGAAATATGACCTTTCCTGTAGAATGGAACTAGTTGAAACTTTAATATCGAATTAGTGCTTGTAAGATTTGTAAGTGTCGGGGCCATTTGGCAAGCCTGCAAGGCGTTTCTGTCTCTTGTCGAGACTATGAAATTGCCGGGATTTGACAGACAATATAACAGCTACGTACATCACCGTGCAGAGAACGATGAGGTCATTTTCCCCTTGGATCAGGAAGCAATACCCTTATGAAGCCTGTGTATCCTGCATCGGAAAGAGAGCCTACACCCTGTGGGAGGGGACGGGGAATTGGCGAAGCTAACACTGGGATGTGCTGGTGGGAGCTTAGAATTGCCCTTCTCTGCACCAGTTTGTCTCAACCAAGTTTTTATGTTTCTTACTTGTAGGTGACAGATAAGCCCTGAATTTATAGAGTATGCATATGTAATGAAGGGGAAAAGAAAGCTTTGTGTTCCTCAGTGCAAACTTGTGTTGTAGTTACAGTTTTATTCTGATGTATTGGGGTAGATGCAGTCTGTCAGGATATTACAAATATTCAGGCATTTTTCCAGTTCAGATATTTTCCAGTCAGATATTTTTTTATCATCCAAGTAAGTGCTGATCCCCAAACTGGTACGTCTTAGTGCTTTTAGTTAGGTGAGTTCTTTGGCTTGGAGCTGGTTAATCACTGATTGGAAAGTTTGACTTGAAAAAGAAAAGTCTCAGAAAGATATAACTTGGGCTGTATATTGTAACTAAAACATCTTTAAATCTGTTAATTTTGCTGATATTGCTGT
This sequence comes from Nipponia nippon, assembly GCF_047370975.1. Classification (NCBI taxonomy): domain Eukaryota; kingdom Metazoa; phylum Chordata; class Aves; order Pelecaniformes; family Threskiornithidae; genus Nipponia; species Nipponia nippon. The sequence continues at coordinate 44,278,188 of NW_028262391.1, forward strand.
ATTACCTACCTGCCGGATGTTACTTACTCTGAACAGTTTCTAGGTTTGTAGTAGCTTGTTTCATGTATTTTGTAGGCTGGCTTTATAAGCGTTAATTAGTCGAAAAAAAAAAAAATGTCGTTGATTGTACGGCAGTACCATCGTTTATTGATGCATCTTTTAAACCATTGCTTTTGTGGTCATTTCCTTCTTATATACATGCATATATTTATTTCTAAAATGAGGTAGTCAATGACCGTCATATCATTTGAATAATGAACTGAAAAGCTTAGATTTGTTGGGAAGCCCTTTGCATGTGGTGATTCTTCAAAACATGTTTTTGTTGTGATTGAATTGGGTGTCATTCCTCTCCCCTGCTTCACTGTTTTGTCCTTATTTTTGCTTCAAGAAAAAGGTAAAAGTAAAATTCTAGGTTTCATTTGTAAAGATTATTCATAGAGGAAATTGTATCATCATGATGAACAAACAAATGAGGCATTTTATTCACTTAATGGCTTATGTTTATAGTAACGTATACAAATCGCTCATGAAAGAGTGCAGAGCTTAGGATGCTCTGCTGAAGGGGAGTCCTGCTTGAACAACAAATTCAGGATGTGTTCAACAGATTTTTGTCTCATGGCTGTAGCATCTGGTCGATTTAGACACTACAATTGTGAACCTTGCTTTAATGAAATTTATGAAACAACTTGAAGTGCAAATGTCTCTTACAGAAATTTTCAATAACAAGCTTAAATTACTATTATATTTTAAACTGAAAATTTTATCTTAGTATTAGCCTAATTCCCAGAATGCAATATAATTTGTTTCTGTTTTTTTTGAATCCAAAGTATTTATAAAGGTAATAAAAAAGATGCATTTCTATGTGATTACTTAAAATCAGGATTAAACAAACATTAAACAGAACCAAACTAAAAGTAAAGATGGTAGAAAGGCTGAGTAGTGATATATTCCAGATAATTAGTCTGATCTTGAGCTGCAGAAAAACTAGTAACAAAGAATCCCATAATAAACTGCATCTGAAATAGTATTAGGCCTTGCAATAAAAGGATCTTGTGGGGTTTTTTTCATCACTGAAAATAAGGCAAAAATGAATGTACGTGTGACTGCATTTCATAAGAACTTTCTTGAATTTGCTTGTATAAATCTATCAATGGGTGGCTGGCTGAGACTCCCTGTCAATGAGATAGCTGAGAGGTCTGATTCCTGAACACAGGAAGGAAGTCCTTCCTCTTGTCCAGTATGAGCTCTCTCTGTCCTTAGGCACCTACTGCAGAAATGAAAAAGACCAGGGGCAAGAGGCTGGAAAGTTATAGGAAAACCAGAGTATTTTATCCTCTTCTGTCTATTGCGGTGATCCTCAGTAGCACATTTACAGCCTGTACCTAAAGAAACACAGTAAATGCAGGTTGCCTTAGTTGTTACCATGAAGTCCTTTATCTCCTAGATTTGGAAACTTCAGATTTTATGTTGTTTCAGAACTGTCTTTATGAAGATGACCTGTCATTAATAGGAAATTCTTTATATCTCTATGATTTTTTTTGTGTGTGTGTTATATTAGAGATGTAAAATTATTCCAACTATTGGGAAGTGTGGTTGGGTTACTGATGTTTAGGGCAAGAGTTGAGGCATGTAATATGTGCAAGCAAAGAGGGGATAGTTAAACTTTCTGGTCTGCTTTTTACAAGACATTTTGTTGCCAAACCTATTTTCAGCTTCTGAGTGAACTTGCAATCACACTACTAGGAATTTTTTTAAGTACTGTAGTTATAATTTAGGAAAGTGTTTCTCCAAAGAATGTGGGTTCTGACAATTTTTTTTTTTTTAATACCTCTGCAGAAAGAGTTCAGCAGTTTCTTGGCTTCAATGACTTTTTCAAAATAAAATCCCAGACGCTGTCTCAATCATTTTGGAATGTTTTCTAAAGTTGAGTAAGAGTGGAGGGAGCGGGGGTTTATGTGCATGCATGCACGCACACGGATGACAAGGATTTGGAGTGAAAGAGGGAAGGGAAATGGCAGTCCTGGTCATGCTTAATTTTATTGAGTTCGTTAGTGGAGGAGGGAAAAGGTACAGCTCAATGTTTTGAGATGGGAAAGAATATTTCAAACTTGGTCAAGTAAACGTGAAACTCTGACTTTGTTTGAGAAGACACCTTTTCCATTTTTGAGCAGCTGCAGCCATTTGCTCACCAATATTTCCTCTCTCCTTCCCCCCAAGCCTGCCTTTCAAGAGGATACTTTAAGCCTGAACTATGAGTTAGGGAGTTTAAAATTCCTCTAAAACACTCTCGGCTTTAATATTGGGAAATTGGCTCATAAACAGTTTCACTAAGTTCACTTGTCCTTAGGATCTCTGTGTCACTCTTCTGTGAGCTTGGGCTTCTGAATGATTTTTTTGTTAGGTTTTAGGACTCCTATGGGATAGATTAGTTTAATTTATAGTCTCTAAACTGTACAAAAGGGAAAATGAAGTTATCTATTACTAATATTTAAAAGTTAGTGATTATATTGTATTTACAAAAAAAAAAAAAACCAAAACCAAAACCCACCAAACAAAGAAACAAACAAAACCAAAAACCAAACCAAACCAACCTAACAGCACCTCTGCAAAAAGGTGTCTTGTGACTCAGATCTTAAGTTTTTGCAATAAAAACACAGCTAAGTGCAATTCAAATATCATGAATTTGAACAAACATATATCATCAGAGCTATATGGAGACCTGAAATTCTATTTTATAGAGGTTTTTAGGATTTCAAAGCTCATTCCCATCCAAAACTAGAATGTGAAGGTTACAGAGTATTTTTTCACTGTTTAAAATTTGCCAAAACATTTGGTTTCACTTTATGTAATTCAAATGGAAAAGCATTAAAAAGTAAAGCTATGATGTAACAGCTTCCTTCAGCTATTTTCCTTCTCGTGTTTCTTTCCAGTACATTTGCAGTGCTACTAGTGCAATTTTATAACCTATCCTATAGATAGGTTATTAAATCTATTTCCTAATGGAAAGCTGATGAATCCTCTTCTAATACTTTTACTCTAAATGGCAAATAATACGCTTTAGTTGTATGTATGTATGTAAATCATTACATTAAGTGACCCCAAAGCTTGTTGACAATGTTTGAATAGAGTTCCAGCTTTGACTTTTGGTTTTTATTTGTGAATTCAAGCATGCTAATGGAAAGATCAGCAGCATACACTGAAACATCAGTCCTATATTGACAAAAGACATTGAACATGTTATGGATCTGCGTACACCCATATGTGTATAAAATATGAAGATATCCATATATATTTTCTGTCCTTAAAAGTGAAATTATATTCTTATTTAAGTCTTGAAATATAGTACACCTATCTAAGTTTACATAAGCTCTGTGACAGAATGTAATTTTTGAGCAAGACATTCTATATTTGCATAATTATTTCTTTCTGAAGTGTTAAAGATACTTTTTGTGCTCTTTTGCACTCATCTTAAGAGGCTTAAAATTTCTTTTCAAATAACAGTAAAGAAAGTTATAAGATCGTATGTTTAGACTGTAAGATAAGAGAAAACAAGGACAGTTAGTAGAGGATGAGGTCAGGATTAATTTCATTATATTCTCTTCTTAAGATGGTGTGTTTAACCATTAAGTGAATTGGATATGTAGTTGATATAGCAAGAATCTTCCTGGATAAATGTGTCAATTTCCTGTGTTCCTGCATTTCATATGTTCTACATAGATCTTGAAGATCCTAATAACTTCCTGCATATGTATTTCATTAAATACTTTATCTTTTGTGCAAATCCCCATTTTCAGTGTAGAACTAAACAGAGTTTTCCAGGGTAGTCTACCGGAATTTGAACTTGGAGCAGAGACACTATTTCTTATAGTGATGGATAGTTGCTGCTTTTGAGCGATGGACACAGGATGTCAGATCCAAATTCACATTTTTGTTGAATCAGATTAATAGTGCAACTATTATGGTGCTCAGTCTTATATGAAATTCAATTTATTTATGCTCTTTTCAATTTTCATTGTATTATTGAAAATCATCTTTAGTGAGCATGACTAACGAGGCCACTACATGGATAAGGTAATTCATATTCTTCAGAGTTAAGCTCAGCTCTCTGCATGCTTAGAGACAGAGAGTCTCTTGATAATCAGTCCACCTTCTTGAGCCTTTTTCCTATAACTGAGGAATTTTTATCCAAAGGAGTTACTTAGCAAGAGGACTTCTGATTAGGAAACAAAACTGTATATGTACACCACATGATGGTGTGATTTCCCAGAACCGGATAGCTTAAACTTCTGGCTCCAGGTTTTCTTTGGTAGATTGAAGATGCTGTGGTAAACGTTACAGCAGCGCTGTGTGTTCAGATGGCTTATTTCTGCACTGCTCCGGAGCTGGCGCCCCAAGCTAGACCAGGAAATGTTCGTCCCCAGTGCTGCTACGTATGAGCTCTTTCTGTCCTTAGGAGTCCACTGCAGAAATGAAGACTAGGGGCGAGAGGCTGGAAAATATTGCTTCCATTTAAAAGGTAGGGTAGCATCTTGCCTAAGTACGTGCTTAAGGGTCTGTGAGAGAGACAAGAACTAAACTCAGATCTCCAGGGCCCCCATCCAGTGCTTTAATCATGAAATCATTCTTCCCTCAGAAGTGAGTTCTTGGTTGACGCGCACAAACAATAAGCTTTCTTCCCTGCCCTGTGATGCCTTACTTGTTTGCTGCTGAATGAACTGAGAAACTTCTGTGGCAGCAGATATCCATATTTCAGAACAAAAATAAATGGACATTGAGAAACTTTCCCCCTTACTTCCAGGCTCTGTATAAGATACTTCTCTGGAATCTACTTGCATTCCCTACAACTGTGGGTTTTTCATCCTTTAGGAACTTTTTTTCGGGCTTCTATTTTTTCTTTTTTTCTAATGCACATGCCACTGCTGGCACAAGGGAGACAGGAAAAATACAAGAAGAATGTAATAATTCAGAAATTTATGAAATCTCCAAGGTACTGTGTGCAAGAAAGCGTCTTAAGCTTTTGCCTGGGTCATACAGTTGAAATCTGGCAGCTGTTCTACTGCTATAACTCTTCTAAGATGCTACAGTGTGTTTATTCTAACATAGTTTTATTAGAATATATATTTCAGAGAAAGCATTTTGTTTGGTAAACTTGTGGCAAAAATATAGTTTTCTCCTGTATTTAAGTCCAAACTGGGGGGAGAGGGGGGAAAGGAAAGAATTATGATTAAGTGTTGTTTTTTTATGATCTGCATGTAAGCTAGACTTTCAGCTGGTTATCTTGCCTTAGTTCCACTGACTTAAACAGTGTGATGCTGATTTGTGCTAGGTGTCAGAGTGACCATTTTATATCATCAACTTAGTATTTGTCATCACGCATATTTGTTTGTCAACAAAAAATGTTGCTCCTAATTTCAAAATGATACGGAATGTATTTGGGAGGTACTGATTAAAAACCAAATTGGGCCAATTGAGATGACAGCGTGTGTGTGCTGGATGGTACAAAACATTTGTGATAGCAGGTTTGCAGAAGCTTAATGGTATAAAAGAGACCATAGTGGCTGCAGTAAAGGAAAGAAGTAATATCTTCCCCAGCAGTAAGCAATCGGACTGCTGAGCAAAGAGTTCTCCCTGGGAGGTAAGGCCCTGATCTAACAAACACTTGAAAATATAACTATGTCCTATTGTCTTCAGTGGAATTTTGCACATGTTCAGTGCTGATAAAAATTTAGACTGAGATTTAGTTGAAACAGATTTGTCTGGAGCAAAATACTAGTAATTTTTTTCCTCATTTGTCCATTTGCTTTCTTAATCTAATATATTTCCACCTTTTTCTCCACCAAAACTATGTGGTATAAATCTTTTATGCTTGCCTTTCCAGCTATGCCTTTTAATCTTGGGAATAGTTTCTTTATCTTTTCAGGTGTTGGGGCATCACTTTAAAATGCAGTTACTGACTCCAGAGATAAATTCTGAGTAACTCATACCAGCTGTTTAACTTTATCATAATTTTCTTAGTGTTAGCCTATAATCTTAAATTACCTATAGTGAGCATTTTAATTTCCTTTTTAAAAATGGCTTGCCCTTGTTGCCTGGAGATGATACGTACAGTGAGGACTGTCCATTACCCAAGGGTCCCTGGCCGTTTAGTTCCACTTGTTTGGACTTGCACGTTTTGATGTTGTGCCAAGGTATATCATTTACATTTGTCAACAGTGAAGCATGAGGGAGCACTTGGTTTGTCAGCACAGTTAAAGAGGTACAAGCACCGTAGTTCGTTTCGTTCCTTGTGCCTGTATCTGTTTGTTCAGGGTGCAGCGGCTTGTACTAGAGATGATCAGGCTGTAGCCTGAAACCCCTGTTTTATTTCAATACATGAGTTCAGCATGCTTCCGTTGCTGAAAAGCAGAAAGAGGGAGTACGAGTGCCTCATCATTTTGTGCTGTGACTATTACAGGCTTTATTAGTAGCCTCCAAAGAATATCTCCAAATATACTGTGATCCTCAGTGGTGAAATGAAGAGGTAGAGTACTTGTATCACTTATCTCCTGCATCTCCCACCATGTTAACACTCTGCAAACATACTAGGATTGTTCACTGAGGAAGTTATTAACCTTTGCATGCTGGAGGAAGCACACATTTTATTGCAGTCAGCTGAAACCTAAAAATTCATTTAGGTCATGTCAGCCTGAAACTTGTTTTTTAGCATTTAGGTTACCTTTGTAAACTTCATGCAGTATCTCATTGATAGAAAACTCATGACTGATATGAAAAGCCTGGTTCGTCATGTCTTCTACCATTTTGACAGCTCATCTTTCGCTTGTTTTATTCTTACTTTCATGGTAGCTGTTGAAGGGTTTTAAACACTCCCCTGGTTTCTTGACGGATATTTATGCCTCTTATGGGCCTCTTATGAGATGAAGAAGCAGAGGTCAGAAGCATCCTGGGAAATGCTATATGGAGGCAATAGTAAGCTGTATGTACATGATAGTGTGTTTGTTTGTTAAGAAGTGATTTATGTATCTCTGAGGTGTTTACTTTGGGGAACTGAAGTCACCTTGCAGAATTATAAACAAAATGGAAAATGTGAGTCTTTACGAGGTTGGGTTAAGTGAGTATCAACACTTCAACGCTACTTGATTGAGAGGTGTGGTTTAGTGTGTATAGGATTGGGTCTCTAGGTTTTGCACAAACATATGTAAAATAGAGTTTATTTAGAAGAGAGGGATTATTAAAAAGGTTTTTGCTGAAAAAAATAAATTCTTCTTTGTGTCAGGAAGAAGGGGCTTCTATCTTTTTCTGGTGTCTAGTTTTTATATAGACCTGAATATCTTTCTGGCTTAATTTAAGTTATTAATTCCTTGACTCCCCTTGAAGTGGACCGAAACTAACATTTATTCTCAAGAGCTTGTTCCTTAGACCAAGAAATAAATGGAGATACATTTGAATGAAGATACATGGCCTATGACCACTCTGAACAGAAGGTCAAAATTTTACTGAACACCTTTTTTGAGAAGTGTGAGGAAATTGGGTGGAAATGGGCTGTTGGAGGGGGTGCTGGTGCTTTCTACAGCATAGAGTAAGAGTTGTCAGCCTGAAGTCTTGGCTATTGTGCAAAGATAAAAGTAGAAAAACCATTATTTTCAGTTTCTTGAGGATTTTTTTTTTGAGGGGAGAAAACATTTTCCATCTTCAGTTGTAGTAAAGTTTCATTTAGGCATTGGTGTCTGTGTGAAAGTTCAGGCTTTACCAAAAAGAAAAAAGAAGGGGGGGAAAAAAAAAACCAACCCAACCATCATCTAAAAGACACGTTCTGCAAAACCACCCTTCAAGGAAAACAAAGACTTCCCTGCCTAGTTCTGCAATGATCACAGCATCTCTAAGAACAGGGGGTAAAAGGAAGATCTTTGGAGAGATATAATCGCTTGGATCTAGGGAACATTGTGTCACACTTTAATTGACTTGTGGCATTCTGAATCTACTACCCAGTCCTTTGGAAAGTTTCTCCTTTTCTTTTAAATGAAACGAATATATAAACCAGAAATCGGGAAGAAGGCAAACATGCCTTTCTCAGAGCCTGAGTGTACTTCTACAGTTCGTTTGCATTCACAGAAATAGTCTCAGTGAAAATTATTAAGTCACATGAATAGTTTTAACGTTCCTGCCCTGGACTTGGATGGTTTAGTCTCAAGGAAGCAAATATTATTCCAAGTATATCAAAAAAGGAAGTTAAGTCTTTGAAAATAATAGTTTCAAAGTCTTTGCTGGCAGACATCATGTATCATTCCATCTCTGCCCTGCTCTAATTGATTTAGAAGTGTTAGGCATTTAGTGAGTGTGAGTTTATCATTTATTGAAATCAGTCTCTTTCTGCAAGCTTGCTTTCTTCTCCCTGGCAGTCAGCTAAACTGTCTCCAAACCCTGAATGGCTCCAGGCTGAACTAGCCCAGCGCTGATTGCATAACACAGTAACAGCCCCGAAACGTTGCTGTTATAGATTGACCTCATCTGACCTGGAAATGCCAATCCATTAGAGAAAATAGCGCTGGCCTCTGACAACAAATAAATGTAACCCCTGCACTAGGGCAGAGCAGACTCGAAAAACAATGAAGCGTTTTCCCATGATAATTGTTCCACGGTCTGGAGCAAAAATATTTTGAATGCCCTCTAATGAACAGTTGTAATTAATATGCATATGGTTATGTTTTAGTAATAACCAGATCTCATAAAAATGCCTCTCTGATATTCCTGTACAGCTTGTAGAGTAATTAATGTAGTTCAGTGTACTTGGTCTATTATGCATTAAAAAAACAAACTGTGGAACATCATGTTTTCCACTATGTATTTTACAGAAAGCCTGTAGATTTAATGAAACCTGTCCGATGTTGAGGAAATTGCCATATTAACTACAATTTATGGTTACACAAGCAACTTTTATGGCTGACAAACAAGGGATCTAAGACATGCAAGTAAAGTTAAAGAAACAAAAGCTGAGCTGCATTGTATGAATGTGATTGTGACCTCTAAGAAAATGTCTTGAATTTTCAGAGCTCTCTGAACTCATATATTACAATCAGCTCAGGACCCTGAGAAATGAAATCACTTTTTCCTTGTGTTTTGTGTGCAGTTATAGAGTTATAGCTAGGGCACACATCTCTTGTCAGCAGTGTGCAGCAGGTGACTGTGCCACTGTGCTACAGTCTATGCATTTTCAGTACAGACTTAATAGCTCTATGGTCAGTGTCTTGTCTCTTCATTAATTTTGGTAAGCGCTTTTAAAAAATAGCCTAATTAGCAGAGAAGGGGAAATAAGAGAAAGGTCTCTGCATAGCATCACTTTGAATCGCTGGTATTATGCGGAGCAAGAACTGTATTCCAAGGACACACTAATGGCTCTAAAGGGTTAAGGGCAAATCACTGTTTTGTGTGTGTGTCATCGTCCCCTCCCCCCCCTTTTTTCCTTCCTTTTTTTAATAAAAAGAAACAACATAGAAATACTGTATATACTACAGAAATGTCACTGAAGAAATTTTCCTGGAGCTGCATTTTTAGTTAATATGCCGCCTTTCTACCTTCTCAAATGTAAGAATCCCTTGTTTCATCAGTGTGCTCCCTTACATGTCTGGCTGCATTTCATTTTTGTCTGAGACTGTGAAATACCCTCTGCAGTTACCATGGGGTAGGTGGTGGTTGTTCCCCTTGCATCCCAATAATCTAGTTCTGCTTCAGTGCTCTTATATTCTTTAGGATAATGCTGTTTTCCCATGTTATGTTTAGGTTGTGTAACCTTTTTGTTTCTTTCATGCTGATTTATCAGATAGTGATTAGTTTCTATTAGACTACAATACACTTATCCATTTTCTGTATACTAGCTTTAATTTCTTTTTATCAAGTTACTGGATCTTTTCTGTACTACTATTAGTACAGAAGACCTCTGTATTTCCAGGTTTCTCTTTTCTGCTAGCAAATGCACAATAAAAAAGTAGCATGCTTGTGAAGTAATGGAATTATTTCCATGTAAGGAAAAGATATTAAAACCAGCAACTATGTCCTGTCATTGACTTTGAAGAGTGTTATGACAGGAGCAAATACTGAATCTGTTTTGTAAGGAGTATCCTTACTACTTTTTTTACGTTGGATATGTGTTACATAGCCTGTCTGTCCTATCTAAGACGGTTGCATGAGAAGCAGCCCTGCATGCCTGTGAGTCTCGATCAAATTAAATTCCTCGGGGTTTTTTTGTATAGTGTAACTGTGCTGGTTTTGGCTGGAGTAGAGTTAATTTTCTTCACAGTAGCTAGTATGGGGCTGTGTTTTGGATTTGTGCTGGAAACTGTGTTGATAACACAGGAATGTTTTAGTTCCTGCTGAGCAGGGCTTACACAGGGTCAAGGCCTTTTCTGCTTCTCACCCCACCCCACCAGTGAGGAGGCTGGGGGTGCACAAGAAGCTGGGAGGGGACACAGCTGGGACAGCTGACCCCAACTGACCAAAGGGATATCCCACATTATATGATGTCATGCTCAACATATAAAGCTGTGGGAAAAAGAAGGCAGCGGCAGAGGGGGACATTCGGAGTGATGGCGTTTGTCTTCCCAAGTAACCGTTAGGCGTGATGGAGCCCTGCTTTCCTGGAGATGGCTGAACACCTGCCTGCTGGTGGGAAGCAGTGAATGAATTCCTTGTTTTGCTTTGCTTGTGTGTGCAGCTTTTGCTTTACCTATTAAAATGTTCTTATCTCAACCCACGAGGTTTCTCACTTTTACCCTTCTGATTCTCTCCCCCATCCCACTGAAGGGAGAGTGAGTGAGTGGCTGTGTGGTGCTTAGTTGCCAGCTGGGGTTAAACCACGACAATAATAGAAGTTATTACAAAAGTATCTGCTTTTCTAGCTAATATTTTAGTGAGGGAGAAAAATGGCCTTGAATTACTTTAGAAATGTTTGTCAAAAGTAGCTGTATATATTTAAAAAAAAAAAAGGAAGATCTACAGATGTCACTAAATGTACCGGCTACACCTGGATTAAGAAATTTCTGAGCTGAAAATATAAAACCATACATACAATGTACTGTGAGGTATCCTAACATCACTGCCTAATTTCACATGCTCAAGCCAAGGCCTATCTTTTTTTTTTCTTCCTAATTGTTATTTGTGTTCCTTTACCTGAAATAGACTTTGAATTCCTTTATTGCACTTACAAATCTATTTTGCATTTCCCATCCTGGAGTTTCATTTTCTCCCTACAATATGGACAGCTCATTACTCAGGTTATCAGGGAAAGAGAGTTTCCTCCATCCCTGATTCCTGGGGTTCTGTGTCTCAATATTAACGCTTACAAATGTTTCTTTTGGTATTTTAGTGGTATTTCTAAAATTAAATTTGCAGGTGTAGGCTACTGATACTGCATTTAAAAACTGTAACCTTTTCAAATGGGTGAGGATTTTTATTGTAATGGATTTGCAACTTTTTTCTTTTTTTTTAAAACTGCATATTCGGAGAATGTGGTGAAGAATTGTTCTCATCTATAGTTTGGCTAATGAGGACAACCCAGGGCACAAAGGTACTTTTACAGTGGAAATGACTACTAGAGTCAGTGATGAAGTATTTATGATATACCATTGGCAAACGCCACTGAGCAGATGCAGATGTAATTGTGAGGCTTGAACTGTACCTATAATTCATTACAAGATGCATTTCTATGTTATATTTTTGGAAATATGAAGCTCTTGTCTGTGTATGGAGTCTGTCTTCTGAAAGCATCCATCTGATTCGGACCCTGGCCTGAAGGGAAGCCCTGTGTTGGAATGCACTAGGATTTCTTATGGCCAGTGCAAGGATGCGGGGACCTGGTGCTGCTCTCAGCCCAGGAAGGGATATGAGCTAGATACTTTTATCAGGGATCATACAATTAGCTGGGAAATGCAATAGAGGGTAAGTTTGAACAACAGATTTAACTCGAGTCAGGATTATAAAAGGGGAAATTGGATCTTTATCCAATGATCCCTATTGACTGTTCTTAAAGATTTATGCAGAGAGATGTATTTTAACAGTGTCAAAGAGGTCCCTTTGTGGTCACGGTGGGTCTAATGTTGACTTATCTAGTACTTAATTTGGGCTGGCTTCATGGATTTAATTCTGTCTAACCTTAAGCACCTATATAAGCCTCCCAAATTAGGAGTCCACTTGCTCTGTGAAGATGGTGGAAAGAAATAAGGTTGGTCAGTAGCTCCCATGGGTTGAACTGCCTCTTAGAGATGATGGTTTCTCTAAGTTAGCTCTGTAGGGAGCCCAGGGTGATAGGCTTCTAACTTAGGCTCCAGACACTTCAGAAATTATGAATGTGACTCTGTAAGTTGAGGCAAGACTGCAGGGCAAAAACAGATGTGAAGTGTAGTCAGAGAGCAGGATGTGCTGGCCACAGGAGAAAGTGCTAAGTTCAGCCTCTCTATATTTCTCATGCTGGGTTTCCTAGATGAAAAATAAGCATCTTTTATTTTACAGCAAATATTTCTAACAAATGACATCAATCCCCATCTGAGACTGCCCTGGGGCATAAAAATAACATAAGGGGAATGTTTGGCCAGCATCTTTCATACTGAAATAAACAGTATCTAAACAAATATTTCTGTATTGTTCCTAAAGACAGACTCTGCTAGACAAGTACTATTGTTAGACTGTTAGAATAGGAGTAAGGCAGTCTGCTACCTGGGTTTCCTCATTCTAGGCAGCAGATGAACTAAGTGTAAGAGCTGCTCCTCTTTTCTCCCAGGAGTGTTTACAGTTTTGTTCACTCTGGCCTAAACGTTTGTGGGTGGTTTTTTTTTTTTTTTTTTTTTTTTTTTTTTTTTTTTTTTTGCAGTGGGGTCATTGAAAATACCTGGCTGACCTGCCAGTCTGGTTCTGAGTATTTCAAGCTTGTGTCCATTCAATCTGAAATAGTTATTTTGTCTTTTAAAACAAGAATAGGAAAAAAAAAAAAGAATTTTTTTTACAACTTTTGTCATTTACTACAGGCATTTATAGATATTTTTAGGAAAGTTGGCCTTGAAAATATATTCTGTATTTGCACAATGAATAGGATGTTTACCTTTTTAAAATGTTTTCTGTGAACAGCTTAAAAAATTGAATTAACTTTTGCAATTTAGAGGAAAAGTGAACTATTTATTTAAGTACTTAATCCGTTGTGCATCAAGGCACTTTAATGATTCAGACAAGAAACAGACTGAAACCCAACAAATGTGGTGAGAATAATATGTGACGAAAAACTTGATCTCATTTACTTTTATTTGTGAGGTGGAAGGAAAAAGTGGTTGAAATCTTCTAGGTTAATGGAATTCTGAATGTTATCTTATGTGACCATGGTATCTTGAAGAACAGATTAGCAGCTGGCTGGATCAGTTTGCTGGCAAAGCAGCAGAATTCTTGAACTTTGGATATCTTTGGTTGCATACCTGGAGGAGACATGTTCCAACTGCAAATAGGAAGTCAACTGCCCCGAGCAGCTGTCCTTTCACTGCTCCAACAGGCCAACTTCATTAGCAAAAATGGATGACAAAAAAAATTCTTTTAGGGAGCAATATCAATCATCAGCTTCAGTAAACATTGTTTGGAGCAGTGGAGAAAAATGCTTTTGTCTGTGCTTTTGCAATTTTATCCACTTCTGCTCCCCAGAGCTTATTCTGAAGCCATGCAATTCCTAGCATTTTTTTCTGAAGAGAGCTCGCACTAGAGGCCTTGTCTGCTTGGTCACCCCTCAAGGAGAAGGAATGTCTCTCCATATGTCTTAAGCAGAAGGCAGCCTAGGCTGACAGATAGGAATGAGATGATGTATTCCAAGAAATGCTCGATCCATGGCAATATAATGAGTTTGGGGGGAGGGAGGGGGGGAACTAAACAAAACTTGAGGCAGATATGAATACCAGTGAAGGACACAACCCCTGCCTGTCCCCAGAGATGGCGATCTACAGGTGAGGCTGTGTACACATCAAGAGGATTAAAAAAAAAAACAACAACAACAACAACAACAACAAACAACAAAAAACAACTGAGGAACAAGAAGTCGAACACTTTAAAGAAGGAAGTTGTAGATAGTTCAGATGTGTGAAAACTGACAGTGGTTTTATTGTCTCCTTGTAACACAGCTCAGAAACATTCAGGAAGCGGTAGATAGAGTGGAAGAAGAAATCAGTAGAATTCAACGGGACGGGGGGAAACAAGATTTGAGTGATCTAGATCTAATGAAAAAATCTGTTTGGATATACATGTGCAAACTCAAGCATCTGTGTGCATGTTAATGTATTGGCCTATTTTGTACATAGTAAAAATACGTTGGTTAATGAAATTCTCTCTATGGTACTGGACTATTATAGACAGAGTAGTGATTTGCAAATAACTAATCAGCTGTAAGCCTATGTGGAAAATAAACTTTGTCATTACAACTGTAGATCGACCCATAGCTGCTCTACCTCCAACATGATAGCTGCCATGCTATGATTAGCACTTCTAAGAACACCAGGTGAGAACCCAGGCCTGTTTGGCAATGAGCAAGAGAGAAGTCCTCACCAGTTCTCAATCTCCAGCACAGTGTAGAACATGTTTTAGCTGTTAGCCTGCAATTTATCCCACAAACCTGCAGCAGATGCTGTGTTTCTGGCCCTCTGAGTCAGCAGCATAGAAAACCACACAAACTCTGATCTTTATGTAACTAAAAGCAGTTCGACTAAAGGTAGTCTGCTTCAGGCATACTCATCCTTGAGTCAGTCAGATTTTTTTCTTCCCTGTTTTCTACTGATAAACAGTATTTCCCATTTTTCTGTTTCCCTTGATTGTTTTCAGCCTCATCCATGTTTGCATCCCACTTTATGCATTGTCAAAAGACTAGTCACCTAGTTTCTGGAGAATTAAAATTAGTTGAAAATTATATGTAATTAATTTGCAAGAATGAACACTGATGTTTGGGTTCAGCCTGGCTGAGAGATGCTCTGGTAGTGCGTTTTCACCACCCTATGCTATAGACATTTCTCCCATAGTGTCCCTCAGCGAGCCAGTTCACCTCAAATGCTTCCTCCCCTGCACCAGGACAGTTTCCCAAGAAATAGTCTTTTGCTGGGTTAATGAATGCAATTAGGTCAGTGAAGAGTGCTGTGAGCAAGAGTGATGACGTGGGGCAAAGGGCTTAACGGAGATGTTGGGAAGGCATGATGCCGTGAGGGATGGAGGAGACAGACCTTCCCTTTTGGTGGCCATGGACCGTTACAGCCCTCTAGCTGAATTGCTGATCTTTGTCCTTACCAGCAGTGTATTAATTTTGCATTTAGTTGAAATGGAGAGATCCATGACCCAAATACTTTGCAACAGCAAATGGCATTTGCCAGGTATTTGTAAACATCAGGATTCACTGTGACTTGGTACGTGCCTGTAATTCCTTGTTTTTTAGATCACTTTAGTCAATATAAGCAGACAGTTCATGCTACAAATGTAGTATGGGCTACAAAATAAATGTTTTACTTCATTTAGCAGGAGAAAAAAACAGGAAATGAGAATAATGTTAAGATCCCACAAAACCGTAGGTCCTCAGGCATCGGACAGGGAAGTAATGTACTGCTTTGGACCAATCTATACCTTGTCAACCAGGAGGCTTTCTGTTCCTCACTGTTTTTACCTGGTTTGGTCAGTTGTGAGGGAACGTAACTTGCAGAAGGGAAGAGAGACACTCTAGCTTCACAAAAGCACTAGCATTTTTTATTATCCATGTGTCTCTATCCCTCTATTGTTGTTTCTGTATTTTTTTGGAGGGGTATTTTTACTGAAAGAATAAGGAAAAGGTAATTTTGTAGTTTCAAACCATTTGCTCATCCTTCAGTCTCCCTGATTAACTGTACTAAATTCTACTGGAGTTTGCAAAAAGCAGGTGTTGGGGATTAAAAACTTTCCGTAGGCTAAACCAGGTGTCTTCCTCAAATCAATGAGAATATCACTATGAAAAATGTATTGAATGTGGCAAGGTCTTGACTTCCTGAGAAGAGCTAGTGAGAAAAATCCATCTTTTCCCATGAGTTTCACCATTATTAAGAGTTCGTCATATGTTTCTATATAGCAGTACTAACAAGCTAGTTGTGTTTTTATTCTGTCCCATCTCGATTACATTCAGCCCTCAGGCATGTCTTTATACCCAGTAAGTCTTCTGTCCTACTATAGAAATCTTTGTAGTAATAGATTGTAATGAAGATTAAGTTGATGGGTTCATGAGTGATTTATTATAAATTACTGTGCAGTAGTTTGTTTTTTTTTTGGGGTTTTTTTTTTTTTTTTTCCTCAACAATACTCCCTGTATAGTGGAAAACCTACATGAGTATGGTCTCAGAGCAACCTTTCAGGGAAACAGGAGGATAAAATCAGTCAACAGTGTCCTCTGCTCTTTGATACCTTTTCAGAAGGCTTGCTTGGAGATGGTGGGGTTATCTGCTTTGAATTCTGGAGAAATGCATTACAGTAGCACTCCAGCACAGGATGATGCAGACCTCTCTAGGAACTGTACATAAGTGGAAGAATACAAATCAGCTTCAAGATGAAAGCTCTTAAATCTGTTCTCTGCTTCTCATGCTGATTATCATGGCCCCAAGGCATAGTTACAGAAGAAAGATGCACTCAGGAGGGTTACTTCAGAATTTCCACGAATCATTACTGATTATGTATGTGTATTTTTAAGTGTTTATAGATGGATGACTGATACACTAATGATGTACCGTTCAGAATTGCAAAAAGACAAACAAGACTTGACTTGCACGTCAATTTTCATTATTTTACCTTTTGCAGTCCATGTGACTCCTGTTTGTAAACAGTAGCCACAGTAATGCATTTAGGAAGGTTTTCATATGCATATATACATATATATGCATATTTTTGCCAGATAGGCACCTTAAAATTTTCCAGTCATTATTATGAAAGGCAATATAGCCTCTAAAGCTCATTCTGAAAGGATATCTATAATCAATTAACTGATTCTCTAGAGCAGCCTTAATATGTTGTTTTAATTAATGCCACGTTTGAAAGCAGAGCAAGCTGCTGAGAACTCTTGCAGCAGTTACTGGGTGTTTTGCACTGCTGTTTTGCAGACAGTGTCTTTCTCTAGTTGTACAAACGCTTTATGTACTACTGTTTCACCATTCTAATTGTACCTGTAGGATCAAAAAGAAAAATGAAAAGAATGACATTTCCAGAAGAAATAAAACATATGTGGTAAGCTTCCAAGTAAATAAGATGAGAGGTGCTGATGTTGTTATAGCAAACCAAGCAGATCAGTGTTTCAGGGCTACCAGAGACTTCCAAGGTCTGTGCTTGAGCAGAAATAACCTACTGCAAAACTGAAAACAAGAGATATGCACAGTGGGGAAAATAATATTCAGTAAGACTAGAAAATAAAAGGAGTATTGGCATGTACTTACAGCAGAGGTGTCTATTTCAAGATCAAGCATCCGTATAAGCACTGCTGATAGTATCCCTTTGATAAAAATAATAATTCTTCAGCTGTGATTTGATAAATCTACATTTATTGGCTAGCACTTCAGTGGGTCTCATTTGGCAGAATTTTATTACACTGAATTTGCTATACAGCTGCTGAAGCTCTTCACTAGAGTCAATAGCTTACACCAGCAAAACCTCTAGTTTTTGTATTTAGAACCTCGTGGTGGGTTTTCATGCTTCTGGTCTTTTTCCTATGAGAAAGATTTGTGCCATACCCCCAGTTCTGCGTTGAGTTTGTGTAGTCGTTAGCTATAGAACTTTTTTTCTTTTGTTGTGATGATAAAAAAATGATTTAGTGTAGATAAATACTTTAGGTGCAAATTATCCTGTTTGTAACTCTCATGATATAATTTATTTTCATGAAGGATTTAGCTCGTTGAAAGTTAATAATCCATTTTTCTGAGTTACCTTTTTTAACTGTTTCTGGCTATATAGAAAACACTTCATTTAGAAACACTGAAACTCTTCTGATTGATTGGAGACCTCAGGGTGTTGGAGAAGATGAAAATGAGACAGACTTGCATATGGTTTAACACAGAAGACATCCAGGGGTTTTAAAGAGTAGTGATGTTTTCTCCATAAAAACATATATGAATTTTCTAAATCTCTTCTGGTTGTTGAAGAACATTATCCAGCAGTTTCAGTAGCAAATCTTGGAAACAAATCTATTCTGAAGATGAGATCAGAAAGCTACCTATTTAGCTATTTAAGATGCATATTTTCATTAGTAATCTGGCATTTTAATTGCACTTACAGGTGGATGATTACTGAATAGATTTGTCTCTCTTTTTCCACAGTGTAACATTATTTGTGTGTGTTGGTTGATTGCGGTTTTTTTTAGTTTGTGGTTTTTGTTTCTTTTTGTGTTGTTTTTTATTTTAATATTTTTCTGCTGTTTGGTGTAGAGAATGCAAAAGAAAAGCTTGGGAGAATGAAAGAACTGAATGACACTGTTCTTATTCTTGGACAGAGGGTTCATTTTTATATCTTCTTTGTGTGCTAGTAGAGCAAAACTTGCCACGCTAACTGCAGGGGTGCATTTGTTCATACCAAACTTTCATTTTACTGGGCTTTATAAAATGATCAAAATTATTCTGTGGTTGAAACTTGGTTGCATCTTCAAAGAATTTTTTGGGGAAAAATTGAATGTTGAAATACTAAACTGAAAAGCAATCTAAATGAATTAATGTATTTTATAAGCAGATTGAAAACACATAAAGAGGTGATGGTAAGACTGTTGCTGGTTTTCGTTAGCTTGGATCAGGCTTTTACATTCTTCCATAGTTTAAAAACAGACTTGCCTGAAAACAATGAAGTATAGCAGTCTGCGACTGGAAGTGCATCGAACGGCTGCAGGCCATGGTGGAGCTAGGCACGGTGTGTGTCTTCCTGCTCAGCACTCGTGCCTTGTCGGTACAGAGGAGGATCCTTGCTGTGGATGGAGACCGGTGCTACGCTTTAGCTAGCCCAGGGCAGCTGGCCAGTCTGCACCCCGCCAGGCTGCGATTGCATGACAGCCGTGCTTCTCCCCATCAGTCACCTGAAACCGTTCCCTTCTGTCACCCTGCGCCTCTTGAGAAATAACTTGCTGCATGGCTGTTTTAGCAGTAACCTGTTGTCCCTCCTGCTGCCGCTCATTCTGAGGAGTTTGCCAGGCGAGTTGCTTTTGGGGCTGCTGGTGGCTGTGCATCGGGTGGGAGCAGTCGCTGTTTTAGACTGACTGACCAGCCCGTGGAAGGAAGTGACAGGACCTCTTGTTGGTGTGTAGCTGATGTGGAAGTCAACCCAACAAGCAGTCTGAACAGCCTGAGTATATCATGAGAGTGATTAAATTCCTGCTGTGTATAATAATTGCTATATTGATAGAATAGTGGAGTAAGTGAATTTGTGCTTAATCTGCTGTATCAACCTGGAAAAAAAAGTGCTTTGGGAATGAGAGTATTTTTGTACTTATATTTAATTTGATACCACTCTTAGTAAATGGGTCAGTGATCTGAGGTATTGTATTTTTGGCATTAAGAGAAGTGCTGTATGCTCCAAAATGCATTAGCTTTTCTTCCTGTGAAAATCACTCCACTTTGTTTTCCCTGGCTTCAAGATGATGAAATTAGTTTGTGGCTTTTTTTTTTTTTTTTTTTTAAATGGGCAAAATTTTGGTTTGGCACGGGCAGGAAAGAATGTGAACTAACATCCAAGCTGCTCTTTGAAAATACACAGATAAATTGGAGAATAATAATATGCTTTTCAAATGGTTTCATCTCAGTGGGGCTCTGATACACCCAGCGCGGAGCCTGGTTTTGGCTAACATGAGTTTTCCAGCATCCTATTCTGTGTCTGTTGAAAACATTGGTCACTTTAAAGTGAGTTCTGTGGGAGTTGGAGAAGAATACTGATAGATTTTGGTGGGATAAGGGAGAGTTCGTTTAATGCTTCATGCACAATTACGTACACCAAGGAGTTCAGGCATCTCAAAAGTAATTTCCAGATCAGTACCAACAAATACCAGTTTTGCTGAAATATCTAAATGCCTTGGATATTTATCCTACCCTGAAATGAAACAGAGCTGGATAATTTTGAGCTAGATGCATTGAAAATTGCTTCCAGGCTATTAGAATTAACATGTTTTGTCAAAACAAAAATGCTGAGATTAAATGATGTGGTTTCATACTCATTCAGGACTTTGGACTTCTTTGGAATAAATGATATTTCAAAATAAGAAATAGCATTTAAAATAGCACAGGGCAGGCATGAAGATCCAAAGCTAAAGAAAACAAGCTTAAGCCAAAAACTGGTGCCGTTTAGGCAGAACGGTTAGGTGGGCAGCTGGAAGGGAGAACGCACAGGCAGTTCTCCCGGGCAGGGAGAAGAACCAGACAGCTTTGACTGCTTGGCCTTCGGAGCTGCTGCTGCTTGATTGCCCTCCGCTCCACCCCTTCTGTTTGTTTCACCAGGAAGACGCCTGTTTTGTTGCATAAATGTAAGCCAGCAGAGAAGTGCTGCCTTGGTTTTTAGAGGCCACTTTAACTGCCTGACCCGGCATTTGCATGGACAGAAGATTCATGCCTTAAGTAGGGGCTGCTAGTGTACTAATTATGTAGCGATGGCAGTCTCTGTATAATAGCAATTTTCAGTCAATTACTCAGTGCACAGTGTCACTATTATAACCCAATTAATTTTAAATAACATTCTAATTTAAAAGAAGGCAATATGTTGCATTTCCGCAAGTTATCTATAGTGTTATGATGGTTAATTTAGCTAACTCTCTTTCGAGTTGCATTATACAGTGATGCAAACAAACCAGTGAAAAATAGCATGACAAAAAATGACTGCGTCTTTCTGGTGCCGAAAACTTCTGAGGTTGTGCATGGTATGGCTTTCTCGGGGTCTGTCTTGATAAGATGCACGACTCTGGAGGACATTTTAAGCCAATATTTAATTGGAGGGTGGTGTTCTGCTATACCTATAGTTTAAGGTGTACATAAAAGAAAACTACTAAGGTTAGTAGACCATTAAATGAAAATTCAATGTTCAATTTCCATTGGTGATTTAGGATTACATTTCACTCATAATTAGTAGGGTTTTAACTAAAGGTCTTTCCTGAAGAGAGAACATCACAGTCACGGTGAATATTAACAACGGGCTGCTAATTTACAGCTTTATTTTGTCTGAGAATTCTAAGCTTATGGTGTAAAATGTAAGTAAACGAAATATATAGGTCAAAACAGTGGACTAGATTCTTCTGAATCACTGATACAAACTTACCCATTTTATGCATCAAACAGAATTTGATTCTGGCCTGAGTGTGAGGCATTGGTTAAGGTAGCAGTGGCTGAGCAGGCTCCCCACTGTTGCCCGCACTTAATCCAGCTGGTGACGTGCGCACCTGGTAAGCCCAGATACCCCAATGAGCATGTGTTTTTTGTAACAGCTGGAGAAAAAGGAAAAATAAGTATCGGTTTGGGAAGAAAGCTGTTCCTTCAGCTTTTGATGAAAGCAGAGGATTGCCAGCCCTGGCAGCTCTGGTGTATCTATGGCTCTGACACGTGTCTTTGGGGTGATCACAGAGTTATGGCCATGAGCGCGAGTGTCTTCCCTTAGGAAGAAACAAAGACCACCTGACAGCCTGTGGCTATGAAGAATTTCATTGGGAAGTGAGCAAACTGCTAACCTGATGCCTGGCCTTGATGTAAGCAGCAATGACAATCTCTTTACTCCCAGATTTTGCTGTCACTTGGTGGTGAGGTTTCCATCTGGACTCCATGAGGTGTTTTTAGATTTAAACTGACTGACTGGAAGAATTTGAAGGAATAACTCCATTTGCAGCAGTCCAAATTGCACAGGGCTATTACCTGGTAAACTATTTAAGAAATGCTTATAAATGTGGGTTATTTGTCATTGTTTGTTTGACTAGAAGAAAACACCTCACCTGTTTTCCACCCACAGGATTTGCTTTTCATTATTACTTTTTAAATTATTTCCATGCTAAGGTTGCATGGTTTTTCTGTTAGGACATGTTGGTGCTGTTATCAAACTTCTCTTCAGTTGGGAAATACAAAACCAAGGATTTTATAGCTGCTGTACAAAAATCCATGTCTTACCTCCCAGATCTCTCTTATAAGGGTTTTCTGTAGCACCCATCACTGTAGTATGTAAGTGTTTAACTGGCACTGTGATGATTTAGTCATTTTAAGAAAGAGGTAGAAGCAAACATGTTTAAAGTATCCCCAATGGACAGAGAGTCAGATACTCATTAACAATATCTTCAAACCATAATCAGTTAGCCTCGGAGAACATGTTTTATCTTGCTCTCAGCCAACCTTTCTGCCCGCAAGTGATTTGCACTCTTATTGAACAAAGTTGGTAGCAGAATGGATAATAACAAGTCTGAAAATGCTCTGTGGTCTTGAAAGTAAAAAGAAAACAAAAAAAACAGACAAAAAAAAAACCAAAAAAACCCCCACAACCAACTAAAAACAAACCAAACCTGGGCTCAGGGACAGCAAACCTGGAGTTTAGAGCAGAAAGCAAAGGACATTAAAAGGTCAGGGCTATTGAAAGTTACAGCATTAAGGTGATGTCATTGGATAATAAATTGTTACTGTAAGAGAAAAGGTAGGAAAATATACCTGGGGCCCTTCCATTTGCTTTCTCTAATGCAGAAATCTGTTTACCATCTCTTAATGGTAAAAGCACACCTCAATTTTTACTGTGGGGAAACAGTGATTGGAGGAAAATATAATATACAGTGTGAACGTCTGCTGCTGTCATAATCACAGCATCACTACTACTTGGCTGTAATATTTTTGGTTTTGATAATGTTGTAAGATATTTGCAGAAAGAGGATATAGGAATAAGTGAGGACTGACAGCGTGAGCAGTTACTGACCTTGTGAAATAGGCATATGGTTAGTGGCTGCATACGGATTGTGATACTGCTTCTACTTCTTAACACCCCCCCTTGGCTTGCGCTCCTACACTCTTGTGCTTCTCACGAGAGAATTAAATTTTGGTATGTTTCAGGATTATTTCTTTTTATAATTATCTTTTATAGGTCCAGCATCAAAATGGCTCATTAAAGTGGTGAGTTCTCTCTAAATTGTGTACTGTAACAGTGCACTGATACAAGGGAATCTTGTGTGAATACACAGCTAGTAGCGTGGGTACCAGGGCTATATCTTTACAGCTTGCTAGGCACAAGAGAAGCTGACGCTTTATGCGTGGTAGATGACTGCTTGTTACATCTTCCAGACGGTCTGTATCAGGCAGAATTGTTCTTCAGTCTCATTACAAAGTTGCAGACCTAATCTAAAATGAACCACCTTGATCTCCTTTTCTCCCCTGTTGTGTTCAGTGCACAGTTGGTGTTTGTTTAGTTATATTTACTCATTTACATGTTTTAATAACATGCTAACTATCTAATTTATATCTGAATTTATTAGATGTAATGGGGTTGACATGGAAAATTGTGTACAGCCACCACTGGATTTTTCCCTTTCCTTAGCTTTATAATTTCACTTCAGTATATTGTTACATTTTCATGATAAACCTAATGATAGCACAACATGCTCTTGACAAAAAAATCCTTGATTTTGCTATTTAAAATTTATATTTTAAGAGTTCTGTTTTCCCACTTTAACTAATGAACAGTAATGATGGCATATACGTCTTTCTCCTGTGATGTTTAATTGGCATGGTTATCAAGTTATCCTTAAAGACTGTTTGTGACAGAGCATGAATTAGAGTCAGACTTAGTATGTAGGAGGTGGATTTGTGCTCATAAACTGTTATTGAGGGAGAAAAACTATCCGGAGTGGAATTGCACTATCCATGAGTGAAAGCTAAAGGATTTCCTGAAGGATATACTTGGATTTCACCAAAGGAAGACTGACTCAGGGCAACTTAAAGGCAAGATGTAAACATACTGTGCCTAAAGTGTATATCACTTTAGGAGATGTGGGATGGTGTATTGGTGTGTGTGGTGGGTTTTTGTGTTGTTTTATTTTGAATCTAAATCTGGCGGCTCAGAGCTAACCCCACTGCCGCAGAAAAGGAGAACCCCTTGTGTGGAAGGGGCTACGTATGGCCAAGCTACAACCGCTGTATGACTTCAGCATTGCTTAATTGGAAATTGGGTGGAGTTGTGCTTACTTCTTGACTATATTGTTTAAGTGAAGTTTAACAGTACTTAGTTAATGTGTACTAGTGCTGCACTTGACCTAAGGTGTTTTTTTTTTTTTTGTGTTGGTTTCCCCCCCCCCAAGAGTATTGAACACTGCTCTTTAATTTGGTGCAAACAGCTTTAAAAATACTGAATTGGTGCTATCCCCTTTAACTAGTATTGTTGAAATGTCAGCTTTGATAGACATGTCTAGTTTTGTTCTGTGTCTGAATTTGAACTGAAACATGACAGTTGTTGACTTTAATAGGACTTAGCTCTCTCTTCAATCCCAAGCTTTAGGTGTTCATGTTAATTAAAATGCATAGTAATGACAAACTGGTGAATAGTTACAATATAAAATGTCAATTATCCTATTTTTGAATGCATTTGAAATAATAAATGAATTCATCAAGCCACAAGTCTCCAGCTAAACAGATGTCTGATATAAATGGATGGGAAGAGTTAGTGCCATAATTCCGACAAACATTTGTCAAGCCTCTAAAGATCTCTATACCTTAGCTGTTAGGTCTGTTAAGGCTTAAGACTTGTCCACAGAGAAAGCAGGTTTGGCTGTCTCTCTGCATGCCAGCATGGCTCTGCGAGATGTCAGCAGGCTGTTGGTCTTTGGTGCAGAGTGCTGAAGGAGATGCTGCTTTAGTACTTCAGGCTGCTCCTGGGGTACACAGAGGCATGGAAACTGGCTGTTAGTTGTAAGTTCAGGCCCCTATGCAGTAACGGGATATTAGAGGTCTGTGGGTTTTTAGTGGTGTAGGTTTTTTTTTTTGTTTTGTTTTGTTTTTTTGGTTTTTTTTTTTTTGTTAAACTGTTGTTCTATCTAAAGTACTAGGTAGTGCTAATGATGTTTTCTTTTTTTCACGGTCAAAAGTACTGAAGTGTTTTTAATATGGCAAAGATAAAAATGGGTAGCTACAGGAGTGACTTCTGAAGCAAGGAAGTTTTCTCTTTTGGTCAGTCTCAACCAGCAGGCGGATAGGAAACGCTCGCCCTTTGAGCAAATTGGGATACATTTACAAGCATTTGATCTCTGCTGAACTGGTGTAACCATATGAAACCTCTTCTATTATTATCTCTGTGTGCTTCAAATAGTTCAGGACCGGCAATGTCAAGCCACTTTGTGATACAGCTTGCCTGCAATATTAAATTTTCAGCAGCTGCATTTTAATTGGGTGACAGTTCAAAAGCATGGTGTTGGCTTGTGCTTAAGGAATCCAGATTTGACTGCTTTAGAACTACCTTGTGCTCGGAAATGCACCAACACATCCAGATTGTGATCAAACAGTCTAGATGCACTTTCTTGCCTAGCTAATACACTCTATATCTTCAGCAACTGAAGGACAGGCTGCTGGTCTAATGTACAAGAACTAAGGCAAGCATACGTGTGTATATATATATATACATGATTAATATATTAAAGTGCTGTGCTATTAATACCAGAATTTTGTGAGATTTAGGAATGGGTGAGATGATGTCAGAAGCAACTTTCAGCTAGAAATAATAGTGATTGGAAATGGGTATTTCCACATTGATTTCTTTTTAGGAGGATTCGGTTTCCAAATTGATGAATGCTTTCAAGTGTATAAATGGTTGGCTTGCTTTTTCTCTGGAGACTTTCAGATACACTTGTATCCATTCAAGGTTTGGAGAATGTTTAGAAATACAAGGTGTAACAAAAGACTGGCTCTTCATGAAAATAGTCCGGCAGAATTCTGGCTGATGTCTTTATACACAGACCATGTTGTAATCACATGTAGGACTCGTTAAAAGCACTATAGTAGGTTTATAAAGCCCTGTTTGGTATGGTAAAGGGAAAGTACGGCAGGTGAAATACAGAGAATATAGTGCGTGTCACATTGAAGAACAATGGGACAATAGAAAAGAAAGTAGCGTTTTTTGTGCTCTTCTGACTGCACATCTGGTATGTGCAAACCTGGTATCAAATAGTAACTTAAGAGTAGCTTCAAGGGAAACGTGTAGGTGAGCATACATAATAATTCCTTAGGCTAAAGTTAAGGCTTGGTAACATATGCACTGTTCTGTCCTTAAAAATGGAAAGACGTTGTGTGAACAGCGTATTTATTCTTAGGTGCTATTATTCTTAGTTAAATGCTCAGTTAATGATGTAGGTAACTATGGTGTTTAGAAACCTTAACTGTCTTTGGAGTTACAGTTGTGCATTTTACAATTTTTTTGTAAGGGTAATCTTTGTATAGCAATCAAAAAGTCCCTTATGTCTGATGTGCTTTGAGCAGTGGGTGGAAACACAGCTGATTCATTAATTTGCTGGTGTAGTTAAGCTGCAGTTGTGAGGAAGGTGGAGGAGTTGAGAACCAGGGGAAGACGACGTCTGGTGACTCTGGGAAGAGAAAGTGGAAGTGTTCGCACTCTGAGAGAAGGATCCTACCAGGAATGTGAAAAGTACAAAGTCTAAAATATTGGTGGCTCTCAACTAATCTGTAGAAATGTTCTTGATCTTTAGGTTTTCTTCTGCTTGATTTATGTGCTGTCTCCAGTTGTCTGATATCTGAGAAAAAGCAACTGCCAGAAGTCAATGATTAAGGCAAGAGAAGTTTTTGTTAGGTCTTTGAAATCTCTGCTTTTCAGTAAAGGTTCCCTTCTGATTAACTCCCCCCATGTAATGTGTGAGTGGGAAGCCTATACCATGTAATTCATCTGTCCTCATCCGCTTGCATGAAAAGGTTCACTATCTTTTTCCCTGATAAGTCATAGCAAGCAAAAATTTCACCCATTCCTTACAAAGTTGACTTGACAAAGTGCCCCACAGCACTCTCTGGGACATAGAAAGAATGAAACGACTACTGTGCTTCATTAAAAATGGATGAACACAACTTACTTTGCATATAAGATCATAATCTACTCTTCAATGAATAACTGGGATTTTACACACTTAATGCATGGAATTGGATTTCTGTTTTGCATTTACTGATACAACTGTATATATTCTTAAAGAATCCATCGCCAAGTTTTCAACTGTGTAATTGAGTTGTTACTGAGCCCACAGACACTGTGTGCCTCTGCAGTGCTAATCCTGGTCTCGGTGTTGGACCATAGCTTGATGTCAGGTTCTGTGACCATTTGACATTACTGTGTTAGCTGACTACCAAATGTAGTCCAGCTCTGCTCCAAACATTGTAGGATGTCAGTGAATGTAACCTGTTGTAAAAGAGGTTCTTTTAATAAAGTTGTTCTTTCAAAAAAAAATAAAAAAAAGGCAAACAAAAAAACCCCCTGAAAAACCCAAAACAAACACCAAAAACCTGAACCACCCCAAACCCGCCAAATACCCAGCAAAAAACTGCAACAAGCCACTAAATACCCAAGGCCATAGAAGAATGTGCTTACATCTGTCATCTGTGTTCTGCTCACTGAAATGTCTTTGTGCCTCAAGCAACTGGAAATTAGCAGTTTTGAACTTCAAGTATTGGATTTTGTACTTGACAGGTAAGCAGCATTAATTAGTACAGCACTGGTGTAGCAGGCTGTTACCAATTTCTGCTTCATTGTGAAAGGAGCATCTTCCTGCTGTAGAACTACTGTTCGTGTAAGACTGTTACTGTTGGCCAGATGTAATGTAGAGACTTGCGAGAAAATAACAAAAACATGGATATTCATTTCAGTTTCTTAATCAAAAGGTGCAGTTCTAGATATCTGGGTGGCCAAATGTCTTAGCTCTCTAGGCATTCAGGAGTGGAGACAAGTCCATGCAGGTTCATGCCTGCAAAAGCCCTGCTGTGATTATCAGTGGAGGGTTTACCTCAATTTTGAGTTCAAAGGTCAAAACCCTTCCACTCTCAACAAGCATATCGGAGCTCAAGAGCTCTGAACCATCGGCTTTCTGTCTGTGAGGGATGGTCTCGGCTTGTAGTGTCAATCATCACAAGAATCCCCTTGGAACTGGTTTTTTTTTACATCTCAAATTGTTCTAATACTGAAGCCTGTGCTTGACTAGAAAGCAACACACAGCTGGAATGCAGTTTAGCATAGTGAATAAACCACAAATTATAGTTGTAACAAAACAAAATGCTCTAGCAGTACTGTTGGCCACCTGAATGTGGGTAAGGTCATTACTTGCTTATTTATTGGCAAGCCACTTGTGTCACTCCTCTTTTTACAGCAAGAGGATATTGACACTGGCTTTCCTTGCAGAAAGTTTTCAGCTCAACATCTGAAAATGTTATAGAAGCTCAATGTTATTGCCGGCATATTAGTGTCAAAATTGATGAATTACACAGTGATAAGTGATGATTTTAAGCTTGTTCACAGAGTTTGGGAGAAATTAAAATTCGTATGTAACTAAATTAAGGTGTTTTGGTGAATTCTTACCTTATTAAAGACATGTAAAGAACTGCATTGTGTTAGTAGTATGAAATGAAATAGTTTCTTTAGGTCTGAAGGCCCTTAGGACTATTTAAAACAAGGTGCAGTGCCTCACCTCTGCAGATTTCAGGCCAGCTTGCAATGCTTTGTGTTTACCATAGGACAGTTAACACAAAACCCTTGCTTAAAGGTGGTTATTTTTTAGGGATTTTGTTTTTGGTTTTTTTTGAGCAAAGGCATAAAGTGACCTTCCTTTCCTTTCCAGTCTTTTAAATTAAACAATTACGGACATTAGAAAGTGCAGCTGAACAGCTTAACAGTTTATCTTAATGCTTACTATCTCAGAAAATTATTTAATCTGCTAGAAAAAAAAAGTTATTTATCCTTGTGTGTTCTTGTGTACTGGCTGATCCCACCCACGTTTCTTAGAAAAAACTCTGAGCAGTATAACATTGGCTCTCAAGTTTTGCTGTTCACTCACTTGAATGTTGTAGACAAACACAGACAATTTCAAAACTGAAGACTCAGTGGGTGGCCTCATAGCGTAGCTCTGCAAGCGAGACGAACCTCTGTGAGCAGAGTGAGCACCAACCCCACACACCATTAGTAAAGGTTTCCCAGAGTCTTCCTCTAGCTCTGTCGTGCTTCCCCCCTCCTTTTGCTGGCTCTGATCAGACGTGATCCTCCATTATTACACAAGCTTTACTCATTTCTCTAAATAGTTTTTCTTTGCTCTGGATGTGAAAGGATTGGGTTGTAACAAAAAGCTGAATTTTACTTAATTTTAAATATCTGATTTTGCTGAAAACGATGGCATGACCTGTTCCATTCATGCTCACTTCAGGCAGTAGAAGGTTTAAATGCATAGGTAATGGCTTGCTGTACTGATACTGCTTTTCATACAGGTTGTAGCATATAATTATTGTTGTTCTGTCTTTCCAAGAGAGTGCTCACGATTACTTTAAGTGATCCCCTCCCCCTCGTTTGTTTTGTTCATGGGCTTTGGTGCTTCACTAAATGTTGGCAGCACACAGACTTTCTACAGGTGAGATTAACATTGCTTGCTGCGCCCTGAGAGCTGGTGGCACAGCAGGAGTCAGAGCGTAGACAAGTACAAACATGCAATGCAGGAAACTTAAACCTTACCAGGATGCCAGGGAGAAAGCAGTTAGTTAGCAATTACTGTTTCTGTTTGTTGCTGTTTTCAAATAAAGCCTTCTTTTAATCCCTTCCTAGAATATATCACAGGGAGTATCCTAGTTCAGTAGTTGCACTTAAATCAAATTAATACGCTTGTTTATTTTAATCCCTATTGCACTTCCAGTTTAAATTGGGAAGGGGAAGACTATTTAGAACTCGAGGTAACAACAGCTTGATCGCACTGTACCCTTTGGACAAACTAGACTAGCCTGTACTTTGAATGTCCAGTTCTTTTGAAGCCTGCATTTAGCAGCAGAAACGATTTAAAGACAGCATGTTTTGGTCAGCATGTTTTGACAGCAGTTCATACTTCAGTTACCTCTTGTTAAGACTCTAAAGGAAGAAACTTAATTTTCCTTGAAATACGGTTAACTACTTTGTCATAATAAATCAACTCATCTCTTGTATGTGTTAAGAAATGTTAAGTATGAATAGCATTGTTTATTTTTACATAAGAAATATAGATAAGAATATAAGTAAGAAAACATATGTAAGAAACCATTCTTTACCTATTGCATTTTTTGTTATCTCTAAACTGTGGGATAAAACCCAGACATTTCCTCAATCATCATGGTGTTTCTGCCTCAGTAATTTCACCTAATAAACCTTCCTCTGCACTTACCATCTCTGAACAAGAAATTGCTTTGAGCTATTAATTATACATTTTTTCTCTTTTTTTCTCCAGTTCTCTCTGTTCTATTATCTCTGTAGGGCAGCAAATAGTAGCTCAGATAAATGTGTATCTTTATCATTTAAAATGTTTTAAGATTCAGTGTTTATCATAACCATCTCTTTTGTTAAGGTATGTAATGTTACATTATTTAATGTTGGCCAGCAGACTCAGAAGGTACTGGGAAGGGAGGGTGCAGGTGGTGTGATTGCATAAGTTCTTAAGAAACTTAACTGAAAAAGTGCTCTCCACTGTTAACTTTGCCCTATGTGGGTCCTGGTACCTTGGTTTGTAATGGATATCCTCTGCGAAGTCTCATTGATGTGATTTAAAACATCTAAAGCTAATTATCAGCTCTGCCATTCACTACAGGTTGCTGCCTCTTTGCAGGGTGGTCGTTAGGGACCTTCCCTTGTGCCTCAGCTTCCCTGGTTCTCATGGTACTCTTATTAAGCTGGACTCCAGATGACAATAGTGATACAGGGGCATCTACAATTAGTAATGTCTTCAGCCTCTTCAGCCTGAGAATGCCTGTCAAAGCTGTCTGATATTTTGCTCCTAGCTGAATTTTGCCAGTATGTTTGTGCCACCCAGAATCTGTCTTAAACAACTATGTTTTAATTTTGCCTCCAGTGATGCACACTCGGGTTTATTTACTCTTCATTTACAGTGCTTCCAGTCAGTAATCTTTGCTTCTGTTCTTGTATTCAATGCGGGGTGTTTTCTCCCAACCACTGATTGCTTTTTTTTTGAATTTGAAAGTGGTATTCCAGATGTCAGCATGCAGAGGGAGGAAAGGCATCGTTATAATCAGTGGTGATAAAGATAACGTATACAGGGAGAAATTCAAGTAGAAAGGTGAAAACAAGCCAGTATCTAGAGGAATCCCTATTGTCTATTTCAGGACTGAAGTTGTGTCCTCACTGATGCCTATAATATAATTTGCATTGAATTCATTGTAGCTATAATTTCGCTATGGCTTGGGCAGTAAGTCTCTAAGGAAGGTACAAAGCTGTATGGTCAGCTTTGAATTTTCAAATTACAATACCTGAGAGGATGGGCACAAGCACACAAGGGCTGTGCTTGATGAAGAGGGTCTTGAGTCGTGATGGCTATGGCTGATTCCCTTTTAGAATTTTGCTCAAATTGTGAAGCAGCTGTAAAATGTCAGCCTTACTGTGCACTACCTGGAGAATTTCAGTCCAAAAATACAGTCCACAGTTATCCAAAACTGGTTCTAGGAATCGTAAAATTCTTTTGCTATGTCCTGACAAAACCGATAACATTTCCAGATGCGTTAGGGCTTTCTAAATTGAGATCTTAATCTAGCAATATTATGAAGATGATTTTAAAAAAAGAAAAGATTTAGTAACAGATACATTTCCTTGGATTTATCTCTTATTTAATATTGTAGCAGCCAAGACTTTTATGTCAGAGGATCCTAAAACTAAGTTATTGTTAGAATTAATCACAAAAGTTGTCATGCCTACCAAGCACCCGGAACCAATCAGTAGCATTTCAGTCTTTCTCAGGTTTAAATCTCATAAAATTCTCAGCCATCCATGCTTAATATCATACAGCCTGTTAGCACTGCTACAGCGCTGGCAGAGCAAGACAGCACTGCTGTAGCTGCATGTTACCTGTCTACCAAGGAAACCGTATCCTGGAAATGGGAACCGGTCACTTCTTTAATGTTGTATTTGTTCAGAAATACGTGCTGTATGCTCATCAGCTCTCCTGTCAAACTCTTTAGAAGCCTGTCTGTAAATTAAGTGGGTTTAGTTTTGCTTTTGCCTTTTGAGAGCTTAGTTTATAAGTGGGTCAGTTGGCCCTGGGGAAATTACAACAAAAGCAAGACACTGCAGAAGAGGCAGGGGTTGAGTGCAGGACTGACCGGGGAGGTCAGGGGCCCTTGGCTGGCGGCAGAGGGAACGCCGTGGGGGTCGAGGTGGTGCTGGGAGCTGGAGAAGTGAAAGGGCAGCAAATGAACTGAGGCCCAAGGAAATCTGCCGGGGGAACAGTGGAGAGGGAGGAAGCAGTGCAGAGTCTTAGGGCTGTAACTTTTTGTGTGTGGCTATCTACCCAGCTGCGAGATGTGTGGCAAAAGGAGAAATTAGCTCAGCAGTTGTCTTGTTTTGTATATTGTTTCATTATTATTTGCAATGGTCACTATAGAAAACATCTTAAGCAGATCGATTAGGATGTCAGGTGTATAGACTCTTCCTATCTACCAGAATTTCTTCATGCAATTTTAAGCTAGACTTTTTATCTGCTGCGTTGCTGTGGGCTCACTGGTCCAAAACTCCCAGGAAAGAGATGTTAGCACTTATGTGTATTGGATTCCTGTTCCTGTGTGTTCTCCCATCCATACAGAGTACTCCTGCCTAAGCATCTGGTGATACTACAGATTAATTCTCTGAAACTCCTTTCAAATAAAGTCCTAAAAGAACTTCTGACTGGATAGATATGGTATTCTGGAATCTCTCATTCCTTCAGGTTTTTTTTTTGTCAAAACAGGTAGTGTCCTCTTTAAAAAATAAGTCTTTGGTGCGATTTTTATTCTAGATTATAAGATGTGGTACACTCTCTCTTGTGTAAGACTTCCTGATAATGGAATTGCTGAACCCCAGCCCAAACGTAACCCCCCAAACCCACAGCATCCCAAAATATCTCTCTTAGAAAAATTCTGTCAATATATATTTTTATGCTTGTGTTGCTTTGTTTGATGTGTGCTCAGTCACAAGATTGTTCAGGGATCAACTGTAGTGAAAATAACTTGGAGCTCTATATAGCTTTTAGATCGTACATAGGGTGCAGAGCACCTCCTGTTTTCCGTAGTCTTTGTTCTGTCAACTTTTTGCCTGCCTTTATTTTTTCCAGTTATTTTACCTTCCCTAGATCCCCATGGATTACAAATTCAGATGCAGATCTAATCAGTGTTTTAGTGAGAAAATAATGAAACCAGTGTTGCTGAGCTTACAGGAGATCACTAGCCTGACACAGTCACTGTAGCGAGAGTATGAGGAGGGGTTCTTCCTGGTTTCAAAAGAGATTTCTTATAAGGAGTAGTGTTTCACCTAATTAAGAGAATATGTTTAAAAGAGTGAATGTGCTTCAAAGCATCCCACAGAGGAGTCTGCAGAGATGCATGTTGGCCATTCTTTAGTTGGATCAAAGTGGCACAGACACATTAGGCAGGTTGCTCCTTTTTATCTGGTTATTCTCTCTCAGCGCAACAGATCTGACTTTGTTAAAGCATGAGCAGCCTTTGTGGCAATGGTTGAACAGTGTCCAAAGCTGATTTGTTAGACAGCACAGAGAGAACAATGAAT
Source organism: Nipponia nippon (assembly GCF_047370975.1). NCBI lineage: Eukaryota > Metazoa > Chordata > Aves > Pelecaniformes > Threskiornithidae > Nipponia > Nipponia nippon. The sequence goes on from NW_028262391.1 coordinate 44,311,923, forward strand.
TATCTGCTATAAAACTGCAACAGCTGGCCTGAAAATTAAGAAATAAATGATAAATTAGATAAAATGAGATCCTCATTTTGTTATGGAGATAAGAGGCCCTTACTGCAGCAAAACTTGCTAACCCCACCAAGTAACAGAGTGAATACCACCAAGAATTGTGATGTGTGAATCACCAGTACTGTTGCTAACCAGAGACATCGACTTGTGGAAGTGGTTTATATCTTTCCATAGCATTTTACAGTTAAAAGGTCCTGTCTTTCCTTATTCCTGACAGGTTTTGTTTGGTAGACCTAAGTAGTTGCTGTGTTGTTGCCGCTATACTTGCGGTACTATCCTCATGTATGTTTTGCATTTCTGCTCGGAGTTCGAAGTGACAGGTTGAGCAGCTGAAAACAACAAATTTCGATACTCTTTTGCCCTCCTCCAAAGTTCTGTTAAAATGCTTTGTTATTTTTATTTAATCTGCTTTCTTTGGGTTTTGATTTAATGTAATGGCTTTTTGAAATCTAGAGGCTATGGGATCACGTACTTTCACTCGGACAGAAATTGAAAATGTAATAATGGTGTGAACTCCTGGATCTTATTGATTCTTCATGTGCAGGGGTGGCTCACCTTCTGAATGGCTACAGAAAGCAGCCGTCGTATGCAAGAACTATATAAGACCGTAGCTCAAAGCAACCAAAAAACTAAGCTTTAAAAATTGGCACCAGCTATGTGTCTAACTGTAGCTGTATTTTACCATTGTGGTCCATCTAGTTTTCTGCTGTTCCCCCTTTGCAGTGTTTTAATACATCTTCATTCCTTTAATACAATATTGATAACAGTATAAGCAATGTTACACAGTTTTGTTTAGCTTGGGATATATGCCTTTTTCTGCTGGATTGCTCATTTTTGTGTTTTCCCCTGTTCTTAAATGGTTTTCCAGCTTGTTGACACATCAAGTCTGAGAAGCGCACTTCAAACTGTTATAACATTCCATCTGACCTATGGAGATTATGGCTCCTGAAGTACAACAAGCACTTCACTGAGTTTCTGAAAAGACTTTTTGGGATTAATTTAGTGGTGGGGGTTTTTTTTGTTTGTTTGTTTGGTGTTTTTTTTTTGTTGAAAAGTGGGTTTATTTCTAAGCTTTTTCTTAAGGTATACTTAGCATATACATGGTATACTACAAAGTATGTAAAATTTGTCAAGAGAACTTTCCAGAAAACTCCTGATATAGAGGAAAAAAAAGCTACTGAAATATTCATCATATGTTACTTGAAATATTTTGTGAATAATGGACAGATACTGTACCAGCAGATAGTCTTTAAAATAACTTAATAAAGTAGGAACTGATAAAATTGTGTGATGTTACTTCTGGGAATAGTTGCAAGCAACAGAAATGTTGATTAGCTGGCCCTTTGCCTTTCTAGTGCTGAATTACTAAAATTATAGTGAAACTGTTGCATAAGTATGCATAATATCTAAGAATAAAAATGAGAATTATTATTTTTTTTTGTCTGTAGAAAATGCAAGTCAAACTTTTCCCACATTTTCACTGAGATTTCAGTTTCATCTTTTTTTGGATCTGTTTTATATAAGTCCTCTATGTATGTATATTTTCCTAATTTGCAGAAGAATGAAAAATATGTAATCAAAATAGGGAAGCTATCCAGGATACATGCATGCATGTGAATGCACATAGGTAAGATATTTATTAAAATGAAGATGTACGCTGCTAGCAGAAGAAAACACAAATCTAAGCTGCATCTCTGAATCTTAGAAAAGCCTGGATAGGTATTCTTTGTCTTCTCTCAGTGTTTGACATAAATCAGACTATAAGGAACTGAAGTTTGCCACCTTTTAAATTTTTTTTTTCCTTTAAGAAAGAGTAATCATCTTAAATTCAAAGGCAATTTCCCATCCCTTAACTTTTAAAACTGCATTTTAGTATTGATTTTTGTTTTATTTTGTTTTATAGACTTTAACAAACCTGGGAATACCAGCTGTTACAGATCTTGCCCTACAGGATTAGCTATAAGGGTTTGGTGTCATTCTTTCATTTTGTTTTTGAAACTGCACAACATTATGTACATAAAAAATGACATGGGAATAGTATTGGCAGAAGCAGAGGGCTTTTTTTGGGCAACAGTCATGATGTACAGTGGAAAATGAGCTGTAGCAGGTAAGAAGTTTGTGTCCAATTTCAAGACAAATGCCTTGATGAAATGTTATGTGGATGGCTCCCTGAGCCTGCTGTGGTTTAGCCTAAATATGCCAATTGGAATCTTGTAGATTTTCTGGGCTGGAGGTGGTCATGCTAAAAATACGGATCTTGGAGAAATCAGATGTCTGTATCTTAAATCATGTACTTAATTCCGTGTTTATTTTCCTAAATTGCATAGTTCCTACTTGCGAGAATGGAATTACTATTTTTGTATTTTGACAGTTATAGTTAATAGTGTTCTAAAATTTGTTTCTTACCACGAGGCTGTTTGTTTAGGGAAAACTGAAACTTCTGATTCCATATTCTGCTAAATTGATTGTGTTTGTTTAATATATATATATATATGTTGCATATCTGGTATGTACTATACAGTTGTCTAAAATAATTGATATGAGTTTTTTTGGTCTTGCAAGATTTGTCAGAGGACTTGATTTAGTTATACTTCTGTTTATTATCCATAAATGTCTTTCCTATAATAATCTGGAATATTTTAATTTGGTTGTAAAAATAAAATAATGAAATATTTATTTCCTTGGATCCAAGCCTTTGGTTTTGCACTTGAAATGTTAAAGGAACTGTAAAATTGCTAATTTGCATCCCCAGGAAATATGGAACACCTGTTTTTTGGTAAAAGGTCTGTAGTCCTTTACTGAAATTGAGAAAGTAGTTTCACAAGACGTGTACTATAGGACTGATCACAGCTAGGAGGCCTAGGTCAGGTTTAATTTTAAAACAGAGTTAATCCTGATCTTGAATACTATATGAAGAGGATTATGGGAAATTTTTCAACACAGATTTCCCTTTATGAGTGTAGTTTTCAAGTTTAAAACTTGGACTTATTCTGTCACTCAGTCACTTTGGAACATAAGCTATGGTTTTTTTGTGCCTATCACACGGTAGGTACAAATCAAGATGCAGAATTGTACTTTTGTGGATACAAAATATTGCCACAAAAATATTTGGACCTTTTCCCAAAACTACTCCAGAAGACAAATCAGAATAAGAGTATATTTCTTCTGAATATTGAACCTAGAAATACAAACGAGGAGTAATGTGAATGATTAATATGGGAGAAGTGATCCAGCCTTTGGCAGTGTTGAATGCTCTATCCTGACTTTTGCGCTTATGAATGTGGGTTAAAGATAATGCTGCTAAGAAAACAAACCCGTTTGTTCTGCTCTTTTCATAGTGCAACCATCTGCTTGAAGCAAGTCAAGAATTGGGAAGAACTGCATTTGCCTGCCTTACGTAATAGAGAGGGCACAGGCTTTGGGACTCTATCTGTGGCCAGCGCCCTTTGTGTAGCAGCCCTGGTTTAACCTAAGAAGAAAAGCAGTATGTATTTATTTATTTATTTATTTATTTATTTTTAGTGTGCCTGAAGGAGTTAGGTGCTCAGTTTCCTCTGCCTTTCGCTTGCTTGGCTTGGTAACTGAAAAACTACCTGACACAAGCAGACCAATTTAGTATGGCAAATTAAAATCCCACTGGGGGTGCCAATATAAGTTTACACAAAATAAACAGAGAATGCTTTCTGAAATGCTGAGAAAAGGTGTAACAAACTTCAGCCACTCGAGTTCTAGTAAAGTAGCAAAGTATGGCCATAGTGCAGATTTGTTTGGGTTGCACATATCCTAAAATAGTCTCTTATTATCACAATGCCTTCTGTGTCATCACTTCTGTATAAATAATACAATTTTTCATCCACACCTAGGGAAATAAGTGTTTTGCTTGTGCACTGCCAACATTGTGTCCTCCAGTACCTCCTCATTTCACGCTACCATGCGTAGAAAGTAAATTACAGCAAGGAAAGGGGGCAGCTTGGTATCCTGTGCTATAATTTGGCAATGGGCTTTTGTGTATGTGTAGACAGCTGCTGTTTATTCCTATCATGCATATTGCAGTGTTCTCAATTTTCCTCCCACACGAAGTTGTATTCTTGTATTCAGTTGAAAGGGCACTTAAAAAGCAGTATGTCGCTTCACCCATGATTGTAGTCAACGTAACAAAGATTGTATACTTTCTAGACCTGCAGTATAGCATCAAATACATTTTTAATTTAGGTTAGTAAGTACTAAGGCCAGAAGGGTGCAGAAAATATATTATGTCCTTTTACATTATTTACTCCCTACGTTATTGATGCATTGAGCCCAGCTGGATATTTGGATATGACTTTGCATCTCTGTCTGGGGAGGGGAGAAATCACATCTTGAAGTCTTCTAATCATCTCTCTTGGTAGTTTGCTCCACTGGTTGCTTGCCCTTACTCTTCAAATCCGTGCTTTAATCCACTTTGATTATTGTTTGGATTCACTGTCCTGTTTGCTTACTCTTTCCTCATTAGAATGCTTTCCTATTGCCCATCATTTTATTCCTGGAAAAGGAGCCTCTCTACTGTTTTACTGTGCAGCACATCTCTCTGCAGAGCGATTTGTGAAAGTCTGGGAAACAGTATTGACATGTCAGTGGGATGCTCCTCCCGTACTAATTACTCTGTCGTTTGTCCCTCCCTCCTTCTTTTCTGTGTTTAATTAGCTCAGATGCAGCCCTGCGCTGGCATGGCTGTGCAGTTCCTTTAGAGAGTTGAGCTGGAGCTAGACTGGGTTAATGGCGCGGTGCTGTATTGCACAGTGACGACACCGCGTCACTCTCTCTTTTGATGAGTTCAACAGTCTGAACTTGTTAAGTGTAAATGTAAGGCTCTGTTTTCCAGCACTCAAGTAATATTCCACCATAATGGATCTAGTCATTCTAGACTTTCAAAAATGTGCTCAAAGGAGGTTTTAAACGTCTGAGGTTTTACAAACCTTAAAAATCTGGGTAGCTTGGCAGAAAGGGAAGTGATGTTAGTAGGCTCCAATCTACTACCCTTGGTATTCTGTAGCATTATTTCCAGAAAAATGTTGTATTACTCAATCTGTATTATTGATAGCTTGGATGGGGTTAACACCAAGTGATAGTCTTAATTTACAAGTTTACCACTTAATTGCAAAAGTTTGGGCAGTAGGTGAATGTTATTAGCATTATACATTTTGCTGCATGGCACAAGTGACTTTTTTATGCTAGAAACGGTTTAGGAAATAATTCTATGTAGTTGAACCTTGACAACTTTGTTGCAGTGACTTCCTTACTTTTTCCATTTACTGTCTTTCTAAAGTTTTCGTAACATGTGGTGTTTTCTCAAAGTACAGTTTTTATTTTCTAAACCTTTTATCATCTTAGATGCTTTTCTCTGAACTCCCTCTGATCTGTCCATCTCCTAAGCATGCTGCTCCAAAACATACGCGCTCTGACTGAGATCTAATGGGACTTGGATAATCGTGCTTATTTTACATACTTAGTGCCGTGACCTAAATAGCATTCACTTTTTATGTGACAGTGTTTTATTGTTAACTTGCATTCGGTGTATTATCTGGTATGACATACAGCTCTGTCTCTGTGATGCTCCTGTATAGAGTCTATTCACAGGGAAAATCCTAATGGCCTTGTTCAATTTAAACTTGTCGCATCTTCAAGCAAGTCAGTTGATCTCAGCGGGAGTTGCCAGATTAAGACTGAACAAAGACCTCAGGATTTGGTTCCCTATTGGTACATTTGTTTGTTCTTTTGAGCTGAAACTATTTGTCATTTGTTTCTATTGAATCATAGTACAAATTGATTTAATTATTTTAGTCCCTCAAGGTCTTTGACATCTTGCATACTGTTTAGGTGAGGTGTAATAGACTGCAGTTCTCTTTTCCCTCTATTTCCTCATACCTCATAATAAGGTTGCTGTATTTGTATTATAAATGCAAATTTGGATATTTTGAAGAGTCTACTTAGTAGCCAAGCTCAGTTTCTTTATCATTAAAACTTGCTGGAAAAACAGCTTTTTCAAGGGGATGGGAACAAACCTTCCAAAGAAAACAAATAAACAAACAAACAAAATGCCTGTATCACACAGATGTATTTCTGAGGGGAAGAAAAAAAAACAAAAAAACCAAACAAAAACCCAAACCAATTTGTTTTCTTAAAGACTTGTTATGTTTGCATGTTTAGAAACAAAGGTATTAAGTGAAAGAGGTAAGTGTTGAAAAAGAATTCTTTTGTGCTTCTGTTTTTGAATAAGATGGCATATATAATTATGTCATATAGAACCCCTTTCCCCTCCATATTTACATGAAACCTGCAAATATTGGAAGCAATTGTATTTCATAGAATACATATCTGCATTGGTGAATCATATTTTGAGCTGATATTTAAATCAATCGCAAAATACTGTATCTTGCAAAATCAATGTGTTGAAGATATTGAATCTGTATCTTTAAGAAGTAAAATTAACTGTTTGATTTGATTCCTATGCAATTTTTCTTTTTTTCCTTTTTTTTTTCTTTTTTAAATAAATTGGGGGGAGGGGCAGGGTGAAGGCATCTCTTGAGAATTTGTAGGTGCAATGAGCAGCTTTGTCTCTTTCCAGTGTAGCTAATCAGCTGTTCAAATAGGCTGTGGGAGGAATAACTGGGGGGAGGGGGAATGAAATGTGTAACTGTACCTTCCGTATTGAAACACTCTCTTTGGCTGTATATACTCATAGAACGGTTACCTAACAAGTGGTTTATTACTACCCTAAAAACAACTTGATTACTTACACGATATTTATCCCACATCAGTGAGTTTGAGAGCCACAGTGTGTGTTTGCATGCTTAGATATCCACCCTAAAGCTAGGTGCAGAATTTGTGGCTGGAGGAAAGGGTGAATGCCTAAGATGACTTTGAAATGGGACTGATCCTCAGCTGTCCTATCAGCTGTTGGGGCCAGTAACAGCAAGAGTTATGTAGTGGCATCCTTGAAATGCATCTTTCAATAGCAACGCTTTTATTATCCGATGGGTTTTCACTGGCTTTCTTATGTGTTCTAAAGTATTCAGATGCCAAAAATAATTTAAAAAAACAAAACAAACTGAAAAAAAAACCTTTCAAAAGCTGTGGATAGTTTAGCTCAGTTGGTACTGCCTTCTTTAACTCCAAGCGTATGTATCTAATTATGAAGATCTGGGAAAGGCTGAAATAATTGGTCAAAGAAAGATACATTGAGCTGTGGGATTAAAGACATACAGGTGTGGAAGACTGACCTATTTGAAGAAGAGCTATGCAGGTCTAGTGCTGTGACTATTGTCTGAGTATCTCCCATTATAGCAGTTCCTGTGGTGGAATATGAGTACGTAAAAACATCAAGAATTTTATCAAGTTGTCTGCTGTGGATGCATATGAATATGAAAGAAAAAATGCTGACAATTTGTAGCTTCTTCTGAAGTGTTCTTTGTTACTGTCCCTTTTTGTCCCTTTCTACCATTCATAATTAAAAGGGGAAAAAAAAAGGGGGGGGGAGGGGGAAGAAGGGGAAAAAAAAAAGGAAGAAATCTTTCAAAGACCTTTGGCTCTAATTAGATTTTCATTAAGGTTTTATAAAATCTATTACACAAAGCCTCATAAGGAATGGGAACACAATTCATGGAGATGATTAACAAATTGGCTTAATGAACTTATCTTGAACTTCTCAGACCCACTGTGGAGTTCTCACTACCCTGAAGTGTTAGAAACACACACATCCAGTATGACAGTTCAGAACAGTATAAGAAATAAAAATGAGATCAGATGGTCTCAGCCTTGTTCGTACTTTTTTGAGAGTGCACATCAACAAGCCATACTGAACTGTCACTAATTTGACAGCTGTAGCAGTGAAAAGCCCCATAAAGCCAGAATAAGACACTGGGATTTGTGCCAGCTGAAGGCAGTTTTACCTTGAAAAGACTGACTCTGGGTTGTGTGATTGAACAAGGAGCCTAACGTGGCTAAGCTCTTATCTTTCATTTGCATAGGAACTGAAGAGAAAGCAGCTGCTTGGTCCTATTTTGCTATTTGTTTGCACTAGTGTAAGTACCAGTATTGTCATACTAGACTAATCTGCACAAGGTCTGCCAGCAGAGAACCAAATCAAGAACAGAACCGCCAAAACAGAAGTATTTTCCAAAATTACAAAGATTATGTTGGAGAGGTGAATTAAGAAATGGCTTTAATTTTCACAGTTGTGGGATGCTCAGATTACAGTCTTTAAAACTTTAAGACTACTGTATGATTAATGCAGCTGATATACATATGGCAGCTCAAAGCATTTAAAAGAATAATAATTCTTGATGTTAAGTAGATATGGATGGGAAAAAAATCACCTAAACTCAGTTTTTGTTCAAGGTGATGTGTTTTGTTTCTGACTGTTGTGGGATGTTTAGGTTTGAGTATCACAGTGTGAAGTCTAAAACCAAACTTTCATCCAGGAATTTGGACCTGGGTCATCATGACAAACACCTGTCAAAGTTACATTCTTCAAGAAATATTATTGAAATATAGTAATTCCAGACAGGATTACTAGATCTTTATGAGCTTGTGGTGTAGGAAGTGATTAGAGCATAGCTACACTTTTTTTGGCATTCCTTAGCTTGCATGTCATTTAATCTCAAGGTTGCAGTTATGTCTTTCTATTTTACTTTTGTCCGTTGTAAAATGGAATCTTGCCCTGTTCGTTAAAGGGACCCTGCAAGAGGAGTGGTCTCCTGTCCTGTTTATCTGAATGGTGGAGGTTACTGCAGCATCCTGCCAGCAAGCCTTCTAGCCTCTCCCAAAGGGTTAGAGTCTGTCGTGTCTAAGTGTGCTTTGCCTTGGTGTATGACGGGTAGGTGTGATGCCTTGCAGTGTGACTGGCTAAGATTAAGTTCCCCTGGCTCAGCAGCAAGTAGGGCCAAGCAGGGGTACAGCTTAAAGCCTAGGGGGACCAGTAACTCCTGATGGAAGTTCTGGCTTCAGCAGCTGTGCCCTTGTTCTCCCTTCTGTGTTCTCATGCTGGCGCTTCCCCTGTTAATAATGGATTTTCTACTGTTGTATGTTAAGCCAAATCAGGGAGGTGACTGACTGATAAGGTTTTGCTGATGAGTTGTTTTTCTGCCGAATCATTTCCCTAACCTGGATCTCTGCGTGGCTGTGCTCTTTACACCAGCACAACCCCAGCGCAGCAAGGGAAACAGGAGTGTGTGGTGGAGGAGCGACTGGGCCCTGGCAGCTATCTGGTAGCACTGCTATTGAATGTTCAATTACACTCGGCTATTTTCAGCCTGAGAATTAAAATTCAGCTATTTTCCCTTACTGGGAGGGAGTAAACACTATAAACCCCCTTCTTGGCTCTGTTTAACTCCTAATTCAGCTTGCTGTATGGGATGTCGGCTGTGTCCTTTTCCCATCCATCTGTGCAAGAGCGCGAGTAGCAGCTCCCTCGCCGTTCCCCAAACTGTCATCTGTGAAAGGGAATTCAGTGGAGTAAAGCAGCTCCCTGTGTAACCGTATGTCCCCACACGAGCTTGCAGAACAGGAATCGCAGTTTGTCCTTATTGTTGTCTCTTGCCAAGCTCAAAGCATCTCCTTTTCAGTCGTTGAAGAGGGTTTTGAATGCTTCTAAGAAGCAGGAGTTCTGGAAACCAAAACATGAAATAAGGCTTCTGCCTCCTGAATGGTAGCAGCGAGATGGGCGGTCTGCCCTTTTAATTGCCCGTCTCTGAGCCGGTGTACTGGATCAATGTCTGTCACTTGTCAACACGGTATGTTCCAGCTTCTTTTGGGGATTTTGCTCCGGAGTACTCGTCTCAAAATGAATCTGATACATGGAGCTATGCGATCTGTTCACTTTTCCCAGCATTTGTCTGCAGAATACAGTAGCATTCAAATAATGTAGAGTCTTGCCTTCCATCGGTTTTGTAGAAGATAGCTTGAATATAGGTATTTTGCAAACTCTAAATACATCTTAGGAAAATTCTTTTATCTTCATAATATCAAGGTCAAAAAACTGCTTTGCATCCTTATGGGCTTTTTAAAAGTTAGGTCTCAAATGCCAAAAAGTAGAAAAAAACCTAGGGTGCCCTTGTGACCTTTAGTTGCTTCCTTGTGCACATATGTTATAGTAGCTATTTTAGAATTATTTTAATTGCAGAATAACAATCTTAGATTCAAATTTTGCACTTCAGAAAGGTTAAGAAATTGCACCTGAGGGCACGCAACTACGTCACGCTGGGACTTTCTTAAATGTGACTCTGCTGGAAGCAAATGTGCCTTCCTGTTAAAAGGATAATTTGTTAGTCAAATAAACTGGGATTGTCCTCCTAGTGCTGTCCACGTTTGGTCTTGCCATAAACTTCAATGTATACGAAGAAATGTCCCTTAAGATTGTGTTCATTTTACTTTTAATTTTATATTAAAGTTTTCTGAAGTTCATTATTTATTAAGGGAAAGGGTGAGGCTTAATTACTGGAATAAGGAATAATGCAGCGCTGTAGCTGTGTATTGTCCTGGAGGTTACATTTCTGCTGCAGAAAGTGCTAGAACACCAGTATGGGCACACAGGTGAGGGTGCAGCCTGATTCAGCTAACAGCAGGGCCAGGTAGCTCTTAAAATGGCAGTACAAAAGTAGCCTTCTTCCCATAAGGAATTACACCTCTTATTTCTGAGGATCAATCAAAAAATTTGGTAAAATGCAGAGCATTCTTTTAATTTGCCTGAAAAATGTAAAGATTTGAATCAACTTCAGTGAATGCTGGGAAATGTGGCAATTTTGAATGTAGGCTAAATCTTTCACACTCTGTGTATGCAAAGAATGTTACTAAAACTGGAGTAAAAAGACTATGGCCTCTTGTTTCCACTGCAATCAACCTCAAAGTCCCTAATGAATTCTGTCAGACAAGGATTTGGCCAGTATTTTCTCATCTGCAGAGAAAGATATACCAGGACTGGATTTATAAAATCCAAATGATATATTTACTGATGAGCTTTTAGTTTTGACAGGAGGACACAAAAAAATATCATTTAGTACTTGTAGCTTTTTGACATTGCATCCCTTGACACAGTGGGTACTTATACTTGTAGATTATAATTCCAGACATCAGGGAACAGATGTTTCTTTGGGGGAAAAAATAAAATTGTGACAGCAGATGCAGTCAGGTATATAAATGAATACAAAAAATATTGCAGGTTTGTCTTTTGGGTGGTTTGCTGGTTTTCTTTTTTTGGGGGGGGGGAGGGGGATGCTTTGAGATGATGTGTATTTGTATTTTACATAATCACAATGGAAAAAAGCCTGTATTTGTAATTTTGTTATACATTTTGATCTTTTGTCACCAAATTATTTTTTAACAATAAACAGATCTTTGAAACTATTCTCAGAGGAAATATATGTGAAATTATATTACCTAATTGGTGCCTTTTACTTGGAAGGACTTACTAACTAAAAACAAAGCAAGTTGGGACAGCTCTTGTATTCGCTATTGTGATTTTTAAGCAGGCCAGTTGAATGATCTATCTTAGATTTATTTTTCCACAACTCTATCTCATTACTCTTATACATGACATTAAATGACTAATGTATTTTCTCATTTTTTTCAACATCTACAATGTCTGTGAACTGCATTATTTTTGGGGATGTGTGTCCTGCGTAATTTATTGAATCCCTCTCAGTACGTTGGTTTCTTACTTCATTCATAGATAGCAGTAAAATTCAAGTTATTGAATATTAGTAGATAGAGTAAGTCACTCCACTACAAGAAAGTTAGTTTTGCTAGTGGAAATACTGTATGTCAATTTAACATGTTTATTGCACAGGCTACGTAGTAAATGCTTTCCTCTTAATTCTACTCATAACTTCACTTTCACATGAGCAGCAATTGGGGATGTACTGGCACTATGAGGCTCTGGAAACCATTCCATTTCCAACATGCAGCCTAAGCTCTGAGCAGCATTAGATGACGTGGAACTTAAAATGCTATCAGTCATCTTGAGCCCTATGAAACACAGTGCTTCCATTGTACCTGCTACTGATCTAAGGCAATGGTAGCCACAAGGGAATTTTTTTTTTTTTTTTAAATCTGTTGAATTTGGGTTTTCATCCTAATGGCATAAGCTATTAACATCTCTTCAATTTTATAAAAGAGAGCAAAAGAGTGCCTTTTCTTGGTTTTCTTATAAAGATAGATTAATCTCTGACATTTTGGCTGTGGTGTCATGAGGTTCTTAACTTGTCAAGCAGTAACCAAATACATCCATTTGCCTATTATTCCCTCCCTCAATTTTGTATTCTCCACTTATGAAAACCACTTTGATTAATGTATCTACAGTTTCCAGGACTCTTTATAGAGCTAGCACTGGTTCAGTATACTTCTTTGGCAGCTCTTGTTGGCAAGATTTGTATGACTTGCATGCTAAAAAAAAAAAAAAGAAAAAGGGAGGGCCATCTGACTTTGGGTTCATAAACGTAACTGTCAAAACTCTCATCAACTTCAGCGTTGCAACATCAGTCATCAGAGTTTACATCCAAGAAATTTCTGATATTTAGATACTTCCTTTCAATAGAGAGTTGTCACCAGTGTCTTTTATCTGAAATTCCATTCTAGGTTGTCCTGTTCTCAAGAGAAGAAACAAAAGGAGGACAGTGCTTGTGCCCCCTCAGGGAATTAACATGCCCCCCCACCACTGCTCTGTGACAAGTACAAATTGCAGACAGGGCTGGGGCTGCTGCTCTGTCTGTTGGAGATGTCTAAACTATGGGTTTTTGTTGTTTTCAGGAAGTGGTTTTATGCAGCTGTCAGATTGTACTTCAAAGGATTTTTTCTAAACTTACTTCCGAAAACTGAACTGCCCCAATATGCTGCTTTGCTGGCTGTAGGAAGAACTACGAGTTTTCCTCCAAAGAGTCCGCAGTGCATATGTGGCACCATTGTGTCCTGCTGGGCCATGGGATGGGCAGATACGGGCTGCTCCTGGCCAGGGTTGCTAATAGTGTATTGTGAGAAGGAAGACATAAGCAAAACAGAAGAGAAAATAACTTCAGCTCCTTAACTTAGAAACATTATTTTACATGCAAATTTTAAAATGGCATTTGCTTTGGGACCCTACTAACAAAAAATGGTATATTTTTCTAAAAGCAATTCAAATTACTTCATTTCAGAGTTGCGAAGTAAGAGCGTATTTCTGAGTGATTTACATACTGCACCCTCACAGTGAATATACATCGTATTTGAAGGTAAAGTGAATAATTTGTAGCTCTAAACAGAGGCAGAGTTTAATTTTTAAAGCTTCTTCATGTTTTTTTAAACCCTTTTTTCAGGGAAGCTTATTCAATACATGAGGAAAGGATGACAGGAGCACTGAAAACAGCTTTTCTAATTACGTTTCTGACTTCAAAATTCTTATTTCAATAAAAATATGTTAGACAATGACCACCAAGAGTGGACTGAGGAATGTCAGTGTCTAAACTTGTCGTGTGTTCAGTCACCTACACCAGGGATCTCCCCCTACCTGACCCTGGCACCCTGCCACCCCCCACCCTCCGGTGATTTTTTTCAGCCTTTTTGAAGAGTTTCAAATCCAGCATCATCAGAAAATGCCAGCTGAGCAGCTCATGTACTTCAGGTACTGGTGAAGTAAGATCATGTTTTAGAGAGACTGGTCTGAATTAAAAGTCAGTTCTTACAGTCTAACGAAACTAATGTCCACAAATTTCTTTATGTACAAATGGCAATAACGTTTCTTTCTATTGATATAAAACAGGGATAGGTTAAAATGTGAAATAGGCTCTGCTTGCTAATGTTTATTGCCTTATTGGTTAGACGTGGTTGGGAGTATGTATGCGTGTATGGAGCATTTCCCATTGTTGCATCTAGTTGAGAGAATAAAGTCCTCGCTATAGAAAGCAGTGTCTCTGCTGTAAGCTTGGAAAAAGTGTTCTGTTTCTGTGAAAGCTGACTTCGGTATATTCAGGTATTCTGTAGAGCAATGAGTTAGAGCAGGGTGGGCTGTCCTTACCGAGTGTGTCCTGTCTAGGACAGGTTGTGATTTAAGATCAGATACGCAAAAGAAGCACGTATGCAGCAGGATTCTGTGAGTGCACGTCCCTTTTGGCAAATGCACATTATGTAATTTATTATTCTTTTTCATGTCCATCATATTTCAAGTTCATTCTGGGGAATTAAATGACAGTTGAAAAGGATCCACTCTTGAGAAGTTTGAGGAGCAGTCTGTAAAAGCTCTGAAGAGGCAAGAAGTCATTCTGAAGTGAGAGGTGCCCCTGTGACTCTTTCAAGTGAGGTACCATTGCACTTATCTTAACTCACTGAAGGATAGGATGCATTCAACACTGTTAGAAAAATTGTTTCATTTAGATCTGTCTCTACTCGAAGTAGAGCTGTGCTTGACTGATCTTCTGCTGTGTATGGCAAACGATAGGTGTAGCTCTGGAGTGATGCATCGCTAGTGGCTCAGGGTGAAGGAATCATCCTTGCCTATGGCTGAGGTTACACTTGCTGTGCGGCTGCATGCTCCTGCAGAGGAGGTTAAGGCTGTGGTTTAGCAGTGGATAGGTTTGCGCTCTGGCTTTTCTGCTTGCAGCCAAGTGTGTGGAAGCAGGAGCCCGACTTGTTTGTCTTATAAATCCTGCCTGTATTGAGATGCTGAAGGCTCCAGGGTCCTGGTGCCTGACAGGACTTGGCAGTTCAAGTCCTTTCTCTTTCATTTTCATCTTCCAGGTAGTGCAATGTGGTGTTTGGGGGTGAGGGAGGATATTTTTATGAGGGTGGTTTTTTTCTTTGTTTTGAAAGGTAATTTCATACACTTAGTTCAGACATGTACAAACTGAAATTTGAGAGGTGTGGAAGTCATATTTCAATATAGCAAAGGCGGGAATGTTTGTGCCAGAGATCTGAAAAACTCTTGAGTTGGCTTTACCATTGAAATGCCTTTGCTGTGTGGAATCGTGCTCTTAGTTAAACTTCAATACTCTCTTTTGGAGAACTGGAAATAAAGCTAGCTGTTTTGATTAAAAAGGAATATAAAAATTAATGAAAATTAATGGTGTCAGGAGTTTTTGGATACCCAGATTCTAGTTTTCATTAATCTTAAAACCACACCCTCCCCTCATGCGTTTCTGTGATCAACTGCAGATGCCCTCTATCACTTGTGAAAATGCAGTGTTATGTGTCTGGTTCTTGTCAGTTATGGTGTTTGCCTGGGCTGTGCTGGTAGCTGACCAGGAATGTGACTACCTGTAGTAATCCCCAGGGACTCTGCTCTAAAAATAATCCTCAGCAGCCTAAGGAACAGCTGGATCCAATTACTACTGTTTTCTGGGGTAATAATCAAATTAAGTTTCTTATAAGCTTCTGGGACTTCTAAAAATTCTAATGTTTTGAATGTATCTACTGTTTGTTTCGGAGCACCACAGGGTACCTCTCTTTCAGGGTTAAATCATAAGACTTGCACATGCAGGAGAAGCCTTTGTCTGGACTTCTCCTGCTTGTTTCAGATGGCTTGAGTTAGATTCATTGATTTTAGTTTTGTTCCTGGCTGTCTTCTTGCAGAAATGAACTAAAATTTTAGAATAAGATATTTCAGAGAAAAATATATTTGGCTCCATAGATAGATATCTCTATTTTGCTATATGCAGATACATTTGTTGTGGTGGTGGTGATTTTTCTGTTGTTGTTCTCTGTGTGTTTTGTTCTGTGTGGGTTTTTTTGTGTTTGTTTTTTTTTTTTTTTTTGTAAGGATTTCATTCGCTGGAAGGCTGGGAGAGAATACCTCAAAGCCTGAGATCCTGCTTTGCAATATCCCTTGACTATCTCTGAAACAGCTCCTGCTATTATCTCTGTCTCTCCGGTATCTGTTTAATGTCCGCTTGATTTGACTTCCTAGCCTCGTTGAAGCAGTAACTTTAGTTTGGAGACACAGAGCAGCAGCTCTAGTTCTAGTAAACCAATCTTTTCTTGTAATTGTTCATTTGTATTTGGGAAGCTTCTGTGATAGAGCTGTTGTAATGTCTGTATGCTTGTTTTAAAAATATTTTTAAAAACTAATTAATTACTTGTGTAAGAAATTAAAATAATTCAATACGGCTGTTTACGTGGGATTTGCTCACTAACTAGGTCTCAAATGGCATTTCTGCAGTTGCTACATACTGATCTCCTATTTGCTATATGCAGACTTTTCCCTATCAGTGAGGAATGTAAAAGACATGATGAAGGTACCTTCTCTCCAGTCCTGTTTGTTCTTTATTTCCTTGAAAACAGGGGTAGTGGTTGCCTACTAATTTCGTGTGTTAGACTTCTTTTCAAAAGAAATGTCAGTATTTGTTATTCTGATAAATAACTAGATGTTGCTCATGATATTTCAAAAAAATATGAAAGAACTAATTAAAATTAGTGGACTTACATTTGCTAAAACCCAGAGTTTTCTAATGGTGAATCAAGCCTCAGCAATATAACTACCATTGGCCAACTAGCCATGCAGTTGATTTCTAAGATTGTGGTAATTATTGTGTCCGCTTAATAACAAAAATAGTCAACTAAGTTTTAACACTTCCTTCAGTTGTCTCTTTCCCTAAAACAGAAAACTAATTATAAGAATATTCTCATGTTTTAATTGTGACTATGGATGACTGATGGAAAACATGTAATTAACTGATGCAAAAGTTGACATAAGACAGTTGACACCAATTTTTTATACATCATTATATGAAGACATGTAGTGAAGCAATTAGTCCTTCATTAGTTCTAAGTTATTTCAAAAGCTTTGAAATACTTGTATATTTAATTTTTAATCATCAAGGAAACGTATCTTCTAATGGTGTTAACTTCAGGGACTTAAATGAAATGCACTCCCATGAGACCCATTTCAATAAGATAAACGGCCTCCACAGCTGCTGGGCCACAGAAGCTTTCATGAGCTTTCGGGGCTCAGCAGTGATGCAGGCTCTTCAAGATTTTTACTCATTTTTCCACTTTTTCATGACTGCAGAGTGCTATCTTAGAAATGCTGTGCTACTGCAGACATTGGAGAGGAGCTGCTATCGACGTTCATCCTGATTGCTGTTATATGGTCGCCTTCTCTAACACTTTCAGCTTTTTAGTCACTGAGGCCAAAAGCCGCAAGCTAGGCTTACATGTTAATATGTGTTTGACTCTGACTGCTTTGACATTCAGTGTTAAAAATAGTACTGAAATATAACCTGGGTGAGGATAGGCAGCTGTTTAGCTATGGGACAAGAAGTTTTGTTCAGATTTCCTTTGTGGTTTTTTTTTGTCTCCAATTTGTTTTTCTCTTCACTAAGCTGGCTTTCATAAAGTTTAATGTCTTCCCATCTTTTTGAAGATTTTTTTTTTTTTGAAGGAATTCCTGAAAAGATTATCTTGTTTGGCTTTCATTGGCACTTTGTCACCTTCTTTCCTCTTAAGGTCCTTATAAAATCTCACCCTGGTTAGGCTGGAAGCAATAAAGCAGAATAGATGTGCATTCCTGTGTGTCTTGTAGAGGATCCTGGTTCTGTGCAAAGTCTTTATTAAAAAAACCCTTATAACCTATATGTATGTTGTGAAATTATGGATACCATATATAAAAGAGCAAAACTGTGGGAAACCAAGTTGTCAAATACAACCACGCAGTAAAAGAAACCTGTTGTATAAAAGCTGGAGAACTCAGGGAAAACTGCTTTACAAATGATGTTTTGGCATAGTGAGGATTTACTAAGTGTTCATGAATTTTAACAGATTTCTGATTAAGTAATGAAAACCTGTCCCAGACAAAGGCCAGTTTTGTTGATCTGAACATGCGTGGAGTCTGCACATCGACACAGAATAGCCTTTTTTGTGTATTACAAAAATCTTTTTCAATCCACTACAAGTATTAAAGCTGTGTTAGGTCATCAGCTAACATAAATTTAAGTAGCCTGACTTCAGTAGGGAAAGATTACAGAACACCTGGACCTTTGAAACAGACATAATATGTTTCTATTTGTTTACTTGAGTAATAATAGTTACTTAGTAATAAATTTTGACTTGCCTTTTAAGTTATGCTGAAATTCAGCTTTCATTATTGTTTACTTAATGCTGCCAGGAGAAGAGTTTAATTTCTAGCATGGTGTTTCAAAGTGCACCTTTTCCTACCGTTTTTCCTAAAATGCATTTTTTCATATGCTGAAACGAACAGTATCACATTATATTCTTGCCTCTTGGTGGCAGTTAGTTATTGGTGTCACTAGGATCACTGTGCAATAAAGATTTTTATACTGCAGCATTCAGGTATTCAGAGGTAGACTCCGAGAAGATGCTTTTGCTAGGGATGTTTGTTCAACTTCTTTTGTTAGACATAAAACTTTAGTGTGAAAGTAGTTGTACTCAACACACGTGAACAGCACTAGCTAATTATTTTTCCTGGCACATTTGCACCTTTAAGACACCCACTCACTACACTCAGTTGGTGGAAGGGGAATGAGGAGAAAAAGGAATCTTATCGGTCACTTTTAAGCTGCATGAGACTTCCTTCCTGCACGTAATTTTCTAGTCTGAGACAGATGGCACATTTTGAGATACACAGGGAGGAGTAGAGGTGGAGGACATTCACAGGTGATTGTAGGCTCAAAGGAAGAGACTGTTATTAGGCTTTTTAGTTTCTAAATGCTTTCTATTCCCTTCTAAAAAGTGTTAAAACAGATTTAGGAGCAGTTATCTGGTATTGGGTGGTTAGACAGCTTATTTGATCTTGAATGACAAATAGTAGTGCAGACAAGTAGAACTCATGTGAAAATGGGTTAGCAAGAAAACAGGCCTTAAGGAGCACTATATATTAAAAAAAATAAAAGACCAGCTTCACTTATTTACAATTTCAAGTCTCCAGGAGTTCAGTGTACTCAGCCCTGCTCAGGACCAGATCCTATTTGCATGCAAGAGACCAAATTTTCAGTCTGAAGGCTCATGTCTGTCTTACAGGATAAGCTGCTGGATGTGAAACACACTGCTACGGCAGCCCTCAACAAGCTTTTCCCTCTGCATGAAGGTTAAATGAGAATTCTTTGGGCGGAAAATGATCTTTTTCTTTTAATTTTATTTTTGTTTTTTCTCCTCCTGTTCTCCTGGCCATCTGCATCCTCCGACAAGATGTTTACTTCAGGCTGTTTGAGCTAAGGTGAGGGAAAATGCACCATGAACCACTTAGAACAGATTGATGAGGCAGAGGAAAGCAGACTTCAACAGGGATGGCACTCTTGCTCTTTTTCCAGGGAAAAGTAGGTGAAGATGTTTATTAGTTTCCAGAGGATCCTTACTTATTATGCTATGAAAAAATGAGTGATGCTGGTGAGTCTTGTGTATTTATTGTATTATTTGTCATATCTCAGTTTATTCAACCAAGCAGTTGAAGTATAAACCAGAAAACTCAAGTTGAAGATGCACTGACAGCAGTTCAAGGAGCAAACACTGGACTGATGGCAGGAGGACTGGTCTGTATGGTCTCTGCTTTTGGGACTGGTTGCTAAAGTCCAGGCTCTGGAGCGTGAACACAGTCTTTTAGCTTATCACCTGGTGATATGTTAGTGAAGAACAGGGTTCATGTGCGAGCAACATGGCGTGAATAAAAGCAGAGCTGCATCAGCCAGCAGCAAAAATGTCAGAGTGGATCCGCTTGGTAACAGGTTTTTTTTGCAGTATGCAAATTTCTAAAACTTGTTCCCACGCTTGAACCAGTTGATAGAGATGAGATAAATAATTTTGGAAATATGACGATCAGGGCCTATGATTTTTAATTTATCAAATCGGTGGAAAAAAGGAAGAACATTGGATCTTTTACCCTTGTATGACATACAAGGTTACCGATGACACAGCATTATTTTCCTCTTTATGCTGATAACTTAGAAGTTGAAAATGTTGAGTGTTGTATTTCACAAGGTGTATTAAGCATTACAGGCTTGATGCTATGGAAATGGAAAAATGTCAGTCATGGTGGTATTAGAACAGGAAACAAGAATGATAAGTAACAAACTCAGTACTTAACACCAAATCCTGAAGGTTGTTCCATTTTTAGTGTTTCTCTTATCCTGAATATTCAATTAAACTTATTCTTTAAAATGAGAAATAAAACAGTGGTAGCTGTCTTTACACTCCAGTCTTCATCACTGTCCTAGGTAATGTGATTGCATAGTGTTAAAGATGAGTGATTTGGAGTGTGCAATACTATTCAGTAGTAATGATTTTTTATTTTGATCCTTTATATTAAATTTCTGGGTTGTGTTGGGAAGGGTCCGCTGGATATTGAAGTTTTTTGATTTGTAGCACTGACTGACATTTGATAAATACAGAATAGAGTTCACCTTAGCCGTGCTGATACACATCTGGAATAATGTTCAGTGTGAGAGAGTTGTGCAGGATTATTTGATGGGCTTTTTATAGTTCGCAAGGGGGTGGCATCCATAGTCCTCTCCCAGGCAATATTTAAGCAGAAACCTCAGTAATACTGTGGACTGCTGAATGGAGTCTTTAGTTTGACTCTCTTTAAAAAAAAAAAAAAATCTTAATTTCTGATAATTTTGTTTTGATTATATATAATGGTTATTTCAAAAGTTGTATAATTTTTTTTTTAATTCTCTGCTCTGTAACAGTAATGTTATTACTGGCCATACTGGGGTGTATTAATACTTGTAACAGACTATTTGGTGGATCATTTTTTAATAAAAATGGAAATTCCTCTCCATTGGAGATCAGGTATTTTCCTTTTCTTCCTCCTTCAAATGCCGTATGATATAATTTGTAGCTAGACTTCTGTACTTTGCTCTTCAAACAGAGCGGTAGAAGGGAATTCTTCACTTGCAGTGGCAAGAACACTTGCTTTTGCTGGATTGAAGAATTAATTGGAGGCTCTGTTAATGGTCCTTTATTGGTAATGATCAATAGACTCTGGCAGAACTGAATATGAAGCCCATTTTATTGAACTCTTCTCTAAGTGCATCCTGTGTTCATTTTAGCTTGGCATTTATAAAAACACCTGGGAATAAATTAAGTTATTCCCTGTGATGATTGAAACTCAAATTTACCAGAAATTTAAGGTAGAATTGTAGAATCTTTTTCCTTGATGTTGAGAAACGGAAACTACTGAAATGCCTTGGGTTCTAAGCAAGAGAAATATAAGTAGACCACAAAGTTTTCAAAGAACTACTGAAATAGATTAAAGTTAGACTCGTAAGTAAATCATCCTTCCACCTTTGTGCCCTTTTAGAATGGATCTTTTCTTCCAGTCCAGTTATTTTGGTCCACTAGATCTGTGTAGTTTTCTCTTTTGCCTTTCCTGAGAGGCTTCCATGAGTGACAGTTTCTGCTTCTGCTACAGGCAGAAGGCCACTTGCTGTTTCTGTCCCATGTTATCATTGCCCTGCCCTGCTGATAGTCTTTGATTGTCCTCAGAAAGAATAATGGGTCATTCCCTAAGAAAATTCAAGCTAATTGAATATACAGAAGTTAGGATGTATGTAAAATAAGATGTTTCCCCTTTGATGCACCAATCTCAAGCTTTTAAGATGAGAGAGCATATATACAAAGTATACAAATCAATAATGCAGGTGGCACCCATTGTATTTGTAGCATGTATGTATAATATAAATCATTCATTGGTTTGTACACCATCAAAATTGTGTTCCTTATTTTTTGAGGATTGAAGATTGAATCAGACATTTTTAATGCACTTCGTGTCCTACTGAAATTGAGTCCGTTCTGCTAGGAGAACCTACAATTATCTATTTATCTTGGTTTGTTGTTGGCTTTGCCACCTTGACACAGCTATGGTGGGATCTGGGAATGCCCTCATAATTCACATCCAATTTTTCTTACTGCAAACATATATTTGAAACTTCTTGAAAGTGAAGCAAGCACCGTCTAGCAGGCTCAGGCATACAGCCTACACGATGTGTATATTAGGAAAATTGTAGTGCCTTGCAAATGGCCCGGTGAGACTACTTAAAAATTGATTGCAAATTGGCAGGCAGACACACTAGCTAATCCTGGAGTGAAGTTTATGATTTGTTTATATTTACCTAATCATAATTTAATTTTTCTACTGTTAACACTTAATGCTAAACCAGTTTCCTAGTATCATCAAGTTCCCAGTAATTTTAAGATTCCAAGAGAGTAAGTAATAGCGACAGTCAGAGGAAAACATAACTGTACTCAACCACGAAGGTCAGACTTGGAAACAGTTGTCACATGCAAGATTTAGTAGTTTAAATAAAAAAGCTGCTTTGTCTTTGAACAGAATCTCAAGACTTCTGAAGAAAAGAATTGTTACTAAATCCACTTCCTAATTTTCATTTATCTTTGTTACTCTGGTTCAGAGATTTTCTTGAAGCTTACTTGGCTGCTAGAATACACAGATACAGCTCATGTTTGTGTTTCTATGCATCCGACTTTCTGTTTCCACAAATTGAAATATTTTGCTAATGAGATTTCTATTCTTGTCGGACGTAGTGTGTCCCAAGGAGAATGCCAAAGGGATGAGTCAAAGGAAACAAACACTATTCTGTAAATAGAAAAGGCATGACAGACTAGTAGATTCTGTTCTGTCTTTAAAAAAAAGTAAATAAAGGAGAGGGAGGCAAGAAGAGATGTACATCTCACTACTGAATGTTCAGGTTTTCCCTTCTGGTTTAAAAAAAAAAAAAAAATTCTAAGTCTGTAATTTACTGCTCTTGTGATAATTTCAGCTCTGCACTGAAACAAAGATTTTAAATTCTGACATGAAGAATATGTCTTTATCCAAAGATATTTGATGAAGAATAGTGAAGGACCAAGAAAAGAAGAAATCCCCAAATTAGCAATTCTTAGTAATATACATTCCTCAGTATTAATTCTCTGGGGATAAGAAGTAAGATTTATATCCGCCGTTACCTCTGGCTTGCCAGTTACTCAGCTTTCAGCTAACTTTAGATTCACAAATACTCAGTGTTCAGAGCTTTTCCTCAGTGTTCAGAGTTTTTCCATGTGTACCTATGGCCTTTTAAGTGTAGAATTGAAAGGATACGAGTAGTAATATAACAAATATTTTAAATTGTTACCCATATTCATCATACAAGAAGGCTTTTTCTTGTAAGTCTGTGAATCATGTTACATCGGTTGAGAAGACATATGCTACTTGCATGATGTTTGGATATGTCACAAGTATTTCTGTTCCGCATTGATTTGTTTCCATGGATTAGTGCCTAACTTTGAAATTCAAGTTCAGTATTTACAAACAGCATTGGAAAGTTTTTCATCATCTATGTTTCCAGTGGCAATAATAACTTGGAAGGAACGGGTGATGGGTTTAATTTGTTTCATTGCTTTATTAAAGGAGGACCTAACTTTCTTTAATAAAGACTTGTGCACAGGTATGCTTGCTGAGCATATAGATAGTATCACCTATTCATAAAGTTATATTAACAATTTGTGATGGAGGAGTAAACAGAATGCATTGGTTCAGCATTAGTACTTTTGACCTGTATTCCTCTAACTATTTAAATATTTGTTGTGTAATTGCGTAAATAATTGTGTATTTCGCTTTGGACTGACTGAGTTGTTTCAGTTCCAGCTCCAGTTTGGCAGACTTGTTCTCATCCACTGATACGAGTGGGAGTCTATTCAAGTAGGAGAACTGGAGTTCAGCATGCAAGATGTCTTTCGTGTCAATATTCATACACTTTTTTTATCAGAAAGGGCTGCTCAGAATTATGACTTGAATTATGTACAATTCTAGGTGTCTACGAAGAAGAAAGCACCTTCTCTCCAGTTAGGAATCAAGTAAATGAGAGCTTAATCTTTTCAATTCAACATGTGATTGAGGAAAGGAGGGATGGAAAGGGATGACGTGGTAGATAGCAGAAAGTTAGCTGTCTTCAGTATGCTGGAGAGGTGGGGTGTGAAGGGTTTTAACTTGTGAAGAGCTGGCGACTGATCTCTTTTCTTCTGAGGCCAGCAGAAGGCATTGTTCAAGACCTGTATCAAATGTCTCAGCTTTATATCAGGGCCTGAAGGCATGACGTGTCACTTCAGGTATCCTGCTCATGGTGCAGGTTGTACAATACATCTTGCTGTACCTAAGTTCATAATGGCTGAAAGCTCCGTATTGTATTTTGATACTAATATGAAAAAAAGAGGAGGGGAGGGAGGTGGAATCTAATTATAAATAAAAGTTGTCAGAGCTTGCTACAGTGAAAGGATAAAATTTTCACCCCCCTCTTAGTATTCATACTTGCCTTTGTTAAGTATGCGTTTATAATGCTATTACTAACAGTTGTGTACTGTGATGCTGGATTTTGGGTGTTTGTATTTGCATGCTGATAGCTTGATGCCCAGGAATACTGTGGAAAGGAGCTTCTGCTGTGCAGATTTAGATATGGATGGATCCAGATTGTCAGGATACTATAAGAAAGAGATAAATGATGCATGTATACCTATACAAGCTTGTATGCATGTCTTTCTGGAAAGTCCTGAACAGAAATGTGGAAAACACAATTTTTTCCTTAAGCTTTATATGTTTGCATGAATAAGAGGCTTTTATATCAAGAATCAACAAATTAAGCTGCAGTTTGTTTGAATCTGTGTTAAATCATCCTAGTGATGATATCAGAGGTCTGCATCATGCCCATATACATAGAAAATAGGGTTTAGAGTCTGTTTATAGAATAATACAGAAATAATGTGGATTAATCACTGTAATAACACTAGACCCAGAGCAGAAAATTTTACTGCAGTATTATTAGTGTTTGGGAAGGAATGCCATGTCCTGCAAAAACGTAAGTGAGGGAGCCAAGGGAGGGTGAGAAACAAGTGCTTAAATCCAGGTTTTTTTCTTGGTTATAGCTCATTTATCTTGAATAATCTGTTGGCTCTAAATGTCTTGAATAATGCCATTAGAGGAAACTTCCCTGTGGAAATGAAAATTGTCCATACAAAGGACCTTGGTGGTTTGGGTGTGTTTGGGGTTTTTTTTGTTTGTTTGTTTGTTTTTGGTTTTTAATTGGCATATTAATTAACTGAATGCTAAACTGGGTAGAAGATGCTTTTTCATACTGCATAGTGATAAAACACCTGAAGTAGAAAATTTGTCTGCATATACGGGTTTTAGGGGTCCATTTAAATGGTTTTTGTTCTTTTGGTTTGAATGATGTTTCTTGGTTATTGCCATGATTTGGATTCTCTTATTTAATGGTGCAGTGTATCACTGGTTTTTACACTGACTGAAAAAATTACAGCTAGATTAGGCAGTCTTTGATCTTCAGTAATTAAATTATGAATTGATTTCACAACAAAAGACTAAGATGCTTAGACATCTTCTAGAATAGGTTGATAATGAATATCTGTAATACTTAACACTAGGAACACATTGCTTTTTTTTTCTTTGAAAGAAAAGAAAAAAGTATAGGTTACTGTGAAAGGCAATTTAAATGAGTATATTCTTTTCACACTGAAACAATTTCAAGAATAGTATAATGACTAAAAGTATTAAACATACTTAAATTCATATGTAAAGTATGGCAAATGAATATGATTCCATTTATTCTATGGAGTAGATTTAGTTGTGCTAAGTGAACAAAAGCCTCAGGGAGCCAAGTTCCACTGAGATTAAAATAGATCTAACTTGAAAAAGAATATAGCCTGAGTTGCAAAACAAGCTGGTTTACGCTTTATAAAGCTACATGCCAATATTTCCTTTCCTGAGTAGGCTTCTTCTACCTATATGGTAGGGTTTCATTGTTCTCCTTTTCTTTCCCAGTCTCCAATACCCCTTCATCTCCCATGAAGAGTTTTTCTTTAAGAAAGATAATTTGAGTACATTTTGTGTTACTTGGCTTTAAAAAAAACACAGTAAAAGTGGGAAACCTGTCCAAGCATACCTGCCTCAAGTCAAGCAATTGATTTATTATGATAATCTCTCTCCGTTCTGATTAAAAAAGAAACCATAGCAGGACTCCAGAAACCAAAGCCAGGTTCTTCTAACACTTGCCGTAGTATACATCTGAATAAAATCCACTGCAAAGGACAATCTAGTCTGGCCTGCTTTTATGAAGAATGGCTAGTAGGGGCAAAGAAAGTCAGGGGAGAATTTCTAGATAAAACTTAAGACGTGGCAGCTAGAGGGAGTGACAAGAAAGATTTCCCTCTGTGCAGCAGGACCGTGAGGAAAACAGAAGGTTATTTTTCCAGGCATGTCTCAGACAGATTGGGTTGAAATACTCATTGGTGTAAGGCCATTAGACTACAGAAGAGTTACCCTGGGTTAAACTTGTCCTCACTATGTCTCAGACAAGGGAAGAATTCTAGCTTTGAAGAAAGCAAGCTAGAGATTTATTCTCTTTTAAGCATCTCCTCCTACACTGTTGTACCTTTTTCTCTGCGTTAAAACTTTTTACCAGGAAGACCCTGGTTTTGACAATGATCTGTCAGCCGTCCAAGATAAAAGAACAGAATTGCTGAAGACTTTACTCAAGAGCGTTGTATAAAGCCTGAAAAGAATTGTCCACTTTTAAGCTGACCTACATTTAATTATATGGTTAGAGCTTTTAAGTGAGCACTGGGATTTGAGATTGGATGAAGCCTGCAATTTCTATAATAGCTTTGAGAATGTGAGCTTTGTGACCTCCTGTTTGTTTAGAATTGATGTTGCATGTCTGATGCTGCCTAACTGTATATAGTCTTGCGCAGCAGAATACACAATGACACAAAAAGCAGAAGCTGACAGTTTTAGGTAAGTTTAAGTCCTTTACAAATGTAGTAAGTATAATACATGTGCTAATAAGAGTGCCTAGAGCTTTTATTTCATACTCTGGTTGTTGCTGCAGCAGAGCTGAGTAAGGATCGTTGAAATGCTGTAATCTTTGGACATTGGTTAGCTGTTGCTGAAAAATCGCACAAAATGGTTCAGAAGCTGAGTTAGTGACTGGCATTTCTCAATCCAGAGAGACCTGAAATGAGGAGTCTCTTCTAGATTAGTATTAGGATAAGTGAGGCACTGTGGTAATAGTACAATTTGCTAAAATGACGTATTTTCTTGTAAAGAAGTAGCCAGTTGGTTGAATTATTTGCATTAGAACAACTTCATTTGCTGAACCTATTCACCAGTTGTACTGTGACAGGTGACTGCTGCCTTTATAGGCTGAACTAGTTTGAAACTTGAACGCAGGGAAGGAATAAGATTCTGGATACTATACAGGCATTCTAGCTTGAGTTTTTGCCACTGAGATAAATTGTTATGGGAGATTGCTTTTGGTCCCTGACTGTATATCCTGTTCTATATAGCAAGGGGATTCTGTGCAAGCCAGGGGCCTTTTACTCCCATCTGGAATGGGAGAAGGACCTTCTGGCAGTTAGAGAGTAGCCGGAGATATGTAAATCTAAGGAATTTTTAGACACTTAAAAATTTCCCTTTCCATGCTGATTACATGCATGGATCCCAGATTGAAAATTACCTGGCAGGTACACAAAGGACTGAAAGCAAAATCTTTTGGCTATTAATAGTTTGCTTCTGCATTTAATTCTCTCTTCTCCTGCTATCACCACAGCACACAGGGTTGTCAGGCAAAAACAAATACTTATTTTCAAGAACAGAAATAGTTTTGCAAACATTCATGAATACTCTCAATATTGTTTGCTTCACTTAACTGGGGAATGAAAAATGCAATGTGAGAGAAAATATGACTGAAATTGGGAACTAGATGTGGGACTTCAACTTTCTCATTGCCTGATAACAAGTTCAGTGCTTCATATCAGCTTCTTATTGGAATAGGAACTGTGAATTTGTATTTAAGGATACAGCCAGCTTAAAACGTTCAAATTGAAGTTATTTGACAGTGAACAACCTTTCTTTGAGCAAACCTATGCACAGAAGAGTTCTCTCAGTTCTGTCAGGCCCACTAGCTGAAAATACCTAGTTAGAAAGAAGTACTTTAATAATTAAATAGTCAACACTGTTTTGGCTATAGAAGTATTAATTACAATAGCATCTTCTCTGTGACTGGGCCACTTGCCAATGAGAATCTGACATGAAAATTGGTGAGTAAGCAGCAAGCTTAATATTGCAGCTTTCATTGCTTTGCTGGGAGCAGCACTGCTACCACTGGAAAACGTATGAGAAAGTTATCTTCTTGCAATATATTTGTAAAGAGAAGAAGTTCAAAATTAGGCCTTTTATTTTCACGGTCTGATCTGCCGTTGTCAGGAATAAATTCTCCGCTTGTTAAGACAAACGCATAACTGAATGAATAGTATTGACCACGTTATGTTTATTTTTCTGATTTGGAGTTCATTGGCTGTAAGAAAACTATTTTCCATTTCTAGCCTTCAAAATAAAAAGCAGGAAGAAGTAGTAACCACAGAATCAGTTCTGTAAAAGAACGTTCTTTTCCAGTTTGTAAAACACCTGTAAAGATGGTACTAAATCCTCACTTGAGCTAAGCACAAGGCAGATAATCTTCAGCAACGGGGAGGATTCCTTTATTTTGTCAGCAGGACTCAATACTGGGTTGAGGCAGAATTCTCCCACTTTACCTAGAGGCCATACCCTTATCTAGGAGGCAGCAACTTTCACAACTGCTGTGAGCATGGAGTCAGCACTTCCTTCATTACCTTGAATGATTGTGCAGCAAATCAGCTATGGGAAGATTATACGGTAGACAAATCTTACTAAGGCTACATTCATAACTATCAGTGGCAGAAGCTCATGTTTTATGTTTGGGCATAGCAACCTGTAAGCAGCTCAAAGCTGTTTCAGAGTCAGCGCTACAGGATGCACTCCAGAAAACACAGGGCGATATTTTTGCAGTTCGAAAATGTTGTGTGCCATTTTGGTTTAACAAGCCAGCAAAGAAAAACATCTTTTCCTGATTTGATCTCCCGGTTTGATCTCCTGCTGTGTGTAGATACCGTTTGAAACACAAGTAGCACAGCTTACATTTGCCACTGTTGGTGAGATATATGTGGTATTTATCATGACATTCATTCCTTTTAGAAGTGTAAAAATTGAAACTGCATTTGGGTCATATTTGCTCTGTATGGAAGATGCAGTGTTACAATATGGTTCAGGCTGATGTGAAAGCAGAGGGGCTAGGCTAGGACTGCTAGCTTTCAAGTCTTGGAATCACACAGTAGGAGTTTATCTTCTTATTTGGAGAGAAATACATAAGGCTTTTTGGTACTGGGACCAGAAAGTATTGTATGATGTTACAGCAGATCCATTCAGTTCCAGACGTCTATAGTCAGGCTGGAAATAATGTAATGAGAGGAGCACTGCTTCCTGCACTATGTATGCGGCACCATTTCAGAGCAGCCTGAGGAAATATGAGGGGAAAAAATGACGCTGTATATGGGGAGGCTGGTTGTGGAGGGTATAAAAGTAGTTGAGCAGGAAAGAAGGGAAAAAGGAGCAAAATAAGTAAAGGCAGCATGTTTGCTGCAGGGAGGGGAACACTGGAAATAAATGCAGAGTGTTTCCACATGTGCAGGCATTATGAAGAGTCATTGTGTGGCAGTCATTTCCTACCAATGTGTTCTTAAACCTTTAAAACTCCACAATCTGTTTTCCTTAAATTAACCCACTTGTGAAACTATTTGTGAGACCACAAATGTATCTAACATTTGTGTCTTACAGTTAAAGGTTACGTACATACTACTAACATAGCCTGCAGCAAATAAAATCCCTTCCTCCTCCTGTTTTGAGCTTTATCTCTCTGCTCTTAGCACACGGTGCAGCTCCTCTGTTTCTCCTGTTCCAGCTTTTGTCTTCTCATAATCGCCTGTGCTCTGTCCGTGCCGTACCCACAGGAGTACTTGCTCCTTGCTTTCCTTCTGTGCTGCTGTACCTTACATGGTAAGCGAAGCAGCAATATCCACAGAGATTTCCTCACTCTTCCTAGCAAAGCATAAGGCAACTGCGGTATCTAGGGTAGTGCACAGTGGCGCTGCATGAAATCAGAACGTAGTCATGAACGTAAGTCGTATGTGATTTAATAATTTCATTCTAACATGGGTTCTTCAAAAGCTGTAAAAATAGATTTTTTTTTTTTAAACTTATGTCTGTCCATAATTTGATGTTTAGAAGTTCTAATTTTACAAGAACTATTCCTTAAACTCCATCAGTGCTGCCTCCTTTCCCCTGCTACGCAACCAGAGACTAACAAATTTGCTCAACCAAACAAATGAGTGGTGTTGGACATTGCTGAGGCTTGTTTCTTGAGGGACGTCAGGTATACTTGGTCAGAAATTGGACTAAATCACTTTGCAGCTTCATCATTTGTCTGGCTTGAATAAACTCAAAGCATGGGGAAAAAGCCATTAATCTTTTGCCTGTGGTGGGGCAGGAAGGGAATGTGAGAGGGGCTAAGCAATGGAGTTTCACAGGGACGGTTATGACTGCGATGAGGTTGACTGTATGGATTTTTTTTCTTACCTGCTTATGAGACTGGGCTGCTTTGTTTAATACACATAATGTGGAAGTAAAGGGGAGATCACTGATGAGGAAGAAAAGGAATAATTGCTGTTGTCATAGTAAAAGAACTTTGAGGACTTTCATTAAATCCTCATGGCTTCTAGCTATAGCAGCATCTTCCACAAGTTAAATTTTTAATTTCTGAACTATGTCATTTTATTTTTTAACATTGTAGAACACTCCATCTTAAATAAATGCACTGGTTCAGAAATAATAGCAGGGAAAGAACCAGAAAAGCTGTACATTAGTTACTCAGACTTCTGCAAAATCCCCCACATTTATTTGACGATTTGGACAAGTAAATTAAGTCTTTATTTGCTATTTATTTACTTTAAATAACTCAACTTATATTATTGGATACCTGTGATGATACAAAGCTGGAATATAATGTAAACCCAGGGTATGTGTAATGCTGATTTCTAACAAATATACCATAGGAAAGTGTCAATTAATTTGAATGAGGCCATTTTTGTTGAATTGTGGATGTGGATAAATAATGCATAGAAACACAGTCTATTTGATAAAATTTTACCAGAGGTTATTATTAGAGCTTGCATTTGTATTGTCTTTATCTGTAATATGCAGGCTGTGCCTATGCTCATCTTGTACTGTCTTACACTAGATGTTCTATCAATGGTGGCAATAGTCACTCTGTCATATCATTCTGCTCAGAGAAATGTCTAAATAACATAATGATAGCAAAATTTCCACGACTGCTGTACTGTTTTTGCTGCCATTGTAGCTGTTTAGGTAATGGCACAAAAGCAGTAGTTTCCCCTCAAGACTGCCTTAAATCAAATCTTTGCATTCAATGTAATCACTCTTTCTTTGGTGAGAAAGTTGTAGGGATTGAAAATCCATGCCAACAAAAATTAACAATTTAGTTGTTATGTTCTATGGGTGTCACATTTTAGGTATTAATTTAGATATTTTTTGAGTGCCCTATGAAAATAATGTCATGATGGTAAGATTTGTTGTCTATTTAAAGGTTTATACATGCATCAGAATAGCGAGGGTATGCAAGAGGGCATGCAGCTGAGCAACATAAACATAATGTAAAAAAAGGCAGATTTGGCTTTAAAAGCTTTTTTTTTTTTCCTTGATTTAGTGATAGTTTAATTTTGTGTTTCGTTTTACCTCTGTAGAGTTCAGCTGTGTTTTAAATTAATTTATTGTGGTGGTTTTTGTATTTAATGTAAGAATTAAAACCTGCCCCATGCTCTGTTATTTGTTTCCTTTGTAACATGTAAACTCAGGAATTTTTTAATGAATAATTCTGACAGAGGAAAACAGTACTAGGAAGAAAATGGAGGCTGAAAGTCTGATACTGCAACCAGTTTATCTTACTCCTAGTCATATTCTTTGACACATCCTTGATGAATGCCTTTAGAGCAATGCTGATATCCTACAGCAAAGGGAATGGTGGTGGCTGTGGAATCATATGCTGTAGAAGTTTTTGTACAATGTGTTTTTCCCTCCTTCCCACTTATTCAACTAGCATTTAGAATGACCATATATATTTTTTTTTATAGGGACTTCTGCAAAGTTTTTTTTTGTTTTGTTTTGTTTTTCAGCAGAACTAGGTCAGTACTCTGTCTGCATTTTCAGATGGATGCTAAAATAATGCTTGCAGAGTTCAGAGGTCATGCTGCATAATTTAGCCTTCCTGTTTGGGCTGGCCATGAATAAGTGATACCAATTAAGGAATTTGTAGCACTAGCTGTAGCAAACATGGGTGCTAGTGTTGCATAAAGAAGATATTTCTTCATCCAGAAGAAATCCATTTGGAAATAGAAAGATGTTTTCAATCATTGCTTACCTGTTACTCCCACCTGTAATTTCACATTGCGACTACATGCTGTTTGAAGAAAGAATTGTTCTTATGACTTGCTAAACTGCTCTCTGTGGACGTGAGAAGAAGGATATAAGCAAGATTTTCTGATATACATGATCCAGTGCAACAGAAATATTTCTGTACTTCAAATATTCTGATATGTGTTTCTGTGATTTAACAGATAAATCAGTACCTTTTATGTTTGTTCACATCTCCACGGTATTAATGACACACATTTAAACTGGGTGTTTTGGTTTTTTTAAAGACTTTAATTTTAGATAGTGAGCAGAAACAAGAATTCTTATTGAAATTCTATTAAAACATTGAGCTTTTTAGTTTGCTTAATATAAAATTACATGATTAAGGATGTATTTTTGTCTAATCTAACATTTAGGATTAACTGGTTACAATTTTGCCCGTAATACTAATATTGTAGCTTCTGTCAGAACAAAGTTCATGTTTACTCGAATATCAATTAGCGTAAGGGGGAATTAATTCAATTCATATACTGGATGCACTACTCATTACTCAGGACATCTAAAAGCAGAATTTATATAAAATTACTTGATTGTAATCTTCAGAAAATGAGGTTACCTTTAAACTCAATCCCAATTCTTAAATATCTGTTTCATAATAATATGGTCTGCAGTTTTTAATACTGGGAGCTTTATTCATCTTGGCTGTATCAGTGTTTAGTTAATGATAGATTAAAAAAACCCAACAACCCACCAGCAACTTAATTTCTGTATACAAAGGGATACTTCTGTTAGTGCTTTTGAAATTGTGACATTGCATTATGTATTTCTTCCATCAGAAAATGGTACTGAGAAAGAGTAGCTAGATGTATCCTAAGTTAATTTTAATTTTTTTTCAGTTATAGTAGAATGAAAACTTATTTTGGTCAATTCTTTTGAAGACTGCTGTGGTTTTACTAACTTATTTTTAACATAAAAGTGTTTCACTTTTCCTGAACTATTATGGGAAATACCAGGTTGTAGTTTTGCGCTTTATAAAAGCTCTTTGAGTTCGTTAATAAGTCACATATCAAAACTCATATTCTACTATTGCATGGGATATTTAACTGATATCTGTTCTTTTCAGATTTGCTGTGGGAACATCTGGCTTTTTTATTCAACAGGAGAGAATCCAAAGAGGAGACAAACAGCTAGACAAAATATCTTAGTTATGAATTCTGGTTTAATAAATGTGCTTTCTATGGATGATTCATAGATTTTATGATTACATTCAATTATTTTTCAACAGCTCATGCTTCTTTTCATCAAGAATTTCAATCAATGCCAACTGATTAATTATCATTCTACTAGTAGCCTTTTGTCTAATAAACAGTCATAATGAGCATGTTCAGTCTTGGCATATATAAATGTCAGTGATGTACTAATAAAATACTTCTAGAATTGGATGCCGGAGGTAGTCATGCTTTAGATCTGTTTGTGAGGAGACAAAAAAGCAATCTCCTACCCTTTGCTTCCCCTTTCCATCCAAAATAAAAGCTGTAGTTGAGCAGTAAGGCAGGGTCAAATTTCTTCACTCAAGAAGAATTTCATTGTGCCATGGTGAAATACTGTTAAGTCCCTTGTCTTGACCTTAATTTTTACATGACAGTTTGTGCAATGCATTCTGGAAATATTTTTGAGTGGCTTTTCCCATACAAAGTGTTCATGTGCATTGTCACTCTGACAAAAACAAGATCCCTGCAAAGCAAAGGCAACCTATGAGTATTAGATCTTTGTGTGACATAAGAGGATGATGTTAGTGCCCTTTCGATGTTTAATTACGAACCAGCAACACACACAACCTTTCCAAACCAAGGATGGATATTGCCGAATCACGGATAGATATTGCAGAAATGAGTGCTGCCTTATGGCTCAAAAACACTCTGGTCTTATATACCTTTGAACAGATGGTTCATTTAAGTACTGGCAGTGTAGCTTGACTAATTGCTTTAGACCTTCAATTTTTCTGCTTTATTTGAGTAAGAAGTGGGCAGCCCTGCCTGCACAGATATATGAACATATGAATTGTAAATAAAAACAGAATATGGAATGTGAAACCATGTTTAATTGTATGAGGTGGTTTTCTTGAATTGTCACAAAATGTATTAAGGAGAAACAATAATGGTTGCCTGGTTTTGAACTTGGAAAACTGGTTAAATTTCTAGCCTTGCAGCTGTGCCTTACACCAAAGGCTTCATGCCCTCTTACAATGGATGCTTGTGGAAGAGTGGGATAGACATGTAGTGATAATTCCCCAGAATGTTCTCCCATACTCCTGTGTGTTGTGACTTAGAGACTTTCTGCACTAGATTTACTGTGCGTGTGTGTTTAACGGCCCTTGACGGATTTTTCTTTTGCTAATTTAATGGATTTTTGACTATGTATTTTTTTAGCATTCCTAGAATCCAGGGGCAGAATGTGCCACTTAACTGTACATTGTGTGAAGAAGTTTAATATTTTTGTTAATGCTGAACATACCAATTTTTTTCTGTTGCCACTAGTCTTTCATTTGCAGGTACAGGGTCTGCTGATCATTGCTTCTTCAGACTAGGTACAGTTTCACAGATCTTTGCCATATCCTTCTTCAATTATCTGTCTTCTATTCAGAAGACTCTTTACTATATTCATGTGTGTATATATGAACGTAAGCGCACACATGACATGCACATACATATGTACACATATACATATAGCTGTTCCTCACACTGAAACTGTTCCACACCTTTAGTTAGTTTTCCTGCCCTTCTCTGTACCTCTTTGTGTGTCCAGGAAATCTATAGTCTTTTAGGGATGGGGGAACAAAACAGTAAACAGTATTCAGGATATGACTGCACATGGATATTTAGTAGCTCTTTTTTCTTATAGTTTCTAAGGTTTTGATTTATCTTTTTGTCATTGTTGTGGAACATAGAATGGATCTGTTTTAACCCCAACTGCTCATTTCTTAGTATTTATACTTAGCCCTCATTTTAAGTGTAAAATTAAGGTTTTTCCTCATTTACTTATACTTCATATTTCATCTGCCATTTAACACACAGTCAGTAGGTATTGGGAGGGCTTTCTGCAATTTCTGAGTGTGCTACCCTTGGTAAATTCTTAGCAACTTCTCAGCAACTTCTCAAGAACTTTGTTACCTAAGCAGTCCTTTTTTCTCTTTCCCTGTGAAGATTGCTGACCAGCCCAGATTGCTGTAACACTCCTCTTCCCACTGAGAAAATGCATCACTTTACTCCTGCCCTGTGAGGGCTTTCTTACCCTATGACAATTTGCTTTCTTTCAAGAGGCTTTAGGGGTGGTATGGCTGAATGTGTTGGGGAGTGTCAACTTGATCTTCCTTGTCTACCTTTCACCCTTGCACAAAACCGCGTGTTCGATGACAGTACTTTGCTGTGTGATCTCAGGCATGGTCTGTTCTTTTGACTCCAGCTGAGCTGGCCACGCTGATGAATCACATTGGTGAGCTACTGTGATATTACAATTTATTTGAAATTGAATCACCATGTGGAAACCTCTCAACACAAAATTAATTTTTCTCCTTTTTATTTTAAGGTACGCTTATAGCAAAGGTAAATGCCACTGCCCAGGGACTTTGCTTGTTGCGTTTAGACTGTAGTCTTTATTTTGATTATGGAAAAATATTATTTCTGACCATGTAGTGTGATCATAGGCCAGTCTAAAGAGTGCCAATTTTCTGTGGTTGCTACGAAGTCTGGTTAGCATTGCACCTGGCCAACTTTTGACTTTCTCGTTGATATACTATGATCAAGTTAAAATGACCTTTTTCGTAGATCTGGAGTGGATTCAGTTCCTCTGGTCTCTTTGTTGTATTATTTTATTGTCATGGTGCTGTATAAAGACCTAAAGTACGTAATGCAAACAGGATCTTGGTGAATTTACATTAAATAGCAAGATGAGTGAGGATTACCCTCTCGTGCCTCACTTGTGTGCCCTGAGACTTTTAAATTATAGATGTGTACTCCAAGATTTCCAGTGCAAAGGAGACAGTGAGAGAAATCAGGTCCAAGATAGTTAAATGTGACAATTATAAATATATCATTTACTGGGAAAATCTGTGTGGAAAAAACCTCTTTTTTTGGCATAGTTCGTAAGCGTGGGTGTTGCTATCAGTGTGTTTAGTGAATGGATCTATTTACACTGTAAATGTAATATTTCAATCCCTCACAACAATGCAAATAGTCTTTGAAAGACATTTCTATGCAGCAGGTTTTTTTTTTTAATGTTTGAGTTCTGTGCAAAGATGAAGGTGCTGTCTACAGCTTAAAAGGAAGCTAATGAGATACTATTATACGAGGCTTCCTTAGATTGTTGGGTCTTTCTCTCTGAATATTGAGCATAAACAAACTTAAACATAACTGTTGCTGTAGTCCTGCTTTCCTTTCTTGGTTAAGCAGTGGTATTTTAGCTGGTCTATCGGTACTGCTGTGCTGAATGGAGTCCGGTGTTAGAAAAACATCAGGGTGCCTCTTGCATGGTATAATACACAGAACAGGAATTCTTCACATCAGCAGTCTATCCACACCGAGCACAGAAAAGGAAGAACAAATATTTCTGCCTAGAATCTAACAGGGGAAGGAAAGAAGGAAGAAGGAGGAATAAGAGTGAGATAATATCTGAAAGTACTTTCAAGGAGGGTTTAGAAGGGCTACTGCTGTGAGGTAGGCAATCCAAGATAAACATTTAATTTCAGGGCAAATCACCTTTCACAACAGATAAAAATATTAGGAACTCTGAAATGGATGGTAATGTTGGTTCTCAATTGAATTTCTTATCACTTGTATATATTGATAAAAATACACTCAGGGTTAGTAACTGTGAAGCATTTAAGTATGATAAATACACTGCCTAATATCTAATAAGGATGCTATCTAGCAGATAATCTCACAATATTAAAATATATAACTATAATGTAAAGCATGAAGTTAGTCTTACATGGCACAGTAATAGTATGGCTTAATAGTGGCAGATACATGATCAGAAATTCCAAAGAAATGCCTGGTGATAAATATTATTCTTAAGCTTTTGTATTTAATGGCTTTGTCTGAAGACCATAATAGCAATGTGCTAGGCTGAAAAGGTGTGGTTTGTATCTTCTTTTAAGAGCTGGGATGCTTGCTTGAACTTAGGTGAATGGTTTTGGCATCCTAATTACTTAGTTTGATGGAAAACTGAAGGTGTTCCTCACGGCACATCTCATTCAAACAGGATGCTGAAATAAAGTAAGTGTTTGTAAAAATTAATAAAAGAAAGAGCTGGAAGAAAGAATGAAAAAAGTAATATAAGTTAGTATAAAACCTTAAGTTGTTACATGAGCGTTCAAAACTATTGACGTTCAGCTAATGTGGTTCAAACAAGCCTAATACACAGCCTGCACTGATAAAAATGTCCTTTACTGAGGCTGTACGTAGTTCCCATGGTAAATATCTGTCTTCATCTTCTTGGGAATGAGCTTTAGATCGAACCAGCTGAACAGACATATTTATATGCAGACATTGTTTTCATAGCTTGATCCTAAAATTTTTTTTTTTTTTTTTTAAATAGGTGCTTGTTGGCCTTGAGAGCTGTTCATGACCCTGTTCTTTTCAGCAAAGATTTGAAACTTGCCAGAGTCTAGCTTTTGTCACTCTTAGTACTGTCTACTTAAACTTGATCTTATTTCAGAATGTGGAACAGACATTGCAAAATGGCTCGGTAGGCAAGCTGTTAGAAAAGAAGAGGAACTTGATTGCTGAGGCATGTGAGTCTTCAGATTTGTGTGTGTGTTTGGGGTTTTTGGGGGTTATATCTGGCTTGAGACATTTTGGGTATTATTAGCAATATTGCTGGGTCGTCTTTACTGTAACTGAGCTTGGTATACATGTAGTTCTACTCAATGTGAAGTGCACATAGCAGTCCTACTTGACATGTACACCAGACTACCCCATCCGAGACATTTTTTACTTTAATCTCTGTATATCTCTGTATTGCCACCTTCCTGAGTCAGAGTATTGTTATGAAGATAAATTATTTGGAAAAGTGCAGTGTGTTTATAGTGATGAGGAGCATTTGCAAAGCAAATCTGAGGCTAGTGGAATAAATAAAATGTGAGTAGACATTAAGGAGAAATATTATAGAATAATTGCTTCTCAAAAGATAGCTAGCCATACTGTGAACCAAATTAGAAATGCTGAAGAAAAAAGAATATATACTGAAGAAGGTATTTAAGAACTTCAACATATATGGAAGAGAACTGAGGTTAAGTTTTATTGTCAGCCTTAACACCTCAGAGTAAGTCTTGAAAATTCTAAATACAAACCTCATGCTAAAATGAATGCAATCATAACTGATTATTTGGGGAGAGTAAATTATATTAAGAAAAACTACGCTTTATTTTCTACTAAGCGTTGTGCAGTGGACTATTTGTCCTTGTATTTCATATTCTGTCACTAGATTTCAAGAGACATTTTTTTCTTTGTTCAATAAGTTCTATGATTTATAAAAATAAACAGGGACCCAATGTACCATTTTTTCTTTCTCCTTTGTATTCTAAATGATAGCATACTTTATTATGGAGAAAATAGTACTGCAGAAAAACAAAATGGAAAATTTCAGCATAATTGAAGTACTCTTGAAGCTTCAAAACCCAACTGCACTGTACAGATTATGAAGAAATTTTAAATTTGTCCAACCATCTTAAGATGCTGCTTACAGGTTTGTCACGTAATGCGCTGAAAGTTTTGTGGATCTAGAAGGGTCCTATCATGTGGGTCTCGCAGTGTCATAGGTCGTATTTTTATTGCTAACCATCTTGGTCTTTCTATTAGAGATAACAATTCCAGTGGCTGTGCCCGAGTTTTGCATGTTATGGACCCAGTATTAGGATATATAGTACTACTACTAAAACTAGGCTACTAGTTGAATACTTATTCAGTTTAAGCACCTTTAACTGGATATTCCCTGTTGCTTTACAGATGCTTAGTTTACAGTCCAAAAGACATCTCCGCTTTTGTAAATGTTGTATTTCCTCATGTGCAACATGTTTTTACCATCTCTGGTAGCTATGTCATTATCAATAAAGCAGATATGCAGATGAGCCTCTATAGATATCGTAAATGACAAAAAAAATTCTACCTGATATATTGTGAAATTATATTGGTATTGGCAAATGAACCACAAGTGTATTGTACCATAAACTAACATTGTCTTACTGGCTTGTAATGAGCTGATTAGTAATGCAAAATAATTGCAGACAGAATTGATGTTACACTCCTGTGAAAAACAGCAAAATCAATACGACTCCAACCTCTCAGGCTGTAGTCAGATTTCTTTTTTTTTCTTTATATTAAAAAAATTGTAAAATTGATTCTCCCTAACTTGTTCTTTCTCAGTAGAAGAGCATTAAATCTGCAAGGTAAAATAGACTTAAATGAAACAATGATACTTTGCGTTTTTATGATCTAGCTTGTGCACTGTATTACATAATTCTCAGCTCTTTGTAGGGAATTAAATTCTTTAAGTTACTTCAAGTATGGTACATGTGTAAAAAATGATTATTGAAATCTTGCAGTTACATACTTTGTGGGATGCAAACCAGAATGATATCCTCCTAATTAAGCTTTTGCCTTCTGGAGGAGGAAGAAAAAAAAGGAGAAAAAAAAAAAAATAAAAAGGCTCTGAGGTTCTGACTTAAGCGGCATTTGCTAGACAGAATCAATTGAAAATTGACTTCAAGCTCCTGTCTCAGACACATTTTAATGCATGTCTGAGTGCTTTTAAACCCCATTGACCAGCTTATAAATGATTAAAATACTTTCCCTGTGGCATACAGAATGTCTTTCTATCTTTATATCCTTTTGACAGTTCACAGTTGCAGTGACATGGTGAGGGGCTTTAACCAGTTTGCAAATATCAGATAACCTACCTGTCAGCTGTGCTGCAATATAATGAAGAGTAGAATTTTGCTAATATTAGTGTTTATACTTGCAAAACAGGACTGGCTGATCACCTCTGGCCAAGTGGTACTTGTGACGACATATGTAACTGAATCAGATATGCCATAGACATAGTTTGAGAGCTCTTACTTCCAAAAATCATTAATGCTGTAAGAAATCATCACCTGTAAAGAATGTATTTACATCCAAATTGATAAAATTCTGTATTGGTATAGTGAGGAGGAAGGGGACAGTACATAAAGCAGAGAGAAAGCAAGCTCTATTTTTTTTATTTATTTTTTTTTTAGTTTTTGCAAGTTTTGAAAGCAGCACTTTGATCAGATGAAACAATTCAGTAAAGATTTTGATTTTAAGACTGCTTTTCAAGAGTTAGTTCTTTGTCCAGACATGAATATTTATAAAAATGTTTTCATGAAGTGTTTTAAGCCACCCAGTCATGCTCACTTTAGTTAGTTAGAAATAATATCTTCCAAGATTGCCTACCCCAATGAAACCAGGAGTTTTTACAGTTAGTGATTTTGTTTTCTGTTAACCTGAGGCATTATGGTTTAGCTTAAGTGAATCATTTATTTCATTATTTGTTGAACCTTTGTGGCCATTTTAAAATTATTTGAGTCCCATTTGAAATGGGAATGTAATTTCAAAGTGTCAGTCAAAATGCTGTTTTAAGAAATTTCATAGGTGATATTACAGATTGTGTGTACACCAGGGAAGAGATTAAAAAAGCAAGCAACAAGTCAAGAAAGGTTTTAATGTCAGTGAATATTAAGAAAGCATAAATTATATGGTTTAAAAGTTTTGGTACCCATATAGATTTGTACGTTTCCCCATTGAATTATCCTAGATATGACTAATTTACCTTAAAGGAATCACTTTGTGAACAAAGATGATTATATTTTCCTCTTCATGTTTCTTCACAAAACTGAATCCTTCCCTTGCTGACATGGTATTGAGAGCAATGTGTAGCGTGGGTCTCTTTTGTGGTTTGTGTACTGAGTCCTACCACCTTGCGGGTGCTGTCCAGGCTGGGCGCTGGGATATGGCGTAGCAGGTAATGTTCATCTGGAAAGAGGTTGCCACAAGACGAATGGGCCCAGATGGCTTCCTTGGGTGCTCGGATAACTTGATGCCCCTTTTGTGGACCTTGATTGTGTCTGAGATCACACTTAGGATGATTTCCTCTCGGGTTGGGTACACGGTTGCCTTTTCTTTTACCTCATTTCATTATTTCTCATTTGCCTTCCCTTTCCCTTCTGCTGCTGTTTGCAGGCCAAGTACATTTCATGAATACCTTTCTCTGTCAGAATGTGTGCAAGTCCTAGGAAAAAATATTTCAGTTTACAAAAAAGGGAATTAGAGAACAATTCCATAAACAGCAACTGTAACACTATCACCACCACAGACTGTTAAGAGCTTCATTTATGAGTGCAATTAAGCATATGGATAGCTCAGGTTTCGTCATCAGCCCAGAATGGGACAATGTTACTGAGGCAGATTCAATCTAAATCTGTAACAGTAAAATTGGTCTAAGATGTAACCCTTTAATATGCTTGGAAATGAGAAGTTGTCAGAATACTGCTTTATTTGGCAACATTTGCTGATGAAAGGATGCATTTTAATGCAGCAGGGAGAATGATCACTGACTGACAAATACACCTGCTTGATTCAGGGTGTTAAATGCCTCAAATTTATCAGAAGTAACTGAGGGGAAGTGGGGCAGAGGGGACAGTGCTCTGCTTTCAGGTAAATTACTCTGAGGGGCAAAGCAGCAAAGAGGAGAATAATTTTGTTTACAGGATGAGACCAGACTGTTCAAAACATTATATACAGAAACAATGAATGAAGGAATTGCACCAAAAATTATTTTGCATTCTGTACATTATCAGATATTTGTTATTATAGGTATTAAGCTTTGGGTCCCAACAGGAAGGAATAGTTCTGTCCCCATTTACACCCATGCAACTGCTTGACAGCTAGGTAATTACAAACATTTTTACCTTTGCTTAAAACAGACAAAAACCCAACTACTGTTTGAGAAAGATCTAAAGCAATATCATCCATGTGCTATCTTCAAATATAACTAAAGAAACACTCTTTCTACTCATTAACTTAATTTACTGCTTTCTGTTTCTCTGTAGAGTTTGCGGGGTTTGAATGATAGTGTCTCATATTGACATTATTGTTGGGGGGCCAGAAGAAGAATCACTAGGATTAGCATATTTGGTTATAATATTTCTGTTTTCTCCTTGCTTCTCAGGCAATAACCATATTTAGCAACTTCTGTAACTGTAGACCAGATTGTGTCAGGGAACAAACATCTATGGGGGTGGATCTCATAAAATTTTCTACTTCAGCAAGCAGCAAAATGAGTGTAATCAACAATAGGACT
Source organism: Nipponia nippon (assembly GCF_047370975.1). Taxonomy (NCBI): domain Eukaryota; kingdom Metazoa; phylum Chordata; class Aves; order Pelecaniformes; family Threskiornithidae; genus Nipponia; species Nipponia nippon. The sequence goes on from NW_028262391.1 coordinate 44,354,647, forward strand.
GTCAAAGAGTGGCATACCCATGGAGCTGTGGGTTCAGTGGGCATGTTATCATCTCTCTCCTGCACTGGAAATCTAAGTCATATCGCTTTTCAGAAGCAGTATTTTCTGATCAGCACCACTGAAGTATTGCACGCAAACAGACAATTTTTGTTGAGCTTGTGCTGTATTCTTAGACTTTGGGATCTCTACAGGCCAAAGTTCTGTATAATAAATTCCCTGATTAGTAGCTGAATTTGTGCAATTATCTCATTTCTGCTCTGGTTAATTTTATTTTTTTTCTTGTCATTTGTCTGTTTTCAATTCAAATAGAAAATTACTCTCCTCAAAGTCACAGTTCTGCCAGATACGTATTTGAAAGCAGCAACATATCAGTTGGACCCATAGACCAAGTGGGTTTTAAAAAAGCATGCTAGCAGCTTAGTAGTGAACCATGAAGTTTATTATAGGAATTTTGTATATAAAACCAGAATAGAATAGTAAAGTTTTAAAAAGGCAACTTGTTTCAGTGCTTTTCTGAGTATTATTGTTGAAGTCTGTAGGTAATGAAATGCCCCTTCTTCCAGTGTGACTACTGATGCTTTGAATGCCGTTTGAAGTCAACAGAGCTACAGGTGCTTAGATGTTGGTGAACTAGTTGAAGTAGTTTAGCACATTAATCAGTGGTTAACCACAGTGCACGGACACACACAAATATTCAGTATGCAGAGATATTTTGAAGTAGTTATAGGGCAGGTTTTTGCACTTACGTATGAGAATTACCTTGCTTTCTTGTTTTGCACAAGTGAAATATGTCTGGATTTGTGTGATGAGAGTGGTATGTGCTTGTTTTTTGATACTTAGACCTATTGCTGTATTTTGGAACTTTTTTCCCCAAATTCCAAATTCTTGTACTTCTTAGTTTTCAAGTGTTTACAGAATTGAAGTGCAGCGTTGTCAAGGCAATGAATGAAGTTGGTTCATGGCAATAATATCCTAATTTTTGTTTGCATCAATGAAATAATCACTTAGACTAGAGATGTACTAACATGAAAAATAAGTGAAGGATGTAATGCCCATCAGTGAATTTGAAAGTCATTACACTTTTTGAAGCATTTCCTTCATGAACCTTGTAAGAGCTTGTCTACACAGGAGTTATTTTAGAATAGCTAATTAAGAGATGGAGTATTCAAAGTAAGACATGCCAAGTGTGGAACTATTCTAGAGTAGCTTTTAGACTGACTCTACATCCAGCCTCAATCAGAATGAATTTTAAGCTGCAGAGAAGGCAAAACTTAAAACAAAGTGGACTTTTTCTTTGTGTTTCATGTTGTCTGGAAGTCAGTTATTTACTTAGTAATTTTTAATTTAACTTGATTAAGAAACTAATTTGCCCTCTGCATTGGCCAAAAGCTGTCGTAACAGTGTTGCAGGGCCTGGTCCCTTCCAAATTCTGACAAAGCTGCTTTCTTCATTTTTAAGGATCTTCTTAATGGATTTGTGATCATGCAGAGCTACACTGATACCCTTCCTCTCTTTGAATAGCCCTGCTCTGCAAGTGGCTGCATTAGCTTTAATGGAACAACTTGAGGGGAAAAAAAAATGCTACTCAGTTTGGGTAAACTGCAGGATGTGGTATTTAGACAGGACTAAAGTAAAGGAGAAAAAGAAAATAGTATCTTTTCCCCTTTCGTGTTTCTTATCTAGCTGAGCTGAATAAAAATGGGGATTTTCAGTTGTACATGATGCTGATGAAAAGTGAAATCTCACCATTTTATGTGTGAACATTTTTGCACACCTTCACAGTAGGGATTTTCCCTAATGCCTTTTGCATTAACAGCTGTGATGGGAACTCTGCTTCCAGCAGGTTCAAGTGGTTAAATCAATAATAGAAATAGTTTAAAAATACTAATCCACCGCTGCTATGTGAACATTCCATGCCCAGCCTGCCGACTGTGTATGCAAACAGATAGTGGTGGGCATCAATAATTTTAATGTTGAATTTCTCCATATCTAAAACTTCAGTAAATAGCTCTTCAGATAATTTTTCAGAGGGCAAAAGTATAGTCAGACACATGGTGTGTAACCATATGCTAACTGAAGTGATTCATTATCACTGATGAAAGGAATTCAACCAGTATGAATTGGCAGTTGATAATTTGACATATGCAGCTAAGCACTGAATAGGCACAGCATTTCTTGTGTGTGAATTCTTTTCATTATACCAGAGAAACACCGGCAGCTGAAATTAAGTAGGTGTGGTACTGTTGTCAGGAACTGTAGATGGAGTATAACGATTTCCCCATCTCTAGTAATTAGAAATTTGTGTTAGGATATGGTAATTGACTTCTGAAATAGGGTTAGGTTGAGAGTGAATTGGGGAGCATATAAAGAAGATCTAATAATTACAGCAGCAGCACCAAACTTGTATCTGGTAGAAACAGTGTAGCTCTACTACAGGTAGTGGAAACTTTAACAGTTTGCACTCGACTGAGAGTTGATTTGAGGTAGAAACATCTTGTTCAGCTTGCATGATAGGTACTCAGGATAATGAACACCATGGGTTTAGTGGCCTCAGATAAATTGAACCTGAGTTATGCTAGGCACACCTGCATGGTAGAGCATGCGGGAGAGAGATTTCCAAGCCACTGAGCAGCTTGAGTAGAAAGTGTCTGTGCTCTTAGTGTAAATGTGTTGGGTCCAACTGATGCTCTGTGGCAATGTGTGTGGTGGGCCACAGGGGAGGTATCGTATAGTTATTGTATTGCAGTAACCCGGGTTTTCTTAGAGGCTTCTGGGCATGGAAACTGTGGGAAGAGTTTCATGAGCATTAAAACATCTTTGCTAGTATGTTTCTTCATTGGAAGGTGAACAGGCAGGCTGTCAGCCTAAATAAAAGTGCATCTAATTTCTAAGCCAAGGTGTTGAGTCTTGTTTTGAACCTTTCTGTGAGCTGGCAAAGATAAAAAGTCTAACTACCCCCCTACCCGTCTTCAAGTATCTCTACTCTCCCCTCTAAAGCTGGCTTGTTATTTGTGGGCTTAATCAGGTGGTCTTTACACTTCAGTGATGGCTCTGTTAACAGAGAGTAATATACATAGTCTCATTTTCTCCAGGTGAAAAGTGCTATGTAACCTCCCCCTGCTACACACTTCCTGCCTGTTATTTATGATTTTAGCTTTGAAAACAGTTTATCCCATAATTTGACTTTGATTGTATTCAGTCCACACTTTGATCTAAAAGATTAAGATGGCTGGGGTTTTAGACGTCGTCCCTAGATGAAGATCACAGGGACTTGATGAGGGCATGGGGAATCAAAAATAATTAGGGAGAATGTCAATGTACAATACAAAAAGGTGAGCTTCTCTGCAGTAAACACCTCCCAGTAGGAAAATGAAAATGAATCTCAGTCCATGTATTCCCAGTGAATCTCTGCCATATTAAAACCCTGAATGGGAGTTAGAAATATATAATCAGACTTACCCTATAGGGATTTGAGGCATTAGTTCATCATTCCATCCAAGGCACAGTCCAGGCTTTTTCTCACTTTGAAAAACCTTTGCATTTTCAAATAGACTAGGAGGCTAAGTCACGTTTTGCCTTTGCTTGTGTCACAAAAATATATTTTCATATTTATAAAAACCAGCAATAAGATTCTATCAAAAGGAAGTCCATATATCATCTGCCTTTTATATCTGTTAGGTAGTCATGCATGGCTTTCCTCTGTTCAAGGAATTAGTCAAGCATATAACAAGTAGATCACTGACAGTTTAGAACTGTTTTTCTGAAATGGTGCATTGTCAGTTGACTGGAAACAACTTATTCTGGGGATTTCTTCCTTCTCCAAGTATGTCAAAAAGTGGTCATTCACTTTGAAGTCCACAATTGTATTTTTTGCACCAAAACCAAACCTAAGTAACTCATGGAAAAATGTGACATATGCATGTGATGCTCTTTACTGCAATACTTTATATTTTCCTTGAAACAGCATTGTTGGGAAGAGATTGGGGGTTAACTCCACATTTGAAATTTAACCTTAAGTCCAGGTATTTTCACATGCGTTAGGGGGTGGTGGTGGTGGTGTTTTGCCAAACAGTGTCTCAGTTATGGGACTCTGAAGTACACCCAAGAGAGGCAGGGGACAGGATGGCAGAAGAGGCAGATAGCCAGTCTGGAGAAAGCAGTGCTAGGCTGTGGTACTGGTGCTTTGGAAAGCTTGCTGGTTTCCCAGCTGCTTACAGGTGGGCAGGGGCAGCTGAGCAGTGCTGTGTGTGTGTCACTGTTGGCCTGGGCTAATTGTGACAGAACCTGTTATGCCTGAACTGCTTAGACGGTTGTGTGAAGGCCTGAACTATTGAGAGCTACAGAGCTGGCTTGTAGCTAACGCTGTCGGGTAAAATATCTAATCATTGCACTGTCATATACATGCATCTTTAAGCATGTTTCAGCAGATCTGCTCATCCCAGCCTTTTCGTTATGTGTTTTGACAGCGCCTAGGATCAGAGAGCTCTAATACTTTGAAACTTTATGCTACTTGCAGAATTCAAACCCCTTCCCTGTTACATTTTCAGAGCCATGGGAACGCGTTTGGTAATAGTGAGCAAACCCAGGCTCGCTCCTGGAGCAGTTGCAAAACCAGAAGGTCTGGGAAGATATTTGTTCTGAATTTTTGTGACTCATCTTGGATCAAGATTCTGTGTTATTCTGCCACAGTGCCTGAGCTAACAAGCTTTGCTGAGAGTTAGAAATATATTTTGAATTAATTTCTACTTAAACATCATTGTACTGTTAGTAATTTCTCATAGGATGATGCTGTTATCTGTGGACTTATTGTAAGTCATGGCCATGCTAGATGGAAGTTCAGCAACTTGTGCTGTTTTAGGGTATGTTATGCAAGAGAAGTTGTATTTATCTGCCATATTTAAACACTTACGGACAGTAAAATAAAAATGTGTCCATGAGGGGTTGATTTTGCCTGTCAGCTTCTGCCTAAAAGTAATTTTTGGTTGGTGATTTGAAAATCATTATAGAGAACAGAACTACATGGATTTACTCAAGCTGAGGAAGTCGCCTGCAGTTTCTAGGTCAGTATGTATGGTAGAAAACAAGTAAAATTAAGAACGTATTTTGAAGAAGCCCCTCTATAATTGTTCTGCAGTTTCTTACCATTTTATCTGTAAAATAACCTCAAGTAAAAATGGTGGCATACCTGTTCTTTACATTGGATCTATAGCGTTATAGTATCTGGGTGAACCTACAAAGCAAATGCCTTACTTCTTGTGGCAGAGTCATATTTCACAAACTATAACAACATTCCTGGTGCTTATCTTTAATGTTTTTGCACTAATAAGGATTCTTAAGCAAATACACAATATAGGGAGATTAGCTATTAGAGTGTGCCATTCACACTTACTGCTGTGTCACAGCTGGTATGCATTAGTAGGTGGTTGGTGCATGCTTTGTGTTGTGAGCTAAACAGTAAAATTAATGGTGCTGGTCGCTATCTGCAAAAGTCTGCATAGCCTTTTAAGTAACTGGGTGCCCAAGGCCATTGAGAATTTGGCTTTTACAGCAAAAGTTTGCATCCCATCATACCTTCTTCATTCACAAGGCTCACTTCTTCCTAGACAGGTATCTCTTCTAGGAGTTAAACTTTGAGTTGTGCTTTTTGGTTGCCGACTCCTTTATTGTTTAATAAAATTCTGTCAAAATACATTGTTTCAGTGCAGCATTATTTAAAACTTGGTGTAAGAAAAAAAACTTTGTCTTGTATTTCTTTCTTCTGTTCTTCAGGAACTCCTGACTGCTTACTTCCCTGTTTTTCCTTCTTCCTTTAGAAAGCTATAGGAAGCATAGCAGTGGCTCATAGGTAGTATACATCTTAAATCTCTAATGGACGTCTTAAGAATGTGTAAAAGCACAGAGAACTGGGTAGAATCTTGGGTGGAACTGGGTGATTGCCCCACTAAGGCATGCTGCCCTGTTTTATATTCTCTGGACAGTTTCCATGTATTCAGCCTGAAATACTCAGCCTTTCCTGACGTCATCCTCTGGAGATGTTTTCTGGTTATATCTGTTTTGGGAGTTCCCATCTTACCCAGTCAAAGTGTCACCCTTTTCACGCATCAATTAGTCTCATTCCCTTTAGCTGGGCAACTAAATCTAAGTGAATCTGAATTACAGTTCTCAAGTGCATACTAAATTATGACATAAATACAAGTGTATAATTAATGACAACCACTTGAACAGTATTGCACAGGCAATTTCAGTAAAAAAATGCATAAATCCAATAGAGCCTGAAATATGAATTTCAGGTATTGAACACTGCACTTGGAGGTTTTCAGAAAGCTGTATTTTCATATATATATAGAAGATGAGAAAGCTGGATTTAATGGTGGAAAAGATACTTCATTAATGTGTGTGTGTGTACCAAGATATACGCACTGTGTATGTAGAAACATATACACATGCAGAAGAGGCTGCAAATTACTGAAAATGACATTATGGAAAGATACTGAAAACAGTGCTGTTAAGAGCTCTCCCCTCCCCCCCCCCATGCTATAGTAGATAATGAATAAATGTATTACAACCTGTACTATAACTTTATAACTGATTTAATACTATAATATCTCCTTACACTGGACAGCAACTAGTCATAATATGAGTGTTTAAATTCACATTGTGATTCAAATTTGGTGCCCTATTTTATGGGGTTTTTTATACACTGTTTGTTGGAACTGAAAACTGGCTAGCTCTTCTTAGCACTCTGATTTTATTTGACCTGAATAATATTCATCCATCACTTCTGTTTTTTAAAGCATTAATATCTTGCAGCAAGGTTTCAAAATGGATTAAGTTCCTAATCTTTCACTCCAGGAGACTTAGGTTTGAATCCTTCATAGGTGAGAATGATAGTCAATATGTTATTTCAGGAGCCTAGCTGGTAAGGATGGGTAAATAAGATGGTGCTGTGATCCAAGTGCTTATTCTCAGAAGTTCTGTGTAACAGAAAATATGTAGTTGTTTAAAAAGAAAAAGCACAAAACAACTTCTTTCACTAGCTATCAAAATAAGAGCATAAGTGGATGTCCTAGGATGTTGTGAGAGGAAAGATGTTCAGACCTCTGTATTCTAATCTCAGTTTTGATTTTGTTCATATTTAGGAGATATCATATACTACATGGTTGGCTTTTAAGTGCAGTGATCAACAAGGATATGAATAAGCCACTAAGTGTAGAAAATACATAGAAAGCAGATGTATTCATTGGTAGCCATTGAGAGAGTTGTTTACAGTGCAAGTTGTTTATGGAAGTTATGAGCGGGTCAGTATAGGTGAAAGATGAAAGTGTGTGTGTGTGTGTATTGAAGCATGTGATACTGTTGTAAAAGTTGTAGAGGTTATTTTGTTTCTCGGGTCATTTAGTGTAGAAGATTCCAAAAATACGTGGAGGTGATTCACAGCAGAATCCTGGAAAGGCTGAATTGAGACAGGGAATGCTGTGAATAGGTTGGGACTAGAAAGCAGATGCATCTCAGCAGAACTTGGCGTTGGTTTAGTCTACAGGATTAAGAGCTTGTAACCATATATCTCTTGTAGTTTTAATGGGGTTGGGAGGCATTTGCCAATTCATTTTTATTTCATCTTTTCTGTATTACTGCTTCATACCTCATGCTTTCAGGAAAAACAAGCATGGAGCAGCATACCTCTTCTTCTGCATTGACTAAGCAGATAAATACAATTCTTTAAGTTCATTAAATGTGTTTCCATCCTTCAAAGCATTTAGTTATGTGCTTACCACATATAATTAGTCCCTCAAATGAAATGAATGTCATAATGAAGGCTTTCTTGCAAATAGACTTAAGAAAATATGAGGGATTTTAAAGTCAACAGAGATATTTAGATAAGCAATTGTTATTCATTTTATTATCGGTTAATGATTAGATTTAGTGGGAAATCAGTGTGTAGATTCCTTACATGGCCTTGCAAAGGTCAGTGCAGTTTTCTTGCCCAAAATTCACTAAAAATTCAATGGACTCTGAGATTCAGGACAAAAATTATCAAGATACTTTACCAGGGATGTTGGAAACCCTTTTGAAAAACAAAATTTATTTAAATAATTAATTTTCAGGAAGGATTTTTTTTTTTAGTGAAATGATGATAATGATTAAAATCTCATATGGCAGTTCCACGCATTCAGTTAGTGCCGATGGTCTTTAGTGAAACGCTGTGCTGCGTGTGGAAAGATCTGAGGTGTTCCCGTGTTCTCTAAACCTGTTTCACTGCACGGTTGAGAGTGACCAGGATGTGATGGAAACATCAATGTAAACTTTTGGTTTGGGGGGGTTATACAGTAAGACTTATCTTCAGAATCAAACCATCCCAAAAGCTGAATGTTTTCAGTCAGATTTCAGACAAGTAAGTAAAGGAGAAAGCAGTAAAAACTGCAAAGGAGGAAAATCAGATGGTAGCGTGGATGCATTTCTATGGGACAAAGAGTATTTGGTTACGGAGGAGGACCTTGTTTGTATATAAATCAAATCAGATATTGTATTAGCCTAAATCTGCACCTGGGAATATATCTGTAAATAAGTTATGTTGATATGTAAGTGTGGTCTCAAGAGCAGGCCTGCTTCTCTGCTTCACTGACAAGAGATGCAGCCAAAAGGGCCCCCTGCTTCCCTCAGTGTGTTTCTTGACCGAAGCATCGCATTCGCCATTAGTCTTTGTGGAAGTTCAGCCTTGGATCTAAGCTGCGCGGTCGGGACAAGGAGCACCAGTCAGGGAGCAGTGAGGCAGCGGCTGTGCTGGGGGGGCCTGTCCTGACAGTGCCCTGGTGCCACTGGCCCCGGGGGAGTCGGGCACAAGCGAGGTGACGAGTCGGGCCCGAGGTTACTCAGGGAGCCAGACCAGGCACCGGCACTGCTATGCCGTGGCCTGGCCTGCGCCCCCGAGGGGGTGGGGGGCTCCATGGGGCAGGGGGACTCAGGCTGCCCCCAGGCCCCTGGCGGCCTCCGGCAGGTGCCCTTCGCTGCGTAAAGGAAGGTGCGGCCTTTTCTGTGTGTGTGTCCGTTCTTTGCACTGTTAATAGGCTAGTTGGTTGCTGAAATGTCAGAATTATTTATCGTGGAGAAGCTGTGGTGGTAAGAGAGGCGTTTTGAAGTGTTTCATCTTTCATTATAATTGAATCTTTGCAGAGTTTGCTTTGCCAGTCATGGAAGCCTATGCAAAGGTTACTGATTTGTGTGGTTTCCACAAAGATGCAGCTCTGCTATGCTGGTGTTGCTTACCTCGGACAGGTTATATGTGCTGGAGAAGACGTTGAGTCAGTGATAAAACCATTACCTTTCCCCCTGACCAACAACAAGAAGCCTGAATCGGCTCCCTCACCTCCTGGTCCAACTGTTTGCAGCAGTCTTTCTGTTGCTTTTGCACAGGATGATTTTCAGAACACGACAGTAAGTTAGCTAACCCTACCATAGGGGTATAAATGTAACTCAAATTGAGTGTGCTTGATATAGGGCTTAATTGTTTGTTTAGCATGCTTGCAGGCTCCTGGAGCTCGCTTGACCGTCCTGGCATTTGGTGAGGAGAAGGAGAGCGCTGTCTAAGGTTCTTGCCAGTTTAAAAAAACCAAACCAAACCCAAACCAAAACCCCACAAAAACTGCACACAAGCATTTCCCAGAACTTCAAGTAATTTATTAACTTAGCATCAGCAGTGCATATACTCATTCGCCTTTGTTCAGATAAAACTTCTGTCACCACCAAGGCAAGAAAATACTGTTTGAGATGAGGTAAACAGGAATGATCTAACTGAGCATAAGTCAAGTGGCAAAGAAGACTTAAAAAAAGAAAAAGCGGGGAGCTTGAAAATTAAACAACTGTACCTTAAATTACTACTGGAACTGGTCAGTGGGGATTGCTATGACATTGGCAAAGACTTTTTTCATTTTCAAACACACAGTCTTAGTTGAGAGCCTTAATGAGTCAGTTCTATCTTGAAGATCAGTGGCCAGTCCACTTTCCAAGATGCTGTATTTCTTCCACCTTTTCATTTGCTTCTCTCACAGAGAAATTGTAGCTTGTCATTGACCAAATATATATCTTTCTGAGCAGAGTGCATTAATATGCTGTAACAGTCTACTTAAAACTACGAAGTGTACCTTGTATGCCTGTGCTAGTTAATCCAAAACAAAGATTAAGTAAGGTTTTTGTATATAAGGGGAAAGCTGAATGTGAAATTAAAATGTAAATCAAAAAGTAATTGGCTTTTTGTGCATAGTTTAGATAAGATTTACTTTTGAAGAATGACTTTGTGTTTTAACACAGCAGGCCAGACACCATGTGGCACACTTGCACTTAATAATGGCAACCAATCTAGGCCATAAATATTGCAAACGATGCCATTTGAATGAGGAGCCCTATGAACCGTAATAAAAACCCCTGTGATTAATTCTAAAACTGCTCTGTTCATATTAGACCTGCAGTGGCCTCCCTGATGAGATCAATACAGCGTAGCAGAGTGATTCTAATAGAAGTGTTATTATCTTTTAATCTTCAGGAGAATGCCAACTTTGAGAATTCTTCAGCATTCTGGCTGCTTATTTTCTCGGAGCAACCTTGAAGGCAGTTGTTTTCTGAAATGAAGATACATTAGAGTCTTTTCAAGGATTTATCAATAATATGACACGGTCACTGTTTGTGGAGCCAACAGCTAAAAGGCACATTTGTATGCTGAGACTTACAATTGGTCACAATGACCTTCCCTGTCAGCCTCTATTTTCTCAGCAGACAAATGCCTACGGTGAATGAGGAGTAAAGGACAGGGACGGGAGTGGGGGTGTGCGTGGGCGGGGGGGGGAGTGGGACAATACAGAGTAGTGCTTTTCAGGCAGCCAACAGCATCATCTTCCTAGAGCCTAGGTTGCATATATTATGTTTAGCTCGGACGTTTCACTGTGCGCGCTGTAGGCAATGCTAACTGGAATATGAAGTTTGTAACAGAATTTCATTATTAGTGGAAATGAAATTTTATTCAGCGATTGCTATAATGAGGAATACCTGGCAAGTCTGAAAATACACATTGTTGTCAGTTGAAACATCTAAAGAGAATCAAAAGGCAGAATGATTTTATTATGGTGTTTACTGTATTTTCACATAAAATAACAAGAAAGCATTCTTTAGCTTGTAATGTAAGTGTGGCAAGGTAAGGTTAAGTATCCAGTAGATATTTTTAAAGTTTTTTCAGGTGGGGGTGAGGGGGGCAGTGTCACCAGCCTGGTTCTGAACCTTCTGAATAATAGATTTGCCTGACCAAGTTTTATGAGGTTTTTGCATATTGTTTACAGCATTATCAAATACACATAGCTATTACATAATATGCAGCCTACTCTGTAGAAATTGAGCATCCATATGAAAATAGAGACAACAGCAAATAATGCAAAAGGAAATTCTTTGATGCTTCGTATTTGTCTCTGTTGTCTAGGAATGGAAAATGTAATGTCACTTAATTTGAAGTATCTGGGTTATAAATATGGTTTCTACAGGAATCTTCAACAAATGGGAAAAACACAGTAGAAATTAAGCTATTCAGTATAATAAAAGGAAAGTGAGAGCTAGCATTGGATTCATGTGCAGAAGCTGACAGTCGGGAAAGCTGTCTGTAGACAAAATGCTGGGTACTGCTAACAAGATATGCAGATAGATGTTCTTGTATAGAATCCGTGATAAACCAGTAAGAGAAAAATGGTGTAAATAAAGATACATTGCTTCCATTTCACACTTGTAACTAGTTTAATTATTAAGGGTAGCGATCAAGAACCTATCTTTTTTTTTTTTTTTTTATATAAAATCTGGAGTTCTCATCAGTTCTTTCCTCTGTAAAAATCACATTGTTCATTTCAGTGACTAGTAGTTGTGTGGATGTTGTGGTGTGTGGTTGTGGGTTTTTGGTTTGTGTGTTGTTTTTTTTTTTTTTTTTTTAAGTTTCTGTTTACACTATGTGTATTTCACTATGTGGATTTTCTTTTTTTTGTTTGTTTGCACAACTGGCTTTAGATGCTTGGAGGATCTGTGTTTGAGACTGGCAGGCAAAAGTTCGCAGTTCCTTGCAGACAGACACCAGTATAGCTCTGTTTCAGTGCTCTGTAATCTCAGGCTTTCTTTTGAGCATGCTTAGTGAGCCTGCTCCTCACACATACTGCTTTTTCCTGGAAGGGATGGTTCAGATGTCTCACCGTGGTGCACAAATTGAAGCGCGTTAGCTCTCCCTGAGAGTGCCCACACGCTCGAGTAGCTAGCTTGCTGTGTGTACTTGTAATAGTTTATTGTGCGCTCATATTCATGTGTTTTAAGAGCATTGTCTGTTGTACCTGTGAAGGGCTGAAATTCATCCTAAATGTAAATCTGGATTTCATTCTGTAGTCCTGTTGAGGACACATCATTGGAAGAGAGCAATTTTTTTTTTTTTTCTTTTAGCAACAAAAAAAGGCAATGAGAAATTGTGGCACTGCTAGATGGTTGCAATAAAAATATTGACACTTTTTTTTTTTTTTTGGCAATGTGCATTAATGCCATTGTGGAAAAAGCAGGTAACATGTCAGATGAGTTCCTTATCAACGGAATTCATAAAATGTTTATGGCTTAAAATTTTGTTGTACAGGCTTTCATATTTAAGTACTATCCTTTCTGTTTTAAAAAATAGAAAGTTTCAAATGCCATGCTCTTGTTTTCTCTTTAAGGAAATCAAAAAAGGAAAAAAAGCTCTCTGGCAGACACTTTTAACTATGCTAAATGTCTTTGCAAATGTAATCCTCATCTTAGTTTTGTTCTCATTTAATTGAATTAGGAAGGCATAACAAACCAAAAAGTTTACTTTCATGTCCTTAACTTTGCATAATAGCTAAGGTGTGATATGTGTTTCTCTTGTAATATTTTTCTGTGTATGTTATTCGTACTTAGCAAAGGACAATTCTTCTGCATATGAATTGTAATTCATATTCATGCTTTTGCTTCATGTCTTAAATTTTAATCAGTGTTAATTAAAATATATTTTCTTCAAGATCCTTTTCTTAATCTTAACCTACTAATACTCATGCAAGCTGTTAAACAATAGGAAGGCCTTTTGAAAGATGTTTTTAGCAGCCATACAACATTTCTGAAAATGGAGATTAAATTGTTTGGCTGTCGTCTGGTACATACGTGGTAAATACGGAAGAGATACACAGTGTAATTAAAGGATCTCGAGCTGCTTCAGGCCTAGGTTCAAGATTAGAGGCAAACAAATACCCTCCTGTCTAAGACTCATGGGAAGAAGGCCAGTTGGAAGGAATGGAGCTTAATTAAGGCATAACTTTTTAAATTTAATTCACAGGGAACTATCTGGCAGAACTTCATACAGTGCAGATCATAATTCCTAAATAATTTTCATCAAGTAGAAGGACAGTGTTATTCCTCGCAGTCTGCTACTGGGACCATTGTACACTTGTCTTATATGAAATTTAGGGGTCTTGGCTTATATGAAATTTAAAGAGTCCTTTCCTGTTAGGCAATAGGACATCCATGCTATTTCCCATCTTCAGGGGAGGCCTTTCTCAAAATCCTTTTCCATTGTAGTTCAGCGGGAACTGAATGTGTAACAGCTGTGTACACGTGTCTTAACTCTTGACCTATAGACCAGATCCTAGGGATTATATGGGCAACTATTTTTCCAGAACCATTCAGTAGCAGAAGAAAAGTAATTTTTATTCTCAGGTGATCCATATAGCACCCACAGCAAACTAAGAATACTGTGTTCGCAGTAGGATATCATAGGGAGGAGGGTGTGACGTGGGACTGTTGTTGGAGGGGTGGGTGTTTAGGGGGTCAGTGGCATACCTGACTTCTGCTGGCTCATATTAGCAGTGTCTTTTTTTCTTATTTTTCTGAACTCTATATGGGACACTTAAGAAATGTGACTTAAGTCTTCTTTCACAAGCCTCTTAAATGTCTTTTTTTATTTTCCTTTTCCCCCTTTCTGGGCTAGCTATTACATTTCTAAGTCTTGACTCTCTTGGAACTGTGCTGAAAGTTACATCCTGGAGGTATGCTACAGGTTACATCTAAAGCTATACATTCAAAAAAGAAAGTGCCATTGATCATACACACTGTTTTACCTTACTCTAGTAAAGAATTTTTAACATTGGTCTTGTTAAATCAAGTCCTGATATTGCTGTGAAACAATAGGAAGTCCTTTTGAAAGATGTTTTTAGCAGTCATACAATGTTTCTGAGAATGGAGATTAAATTGTTCAGCTGTCTGTTCTGATATATTTTGTTAAATCAAGTTATGATATATAATTTTGGTTCATCCTAAAATTTCAAGAAGTATTTCCAAATGTGGGTCATAATACATGCATAGAAGACTGATTTTTTGCAAAACTGAGAATTCCAGATAAGACTTGAATAGGAATTGGACTACTGAGCACTTTTATTTATTTCTACATGGAAACACACGTACACACATATGTATTTAAGAGTTATTAAGGTCACAGTGACTGATATATACTTGCAGGAATTTATGCGGCGTGGGTTCACCATGTATAAAATGGTCAGTTTTTTCCCTGTAATATTGAACATTGAAAGACAGTTGTGTTGCTAACCAAAAGATACAATTTGCTTATACTCAATTCCTTATTTATAATCAATCAATCTAGATAATTTTTAAATTAAAACTGTTGTTTCAAGTGTTGCTTCCCTTATTTTTAAACCATATGTATCATAAATATATATTGTTGTGGTAATAAAAACTTTAAAGTGCTAAAAATACATGCAAAGCATGGCCATTTGCTTTGCTTTTTTGCTTTCCTGTTCCCCCCACCCTTTTTTATTTTTTCACTCTGTATCTGTCTTCACTGTGCAACACCCTTACTTAAGAACACTTTGGATTCTTTACAGATTATCACAATTTGAATTCAAAAATAAAAGTTAGTCGTGATCTGTGTGTGGTGGAGTGGGAGTAATAGATTATACCAGATACTATCGGTGAAGTGAGTTGTAGTAGCTGAATATGTTGACATAGTTGGAGAGTTCTTTCTGAGGCTGAATATAAGAAAGCAAAACCATTCCAAATTAATGGCCCAGGTGGATGCAGAGATTAAACCCTTTTATTTAAACGTAAGAAAACTGACTTTGAAAGTAAAGCCGTATAACACAGCTTGGAAAAGATGCAGATCAGTTTCCATCACTTACTGTATATATCAAAAATAAACAGAGAAAAAACTGAGGAATGCTGATTTATAGAATTTTTAGTGCCGTGGGTAATTTTTCCTCCCAGTTTCAAATTTCCGTCCTGCTCCCTGCTGCTGTTTTTTTATCTTAACTTTGCCAGCAGTAGCAGCCATTCTAGAATTAAGTGTGTTCCGAGCTTTGCTTAGAAAATGATACTAAAATCCATATGTCTGAATGTAGTTTCCAAATATGATGCATGAACTCTGTACAGAACTGTTGGTTTGTTGTTTGGATTTTTTTTTTTTATAAGGTCACTGGAACATTTTATTAACTTCTCTAAGAAAATAATTTATCGGTAGTAGTTGTGTGTCCATTTGGAAATGGGCAGGGAAACAGCAGTTGTGGAAAAGTGCTACTAGTATTATGAGGGGAATGAAGAACTAGTTGTATTGGAGGAGATAAAAAGATCTTGGCTTGTTTAATGCAGGAAAATAAGGGCTGAGAGGGGAAATGACTGCTCTTTCTTAAAATTTGTGGGTAGTAAATTTTGGAGAAGGATTGTTTTAAATTAAAAATAATAACTCTGTGAGATCAAATTGATATAAATTAAGCAAAAATGCATTTAGATTGGAAATTAGAATGTGTTTCCATTGCTGTTTAGAAGAATGAAATTCTGGAATAGCTTTCCATGCTGGCTTTGAATAAAACAAACAAACAAAAAACCCCACCCTCCCATCCCCCCAAACCCACAGAGTATTTCAGGTAGTATTTGATAAATTTATAGAAAGATCACATGACACGCTGAGCATATTGTAATTTTTCATTATCTTATTGTAGCACAGTATGATTTTGGGGGCTTTGCTCTTTTGCAGAAGACTTGGGTTTGGTCCATTTAGTCTGTTACATAGCCATGGAAAGGTAGACTTTAAAGCCCACGTAAACACCATGACTCAAGAGTGTTAGCACTGTGAAATCAGGAGTTGCGCTACCTTATAAAGTAGGCTTTGTGCTTCCCTTGGTGTGCCACTCGCTTTCACCCTCCTGCCCATTCCTTCATCCATCCTTATTACTATCAGAGCTGCATTCATTTTGGTTTGTAGTACTATGAGTGTGTGAGAATGAGATCCTGGCTGTTCCCTAGTTGTGAAAAGTGAAAATGTCCTGAGAAAGAAGATCAAGAATTGAAAGGACCTGCAGTGCTCCCAACTCTAACTTCCTGCAAGACTTTAGGCTGCATTATTTCTACAATGCATAAAAACCTACTTGACTGGCAGACTGGAGAACTGAAATTTTCAATCATTTTGGCTAAAACCAGATTCACAGCTTCATGGCTGAAGATGTGTTTAAAGTGGTTCCAATGCTTACTTTTGGAACATGAATTTAAAAAAACCCAAAAACAAAACTTAATATTCCCAATGTATTTGTACTTCACTGGAAATTAAAATTTTAGATATTAAACCATTTTATCCATATGTTTGTGCAATTTTAGTCTGTCAGCTAACACAACTAAAATGGTTCCACAAAAAAAAGAATCCTTGCATTTTGGTTCCTCATCATGGGAGCTTTGTGACAATATCCAAATACGAATATAAATGAATGGAAAAATGAAAAAAGTGTTTTATGTTCTATATTTAACATTAAGTAATGAGACAAATTTTACGGATCGGATACTTGGATCAAGATGCTGCATTAGGTTTTTAATCTAATCCCAAAGATTTTATGGTTGTTTACTTTGATTTTTGTGTTCTTTTGCAAATCTCTAGCAGTTTTACCAACTTTGTGTGGTCAGTGATTTTGTAAATCAAGACAATGGAGGCTTTTTTGTTTGTTTTTTTTCCTTTTTTTTTTTTTTTGAGAAAGCTGGATTTCACCCTTGATTCTAATGTTTAGCCTCTACTGAATCTTCATCCATAAATGATGAGTTGCTCTATTAGATTGGCACGATGATGATCTGTCAATATTATCATTTGTTGGAAAGCTAAGAAGCCTATGTCATCATATAAGGAGTTTTAAAATATTTGTCATAGCTGTTTGTTGAGCTTTCAGGTAAAAGTAGTTGAAAATATCTTGGTATTTTTGGAGGTAAGATGCCATTCTCCTGCACAGGGAATTTCAGTGGGATTTGGCTGTGTGACTGCTGTTGCCTCTTTCACAAAGATGAAATGTATTAGTCAAAATTGTCAGGAAATTTTTTTATTTTTCCAGTCCCCCCGAAACAATCATGTTTGTTTGCTTATCACTGGTTAAGAGTGACAGAATGACCTGATCAACCTAGCATATATGAATAAAACGTATTTCAGTTTAATAAATCTGGTTTACCTGTGACTAAAAATAGTCTGAGTTGGGTGGGTAGTAGCTTAGGGAATCAGACTAAAGGTGACTGTCTAGTGTTGCACCTAGTTTTGTCTCATCAGCATTCAGTTCCACTGCCTAAGCATGAAGGAGGTAAAAGTCATTATATCTTGAAGAGATAAGAGGAGTGAGAAGTGAAAAATGTTCCTTATTTGAGCTGAAAAGAAAGGGAAGGATCATGTGCCTTGCAAGTCTCTTGTTTATGGTGTTCAAAAAAATTTGTGAGCAAATGGAGTTTGTTTTACTTGCTTCTAAAAGCAAAAGTAGCAATTTCCTACGGTATTTATTTTCCTGAATTGTTGTTGTCACACTTTTTGTAACTGCAGTGAAATAGTGTAACTTGCGTACCTCTGTATGGACATAAGTTAGAGGGTCAAGCTGATGAGAAAGTACTTTGGCTTTCAGTCATAGCATCTTGTATCAGAGCGTAGTTATGATCTAACAACCAAAGTAGGAAGATAAGCAGTGAAAGCCAATAGAAAATAAAAATGCAGTGTACTAATTCTCCACTTTGCTATGCTGATCATTCAGCTCATTCCTGATGGTAGGACCTTACCTCTGTAACTCTCAGAGGATGGTATACGTAGTAGCATATCCTCCAGTTGAGTAGCAGTGTTACAGGGAAAAGCAGGACAAGGCACTGCCGCCTTTGAAAGTGGATATAGTGGTGGTATTGTCAATAGACACCGAGATGCAATGTTGATGAAAGTGAAATAAATTTTAATGTTCACGTGTGTAGGGAAGGCACAGGCTGTTGTGGGGAGACTTCAGCTGCCCCAAAATCTGCTGGAAGAATGATAGGCTTGGGTGCAAGCAGAAGACAATTCCTTGAGGCAGATGAATGATGATCTGAGTAGGGGAGGTGTTCTGCTGAATCTCTTCCTCAAAAACAAAGAACAACTGGTCAAAGGTATAAAGGGCAAGGGCATCCTTCCCTGCAGTAACCGTGAGAATGTGGACTTTTAGATCCTGTAAGATAGAGTAAGATCACAAGCTTGGATTTTAGGAAAGCAGGTGTTGGCTTACTCAGGGATCTTCTTGGCAGGCTTAATGGAAGACTGCTCTAGAGGGTCAAAGGGACATAGGACAGCTGGTTGATATTCAAAGACAACCTCCTCAAAGCACAGAAACAGTCTATGGCAATGTTTAGAAAGTTAAGCAAGCATGGCAGAAGACCAGCATGGATAAGCGAGGAACTCTTGATTAAGCTCAAACACAAGAAGGAGGAGGTATAGAGAAAGTGGAAGCAGCGATGGGCTACCCAGGAGGAATACAGAGTTGTTCCCTCAGCATGCAGGGATAGAATTCGGAAACTTAAAGCTCAGCTGGAGCTGAAAAAAAGAGGGATGTGAAAGGCAACCATAATGTCTTATAGCAGTGCATTGACAGCAAAAGAAAAAGGCTAAGAAAAAGGTGGGTCAGTTGCTGCTCTAACTGGACATTCTTTCAGCAGGAGATTGGACTAGGTGACCTCTGGGGGTATTTTTTGGCCTATGTCATTTTATGATTCTGTGATTTGTGGTGAAGTTCTAGCCTACACCACATGCTACAAGACTCCGTATGGAAGGAGACCAACATTGTGTGCAATAAGAAAAAGGTGCATCACAACATGGGTGGCACTATTTAACAGAAATTTGAAACTAGCTTTTGCAGCAAGCATAGAAAATGCTTAAGTCTAAATATGTATAGTATGTATTAAAAAAATGAGATGACAAGGTGTTAAAATAGCTTATTGCAGAGATAATATTATCAAGATAATATATCAAAAAAGAGGAGTTCAGTGCTTTTTGAGCCTGTAAAATGAAGTTTGTCCTATAATCTGACACTGCGATCTCCGCCAGCATGGACGGACAAGTCCTGGACTTTCCCACAGTGCTCTTCACCTTCAGCAACCCAGACAAGGTCCCATTTAACAGCTGTCTGCACAGTGTTACTAGATTGACATTTTAAATTGTTATTTATGCCATAAAATGATACATTAGGGTCTCACTTTTATGGTTTTTTTTTCCTACCTTGTACTGTAATTTGCACCTGTGTGAACTGGAATGATTTCTTTTTGTAGTTACAAAAATCTCAGCTCCTATACCAAAGATCACAGAAGTCAATAGAAATTAACGAGCTACAGTGGAGTAGGCCCTAACTGACTGTTTGATGTACAGAGCAGAGAATTTTATTGTGCCTAGTAAAATTAATTTATCCATTTCAGATGCCTGTCTTATCAGTTCTTTAGGATTTTTTTGTTGCTGTGTTTTGGGTCCTATCAATATTTTGATAGGTCCTGGTTGAACCTTGTTAAAATATGGCTATACACAACTGGCTTTTCCCTGGAAAGCAATGTTATTTTTCTTTTACTAAGAAAAAAGCAATATGTCTTTAGAAAATATCAGCATGACTTTCTCTCACATCTGTCAGTTCTGTTTCATTACTCCTGGGATAATGTATTAGTTGGGAGCAAGTTCTCTCCCTGTTCTGCTATTCAACATTTATAAAATCAGGACATTAAACTACTATAGTGTTATCCAAAAGCCTCATTTACTTTGAATCTCTCAATTTCAGAGGATTTTGTGTTTGTTCTGAGCTTATTTGCACAACTTAGTATACAGAATTGATTCTAGATTTATGATGCCCACTTATGTATTCCATGACTGCAGCATCGGGAATTTCATTTGGCCAGACCTGTAATTGTTGTAGTAAATGTTTGCACATTTTAGTTATATGTTGTTATATTTTGTAAGTAGTTATTAGCAAAACAACAAAAGGTCACACATAATCTGTGAAGATGATGGGAAAGTAATATGGAGATTCCCTGCTAGATCAAATAATTGGTCTCAGCTAAATTATCTGAGCTCTTTGTTTGCTGTTGGCAGCTGAGATACAACAGGGTCAGGCATCTTGACCATGCTAAACCTTCCTTTTTCATTGGGGTTTGTAGACTGCAACTTCTGTCGGGTGATTCTGTTGAAGGCAGCTTATTTTCCTGAGAATTGAAACATGGTAATTAAAGGCATTTTTAAATTTTATTTTTAAATGATGCTGTCGGGAATTTCTTAAGGTTTTTATCAATCTAAATTGTGGGGTTCATAATTGCTGTTAGATGTACAGCAATGGGAATTCTGCAGAGGTCTCTGTCTCCTGCACTGTGTGGCTGTTGCATATCAGCTCTGCTGAAAGGAAAATGCTGCAAAGAGACTTTTAGAACCTCTGCCCCAGTGTCTTGCTAAATATTTTCCTAGAAGCATCGCACCAGTAAACAGACAGAACTAAGTCAGTCCACCATTTAGCCAAAGATTTACAGAATGTACTTTTTTTTTACATCATGTTATAGTTCCATCCCTTTGTACTATTTTTTTACATCATGTTATAGTTCTGTCCCCTTGCTGTGGTTGTAAGATATCTATGCCATCTATTAGTGATTCCTCTGAAGAGCTTGTAAATTTTGAGTTCTTTAACTCAGAGACAATCCTACTGTCTGCCTGAACAGTACTTAGACCAGTCTTGAGTGGTGGTAGAAGTTAGTAGTATTTTTATTTATTTATTTTAATTTTGCAGGCTTTTTTTTTTTTTTAGAACACTGAAAGAAACAGCTCTTCCTAGCGATGTAAAATGGTATTTGGTGTAAAATTCTAAAGTCTGCTTCTGAAAAGTGTTGTAAAACAATTTAATGATAAATTTCCATCTGTTCTGCTGAAAAAGCAAAATATTTTTATTAGTAGCCATTAAAAGTAATATTGTGTAAAAAAACTTTGGAAGTTTTATTTGCCTAGAAATTGTTATGGCAATTTACCTTCCATATCTATTTACCAGTTGTCCAGTCCTTTAGAATTTTTTATCCTGTTTTGCTCCTCACAGACTTTAAGACTTTGCTGAATGGGCATGAATCCCTACTGAATCCGACCTGTCTACCTTTCCAAGTGTTTCCAAAAACTAATTGTGAAAGTGGGATTTAATTTTGTTACAAGAGAATTTGGTCATTGACCCTGGTTCTCAGATGCCTTGCATGATTCTCTGTGCCCCTGCAGGACATGAATTGAAAACCTTTAGGCTAGGGACAAGATTCTCAAAACACTTCTATACATAATATTCTGTGTTCCATTCAGATAATAGCCTGATTAAAGTAGCATCTTTTCCACTTATGGATACAGTCATTTCTATAGAAAAGTTTTTGTGCTGGATGATGTATTCCGGTGAATTCAGAGGATTAAACTGTGCTCTGGTACTGGGGCAGAACCAGAACAGGAGCTATACTGATGTAACTACTACAGCGAAAAATCACACTACTAACAAAATAAATTAAGATTCTAGGAGCTATATAAACTATGTCACAATTCTCTTGATCAATTTTCTTTCTGTAGGCACAGATGAATAAATGTTATGGACAGAATTACATTGTGAACAAAGTTGAAGATTCTAGACATTTTCAAATTGGGTATCTCAGTAATTCTGCTGAATCATAATGAAATAAATTTTCTGTTGACAAAATCAATGACTATGTAGGCTTCATAAGTTGTTAGATTCTAATAATGAGTTAGATATTTAGCAAAGTGATATTTAAGCTTGAAAGTAGGTGGGATTTTTTGCTCTAGATAGTTTACTTTCCCAGAAAACTTAAGAATATTTAAACATTCTGCTTGTGATAGTGATGAATTTGTCCTGGAAGTGTGGAAATGTCTATTTCAGGAGTTATTTTCTTCATACAAATGACAGTTTTTAATGTGCTCCTTTTTTGTTTCCCTTCGAGCACATTGTAATTCATATTTGTCCAGCTTAAAAAGGCAGCTCAGCATTAAAAAAGTATATATATATTCCCCCTTTTGAAGCTGCCTAAAAAGAAAGCCTGAAGCAGTCATCAAATGAAAAGATGCATGAATTTTAATTCACTACAAAAGTACACCTTCAAACTTAGTGATAATTTATTTTTACTCAGATGTCCAGCCAAGCATATAAAATGATGTGAGGAAATGTTAAGATAAAGCTCGTAGAAGCTTTCCTCCTGTAAATGTGTACTCATTTCTTTCTTATATAGTTATTTCTGGGCCAGTAATATGGCAAGTAATATGGCTTGCAAATAATTATGATGATAGTGGCATAAACAAAGGTCTTTTTATGAGACACAGGAGGAGAAATTTAATTTCATTTATGCTACTACAATGTCTTAGGCTGTCTAAACATTAGGATATGGACCTAGGCTGTCATCATGTCTACATAGCCTAAATAAACACTAATGTCCTTAACAAAGCAGTAATAACTCTTGGTACCTAAGAACACTTTTTTATTAATTTAGTTTTTGAAGTATAGGCCAAAAATCAATGTTCATAAATGTTTGAAAATGAAGGTGGTAATGTTGCTTTGTTTTTTTTGACTCTTTTGTTTGCCGCTTTCACATAGATGGAACCTTTGAATGGGACTTTGAAACTAATCCAAATTCATATATATAGAATAATGTGAAGAGTTTACCAACTAAACCATAAAAAAGAGTTGCTCTTAGTCTTTTTCTTGATACCAGACAGAGGCATTTTCCTGTCACATCATTTATGGCCAACTACCATTACCAACAATTGAGCGGCCTCTTGACAAAGGTTTCCAACAACTGTGGCTACCAAACAGCAGATGCTGTGTTTTGTTTAGCCAGGGAAGAGTCAATAATAATGTCTTATTGCATCCAGCTAAGGGGATGTTAATACCTGTGCTGGAAATCCATTTGTGTAAATCAAACCAAGTATTAAACATTTAAAGCTTATCAGTGGTCTTCAGCCTATGACATAAGGAATCTTATCATGGAATTTCATCATCTAAGCAATGCCTCTTCTGAGGTTTTGGAGAATCTAGGCCAGATACTTGGCTCCCTCTTCTGGCTTCCAAGAAGTTTCTCTTTGTGTAGAAATTGTGTGGCCTAAGTCCTGTTCTGATTCACTTTCACAAATGCAAAACACTGTTGGATTTTGATCTTAAGTGCTTTGATACTTATTTTCAAGACCAGGTTTTGTAATTCTTGCCAATTTTAGAAATGTGTTTGTTATTTGATGGTGAGAATGGGAAGATCTTGATGAGTACCAAAAGTTTTTTTTTTGACTGAGAAACTCTTGTAGACTATAGATACTCACTTGAAATTAGGAATGCCAGACTTTGACAAGGGCATACCAACCCCAAACCAAATTTGCAAACAGTGAACTTACCATGTAAGCTTGGCATGGAAAGTTTCTTAAAGGTGCTATAAATAATATTTTGAGTGGTATTGGTGAATTTTAAAGATGGAATTTTAATTTTATGAAACTCAAGAATGTGGGCAAATCCAAATGTTTTCTTGGGCATTTTTGCTGTTTGATCAAATCCAGAAGGATCCAAGGCATATGTAAAGTAGAGAAAATGCAAAAAAAGTTGGCTTTGACTTATTTTATATAAGAGGATATTATTTCTTTTGTATTTGTTATATTTAAAAAATTCTAAATACTTTTTAAACATCTATAAATAGTGGTTTATACATTATTGTATTGTTACTACAAATAAAATTTAGTTTTTCCAATCAAGTATGTTTTAAATGGTCCAGAGGATAAGATGAAATGAAGACTCTAAAGATTGATGAATATCTGTGTCAAATCATAGGTATTTTTACTTATTCACTGTAATATAATCTTATTCAAAGCTTATTGAGTCCAGTGGGTTAAATTACAGTTCTAAAACCTGAGAGAACTGTCTCACAAATCAGAAATCAGAGTCTATTTACAAGAAACTTACAGTGCTTTTGTTTCCTTTTGCATCAGTATGGCTCCAGATTTCAGAAGAGATTTGCCACCTACAAAAAGGAAGAATATCGTATGTATTTCTTAATCAAATGTGAAAAATAAAAGCAGCAGGGCTATAGCTGAAACCTGTGGCTGCACTGATGCTTGTATGAGAACAAAAAAATCTTTCCCTACAAATCCCTAGATTTCAGCTTCCTTTGATACTAAAAAGAAATACAAATGTTGAAAAAGATAAAACAATATATTTTTTAAGTAATCAAAGGGGATATAGAAACTATGAAACCAGAAAGTTCTACAGTAAAAATTAAATAATTCTTCCAATGTATAGTAGCTATTTTCAGTTTGTAGGGGTTAAGTCCTTAGTCGGTAAAGACTTGGCAGATTTGGATCACACGTGCATATTTCTGTGGAAACCTGAAGCAATTGAATGTGTTTATTTGCTATGAAGGAAGTTTTGGCAATGAATAAAAACAAAACCAGAAATCAACATAAGAAAGAGATGGGTTTGCTAGTAGGTCTCTCTCTCGTTTGTTTCTTTTTTTTTCTTTCTTTCTTTCTTTTATGGACTTTCATCTTCAGGAGTCTATTTGTTGTCTTTTTTTTCTTATCTGTAACATGGGAATAATGTTTTAGAAGACCCACTTGCAAAATTGCTCACTGACCCTGTAATGATAGGGACAGGTTCTGAGCATCTTACTCTCCATGTTTCCTCCTGGGAGTTGGAGGAGGAGGTCCCAAGTTTTAAGTTGGATTTTGACCAGGGAAGCGTTTTGAATATCTAGTTTACAAGTATATGGGGGTGTGAGATCCTCAGATTGAATGCTAAATATTGACTGAGTGTAAAAATGTAAAGGTTTTATGCCGCTGTATAGCTTGCTTTCAAAAGCAATCTGGTGAATGTGATTCTTAAAACATTTTTAATAACGTTCAGTACCATAAGGTAAAAATGAAGTGTATTCCTTGCCAGATAACTACGTTTTGTCTTTTTGCTTTTGGCTGGATGAAATAACCTCTCTGTAGTTGAGTACTTGTTAAATTTTGTAGTGTATATTTTGCCGTCTGTAGGAGTCCACAACTCTTAGCGTTGGGACCATCGATGAAATATAAACTTTGCTATGAAAACTCCATTGCCGATGGTCTTATTTTTTTGTTAGATTTAACCAAGTTTGTAGGTGGCATCTTGAGTTTTCAGGGCTTTGGTTTGAGGAAAAGGGTTAAAAGTGCAGTAAAACAGTCTACTAATCAATTTTAACATCTTGTGCCAGAAATCTCTAACTTTTAACTGAAAGCAGAAAGTATTTAAGTTGGTTTTGATCCAGAATGAATCATGCTTTCTACAGGAAATCATAGCAGCTGATTTCTATTACAGAATTATCATGAGTACTACATGAACTATATTGTATTGTCAGGTATGTTTCTGTAATAAATGAGACTACTGTTACAAAACCCTAAAATCTGGACAACTAGGTGCTCCTAAAACCAGTTTTCAGATAATTTATGATCAATTTCTACCTTCAAATATCCAAATAAGAGAATGTATTTGCTAATACTGGTAGGTTTGGAAGCGTGTGGAATTAAGGCATGATTTTTTTCATTCATGTGCAGTTGTATGCATTTCATAAGAACATAAAGCCAATACTTCTGTATTTGCTTCACAGCTATGTAGGTAGAAAGACTACTTTTGAAAATGCTGCTGATTTCATACTGAAGTGTTCTTTTGGTTTTTGTATGGTCCTATTTCTGAAATCCTTTAAGTTGCTAAACAATCTTCTGAATAAAGAAATTCCCCGATAAATCCCGTATATGTATGAAAAATAAGAAAAGATTAAGAGGTTTGGTTACACATGTTATTTTATTTACTGATCAGAGAATCCAGGTATTTTAGAAGCTCTGTAGAGTTAGATATGTTAGGCTTCATTCATATGACTAACCCCTTTGAAACAAATTAAGCATGTTCTTTATAGTTCTGGTACTGGGACCTAGAACCTCTTTTTATGACTCTCTCTCCTTACATACAGAAATTCTTAATGTACTTAATAGCAGATGCTAGCTACCAAGCAGACCTGCTTCCCAAGTATTGCTGTATGCTTAGTGTTATCAGCACTGCCGTGATCATTAACAATCAGGGTAAAAGAAAATCTGTGCTTAATTATGGAGCTACAAACACACACCGAGATACATCTTTCTTAAAGTACCTATTTTGTGGTTGCTTGTCATGGAAGCTCTTCAGCTAAGGAAAGAAAAAAAAAAGAACAGGTGAGAGAATGATGTCTCATATTCTGAAAGTTGTAATATTATGATGTCTCATATTCTGAAAGAGGTAAGAGAATTGATGCCGTGCCACAGTGAAACTCTTGTTTTGAAGCCTTTTAGCCTTCTGCCTTTGTTGTTGTTGTTTTTTAATTGATTTGAGAACAGGAATGAGTGGAATACACCGTCTGATGTTAAAAATATTTATAAAATTAAATTTCTGTGGTTGAATCTTGGTGATACTACCTAAAATATCTTTCTTCTAGTGAAAATAGAATTTTCTTACCTTCCCCCACTGCCACATCTCCTAAACAGATAGGTGAAAGAAAAATATTAAGCAATCATGCCTGAGCATACTGGAAAAAATAATATATAGAATAGTCAGAGAGACTCCATTCCTGTGCTTAAGGCAGATTGGAAATTGCTCCCCGCAGGGCATGGAAGGAGTTTGTGATGGAATACTGTTTGAAAACCCAGGCCTTGTGTCTGTTCTGCTGTGCTCCGCTCTGGGAGGTAATGCGTCCTGTGAGTGTACAATATCCTTTTGTTTGAGCATAATTTGTAAAGTTACACAAGGTATATTTAGGAGAAAGTGTATGGGTTATGTTTTGCTTGGCACTTAAATGTCTTACACTTCAGTTTCTTCATAAGAAGAGACTACACTTACTGGTTATGCAAAGCTCTTTGGTTTCTTTAAAAGGAATGTGCAATTTAAATTTGTACATGGCTGTTAATTTCACCGTATCAAATGCAGACTGCACCAGTAGAAAATCTGCACTTAAAAATGCAGTATCTGAGGAAATATCTTGTGAAACTTGTTAGAAGACAACACTATATTCCTCATTCTTCAAAAAATGTGAGGGTGGTTTCCTGGCTGAATTACAGCCTCATTACACCATATGTTTAGAGAATTCATCTCCCACGGCCTGAGGTGTGAGCGTGGATCAGGACAGTGTTATGATCAACACCAAAGTTTGTTATGTCCGTGTCTGACAGAGGAATGAAGTTTTTCTGACAAGTCACAAATAGAAGTAGGCATGATGTGATACTACAGCTATTAAATCTTTAATAACGTCAAGATCCTAAAAAAACACAAACCCCTCAATATCACTGTTGTCTGGAAGAAATTGGTAGGTGATGCCCTCCATAGCTGTAGGAAAGTTATTAGAAGTTCATCCTTCTTCCTATCTGAATTAACTAGGTCTTGCCTCAACTTAGGTTTGGCCGCCTCAATTTTCTTTTCTTCCCCCCCACAAACTATATGTCTTAAACCTGTGTGTCTCTTTCCATGACATTCATGTGTTTGATGTTAGGAGAGATGGGTTGTAAAAAAATTTTGACATAATTTGGTGCTTACTGGAAGTGTCTTCTGATATCTAATCAGGTGTGTCTGATGCTGAGAAGTGCAAGCTGTTCTTCAGGGGCAGGCTCAGAAGTGATTCTGTAAGAATATGTAATATGGGCCTTTCCGCTTAAATGGAAGATTGTCTCCTCATTTCTATTACTTAATGGTGGCTTAAATCCTAAAACACTGGATTTTGCTCCTTTCCCAATATTATTTTTCCCTTCTCCTTAGCTAACTAGATAAAGATAAGTGTAAAAACATAGGACATTGGCAAGTAGGACTAAAAGTCACCATTGGCTTTATGGAGACCCTGCAGCTATGAATAGATGTTTCATTCAAAATAGTCCCACTACTGTAAATTGTGTATCGTACCAGGAGGGAAACAATTGAAGGAAATACTGGGAACAATAATGGAACAGTTGAAATAAGCTCTAGGTCTGTAACCCTCTGGAAAGTTTCATCACTTTGCAATGAAGCAGGGGTTTAGAACATGGTTTTCTTTTCTAGTTGAGTTGCTTAAAACGGTGAAAGAAATCTAGTGCTTACTAACTCTGAACCATGTCGGGGATAGTTAATGGAAGTATAGCACAGATTATTACATGCTGATTGTTCCAAAGAAACTGAAGGCTAGGATATCTGCAGCACACTGAGACCCATCTGCAGACATAAGCAAAAAAAAGAGCATGAAAACCCACCCCATACCTATATGCTGAACTTCTAAAATACAGTCTGTACTTGCAAACAGCAATGACCTTATGTGGTATTTCCTAAGGGCTGTGAGGTTCTCAGCAAAGATGGACCTAGGCTAAAGAGTGTTAAACACAGAGGGATTTTGGGGAAACTTTTGTAGTCTCAGAAGACTAACCACATAGTTAATGCCTGACAGTGGCACTGATGTCAAGGGAAGGACTATAAAACATGGTAAAATAACTTAGAGACAGATTTAACAGTGTTAGCTAAATTTATTTTATTTAAACCATTGATTCAAACAACATTGTTTTTATTGAAACCGTTTTAGACAACAAGTGGTTATAAATAGT
This sequence comes from Nipponia nippon, assembly GCF_047370975.1. Lineage (NCBI taxonomy): Eukaryota > Metazoa > Chordata > Aves > Pelecaniformes > Threskiornithidae > Nipponia > Nipponia nippon. Next base: position 44,383,556 of record NW_028262391.1, read on the forward strand.
TGAAATTCTTTGGTTTATTGATATTGACATATTCATCTAGGAAAAGATGATATGGGGACCTGTGTCAGTATGAGGGTCTGGTATGATCCATTTGCAGCTGGTTTGTGTTATGCAAAAGCTTGCTGGTCAGTTAGAAATCTGACACGAAAAGGAGGACATTTCCATTAGTAACTTGTTTCACAGTAATTACTGAATACAATAAATGCTTACATAAAATAGCAGAATATTCAGCATCGAAAACTGAGATCCTAGCTGCTCAAGTAACTGTATGGTCTAGTATACTCTACCTTAGAATTGGGAGATTGTTGGAAGTTGAATATTAATATTATGCACTCTGCACTTACCCTGAGTTATTGAATAAAAGGGAATTGCTCCTTTCATTATTACCATTGTTTTGCAAAAAAAGTTCTGACAGAATTATGACTCTCTTTTTGACAATAATTACTCTGTTGCATCCCAAAATAAATTATTTAGCTTCTAGAGAGGTATGGGATTTTAAGAGATGTTTTAGCATTTCACGTTAATGTTCTTTGGTGATTCCCATGGCAGCCCGTTTGCTTCAAAGCAACTAATTCTCCTTCTTATGAGATGTTTAATTATGAATTCCCCTGCTTTATAAAACACCCAAAATGTTGTGGTTAGTCCTCAGCACTGAGGAGGCTTATATTCTTTTCTGGTTCTAATTCTCTCTCTTTATAATGTGAGCTGCTAAACCTGCTTAACCAAATCCTTTTCAGACTTCTGTGTGTGACTGCACATCAGTGTTGTACTCTAGATACTGAAGTATCATATTTTTGTGCTCAGATGAATGAAATCAGCATCACATTAGGTATTATGCTCCTGTAACATGCTTGTTGCCATTAAAAAGTTCAATCCTGAATCTAGTTTGAACCTATAGCTGAATTCATGTGATTTCAGTGGAAAAGTTTGGCACCTAGACTCTCAGAGGATATTTTAAGAAACTATACCTGAGTGTTGTTTGGCTTAATATAATGTTCCTGTAAGAACCATGCTCTGAAAACCTTAAGTTTCCCACCCGTATGGCTACATTTTTGGATTGGTCCTTTTCTCAGACAGGAGAAGGAGAAACAACCCCTAATACTGTGTATCCAGGTACTTAAAATAATTATCATAATGGAGCCTATGTGTATGAGTTTAGGTTTTAATTTTTGGTGAATCTAGTTATATACTACAAGGCAGATAAAGGATCACTGGAGAAACCCCTGTAAAATTACAGTATCAATTTTTTTCATGTTACAAAACCATGAGTTCCTTAGATGTACATATGATTTAGTAAGCTCTCTAATTCTCCCTTACCATTCAGGTACACAAAGTATATTATATTCTGTATGATTATAGAAATATCTCAGCAGAAATAAGCAAAGAAAAGACAAAACCAATATGAGTTTAAAATATACACAATACTAAAGATGTACTTTATTGGTCTAATTCTAGACAAGAGATTTTTAGCAGAAGGAAGACCACTTATTCCACTGAGCCTTGTAGATATGGCTTTTGGTTTTCTGTAGTGTCAAATTTAATATGCTGTGCCATTTACCAGCTGTAACAATCATATCTGTGTGGCACTAGAGACAGTCACACTCCCCCTACTCATGGTTGAAACTTCGCCAGCAACTATACTCCATAGCTGAAACTCTGCTGAAGATTTGAAAACAGCATTTCTCATTCCTTATCAAATAATGATGGAACCTATTCTTTTCAACGTTAGTTAAATCCAGGAGTTTCACTTATAGAGGAACAAAGAAATCTTATTGCAGAAATGTTGTCAAGAATTTGTTATGAAATGATTTAATGAGGCAGTTGTGGAAATGAGGATGTTGGGGCATAAGAGAACGGGTTTCTGCAAGGCAGAGTCTTCTGTTATTTCAAATAGGATTTCTTAGTATTAATGGATCAGTAAAAAATGAAAACTGACAGCAAGGATGCCTCTCTGTATCAACAGTTGAACAATTCTGCAGATCCAGTCTTGAAAATACTGTTGGTCTGGAATTGAAGTCTCTCACTGTCTCCTCGCTATTGAACATTGAGCAAAAAGGCTTCCAAAAGGAGCATACAATTCATATTTTAACTTTCACAGACAAAGATAAGATACATCTAATGAGTTTATTTTTGGAGTTGAAGGTGAATCCTTACTAGACCACAATTATGCTGCTAAATTTAGTAAGTGCGTGCTAATAACATTTAGGTAGTCACTAGGATTACAGTCTTGTGCTGGGTTTGCACAAATTTAGGTTCTTCAGTGCAAGGAGCTAACTGTCTCAACTGGTAAGACAAAAGGAGGATAGTAATGTGTAATGGAAAAAAAAAAAAGCTCCTGTTACGATCTGAAAATAGCATGCTTTCAATTATAAAAGACCGAAAGACTTTTCTTCTGTTTTTAAGGGGAGAGATATGGAAGAAGGGTGGAACACAAACGGGGGAGAAAAAGACAAGCAGAGACAGACAGTAACGCAGGAAAGCAGTGCAACGTGACTGGTGAGGAAGGTAAGAGATTTGAGGAAATGTTTATTAGTTTTGTTTCTGTTTGGAGCTGAATTGGTATGGCCTACGTACTCTTTGAAACAAAAGTACTGCTTCATGTGGAAGTAATGTCTAATTTGTTCTAGCATCATCACTCAAACTCTGACAAAAACATGTTTTGTTTTAATAATAAATGCATGATTAATGTTCTCATTTTGGTCATTAATTAATCACAAAAACATGCTGAAGTGGACTAGTTTCACTGTTTGTTATGGAGATTTGTGTACCTTTCTCTGAGGTCACAGTTAAAAACAGGAGATCAGGGCCTATGTATTCAGCCCACTATCAGTAGTAGCCTAGGCTGTTGTTTGGTTGGGTTTTTTTGTTGTTTTTTGGGGTTTTTTTTGTTTTTTTTTTTTTTTTTTTTTTTGTTTAACAAATCATCTTTTGGCTCAGGACAATATTTTTGCAAAGCAGGCCTTTCTCCTTGATTAAATTAACAGTCCTTTCATCATTTTGAAGCTTTCTATAGCTCTTGATTGTGTCAGAGGATTTAGACATTGTATTACTGTCCCAAAAGTGACTGCAGTGTAGCAGTTATAAATACCATGTCAACTTGAGTACCAGTAAGAAGGTAAGCACATCAGCAAGGAGCTGATTTTTCCCATGCTTATTTACCTTACAAGGAAGATAAATGACTTGCAACTCCTTCATGTTACTGGTACCCAGCCAACTTGCATATTTCTGCATTTCATTAAAGTCAGTTCTGGACCTGCACTACGGGCCTGTCCTCTCACAAAGGTGGTAGGGCAGTTTATGCTGCTCAATCCAGATGTGTTTGTAATTGTTGCTGCTGTGCATTTGAGTGCATTGTTACAGAAAGAATGAAAACAGTGTGGAATGGTTTTCGAGAGGTCAGCATAGTTTTATTATTTTAGAGAATAGTTAGATATTGCTTGTGGTGGCTGACATGTGATGATAAAGATAAATTTAAAGCAGCTTTTTATTACTTATAGTGCCGTTTATTCAATAAGAAACAATTTTTTTAATGAAGTTTTTTTAAAGGTATTATCATCAGTTAGTTGAATTGTACTTACAAATATTAAACTGAAACATAATGTAATAAAATAAAAGTAGTGGGGTTATGAAAATAACTGTTTTGGTATAAAGAGATACAGCTTCTTGGAAAGCCCAAAGGCCAAAATTAGTTGTGACAATAAAATATTACAAATTTCAGATTAGCTATTGAGAAACTATGACCTGGCCTTGGCTGGCTTTAAAAAGTGCAACATAAGAGATTCATGGAGGAAGGAAAAGAGCAGGAAAATGAAATTTCAGGAACTGCTATTGTAGGAAGGGGTTTAAGCAATTTGTAGATAGCAATGTATCCCCTTCAAGATTGAGCCATGTGATTAAAGTAGTTTGTAATTGTCCGAGAAGATATTTCTTCTAGTCACTTCATTTGTACTCTGCTAAACAATTGCTGCTGGAACTCACTGTAATGTTTCCAAATTTTGAGCCAATTCAAATGATTGCCCCCACCCCATGGTTGTAGTTTTTTTGTGCCTTCCCATTCTTCTTAAAATCAAACTAATCTAGGGCACCTGCAGATAATACTTAGTCCTGCTTTGCTGATGAATTATAGCCTCCCAGGTTACAACTACTTTTAAACTATAAATAAGATTTTAATTTTACTTTTTATCATTGGGAATGACATAATGCTGCTTACTGGGAGAAAAAAGTGCGTTGCCTACTGTGACAGGTATCAATTGTCTCCGTATTTTAAGCTAGTGAAATAAACTACCTTTGTTTTATGATAAATAAAGCATATTTCTGTATTACATTAAACCTTCAAATATTCTACTTTTATTAATCTAAATAACATATAAGTTATATGCCACATACAATCTTCATAGGAACTTGATTTGTGCTACACTACATTGTCAAACAAACAAAACCTCCACACACAACCCAACAAAACCACAAAAAATGCCAGCCGCAATGTGGGATAGGTTAATGGTGTCCAGATTTCATGTAGAGGTAAAATGAGTTATTAAGGGCAAACTTTAATTGAATGCATTGGTCAAAGTCCACTGGTATTGCTTTTGTAGTTTTGGGTAAACTGGACTGCTTCCAATGCTTAAGTGATGGTGGTGCAGTAAAACCAGTTGCTGAAATATGAGTAATTTCTCACTCTTCTGCTTCTTGATAATGTGATTAGGCAAAACACATTATACATTATAATTTATGAGTAATAATCTTAATTGCAAGCTATATGTAATTGGTGTGGTTCAAATATCTGCTGTTAATTGTTGTCTGCTGTCAGTCTTGACTTTTCTGAACAGCCATGGAATTTGATTTTAATTACTAAGTTACTTGCTGCCATAAATGTCCAGAAGTGATTTATAAAATACTGAATGCCATACCAGCTTTGACAGTTTTTTTCCATGCAAGTCCTTCAGCATACTGAGGAAAATAACTCCAGTAAAACCAAAGCAGCACTATTGTCAAAATATGATAATCAGAGCTACAGTTACACTGCAGTTTCTGTAAAAGGAATTTCTTTATTTGGCAAAATACTTGCATTAAGAATGGGGATAGTGATGCCATAACAAATTAATTAGGAAATACATGTTTCTTGACTTTTAACTGGGCTTTCTGACACAAGATAACCAGTAGGACTGAGAAGTCATAAATTTCATGAGTGAAATATAATTCTGCTTGCTGGAGGGGTGTTATGTTTGTTTTTTTTTTTTTTTTTTTTTTAATTAAATTTAACTGAATCTGTGTTCGACAAAGACAAGAGATTGTTGTTAGTAGCAGGCTTAGGGTCACTGACAGGCTGCAGCTTGCAATTTTAAGGGTACATAAAACACTGGCTGTATTCCACAGTATGCAGTGGTAAACTGCAGACAACAGTAAAATCTCCCTGTTGCAGCATAAATATGGCATGAAAGTTGATTAACCAGTTTTATGTTGTTATCCAAGCCTGCAATCCATCTGGACTAAAATTATAAAAATGAAAACTGAGTTTTTCAACAGCAAAATAGTGAAACTAGATTAGAAAAAGCAAAGGTTTAGACATTTAAGTTGCTAGCAAGATGATCAGTTGTCTACTCTGTATGGTACTTTGCTTAATTTTTTGTTGAATAACTGTAAACTGTAGAATTGAGATCATTATCATTAAAGAAAGAGATGTTTGGTATAGCTGAGCAGGCACATATGAAGTGTGGTAGAATCCTCACGTGTTCTGGGCTTGTATGTGTGTGCTCATCCGGAGAACTGCAGACATTCGAACATTCACTTTGAAATTTGAATAGACCTGGATCTCTGGTATCTTTATTCTGCTGTTTGTAATGTTCTCAAAAATATGCCCTGTTCATGAGTCAAGTTTGGCATAAACTTTTTCACCTGTTGTGCTGATTTGTTTGAATTTAAGCCTTGGTATTCCAATGACTTTATGGATCAATATGATGGTAATTAAATATTTCAGACTTTGATGGTATTTGTAATATGGCTATTTTGGAAAAACAATGTTTGAAGATAAATTCAATATTCCAAATTCTGATTTTGAAAAGGTGTGCGTGTTGCTGAGGCAGCAGATATGCCACCATGAATGAAAGAATTTGGTGTGTCTATACATTACATAAGCATGAAATTAAAGAGGAGGAGTCTTGCTCACATGAGGCCTTATTAGTTGCAAAATGGGGTCAACAGGAATCTTTCCACTGGATCAGAAGTAGTCCTGATGATTTAACCTGCATTTACTATGTTCTGCTAACTGTCCTTGCAAAGTTGTATCACTAATCAATATGGCCGTAGCACTGTGTAGAAGTGGATCAGTTCAGCAAATGCAGGAGCTTGCTTTACGTGACAGATTCAAAAGGCATATATGGTGTGTATGGTAGATAATGGGGAACAGCTCACATGTCTGTTCTGTTAAGACTTCATGTCTCTTCATCCCAATGAGAGACTCCTGTTTATTAAGTCTGTCTTGCATAATTCTCCAATCTAGGTTAAATCTAAAACATAAAATCACTTTGTTCTAAAGAAATATGATTTTCTGATCCCAGATGGATACTGTCTTAACTATTCTTGTACTTATCAGCTGCTTCTCTCCTCCCCCCCCCCCCCCCCCCCCCTTTTCTTTTTAAATAGCATGAGTGCTTTTTTCAATCAGTCAGGTATGATTAAATCTAAATTCGGGAGGGAATCTCTGCTGAGCATTGCCTTTATTGTAGCAGGTCCACTTCATTCTGATGCTTGGCACAAAAACCAAGGGATATTGCCTATTTTAAATGAGTATCCTATTTTTTTATAGAATTGTCAGAATCCTAAATCAGTATCAACAGAATCTGCACTTGCCTCCATTTATTGCTGAACTACGTGTTAAATAACGTGCTCTTGTTTTCTTTTGAGACTCTGAAGTTAAGCCTGTTTATGTAAGATTTTAAAGTAATTATAGGTGAATAATTCTGCAACATATGAAAACAAAATATCTCCTAACCAGAGCTTATGAGGAAATAGAAGTTTAATTCAAGCCAACTTGAGCCATTACAAGAATTTCAGCTGAACAGAGGTTGGTCTAAAAATATGTAAATGTCTGTTTTATCCCTGCCTTGTAAAGTAATATTCTGAATATGGACACCTTTGTTTAATCAATCCAGCTGTATACCGGGAATGTGAAACTAGGTAATTTTAAAAACAAAGTGATTGTCAATGCTGCACTGATCAGTTGATTTAGTTAAATACAAGATCTCACATGCTTATAGAGATGGTAGTTCTAACAGCGAGATGATGATAGACATTACAGGTTTCAAGGTCAGGAGTTGTGCATGTTGAGATACAATAACATTTCAAGATTTACTGTTATTAATTAGGACTTGTAAAAACAAACAAACAAAAAACCCCCCAAAACCAAAACAAAAAAAACCCACAACAAACCAAAAACCCACCCCCCCCCCCAAATTATAACATGTATGTAATGCCTTAATTTTTGTTCTGCTAATTCATTGCTTTTATTAAGCATGTTAAAAGTAATACTGCTTTTTAAGGTTGATTAAAAATCAAACTTTGTACTGATTGTGAAGAAACCAGGAATTTTGTTTTCATCTGTTTATTGAACTAATGCTGATTTTCTTTTTGGAAGGAGGGCTGGTGAGAGATACTCATACAAGGAACAGGAGCGGAGGATGTTTTTAGATTGCCTTATAATTTTCAGGAGGACTCAGAAGTAAAATTATGTACCCTAGAGAGAAAACATTTGCATCAAGGAAATTCTGATTCAAGTCTTAACAACAAGGCAGCTGATACTAGCTATTGTAGACAGAATAATGCCATGTGACTGTAGTGATACAAATTTTATTTCAGGAGCACTTAAGAAGCATATGCTAATGTTTTGTAAGGGAGAATGGTTTTAAAATGTCCTTTGAAATGAGAATCTATGCAATTGTTTAAAACGAACGTGTGTTAGCAGCATTTCTTAATTTATATCTCGTCAAGGGCAAATGAGACAATACTTCTACTCTGTAAAGACAAGATACAGATGGCTGGAAAGAAATCCAAATAAACAAAGTGCTTTAGGTCTGGCTATCATTGCATCCTGCGGCTATCTTTTTCCTGTATCCTTCCCTCTACTGACTTTGAATGCAGGTACATCTTGTTGCACAGACCATTTAATCTGTTACAGTGGTTATCAAAATACTATGGATGTAACGTTCATTTGCAGAATATAAACAAATATGCTTCCATTTTGAGATTCAAATGAGCACAGAAGTATTTTGCTGTTTCTTTGTGCTGGAGGAGCCTGTAAGAATTAGTCCTTTAAGATCCTAATTGTTCAAGAGCCAGAATTCAAATAGAAGGACAGCATCTGTTGGTTAAATCCTGCTTTTCTTAGAAGACGTTTGGCACTACAAGTGCTACTATTTGCAATTAAATTGCTGTCTTCTGAGGGTGGTTTCTTCTACAAATGAAGTTGTATTTCAAGACTATAACATCAAGACTGCACGTAGGAGTCTAGTGGCAGAACTGCAGAAAGTATTCCTGTCATTTAGGAGTATGAGAAAGTATCTTTAGGTTGTCATGAACTATGATTTCATTCCAGAGAATAAGTTTTGAAAAATGGTGGACATAAGTCTGAGAAGAAGCTATGCATGTGTTAGCTATCACATCAGTATAATACCAAGAGGAGGGTAAACAGCACGATTGTATTGGGTCATACATTGAAGAAAAATATGTACTGTGGTGGCCTGCTAGCAGAAAAAGGAATCACAATTATTATCTAGGCTTTCTCATAGTATCTGTTTGTCAGCTGACATGCATATATACAGAGGAATTCAATGTGCCTTAAAATTTGTGACTTTTTTTTTTTTGCTAGTTTCTCAGTTCAGTATCTTTATAAGTAGTTTGAACTCTGAAAACAATACTGAAAAAAACAAACCAAAAAACCCGAAATGCAAAAAATCCAGCAATATTTCAGAACAGTATGTTGGAAATAAAAGTTGAGGTGAAATAAAGCCCTCGAGTTTTTTATTTCTTTAGAATTCCTTGGTTTTCATTGTTTTCTTCTGAAGGTGCATTCTTGGATGGAGACTGGGTCAAGACTTCAAATTTATAGTAGCATATCAGTGAAAGTCTAAGACTGATACTAAAATAAACTAATTTATTTTACTAACGATGCTGCTGTTGGCACATGGCATGGTTTTATGTTCTGGAATGGCCATTTCTTAAGGTTTTTGTGAAGAGTAGGATGAACAAAAACTGAATGTACCAGTGAGATGATATGGATTTCCATTGAGAAAGGGTAGAAGCTTAGTGCCTAGCTTCTATGAAGAAACTTAACAGCAAATGTAGTATGAGACAGTGGGTGAGGAGGGCAGGTGGGGGGGATAAACAGCGCAGTTTTGTGTTTTTCAGTCACCCTTTTTGTTCACTAGCAGTTGATATATGTGTGTGTATACACACACACAAACACACACACACAGAGATTATAATACATAGTATCTATTTTAGTGAAGCTTTAGGGAAAAAAATATGTAAGATTAAATGGCCAAATTGAGACTTCTCAATGAAGTGCAGCCAGCCAAAGCTGTGTGATGCTTTAGACACTGCCATTTGATGTTTAATTTTGGACATCAAAATTGCTGGATTATTTTTATTTGCAAGCTTATCAAAATGATTGCATAGCTCCCAGTAATCTTTCCTCTTTATTTATGGAGAATATCTTAATTGCAGTGATGCTGTCATATTAGGCATTGTTAAATCAACTTAGCTTTTATTCATTGTTTTAGTCTTTCATGTACTGATCATTTTCCTTACTCCTTCAGCTTTCCACATTTATACAGATCACAGGAGAGATATCCGTATGAAATCATATTTAGTGATTGTGCTCTTAACACCCTTTTCTGTCAAGGCTACTGGCATATTGATGATGACCCCCTTATTTAATAGTGATTATAATTGATTTCTCATAACTCTTAATGCCAGGCAATGATTAGAGAATGAGCTATGGCCAGCTCTATCTCATGGTGAGAGTTTTTTTATCAGACAGTGTAAGATTTGAGTAGAACTGGAGGATTTTTTTAATGTTATGAAACCCTTTGTGAGTATTAAAAAAAAAAAAAGTAAAATGTGATTATTTTAAATGACTCTACTGACAAAACATTTAGTAACGAATGCTACTGTTTGTATTATTGTATTATCTCTAAATGCCAGACTAGGCTAACAAAGTAGAAACCTTGCAGTCTGGCTCCTCTTTGGCATTGTTTATTTCCTATTACTTTATAGTTTCCTTACTCTTAATAAGGCCACGCTCATCACTGATCAGCTGCTCTCCTCTCCGAAGAGAGGACACTTGAGAGAAATGAGAACATCAGAAAGACTGGGCTAACTATGTTGGGGACTTTCTCCCTGAGATCTTCAGAGTACTTTGATATATTCTCACTTCTGGAGTGATGGGTATTGGCAGGTTAGTGTGCTTTCCAGCATAGGGCATGGTCGGAGAAAAAGAAATATCTTTGGACTAGTAACCTAAGGACAAAATACACCTTATTCCTATGACAATTATTCAGCAGTGTACGGTACAAAGTAGACATGGTCTTGGTTTGCTTTGTTCTTGTTTTCTAGGTCTTTCAGGCAGTCATACGCATAGGTTTTCTCCCATTATAGATTAAAAGGCTTGACAGACCTGGAAGTTCCTCCAGTCTGGGTATTCCAGATTCAGTGCTGGCAGTGTGAACCAGTCTACTGCAAATGAGATAATATATGGGGAATCAAATATTTGAAGAAAGATCAAAAACCATGGAGGAAGTGCAGAGCAACAGGAGAAACACAGAACTGTGATCTATTTTCTTGCTCCGCCACCTTCTGCCATCCCCAATCCAGCTTACTAGGATTTTTTTACTTCTTTTTTTTTTCCTTCATTTTTCTTTATCCCATAGCTTGGCTAAACCTAGTTTTCTCTTGTTTTACCTGTGCCTTCTGTAGCCTGTTGCAGATAGCTATTCCTTCCTTCTCACAGTCAGTTCTTATCGATATTCTGATCCCACCTTCCCACAGCAAGATCTACTTGACATGGTTATTTACAGCAGACTTTCACTTGTAAACATACAAAATTTAATTGTTTTTCTTGTTTGCTATGCTGCCTTTGGAGCAGTAATGCTGTCTAGCTTTTAAGCCTAATGCCATGGTGCATCTGACAACGTAAATGAGAAGGAACAGTATAAAATCTGAGGGTTCTGTTAAAAATATAATATGCATTTGTAAAACTTGGAAGAGAAAGAGGTTTCTTCTATATCTAAAGTGTTAGGAAATAGTAATATAATTCAGTTTCCTGTTTGTTGGTGTGGTTTTTTGTTTTTTTTGTTTTTTTTAAAGGTGAGTGTGGGGAGAGCTCTGCAGCATAAAGAACAAACTCAAAATTTATTCATTAAAAATTCATGGGCAGTATGTTGAGGAATGAGTAAGCTGCTTTTTTTCACGTTCACTTTCCCCACTTTCTTTTTTTGACAGAAAGTATGAGAAACGTAGAAAGCAGTGCTGTCTGAACTGTTGACTTCGGTGGGAGTTAAAGCATAACCAGCATAGTTATACTGGAGGACTGTCTAGGTTATGAAGAGCAGGCCTTGAAATTGATACTTACATTTTTATCTGTTCTTCATAGCTGGTTTAATTTTTGCCCTCAGACATGTCTCTCCCCCTCCCCCCTCGTCTGTTTGCCCTTGTCAAATGGAGGCCGGTGCTGTGGTCCCGCACTGCCGCTGCGGTGCTTTGTGCAGCATTGCCACACCACAGGCTTGGAAGAGGGCAAAGCTGTTGCCAGCAAGGAGTCCAGAACTGGCCGTTTCGGCTTCAAAAGAGAGCAGTCTATAACCCATCTGTCAAGACAAGGGTTTATTTAACACATTGTATGTAAGATCTTGGTAACCCATGCTATAATTATTTAAAAAATTATCACATCAATGAGCAGTTTACTATGTCAGATGACCAGTATCTGCAGTAGTCTGTTTGCTGCAATTCAAGCATATCCAAAGATGTGACAACTTTTACTGTGCAATGAATGCTGATCCTTTTTAACTATCCAGTTGTTCACCAGTTTGTTTGTTTTTTAAGTTTATTAAATATATGGATATGCATAGCCATGAAGCAAAAACAAAAAAAATGATTTGGTACTGTTTCATACAAGTACATAGATGTTTCATCACAAAATCATCACCTTTGTTGTGTTCTTGTTTTTCATACATGTATTTTTTTCTGTATGGTTTTTCAGTATTGGAGACTTGATGATAAGGTAGATACCTGTGCAATCGAAAGCAGGGTCTGAGCATAGCAGTTATCTGTCTCAGCTCTCAGGTTTTGATTGCCCTGTTCTCTCAGCATGAGTTGATGAAAGATCTATTTGGGTCCTTTGCAGAAACCAGCAACTTTATACAAGATCTTATGGAGAGTGATAAAAATTTCATTCCCAGGCACTTTTAAGACCATATAGGAATTTGGATATCGCACATCTGTGTTTTATTTTGTAATTTTTGTGATTATTTTTTTTTTTTTTTTAAAATCATTGTGGAAGTGTCACTACAATAAGAGACTTGGAGAACTCTCATCTCTCTTTATAACTGCAGGTAGCAGGAGGTACTAAAAGAGACAGTTTGCAGAAAGCTATATGAAGAATCAAGGCCTCAGTTACCTATAAAGAGGAATAATTGTAACCTCTCTTTTTCCAGAAAGACCTGAGCTTGCAGCCTGCTGGAAGGAAAATGTGTTTCATTGGGTGCTGTCTTATGGTAGAATGATAAGACCAGACACACACACACACACCCACCCTTGTCCTCTCCCCTCATCACTTTATCAGAGATGATAATGTGCAAGATTTATACCTAAAAAAACTTTTTATCTCTTGCACTTCAGTTAATGGACCACTGGGATTTCAGCATCTTGAATATAGTGTCCCAAAGCTGTAGCAAGAACATGGCATGAAGTCTTCTCTCCCAAAACTATGTCTGAACCTGATCAATATTGCTTCTGCCTAGGAAGAGAAGACTGCAGATCTAAAACATTGGAATGAAAGGGAAGCAATATGTGGAAGGATGCGATGGGGGTCTGACAGGGAGAATATGCACCCATCCTCTGTATCTTCATTTATGTATGTATGTATTTATTTTAAATGTCTACCTTTAGCTTTGCTTGTTTCTTGGATATGCCCAAAATGGTCTATAGGCTAAAATGGCTTGTGGTTCTCCCAGTTAATAGTATGAGCATATTGAAATTACAGTGTTTGAGGAATTACGTGTTGAAAGGATCTGTTCTTGAGATTAAATTGGAATCATTATATACAGGTCTTCATTCTACCCTTATTTTGTAAGTTACTTGTACCAAACAAGCATTATTTGAAAAAAGTCTTTTATAGGAAAAGATTTAAGTACAAATGCAAATTCTAAGTGTACAAAATCTCAAACAAAAACGTACGGAGTCATGAATTTTTAAAAAATATAAATGAAATGTATTTGTTTCAGAACATTCAGTTACTTACCATGATTTTGCATAGTTTGTGGCTAACTGTTGCATATAAGCACTGCCTTATTTAGAAATAGGACCTATGTATCAAGATTTAAATATTACCTTTTCCAAAAGTAGAGAATACTGCATTGTTTTTTTTACCTTGGTTTCTTCAAATTTTTTTCCTTTATGCAGTGATAAAGCTAGAGAATACGTATAGATGTTCAACAGTGGTAGGAGAACAGAAAGATTTCGTCCACCAGAGTTGCTAAATCAGTGAGATTTGTATTTTTAATTCTGCTGTTATTGAGAGGTTGAATGTTTTTTGCCAAGTATTTGAAGTAATTTAATACTTAAGGCATGGTAAATCTATAGAATGCATTCAGAGAAATACAATCCACAACTGAACTTCCTGACCTGATAAAGACTCTTTAAAATGTTAATTCCCAAGTTAAAATTGACTTTGTCAGTGCAAACAGGAGTAAATGTAAAACACTTCTGTGTCTTGTGTGTTTTTTGTTTGTTTGTTTGCTTGTTTTTTAATACGTTATCCTAGTCTCACCAAAATAATAATTTAGTGTGAAAATTCAAGTTTTCAAGGTCCAGTTGTAAGAAAAAGTTCATCGTTTAATGGGTTTGGAAAGAATTTATCAGCACGTGCATATCAAGGTCAACAGCAGGACACTGAAGAAAAGAAGTAAAGACTCTGCAGAGGAGTGTGGTGTGTAGCTTTCTAGAATTTGCAGAAGGGCTCAGTGGTACGTTCATTATTAGGATGAATTTATGGAATCCTGAAGATGTTCAAGGCAGTGCACAATCTGTAACAAGAGTGGAATTTAGTCTGTATCTTCCTTATACTTCTTACTTTGAGCTATTCTTTCTGTGAAGCTGAAAGAGGGGAGGACAAACCTTTGTCAGTGTTACTGTGTCCTTAATTTAGACATGTCTATATCTGAGACAATTATGTTGTAAGAGTGTTTCTCTTTCTTGAGGAAAGTAGTATTTTTTTATATATAAGAGGAGATTAAAACAAAGAGAGCACAGTGTTGCATTGTTGAAAAATAACTTCTAGATAAGGTCTGTTGCCCCTAGTCCTAGTGACTTATTGGGATCACATTTTCATCTTCATGGAGAGGATGCCATGGAGAAAACTGTAGGACAGTCAGGCAAAAGGAAATCAGAGGCTGATGTGAAATGATGTGATGAATTTAAGCAGGAGGATGTTACTGAAGATCTATGAAAGTTGCAGAATCAGGCTCTTTATTTGATCTTCATATCAATTATAGTTGCCTCTGTTTAAATAAAGTGCATAGTAATATTATTTTAATCGTTTGTTCAGTGCTTAATAAAATCTGTTTCTATTCTATTAGCATTATGTCTGTTAAACAGACTGAAGACTGTGAGTTATCTTTATAAATTAGCTTTTCCTTTTCATTCTCCTTAATAACTATGCCTGTGGTAGTTTGTTTCTGTGGTGCTGTTTGTCATGCTGCTTTGTCTTTTATTTTGGGTAAAATTCAGGAATGCTTGTATGGACAAACACTCTCAGAATCCCATATGAGACTTTTCTGCATGGAGATCACAAGATTTGACTCCAGAGGACGAAATAATAAGAGCAGCGAAGCCATTGTCATACAAAAATTATTGTTTGACAAAATTAACGAGGAGGTCAGATAAATTTACTCAAAGTGCTTGGAGAATAAATTGATCAAAGGATGACAATTTTTTCCTTCTTAATATAAAACTCCTTAGAAATGCATATCCATCACTGATTTCACAACAGGATTTTTTTTTTCCTGTACCCTAGGAGGTATGAATTGAATCACCAGTTTGACACAGGGTGCAGATTAGGCAGAAAGTTGCCAGGGAGCTGTGGAAAATTTTGAAGCTAAAATTGATTTGGAGGACGATATTGCTTTTGCTATTTACAGCCTGTACAGACCCTCTGAGGACAAGTTCCAGGGAATGTGTGGGGACAACTGCCTCTGCAGCCAGAGCTTGGATGTTCCTATAGACAGTGTTAAGAGATTATTTCTGATGTACTTTCTGAATTTCCAGCTACCTGCACAAGGAAAAAGTCATTGCTTTAAAGAGAAGAAAAAAATAAAAAAAATCTAGAAATGGTCAAGGTAACCAGCCTTTCCCTACTGCCATGCATTTGAGGTTAGTTTAATCCCTACTCTTTACAGCCTGTTTTGTTCAGCCCTTGACATTCTTTACATTAATGTTCCAATAGCAGAAAGTATTTTCCTTGGAGACCTGGTGCACCTGTCAGAAGGACTCAAGTTGTGTATAAGGATTTGTGTATACACATATGGTTTTTCAAGCCACGTATATTTTTTTTATGTAGATAAGAAATCTTGAAGCAGGGATCTTTCTTTTCTTTTTTCTTTTTTTCCTAAGCATGTCGGGAAAGTTTTTATCCTGATTGTGATGTGGCCTGTGACACTTCAGAGAAGCAGATTCCTTTATAGAGGAAGCTGTGGTGGAGGAGGCAACCACTGAAAAAATGGGGTTTACCATTAGAAATCTAGCTTCAGTGTTAAATTATGGAACAGATAACACTACTTGATAATAAATACATCTTAGTAGCTGTGCTTCTGGCGATTTTACAGATGCTGATAGTCAGTTTCATGATAGAACACAAATAGAAGACTTCTGAGCTTCCACTGCCTTGTTTTCATTATCATGCAGTGTTTGTATTATATGGCAAATTCATGAGATGGTGCTACAAACTGAAACATGTGACATTTGCATTTGCACTCCATATACACTCTAAAGCTATGCTTTATAATGTTGTTATAAATTGTGGTCTGCTTTTGAGAAGCCCTTTAATGTAGCCAGAAAACTTTATATCACTTGTCACTAATATTCAAAGGATGACATTGTAAAAAAGAAAGAAGCTTCTTACTATAGACCAGTACATGGATTTGATTTTGCAAGCAACCCTTATACACATATGTAGTTCTAGTTCATTAACCTTATTGGGACTACTTTTCTAAGTTAGTAAGACTTTTTTTTTTTTTTCCCCCCCAGTAAGGATTTGGGGGGTGTGTGTGTGTGTGCAGATTAAGCATATATACATTTGTTTGCTTGTTTGTTTGTTTTCCCCTTTTTTTTTTTTTTTCTTGGACTCATACCCTAAGAAAAAAGCAAAATAAATTTTTTAGCCAATTTTCTTAGTGTTTTTTTTTTTTAAATAGTCTTCCTTCAGTAGAGAAGTGCAGGAATTTACTTACTACTCAATATTTGCATAGAAAGAGTTAACGTAAAAAAGTATATAGATAATAAGTACTATTCACACCATCCTGTCAGCATCTAATTCAGTGAATACTAGGTGGCTGGAATAAAAAGATTTCTGATAAGTTCTAAATTGTTTTTATTCTACATCAAATAGAATAACCCTTTAATTTTATTTATCTATTAGTGAAAAGGCAGATAGTAAAAGACACAGAAAGTCAATAAGCCCACTGACTGAGACACATGCTTCAAATGTTAGACATGCTGATTCTAATTCCTGCTGGGAATCATGGTCATATCATAACCTAACTACTGGGTTTCTGGTTATTTGGGGCTTTGACTTTTGACTAGAAATTCCCTTTGAGCCTGGAGAATTTTACAGATAAAAGCAGTGTCCATAAATACACTTCTATGATAGCTTTTTTCAGAATTGGTTTTTTAATATTTTTTTTTCTTCCCCCCAATGGAAAATGTTTTATCAGAAAGTTCCTGAGCACTTTTGTTTAGTGGGACTTCTTAAAGGCCATGGAGTGGGGAGAGGTGGGGAAATTAACAGGTGTTCAGGTGGGGAAAAAAAAAAGGTTGTTTTTTTTTCTCCAGTTAGCTACAAACTAACTGGTTAATTGTCTTTATTACTATACATTAGAGAGTAATAAAATCCAGTCTGATATGCCAAAGACGTGCTTTATTGATGAGTAAATAAAATAATTCTATGTAGGGGTTGAGAGTTGGAATGTGTTAAAAGCCAGAGTGGTGAACATTGGAGGTCCTTCTCCAAATGTAACGCACTTCTTCATCTGTCATAGTTTATGTTAACCTCCACACTCTAAATGCCAGGTACAAGACTAGTTTACTGATACATAGTCATAACTGTATCTAGTTTTTTTTTGTTGAGCTCCTTTAAAAGCAAAAAAAACACAAACCAAAACCAAACATCAACAAAAAACCTTCATGGGAACAACATTGTTAGAAAATGAAATAATACTGCTGGTGTCCCAGTGAAGCTTGTTCAGGTGAATATAAAAGAAGAAAAAAATGCTTTTAAGTCATTTTGAGGTTACAAAGATTTTAGTTTTAAGTAAATGCATTTTGAATTATGACAGGGAAGCAAGCTGCCTAAAATCAGAAAACCATACTGTGCCAGACAAACCTGAGCAACACTCATTCTGTAGTCCCTCCGGTTTCACCTTGCATACTGTCGTGGTTTAACCCCAGCCAGCAGCCAACCGCCACACAACTGCTTGCTGACTTCTTCCTCCACGGTGGGACGGGGGAGAGAATTCGAAGAGTAACAGTAAGAACACTTATGGGTTGAGATAAGAACAGGTTAATAATTGAAATAAAATAATATAATAATAATAATTAATAAATTGTAATGAAAAGGAAAATACCAAAAAGAGAGAGAGATAAAAACCCAAGAAAGACAAGTGATGCAAGTCAAAAACAATTGCTTACCACCAACTAACTAATGCCCAGCCTGTCCCCAAGCAGTGGCCCCACCTGGCCAGCTTTCCCCTAGTTTATATACTGAGCATGATGTCATATGGTATGGAATAGCCCTTTGGCTGGTCTGGGTCAGCTGTCCTGGCTGTGCCCCCTCCCAGCTTCTTGTACATCTCCAGCCCTCTTAGTCAATAGAGCATGAGAAGCTGAGAAGTCCTTGATTAATATAAACACTACTTAACACACCGTTCTTTTAGTTGCTATCAACATTATTCTCATACTAAATCCAAAACACAGCACTATACAAGCTACTAGGAAGGGAGTGAACTCTATCCCAGCCAAAACCAGGATGCATGTATGAGGAAATACAGGATAATTCAGCTCAGATGGAAAACTTTAAAATAAATCATAAGTCTTAAGGATTGATAGTGTCATCTAATCTATAGATCAGGTGTGGTGTAAGCCATGGCAAGATGAGTTCTCTAGGAGGAGGTGGGACAAGAAAGGTTATTTCTGCTTATTCAGTCATGGACCTCTGTGTTGCTACCAGCCTCTGTAAGGGTTCTTATTAGCACCAGCTGCCTTGGTTTTTCTGTTCACAACACCCCCATGCTACCATGCTACCCCAGGCTTGGGGAAGAGTGGCTTGTTTAGTCTGGAGAAGAGGAGGCTTAGGAGAGACCTTATTGCTCTTTACAACTACCTGAAAAGGTTTAATGAGGTGGGGGTCGGTCTCTTCTCCCAAGTAACACGTGATATGACAAGAGGAAACGGCCTCAAGTTGCATAAAGGGTAGATTTAGGTTGGATGTTAGGAAAAGCTTCTTCACTGAAAGAGTAATCAGGCACTGGAAGAGGCTGCCCAGGGAAGTGGTTGAGTCCCCATCCCTGGAGGTATTTAGAAGATGGGTAGACGTGGTGCTTAGGGACATGGTTTAGTGGTGGACTTGGCAGTGCTAGGTTAACAGTTGGACTTGATGATCTTAAAGGTCTTTTCCAACCTAAATGATTCTATGATTCTATAATAGCCTTTTAGGACCTTGGTCTGAAAATAGTTATTGAGTTCACTTAGGCCACAGAACAGCAATCAGTAAGTCCCATTTGTCACTCTCGGTCTGCGTTTGATTAGAGGGTGCTTTTAAAAGTGGATGGCTCCAGCAATGCAGTGAAACCCCCTTGAGTCCCCCATGTGCTCCTTGCTACATACTGAAGTGAGTTCAGGTAAAAGCCTTGAAACTGTGGGTTAAAAAAAAATGCTTCCTCAGTCATAAGCGGTGTTGTGTTATGTCTATGATGCTATAATACAGTTTATGGAAAACCTGAATGTTTACTCTTGTTTATGCATGATCTGAGTTTACTCAGAGTCTGACATCTAATTAATACTGCACTTCATAAGAGTTTGTATTATTCTTTATGAGCATTCAATAAATTTTTAAAGTCAAGTCCTTCCTAATTGGCAGTAATGAGCCAGTAAAACTTATATTGGATTAAGAAAAGACGGAAACCCACAAGAGGTCCCTGTGCAGCTTAATCAGTAAAATTCTAGTCACAAACTTCCATTGTTTCAGTTCAGATAACTGGCACTGCCTCGCGGACTGCCTTGGGTGCTAAATCTGATTGATTTTGTTTCCTTCATGTCATGCCCAACAGTTATACACTCTGTAGCACTTTAACTAATGATGTACCAGAGCAGAAATCATACACACTTTTAAAACAGCAAGTGACATAATCTTTCAGGTAACTCAAGCAATTAAGTGAGTTATCATGATCTCTTTTCACTAAAGTTAACTGTCAAAGCCTACTTATGCTTGGAAACTTACTGGAAAAGCACAGACTTTTGAACGTACGGACCATTGCTAGAGACCTTGATCTTACAAACTTATCCAAGTGATTCCTGGGTTTGACAGTGCAAGATTTAAAGCTGAGGTGCATTTCATGGCATATCTTCTCTTGATATCAACTGTCAAAGTCCTCTTAGTCTATATGGGCTATGGCAATTTACCTCAGCTGAGGATCTGCTGCAGATGACTTAAGATCCCTAGGTGAAGAAAGGTACTGGGGGATGGAGTGGGGAGGAGAAAAGCCTTAATAGCTGAACACCTTTTGAAGTGGGTAGCTCTGGGTAAATTCTGCTTTCTGCAGTCACAAAGAATCACAAATATCGTGACTTCGGTCACATGGGTGAAGAAAGGAGGATTTGGCCTTCTGTTACTTCAGAAAAATACTATATCTGCCTTATCTAAAGACTTCACAAGTGAGAAGGCAAACTGTTTTCCCCATCATGCCTTCTTTCTCTACTGTAGTTTCAAAGAAAAACCTTATGTTAAAGAAAGCTTGAGACTTCATCCTGTAACTTTGGTTTAGCTCCATTTACAAAGTAGACATTAGCAATGTAATGTGCTTCACATGAAGTTTTTCAGAACAGCTTGGTTGGTTTTTGATTTCCTGAACAGGAACTTGTTCTTTGTCTGCCCAGGCAGCCATGGTGGGGTTTATGAGCACCCTCTGGATCTTCTCTGCTGGGGTGAAGCTGGTATTCATCTTCTGTGCAAGGTTCATACACCTGGTAACAAGGTGGAACAACTGGAGCACCATGCTGCTCCGTCATACCGACTGAAAACAGTTACCTGAGATATAGTATTTGAATCTAGTGGAAGCTGTTGAATAGCACACAGTAAAGTTACGCATTAGTTTGTATTGGGAAATTTAGGTTAACTAAGTGAAGTAAAACCAGTACAAACTCAGTTTTATGGAATCTCCTGATATTTGAAATGTTCGTGACATTTATTTGTAAGGTTCTGGAAGCTTGATTGTGATTAACTCTAGGGTTAGCTTTATTTTATAAAAGTAATACAGTTGTGATAGGAAGCTTGAATCAACATTGACTCAGAGGAAGGTGCCACTTAGAGGAAATATTTACCTTTTTACCTGCAGGTTTAAAATACCTAATTTAGGAGTTCTTTCTGTTGCAGTTTATAGGGCTTTAAGTTGAACTGTGTGAATATTCCCTGTGTGAATCACCAACACTACTTCTTGCAATGTCAGTACCTTCAAGTAGGTATTTTCTCTCTGTTATTCCAGGTCTTTTTAGTATGTGGCACATGGCAGAACCACCATATTAGCAGTATATTCTGTTTTTTTCAATGGTGTATGGGTACTGTAAGGGTAGAAGATATCTCAGTCAATCTGTGTATGTAATATGTAGGCAAAGAAATCTCAGTTTTGTCCTTGCCTCATGGGTCAAGCAATATTGGCAAGATATTTCTTTTTGTGGTCTATAAATACTCCCTAATCTATATGTCCTGTTTGCGTCATTGTGCTTGTGTCACCTTTACTTTCCAACGTGAGTTCGTGCATTCTATATATAGTGTTTGCAATGCAGGGAGTAAAAATGCTAGATGTGGTAAGTGCAAAGTTATTTTTAAATGCTGTGAACATAGATAGCATTGACTTCTGAAGATTATGGAAACAAGGGTTTTTCAGCAGAGAAAAAAAAAAAACCAACAAAATAGATTTTTGCCAGTTCTAAGTCAACTTTTAGTTCTTTAAATGTAGGCTTCTACTGCTGCTGCTGAATGTTTGTAGAGATGATCATAATGGTAGTATCAAACTGGTAAAAGACATTATATTCCTGGCAGAAATAGTCTGCCAGTGGCGCAAGGTATCTTGGGAAGCATATCTGTGAATTCTCTTGGTTATGTTTAGTTTATTCATGGTTCTCATCTGTACAACATAATAAAGCTGAAGTAGATCTCATGTAAGAGAATGTCCAAAACCTACATAGCGGTATGGCTCCAGCGCCATAAAACTAAACAAATAAAATGCAGACTTTCCCTGAAAGTTTGCAAAGAAGTAAGCAATAATGGAGTAACTTCTTTTTATTCATCACTGGAATTTTTAAGTGCAGATATTTTAAGTACAGTTTCTAAAAGGTTTTCAGGAATTTAAGTTATTATTGTAGTTTTAAATTGATCAGGATTTTTGAGTATAGAAGTTTGTTCCTGACAGTATAATTAACTTAAACACAGTGATATCTAGCCCTTTGGTAGGTAATAAAGGTGTCTCTTGTAGGGATGTAGAGTCTGCACCTCCTAGATGTGCATGTCACATGACCCAAATATACATTTTTCCACTCATGCTGGTTTATTTCTCCACTCATGCTGGACATCAGAACTGTAACTCCTGTCAAGAAATGGTATGCAAAGTTCATTCTTGTCGGGTGGTTCCTTGTGTTTTTGTATGTGGGGACAATCGGTGCTTGTGTTTGGTTGCCAGAGATGTGCTTCTGGACTTGTGAATAAGTAACCCAGGTGCTCTTGGGGGCTATTAGAAACAAAGGAGTTTTAACTCCCCGATCTGAATTTGTGTTTTTCAAGTCCTGCCAGTGTAACCCATGGTAGTTATAACAATTCACTTTTTAAAAAAACATATCAGTTCAGAATGAATAAGAAAAGAGAGTAAGCCTTTTCATAAGTCCTTAAGCTTTGTCAAATTAATAAATTCCTTACATTATTGGAAAAATAAAGGTAACATTGTGCAAGAACTGTCTTCAAATTCTGCCTGTTTGCCATATGGCTTCTGTTTTAGATTATGGAATTGTTTGTCTGTAGCTCAACATGGTTCAAACCTGGAGCTCCTATTCCACAGAAATTCCAGTGTTTCACTTGCTTTTTTTCTTATTGTTTTGAATTGAAACAAAAATATAAATATTCCTCACAGAAGAAAATTTCTAAACTACTTTTCTGAAAAAATGGAGCATCTTTTCATGCTAACCTTACTGGAGTATTTCTTTTTGATAAGGTTGAAATATTGTCTTTTGTTCTTATAAATGTTGACTAATTTCATAATAAATATCATTATAATACATAATCTGCCTGACCTCTTAGAGGAGGGGGACTAGCAAACTGGGCAGAGGACATGCTGGGCAGCCAGCCTGCCTTCTTTCCTGCCAGCCTGGCTGGCTGGTAGGCAGGCTTCCAAGCCAATCTGCCAGCCCTCTAGCTAGCCTGCCTGGTTTCCATCAGAAGTTTTAGTGGAATAAACATTCCCGTAGAACATTTTGATCCAAAAAATCATCAGTTTCTGATGGAAAATTGTTCATCAGAAGAGTTTTAGTCTGCTCTATTAAGAACATAAGTCTCTGAAATTGTTAGTCTTGAATAGAAGTGTTGCCAAACAATTGAATGTAATAGCCTTCACTGCCTGGAAGGCTCATTCACTTTGTCTCTGTAATAGCTCTTGGTTTTCTTTTAACACCCCCTGGAAAGGAGTAAAAGTTAATTAAAGTGGGTATTTTTCTGTGTTTGCAGTCTGTTGCCATTGAAACAAATGTGGAAAGGGTTCAATGAAACAGAGTTCAGGGTTAGCTGAACTTAAAGGTGTCAAGAAAACAGCTGTACTTTGCAGTCTGAACTATCAGCCTAATTAGATTGGCAGATGAAAAAATATTGTACGTTTCTTAAAAATAAAAAAATTGGAATATCATTTCATGGATAGCCCTAACATTTTCAGTCTCAATTTGTATAATTCTATCAGACTAATTAAAATTTTGTTCAGATCTGGATATAGCTCCCTCTGTTAGAACCCTTCTCTTTTGCCTAAGCGCAAAGAAAGCATCAGTATGAATCAGGAAGTATCACTTTTTAGGATACATCCAAACAGATGTGCCTAGTGATATAAAACTCAGTTCCTGAATATTTAGCTTTAAAGAGATGGTATTTTTGCAAGTGTCTTTAGTCTTTGTGTCCTGTCCAAGGTCTATTGCAGCCTAAAGTTATTCCTGTGTGTGAGCACTGGCCCTGTGATCCTTTGCAGTCCTACTGGAAGCCTTGAAGCACAAGCAAATGAGATGTGTGATAAAGGATGTATTGGACGTAGCTGAAGATGTGTAAGATGTACGCGCAAGCATCTGTAAGCCACTCGTTTGTAGTCTCAGTTCTGGGGCTGCAATGCAGCACAAATTTGGTGCTCTACTATGGCTTAGTGTCAAACAGCAAGCTCTGGCATCTTTGTGTTTACCAGTGACTTCTGCCTGTCATTGAACCACCAGTTTTCTACCAAAATCTGTTTTTTTTGATTGACGTTTTTTTTCTTCTCCATTTTCATTTGTGACATAGCGATGCCATTTGTTTTCTAAGTGGGAAAGATGCATTTCTGACCACTTGCATTGATAACAATGCTAAATTTACATTAATTGAAAATTTTTTCATGCAGAGGAAATTTGCAAAAGAATGCTTTAAACCAAATTTTAGCCTAATTAATAGAACTGATTTAACAGAACTGAAGACTGGACTCACATCAGTATGCTGGGTTATGATAAATTCTTCTGTTGTCACCTTTCCTCTTATGAATCGCATTTGGAGAACAGGCCTACAAAGAGCAGTAATAATATTGGTGAGATAGTGAAAATATATACCTGTGTGATCTTTGTATTATACTGTTGCAGACGTTCACATTTAAACGCTATTCTGAAGTTTTGATTAGGACATCAGCTATGTAAGATCTTATTCTTAAAACTGTCTGACAGATTTGGGGTGTAGAAAATGACTTAACAGACTTTAATACCATGACAGAGCACTCTCTTAAACAATGAACTCTTTCTTCTTCTTATGTATTCCTCTCCTTCACAAACTTTGATGTGGGACTTTGATTAGGTGTCACAAAAATATAGAGTACTTCATTTTGGCATATTTTAAAAAAAATCTCATCAGTTTTCAGTGAACAAAATGCCCTTATCTGCTCAGCATGTCTGAGATTGAAGAAGACTTCAATCAGACCTGGTTTTCACAGTAAAAAATCCCACTGCTTTTTCTTCAATATATCCTCTGCCTAATCAGAACCTGAGAGGTTTGGCTCAGGAAGAAAGGGGTAAATAATAGGAACTGATAAACTTATCAGTAATAAACCATGGTACAATGCACCTTGTGTCAGCCGGCAGACTGGAAGAGGTGAGGAGGATGAAGGTCTGTGTGTTTTTACCATAAAAATCTCCACCAGTCATCTGGGTGCGGAAGGATACTGGAGTTTGCTGAACTCCAGCAGGTACTGGGATAGCAATGCAACTTTTTTCTTTTCTAGCGTCTCAGATTTGCTGTGGAAAATTTCAGCACAGCATTCTTCTAACCTGAACTAAAGATTTGGGTCTTTGACAGAAAACAATTAATGTTTAAGTTATGCAAACAATAAGTTTTTATACAATGTCCAAGGGGCTCTGAAGGAGTACCTGCTAATATTAAAATGATAAGATGTATCAGTAAAATAGCTAGAATCACTAGTGTCTAAAAGCTCTTATATTTCCCCAGAATGTCAGCTTCCAGATTGTTGATGAAAAATCTGGTTATATAACTGAAAACTCTTTGGAAGTAAAGATTTCCACATAATAAAAGAGCCTCTTTATAACAAAGAGGTGATGGACTAGATACTTCATGAGTTCTTATTATGCTGTTGGAGCGGTTTAGTTTTATCAGACTTTGACAGTTACCCAAGTTATACTTTGCCTTGTTTGTTCCCCCCTTTTTTTAAGTTGCTGTTGATTCAAAATGAAAAAAGTTAAGAAAAATAAGCCAAAAGGGCTCTAAGTTTGTGTGTGGGGGTTTTTTTAAGAGATTGTGTTTACACAAAGAAGTGTGTAATAACACTTTTTTTCTTACATATGGTTTTATTTAATTTTGGAAGGACAATTGAATGGGAATGGCAAGCACTATTTTGCTCCACAGTTCAAATGTTGAGGCAGAAGGAGGAGGTGGGAATTGCGCATTTTTCCTACAGTAAGCCAGATGCCTGCTTTTAGAAGTAGAAACTTTCACAAGGAAGATGTATTGACATTTCACAGTTGTGTTCTCTTAATGTACCAAACAGCAGATATTATTTATAAACCTTCTAATGGAAATAACTGTAGCCACTTTATTATTTCAATGAGCTCTTAAAATGTTGATGAGTAGTGTGATGTTTCTACATAATAATGCCATTGAAAATTACTGCTTTTGTGTATATTTTTGTGAGGATGCATTTATTTGACATTGTTACAATCATCTAACATTTTTAAGAAGTTTAGTGCAGGAACAGTAGCTAGTGGGAAAGTTTTAAGCCTTATTGACATAAGAATTAAACCTTTAACAACTAATATGTGTAACTAAAACTCAAACCTACTTTGTTCAGCTGGCATTCAATTGAAATAAAATTCGTAATTAGAATAATTCCTATCATATGAAGAATTCCACTGAAAGATTTCTCACTGAAAGGAATATTGAATGAATCAAAAAAAACCTGAGGCATCTTGAAGAGTGTCTCTGGTTGGGGTATTTTTTATATCAATAATTAACGTTGTGTAACTAGAGGAAAAAATGGCTTAGTGTTTAATGACGTGGATTAGAGATATTGTTTACGCTCTATTCATATGCAGATTTCAAACCACTTGATAAAGGCTAGTCAAATGATTTTTTTCATATAGCCATTTCAGAGATATGACATCACGGAGGTCAAGCAAGCAAGTGTATTCTTGACAACAGGAGTCAGGAAAAATATATCAGTAGTATCTTCTGTTGGGGCTATATCCTCTTGAAAGGAAGAGACCAGCAAAGCATGAATGGAAGAAGGAGAATTACAAAGTTAAAGATCTAAATTTGTAGCTAAAGGAGATGTTCAAATATTCTAGGAGCTTTTGAGTTGAGGATCAGTGTTTGCTTGTTTGTGTATTTTTGTGTGTGTTTCTCTATTTATCGATGTGCATGTTTGCTGGTACAAGCTTTTATAGGGTCTAACTCTTCTTTTGAGATGTTTAGCAGACCTAAGACTCTGCTAAACTAGTCAGTATCAGTTTAAGGCATAAATGTCCCCTTAGCGCGAGCATTTGTAGTCTAGGTTAGGACAACTTTGAAATGAAGAAATGATGCAGTTTAGAATACGTTTTCAGGAGAGAATAATGTTCTTAGCAGATATTGCTTTCGTATAGCACATTTATTTATAATTCATTAGTAATAGAAAAAAATAGTTTAAAGGATACTTTAGAACTTTAAGTTATCATCCTGTGTTGGCATGGTCATATATGTAGAGATCTCAATCTTTTTGATCTAAATGGTTCCAGATTGCTTCTTTCCTTGTTTTTTGTAGTACTTAATTGTTTTGTTGATACAATATGTAGTTATATTTTAGTAAGTATTGCCATATTATTTGTTTATTAAATGGCTGGTCTGCATTTGTGGAAGTGCAGTAAAATGCATTAATTCATCATAGGATATAACATCCTATGATACCATACTACGTTGCATAGTAACATTTTAGTGCACTGAAACAAGAAGGAGAAAGAAGGATTCCCGCCACGCCCCCCCCCCCCCCCCCCCCCCCCCATCTTAGACTATTGTTTTCCACAAAATGTAGTGGAAACATCCTGGACTTTACTGCATCTGTTTAATGTGTTAGAAGTCCAGTATATGCTCTGGCACACAATGCTTGAAAAAGTTCAACAAAGGTACAGTGGCATCAAATAAGGCATTTTCAGTCTTTTGGGCTGTAACAGAGGATTAGCAAAATTAAAGATCACATGTATAGGTTACTATTCCTACTTGGTAGACCATTTAATGCAAGACTATCAGGAGCATGGAAAAATTCAAGGTGAGAGATGTTAAAAATAAGGCTGGTTTATATTTCATTCCCAGACTGTTGTGCTAAGAAGTTTCTCTAGAAAAGTGAATTTCAATCAAATCTCTTGAGATAATCCCCAAGGCTACAGTTTTGCACCAACTTGAGTTACTTGATATTGTAAATTTGGAATGGATCCCAAACAGAGGATTATCGACTAATATCCTTTTCTGTTAAGATGCATACATAACGATCAGACTACGTGTAGAAGACTGCATGGTTCCAGAATACCCCCCTTCACCAGAGCTTTATAACTGACTTTTCCTCATTATTTTAAGTTCCACACTGCGGAGTGTCTGAACTTACCAAAACACTGTTTAATACTTTCCAGACATAGCCACAAACACCCAACTGCCCTTTCTTCTGCAAATTACAGAAAAGAAACTAACATCAAGAAAGCAAATAATTGCACCCATGATGCTGTTATGCTTCAAGATTAGGTGATAAAAATGGAATTTACCTCTCATCCTAATAATGTCTCACATAAACATAGTCTTCAATGGAAGTTATTCCAGTTAGAAACTGATAAAAACTGCAAGAAAAAAAAGCAGAATGCTGGCCTGCTAGTTTGTCATTGAGTAGCATGTAAATAATTCAGGTGTTACCCAGATTTACCTGGTTAGCATGAAAACAGCAACTAGAATTAAGAACAGTATTTAGCTCTGTTCAAGTAGGCATAAAGGTACTGTCTGTTCTAAGAGCTTTCTGAAGACTCTTAACTGTACTAAGTTGCCCCTATGTAAATGCTTATTAGAAATAAAGGACAGTTGAATGTTTGTGTAGATACATCATTGGAAGTGAAAGAAAAGAGCCAAAGAAACACATGCCTCTTTGTTTTAATGTTTTCTTTCAAAAGTAAACTTTAGTTTAGGTATATTTGTACAGAATTGTACAGAATTGGATGTATTGTGGAACCCAGTCAATGAACAGTTGTTGAAATACACTTTAGTTCTTTAATATCTTCAATCTGGGCTTCTGTATAGTGTACTGAGCTTGTGTCCTAGCCTAAATTTTGTGCACTCAGCCAGAGCAGTGAATAGGCTATTATTCTTTAAATTATTATCCTGCTTTAATCACATGATTTTGTCAGATCTGTCTTAAAGTTTCCAGTATGAAAGTGTGACTTTAGAATACATAAACTTCTGCCGTCTAGTCATTATAGAAAAGAACACAAATAAACTTTTCTGTCTAAATCCCTATTTGAATGTGGCTTTGATAAAATGTATATCAAATCCCAGTTACACTAGGTATTAGTCTGAAAAAAAATTATCTCTAAAGTATCTACTCACTAGCTAAATATTGTTGCTGTTTTCTGTTCTTGTTTCTTATGTGTACGTAGATTAATATCACATATCAAAGTAACACTGAGCTTCACACAGCTCTATAGAAAACAGTGAGAGATGTTTATTTCTGGTTTATAGTTAAGGTTAAAAACTTGCAGACAAAAGAAGCCCATCGCTTCTCTTCTGGCCTGATCTTTGGTGTATTCACAGGCATTAAGCAATTCTTACAAAATGTGATTTTGATTAACAAGTCCAGAGGACAACACAGCTACATGCTAGGTACTATAAATTACGCAGAGAAGTGAAGCAAATGAAAGATATTTTTTCTTTTTAAGTCTGAGCTGAAATTGTTTGCGCTACAAGTTCCACATTGCCCTCAATCTACTTATAAAGCAAATGTTTTGCTAAACTTTAGTTTGCAGCTTATCTAAGAAACATCATCCTTCACACAGCAAAGCACACCGTGATCAAATTTTCTCTCATCGGTGATCCCCTTGCATCATTTCTTCCCCTGTGGATTTTTTCTGTTTACACCTCATGGCAACTTTTTCCTTCTTCTCAATTGCATTTCTTATTTGACGACTGGTACACTGAATTGGCACGTCCAGGCTTTATCAAATCACTGTGTTTAATAAAACAATTGTTACCATCCTCCACCTAAAGCCCCTCCCCCATCACCAACAAACTTGCTCCAAACAAAAGCTTTGTTTGACTTGTCAAAGAAGAAGGAAAACTTGCAAGGAATAAGTGACTGAGATTGCCTGGTTGGTGGAACTTAGTTAATTAATATAATTGAAATTACATGTGTTGCTAATGAGACAAAAATAGGAAAACAAATTGTTTCCATTAAATGTCATTTGAAAATAATTAACAAAAGATAAACATTTAGTTCAGTGACCATATTTGGCCTCTAGTTAGCTGTGATGCTCTTTAGCATGTGGGACTTTTTGATGTGTAAATGAAATTAGAAAATACAGCTGTGTAGCAAAGTAACATGGTCTTTTATAAATCCATTGTAAGCTCTGACAGCAAAAGAGTGAAAAAATCCTGAGTTCTGTATACTAACCTGTTGAATAAAAGAGAGGGTTCTGCAGTACAGCCACAGAAGAGTAAGAATGTATTAAGCACTATATAAAAAAAAAAAGGTATGTTCATCAAAAAATGAGGGACAAATATGCACGTTATTTTCCAAAGACTCCTTTGATCTCTATAGCAAAAATACTTATATAGCTGCGTATGTGTGAATTTGCCTCTTCTGGAGAAATGAAATTTAAATATATTGAAACTGATGGAATTCAAAAACATCAGTCAAAAACAGCTATAGCAGGACAGGTGCTCTATATTTGGAGTTTGCAGTTGAATTTCTCTACTATTAAATCATAGGTGTTTAGAGATGGAAGTTTCAAATTGTCACACTCGAGCTTGAGTCATTAGGCAAGTTGTCCAGAGAAGATTAGTATGAGAAAGGACTATAGGATTCAGCTTAAGTTTCTTTGATTAATTTTGTAGCAGAGGGTAAATATAGGCACTGTATGGTAGGAGGCCTTGCCAGGAACAGAAATAAAGAAAAATATGTACTTTTCCATTTTCACTGAAATGGTCCTTCTATATAGAACATGGGTTCTTCAGGTAAATGAACTTTACATGTATGTAAACTGCTTTAAAAGCCATTTTGTTAGAAGACTTTAAAAGCACCAAGTTACTAAATTTTGTTACAGTGCAAGGGATTTTTCATATTTTTTATCAAAAGCTGAAATTCTCTACTAGATGGGAAAGAGCATTCCTCTCTTAATTTATCCTTAGTGAGCTCGTTGTTTATGTTAGTCTCCATTTTTGGCTATAAAATTTAAGCCACTTGTTATGTTCACTTTCAAGCAATCAGTTTGAAGTCTTATAGTGGTGGGGAGGTGAACCATCCCACCCATCTTTCACCATGACATCTGTGGCCTAGGTAGTGAAGTGGTTTCTAGACTTGATGACATCACCACAATTTTCTTGCTGGCAGCTACTGAATTTTTCATCTTATTCTGAAGATCTTTTGTCTTCTTGAAACATTTGGATTATCCCAGGTCTGTGGGCAGCCTAACATAACAGTCACAAGAATAACATATTTCCTTTATTTTCTTTATTTACTTCTTTTCTGCTTTGGAGGTGGAGTGACTATGAAGACAGCTGACTTGGTTAGAATAACTTTCAATCTTCTTTGCCTGATGCATGTCCTTCACACACAGCTCCCAGCCTTCCTAAGCCCCCTGCAACACCCAGCAATGCTAACAGTCTGTAATCATGGTTTTGTATCATTACTCATTGATGGCTGAAATGTTACCAGCTATGTCTTTGTATCACAAGGCAAATAAAGTTTGGCACTGGAGCAGAATCACAAACTGTTGAAACTAACTGTTAAGACTTACAAAGCCAAGGAATATGTCTTTAATGGTGTTCTCTGAGCACAGAAACACAAACTGAAGTGGAGGTTTGTAGAGGCGGCACATTATTCCCTGTTCTTTTCCTTGCGTAAACCATGAAGGTTAAAGTTTGTTATTGTGTGGCTGGTTGGTGGTTGTTGTTGTTTTGTTTTGTTTGGTTTTTTGTTTTTTGTTTTTTTGTTGTTTTTTTTTTTAAGGCAATTAGTACAGTGCTCTGATGGATTAACATCCTTTGAAAGCTCAGGTCTCTGATGAGAGATGTCTGTGTCTAGCTACCTGTAGCTAAAGTCATTGTATTGTTTAATTGGTACCAATGTGCTGTAAAGCAGGCCTTAGTGCATCCAGCTGAGGACATCATATGCTCAATCTATATTTGCAATCTACCTATTTTTTCTCATAGGGCTATTTTTCTTTATTAGGAAATAGACCATAATCCTTTAACACAGGCAGAGTTTGTTGTTCACACAACGTGTCTCAAAGAAATTAATGGGACTGTTCCTGAAAGAGCTGTTGAGATGCACTTGTGTTGTAGGATCTGTCTGTAGGTACTTGTGGGCAAAGTACTTGTTCTTTGCTTGCATGGCAAAACTCCCTTCAAATTCAGTAGGGACAGGCTCTGTCCGTTGAAATCCCCTCTGATGTTGAGTCTCAGGCAAATCTTCTGCCACCTAGAAAAGACACCAGAGCCTTGCTGTTGCCTGAAAGGAAAGCCTGGGTCTGTCAGGCATGCATGTGATATTGTCCTCTGTGAGGAAAGGCAGTCAGGTAGTCATCTTCTCTTGCAAGCAAAATCACAGTCACAAGAGAAAACTAAAGTTCTCCTTTCTGATTACAACCTGATGTTTCTGCACTAGACGAAACCCAATGCATTTCTTGGAATGCTTTGCCAACAAGTTCATGACTTACCAGAACATAAAACAATAATTTATTCAAAAGAATTGATTTCTGATTTTGCATAAAACTTTTCTCAGTCATTTGCCATAAGTAAAATTGGTAAAAAATTTGATCAGTTTCTGAAAATGGTTTTCAAATATGTCTGTCATTGAGATCACATTTTTGTAGCTCTGATAACCTCACATTTGTCCAAGTAGACTCTTCAATATATTTGACTGATGTTACATGTGATGGACTGGTCAAGCAGTGAGGAAGTCAGGGTGCACATCTTGACTTTCAACCTAGCTCGAGCCGCCTTTGCCAGGGAAGAGGAGTTTCTGAAATCATCTTCTTGCTTTTATTCTTGTCCCAAACTGTGCTTGTTAACTGATTCACTGACACATTACTCTGAACACCAATTTATTAAGTGCCTTGCAGGATCAGATGTATTAGATAAACAGGCCTTTCAAAGCTAATAGGTCAATAAATAGTCAGCAAGTAAATTCCTTACTAATTACAAGGTTGAATGTGCATGTTAGTAGGCCTCTGATGAAAGCAGAGCCTTTTCAAATAAACAAACAAACAAAAAAAAACCAAAACACAGAAGGGCAGATAATCATACTGTCATGCCACAGGGAAATTCAGGTTTATTTGTACGTGGGATTAAACTGAGGTGCTGGATTGAAAGATACCAATGGGAACGAGACCACTGTCATGGTGGTGTTAAGGCTGCAGGTTTTTTGTGTGGGTTTAGGTGAGGTGTGCCTGAGGCAGCCTGTGATGTGGCACTGAGGGAGGCAGACCCTGGGGTGGAGAGAGCATGTACCGAGCACCAAAACAACAGTTAAACACTTTTCTGAAAGAACACATAAGCAAAGAGAGCAGATTGAGTGACTGAATGTTAACAAAACAAAGCCCTTAAAAATAATTGCATTTTTCATATTGTGATTCATTTCAATTTCATGAGTCTCAAAACACCACTTCTCAAGTGATTAATGTTTTCTCCATTGATTGCAACTGTGCTTGAGTGAAGGTCTTTCTTCATAGTTTTAAATAAAGAAATGTTTTAAGGGTCATGATTAATGGTCTGACATTGAGGAGCCTTTCCATAGCTGTACAGGAGGGAAGTGGGTAGATTGTCAAAGCAAGCTGTATCTTTAAGTGATGTAAAAACCCCAAGTTATAATCCACCGTTGGACATAAAGCTTATCTCACATGATACTGTTTTTAAGTATTTTTTTCCACTGTTACTGCCTTGCAATCTTATTAATGTTTTCTTATCTCCTACATTTTTCCTCCCTCTTTTATACTCTTTACTTCTGATTTTTTGAGTAAACAGAGTAAAAGGGGATAATAAGGATGTCAGCTTCAAAAAAGTGTGAAAGTCTTGCCTCATTAACACTGGGGAGTTAGCAACAGAATTTGACTCACATTGTCTAAATGTAAAGAAAGTAGGTAGTTTACAATAAAAAAACCCCAAAAAACCAAAAAACCCCAAAACAAACCAAAAAACCAACAACCCACCCTAAAAACCCAACATAGCTGAAGTAAAGGGAGCCTACATTAATTAACAGCCCAATACACACTTCATTTATTGCTTTTTCTTCTGTTGTAATTTCTTTATGTCCACTGGCATCAGAAGTGTGGTAGTCAAGATTAATCTGTGTGGAGATGTGGCTGACTTGGTTCACAGCAGGACAGACGGCTCTTCCAGAGACTGTTTGTGGACTGGAACGATAAATTGCAACTTAAGAGAACCATGTGTATGTCTTTGCTCAGGCAGAGGTTTCCATTTTGATCAGCCACAAATCACTTAAGGCTTTCTGTACCTCAGTTTCTCTATTTTTATCTATTCACTCAATATCTTTGTGAGATAAGTAACAGTTGATCTCATGTGCTCTGGTGACCTGATGTAAATTTACATATCTTAAAGTTAAATATATTAAAATGTGATCTGTTTTGAACTTTACAGTTTAACTGTTACTGAAGGCTATTATGTATTCATCTTTAATTTTACTTAAAAATGGACAAATAGTCCATTTAATGAACTGTACTCCAACAGTACTTTCTGCACGTGCCATTGTACTCTGCCGATGAGGGTGTCTTTTCATCAGCAGCATCCTTCTGAGCAAGGGAGCTGGAAGCTCCAGGAAGCTGGGCAGGGATCTCAGGGCTAAGGGGCAGCTTGCTCACCTGTGTCGTAGGCATCGCTATAATATTCTTAGGCCTAAACTTTGCACTTTTTTCCCCTGACTGTCTGATAAAAGACAAAATTCCAAGATGCCTCACTTCTAATGTAGTCCATGAAAGAATTTACTTATGCTACCATATATACTATCATGGAAATGCTATTTATTTGTAATACATTTGACTTAAGTTAGATGCTTTTCTTTCTTCTGAGCTCCAACCTTGAGCAGAAAGCTTCCATCAGAATTTGTGCTTTCTCAAACTTAATCTTTCTTCATAGAATCTACATCTATTTTAAAGCTGCTTTCATGCAAGTGTGATTGCACGCAAGAACTCGTTTGTAATTTATGAAACAAAGAATGTGTTTAGACTAGCTTAGCAAAAACATGGAGAGGGAGAGGCAACATAGTGAGGTTCTCATGCCCAGGAGCTGCTTCTGCCCTAGACAAAATGTAGGGTGAGAAGGAGAGAGAATCTGTAGGAGACAATCTAGATATTTTGTAGGTACTTGGATTTTTTAATAACAACACAAGATAAGCAATTTGGGATGTGTGTTGGCTAAACGCTTTATGAAAGGTGCGGTAGCTAGCTATTTTGTCAGCATTCTTGTGAGGCACTGAGGAGCCAGACTGCAAAGTGAATGTGTGCATATAGTTCAGTCTGATAACAGTTTTTGTTTAGTCATTAAGACTTGTGCTCTCTGAAGTGCCAAGAAATGGCTTTTAACAAAGAAAAGTATATTCTGAAATATTCTTCATCAATAGGATGCTAGTTAATTCTGGTTTTACAGTAGATTATATTTTTAAGCCTATTATTTGTATAGAAAGTTCATTCAGGTACTTTAAAATATTTCTATGTGCATTCTGTTTGTTCTTCATGCATTTTATTGAAGAGTATTTAAGATGTCAGCTATTGAAGTCTTTTGTTGTCATGAAAAAAAAAGATGAGTGAAAAAAGTGGAATAAAAGTAATCAAGAATAACAAGTCTTTTTTCCTCTAGCAGAATTTTAAAAATCTGAAAATTCAGATTGATGTCTGGATTTTGGTTTTATGGACTAATTCTGGTTTGGGCTTCAGTGCTATTGAGCCTACTAAATCTCTGACTGTGTCTTGAATTCAACACGTGAATTCAAACAGTGAAAGATATTGTTTTACTGCAGTTAGCAACCGTGCTCAGCAGAGATGGCAACATGCTGAAAAATTAATTGAGAATTTAACCTTCAAATGAAAAATGTATAGGCCTTAGACTTTATTATAATCAGCTTACACAGTCACACATGACTTTAGAGATTATTTGACTTTTTTACTGTTTTACTTCTGCCCAACAAAAAAAAGAAGCCATTTTTGCATAGGCCACTAATACATAGTATTCATTCAGTGTCTATTATCTTGTTTGAATAGCAGCGTTTTTAAGGATCATTGTTTCTGCTTGCTAAGTGGATGTGTAACAAGATTAACAGCAAAGTCTCTTCCTTGCGGTTTTTAGAACAAAAGCTAATCAGCACTCCCATGAAAGTTTAAAATTTTTATATTCTTTAATTTTGCATATTGTTAGCTGCAAGCTGATCCCTAATGTTTGTTTTATTTTCATCTGTCAGAAGCAATGCCAAAATATATTTTGTCTGACTTTAGTTGGCGCAATTAATCCTTAGCTGGAGCAATCTCTGACGTTTTTTTGTTTGATTTAAGGATCTGATCTGGTAGTGTGTATAACACAGCTATTTCCCACCAAAAAGACATTAATTGTTATCTACATATTTTAATAAATCTGTTGAAGTAAAATCCATTGATATATTTTTTAAAATGTGTACCGTGTGTGGAAGGGGGGAATGAATAATAGAATATTTAAACATGAGAATGTAAGTCTAGTATATTGGCATTTGCTTTAACTCCTTTTTTTTTGGTTCAGGTATGTTTGTCTACTTAAACAAAAAAAAAAATCAAAACAAACAAAAAAATCCCCAAACACCTACCAAAACCCAAATTACATTTGTTTTAAGAGGATTTTAAGATCTTTGATATTAATAGGTCAATAACATTTAAATTTGTGGAATTAAATTGCAAAATAACATGCATTGATCTTTCTTGACCACTGAATCAGGCTATTATAAAAATCCTTTGCATAGCTCTAAAAAGCCTCATAGAAACGGTGATAATTTTTTCAGTGTATATCCTCTTGTTCACAGAAGTAGGGCCATTTTTAAGGGAGAAAACCACAGCTTTTGGATAACTTCCCCAAATTTATAGGCTGTTCACACTCAGTATTTTTCTCACAGCTGTGAGCTGTGAAATTTGCATTTTTCATTAGGGTCTACTTTTGATCTGAAATCTTTAGGTGCTTATAAACTGTAAGAAAAATTGAACTAAACAAATGTTAGTCTTCTCATACTTTCTTTTTCAATAACAGGAGGCATTTTGCAAAGCCTCTATTTCATAAGTTTTCTGTCAAGTCTGGCTCAAAGTCAGAATTTCCATCCATGTTGATTCCAGTCCTACTATTTTTGTCTGTACATTGAAGCTGCAAGATAGGCTCTATGTGGAACACTAGGGAGGGACTACGGACTCATAAACGCAACTTCTGTCCATGGTGAGATTTGTTCTGTTAGGACAAGGTCCACTTCTCTTGGGGGAAATCTCCTTCTGCTGTCTGCTGGAGTAGCATGAAGATGTCAATAAAGTATGAGAATAAGAAGGATTCAGTAGATGTATATTTACATTTTTAAAAAGTTCTTGAGAAGACTACACACCAAAGGCTAAAAAAAAATTAATAAATATTAGTTGTCCTTGACTTAGAAGAAAGAGCAATCTTAATGGTCACTTCTTGGTTCAAGGAGAGTCAGTCTTCTGCTACTAGAGATTGTAGCTGATTTTATGCAAGATGATGATCTGGAGACCAAAGTGAACACTGAAATCTCCAATTTTGCAGATGATATGAAACTCCTTTGAGTCATCAAATACTGTGTTAATGGCGATAAACTCCAGAGGACCTCACAGAATTGAGCAGGCAAAAAGGGTAGCGGATGAACTTCAGTATGTATGAGTTTGGGTAATGCATCTAGAGGAAAGTAGTTTAAATTATGCTTATTTGATATTGAACAATTACAGCTTAGAAAGAGATACATCAGAGTCACTGACAGTTTTCTGAAATCATCGGGTCAATATTCAGTGGCAGCCAAAAATGCTGACTAAATGTCAGACATCATCAGAAAGGGGAGAAATAAGATAAAGGGCACCATTTTGCCATTGCATAAAACTTTCAGTGTGCTCACATCTTGTGTACTGTGTCCCCTCCGTTTTCCAAAATCTGCATTGTCATTGAAATTACGACATTTAGGAATGCAGTGTTCCTTTCTATATGTACCCTTTACATAATTTGACACTATTGTATTCTTGTGAGAGCAAGGTTCCTTCTGTGGGGCACTGCCATGCACGTGTTTCTCCTTTCAAATCCTAATGGATCTATGTTCACATTGTGCCTGTGAACTTTGTACGTTGTGCAAGCAGTAGTGGCAGCGTTTATACAATATGCCTGTATGTATTTGCAGGCTTTAGACATCTTTGGAATATCTGTGCAATTTCTGTTATGTTTTTGAGAAATAATTAAAATTATTAGGAATTATATACATAACAAATTAGGCAATTGCAGATAGGTTAATAAACCGTGTTTCAAGGTATTTGGCACAATCTGTTTCAGAGTTATGAACAAGTAAGTGAAATGTTCTTACAGTGAATAAGCCCATATATTTTTCTAAATCCCCAACACTAAAATGACTTTTTCAAATAATTTCAAATTACACTGTTCCCCACTCAGGTAACTATGGACCTAGGGCTAAATATTCAAAATGTCAGGGTATTGGGAGAACCCCAATCCTAATTTGAAATAATGCTGTTAGGCGCAGTGAAGTTGCATAGATAAAAATTAGTTCAGAATTTATCCCATCCCATGGCTTTTCTTTGTTTTTCTGCTTTACACTTTGTATATACCAGAAAGACTGGCAATGTTAGTTTGCACTGATTTCATTAGCCTTTTTTCAAAAGAGAGCGAGCTGTCTTTTGCATGTTTTGCAAGAGTGATTGTTAACTATAGGGAAATTGTCCCAAACAGTAGGTCAATTAATTACTGCATTTTTAAGCTCCCCCTTGTAAAACAGCAATTAATGTCACTGCATTTTGGTGGATTTCTTATCCATTTGAAATCACTGTAACTCTAGGCAGATAACGCTGCTTTATTATATGTGACAGCTTTTCAGAAGATCATATTTTCTTCCTTAATGAATGCTAGGATTGAGGGTTTTTTTAATTATTTGTGGCACCTTTTTATTATTAACAGAATGAGAAAGCAGTGAACGTGGGGTATGTGAAGTGAATGGGGACTATTGACCTCCTACAAGTAGATATTAAATAGAATGGATCTCAAAGTCCAAGTTTTATGTGATGAAATAAAAATTATAAATATTTGCAGTTCAGAAACAGTGTGGCTCCAAGGACTTCCACAGTTTTCTTATCCCTTCTTCCTTTAAGCTTCCATTTTTTTCATTTTCATTCCAAATGAGTAAGAGTTGTGGATTATTTAGTGCATTCCCTGTGTACAACGCATACTTGTTGAACAAGGCAGAATTTACAGCACTCGGGGAATTTATTGGGCAGGAAGATAAAAATAAAAAGCAGTGTTGATCTTTCATAGTGCAGTGTTTTTTGTCCTTAGATGACATTGTTTCAAATGACGTGTAATAGAGGTTGGTATGTGTAGAACTAGACAATTTTAACTAGTTGTAATTTACTGTGAAGTTACTGCATGTTGGTAGGAAGATAAAGATCTTTAAGATGATACTGGTGAATTCTGACTGTTAAGCAGACAGGGAGATTCCAGTGACTCAGTCTCAGATGGATTGGTTAAAATAACTTGCACGAGATAATGTCCATCCTGAGAGCTTAAACAGCACATCATATCCAAAGCGTTTACTGAAATGGTTGGAAGATTTGGACAAAGTATGAAGAATAAGGAGTTAGTTTGAGTAACGTGTTATATTTGGAGTATTTGCTCTTGTAAATGGCTGTTTGACTCATTAGTATCTTGAATGATACATCAAAGTATGGTTCAGACTGAAAACGGAATAAATACGACATTATCCTTTTGTATTGCTAAATGTAGGGCACCAAATGTTTGCTTATGTGGTCTAGTATGATCAGTGGTGTAGCTCTTTTGACTACAGTGGAATAATACTTGGGATGAGCCTGGCCCCGTGACCCTAATCAAACTGAGTAAGATGAAAGGTTTGGGAGAAAAGAGCTCAGTCTCTACTTAATAAGATCTTTATGAAGTATTATGGGATTAGGCCTTTAAGGAAAGGAAAAAAAAAATATAGTGGCATTTTAATCAGGCACATCATGGTAAAGGAGACATACAGCATTAATTTAATGGAAAGATTTTCATAGGCTCATGATATGGCTAAGGAATGAAATATGTCACATAAATGTAAAATATAATGTGATTTCTAGTACAAGAGAATTTGATACCTTGACTTTGCATAGAAAAGTTGTGTTTTTCTGCATTCCCAGTGATGTACAAATTTTTAATTGCAGTGAAATCTGTGCAATAGACCATTCTTAGGCAAGTTTGTATTTTAAAGGTCGCACTAAAGACATTTAAGTGCAATTTGGCTTTACATTTATTAGAAGGCCATGTCTGCTAAATAAATGATTTCTGCACTCACTCAGTTGCTTAATACAGTGGCTGCTTTGTTTCCCCCACAGATTAGTGATGTCATCTTGCATGTCCATCTCAGTGAGATTAGCAGTGAATACCCTGTTTTACACTTGAGGGATTCCTACTGATTTAATCCACATGTCAAAGGGTAGAGGTATTCTTCTGAATATGGAGCAGTTAGGGGAATAACCTAAAG
The DNA here is from genome assembly GCF_047370975.1 of Nipponia nippon. Lineage (NCBI taxonomy): Eukaryota > Metazoa > Chordata > Aves > Pelecaniformes > Threskiornithidae > Nipponia > Nipponia nippon. The sequence continues at coordinate 44,424,022 of NW_028262391.1, forward strand.
GCAGCGGATTGTTTATTCTCTGAATTTATACACCTCAATTTTTCCCTTTGGTATTAGGTATTTATTGTTAGATGTCCCCACAGTAGCGTCTGTTTTGTGTTTCTTGGACATACACACCTGACACACCAGATTTTTCTTTCCTTGTTTTTCTGGATGGCTATCTTAAGAAATAGCAGTATTGGGAACAAGTGACAATTCATTTTGATAAGTCTCACATAATTAAATCAGGGATTCAATTTTGATGCTGGTCAGTCCTTTCAAGATGTCATTGTTCTTTTGTGATGTTGGCCTTTTATTCTTTTTCACTTAGAAATACCAAAATAACTGTGAATGATTTTCTGATAAATGATCATCACAGAAGAATGCAGAACGAGCGATTCTTATGCTGCTTTTCCTTCTAAGGCTCGTGGTGATTTGGGAGGTTGAGTTGTTACATTAAATACTTCACGTTGGTTGTTTCTGTTAAATAATTTGTGAAGAGAGAAGACCAACCCATCCCCACCTTCCCCCTCAACCCACTGCCCGTCCCACAGAGGCACGGCTCCTTGTGCTGGGGTCAGGTCCTCTTGTATCTGCCCGTTTCGCCAGACTGAACATGCATGAGAATTACAGGTGCTCTAACAGGGCAGGCATTTGCAGGTCACTTGAACTTGGCACCTTGTACACCAACAACTTTGTGTTTTCTGGCACCTGTTGACAAAGCAGGCGCCAACACAGTTTAGCCTTATAGCAATTACAATATTTGTGTTTGAGAAGTTGTTTTGTGTCCTCAAGCTACTCAGAAATGCTGCAAGTCAAATATTGAAGGACTAAAAAGAAGAAAAAGGGGACCTTGGCCTTGGATAAGACAAAGCGCATGGCATGGTGGCCAAACCAATGTTTGTGCTACTGATTATCATGGAAAAATGTTGCCTGAATAGCTTTGAGTAATAGAGATGTCCCAAAGTAGAGTTAACTATGTATTTCTAGTCCCCCTGTTTCTTGCCGTTTTTTATTGTACTGTGCAAGGGTAACAGAAGGGAAGAAGTCTATTTACAATGCATATTTAACTGTCATTCAGTTCTGTGTGTACAGAGTGGCTTGATGGAGGGTTTTTCTGTCCTTTAGCTTCTGTGCAGTAACTCCCTTGGCTTGTTATCTGCTTGCTAAGAGTGCTTGGGGATTGAAATAAATTATGCTCAGACCAAACTTTCGGGAACTTAGGATATGGAAAAGAAGAAGGTGGCAGTGCATATTGATATGCCAGAGAGCAGGGAGGAAGGGAAGGAAAGGAAAAGAAGGGAATAAACACAGATAAAGGAAAGCTAATGCAGTAAGATAGTTTTTACTCCCAGGCAATGGGAATTGCTTTTGCTTATAACATGGGAAGAAGGACCAGTATTTCCAGTAGCAGTAATGCTGATGGGTCTCCTCTATACTATATGCATCATTTCCATGTCATTTATTATTCTAATTGGCACCTGCTACAGGGTTTATTAGTAGCCTTGCTAGGGATCAGCAAAGTGTTGAAAAGGAATCTCCTATTTTTCTGGCACATCGGAAAGGGCTCTAGGGGGAGTAAAGCAGCCATTAAAGGTATTTTATCATCATTTCATTCATTTGCAGGCAGACATACACATACGCACTCATGGAGGTCTTATATCAGGTGCCTTAATATCCCTTTTCTTAAAGGAAACTGAAGATTTTAATCTTTCTCGTAAGCATTTAGCTGACAAGACTCAATGGACAGTGCAAATGATATACCCCCCCAAAAAGACTCTGCCTTTCAAGTCATTGCGATGTGCAGAGCTACAGACCACTTTAGGTGGTCTTTAAGAAGTCAGGATATGATGTGAATCTCCAAATGATAGCAACACTTTGATTAAAGGCAAAAACATGAATGAAAGAGATAAGAGAGGGAAATAAATATAAATCAAGCATGCTATGTTCATCCTTATTATAATAGGCCACAGCTGGAAATGACTAGCAGACGATGTGGGGAGTAGTACTGGATCAGGGCCAGAATGTGGACAGGAATAGCAAGTTATCCATTAAGCTGAACACATGGATGTCGTACAGTGCTGTTTCAGTAAATAATTAACTGGATAAATTTGCTATTGTATCAGCTGCCCATGTACTTTTGGTCTACAACATGGCCAGTTATTTCTAAAGTGTTATCAAAAGCATAGGTAAGCTCATGAGCTTAGTCTGTCTCTAGATTTACCTGTTTCACTGACTATGCTATCACTAGAAACAGGCTTGTGTTCTGCCTGGAAGAAAGTCCCTTATAGAATCATAGAATCCCTGGAGCCATCCACTTTTAAAAGCACCCTCTAATCAAACGCAGACCGAGAGTGACAAACGGGACTTACTGATTGCTGTTCTGTGGCCTAAGTGAACTCAATAACTATTTTCAGACCAAGGTCCTAAAAGGCTATTATAGAATCATAGAATCGTTTAGGTTGGAAAAGACCTTTAAGATCATCAAGTCCAACTGTTAACCTAGCACTGCCAAGTCCACCACTAAACCATGTCCCTAAGCACCACATCTACACATCTTTTAAATACCTCCAGGGATGGGGACTCAACCACTTCCCTGGGCAGCCTCTTCCAGTGCCTGATTACTCTTTCAGTGAAGAAATTTTCCCTAATATCTAATCTAAACCTCCCCTGGCACAACTTGAGGCCATTTCCTCTCATCCTATTGCTTGTTACTTGGGAGAAGATACCAACCCCCACCTCGCTACAACCTCCTTTCAGGTAGTTGTAGAGAGCGATAAGGTCTCCCCTGAGCCTTCTCTTCTCCAGGCTAAACAACCCCAGTTTCTCTCAGCCGCTCCTCATAAGACTTGTGCTCTAGACCCCTCACCTTCAAATGGCAATGCATCCACTTGACTAAAGCTTATGCTGTTGGGGAGTAAAACCGCAATTAAAGTCCCTTTAACTTTCCTTAGCTAAATCTCCACCTCTGTAGTGTTCCTGACTAATGAGTAGTATTGTAAGATTGGAGTTGCAAGAGCTGTGTTTATTTGGGTGGCCCTGCATGAGCGTACATCAGGGTTTGAGAGTTTCCAAGTATATAAAATCCAAGGCTCTGGGCTGTGAGAGACAAGAATGGTGCATGTGGCAGGAGACCAGTAAATGTTTTAGGCATATGTAGGTGAAGGTATTGGGAAGAGAGTTAAGTTGCAGCATATGCTAGTGCAATGGTCCCTGGATATTGGCAGGCATGGCAAGGCTTAGGCTGTATGGCTGTGGGTGTGATGGAGCACTGGCATGAATGCATAGGGTGGGTGACTTGGCAGTGGTCTTACCTCTTGCTGGGTATGGCAGGGGTCCTATGGTGTATTCAGATGAGTGTCTGTCCTACTCTGATTATGGTGATATTGCGGTTTGGTCTGTGTGGCAGGCAGATCCAGACACTAACTGGTAGGAGCTGGAGGCTCTCCCTTGGGTGGCCTGAGATCAGCATGGTCAACTAGGGATGTTTCCTTCACTGCTGATGTAGGTGTGTGGACAGAGATCAGGTGGACTTCAGGACCCTCCAGAGGCCATAGCATGGAGAGGCTGATGCACCTGCCTGGGGCTTCAGGAGCTCGAAAAGGCTGGAAAACAGGCAAAGAGCCTGCGGCGCAAGGAGCCCTCAGAGCCTAAGTGCAGGCAGGGAAGTGTGTACGGAGACTTGCTGGGGCTGTCAGGAGCTGGAACTAGCTGTGATTTTAACAGCCGATTGTACTGAACCGCCTCCGGCACTGCCCTGACCTCTATCAATATTTACTATCTTTAGATGCTGTTGCCAGAACAGTGGTGGGTTTCTTTAAGACACTGATCGTTATTTACAGTGATGGTCGCCATGTGTTGGATGTTTCCTGACCACTTGAAGAAGATACTTTCCACTCATATGACCATCAAAGATCAGCAGACCAGTTAGGGAAAGATAGCAATCAGTTTTATACATAGCAAATAGAAGTGCTTTATAATTGTGATTTTAAGGAGATTTAAGAATCAGTAGGGGGTACGGGACAGGAGATGGAATGGGAAAGGTTCCACCATAAATGGTGACTGGGCACTGGGCAGTGACTGGAAAAATTTAAGGGTGAGTGCAATAAGATGATGATAAGGCTTGGATTACTGAAAATACCTGCCCAAATGCTTTATCCTTGGGCAGATTACCATTCTTCTTGTTGTTTTATAGTTTTGAGAAATTGAAAAAGGGTTTTGTTTAACATGGAACAAAGGAGATTAAATGGAAATCTTTCTCGGTGTTTTCCCTGCTGTTTATATTGAAATAATTTTATTTAAATATATACCTGAATTTAATTTTGAATGAAATATTAGTTTCAAGGAGTTGCAAAAGTTTGACGTTTTTTGAGAATATTGAGTGGAGGCATTTTCTTAATATTTTTGCCCAAGTAGTTTTTGTTGAAAAAAGTTTACTCTGCTAACAATCTTAATACTTTGAGACTATTCATTCATATTAGTAAGTTCGTATCTTTATAAAATGTTAAAATATTGCTCAGTAATTTTAAAGTAATATAGATGTTGGTTTTATTTAAGTCACTTAAGAAATAACAGCTCAGGAAATAGCATGGCAAGATTGCATTTGAGGAGAGGGAGAACAGAGATGTGATGTGGGGTCTTTGTAAAGACAAAAGTTTCTAGAGGATATTGGCTTTTGAATCCTATTCCTAGTTTAAGCATAAGTGTTGAAAGGCAGCCATGTGTTCAGATATCTGTTACATTAATTGTTCTTAAGGCTAGTAATTTTTTCCACGGGTAAGGCTTCCCAGATTTCTTTTAAGCCATCTGTCGAGGAAAGAGACCATTAGATCGTCAGACATTGTTTTCAAAGCTCAGTAAAATATTAGATATTTAACTCTTGCATTACTTAATTTGAGAGAGGACTTTAAGTGAAGGCTATTTATTTTACTATTTTATTTTTTTACAAATGGAGAAACAGAGGAGAAATGTTGGGTAACTCACTTTGTCTATAGTAAAGCTAAGACTGGAACATGGCAGTTCTGGGCTTCTGGTCTTGTAATTGTAACAGTGAAAGTTCCTTTTATACGTATGGGTAGCATGCTGTTGTGATAATCTTGATTAAAATAAATTCTAGATGATCATTCAAGTTGCTGATCTTTCCTTCCTTGAACCAAGGAAGACAATGCATAGAAAGAATTTTTGTTTCACTTGGTGAGGTTGAGAAAGTGAGCTCTAGCTCCTGGAGTAACTGTGACTTCCTCTGCTTCTACGCCTCTCACTGTCCCCACACGATGAGGACTTGTCTGTATTTCCCAGCAGGGTGTTTCTCTCGCATTCTTTTGTTTGCTGAAAACTCAACTGTACTGAGAATCCATAGTGAAATTCAGTTCTCAAGGCACAGGCTTGCCATTGGCTTTATAAATTACTATCAGTTATTTGAAATGATTTTGTGGTAAAGTTAAGTAAAACTTTTTAAAAGGATTTAAATGAATTTTAAGGAATTTAAATGTAGAATCTTCTTAACAAGACTGGAAATATCTACTTAGAGGAAAGAGTCCTGAAGACATTGGGGAGGGCCCAACCAGTAACATACTATGTGGTAAGTAGGTAGTGTATCTGGTGAACAGCTAGTGAAAGATGATTTGCCTAAGGTAGGACGGAATGTTCCTCCAGACGTTACCCTGTGAAGCAGCCCTGCTCTGGTGGAATCCCTCAGAAAGCAGGAGGAACTCCTTGCAGCTCTCTTTTTTTGCCATTATGGGCAGCCAAATTCTCAAAACCATCAAAAAAGATGGCATTGCTTTGTTACTCTTTCCCAGCTACGCTGTATGGGAAAAAGAGGACACTCAGAACTCAGTGTCTGGTCAGATTAGTCTCTCGTTCATGGTACCTGGGAGAAATCCCTAGAAAGCAGTAGCTATGGTTTATATAGCTCTGGACGTGGCATCATGGAAAGATGAAAAGAGAGTTTATTCCCCTGATCATATAAATAATGTGACTGTGCCCTATTATGATAGTTTAGATCTAATAAAACCTAAGTAATTGCTGTCCATTGGTCTATGTGCCCTCATACAAATTATTTCTACAGGAAAACAGTAGACACTTCATTCTAATGTCAAGAAAGAAATACAGCTTTGAGAAGGCAGTAGATGCAATAATTTTAAAATCCCTGTGACATGTATGGGAGTATATTGGATTGTTCCTTCTCCTATAATAGGGTGCCTTTTCTTGAACCTAGCAGTGAGTCTGAATTTACCAGTAACAGTGTGACAACAGTACTTAGTTTCTGAATCGTTTCTTGGGTAATCTCAGGATAACCCTTAAACTGCAGCTGTAGTTGTAGCTTCAGCCAATTTGGGTTGGTATTTAGAAGCATAAAGAGAACAGGAGTTAAATACTTTACTTGTGAAAAGTCTGCCAGTTCTCTTGAGCTGTGAGGTGCAGGAAAACTAATAACTACTGAGATTAAAATCCATTCCCTCCTCCCAGGGACGGCTCCCACAGCCACAGCGATGCTAGGGTGGCTTGATTCCCTGCTTGGGAGGACCTGCAAGGCAGGCTAGTAAATGATGACTTGCAGCATTTTTTATGGCCTATTGTACAGGAACAGTGTGCTGTGGATGTCCTTGGTTGTCATCAGCCATTGCAGAATGCTGTGAATCATCCTTATTTTACTTCATGAATTGTAAAAACTATCATACATTTCATAGGTATCTCAGGACAAGACAGTAAATTTCAATTTTTTTTTTCCATGAATTTACAGCAAAGTCTAGAAAATAGCTTCTTATGCAGTTGGAAAAAATAACCGTAGATATGAAGAGCAATACATTGTCTTCAGTTTGTGCACACAACTCCCTCTGACATCAAGGGCAATAGGTGGCCCATAGAGCAATTATTTAGTGGAAAATGAAGGAAAATATGAAGAAAGGTGTACTAAGAGCGGCTGACGGTTGGAAGGGATGGAGGTGAATAAAATTATTTTCCAGTGGCATTTTGTTCTTGGCTCATTGTTTACACGAATAGCACAGAAAATTACAGCTGCCATCTTCTCTCCTACTTAATATAATGTCTTGTTTTGTTGATGGTTTCTCTTAAACATTTCATAATAATGGCGCATCACTGTCCATTTGTGAGTAGAATTACTTGTTTGGCATATGCAAAGAAGAAATCTCCAAATTTTGTATGTTAAAAGTTTTTTTTAACCTGATAAGAGCAAGTGCATAAATCATTATCTTGCTCAAAATAGCTGCCAAATTCTTCTAGGGACATTCTTGGTATATATCAAAAGAGCGAATAATTTCCATGTGAAGCTAAATGTTACTCTTAAGGTTGTGTGCATCTTCATTTAAAGTTCATTTAGATACTTCTCACATGTTTGAGGATGAAATCTGGCCACAATGGTAGGAGAAAGTAGCAAGTAAGATGTTATACCATGAGCATGTTAGAGCATTGAAAATCTGTTTGTTACTTTCCATTCAAATTCTGATCCTACATAATTGATAAAATTCCTGGCTAGAATTCTGTGGAACTGGTATTTATGTGTAGGACCAGATGCACTGTTAAATGCTCATTGACATCAATGTGTTCTCATCCCTGAAATGAAAATGAACCCTGTTTTTAGCCCTCTTTACATGATCTCTTGCAATCTCTTGTTCTTAGGTTTATCACATTAAAATGCCTTTCTAGGAATCATCTGTTATTTCTCAGAGAGGTTGGACAAATAGAAATATCTGCAAAGCCTAAATATAATTTTGCTTTCTACCTTGTTGCAGAGAGGGGAACAAAAAGATCAAAGAAAAGCAAATGTTAGCCTTATTTTCTCTGGCAACTCAAATAATTTTTGTATTTATTTTTTCCCACCTTTTGTCTCTTATAGGAACCAGGAGCTTTGCATTTCATGCACAGTCATGGAATATAATAGTGTAATTGTCATGCAAGGACATAGTGTTGCCAGCTGAAAGTAGTTAGCAGTTTGTATTACAAATATGTCTTCTAATTTTCTTTTCTATAATTATAAAGCATTCTGTAATGACATTGAACTAAAATATCTGCATTCTACAAACAGTTACTTACAAAAAAGAGAAGTTTTGTTATGTAGTTCTCAAGCACAATCCAGATACTCTGTAGATATTAATGAAAAAGATCCCTAAACTGCAGTGCTTCTGAGGCTTTTAAAAACTTCACTGCATAAAATTGCTGAATTTTGAGGGGTACTTCATTATAAAAGTACCAATTAAGAAAAATATACATGTCCAGAAAGTTAATAGGTTTTAAAGAGTCTAATGTATCTCCAGTACCCTCCTCTTATTAGATAATTGTATTTAGCAGGTGAAGGCTGTAAGTTAACAATTCAGTTAAAAATAAGACTGCAATAGAATAGGAAAAATTTCAGACTTTTTAGATGGGTTTTCTTCAAGTTGTATTTTATCTACCTGGCCAGTGGTTTTATTCATCAGTGGAAACTATAATGGTTTTTGTCTTACAATTTCCAGTTGAAAGCTTGTTTTCTCCTGCACCTACAGACATAAAAGACACCACAGCAAAAGGTGCACCTTTTTTTCTTTCTGAATGGAAGCTCTGTTAAAATGTACAACTCAATTAGGGAAGATTAATCTATGAAAACAATGAGATCAGCAGATGTTAGCAGAGGAGAACCCAGAACCACATCCTCTGCTGAGGCTTCTAAAAACATGCTGTTGCATTTTCAAATGGCTTTCAGTTAAAAAGTAGCAGGGGGGGGTGGGGAGTGGGGAGGAAGCATTCAGTAAAAAATACTTTTTTTTTTTTTTCTTTAAAGTGCCCAAGTGCTAACATAATTACAAAAGGGAACAATAAGATTCTTAATATTCAGTGGCAACATGGAAAGAAAAATGCAGAAGAGAACAGCAGCTGAGACAGTCTTTAATCAGGGTCCCTTATAAAGTCCCAGAAAAAGACACAAGAGGTCTGATGAGACACAGCTGCACTAATCCTTGTATTAAAAAAAAAATTCAGAAAGAAGGGGATATGTTAATGAAAGATTGATAATGCAAGACACAGTTGGCTGGAGAAGATTAATGTATTAAAACAACAACCACAACAAAGGATCCAGCAAGTATACTCGGATTGTGCAACCACATCCTGCCGTGGATTTTTAAATGCAGCATTGCACAAGCCCACACAGCTCGCAGTAGGAATTTCTGTGAAGGTATGAGGATGCGACATGCTTAGAGCTGGCCTGCCTGTGGTTACAGCCATCAGGTCACAAGACTCATCCTACTCCTGGGATTGAACTTAATGCCTGTAGCACTGGCATGTTTTTTTCCCTGAAAAATCCAGTGTGGAACAGGAAAATATTTTTGATAGAAAAGTAATCAAAACCAGTATGTTCTTCTGAAACATTTTAACTGAAGCAACTAGGCTTTTTCTCACCCACAGAACTCCTTTTCTGGAGAACGTTCACCCAGCTTTTCCCTAGATATTCTTCTTTGGGTCATACGTAGTACCTGCAAAGCAGCTGAAATATTACAGAAGAAAATTCACATTCCTTCTCATCCTTCTCATACTCTTTTTTTTTTTCCCCATGATACTGAGCAACGTGGGGAGATATATAGCATATCACACACAAGCTGAACTGTCCCATTCTTCTGTCAAGTTCTTAAATAACTTGGATTAAGTCCCAGATTGAAGCATGAGAGACGCCATCGTGGCTCAAAGTACGCCCAACGCTTATATCTCTCCCATTTGCTCCTTCACACATTGCTGTTGGCGCCGTGCCTCACACCCCTGGCAGAGGTGGTTACTGAGCAATAGTCGAGGTCCTGCCCTGTGGTGAGTAAGAATTCCTCAAATGTTGATTCAGCAGTCTGAGCATGATGAATATCGCTGCAGTATTTTCTTACAGGGATCGTCAGGGCCATATACTTCTCTTCCATCTATTCATCTAACTCCTGCATCTCATGAGACCTGAAGGCAGCCTGTGACCTATCTGCAAAACCTGGGCAAGCCTGGAACCTGACCAAAACAATACAAACGTTCACTTTTTTAAATTTTAAGTGATATGTATTGCACATACTGAACACCTGCTTGCTTCTGCATTGCTGACCTTGCCCTATTTGACTGTAATTTACAGCTTAATTTGCCTTTGATCTTCCTTTTCCAACAACATATTTTCATTCACTGCCACTACCTTCTGGCAGCATTTCACTGGATCCATGGATTAGTGTAGTTTCCTCTAATGCTTCCTTCATTTGCAGGACAGAAATCACAGGCAATTGCAAATAGTTGGATCCCTTTTTAAGGTAACCGAGTTCCTATTCATCTAGTTTTCCAAATAAAACAGGCTTTTCAAATTCCCATATGTTTCATGAGACATTTTGCATGTTTTTTCCATTAAGAAATAGCTTAATGGAAAACAGAGGCAGTTTTAGGCACTGGATTGATACACCATAACTGACCTAAGATTTTTTGGCAAATATCAGGTGGTGACGTTTGTTTAAAGCATGCATCAAGGAAGCATGTGATATTGGCACTTGATGCGTTTCTAACACTCTTCCCTTTTCCAGAGCAGTTAGAAGCTGTCTAGAGAATTTCTGGCAAACTTTACTTGAAAACTACCCATCTGGAGCAGCACTTTCCTAATTGACCACAATAAGAAGCCCCTGATTATCTTCTCAGGGACACACAAAAGGAGTACACTGTAGAATGTCTCGAAGCTAGGCTGTGAGGATATTGCCTGGAGTGCATTAACCCTCCCTTCCAATTCTTTAATACATAATGTCTAATCAGGAAATATTTAGAATTCTTTGTGCCTCTTCCAATTCAATTACTGTAAATATAAAGTTATTTGTGTTGTTATTCTAAATAATGAATTTATTTTATGAAACATGTTTGTAAATTCAGTTTGACCTGTACATCAGAATGTTTAATTATGTTGTTTGTTGAGTGTTTTAATTTATCTTAAAAAAAAAAAAAAAGTTTTAAATATTGTCAGGTGCTCTGCTTTGAAATGCTAAGTATTTAGAACTCTGTGGTAGTAAATTCCGTTCATGCTGCAGTTGATTATCAATTTCCAACATTAAGTATTAATTATAACTCTAGCTTGTTTCTAACCTAGTAAAAGTAATTTCCAAACCTCTGTGACGGATAGCATTGTTTTTGCCAAAAATGTCTTACGCTATCTCTATTTATCTCTGTAGACATGTATTGAAATTACGGTCATCCCTGCAAAGTTGACCTCCCCAAGAAATGGTTTTACAAGATTTTTTTGGAACACACTCAGGGCATCTGTTTGGGTGGATTTTCTTAATTCTGTGCTTACATCTTTTCCTATTATATGTTGTGCTGGTTCTGCAGTTTGCCTTTCTGTACAGTTTCACATGTGTCTATTGGAAAAAAAAATCTAAAAGAACCAAGATATTCCTAGAGCATCTCCTGAAGCTGGCTTACGTTGTTGCATATGTGAAAATCTTTTTTCATTAAAGAAGGTGGTACTGGATGACTGCTACGTCTTTAGTGTAGAGTCATAGTAGGGACCTCTGGAGTTTTTTGGTCCAACCTCGTGCTTGAAAGGGAACCGTCGCAACCACTAGATCAGGTCAAGCACAGCTGTTATCTAGCCTTTGGCTCTTAAACTTCCATGGATGAATGTTCAGCTTCTGATCAACCTGTTCCAGTGCTGATGTTTGTCAGCATCCTTCAGGATAGAGGATTTGGTGTTCATTATGCAACTGATTTCCAGAATGAGAAGATTGCTCACACTAACATCAGGGCTTTTACACAAAGAAAAACTTAGGGACCAATCGCAGAAAGAAGTGTGCTTTGCTAGGTCTAAATTTCCTTTCTTTGAAGCTGAAGGTATCATTCCTGAAGTCCTGACTATAAGCATAGTACTGGAATTTTAGAAGTCTGAGCGTAAATATTTGATCACAAAATGTTATGCATGAGCATGCATTTCTGGGGACACGCACTTACTGCATATATTATTGTGGTAAGGCTGTTTTGCAACATTCAGTGTTCATTTCTGGTTAATCAGAAACCTATTACTAGCCTTGTATTTATGGTGAGCTTTAGTAAACAGAAATTAATGGAAACTTTATGGGAATTCTTTCAGGGAGATATAAAAATTTGAATCCAGAATGAGTTTCTCTGTGTGCACTGATTAATCCAGTTCTGTGAATCTTCCAGAATTACAAGAACTTTTAAGGTCAGTCTGCTGATGTAAGTTGTATATGAATCTCTGTGTAAACACAAATCTGTTGATCCCCCATGGTAACCTTAGAATAAGGAGGCCATGAGGAAAAAGAAGAGATGGATTTATGGTGTGATAGCCATTCTACCAACAAACCAGGCAGACCTAAATGAAAACCTCTCCTTTCACTTTATTAATGAACGCAGCTATGTTTGATGTAGCTATGGTGGACAACAGTGGTGTTTAAAAAGCAATAAAATCAACTAATGCTTTCATTATAATAATGATAACTACATCAAAGGGACATACATACTCAGCAAAATGTCTCCTGTAGTGCATAAACATCACCACCACAGGAGATGTTTATTGCTTTGGACATGCTCCCTTTGATGTATTTATCAGTTAAATGTATTAGTTCTGCTTCACAGTTGTGTGCAGAAATAGCACTAAGGAAGACCATATTTTACATATGCTATACATAGCATCATAATCTTTGAATACCAGGATCAATAAATAAAATTAAGTCAAAATAGTTGACTACATTTAGTCAACAGTGTGGATGTTGACTATTCATGGCAGCACTGAAACTCCAGCTGCCTTCATGGGTCATTTTTGTGTCAGCTAGAAGGAATAAAAATTCTCGCAGCATTGTCTGATTATGCAAAGATGTTTTTTCTTATATGAAATATTTTCTGCCATTAAGATGGAATTAATTAGGTCATGTCCTTAGATGAAGGAATGATGAGCTTCACTTTGTGTGTGTTGTGTTTGTGTGTATTTATTTTGTCTAAAACTTACTATTCCTTCTTCATTGATTTTGATACTGTGATTTAGATAATTATGTGGCATACTGATTATTGTGCATTAGATTCAGCTGAAATCACTTCAGTTATGTTGTAGCCTATTAGTACATGGTGTCCATTTATGTGCATGTATAATTGCAGATGTTGATGTCCTGCATTTACTTCAACTACTGAAAGAAAAGATTCTTTTGTCTTCCTGAAAATAACCAAAGTTATTTATACAGAAATAATTTAAGTAGTATTCAAGTCATGTGCACATAGACCATCTAACTTGAAACTCTCCTCTTTCGTGGCTGATGCTCTTACCGTTTCTTGATGCCATGCAATTTAGATGTGGTACATGGCAGGCCACCTACTGAATTATCAGAATGCTTGACTATATTTTTGCATGTCTCTTGCATTTTTTGTCTTTGGTTGAAAAAGTATGGAAGGATAGAGAGTGATAATTGTGTGTGTGTAATTTTGTATTAATTACTATATCACAAGCAGATCCAAGCAGCCGTGTTTATTTTAAGGTTTCTTAATGTAGGATATCTAATAATAGAAGTTAAGGGTACATTTTTGTCGTATCTTTTCAGTAGATTGCCCTAGTATGTTATGAAAGTACTTAATTCATTGTTTCATTAGTTTTCTTGCAGAACAAAATGCACATTTTGGTATGTTGGGTTTTTTCCCACCCAACACCTTGCAGATGTCTATACTGTTTGAGTTAATAGATGCTGGAACTCTCTTTTCCAGAACAACTGAATACAAGTTGCTGTGTGATAGAACGCATTGTGTACGCACTCATGGATTTCTCCATGTGCTCTGCCTCACTGAAATAAACACTAGACACTGAACCTTGCTAGTGTGAATGCCTAGAAATACATAATAAGCAGTGACTTACAGCTCTTTTATAAGAAATACCTTTGTGACCAAGAGTGAGGGAGTATTTAAAATATCTCTAGCCTGTCTGTTGAACAGTGTTTACTCAGGAAAACATGTTAGTGCTGTTGGTATTATTGTGACAGGAACAATTAATAAGAAATGAACCAGTTGCATTATTGAAAAATATTTTTACGTACTGAAATGTTGACTACTCTAAGGTGCATTCTTTGAGCAAGGGTTTTAGGGATGTAAATAACTTCACACTTACATCATGTCACTCTTAACATGCAGCATGTAATCATTTTAACCAAGCAAACAAATGCTTATTTAGGAATGAAATATATGGGATACAAGACACAGATTGCACAAGATGTAAGAAATTCCTTAATTATACCCTTTCCAAATAGGTTTTTTTGTTTGCATTTTTAGTTTAATTTTTTAATATGCTAAGCTTTCAGTAATTACTAGTTAATACTGATAATTGATTGTGTGGCTCTTAAAATGTTATATTGTTGATCTTTTATTTATAACTAATCAGAGACTTAATTATTTATTGGTTACATTTCATGTCACATTTAATAGGGTGATGTCTGGGCATAGGAGACTTCCGTTAATTATACACGAAAATCTTGTTTAAAGGCAAATAGCTTGATCAGTCTATTTCTTGCAAGCTATTATTCTAGTCATACGTTAAATAAAAAGAATTCAAGAGAGAAATTGTCTTCTGAGATCTCTGTGGTTTTTATAATGGCAGGAAAAGGCAGCGCTCAGTTATTTACCTGTCATTTTTATAAGCCAACAAGTGTGATTGTTTGTATGCAAATGCTTGTTACTTCCACGCTGATTTGGGCTTCCTTAATGCCCAGATACATGATGTTGCATGCATATCAACTGCTAATTTCCATCATGTCTGTCAAAAAATATCTGGTTTTATATAAAGATAACCTTCCTATTTGCCTGTTGCTACTCAGTAGTGTTGATTTTAATATTTGAAAAAACTTACCTCCAAAATAAATTAGAAGTTGTGCTTCTGGAAATACACACTTTGGAAAGATAGCAAAACTCCCAAGTTAATATCACACCCACTGAGGAGAGCAGTGTCAAACCTCCTGCGCAGCCAGGATTTCAAAGAGCACTGGAATTGGGCAGGGGTGCTCATCTTCAGCACAGTGGAGTCTAATACCTGCACGAGGATATCTAAGTAGGTTTGGTATCTAGATGTTCAAGATATTTTGCACATATTTCTATCTTCTTGATAAATGTTGTAGAACTTCATGTGGTACAAGGGAAGTCAGTGAAATAAATGCTTTTCTGGTGCTCAATCTAATGCTGTCTCACTCATGCACCATGTAAGCAGAGAGCAGGACAGCGCTGGGTCGTTCGCATATGCGCCTCTAGTAAATTTCTCCTTCATGATCCTTTTGTTCAAATAGAAGTGCCGTTTGTATTGGGGTACTGGCTTCTGCAAAGTTCACAGATCATATGCAACTGGATGCAGTGAAAATGTGAGAAAATACTCAAGATATGTTGCTTTGTGAGAAAGACAGATTTCCAGTTTTCACTTTGATATCCGAACAAAAACAACTTTCAAAATTTCGGATACCTTGGGAAATCCAGGTTTTGTTTGAACCGACCTGAACTGAGGAACCTCGTGATTTGTTGTTGTTTTTTGTTTTTTTCCCTCCAATGCTGCCTTCATTCCACAGGACACCGAACTGTATTTTCACACTGCTTCCACACTAGTGTAACGTTGTTTAGATGACTGCTTGCATTATGTCAATTCTATATGCTAGTGGTAGTGTGGCTGGATTTCATCTTCCAGAAAATAAGCATGGGTTGCTTTTTATGTTCAGCTCTGTTATGTTTTATGTTCAGTTTTTTCAAGGCTTGCATCTTTTAATACATGGCTGTTAAGTGAAACTAGTGCCCTGGTCAAATAATAGGCTGCCTCTCCAGAGATGGTTGGCTTTAACATTTGATGAGTTTCCAGAGGCAAAAGCGAGGTGTAAAAAGATGGCATTTTCACATGAGAAAGTCTTCTGTTTCTCTGGAACAAAGATGGCAAGATAGCATGCTCCTGCTCAGAGGAACACAGGTCTGGGTTCCTGGCCATGTTATGTGAGCAGCCAGGGGGACAGCCGGATGGTCACCAGGGGCTTTATAGAGTCACTGCACTCCTGAAAGGGAGTATTTCTGGGGAAAAACTGAAACAGGCAGAGTAACATATCTTCCACAATGTCTGGGGATGGTAAAACAGTAGGAGTTACTAGTCAGCATCCCAAATCTGAGAAAGGTGCCTGGCAAAGGACTCGTGGTGGCAGTGCTGATAACAGAGTTTGCAATCAGGCCTCAGGAAAGAAGCCTCAGCTCTATGAGAGTGATAAGGAAGGGAGACGGACACTGGGAGAGTGGCATTTCTGAGAGGGCCTTGGGGATTATAGGGGTGAGGGGAAGAGCTGGGAACTTGGAGTAAGTGCATTGAGAAAACAGATCTAAATGGAGGTTTCTAGTTAAAAATCTTGACGTGGAGGGTGAGGACCTGTGCATATCCTCCAGTTACCTGGAAAAAGCAGCCTGTTACTTTGTTTTAATTGGAAAATGGCCCAGGCTTTGAATTCACATCACTCCTGGAAGTGAGATCTGATCCAGATTAGTATCAGAGTGTGCTAAAGTGAGCTAAGAGCTCAAATCTCATTTAGAGATTGCCTTCATGTTCTCCCAAAAATGTCATATCGCTCAATTGTTATGTTTTTTTCCCAGGTGCTGGAGACTATAAAACATACTAGATGTCTTTTCAGTAATGTGAAAAGTGATTTTTTTAAAATTTTTTTTCCCCAAGATTATACTGCGAAGGGAAAACATTGGAGTTGAAAAGAATTTTTAGTAGGAGTACATGAGTCTGCCACAAATAGGATGAAGGAAAATAAAACAAAATGGATTTATAAATCATAAAAGCACTGTCAGGTTTTTAAAATGCTAGTACTCTCTGCTGGCTTTGAAGCTGTACATAGCTTTTTCTTAGTTCTTCCTGTTTCTGGTACTCTGTGTTCCTGACAACGTCTTAAGAAACAGTGAGTGCCAGTAATCAGCCCCGTACCCCTGCAAGGGCTTTGTGCCCCTCTTAGGGTGGGAGTCACTGGAGTGACTTGAACAGGTTCATCTGGAGGAACTCAGCTTGTCTTGGTTGTAAAAGAGACTAGTAATGTCTAGCCCAAGTTAAGGATATGGAAGGTCATATTATTGCATGGACAACATAGAACAATTTGGCTAAATCCATTTCTTGTGAACAGGTTTTCTTAGCTTCTCAAGTCTGGAACAGATAAGGGATGAAGAAACCCAGGACCTGAACTGCAAACTTTTGTCAATAATGATGATGATGATGATGATGATGCAGGTGGTGGGACTTTGGTAAGATAGCTCCCAAAGAACTTAAAACCTGTCTGCTTAGTTGATTTGCCCTTTTACGATAGTTGTTTCTGATGTGGAGCATTATGAAGAGCCATAATTAGCAGGAAATGTTGTGCTCTGTCAGCAGAAGGGTCCGTGCTGGTCGCCTCCCGCTGAGTTTCCTTGGGCTCTCCATCTGCAGAGGAAGCATGCTGGCTGTCGTCTGCAGTGTTGGCAGCTCCAGGTTACCCCCTGCGCCCTGGGGATGGGAATTAGAGTAAGTCAGATCCATTAGTGCCATTGCAGTACAGGTTGAGCGTTTTTATTACTATTTTTTAGGACTGAAACTTTAAGGGAGATCTGGCTAGTGAGAGTGCGTCAGCCTCTCTCACAAGGGTGGTAGATCCACTGCTGACACCGAACATGTTATAGTTGCTGTTGTGTGTCACGACACTTAAACATAATCCTGGGACCAGTCTTTTGCTAAGCTGCTATAGATTTACTGCGTTACTCAGCTAATCCCACCATGTGAACAGCACATGAAGGTGTTTTGAAGGCTTCTAAAATAGATGGATTTGTCTATTTTCTAAAGTAGAGCTGCCTCCTCTCTTCCTGCCAGGCCAGCCCAGCTGACAGCCCTGCAGCTCCTCGGCCAGCGGGAAAGAAGGCAGAGGGGCGAGGGGATGTGAACTCCAGCCCTGCCAGGCTTTCCCTGCAGATTTCCCTTCCCTTGTGCACCCCAGCAGCAGGAGCCCTGGCCTCTGTGTTGATACAGCCCTTGCCTGCATCTATAGCACTTAGAGTTGTTAGGGGCTCATCTGCTATCAGATTTGATGCGGTCAAATCTCTCTGGAGGAGCTGGTTCAGAGGTCTATCTTCTCCTCTTTTGTTTCCCTTCACTTTAGTGAGCAACTTTCTTCTCTTTATTTTGTATTGTGACCTCTGCTTTCCCTGCATATTTTTATTTGGGAGCTCTCAATTCACCATGCTGGTGACACTTGAAGTGCTTAGCAACATATGGAAATTAAGAACAATCCTGAATTGCAACATTTTCTACCTTTCAATCCCCTAAGGCTGCTGGAAGCCACATAGCTCATTGCTTCAGCCGAATACAGGTACCGTGTGCAAGTGTTAGAATTCAAATTGCTAATCAAAAACAGTCGTTATAGACAATGATGGATTAAAACTGGTTTAATAAATAGCATTATGTTGTCCTCTTTAGCAGAGCGACAAAGCCATCACAGTAATCTTTGGAGGCTGAGGAGGGGAGCACCATTCATTAGAAGTGCAGTTCTGATGAGGGTTTTGTGGGGGTTTTGTTTTGTTTTTTAAACATAAAACTAAATGCTTCTAAACCAAGTTGATACTAACACAGATTCTGCACAGCAGATGCACTGGGTTGCAGTAAGTGATATATCTCAGAGCTTGTAAGATGCACCATCTCCTGAAAAATCTTCCTGCTTTCCAGATTGTCAGCCAGGTCTATGTCATATCTGTTTCTGTTAAATGTGTGCCTGGAGAAAATGCTTTTCCATTTTATTGCACATTTAAATTTCAGAAGCTATCTGGAATTTACCCTTTCTTGATTTGTATTTTATTAGTGCATAATATGGTACCATACTAAGTGTGTCTATGGTTTTTGGGTTGCGTAGATTTATGTTGTGCTTTATCCAGCGTAAGTTCTCCTGAGCATGCCACTTCATAACAAAGCGGGAGGCTAATCACACCCTTATTAGCTTCAAAGAGAACTACAGATATTCTTTTTCTTTCTGCTCTGGCTGGAGATTTAGTTTAGCTTAAAGGAAATGGAGCTGATGTTAATGAGAATACATTGTCTTAATTTGCATATTAGATGAGATAAATATTGAGTTAATTTACACCTAAGATGGTTTTTATTGCAATCTACATGTTCCACAGTTATATTCAATATATTTTATACATCAACCGTGTATAGTTTCGAGGAATAACGTGAAAATACATTATTTTCATGAGGAAAACAAAAGGGGGACTGTTTCTTTTATTTAGATTGGTTTGCATTTGTTTTTAAAATCTTAATAATAATTTAAAATAATTTATACTCATATCTTCCTACTTTGTCTGCTGGTAGCTACATATGAAAATGTGAAGCTGTGTAAGTAAGTGCCTATACCCAGTCTGCAAGCTGGGAGTGCAGATCACTCATCTTAATTGCATCCTTGAAAGTTGTGGAGATATCTGCTTACCTTAGCTCCTAAAAAATATTAGAAAGTTCAGAGATGGTGGACTGTGCTTTTCTTTTGTATGGAAGGGATTGCAGGAGCAAAATGTGGGCATGAAAATAAAACCACAAAAATTTAAATTATTTGAGCCATGTATCCTTGAAAGATAATTCAGAGGAATGTTCAACATCTGAATGACAAAAACTGTGCTTTGTTGATTGCACGTCATGACTCACGATGGCGGGACATGTTATAGTAAAAACTTCAGTTTTGGAAGACAAAATACTCATGTAGATATACTTAAATTATTTCAATTGATGTAGACATAGATGGTTTGAAAGAATCCGAAGAGCTTAAAAAAAGGAAGACAAGGTACTCTGGATGTTTTAGAATTTCTGCTTCCTCTGTCTTTTCTCTCCAGCTATATTTCCTCATTATAGATGTGAGAAGCATCTTTGCAAATCTTACTAACATAACAGTTTCATTCTCTGATTATCTTCTGATTATAATCCTTTCTTTTGGAGAAGGGGAATGTGTTTTTTGTGTAGCACAGAGGATTTCAATCAAACTTTGTATTGCAATGCACTACCTGTGTGTCCACATACATTAATTATATTGTGAAAAAACGTTTTATGAAATGGCTGAAATTTTCAAGTGTTCTGCTAAATGCTGGGTATATTGTTACACTATTTGACTTTTCCACTTGTCCACTATGTTAAAAGTTTGAAATGCCAAGCATGTTGTCAAAAGCCCATCATTAGAAAAAAATGTCGTATTCAAAAGCGTAGCAGTACTGGGCGTTCTTTTTTACATTTCATAGCAACAGTTCAGTCTACTGTGGGAAGCAGTCTTTACACCAATTTCTGATTAGAGTAGTAAAAAATACAGATATGTCTTTTTTGAAATTTTATAGATCATTCTTATTGTGTTTCCTCTATTTGGTTAGTGACACCCAAATCTGATCATCGTATTCCAGCTGAGATCTTGCAAGTGCTGGGCAAGAGCAATGCTGGGATTACGTCTGTTCCTGCTATTTATGCTTCAAGAGTAGCATCACATTTTTGTTCATGTGCATCTGGCAATCTGCTATAGCCCTGTATTCTCTGTTGAAGCACTGCCATGCAACTACTTGTTCCTCATTCTGTATTTGTGCAGTTAATTGTTGGTGCCAGAGTGTAGTATTCTGAACTTCTGGCTACCAAATTCTTACACTATTTCAGACTGTTTCTCCCATTTTTTAGGATGTTAATGTGTATGCTTGTGTCACTGAGTCAGCCTGCCTACACAGGGTACTTCAAATCTATTCTCATGATCAGGTGTGCAAACGTAAACCTAATTGTTACTGATCTCAGCTATCCCGAGGCCTACTTGTTCACTTGGGAACAACATCTCTACAAAAACTTAAGCTTGAAAAGACCTACATATTCCGAGGGTCTTGTTCTGTAAAAAGGAAACAGCTTTTTAAACGTGTTTCATCAGCAAGTTCATGATGGTGGCACCTATGTATTACTGAGGGCTATTTCTTGAATATTTTGGCTCCGATAGCAGATGCACCAGAAAAGTAATGGAATATTTTATATATTCTTCTCTGGCTGGTATAAGTATAGCAAGCTACGCTTTAACAATGTAGTATAATGTTTTTACTGTAAAATGGAGAAATTGTAAAAACAATTGTTTCTTGAACAAGTAGCTCTAAAGAAGACAACCTGTCTCCTTTGAAACATGAAACTAATGCAAGAAGTGCTTCCTAATCTTAAAGCTGATGAGGCAATCCTGGGGAAAGGATATTTTGAATATTTTCCATTGTTTATTTTTTTTTACACTCTGTCTACATAAATAACCTCAGAGAAATATAACAAAGCCCTCATCAAAGATGAGAGTTTAACTGTGAAATTAATGAAACAGCATGCTTGGCACTTTTTGTCCCTGCCCCCCCCTTGAAAAATACCTCTTATTCTTTTAGAATTGCCCCTGAAAAAAAGAAATAAGTTATCCTTAAACATCTACTTAACTCAGCTTTAAGAGAGACGATTGGGAAATTACGGTACTAACAGATCTTGCAAAAATACGTAACCTTCTTCCAATTCAGACGTAAGAATATGTCTGCCATCACATCAGCTATGGAGACCCCTCTGTCCTTGGTCTTCTCTCCAGGTATAATTTTCTAGCCTTGCTTCACTGGACTGCTGAAGTAGTTTCTATGTCCCCAGAGCCTTCCTATGTAAGAGAAAGAGGAGGAGGTGCTTGTACTTTCTCCCTTTACTACCACGTGGGCAGACAAAAATTAACCTGTCTGAACTCTGTAATAGCAGAAGTTGTCATTATAGACTTGTGCAAAGAATAATTTAAGAAGATGCTTATGTAGCCTTTACAGAAAGGGAAAAATATTTCCAAGTCTCAGCAAAATCTTTTAAAACAAATACATCTGCATTTGGGATGATTCAGAGGATAGTATGTGAAATAAATCAGTTGTAAAGTCTATAACAAGCATCATAAAAGATTCAGAAAGGTATTGAATTGGTCTGGATGAAAAGAAAACAAACATAAATCACTAGACTTCAATTAATGTTGTGTCAGGTTTGTTTCTGGATTTTTTTTTTCCTACTTAATAATGTTCACTGAAAAAAGCATCAAGTTAAAAAGGGATATAGGGAATTTTTCCAGGCTACATCACAGATGTCGCAGATGTCACAGACTATCAGGGACAGCTGAGAGTGATGATAGAAAGCGTGGTAATAGCTTTATGTTGCTTTTCTGTAGCTCTCTGTTCCCTAACGCACTTACTTTCTGTTCTAGAGCAAAACTGGCCAACGCTTTAAAGTCATACTTGCATTCCTCCAGTTATGATATATCTTCAGCAAGTAATAATCTAAAATCTTAAAAATGTATATATTACTATATGTATGTATGTATTGTTAGACTGTCAGGAGCAGTTCAGTTGTATTTTTAATTTTTAAATGCAATAAATTCTAAGTCTTATTGGCCAGATTGTGTGCTGCTGTTGACTCCTTTTGCTCCAGCACAGCAAATGAAAGAACAGTAATTTGAGTTTTATGGTTTTGAACTTTGTGATTATCAATGCAATCAACTTCGCTGTAATTTGTCAGAATAGTCTCCTAAAATCTACTTGAATTGAACCAAGTGATAAAACAGATATAAAAAAAAAAAAGAAAGAAAGAAAAAAAGTTATTTTTAGACTGGATTTCCACAGAGGAGGTTACACCTTCATAGCTTTGACTGATGTATTGCTTTAAGAGAATGATGTATGCCTGTGTACTCTTTAGAAATAAAAAAGGAACAGCCTTTGAATTCAATAAAACCTGATTGTAAAAATAAAAGCTATTGGATATAAAAACGATACCAAGAGAGTCAGAGTGGTGGCAGGTTATAAAGTGAAATGGTCATTGAGTAAGGCTCATTTTAAACACTTGTATTAAAATTTAAAGGAATTAAATGATCATATATTAATTATCCACATAAATTGAAAATATGAGCTAAGAATGTGGAAAATGGCAGTAGACTAGTGATTGCTTTTGCTCTTTGTCTCTAACAAAGCAAAGCTTTAAAAAACTTCTGTAGCTTTTCATTTAAAAAAATAATTCCTAAAAGATTAAAGAAAGTCTCAGTGATGCAGATCAAAATGTTTCCACATAATTTTCTGTAAGCAGCCCAACTTGGCCTTGTGAAGAAAAATGAACCTAGCCATTTAGCATGCAGATATGTAACAGCTTAGTTTGTTTATTGCCTATTTCTTGTGAAGGTTAATAATTGCAATGTTTACACTGAACTTTTAATTAAAGTGTCTTTGATTCTCTAGATTTCCGTTTAACTAAGAGTCAATGTCATTATGCCTCATGAACCATGCCTGGTATAGAAATAGTTCTTACACTTTGTCACTGCTCTCTTGAAATTTAATATTTTCAGTTTTGTTTCTTACTTTATAAATATCTCAGTGCCTGAAGCAGCAGATGGGGAGAAAATGGCACAGTAATCTGTCTCAAAGTTTTTGCATTGCTATGTCTCTTTCACATTTTAAGAATTCAGAGATAAAAAGACCCCCCTCAGCCACAAGAAACAGAAGGAAAAACCTGTCCTCCTTTATTACCCTCTCAACTTTAAATAAAAGATAACATTCTAGGAAACACAAAGAAACAAATATGTGTGTGTCTCTTTCAGACCCGCATTTTAACAGAGAATATAATAGCAGGTATAGCCCTTTGATTCTAGACAGGTGTTCATAAGGTATCTCTTTATCAGTGTTAAGAAACTGATTCCTGAAATGTATTTTCTCCTAGCCGTAATCAGGCATGGATTTGCTTTGGCAAGAGACAGGCAAAGAAAAAAGGCAAAAGAAAACAAACCAACTATTTTGCTGGGTTTTAAGGAAGGAGGATAATAGATAATATAGAACTTGGACAGGAAAGTGAAAGGTTTAGTAGTAATGTGTATAAAGATATGGATATTGCCATATATGATGTAAAAGCAGAAGGTGGACAATTTACTATTTTATATCAGAGGGATTGGCTGGCTGTGTTTTTGTTAAAGAACAAACACTGAAAAAACTGGAGATAAAGGAGTGTGATATAAAAAGCAATGAAAAACAGTTTAGGCTAGATAGCTCTGATCTCTTAGATAAGGTAGTGGCTTTCTAGATGTAAACTTCTGGTCTGCTTGCGTTTGAGGAACTGATTTGGTATGCACTGTGGAAAAATGTTATTTAAGCTGACGAATTCTGAAATAGTGAACTGGGAAGGAGATAGCTGAGAGTGTAAGCCAGGGAGGACTCTCTAGATAAAAGGAGAGTAGGCACAGAGTTCTTGAAATAAAGGGTTTGAGATCACAGAAATATCTTCTTCAATGGTGTCGATACCAAGTTGAGAACACAGCAAAGAAATTTGTTGATGATAAAGTTGAAATAATCAACACAGAGGAGAATTGAGGCATTGTGTAGGAGGATCTGGTTGTCTGGAGAGTAACAGAATTACTGGGATCAAATTAATGATATAAAGTGCAGGGTTGTACTTTTGTGGTATAACAAAAGAATTTCTGCTTTGTGTGGGAGTGCTTCGGGGGAAGTGATGGAGATGAAACGTTGGGTGTGTGTGCTGGTTGCAGGATGGCTGCGACCACAGAGCTGTGGCTGGGGGGAAAAGAATGTGAATCCTCTGTTGTACTGGGGTAGGTGTTTCCAAGAGAGAGATTTGATACTATTGTAAAAGGCATTGATGAAATGTTGTTTGGAATGATATATAAAATGTTATGTTTCATATTCAGAAAGTATTTTGATCTAGGAAAAGGAATGCCTGTTTTATAAGAGGAAAATTGACCTAAGCAACTTTTTTAGCTTAGTCAAAGAATTGCTTTTTGGCCTTTGTATCAGGCCAGCTGCGATTTCAGTTGAACGGATCTTTGAGGAAAGGTAGGAGCTAGGAGGTTCCTAGGTGCGGATGGATTCTTGCTAGCATTCTGCAGAGGGGTTTTGGCTGGTTGAGCTGGGTACTCTCATAAGCAAAGCTGGCTGGTCTGCCCTTTGTGGAATTTGCCTATGACACTAGAGCCTCGGGTGCATGTTTTTCACACGCTGAAAGCAAAATAAAAAGGTGGGGTAAATAAAACAATTCCAGTACTAAATATGAGTTATGCCATGCATTCAGAAATGAAGGGAGGGGTATTTCCATCTTCTAGGCAAATATATTGTGTCTGGTTACTGCAATCTTTGCAAATCTCATGGGGAGCTAAGTTTACAAACTCCACTATGCGCATATATGGCTCAGTCAGGGACCAAAGCTGAAAGGTTTCCCATGCTGTTGCTATTCTCCAGAACTTTTATTCCCCCAAAAGGATCAAAGTTAATTGAGCTACCTGACAACTAACTGCAGCTGTGAATTTAAATGTGTTCTCTGGTGGATTTTTTTTTTTCATTTCATATAATGAAGGAATTGGTACTTTTTTAAAGATTCTGACTTCCTTAGTTGGCACTGAATTTGTCACGCTGGCAGTTACAACCTCAGAAAAAATGTTTGAATGAAGGAAATATAGTGAAAAGAGTCACTGTGCATATTGAAAGCAATTAAAGAAAAGTTTTATCCAAAAAGAAAATATTCCTTTTGTCTGCCAGGCTTACTAAGCTTTATGAGCTTTTACCTAGATTTTCAATTTTTATTATTATTATTATAAACAATTCCAGGGTCCTGTATTGAAACTCAAAGTTTCTTGCCATAGGCCAGTTCTGGTTATAAAACATACTTGTTTTTATGTGCTCCCAAATGCCTTGCGCCATGGCTTTTCTAATGCAGAATAGTGGGAGAGTAGCCTAGGGATTTACTCATCATGTTTAATGTCAAGAGAAGTATTTCCTTTAGGTCTCCTGTCACTGTCAGCAACAAAGCAGCAAGTAAGAAGCTCTGTAGCTCCTCTCCTTTCTGCGACATCTGCAGCAGACAAAATTCTAAACCCCTCAATTCCCAGTCATGAATGAACTATAAAAACAATGTGTCAGAAATGAAAATTGTTCCATCATAATTTTTCACAGTTCTTTTTGACAAAAGCCAAACAAGTCTCATGAATACACATTTTCTATAACCTTATACATTATGTATCAGGCTATAGTAGGAGTGTTGGGAATTACTTGTCCCTAGTAAGGGCCTTTGAAAATGCATAGTTGGTAAACAAACCAAACTCTAGGAGTAGTATGTACTTTTTTACATATTATATTATTACCTGCTTTGTGAGTAAGGACAGACACATCACTTCAGCACTATACCTTCTGATAAATCTTCCAATATAACAATATGTGGTAGAGCACTTTCATATCTTCCTATTATAAACTAGAATTTCATGCTCCCCAAAACTCTTCTGGGAAGTCTGAACAAGTTCCCACCAGAGACTATACCACCAAATGTTGCCAGGAACATGATAAGAACTAGTGTTAAGCTGTGTTAAATATGGCTAGTTGTTCGTCGTATCACATGGTGTTTTTCAAATGGCAGGCCTCTGAACCTGGATTAGTAGTATTTTACTGTCTTACTGTAACACGTTGGGACATAGCTTTTCAGTCTCCGAGTATAAGCTTTTTAAACTTGCGTATTGATCGCACTATAAAGGTGTTAGGCATTTCTTGGAAAGAATTACTGTTAATCTTTTGTGCATAGATTGGGTTCTATCTGTATGTAAACACTAACAGAGATACCAACAGGATGATTGATTTCCAAGGAGCAGGAACTAGGCCAGTAGGGAATGTGGCTCCTAGACATCGCAGTGCTGTGCTTCCTGTCGCAAGGGTATGAAATTCCAGGGTAAGGATCAGTTAGAGGAAGTTGCAGGAAATTCCTCATCATTGCCAGTCAATGAAGATTTATGGTGTTTGCTGCTGTAATAATTTACTGATTGGTACCGCTTGACTAATGCAGACATAAACCAGCTGAGTTCTCAGTTTAACTGAAATGATAAGGCAGTTTGCAACTGCTTTTAGGTGTCACTGATAATTTACTCATGTGATTATGATTTAACTTTTCTGCGGCTGCTCCTACTCCAGTGGGAACTAAGAACATTACAGGAGTGAAAGTATAAATTAGCTGCAGACAAACAACATATGTTTATATCTGTTCTGTAGTGAGACAAGCATTTTCAGTGAAACCCCATCCAACTTGTTGATCTCTGTTTGGCTAAGGAAAATACTTAAGCTGTTTAAATCAGGAGCTACTTTTGCCTGTGCAGCTGTTTGATATGAACTGTAATGTGGCTGTAAAGTGTCTTGGAGTCCCAAGGCACTTCCATAGCTACTAATAATGGTTTGTGAAATTTCAAATACAAAAAAGCATTACTCAAATTAGTATGGATAGAACTTCCCGGTCTAAGGAGTACTGCCCAAAGTAGAAAAGTGATAAACAGTTTGGCCCCATTTAACTGCCGCAGTTATCCCTAATAGTGAACTCAGCTGTCATAGAAAATGCTGCCAGCTTTAAATATGATGAAAGAGCTGGGTTTTTTCCTTCAAATTCATATGGCTTTACACCAGAAATGTAACCTGTGCACCAAAGAAAAGCAAAGCCAAGATGAATGTCTGCCTTTGTTATTTCTGAGACAGTACTTCAGCTTTCCAAAGACTTGCTCTGCTGACTGTTCAACACCAAAGCTATCAAAAGCATCAGGAAAAACTCAAAGAATGACTATTTAACTTGTTGTAGCAGCAGATATTTCAGAGATAAGGAAGGGTGGTAGGGCAGGCTGCAGAGATTTAACTAAAGGGTGTGAAAAGGGTAGAAGTGATGTCTTTTCCAGCAACTCTCAGATGTGGCAGGAGCATAACCAACTCTCTTATTTATCCTTGGCAAAGGTATTTGGCCTGCCACTATGGATTTTTTATTCTGGCAGAGCATGCATGTGTCAGATATAGAAAGTTCATTCTTTTATACACTAAGGACAAGGAAACAAGAAGGGCAGCAAGTTCATGTTCTCTAGGCAAACTACAATAAGCAATAAATAGGGCATCTGAGTACAGTCATATTTATTCACTTGCCCACAGGTACAGGTAGTACTAATAAAAATGATTGTAGAAGACAAGATGATCTGAACTGCTGTCAAGCAAAGCCTTTCGTTGATTTATGTGGAGTGAGTAGCAATGTCACAGCAGGGCATAATTTTGTACTGAAACAATGCAAAAATTGGACAGTTTTCAAGGCCTTGCAGTGACCCAAGTCATGAAAGCAGGTAGGGAAGCTTACAAGTATAAGAGAGATCAGAGATCTATGCGTGTGCCAACCTGAGATTAAAAGTGTGTGATTTTTAAGTTTTTTAACAGAGTCTGTTAGTGCCCAGTGCTATCACTTATGTTTTCTCAAATTAGAGATCAGCCTTTGTTTCATTTTTAGTTTATGAGAACATGCCTCTTGCAGAATGGCAAATCACTGAGTACTAAAATATGCCTCACAAAAAAGCTTACTGCTACATGGTGCGGTGTAATTTCTTTCCTTCATTCTTTAAAACTGTGTTTTTAGGCTCCAGAAAACCGGTAGCTTTAGTTATCAGTAACGGTAATAACTTCAGCCAGTCCCATTAGCTCAATACGTATATTGGGATATAGTAGCTTATATCAGTACCAGAAGTTAATATTTATGTGAAATTACCATTTTACGCTATTTCAGGTAGTGAAAGCAGAAAGAAAGGCTGCAGCATCTCAAATTCATTTCTACGATTCTGTGTAGTTTTGCTTTTATTACAAACAATGAGTTAAAAATCCAGTTTTGAAAATTTCTTGAAATTATTTAAACAAGTATTTTGCTTCTTAAAACTCTTCATCATGCTATTTACAAGGATACTGAATGGAATTTCAGTCCTTAAATTTAACTGTTTCTGAGAAAGAAGCACTGTATTTTATGCAAACTTAGCTTCTGTATTTAACAAGTGGTGTTGTACTAGAGATCTCAAAAAATTACTTCTTGCTGCTTTATTTCAATAAGCTTTCAAAATGCAGAGAAAGTTGTCACATTTATGGCTTCATTCTGTAGGAAATTGCTAGTTTCATTAACAGGCTACTGAAGTCAACTGTTTTATTTATAAGCGGTAAGACTGACTTTATGATGGCAACAAGAACTTAATCACTTTTCAGTTAAGCTTGAATGGCGAAAGAGATGTTGAACGTATGTACGCACTGTCCAGCGCATAAGCTTCTCTATTGTTTTTTTTCTAACATTTTTAAATACTTTCAGCTTGACTGCAGCAAAGCAAATCAAAATCAAGTAATTCTGGTTATGACCTAGTCTTTCCTATAATGTATATTTGCATTTGTGTTGAAGAAATTCCTAATCATGATAGAAATAGATTGCAAACATACAAGTGGCTCTTACTGCAGTCAGAGATTTTTTTTTTTTTGAGGTCCTGAAATCTTCCTGTCTGAATTCGTAGCAATTACTGTAGTCAGTATTATTACTGTTTTCCTAATTACTCTTGGCCTCTACCTCCTTTGCTGGTTCTGTGAAGATTGTTATTTGTTCTCCACAAAGTTTAGACTCTTGGGATGAACCTAAACTGCATGGGAGAACGAGCATTTGGAGTCAGGGTTATCTGCAAGGTCCTCAAGGTCAGGAGCAGGAATGAGGGAAAGGGTCTGGAGGAAGCGAGTACAAGTGAGACCACTGACTTGGGTACTCTTGGGAGGAAAAGCCTCATATTGACAGAAGTGCTGGTTGTTTGCTCCAAAAGTCCATGTGGTCTTAGAGCTGGGAGTGAGGTGGTATAGGTGCGGAGTGGAGACTTTGTGAGAGAAATGGCAGTCTGGTAAAGAGTATGTTCCTTTCTGTATTTGTGACCAAAAATACCATCTGCTAAGAACAGATCTGCCTTTGCATGGTGGTCCCAGGAAGTACGCATAAATGAGATCTAGGTACAGCCTATTCAGCTGTTATAAGGTTAGGGAAAATTCACCTCCAAAAAAGGGCAAAAAATTGGTTGCGGAGTTGCTTCTTGATATCATCTAAACAGCTGCTCCATCACTAACTACATCTGAAACTGTTTTATGTTAGCATAAGTGTAAAATTCTCCCTATAGAAAAAACCAGAGAACTGCACAGTGTGACTAATTATTTTTGGTCTCTTTTTTTTGCACTAAACTAAATTGCCCTCTCTTGGTAATTTGGTAATGTATAGGATAGGGATGTTCTTTCAGTCTTCTTCCTGCTACATGTTATTTGGAAACTAAGTTAAGTTGGTAGCAGAGTGGCATTGAATGAATGGATATGGATCATTAAAAAATTTTCTTTCCATAAAGGGACTGAAGCACACTGGTCCGCCCAGGGAAGCTGCATTCCCAGTGTCCCTACACACTACTAAGTAGAGGCATTATCTTCAACACTCTATTTCATCTGCTCTCAGTTCCGGTTAAAATGTTGGTGTGTTTGAAGGGATCGACATGCTGATATGACAGCTGTCAAGTGTGCAAGACGTGCTGCCTGTACTGAAATACAGATTTCACATTGCTCATTATGCACTAGGTGGGGCTCCCATATTTCTGCCTAGGATTACCAGAAGACCTATGTGTATCGTATAAGACTGACATATTTTGGAGTTATACCTCATCTGTATAATCTAGTACTTTCTGGATATGTCATTCTTACTTCTCTGAAGAGTTTCTGTGGGAGTGATTTTTCATGGGGAAGTCCTGGGCAAATAGCTAAAGTCCTGACATTCTGGTAGGACAAAAATTCTACGTAGGAAAGGAGATCTCCCTGAGATGTGTGTTAGCCTACTGTTGAAGCTACCAGTAGACAGCACTTCATTATGCACTAGCTACATCACAGGGTGTAACTAATAAAAAAGAGAAGATATGGAATTGTCTGATTATTAGACAGATTTATCAGTAGTGCATATGATGAAACAACAAAGTAAGAGATAAGATTGCTCACCAAATGCTGCACACACGGAATTCACACAGTTACAATTTATCTGTGTTACTATTAGCTGATCTAGATGATAGATCATAGCGTAGGTAACAGTGAAGTGTTGCAATACAAATCTGCCACATTAATTGCAGCTCTTATCTAGGCACCTTAGCATTCGGAACACACGTTTAGTAACTGCTGAAGCAACTGTGTCTACAGATCATGTAGAATAGCTAACGATCAGCCTAATTAACCCCCCAAAATTTTGTGCATGACTAATATGCGGGCAAGCTTTTGAAACTAGGTAGAAACCTATTAGAAGCATTTTGGATATAGAGAAACTTTAATCAGTTTACTCATCAGAAGATATTCACGAAGATGTTAAGGTGAGTTGCTCTGAACACTTGCAGTCATATGTTTGCCAATGGCAAGACCAATTTTTCTGAAGTTAGGTTGTGGGGAACATGAATGTCATAAAAGAATGAAAATCGCCAAAATAATCTCAGTGCGACTTAACTTGAGTTTGATACCAAAACAAGGTAACACAATTGACTTCAACATTCTTTACTACTCTGCAGGTAAGTAAATTTGTCAGGAGGATACAGTTTTTTTTCTTAGCAAATGTAAAATTTATTATATGGCAGCATGCACACTCCTACTGTTCACTTTTTTAAAAATTTTACTTAGGAGTTCAGCACCTTTGATTACTCAATTTTCTTTGAAGAGACAATTGCCGGTGCATCCATGTCTGTGTTTAAGGTCTTTTTTAACAGTGGATCAATTTTTTGCGTATTTTACCACTTGAACAAATAATTATTCAGTGTATACTTGCATATATCTAAAATAACTCATCTCAGTACCGCAGAAGAATAATTTCTGAGCACTCCTGAGGGAATTATAGAAAAATTCTGATTTCTTAACTCATATCTCAAACATATATGAAGTATGCTAGAATTACTGTTAGCTCTTGTTCCAACCATTGTAAACACTGCTGCTTCACTGTTCTGCTAGGATATCTCTGATATCTTATCCACACTGTTTGCTCTCAAAGTCAATGTAGATATTTTTCAGTGGACTGAAGTGATGTTCTGTAACTTCAGAATGATTAAATTGATAGTGATTTCTTGGAGAACAAGAGCACTTGTGCATTCTGGTCATGATGATGTGGAACATGAATTACAAAACATACCCACTACACTGTCACAATTTATATTACTAATATTACTAATTAGAATTGTGATGACTTTTTCTTGCAAAAGATCATAAAAAGAACAGAAAGTGTGACTGATTAATAAAGAGTTTAATGAGGACAGAAAATGGTACAAAATGAGTCCATTCTCACTATACTCTTAATACTGTAATCTTTGCAAGAACTTTTAAACTGCTCTTCTTAACATACCAGACCTACACTGTAATAGTCCAGCACACTTGGCAGTACAGTCACAGGACTGCGGTTGCCTTATTTCTGTTTTTCTCCTAGGAAAAAGTAAAAATTGTGTATGAAAAAATTACTGAAAACAAACTGGATAAACAATATGTAATTTTTTTATTATTTTCCATATTTTTAAAGATCTATGGATTGATGATTTGTGTACTGTACTTTTTGAAAAGTATATAATTATATATCAATATAATCATTCCTTTGTCCTATGCTTTAGTCCTATGCTTTAGTGCCTATCAAATTGGTACTAAAATCTTGGCTCCAGTTAAATTCTTGTTGAAATGAGGAATTTATCTTGAGTTTCTCTCTCTTGCCTTCATCATGGGAGGGAATGGCATCATCTTGCTCCCGGAAGAGTCCCCAGGAAAAACGGTGGTGCAGAAAGGGAACAAAAGCTACTACTGGTACCTCAGGTCGAGCCAGTCTGACAGTGTTTGGGCTGAAAGTTCCAGCTGCTGCCCTTCCTTTTAACGTCCTCTCTTGGTAAGGAGAAGGCCTGCTGAACTTTTTCTGCCTGCCTCTTATGTGACCCAGGGTCACGCAGGATGTGCAATAATTGACTGCTCTACGGTGTATGTTTAATAGTAGTTACAGAATACCAAAAATGGAGAAGACTCTAATGCTTTAGAAACAAATCCAGAACAGGAGGAGAGTATACATTATACTTTTCTAACTTAAAAATTATTTGCTTTTAAAGGGCAGCGTTAAGGACATACAGTCTGCCTCTGGACTCTGGGCTGTTTTATTTGTTTTTACCTGAAATTTTTTCTTTTATTTCCTCTCTCTCCTTTATCGGACAATAATCTTTTGTGTCATCAGATGCTGCTTTTTTTTTTTTTTTTTTTTTTTACCTGCTTAATTTAGTGACAGGGTGTCAGTTAAACTGCTATTTGTTATAAGCAATAAAATCATGCATAAGATGTCCTTGGTACATTCATCTAATTTAACTAATGAAAGCATCTGTCATTAGGATTGTCTTAAAGAGTTACAGTGTTGTCAGATTGTTCACAAGTGGTTCTAATACTTTACATTTTCCATCTTCATCCATTTAGTGCCATCATTTAAGGCTGCAAAATATACTAGTCTCTTTAGTACAAATACACTCTGATGCCTGGTTGCTGGTTGCATTTTCACCTATGTGAAAACTTCAGTGAAAAGGTGTGCTGGTAGAGACACTTAGCTCAATTTTAGCTAGATGTTTAATTTCCGTCTGTTTAATGGAAGCAGAATTGTGCCCACTGGCAGAAGAAAACTCTTTGTTTTATTTCAATATGACATTTGCTTCTAGATAAATTTTGCTATAAAAAGTTTTCCCCATTTTCTGTTCCTCTAACTGCATTGACATATTTTTACCTGCTTGACCATATAGGAGATATTTCATTAAATAAACTGTATCTGGGAAAATGTCAGATACAATCATCTGGAATATACCCGAACACACCTCGGCAGAGCTATCTCCAAGCCTTCCCTTGGCTCAGGCCACGTGATGTCAGTATTCCCTAGCAATGCTGTTGGCAGACAGGGCTTATTAAATTAGCTATGTTACAACATTAATATTCTTTGATTGCATTGTGTTGGCTCAAGGAGTATAATCTGTGAAACATCAGTAACTAGGTACAAAGGTAGATTTTAATTTTAATGCAACATGGTAGTTGATAACATACCTCTTGTGCAAGCCAAAATGAAATGTTCGTTATACAATATATGCCTGTACTTGAAGTGGACTCTTACTATTTTATTGAAAACTGTCATTTGTGATCCCAAGAGAGCCCTTTTGGTGCTGATGAAACGCTAAGGTTAAAATCCCAGTTCCATGGTAAAGACAAATGGAAAAATCTTTAGAGCATTCTTAGAATTGTGTTTCTGAAAGACTGCTACTGTCATGATTATTATAGCCAGAATGTATTCATTGTTTATTAATTTTAAATTTACCAATGTTGCAGAAGAAAAGTCATAGTAATCTTTTGTAAGAATGATGTTTGCTTCCTTCATAAATGCCACTGGATTTTCTGCTAACCTACTAAGATAAGCTGTTCTTAAAGCTGATATGGACGTACCAATGGGAAGT
The DNA here is from genome assembly GCF_047370975.1 of Nipponia nippon. Lineage (NCBI taxonomy): Eukaryota > Metazoa > Chordata > Aves > Pelecaniformes > Threskiornithidae > Nipponia > Nipponia nippon. The sequence continues at coordinate 44,458,290 of NW_028262391.1, forward strand.
GATGGCTGCTTCTTTGTCAAGTGTGCTATTTTTTAAACTTTTGAAGCTACTCTAATCTAAAGGTGGTGGTGGTGTGGCGGGCTGTTTTTTTTGTTTTGGTTTGGTTTTGTTTTTTGTTGTAAGTTACTTAGAAGTGCTATAGAACCTGTAACAGTAGTCCTGACAAGGATAGGAACTGAAAATGGGTGATCACTGGAAAAACAAGGAGGGGGAACCCCAGTCCAACCCAAACCAAAAAAAGTAACAGTGCATTAGTCCACTGTGAAAAATGACATTTTTTCCTAACAAATCTAAGAACAATATAAAGAAATATTGCTTCTTATATTTCCATGTGCTTTAAACTTTTCCACGTGCTTTAAACTGGCTCTTTGTTCCTGGTGAACATCCTTAAACTATCTTTATTAATGACTCTATCATTCAAGTTTTTAAGTTAGCTGTAACAACTACCATTTTAACTCCTTTTGTCAAAACCTTCTTAAGTCTTTACTAAAATCCTAGTAGGTCTTTCCTGCCTAACAAGGGCTGATTTTAAAGAGTTGCAGAAAGACCTTATGAGTTCTTCAGTGGCTCTGCTTTGAAATAGCACACAAAATTAAATGCAGATAAATACAATGTGATTAACAAGAGTAAAAGCTTCATATGTGAAGGGATGAGTGAATAGCATGAGTGAATTGACCAATACCACTCAGTTACAAGGCAGTTCTAGGAAAACTCAGGCCAGAAGTTTAAAGTTCTAGAAAAGTGTTAGCTTAATTTACAGTAATCAATAAAAAGGAGATCAGATATTAGATATTAAGAAAGGAATAGAGAACAAAACAGAGGAGCCTCATGATACAGCTGGATAAATCTGCGATGCATCTGCATCTTTAATACTGTGTGTGGTTATGCCACATCAAAAATGATATCACAGAATTGGAAAAGGGTCAGGAAAAGGCAACAGCGATGATCAAAAGCATGAGATGGCTTACGGACTGTGAACAATTAAGTTGGCTAGGGCTCTCCAGCCTAGGGAAAAGATGACTGGGAGCTGGAGAGGCAAATAAGAACGTGTCCCGTGGATTGCACAGTACAGAGCCTGATTGTTCAGTGCTTTTTATGAGCAGGAAGTAGGAACAAAGTGAGTAAGAAAAACATCAGAGCAAACAAGAAACTTGTTCACACCATGTGTAATTAAGCTGTGCAGAGCTTCTCATCACAGGATGTTCTGGATGCTGAAAACTTACCTTGGTTCAAGACAAGCTCATGGTAGATAAATCCATTGTGACTTACTAAATACAGAGAAAACACTTTTTTTTCAGGGAGTCCCTGAAATACAAATTGTTGGATACTGGGAAGGTATCATAGGGTGCTTGTCTTGCACCTATACACATACCTAGGTATTTGTTCTTGCTGAGGCTACAGACAGGTTAATGGACCAGACGAACCTTTGTTTCAAGCCTGTATGTGTGTTCTTATGTCCTGTACACTTCAAAATTCAGCTCTTACGCTACTGAGTAACTTAGGAATTTGAGGTATTAAAACCCTTTCTACTGAGAATTTATATACCAAAAGCATTTAAACACTTGGGTTTTTTCCCTGTATATATCTATCACTGTTGTTTCTGTAGGTCTAGGCAGCATATTGATGCTGCTTTTCTTTGTGATATACAAGTGAAGAGACTCTATTTTCCCTCTTTTTAATACTGCTGAAGGAGTATGATGTTATCAGAATGGCGCTTCTGACCATCCAGAATATGTTTTAAAAACTGGAGTCAGGGTACCTCTTTATGGCATCATAAAAAAATAGTCAGTACAAGTACGACTTGGATTTTCTTTTTCACTGTAATATACGTTGTTTGTTTTGACTCCAGTACTCAGATGGAGCTAGCATTCAAACAACGGACATACCTGTGTATCTCAAAATTAGTCATGTCTTGGTTATACACCTGAGACCTGAAAGGAAATGGTATCAAAATTTTTTAATGAAATGTACTTTCAAAACATAATGGAATGTTTTGGGTTTTAGGCAACACAATGGAAGGTATTTCTAAATGAATCGTACGTCTCCGTATCCACTTCCAGAAGAATAACAAGCTAGTATTTATAATAATGGTGAAAGATTTAGTGCTGGGAGAGTTTTGCTTCCTGGCATCTCTGACTGACATTAGCACGTGTTAGTGCAGACAGTGCTAGAGACACAAGTAGGCTGATGAAAGTGCTTCCTTGGGATGCAGATGCCTGTTCAGAGCAGGGAGTTGGGCCATCTATCATTGGTCCCCTCGAGTTGTTCACCAAATTTTTTTTTTTAACTACTGAGAGGTGGAGTAACTGTCTTATTTTGACATTAAGTTACAAACTGGGAAATCCTTCTCTTAAGTTTTTATTGCAACCAGTATGTTTCTATGGAAAGTTTTTGTTTTGACAAATTAATGTTTTCCTGCTATTTCCGTGAGCAGCCCTATGTAGGAAGTACTTAATAGTTCGTAGCTGATTTTCCTGCTTTCTGTTGGAGAAAGTGTGTACAAGTCTGCAGAACACTTACCAAGTCATTTTGGTTTCTCATTACTCTGTCTATTTAATAACCTTTCAGCTTTCTCTGCTGAATCATAGCCATGAAAATTAGAAATGACAGCAGCAAGAGGTTGTCTAACACTGCCATAGCTAACTAATGGTTATTAAATATAACCATTTACAGGTCTGTTCTCTCAGAGTCCAATGTGATCTCTAATCCACTTCAGAAATCCTTAGGAGATAAAGGTTTGTACAGTTAAGTGTGTGTTAAATGTCTTGAGGTGGTTGATTGGCTGATTTTTGTTTAAATAATGCTTCTGAATATGAAATGCTTGATGTTTCTTCTTTTATATATGAGACCTGTGCTTGTTTTGACTGGGATAGAGTTAATTTTTCCATAGTAGCTTGTATGGGACTATGTTTTGGATTTGTGCTGAAAACGGTGTTGATAACACAGGGATGTTATAGTTACTGCTGAGCAGTGCTTACGCAGGGTCAAGGCCTTTTCTGCTTCTCACCCCCCGCACCAGTGAGGAGGCTGGGGGTGCACAAGAAGCTGGAGGGGACACAGCTGGGACAGCTGACCCCAGCTGACCAAAGGGATATCCCACACCATATGATGTCACAACATATAAAGCTGGGGGAAGAAGAAGGAAGGGGGGGACATTCGGAGCTAGGGTGTTTGTCTTCCCAAGTAACCATTAGGCGTGATGGATCCCTGCTTTCCTGGAGATGGCTGAACACCTGCCTGCCGATGGGAAGCAGTGAATGAATTCCTTGTTTTTCTTTGCTTGTGTGTATGGCTTTTGCTTTACTTATTAAACTGTCTTTATCCCAACCCACAAGGTTTCTCACTTTTCTGATTCTCTCCCTCATCCCACCGGGGGGGAGTGAGCGAGTAGCTGTGTGGTGCTGAGTTGCCGGCTGGGGTTAAACCATGACAAGACCAAAGGCAGATTTATTATCCAGTGACTGCAATTATTTTGCTAGTTCTGGCTGATTCTGGGGCAGGCTGGGTATTTTCTTGAATTGTGTCTTACTCTAATGCTGAAAGTATCTGGTATCAAACAAACAAACAAACAAACAAAGGTCCAAAAAAAAGCATTGTAGTCTTTCCAGCGAAATGTTGTTCTAGGACAAAAAAATAATAAGTATTTAGAAGAAAAGTAAACCAAATATTAATATCACTGACAAACTTTGCTGCTCCATTTGGAAACCTTTAAGGCCTGGACTTTGTAAGCTATTTAGAAACCAACACAAACATCTCTGAAATATTTGGTTCTGGGAAATGAAAACTGCGAAACAAACAGATCTTTTAATGTGTGTGTCTGTAGAAGAGAATGCCTGTACTGTGCACCTCTGCTGCCAGGGCTCGGTTTTATGTTATCTCACCCATCAGCAACTATCACTTTATATAGTAAAAAGTAACTGAGTATGTTTTACCTTTCTGCTCTAGGAAAAATGCATAAATGTTCTTCATAACATTCTTGGCTAAATCAAGATCACAAGGCATATATGTCATATACCATATGGGTCATCATCTCACACAGATTCAGCATCATTCCAGGGAAAATATTTATTTCTTTGTCATTTGAAATTGCCAATCTGTTGAGTACCAAACTTTTCTAAACATAGAACGATGGGCTTTTTTTGTTGTTGTTTTTTGATGGTTTATTTTATTTTATTTTGGCTATGTGTTTAACCTCCTGTCCATTCTAGTCCCTCCCTCCTTTGCATACTCTTGGTTTGAGCACTACTTTTTTAGACCTGAATTCTCTTAGTGACTACTGAATGCAAAGGGCTTATGCCATCAGTTGTCTGGCATCAAACATGGATGACAATTGCAAAACTATCCGTGGAGATTTGTTTTCATAAAACCTTCATAAGCACGCTATGGTCCATGGCAAAAATTTGACAGTTGATGGGCAGATATTGTGGAAATTCTTGAGAAAATTTATGGTTCATATGAGGCTCTTCCAGCATTTTTCATTCCTTTCCTCTTCCCACCTCTCTGAAACTTTCAAACATCCAATTGGGAAGTCCAAAAAGCCCATTTGACCTTTGTAACAAAATGCACATTTACATAGTAACTACTCAAGTAAAAAAACTCTGCTGAAATAAGTTTTTATAAATTATGTAGAGAACAAGATGAATAATGAAAACTATTTTGATATTTGTGAATAGTTAGTTTGAGGGGAAAGGGCAAAAATTCACCAAATAAATTGTTTGCCCACTCCTAGTTCCATAATGAATTTTGGTTTTCATTTTTTTTATTTGCAGAATGTATCTCATACTCTTTCAAGTTTTACTAGTGGCAAAATAATAATAAAAAATAACAGCTTCCATATGGTATTTTTATGTTTTGCAGATTCTCAAAAGTCACCCGATAGTTTGGGTGCTCTTGATTTTCAGAAAAACCTTTAAAATTCTTTCAGCAGCCTGATTTTCAGTGCATGGATGATGAATATTTTGTGAAAATCAGGCTTTTTAATGAGTCACAAATCCAGTTCCCCAAATCACAATCAATTTTTAAGAGATTTTGGCCTTTTCTATGGATCATAAATTTTGCTTTTGTTATCGCAGTGTATATTTTGCAGAATATTGTCAGAAATATTTGTTTTGAGACCTTTAAAGGAAAAAATAATTATTATCTTTTAAATTTTCTCTTTGCACTTATGCTTTTTATAGTACATCTTGCAGCAGTTTTAAAATGCCAGACTCAGGAATCCTTTGTTAGTGCATGTTTTAAAGGGGTCTAAGTATAGTTTTATACACTACAATTGTTCTTGTGCCAAAATTAGGACACATACAGGAAATTGCTTGGTCATGTAAAATGTCTTCAACAGTCACCTTTACCTCTTTGCTTTTCAAAGTCTTCTCTTCACCAGTCCAGGCCTATATTAAGGATGCAGGTAGCCTCACTCCTTGCTTAAAAATTTTAAAGGAAGCATCCTAAATAACACAATAACAGTACCATTCTTGTCATCTCTATAATTTCTTGGCTGCTAATATAAATTTGCATCCCTACACTGAAGCTAGTGGAGATTTGCATAAATGAACATTTTCATGGAACTTAGAATAGATGAGGCTTTGGCTATTGTCCAAATTGTCATTTTAATACAAATGTATTGCTCTCTGAAGAACAGTATTTTGAAAATTGGCTGCTAAAACTTGATCCCTAAAACAGCCAGTTTGATTTTCAGTCACTCAATGAAGTCAATGGGCCTACTAATCAAGTTTGAAGTTAAATACACTTTCAAGTTCTTAAATACCTAAATGAGAATTTCAAATTCTCTCTCCTTTGAGTATTGCCAGTGTGAAAATAACGGCCATATGTTTTAGGTAGTGACTGACTACTGAAGGGAAAATTAACACAAGTGATATTATATTGATGCTGTAGTGCTCATAAAATGAGATTAAGATTCTCAGAACATGACAGTACATTGTAATAATGGGAGCTCAGCACATTGCAAGGGATGGGTAAAATCATGGTCCAGCAGAGAAAGAATTAAATTAGTGGGCCAAACTGTGTCAAATCCTGTATACTGTTATGTTTGCATCATTTCTCTTACTTTTCCTTCTTCAAGGTTTTTCCGAAGGACTTTCAGAAGGAAAACCACAATCTAGCATTAGCAATTCAATTTAGTCCTAGTTATTTAGGAAGTACTAAACAAAGAAAACAAAGGACCTTTAAATCATGTGATTTTGTTGCTGTTATTGCCTAGCCAAACAGGCAGTGCAACACTAGGGTGAAGTCAGCAAAGGAGTGTAAAAGCCTGGGAAAGTGTTCATAGTACAACAGAAATACAGTATGTGACCAACTACAAATAAACCACTGAAAATATAAATTCTGTAACTTCAGAATTTTGTACAATACTGTGTTTCAAATTACTTATTGAAGTTCAGTAGAGTTTGCTGTATGTGAGCAAAGTATGATTTATTGCCACAGAATATTTTCTTGTAATAATTCTTCGAAGTCTATAACACTGTAATTAGATGTCTTCAGTTTTTCAAAATGTTCTATCTGTCCATGACAGACTTCTCCATTTATTGGTGTCATACAAAAAACACACACATCCATAATGTTATTGCATGCCTTCTGGCATTGTTCATATTTAAAATTCAAAAGGAATGGTGTTACATCATAAGATGGCTGACAGTGGTGCATAACGGCTAGCATTACCAGCTAGGTTACTTTCCTCCTAGTAATTTTAATATACCAACAAATTAAAAGGAGCTCAATATGAACTATAGAATGCCCTAAAATGGAGACAAGAGATGTGGTGTAAAATTGAACAAGACACATCTTTTGAGTATCTGACTTAGCAGCTTTTTCTGGGCTGGGAATGGAGCTTTCCTTGTATAGGCTCCGGTGAATCCTTTGGACTGATTCTGTGCCATGATCATGAAAAAGTAAAAAATGTAAAATGAATGACATTACCAATCCCAATATTTGTTGAAATACTTTTAAACCTTTTAAACCTTCACCTTTAAATCATAGATGAATTTAGAAGAATTTAGTCCCACTAAATTCAGTGGGTTTTCAAATTCCGCATGTATAATTCTCAGGTACGGTGTGGCAGTGTCAGGGCCAGGGCAGTAATGGCTCCCAGCTGCTTCCTGGTAGGCTCATTAGCCCTCAGTGACCTCGGGAATTCAGCTGAAATGATTTTTTTTTCTGTATGCATGAGTTAGCCACGTTAAATTGTGACATGTCACCGCAGAGCGAGGAGAAAAAAAAAAAAAAAAACACAACCAAAAAACCAAACCTCTACCATGTTGAAGCAGAATCATACTCCCAACTCTATTAAACTCATAAGTTTTCGGGAACAGAGTAGGCTTTTTGTTTCTGTTTATATGCATATGTCTGCCACCCTTTTAAAGTGCTGTTTTTACAATGTGTGGAGTGAATGCCCTAGTGTCCTTGTCTGTCTTTAAAATAACAAAACCCAGGTGTCATGGGTTAAGAGAGGAAACTTGAAGGATCTTATTGCAAATGATATACAGCAATGAATTAGAAACAACTTCGTCTAGACAAAAGACAAAAAAAATAGAGCACTGAGTGGATTTGATACCAAATTATAGTAGAGGCAACTGATAAAGTATTTTCTTAGGGTGAATTTCACATCAAAGCAATTAATAAAAGGAATTAAAATATGCAGTCTGCATGTGACACCAGATTGAATGCTCTAGACTTTGTATCCTTTCTCATTCATATGTGAGAAAAGACACTACTGATTAATTGTTTCAGCAGGCAGTGAGATTTGTGTAAGCAGACCTAAAAAGTAATTTCCTTAGTTTTTATCAGTTTATCTTCTACAGAAATGTAAACATGTGTCAGTATCTTAAGCCTATAAAAGAGATTCCTCTGATCATTGATGTCAAATTTCATAAAAATGAATTATTTTCAAGTAGAGAAATCCTCCCTAAATGCTAATGGGGGACCATTTAAAAGGCACAAAGTTAGTAAAAATATGTGCCTCTGTGACCTACTTGCAATGTAAACACAAGAGATTTTCATGCTGAAGTGCTACCTTTGTCACTGGGACATCTTGCCAAACTGCAGGGATTCTCTTTGTGCCAGCTCCCCGGGGAAACACTTGAAGCCTGGATCCAAAATGGCTGTTAGGTCTCTGATAATGCCTGTTGCTCTATTTTTTTAATGTTTTGTGTTTTTACTTTATAAGAAAAACTATGTTCTGAAGCTATGCCTGTTTCTGTATATGTTTGAGCCATTGGTTTTGGTTTTGTTTTTTTTAAAAAAAAGTACCCCCTCCACACACTGAGGTCTTAAAAGAAGTGCTTTGTTTAAAGGTATGGTTCTCAAAGTAGCTGTTCAGGGGTATTTGAAAATAATCAGGGGAAATTTTTTTGTTGTTTATCAGATGTTGGTTAATTTTATCTCCAGGATATTCACCCTTTGATACAGTTTGCAAGAACATAGCTGATATTTCCCAAGTTGGAAGCATCTTCATTCTCATCCATCCCCAATTTTTTCTACAAAAGGCTGCAAGTTCACAAAATTAAGAGGTTCAGAAGGCTATTTTATGCGAAATATTATAAAAGCTCTGACCTGGGAACTCAGGCACTGAATTTTACTGGTTGATGTGTTTTTGTGAAGGGATTAGGTACTAACTACAGTATGCATGTAAAGTTCTCAGGCCAGCAGCAACATAGAGATCCTCAACCAAATCTGCTGCTGTCATTGAAAAAGCAGGCATAATTTGCAGATGTTAATATCTTCCATGAGATATTCTGGGAACACTTATAGCCCCATCCTTTCAGTTCCAGTTTGTATGCCTCACCATGGCAGGGCTGCTAACGGCCTTTACTGCCTGGTTATATTTGCACAGGAGATGTGGCTTTTTCTGGCGGACACACAGACATTGGAAATCCTGCTCTTTTTGTGCCAAACTTAATAATGGAAAATAATATAAATTGGAACAAGCTTATTTAAATCCTTCAGACGTGTATCATGTTTCTCAGGAACTAGCCAGAAATAGCTAAATAAATTACACCAGTCTTCAAAGGAGAAGTGTTTTCCTACCATTTGAATTCAGTCAGTATCTTACATAGCTAAACAAATAACAGGTGTGAGTTTCAATGAGAAACACACAGTTCAAAAGTTTGAATCTGATTCACACACCAGTGGTCAGGCTGAAATATGAGGCTTGAACTTATTATACCCATGTAAGGAGTTTCCTGGTCTCGGCTTCAGACGGGAGCGCCAGGGAGGAGGCAGCTCTGCAGGCAAGGAATGCGTGAGGATTAGAAGGCATACTTTAATGTAAACCAGATTTCTCATAATCTGGGGGATGGGGCTTTGCAAGAACTGCAATATTACCAGTCACCAACCACTTTAGTATCCAGCAGCGCTGTAGTAAGTTGAGAAATCCTGAGCCTAAGTGGCTTTTGCAGTGTTGCTCCCAAGGGCCTGGAGGGAACCAAGGGAGTTGTTCAGCAGAGCCCCTTGCAGTTCAGAGGCAAGCAAGGAGTACATAAGACAACAATAAAAGCATCGATTCTTCATCATCTTGCCTTTCCAACCTCCCACTTGTGTCCCGAAAGCCACCAAACATTTCCAGCACCTAATTTCCCAGTGCTAAAAGAAAAAAGCCAACAGCAGAACAAAGAAAAGGTCCTGATTCTGCATGGGGATTTCTGTCTGCACTTTTGCCATCATGGGCAACCAAGCTGTCACCAAGCAAGGCTCCCCGGCACGGCTCTGGCAGCAGGAATACCTGCCTAGGGTCATTTGCCTGAAAAAAATACACGTTTTAGTGCTTGTTTACATTAACTTTCTGGCAAATGTATTTTGTGTTATGTTAACGTCAGTATGTTTTTAGGAGACAGAATGTTTCACCTAAGGCTTTTTATTACTGCCTATCTGTAGTTTCCGAATATGTTCCCTGCATGATGGATTGGCAGGAGATTTTTGTGGAGTTTCTTACTCTATTATGCAGAAGTGAACTCTCATAGAAAATAAATTTGGAATTCATGATGATGACTATCATATCAGGATTTGACTCTGTGAGCTATGTTTCTTCAGATCACATTTCTTACATTATAAATAAAGAAACTTACCAGGGGAAATAAAAGGTTTATAGAAATAAATATGCTTAAAATATACTAAATTAATAACTGAAAATGAACAATACAGTTAAACTGTAAGCTGCTCACAAGTTGTGACAAAGTGAAATAGATTTTTTATTGTTGTTTTGATGAAAATATATCTAATTAGGCTCTTAATGTAATATATGAGTACCTGAATTATGTAGCTCATTCAAATGAGGTCCAATAAAATCTTAATTACACACTGCATTACCATGTATTTCATATGCTATATATCTTTACTGAATATTTGAAAGAGTTAAAAACAAAGGAAAAAACCCTTTTTATTTGGAAACAGGCAGCCGTAAACCCTCATCTTGCAAACATTTGCTCATGTTCTGTCTTATAAGAAATGCTATTGATTTTAAATCATCGTGGTAAGTGCTGAAAACTGAGCAGATTTGTGTAATCCATTAGCAAACTTTAGCCCTAAAAAGCCAAGTACAGAAGCAGAGAATTTAGTCTTTACTAATATATTTTAGATTTCTCTAAAACAACTTCAGATCGCTTTTGTTCATGTAAATAAAAAATTTCAATTGACTTATTTTATTGTAATAGGAGCATCATAAAATATATAGGTAGGCTTTAGAGTTAAGAAAATACAAAATGGTAGAGAAAAATACATCAAAACCATCTGAAGCATGATAAATTGTAGAACACCTTTGTAATACCTAAAATGTAATGGATGCTCCAGCTTCTTTCCAAGTTCACTTTCTCTCTCTGCTGAAAAGAGCTCAATGAATAACCGGATCAGGTCTTCTGTTAAAGTTAACTTCCTTGCTTTGTCGGCTCAAGAGGATGGGCAACACGGGAGTAGTCCTGCCAAGCCAGGCTGGGGGCAGAGGAATACCATTGAATGTAAGTGTGGGACCTTGCTTAGCATGAAGAAAATTGTTAGAACAAATTTGTAAGGTATTGACTAATAAAATGTCAGTGTAAAACTGTGGGACACCATATGAGGTGCTCTTAAGTGTGGAAAGTAGCCGACGAACTGAAAATGTGAACTGCCTAGATTAACAGCTAAAGAGTCTGAAATGATCTGCTGCAATAGTGAATATGAGTAGGGTTTTTGCATTTATGAGATTTTCTGGCAGCACTTCTCTGAATAGGGTATGGTATATACAATATGTTCTTTGTGTATATATCTCTGTCATAGTAAATGAGATTTAATATATGCACACCAAGGGTGTATTGTATCTGTAGGTACAGAAAGAATTGCACAGCATTGCAAACATTCCCTGATGTTACCCGTCTTTCTTTTGAATCTGCAAGATCAGGCTATGCAACATGGATAGCAGATGAAACAGAGAAACATGCCTTTGTTCTTACTCTCAGTTTGTGTGTTCATTGTAATATGTCACCCTAACACTTGCAGAGTAAAAAATGAAGTACTTTTTGCATTTTTAAAAAGTTTTCTTTATGAACATGGAGCGATAGAGCTATTTCAATACGTGGATATACAGCAAGAAGATGTGATTTCAAGGCCCAGTTTTACCCTGGATTTACTTCAGTATTGCACAAGTTCTAGCCCAGTGTTATAGCTCTATAGTTCCTCAATTAAGGTAGGCTGGAGAATCTGTCCTTTTAAATATGCTGAAATTTCAATATTTATTTTTAACTGTTTATTCTGAATCTGACTGTTCTGAAGTTACAGACAAACTGGAGTTCAGTCTTCTGAAAATGAGCAGATTCCATCCCATTGATTTGAGTTGCTTTGTTTTTGGCAATTGGACTTCTAACATCAGTTTCTTACAAAGAAGTACTGAGCTGAATAGTGGATGTTGACACCTGCAGTTTTGGCTGAATTCTCGGCCTTGCTGGTAGAAATTCCTCAAATTTAAGAGACTTTTTTTGCTTCCCAAATACATGGATATGGGTAGGTAGGTACTCCAAATATTTAATCAAAACAGGCTTTTTAAAACTAGACAGGAGGAGTCATTGAATTTTTGCCACACTGAGCATGTGAACTGGGCAACACCTCTAAGATGAATCTAAAGGAGATTCAAGCACCAGAGGGTACGGTAAAAATAGATATCTATAATTGTTCTTTAGAAGAGCTATGTTTTAAAAAAAAAAACAACCCAACAAACCAGCAAGTGATGCCATCATAGAAAATGGTGCTGCTACCACATTTTAAGTAAATTCCTACTGGTTAAAATCTTCATTCTGGGGAACAGGACATTTGCATGAAATTCTCTTTCCTACTGCAGCAATGAAGGGTATCTCCATGTGAAGACCTCCTGAAGCTTTGTTATTGTGCAGAAATTAATGCAAATAGTGTAAGGAGGAGGACAGTGTTGACTGCAGCTGAAGGGCATTTTGCTGGGAGACAATTTGCAGGGTTTCACCACACCTAGGACTATAAAGCCCTAGATGTGCTTTATGGTAGATGTCGCTGGGTACGAAAAAAGATATTTACGATACAGTTGAAAACTCAGGCTTCACATTTCACAGAATACAGTAACCACAAGGCTACTAAGCTATACTTCTTTTAGTCTGATAAATGTGTGTTTGGTTTTTTTGTTTTTTTTTTCATTAAAAGTAGATTAGTTTTGATAGGAGATGGAGTGGCTGCCCCTTTCTCCTAATACATACAGAGATGGACCATTGATTGTGATGTTAGTGGAAGATACAGTTAATTTTCCATGTAGAGAGAGCCTATGTGGTTCTCTGCTGGTTTATGAAATCTTTTGAGTATTACACAAGAACTAAGAAATTACTTGCATAATCTGGGCTGGTAACAGCATTACAGAAGAGTTTCAGTTTGAATTTTCTGAATATTGGAAGGCTTCTAGGTGGAAATGTTTTGGCATGACAAATGTAACTTAGATTTTGAGTTTAATCCAGGTGAAATCAGCAGAGACTGATACCCCTTTTCCCTTCCCCTACCACCGTACAAATGAAGGCAGGGTGAGATCAGCTGCTGGTGTTAGGAGGCTCACCTGGGTGGGAAGGGGCTCAGGTGTTTCCTTAAGAAAGCTGAGGGAGCAAGTGGTGTGTGCTCTTGTGGAGGTTTGCTTCTGAAGAAAGGAGCTCCTTTGGGTAAGTTGGTTGAGGAGTTGTTATCTTAGGAAATATAAATGTCTGTCCTTGCTCTCTAATGTAGTGATGTGTATATATACATATCTTTTATTTATATATATATACACACACATTTATACATGTGTATTTAAGAGGGTATCACAGGGAGAGATAATGAGTGCTGTGTAATGGAGAGCAACTCCAGGTGAATTTTCTTGGCTGTAGATCTTGAGATACTTGCACTTACTGCTTTGAGCTGCTTATAAAGGGCTAGATGGTAGAATTTGAGTTGTTGTTTTTTTTTTCCCTAATGGATGTAGACCCAATACAGAAAAAGAAAGCAGAATGGTATTTTTCTGAAGTAAGATTGTTATTTGTGCTGTTGATAGCAATTATGGAGGAAACATACCTGCCCTGTTATAGAAAAATGTTCAGGTTATTTGTTTAATAAGAGTCATATGACTACTAGCACAATGAGTGCTTTCTTCCTCAAAACCTTAGCCTTAAAAACTGTGGTTGAAATTGGACCATTGGGGATGATGTAAATGAGGCTTTTTATTTTTAAAGCGGAAGGGAAAAATTACTTAATGCAGTTACAGTAAACAAGCTTGCGGTGCTCTATAACGAGCAAAGTTTAATTGTACCTGAGTCCCACTACTCATATATGCCATTGTTCATAAAATACTATTAATTGAAATCACTAAATGGTAGCTAACTGTTGAGCTTTTAATCATAAAATAATCATATAAGTTGGTGTGGAAAGGACATAGTAGTTAAAAATGTGAATGGTATGATTAGGTAGCTAATTCATTAAAGGTGTGTCTGCTGCTGGTTCACATGAAAGGTTTTAAGTCGGAATTCATCGAATAGGGTAACTTGGAGCATCTGAGCTGAGCTCTTTTTCTGTTTCCTTAGTGTCACATAGAGCTGTTAGCTGGAATGTCTAAAAGCAACAAGTTTCATTAGGAAGCTCGGGGTGATCATCTTGAGTGCTATTACGCGGCACGTGTGGGACAACCAGGGGATCAGGCTCAGCCAGCATGGGTTTATGAAAGGGAGATCCTGCTTTACTAACCTGGTCTCCTTCTATGACAAGGTGACCAGCGTAGTGGATTAGGGGAAGGCTGTAGATGTTGTCTACTTGGACTTTAGTCTAAAGGCCTTTGACGCTGTCTCCCACAGCATTCTCCTGGAGAAGCTGGCTGCATATGGCTTGGACGGGCATACTCTTTGCTGGGTAAAAAACTGTCTGGACGGCTGAGCCCAGAGAGTGGTGGTGAATGGAGTCAAATCCAGTTGGCGGCCAGTCACAAGTGCTGTTCCCCAGAGCTCAGTGCCGGGGCCGGTTCTGTTTAATATCTTTATCGATGATCTGGATGAGGGGATTGAGTGCACTCTCAGTAAGTTTGCAGATGACACCAAGTTGGGTGGAAGTGTCGATCTGCTGGAGGGTAGGAAGGCCCTACAGAGGGACCTGGACAGGCTGGATCGTTGGGCCGGGGCCCAACTGTAAGAGATTCAACAAGGTTCAGTGCTGGGTCCTGCACTTGGGTCACAACAACCCCATGCAACGCTACAGGCTGGGGGAGGAGTGGCTGGAGAGCTGCCTGGCAGAAAAGGACCTGGGGGTGCTGGTTGACAGCCACCTGAACATGAGCTAGCAGTGTGCTCAGGTGGCCAAGAGGGCCAATAGCATCCTGGCTTGTATCACGAATAGTGTGGCCAGCAGGACCAGGGAGGTGATAGTGCCCCTGTACTCGGCACTGGTGAGGCCACACCTCGAGTACTGTGTTCAGTTTTGGGCCCTTCACTACAAGAAGGACATTGAGGTGCTGGAGCGTGTCCAGAGGAGGGCAACGAAGTTGGTGAAGGGTCTAGAGAATAAGTGTTACAAGGAGTGGCTGAGGGAGCAGGGGTTGTTTAGTTTGGAGAAGAGGAGGCTGAGGGGAGACCTTATTGCTCTCTACAACTGCCTGAAAGGAGGTTGTAGCCAGGTGGGGGTCGGTCTCTTCTCCCTAGTAACAAGCAACAGGATGAGAGGAAATGGGCTCAAGTTGTGCCAGGGGAAGTTTAGGTTGGATATTAGGAAAAACTTCTTCACCGAAAGTGTACTCAGGCACTGGAACAGGCTGCCCAGGGAAGTGGTTGAGTCCCCATCCCTGGAGGTATTTAAAAGACAGGTAGATGTGGTGCTTAGGGACACGGTTTAGTGGTGGAGTGGTGGGGTTGGCAGTGCTAGGTTAATGGTTGGACTTGATGATCTTAAGGGTCTTTTCCAACCTTAACAATTCTATGACTGCTGGGTTGCAGGACCCCAGGTTGTGGTGCCCTTGCAGTGCTAGCGGGTGGGCTCCGAACACACCTGCCATTTTGATGGGAGCTGCAAAGAAGAAAATCTGTCTGTGCTTTGGTGGAGCAGGCCTACGTGACACAGAGCAAATGGACTTTTTATACTCGGTATAAATAGAGAAACTTAATGCTCCATCAAACCAGATAAATCTCAAACTCATGAACGTAACTGAGCCAATGACTGTGGTTTAACACACAGTGCTGTCAGTTAAGACCTGTTCTTCTGCAGTAGAAGAGCGGTACTCAGTACTACAAGGGAACTGCTGTTTCTGGCTAGCCTTTTGATGGATTCTCTATTTCCCTTATTTTCCAGTGTTCAAAAATTGATTATTCTTGTCTCGTGCTCAGTTCCTGGGAACATACCCCAATGTAGTCAGACGCTGGAAAGTGTCTGGGAATATCCGTTCAAGAGTGGGGTCCCAGCTGTAGCCAGCTCAGTGTGCTTGATAACCAGATGAACCCAGTTAGCTATGGAACTGAAGCCACCTGGGGTTTTCCACTGCCATCAGGAAAAGGAGGAACTGACTCTCAGCCTCCTTGAGTCTCCCATCTGGAAAGGAGGGTTAAGAAGGGTAGTTGAAGAATGAATATTGAAATTATTTTGAAGGTTAAACCTAGGAAGATGATGATTTTTTATCGGGATGGCAATCATCACCATTCTGTTGTTAGCACAGCAGCTTTTTATGGAGTTACCTTTTACAGCCGGTGCTTGCTATGGTAGTTTCTTTTCCTTTGCTTTTAAGTTGCTTAAGTGTTCCTGCAATATTGAGCTATATTGCACCTCTGGCACTGCCAGATGTGTCAGGATCATTATGACTTTTTGCTGACTTCTGTGTAATATAAATAGAAATACAACAGAGCAGACATTGAAATAGAACCAGTAATAGAGGCTAGAGCACACTGTTACTGCTACGGTTTGAGGTTAGCTTGTCCCTGGTAGGTGAAGCGTTTATATTCCTGGAAAGAATATAAAATATGAATTATGTAGCACAGATACTTGTGCAGGGGAAAACTGGTATTTATAGAAAGTTTATCTGACCTTTTGGAGTTCAAGTGAAGTTTATATGTCCAGCTCATAGTCCATAAATTTTAAAGTAGAAAAAACACATTTTCTCCTTTTTTCACGGTAATGAAGACATTCTCTTTTTCAGTATAATTGTATTGTCAAATGAAGGACCGTTCAAGTAATCAGCAATGTAATTAGGAAAGCTTTTTTGCTCGCTCTGTCTTCAGTCGAAATACAATCCTTTTTTCTAATGCCCTTTGCAGCAGGGCAGTTTCCTTAAAGGAATGGGAGGAAAAAAAACCCCAACCTTTAATGAACAAGAGAGCCAAGGGAAACTGATACATTATTTTTTTATAACTGTCTCAAAGGCAGCTTCAGCTTTCCATTTTTAGCAAATAAAAACCAGGTTATGAGACTTACAAAATGTGTTGTATGTAACTGATCTTTTGTTTCCCTTCTCATCCCCCTTTTTCCTCCCTTGGGAATTGCAGATTCCCGTGCTCTAGGACATCTTATTTATTAAGAGAAGTTAAACTGAGTAGCTGGAGAAAACTCTGCTTTGGAATTATACTGGCATGACTTGCAGAGGGTTGGAAATGAGCAGGCATGCTCCAAAGACTGACTGATTCCCTCCACTAGGGATTTCTGTTGCATTTTAGGGAAAATTTCTCAGCTTTAGTGTACTATGTTTTATTTATTTCTAGACACTGTTACTATGTTTTTCTGCATATAAGATATTTGAGACTTGTACTTGGAGCTGTTGATGAACAAGTGGGACTAGGAGGTTAAAAGAAAACGGGCAATTTTTGAGAGGAGGATATTGCCAACGAAAGAATGAGTTTCCATTTTTGCATCCCTTAGGGGAAAAAAAAAAAAAAGTGGTAATAGAAACCAGTAGTGTGCTTGGAAACATGTGTGACTGGAGCTGTAAAACTTTTCCAGGGTTGTGCTCAAGGAGGTGAGCAGTTTATAAGCTAGGAAAAAGCACAGACCCTGAGACAGCCCTATAGGCTGCGTGTGACTGTTAGTAGCTGAGAGTAAGGACTCCAGTGTGTCCTGTGCTGGAGGTGTGATCTGTGCAGGGCTGTGTCTGTGTGAAGTAGAGTAGCCACTTTCCAAAGGCTTAGTTGTATCAGACAAGTAATTTTACCCAACAGCAAGGTATGTAAAATCATGCCTGCCTTTAAGCCTGTTGATTTCCAGTGGCGCCATTCGTAAGCATGTGCCTAGTTTTTCTAAGAAGTGCAGCTAAATTGCTGTCTCTACTTATTTCATGACAACTTTGACAAACATCTTTTTTCAACAGAGATTGATAAACTGTTGACTTACTATTTTAAGCAGATTAGATGAGGTGATGGGAGGAAGTATCGTAAATATATTCATGTACAGAAAATAGATGGCTGTTTTTACAAGAATGAAAAGCAGCTACCCTTATTACACTTTTTATAGTATCCTGCATAAGGTTTTATTTAATGGCTTATCATAAATTTTCATTGTCTTCTTTCTTTATCAGGTAAAACCAGATTCTCCTTGATCCTAGTTGCTTTTTTTATTTCAGCTCTCCATAATCTTTGTTCTAGGAATGCAGGGTAGGTGGGAATTAGCTGGTTGTGCTACCATTGCAACCTGATCTTCTTTAGAAATTATATTGAATTTTATTTGGAAGAAGAACCATTTGACCAAAACACATATTTTTAATGAATTTCAGTATGAAACCTTTTGATTATAGCTGATTAATATGCTGAAAATCCTTTTTTTGTAGGATGCAGGCTAAATTTTTACTTTGGCTACAACAAATGGCAAAAAAAGACATCTTTCCAAATTTACACAGATTTTTAAATGAAACTTTTTTATTTTTATTTTAAAGTGTTATTTTTGTGGCTATATTAATAATTCCAGTTTTAGTATAATTTTGATACAATTTAAACTAATTTCAAGTTGAAATATGTACTTGTTAAAATCTAGAAATCTTGCCTTGTGTTTAGCCAGAAGAAGAAATTAAAAATAACTTTTGGTCCAAACCATTTCTTGAATTAAGTCTGGTTTAAAAAATGTTTTGTTTTTGCTGCTCTTCTGCCATCATATCTGCTGTCTTCAATGTCATGCACAGGAGCATATAAGCAACAGATGTTTTTTTTGGTTTTTTTTTGTTTTTTTTTGTTATACTTGGTTTACTCTTGAGCCACTATTATCGATATTCCATTTACTTCTAAACCAGAGCAAAGACACATTTTTGTTGAAATGAAGATAATTTTATTTTGACAATTTCTGCAAAAATGAGCACAAATGTATTTTTTAATCTATTATAATATTTGGCTTGTGTTTTCACCAAACATTTTGATGAAATTGAGTGTAAATATGTAAAAAGAACATTTATGAATGATGAATATTTTCTATTATAAGAAGTTTTTCTACCGTGTAGATGGTAAAATGTTTTTCTGTTTTTTGAACTGGATTTTTCCACTGTAGGGATAAATCAGGGAGTTGAAGTCTCTTGACAAAAGGGAAGCAGTCTCTTGTGTAATCTTTATGGAGATCAGATACAGTCTGAAGAAGGTCAGATTTTACACACACATAGCCAAACCTTCAGCACAACATAGCATGTCAGATATTGGAGTCTTCCCCCCAGATAAATTGAAATACCTATTGAGATCTGAGCTTTTCTGAAAATCTGGAATATGATGATTCTAAAACCATTGGTTTCTCTGTTTGCACATCAGGAAAGGTAATTTACCATGTTTTATCTGAAAAATATTTTGTCTTCTCTGACAAGGTCTGAAACATCCAACTTTGTCCTTGTGTTATATCATTAGAGGTGTACGTCGCCAGTACTTGTTAATACCATCTTAACTGCAGCTGTCTCTGGGTAACACGCATGGTCTGCAGTGGAGGAATGAATGAAAGCTTAACCTGTGTATTGCTGCCTCTATTTGACTGGGCCACTTTGCATTTGCTGCTGCTGAGCTCTAGTGCTAAACCTTTCCAGACTCACTTATTGAAATTAATTTCTGTCTTGTGGTGTTTCAAACTGAATAGGCATCTCTAAATACAACTCCTTGAGGAGTCTGCATTAGTAATCCACCTGGGTGAGAATTTGAACTACAGGTTATGTGTTGGTATTGGGTGCTCAACCATCTTCATCCTGCTGTATTGGATCTTTCTTACTGTTTTTGATCTAAATAACTATGTAGCCACAGGAAAATACGTTTACATTAATGCTTCCCATCGTAAATTGCCATATCTGCTCCAAAACAATGCCTCTTTAACAAATAAAGGAACTGTGAAACATATGGTTAACTGTTTGTCGCATGTAATGTTTTTGCAATCTGCAGATGCAGTACCAGGCAGGAGAGAGTGAAATAGCAGTATACATGCTGTAGCTCAGTCTTGGGATCAATGTAGCAAACATATTAGATAGGTGGTCAAACTAGTGTAGACTAAGCTACACGTTTAGGTCATAAGGTTCTGAGGAATAGCCCTTTGTATGACAAGAGAAAGAACCTTAAAATGTGTAAATCCTCTTCTGAGGTGTCAGTATGAATGCTGACCGAAGAATCGGGATCTTTAGTAACTCTTCAGTGCTATGATTTAAAAAAAAATAATTATAAGCCAGCTTTGATGTATGCATTCTTAATGACTAAAGAATAAAAGAGATATCAATCAATCTTACTTTCTTCACAAAACAGGGAAAATTTTGTTATAGCTAAAGCCAGGTAGCATGGTGAGTTACCTTCTTTGTATTCGTAATTGTAGAAATTAATTTAAGCATCTTATTGTCTTTCTGTTGTTATGCCTGCAAGTGTACGGAGAAGAATGTGTTATACACTGCGATCTAGTAAATGAAAAGTGTTGCAGAAGGGTCTGCAGGAAAGGAATCGTGAGGGACCTGAAGCCTTGTCTGTTGCACACTCAGAGCATACGTTGCAATAGGGTTTTAGGCCTGAACTTATTTTCCAGTCACAAGGTATGCTATAAATGCTGCGGTGCACTTTTGGCTCTTAAACATACGTGTGCAGCTCTTACTAAAGTCGGAGGCGTTATTTGGCTCAAGGTGTTTTGGCAGGATTATTTTAACCTCAGAGAAGTTCTGGATTTAGCTTGCAAGGATGAAAGAAACCAAAAAATGGAAAGTTTTCAGAAAATGGTTAGGGCTTCTTACGCTCTTAATCAACTGAGTGCTGCATATGGTGACTAATGCTTTTGATTTTGGCTTCACCCTTTTCTTCCTGTTCCTTATAATATGACAGGCAAGCAGAGGGGAAAGAATATTTCTAAAAATCACTGTTGTTCTGTATCAGTTTAGATGCTGCTTGAAAATTATTCTTGCTGAAAATTTTAAAATTGCTTTTACAAACCTTTGTTTCTTAAACTGTTCTTTTAACAATTAAGAAATTTTGAAGCAAAGAACACCTTGGAATGCAATCATTTTGGAGTAGTTAGAAGACAACATCTAAAGTATTTGCAGACTAAATTCTCTACTGATGGCTGCAAATATTTTCTTAATTTAAGAAGCGTGATTAAAACAGAGTATTTTAAATATTATTCGGCTGTGATTAAATGTTGCTTTTGCATATGGCATCTAATTGTGATTTTTTCATTTGTTTGTTTTAAATATACTTTTTCCCCTCATTGCTTTGAAGGATGCTTTGGGGATAAAGGTAATTTTGATACCATTTAGATACTAAGTCATGTCTAAATGCAACCTGATGAACATGTTGCAAAAGTATGTGTAGCTCATTACTAGTAATGGTTAGAAATCTGTTTGTTTCAACCTACCGAACATAACCTATCCTGTTCCCCACCTTAACGTTTGACATACCACCTCCTACCACAGGTTAGAAATTTTCTATTAACAAAAATATGTCCTTTCAGCTCTGAAAAATTTATTTTACTCCTCATATTTCATAATTGGTTTGATTTACAATAATTTACAATTTATGAACTTAAGTTTTCTGTGTTTCCTTTCATTGCTATGTCCCTCTAAGACTTTGGTAGAACTTGATGTAGAACTGGGTATGCTACAGAGCACGTGGCATATGTGGACAACAAAAAAGAAAAGGTAAATACAAATATACCTGTAGCTCGTTGAGGCTTAGGCATCTCATAAAGAAGAGTTGCAGCAAGGTTGAGGGATAAATTGTTAATATCTCAAAGCCTTTTATCCCGATCTTGCCCTGTTTCTCAGTCTGTCGTGTTGCTCCAACTAGTGTCACAACCTAGCTGAAACTTACTTCCTTGTAAAAGAAAAACACAACAACCACAAGAGTTAATTTCTTTGTCAATGTTACCTGCCCTGGGGGTAGTGGCACCAAACATGATCTATGAAATACAGCAGCTTTTTAGCTACGTGGTAGGTCCAGGAGATCATTCTGAGGAGAAGACAGTGAATATCTGTGAAGTGTCAAGGATGCACTAAAGAGTGAAAGAGTATCAAGATATGTGACAAAAGTGCAATATGTGAACCTGAATTCCTCCTCTTTGGCTCACAGATGACTCCAAGCTGACAGAAGTTTCATGACAAAAGCTTCTAAGGAGAAACTGGTGTTAAAAGAAGCAGCTCAGATGCTAAAGAGCTAAAAGGGCAAATAGATGCAAAGGAAAATGAATGGTCCCAACATAAGGATCTAGTAAATTTGCAAAATATTTTCATAATATCTCCATGCTCATTAACTGTCAAGTATTGTAAACAAGAGCTGTTGACTGCTGAGCATTTTCAAAATCTGTTCAATTCAGTGTAGGTGCTCCAATAAAGTCCTTTGAAAATCCGCTCTTATCTGTGGGATCTAAAAAGCTACCCATAGCTTACAAATGGGAAAAGATGTCCCACTCAAAGGCGTAAGTGCTGTCATATTGCTTGTTATTCGTGTGTCAGTGGGTTTGCATGTGAGAAAGTGTAGGCAGAATTTGATTCTGCTTTTAATAAAAAAAAATAAAAATTATGAAAAATATATAGTCAAGTGCATCCGTGAGCTTTCTGAAAAACAAACACTGTCTTCTTTCTCACATCTCAGAGGAGCAATGTAAATGTGCTCAAATGTTTACATTTTAAATTACCACCTTTCACAATGAAGAGTGAGAGACAAATGGCTGTGTTTCAAGTAATTAGAAAAAACCCTTTGCCCTTTTTAAAGTAAAGAAATTATATGAATTCATGTTTTTCAAACTGCGCTCAGAAGTACTTGCTTTGCACAGTACTTCATATGCATTCTAGGTGAGACAGACCTGCTGTACGGAGATTTGGGTTATATTTGCAGACTCAAAGACCTCAGCTGCAGCTGATTTCTCAAAAATGCCATGAGTCGATTGCATTGCTGTTCTAGCTCTACTGAATTGTCCACTGCTATTTCAAGAAAGAAACAAGTTATTCTACTTTACAACAGCATAGTAATAGTATTTTTCTGAATGTCAGTTTCTGAAATCTGACTTAGAGGACTTCCATTGGGGTTTCAATTTTTCTTGTTTTCTCTTTCCCTTTGTACTTTGAAGTAGAAATATTTTAAATACTTCATTTATTTGATTGTTCAAATCCTGAGATACTGGGCTCAAAAATTATTGGTTTTCTTTTCCCTTTTCAAACCACACATGCACAAACCTCAAAGCGAGTCTGAAATCTGAGAGTTAAGTTTCCCTGATGAGCTACTGGTAATTTGCAAGACAGCTTTTTCAGTAGCTCCATTATCATTGTGGTGTAAACCATGGTTTCAAACCACCTGCCTGTTGAATGAAAAAGAACAAACTTCCCACCACGCTGGTGTAACGCTAAGCAGAGCATAGAAAAACCATAACATTGCTGATGTAACAGTAAAGAAAGTACAAACAAAGGACAAGTATCTCAAAGTATGTGAGTATGCGTACTCACTCTAAGCAGTAAGTTACTGCTGTGATGGAAGGTCTGAATTGTTACTAGAGTTGACGAGTGCTATCAGTGAGGAGGCAGTCTTGTCCACAGCTTGGAGTATAGTGCCAAAATGCTGTACTACTTGTAAGTCTGTGCGCTTCCTGGAGGCTACCAGTTGTCTATCACTTCTTCTGGAACTTTGAAATAATATTGTCACTCGCTCTGTAAACAAGTGGCAGAATCATTTTATCTGGCTCAGCGTGTGTCAAAACACACTTGAGGTTTCCCTGGAACATGTGCGATTTTCCAATGTCTAAAGATCCTGTTGCTAAAATAGAACAGTCTTATTTTACAGTATTTTAAGGATACTTAAATGTTAAGCAGTTAATAAGAAAAAGAGATATTAGATCAGAATGTTAAGGGGGGAAATTAGAAACTTTTTTTGCTGTATGCCACACATTACTGTTGGTTTTTTTTTTTAATTATTTTTTAAATACTTGTTATAAAACTGTATCCCTCAGACAGGGAGACATTTATCAAATAAATTATTCCTTGAACATGTTTGTTAGAGAGGTGTTTACATTGATTGTTCTCTCTATGGAAGTTATTGATGCTGATGTGCAGCCCAGTCAGGATTGTATTGGCTATTCAGTATCTTAAGATACTCCAGATCATTATTTGCTCTTTCATTTCCAAGAGGAGAATCAAAGAACTAGAGGATGGTAGAGAAGAATTTGTTTTTTTTTTTGTTTGGTGGTGTTTTTTTTGGGTTTTGTGTTTTTGGGTTGGGTTTTTTTTTTTTTTTTTTGTACCTGTTGGTGTGAAACCAATATATTTGAAGATGGATCCATTTAGACTCTATTTTGGGAATAAAGATGAGGTCATTGTTTGACCGTGATTTCCAGGGTGAAAAATCTCCCTAAGTTTCATCACTGTGTGTAGCGTGCATAGCTACAATGCAGTCCTTGGGCACTGTGCAAGTATTATCTTCCGTTGAGTTGGTTATGTTCTGTTTTGTCACTCAGCCCGCAAATGAAACTCTGGCTTGCCGTCCCCTGACGAGGTCAACGCTTTGCTGTTCTCTCCCAGAAGTCGAATGTTCTTGTACACTTTTATCTTCGGATGTTCCTCCGGCAGGGCTCGTACTATGTGCGTCAGTTATAAGAAACGGTTGTTTGTATTCTTTGCACAGCAGCTTTCACTATGCCAGCCTGCAAAGGACAAAATTACAAATGATTGCAAATAAGGCAATTAAGTTTGTACCCCATAAGAAAAGTCAGGTATGGAGCTGGAAGAATACAACTTACTTGCATGGTATGAAGTTTTTTTTCTGCAGACATTGCTCAGAAATGAGAAATTCCAACTTGCTCTTATGGATCATCTGTAGAATGACTTCTGAGTGTCAGTAAAGGGGTATGTGCTTTCCAGACTCATTTCTGGTTACACTTCAATTAATTTTTGGCTAACCATCTTTACTTTGTTGTTATTAGAGAAGGTTTTCTCCCAGCAAACATTTAATTCTTGCCATCCACCACACTTTGCAGCTGGGAAAGCCATTATTAATAACGATAGTGGCTTTTCAGTATACCACTTAAAATTTTCAGCAGCATGCTAGAATTTTAACCTTTAGATGTAACACTGTAATGATATATCATCCCTAAATAATGAGATGCCAACTGCCTACTGAAAGTAGGATGCACCTATTTTCAGCCTAAAAATTGTAATTAGCTCTTACAATAGCTTAACTTTCTCAGCAGAAGTGGCGTCCAGGCTAGTGTTATGGTGGTGACCAGGATAGCAGTGTTAGGATGAAGAGAGTCCTTATAATCAAATTAAAAAACAAAAACAAGAACAACAACAAAAAACCCAAAACAAACCTGCCTCATTGAGAACCTTTTAATTTAAAACAAAGGAAAACTCGGTTATAGACACTTTAAGACTTCCTTGTTGCTAATTGTTAGCTTCCAAACATGCTATGATTCCTACGTGGCTTTTATTTTCAGGCAGAAAATGCATAGTAAAGACGTTTTAATTGACCAATGGGTCAATAATAAAATAAATTAAAAAATTTACTTTGGCAGTAATAGCAAATTCTGAATGTTTGATGTCTATGCATGTTATCAATCTAGCTTCTAAAAACTGTACTTTTTTTTTTTTCTGTAAGCACAGTTTTAAGCTGTCTTCAAGTTCCTGTAGAGGATTATCTTTAGGAAAAAAAGGCTTTTAAACACGAGTTCCTTCCCACTATGGTCTTAATCTTGAAGTACGTTAAACAAAAGTTACCAGAATAATTATAACCCCACTTAATTTCACTGTCGAATCTTTCCTTCCTTGTTCTAGGAACCTCTCTTCTGTGCCTTCATGTTGTGTAATCTGTTATGGGCAACAGGTTAGCGTGTCCTTATCAAATCGAAGCATATGCTTCAAACTTTTCCCATTCTTAAGGCAAGATTTTCTCTTTTTACTGTCCAGAAATGGCATCCTTGGGGTAGAATAAATGTTGTGAATTTCTTTGTTCACATGTGGCAAGTGGTTTTGTGATTACTTAATATGGGGGGAGGGGGGGGAAACCCTTGTGAACATCTTCATACAATAAAACAACTTTCTTGAACCCTTAGACCAATCTGTGCACTGCAATGTCAAATACACAGTTAAGTAATAAAGCTATAAAATGTTAAATTTAATCTTTTGAGTTCCTAAAAGCTTTACTAAAAGCTTTAATTTGCTCTGGATTGATAGGGAAAAAAATAAAGAACTTTCCCTGCTTACTGTACATTTACACTATTTTTTTAGACTTGAATAACTGCTGCTTTTTTGCTATTCCCTGAAATTTCTCATTTTCAAGTCTCTTTACTACTTTTTTTTCTTGGTAGATCAAATAATCAGATGCAGGACTAACATGACGTGTGTTTAGATTGCATTGGGGCTGTGCAGTGGATATGTACTTTAATGACAGGACTATTATCATATCCAGAGTCATCACAGTTGTAGTCATCGCTTCACATGTAAATAATGTCTGACTGCGATGTGCCCTGTCACTGGGTCCTGTAAGAAATGAAAAGTTATTGATCTTGTTTACCATGGTGTGTCTTTAAGAAGAGACCTGCATTTCCCTGCAAAATTATGTTAGCTGCCAAGCCTGTTGGATAAAGTAGGATTAAGTATATAAATATCTAGAAGGCACTGCTATAGCCAGAAGTTATTAGGGAGATAGTAGTTGAATGGTGTTAACTTAAAAAGGGTAAAGTCTTTATCCCCTAACGGGCTGGGCTCTATTTGCTTCAAGGAAAATCATTATATTGACTTTTTTTCTTAAAGAAAGTAGATATAAAATTTGGATTTATGTAGCAGTCTTTCAGCATTTCAGTTTTTCAGAGCAGTTTGTTACATCTCTTCACCCACTTGTAGGGGAGAGAATGAGCAAATGGAGATACTTTCTGCAACCTCTTGATGTGTTCAGGAGCTGATTTGCTGAGAAACACTACAGAAGAATTTAGAAACTGAAGAATAATAAAACAAGTGGACTGAAGCCAACCGGTGTATTATAACCTAAACTGAACTTGATTAGGAACCAATACAAACATCTTTTGGAAGAATTCTTTTTTAGCATCTTTAAATAGCAATTTTATTGTTAATCTGGGGGGAAAAAAAAGGCAAATCCAATAGCGTGACTCCCCCTGTTAAACAGTGGAGCATTGGTTTAATATTCCTTTACAATGGATAGTGCTATCTCTTGAAGGAAACAGCCTGCATGAAGGATGCTATCAGGGGCTGGCTGAATTTTTTTCATTGAATTTATCCCAATTCCTTCAATAACAATTTTAAAGTATTTTGATCCTGAAACATTTATACAATGCCTCATGTTCCCCTTCATACTGACCTCCTGGTGATACCTGGTGCACCAAAGTTTTCCTACAGGCATGGTTCCCTGCTCACCAAGAGGAAGAATACGGGGTGTTATTAAAAGAGCCTCAGAAAGGTTGCCTGTGGCAGTATTTAAGAATGAAGATAGGTTGGCTTTCATATGGATTTTCTTGATTTTAATACTTTTTCTACAGTTCTAAAATAATGCTTTTAGATACGGACGGCAGGTACAAATATCTATATTTAGTCTGTTTCATATCTCTAAATTATCAATTATACGGTCCCACTGTGTCAGAAGTAGTTATTCAATTAAATGTTTCTCAGAAAGTGCTTGGGATCTATTCCAAGACTTGTCTTTCTTGGTGTACAGTGGGAAGATAAACCTTCTGGTGAGTAGGAAGTCGACCTGCTGTTGACTTCAGCTCTCTTTTCAGTCTTGGGTAAAAAAAACTTTCTTGCACTTTATTTACATTGAATATCACATTGCTTTTATACATGTCCCCAAAGGTTATCTGGGCTATGTCCATGCTGTACAGGTGGTTGCACCATGATGCATTCAAATGTCACTGAAAGTCAATGGAGTCCCTTCTGGTTTTGCAATTTCAGTGGAGGTTTGTAGAACAGTTTCTGATTTTGTGCATTTTCTAAGCGCTCAGGAATGCTATGATAATGCTTTATAAGGGCCAGAAATATACTTTATAAATGTAGTTTATGCAGTTCGTACAATTGCATAAGAGTATATTATACAGTAAAAATATATGGGATATAATTCATGGCTACAAATGTAACCCATGACACACAAAGCAGAGTAAGACAAATGTACTGCTCAGATATCTATAATACAGTCAAGATTCTGTATTACAGTAGGTAAAGCGATCAGGAGTGATTATAATAAAGTCAATAGCAACGCAGTCGCAGAAATAAGGATAGCCCTGTGTGATGTGAACAGGAAACACTGTCAAATGAAGAGACGCTTAGTAGGGCAATCTTGTGTTTCTCAGTTTGCTGTTAAGTAAGTGGAATGAGAGTTGTTAGCTTTGTTATTAACTTTCCTTCAGAAAATGGATAACTATGGCTTGAGTATAAAAATATTCATAAGTGCTTGACTCCAATTAGAAACTATAGTGGTTGAATGAGCAACAGATCAGCATCTGGGTGAGCGTTCTCATGGCATTAAGAGTAATTTGTCAGGCAAAGGTGAGATTGCAGCAGGTTGTCATCCGTGACTTTTGAAAACGAAATTGTCAGTATTGGATCCTGAAAGAGTTTATGAAAATTAAAGGACCTATTGTCACGTTCTTAAAAAATTCAGCCTTTTGAGAAAATTGGTTACTAATTATTTCAATAATATGCAATATTCTGTTGTTAGCTGAACTCAATAATAACTTCACAAGTTAAAAATGACAGGTGCTTTAAACATTTTTGTAGTAAAAAGGCCCAAATTAACTGAAGCTGTAAAAGCCATATGCTTCAAAATTTAAACTGCTCTGTTGACTCTTGAGACAATGAAATCTGTGTAGATCAGTCACGACCACATAAAACTTTCATTTTTATTTGGTAGGCTGATTAAATCCTCCATTTCGCCTTCTGAAAGAAGAGTGGAGAATGACACTAGGTTTTTACCTTTCTTTTAGTATCGCTTTCTATTAAGACTATCTTTGTATAAAATATTTTGCGTGACATCTTCAGATAGCGTAAATAGTAGAGCCAGACCATCACAAGAATGTAATATTGATTGTTATTTGAAGCTCCTGATCACTTATTACCACATATGTACAAAAAGAATTAAGAAAGGGTGGAAGGTCTGAATGCCATCACACAGCCAAAATACGTCCATTCCCACTGTGTGGTGGTGGTATCTGAAGCAGAGTTTTCTGTGGTAACATAAGGACTGCTGTTTCTGTGGTGTCTGGTGACAAGACATGGTGGCTGTTAATAAGGCAGTGCATTGCCACTACTTGGAGTCCAGCTATGTCCAACTTGTCTGTTGTATCAAATCTGTCTTCTGTCTGATGTATACTATGGCTCTTTCTCTGATTTGGGGGGTTTTGGGGTTGTTTCTTGGTTTTTGCCATTCTGAAGCATATTTTCCCAGTGGTGCTGAGGGCCTCAGCTGTGCCCTGTGGTGGGGCGGTTGCAGAACCGGCTGGAACCGGCCACGCCCGGCACGGGGCAGCCCTGCTTTCTCCTCACAGAGGCCCCTGCAGCCCCACGGCCAACAGCTGGGCAGGGACACCCAGTACAGCCCAGGGCAACGCGGGGTTCGGCATCCAGCTACCCCAGTGGCAGTGCGCGTAGTCTGGCAGTGACTTCCTGAAGTGGCATAATATATTTTTAGCTTCTAAAGATGGTGTTCATACCTGTAGACAAGTGTACTTGTGACTTTTCTTGCCTTATGCTGAATGCAGCACATACCCTACAATAACGTTCAGGTGTTGGAACTGAGTGGGTAAACCTGGTGAGTTATATGCAAATTAACTTTTCTGGTTTTTTAATTAATTGTTCAGCAACACAAATTTGAAGGTTCTTGCTTATGTTTGTAAATCTTTTCTTTCTTGTGCAAACTCCTCTGAACTCGTGCCCCCTCTCCCTTTTGTGCTGGTGTGGGCCCCCTGGAAGCAGGCTGGCCATGTTATGGCAGGGCATCAGAGTAAATGGGAGTCGCAGTGCTTGTCTGGCTATGTTCTAGGATCACTCCTTCTGCAGTTCAAGGTTTCTGGTTGGTTGATTTTTTTTCTATCTTATCTCCTTATATTTTGCATGCAATATGTTACACTTTTGCCAGACAGCTGGGTACTTCACCACTGTATAACTATGCTTGACATTTAATTTAAAATCAAAGATACCATTCTGTAATAGTTTGTTAAGCTGTGCCTCAGTCCCAAGTAACATAAATAACCTTCTTTTCAGTGAAAGAGGCAATTCATTGCTTTGGCTATATTTTCAGGATGATTTTGTCTTGGAATAAGAGAGCTGAAAGATTAGGTACCGTTCTCCATCACCTAAACAAACTCAAATTGAAGTCCCATAATTTATATGAGTTGTCAGCACAAAACTAATTTCACTTCAAATATTTTCATTTCTTACTGGCGTGTAAGCTCTGTAAGAAGCGAATATGTGAATAAACCTGGAATTCTGTTATCCTGTTTATGTAATTGTGTGGAGAGGAGGTGGGTATGTAAATACTTAATTACTTGCATGGCCTTATTTTTTAACGGATAAGGACAAGGAAACAAGGTGAAAACAATTAAATATATATTTATACCAAAGGGATTTTTTTTTTTTTTAAGATGCAAACTAAGGGCCAGGTCTTGCAATGTTGATTTCAGCTTGCTGGCTTGAACGTTTGTTGGAACTAAAGTCTTTCATGCAGTTTGTTTGGGTTTCTTTAGTCAAATAAAAGAGTCAAAAAATATTTCAATGTCATGAAAAATCTGTTTGCGTGGAACATGCCTACAAACTTGTCAACATTTTGGAGCTAAATGTCTCCATTTATAATATAGGATGTTGCATACTCCCAGTTCAGTTGTTTGTTCCAGGATGGACAAAAACCTGAGAAACCTCAGGTTTTCTTGTTCCCAGAAGTGGAGCAGTTTGCCCATAGTGATTCTCTGTCACTTATCCCTGTATAAGTTTCACTGTGACCCTAAGAAGCGTTCCTGGAAAATGTTTCACTCAAAACTAAGAAAAATGCACTTGAAGTTTTGGTTTGTCAAAACAATGCTGAATATCAGAGGAAAGCTACGAAAGTTATGACAAAATTTCCAGACATATCTAGGATGATAAATCGCAAAACTGTTTCTAGGGTTTCATTCATTTTGAAACATTTTCTTCAACGACACCTAAACCAAAACAGAGAGCTGATACATCCGCAACGTCTTTTGTCATACAAGTGCAAAGATTTCTGAAAGTATCAAGGGCATCATGAAGTTGTGCTTTAAAAAGAAGACAGAAATCTACAGTATGCATGACCTGATGGGATCTGAATAAGAAGTGAGAAGGGTTGTTGTACTGCTGACCCATAATATAACTAAAGCCAGTTGCTTGCTTTCTCTCTGCGCAGAAGATGATAGTTAGTAGGGATAGTCTGTGCAGTCTGCCTGTAGCAGGGACTCTTGGTGATAAGACGCAATGAGGACATTTCTTTGGGAAGTTGAAATCTGTCCCGGTATTTGCAGGTTTATTGTTAATTATGAAGCAACTTACATTCTTTCGTATCTAAGGGCAGTCTCAGCCACCAGGTGCTTTAAACCATAACCTATGCTTTAAAAGTACAAATCTGTTTCAGAACTAGGGAACTGTTACATCTTAAAAACAACATGTACACCATTACAGACCTTGCTGGAGTGAGTGAAGCTTCGTTTTGCTCATTGCAGGCTCTCTGGCACCTGATGTAAGTGATGCATTCTGCCTTGAAGGTGACTAACAGCAATCGAGAGCCATAAGATCTCATTATTGCCTTCTGTGAGGGGGCCAGTCACTTTTGAAGCTATCGCAATTTAAACACTGAACTAATGTTTAAAGCATAAACTAGTAATTTTTTAAGGCTCTAGTATTTAGTACTAGAAATGGTTGTAGTGCTTTATCTCTAGGGAGATGAGATGTGCTTGCTGTCCTCAGAGGTCAGCGTGTTATATGCAATGCAACTAAAGTTTGTTGAAGAGCAAGCTATTTCTGGAAGGACTGGTTTGGTCTGAAGTGAGAGACAGAACTGCTGTGAACAATGCTTTATGTAAGATGTTGCTGCACTAGGGATAATCGTTTGGATTTGGGGAGTGAGGGGAAGGGGTGTTTAGGTTTTGTTAGGGAAGCAAGTACGAGAGTGATTTTCTTCTTCCTCTGAAATAGGAAGAGAGTATAAAATAGTTGAATAAGACTGGGGAATGGTGATCAGGTTATGTAACCCAGGGTCACAAGAAGACTTTCTTGCCAGCTCCACCTCTTTTTGTTTTGTGTATTTGTTAGGTTTTTTTTTTGTTTGTTTGGCTCTCCCCCCATCCCCAGGAATTGTGAGGACTTGCAGATGGCAGTTTCCCTGCTTTTGGAGAAGCTTTGCTGTATGAGCTATAGGGCTGCAACAGAACCTCAGCTTGCCTGGAAAAGGTACGTGTCCCAACTGGGGAACTCTGCCTGAATTAAAGTTTGACTTAAAGCATAAAGAAAGATCTATGTTCTTTTTGCCATCTCAACTCGCTACTGGGGCCAAAGCTACCTATAACATATTTTTTAAAGTGTTTTTTGTTATTTTTGTTTTTGTTTTTTTTTAACAAGTGTTTTTTTGTTTTTGGGGTGGGTGGTGGTGGGTGCTTTTGGTTAGAAAACAGAAGTCTGGTCTCTAAATGACTGATGGGATCTGAGTAAGAGAAATGAGAGTTCTGTGAAACATTTCCACAAGTTCTTGTTGTGCTTTACCTTGTTTTGAGGCTTTATTACAAACTCAATTTTTTGTCAGAAATTATGTAGGGATCATAGCTTTGGTGGGAAACCAGTTGAAACTATTGTTATATGGTGTTTCAGTTTGAAATATTCAGAAATACCTGGATGAGAAATGGTGGGAGCTAGTAATTCAAAGTGCTGGGGGAAAAAAGAGACCAAAACTTGACATATGTGCATCTCTGTTAAAAGAGAGAATTTCAAGGTTGTGATTGGGGTGGGGTCTTCAAATCATGGTGGTTAAATAAATTGACATGCACTTGGGGAGATAGTACTAAAAAGTTCATATTTTAGGCTTAAAGGTCAAATATACTGCATAAACCCAATCAAAATTGTTTGTATGAGAACAGATGAAGTATCTACTTACAGCTTTCTAGAATAAGCCACTAAATATTTTTTAATTGTGGCTGGTCAATAGTTAATTAATATGATTAATCACCACAAACCTTTAACAGCTTCCTGCTAATGAATGGAGATCGTTAATGTTCAATTCTTTAACTTCTCTTGCCCTCCCTTGCTCTGTAAGAATGGCTTCCTTTGTATTGCAATAGGAAGCCTTCAGAGGCCCTCAGGAAATTATTCCTGACTGGAAAGCTCGTGCTTACAGTAACAAAGTGATCTCGTAACCATGCATATGAAAATAATGTTATTTTTCATAGCAATTAATTTACTTGCACCTGATGGTGATTTATGGAAAATCACTCTGAAAAAACCTGTCCAGGATATTTGCTGCAGTTGACATCATAATCCTCATTCTCTACTGAATCAACAGACAAATCTTTTCCAGTCTCTCCTTTTCTTAATGAAGTTATTCCCCTTCCAGCATTGCCTCCCCTCCACGCTCCTGCACTACTGGGCTTTTGTCCTTTTACCCCACTCAAAAAAACAGTGGAAGAATTTTGAGTAGCACTTGGGTAAATCTTGGAGTTAGACTTGCTCATTTCTACATTAGTTTTCATTATTTTGTACGTTGATATTTTTTGGCCTGTCAGACATTATAGAAATATAACAACTTCTAGCAAGAATTTCTGGCATTAGCGCAATAGGAGACCTCATGGGAGCAGTTTTTCCTCTGTTAATTTGGAGTGCTCTTTGCTACTTAAGGAGATGTGGAAGCACAGATAAACTCCATGTAGGTTCTCATTATTGAACACATCTAATGACTGCAAGCACCTAATTTCTGTTAATGAAGGATTTTTTTTAGAAATCTTTGAAAATATGACTCTCTGAAATCAACTGTGCTTTTTCTGACATCAGGATACATGAGGATTCTTCGGAGGATTCTCCTGTTGCTATCTTTGACTTATTTCAGGCATTACTAGCTTCAGACTGGTGTAATGTGTTGACATGAACATTGTAGGGAGAATGAATCTTTTTGTAATTTCTTGGGAATTCTGTTATGCTTTCTGAAATGAAGACGTTAGAATTCCACAACAGTGTATAAAAAAAGAAGAGTTTCTTACATGAGTAACTGTTCTATTTGTCTCCGTGTAAAACAAGCGAGGAGATTTAACTACTGTGTGCAGAATATTAGCTACGTTTATGAAGTGTTGAAAAATGGATTCTTCTGGCTGCTCTTCCGCTTGGAAGTGCTAGTGGCCACTCAGGTTTAGTTGGAAATGAAAAACATCTTGTGAATAGTGGTTTGGGTGTAATTTGGTTATTAAGTCAAGCTTGCCAAATTATTTTGTTGGATGTATGCTAAAATCTGATGTTTTAGAATGGGTTGGTATGACTAAGTAAAATGCAGGTGTCTAAATAAAAACACGTGGTTGTTGTAAGACAAAATTGAACAAGTGAGTGGCAGTTTAGTGCTGATGTCCTGAAGGATCAGAGCACAAAGGCTCCAGTTAGCAGCCCAGCTAACACCACCAGGTAGTTGGCCTTGTGTCTTTGTCGCGTGAGATATTTTCTCTCATCCTGCAGTGCACTGTTATATGAATGAGACAGGTTACTTTCTTTGCATGTAAAGATTTGTAACATTTTTATCAGCTCTCTGTTTCCTATTTGGTAATGCTTGTTAGAACTTCTGGAGACAAAGAACTAAATTTTTTGTAGTGTATTTTCCAAAAGCTTTAAAAAGTGAGCGATTTATGTGCATTAAGAAAGGACAGGCTATCTCACTAAATTAAGACAGCAATGAAGCTATTTTTGAGAAGAGTAATACCCTGCTGCTGCACACTATTCTGAAGGTAGATCTTCCATGATGTGAGCATTTTTCAAAGGGTTGCTCCCATCCCAACAATGTGAAAATCTTCAAAGGCGCTTCTTCACCAATATGCAAATCTTCAAAAGGGGAATTACACAATAACAAGACAACTCTCAAAGGGAAAGCAGTTACCCAAAGATGTAAAAATCTTTGTCAAGGACAGCTCCTCTGCGATTTAAAAGCTCTTCAAAGTGGAAATCACCTCAAGCAATGCAAATTCTCTCAGTGCATGGGAAATCACTGCGTGAGAACACTTCCATGTGTAATCTTTAAAGTGGCAGTAAGTGTTCACTTGAAAAATATTTTTAAAATGGCATTTTTAAGAATTGGTGCTGTATGTACAATCCCATTACTGTAGGATACCTTGAGGGTGACATACCTTTGAAGTTTACCAGAGGACTTTTGGTTATATCTATATCAGAAGGAGGTTGTGGTACCAAACAGTACTTTGAGACGAGTGTTTGTTATTAAGCTCTTAATATGGGATTATGAACTGTTGCATACAGTTCATTTAGCAACTATTTGTCAATTCTTTTATATTTGCAACAGATAGATTATCCAGGTTTATTTTAGAAACAACAACTCCAACTTTGCAGGGACCGAAAGTCTTGCTTGTATGACTACAAAAGGGTTATCAGTGAGAGAATTTGTGTTGTCTCCGTTTTGTCCTGAATGCTTGGTGATAGGATGCCTGTCCACAGGCCATGCTCAGCCCTGAGGGCAAGGGAGGCATTACTGGCTGGCAGACATCTTATTATGTGTATTTTTGCATATGGCAGCTTTTTAGTCTCCTGAAGATAAAGATTTGTTCCTAATAGCAGTAGTCAAAAAGATTTTTATTCTGTAATTTTTGTGCTTACTAAACTACAGTAACAAGTTTTTCTGGAAAAGCAACACAACACACTGATCCTTACTGCTGCCACTTGCTCAGTACTCGGCCTGTTTTGAAGGGTTTTAGTTCCATTAAGGACTGGGACCTCCTAAAGGGATAGTCCTTTGTTGTAGGTCAGACACGCTCTGTCACAAGAGCCTTTGTACAGGTGGCTCCTGGGTGCAATGCTGACTCCACTAAGCGCAGTGTAGTTCTGACATTGACATCAGGAAAACATGGTTCCCACTGCTTGGATTCATGTTGGTGTATGCTTTGTAAAGTGCCTAATGTGGTGTTCCCTGTAAAGAAGGGGTCACCTTTAATAGCTGTCAAGTCCTGAATTATTCTGGAACCCTATTTGCTGTGCCTGTGCTGCAAGTCTGGTGCCTTTGCTAAACTGTGGTCACATCAATCCTTGCAGGCATAAAAATAGCAATTTTCATACATGGTGTAAATAGTCTAGTTGAGCACGTATTACGTGGAGGGAAAGTTGTATTTATTTAACTGGTTTTTTGCTCACTTGTTGAACTTGGTTAATCATATTTTCAAAGAACAGTACAAGCCTCTCAACTATATAATGACTGCAACATATACCCCTTTATTTCAGTTTGATTTTTAAATATCACCCAGATGATTTGTGTTTGCTGTTAAGACTATGCTGAAAGAATATAAAGGAAGTCATTATTCTAGCTCTATTTAAGCTTGAGATTTATTTCATTTCCATAAACCTAAGACGACAGCCTCTTTTCAAGATAATTCACGTACTGTGCCTTTTTGCAAGCTTCCTGCATATGATATCTGAAAGGGAAAGAGTTATAAAAAGAAAAGAAAAAGCAAATCTTTTTCATTCAGTAAGTAGATTTTACCCAAAATAACTGCAAGGTAATGCCTTTCTCAAATTATTTCTTATGTTTTGGTGTTGTTGCCCTAAAGTGAAATACTAAATATTTACAATTAAGTAATTACTAGTGGGGTGAAATAAAGAGTCTTTTTTAACTAGCAGTTATTTTGTATCATAGCATTGATATGCTGAGTACACATCCTGTTCAAGCATGATTTTATTATTTTACAAGGCAGTTTATGGATTCTATGTACGTAAGATGACCTAAAGGTTAACAACTATTACAGTTTCCTATTAAAAACTAGAGCTTGTTGCATTGAAGGAAGCTATCATTCCGCACAGGAAATGTGCGCTTTCATTATTGCTATGCCCTGTGTAAAAGACAGAAATAGATAGTCCTCTGTATCAAACTTCTGACATGATTATTTTGCCTCTGCATGACAAATTTCTTCTTTTTGCATAAGCACAGTCATTGTGGTTATTATATAAAATCATCATCCACACAAACATATAGTATTTTCTGAAGTGGGTTGAAAATTATGAATGTGGTGGATGCTTGGGGGAGAAAAATTGACAGCTTGAATCTAAGGGATATTCTGTATCAGGTTACAATATTTGGAAGGTACAAAGGTTAATGCCGTTTTGCTTTGTAAACCTAAAGAGCAAAACAAAAGTCCTGTGTCACTGCATTTGTCGTTTAAAGTGCAATATGTAGGTGGACATCCTAGTCCTGAGTGTCTGGCAGATAATTAAGGCAGTCCCTTGATGTCATTGGTCCTAAAAGTAAGCATGTAAAATGGTAACAAAAAATTGGGGGCGGGAGGGAGAGCAACTTCATTATGGTGTTGCAAAATACACAAAGTCTTCAGCAAAACAGCTTTTAATACGATGATTCTTTGTTCTTGAGAAACACTTCTATAACCCTTGCCCATACCTCAGGGTCACTCTTGGCAGGGTGGCTTGGGTCTTTCTACCCTCAATCTCATGGGAGGCATTGATTTAGCTTCCCACTGGATCTTTCACTCAGGGCTACCTGTATGAAACAGACTGATTGGAGCATAGTAGAACTGACAGAATGGGGGGTACAGGTTGTGATGCACGGTGCTTTTTTTTCATACCTACTGAATTTTTTTTCATGTGTTCTGCTACTCATAGGCAGTGAAAAGTTGTTCAGAGATGCTATTTTTATATGAAAAATTAAGCATGCATGCTTGGTTTCTTACTTTTAAAAATTGTTTCAAACTTTGCCTGTACTTTGAAATAAAAGTCAGCATGTGTTCTGCACTGTGCAGGTAATGTTGGTGAAAGTACTCCCCCTCCAGTGTGAAAATAGGCCTTTGTCATCTACATGTCAGATCATAGAATCATAGAATGCTTTGGGATGGAAGAGACCTTTAAAGGTCATCTAGTCCATCCCCCTGCAATGGGCAGGGACATCTTCAACTAGATCAGGTTGCTCAGAGCCCCATCCAGCCTGGCCTTGTATGTTTCCAAGGATGGGGCATCTACCACCTCTCTGGGAAACCCGTTCCCGTGTTTCACCACCCTCATTGTGAAAAATCTTTCTCTTGTGTTTAGTCTAAATCTACCCTCCTTTAGTTTAAAACCATTACCCTTTGTCCTGTTGCAGCAGGCCTTGCTAAAAAGACTATCCCCATCTTTCTCGAGGCCCTCTGTAAGTATTGAAAAGCAGCAATAAGGTCTCCCCGCAGCCTTCGCTTCTCCATGCCGAACAACCCCAGCTCTTTCAGCCTTTCCTCATAGGAGAGGTGTTCCATCCCTCTGATCATTTTTGTGGCCCTCCTCTGGACTTGCTCCAACAGATCCATGTCCTTCCTGTGCTGAGGGCTCCAGAGCTGGACGCAGTACTCTAGATCTGTTACGGGAATCACAATTGTCTAGCTAATTGAGATATAATTTGTTTAAAATATCTTCCTTGTATTTGGGAAAACATGCTAATTTTCTTCTAACAAGCCCACAGTCAGTACCTGGCAGATCATATTATTTCCTTTTATTTGCCCAAGTATAAGTGAAAGAAAGCCGATAGCTACAGATATCCACACACACCAGATACACAAGTGATTCGAAATTTAAAAAAAAAAAGATTCCCCAGCTTAGGCAGGACTTTAAAGGATATGTGTATTAAGCAGATTTTCCATTCAACAAGGAACACATTATTGATTCTTCCTTGTTCAGAGGTGACCAGAAAACATGACAAAGAGATGTCTGTGAACAGATTCCTGTGTGCAATTCACCGTGAATCTGCCGGTCCAAATCTTGGCTGGAGAGCGTTTCTTAGACCAGCAGATGACCCAGGTCTACTTGTAGTTTGTAAAGCCGGCTTTATAAAGGAGGTGTGCTGCCTGACAGCAGGAGTTAGGGAGGGCCCAGCATACTTCGCTTCATGGATCGTAAAAAGAGAGCAGGCACTGCATGCATGCATGCTTGGTTTCTTGGTGAGAGCACTGTGTGAATAAGCCACACAGCACTTCCAGTGCTAAGCACTTTTTTCTTTTCTTTTCTTTCCTTTCCTTTCCTTTCCTTTTCTTTTTTTTTTTTTTTTTTTTTTTGTATCTCACTTCTGTGTGGTCAGAAAAAATAACTACTCGCTCTGTACTATCAAAAGCGTGTGCCTCAAACATCCGATTAAGCTGTTATTTCTGTTTGGAAATGGGAGTTATTTGAAATCCTCCACCTGCACCAGGGTATGGTCAGGCCAATTAGTGCTTCTCTTTCCTTTCTGTTTGCTGTTCAGCTTCTTGGATCTTAGCTCATGTGAGGGAAGATTTTACTGTAGTGCTTAGCAAAATGAATAAGGCTGAACAGTTTTTGACCTGTGAGTGCGCTTTTCTTGCTGTCCAGGGGCTCAACTAAGTCTCAGTTTTGAATTCAAACTTTGCAGTGAGTCAGTACCATCTTCTGTCCTTCCAGTGTGTTGTGTCATCTTTAGCACCCTAAGACAGACTTTTGTTAGGACTAGTCTAAGGCCCCTACAAGGATAATCAAAAGTTTTTGAAAATTATGTTTGAATAAACAATAACATGCAGGTTTTATTCACAGTGGGATATAAAACATTACTGATATAAATACAAATGTTCAGAAGATGGTTTTGAAAGCAAATGAATAAAATGCTCCACATTTAATAAGCATTGATTTTTTTTTTTTTTTTTTTTTAATATTTCTTCTGTGTGAGAAAGTATTTGTTATGTATTAGTGTAGGATTTTCTTTGAGGAGATCAATTTAACACAAAGCATAGTCTCTGGAGTATTTCATTAATGTGTGTCTGCAGAAATGTCATAGATATTTTGAATGGTCTAATAACGCTTTTAGAATGTAAATGTGATGTATTTTTAAAGTCTGTCAAAGAAATCCTTAAATATAAGATACTGTATTTCATGCTTTAGGAAAGGATCTTCTGTAATGCATGTGTGCATGCATGCACACTCTCTCTAAATAGATAAATAAAATTTGGGCTTTCAGACAGGAATTTTGAAACACTAATTCAGAGTCGGGTGTTGTGTTGGTTTTTTTTTTTATTAATTACACCAGTTAACATTAGCGTTTCATACAAGTTTGAATGAAAACTTTGTAGAAAGTCTCTGAAGAAAGAACAGTCAAACCACGTACAAAAAGTATATACGTGTAGGTGATGTTCTTTTTCTTCAAAGATCTACATTTAACCAGCACCTGCATAGTAAAATTCATCATTAGATTTTAAAACTGAGTTTGTTTACTCTGGTTATTTGCAGTGTTAGGACATAAGGGCATTTAATATAACTGTTGCATACACGAAGTATTTTTAAATGCTACATGTCCCAGTAAAGAAGGAACCTACCAATCAGAAATTATTGTAACTATAATTTTTTTGAGCTGACCTTTCCTGTTGCGTAAAAACCCGGTCTGCTAGTAAATATAGTAGTATATAAGCACGTATTTGCATGCTTCTCTTGTTCTCCACATTGAGGGTGTAGTTCATACTATTGATGGATTTGGTTCTTTGTTCTGCACCCAAGTCCTTTGCAACAAAGCATAATGATGTATTCTGAATTTACTCTAATATGTAAATTCACCTATTAAGTACTTGTTCTGCAGGGTTGCTTTGCTTAAAGCACTGACATAAGTTGCTTCATGGCAGGGTTACTAATTTAACATAATAGATAAGAATTTTCAGTTAAAAATAGTGCATTATTCCATTGGAGCAGTGAATCTGGAAAATTTCATAACAGTATAAAATGCTCCCCTAATAAAAAAGTAACGACATCTTTATGAAAAACAGATCTGTCTCTCAGTTGACTGTCTTATAAATTCAGCTCCTGAAAGAACAACAAGAGAGGGTACTGTAGTAAGGAAATCTCAGTATTTATTTAGCTTTTTTTGTAAATTATCTGAATCTCTTTTCCTTTCTTGCTGGGAGAGTGAAATGCTGAACACCTTTTGACTCCCTTAACTTTTCCGTTCATTTAAAAGTAAGCATTGAATGATTTGAGCTGGAAAACCGATGCCATCTTGGCTTTCAAAAGTGGTCAACATTGGCTAACTCTGTTGCTCCTGATGGTTTTGTTGCAGCTATTTAGAGTTTTAGGTGATGAAGCCTCCAGCTTGCTGCAAGGAGCAGGAAAGCTGGTAATAAGATTCTCACTGGTTTTGTTGCTTCTGGAAGTACTTGTTTGCAAGGTTGGAGAAGTTAATTGATTTGCATCGTGAAGGTTATTTCTACAGTGAAGAGAGCTAGTTTTGTTTTGAACGAAGGTTTGTTTTGACAGAAAACAGATATATGAAGAAAATGCTAATTTAAAAAGATCTTGGCAAGCATTTGATTCTTATTATCCTTTTCCATTATACTATGAAATGAAATAACTTTCCAAGTATGGCCGTCCTGGTTCTCTCTGCAATGGATGCAAAAGAAAGAAAATTTAACATATACTGTGATCAACCAAACTTAGTATTTGCTGAAAGGTAAAGTGTGTATAAGTATTACTGCCTGTGCAAAAGCTTCATTAATCATATCTCTTGCTGAAGTTGGAGAACGTTGTGAGCATAGGGTTGAAAATGTAGTGACAGCAATTATTGACTTATTGTGTTAATGATATGACGGCTTGTTATAAATTACCAGAGGTTAATGGGATAAATAGTATAAAAACACTTAAAAACTGATGTTGTATTATTTTCTTAACTTTCCTTCATAAATATGTATTTGAGACTGTAGGTATAACTTCAGAATACATTATTCCCAGTTGCAGTGTAGGGAACAACATACATGCTATTTTATTAATGATTGGTGTTACTAGTTTCCTGTTAGTCATGCTCAGTGGTAATTGTTAGTTTTTGGGATCATGGGGGTGTAAATGAATCTGATCTCTGTCTTGCTGTACGTTGTGAAAACTTGTGTATTAGCTGTGCCACTGTGCACTGTCTGCAGACATGAAAGGGTCAAATGCGTTATAAAGGCAATATAGTTATTTGCTTCTGCCAAAGGATTGTTGGAGCATATATATGACTATGCTGCTTTCAGATCCTGCCATCAGTATGGCTCTAGGATTCCTGCAGGGTAGACTCTAGGATTTGAAGTTTGTCTTGTTCCTTGATTTCTGCTAATGCAGCCTTACCTACAAAATCCATCAATTCTTGTTCTTGGAGATTTGAAAACTGGTTGTTACAGCCGGATGTTTACTGCTCCGTAGGCAGTGGCTGGTCATTACCATGATATAAGCCACTGATTTTATGTATTGGTAACAAATATTTGCTTCCATTATAGTCTAAGGCTCCTTGTTGCAGGAAATGGAAAGGAGATACCTTGATAAATGCAATGTGTTAAAAAGGCATTTCAAAAACTGTATAAACATGGGTTTTGTCACCAATATGATCTGTACATGTAAAAACAGCAATTCTTGAATGTAAGGTGGTACTGACCTTTTTTTTTTTTTCTTTTTACTAGATCATCTATGTATTGTTATAATAAACGTGGTACAGGTCTATGCTCTAGAAATCGTCTCACTGTAAAAACTGCATTGTATTTTTGCAGAGAGATGATATGGTGGTGATGACAGAATCAAATTTGGGTAAATACATGTAACTCTGAAGCGCATGCCTTGCTCTTAAAACACGAGCAGGTATGGTATAAAGCTTAGTTTTGGCTTTTGGGAATGTAGGCATAGGGTCTAAAACACTATTATCCCTGGCAATCTGGAGCAAATGTAACTTTGATAATCATAGTTCTAGAATGGGTTAAACTAGATTTAAAACTGTACAGTTTTCTGGTCTGAATTTTTTTAGTTCTACTCAGCCATTTTTAGTCTAGGGCGTTGGTTACTCCTTATATCCTTCTGGATTTTAGACCTGCTAACAACAGTCCTGGTTAGAGCAGTTGTCCAAACCCATGCTAGTAGCCAAAGCTTTACCTCAGGA
Source organism: Nipponia nippon (assembly GCF_047370975.1). Classification (NCBI taxonomy): domain Eukaryota; kingdom Metazoa; phylum Chordata; class Aves; order Pelecaniformes; family Threskiornithidae; genus Nipponia; species Nipponia nippon. The sequence goes on from NW_028262391.1 coordinate 44,501,228, forward strand.
AACTTCAATTCACAGGTTGCCAGCATTGCTGCTGGCTCCAGCAGGAAAATCATAGAATCGTTAAGGTTGGAAAACACCCTTAAGATCATTGAGTGCAACCGTTAACCTATCACTGCCAAATGCTCTTTGCAGCGATCATTTGAGCTTAAGCTTGGATATAGGTACAAGGTACATAAAAAATATGAACAGTTTCTTTATCATGGTAGAAGAGAGCTTGCCTACAGGAGTTTCTTTTCTCTTTAACTTATTTGTATCTTTTTAGATTTTGAGGCTTCCTCTACCCCCCCTAATTCTGACAAAAGTGATCCTTCAGCATTAGGAGACAGTGAGTGCCATTTTACATCTGTTCACAATCACTAGGTCTGCTTTTAGGATGGTTTCTTTTAAGCTCTTCATTGTTTCAAAGGCACGCATCTGCCAAACTATCTTTTCCTATATATGTTAGCCAGGAAGTCGCGTGCTATCTTAAGACAGGGCCACAATGATCTGCATATTTGCGACAATGAGGAAAACTATCTGAATTCCAACGGCTGCCTATAATATATTTGAAGTGATGAATCTTTTAAACGTGCAGCTACAACAGATACTAATTTGAAGAAAAACATATCCTATAAACTTTTAATAGTCCTATTGTTGATAACTGTTTTTTAGATGCCTGCTTAACATCTAATGATGATTACTGTCACCCTGTATGAAAAAATGAATCTTTTCTGTTCATTAGTCTCAAAAATGCATCCATTAGAAAAAACATTTATAATTAACCAATGCAGAATGGAGCAAAAATTTCAGTATACAGTGCATGACAAAGTTGATAGCTGTGTTATATTCTTTGTGATATAATTTCATGTCTTTATTGAAATGCATTAAATATGGTCAGGTAGAAAATAATAAGTCAGGTACTAAGGAAAAATCAGAGCACATCTTGTAAATCATTTACAGAAACAAGACAGGCTTACATAAATACTAATTAGTTGAGCTTCCAGAGTTTTCAAGGCAAAAAAGTTTCTGTGTAAGCAAAATCTGAAGACATGTTATTTCTAGAAGAATGGATAGAGAAGATTAAATATGTATTGGCAAGGTAGATTGCTATTGACTATATATTAAGCTGAAAGACTGCTGTCAGAAACCTGTCAAACTGTGTCTATAAACAGTAAATTTGTTATAAATAAATTCTAAAACCCCTACCTTCCTCAGGAAGTGTAGTGCCATAGAATCATAGAATCGCTTAGGTTGGAAAAAACCCTTAAGATCATCAAGTCCAACTGTTAACCTAGTGCTGCCAAGTCCACCACTAAACCGTGTCACTAAGCACCACATCTACATGTCTTTTAAATACCTCCAGGGATGGGGACTCAACCGCTTCCCTGGGCAGCCTCTTCCAGTGCCTGACAACCCTTCTGGGGAAGAAGTTTTTCCTAATATCCAACCTAAACGTCCCCTGGCACAACTTGAGCCCATTTCCTCTCGTCCTATCACTTGTTACTTGGGAGAAGAGACTGACGCACACAATGATAGGTGTCAAATATTTGCACATAAATACTTTTCTTTCGGCTTGAATCAGTGTTTCTAAGCTAAAATTTCCCTTTCTCCCCTGTCTCTTTACATCTTTATTTGAAGCTTTGTCATTTCACTTATTCTTTAATTACGTATTTGGAGTTTAGTGATTTTTATTTTCTTGAACAAAAATGATGGTC